>NC_059090.1:8848477-10188477 GCF_020497125.1 Mauremys mutica | reverse complement strand
GTCAGGCTTCTTGGTGGAAATTTCGGACATCTGTTCAGCAGTCTTCTACCTTGTGTAAGTTAACTACCTATTGAGTATTTTGGGTGCGTAGTTAAATCTGTTACTTGCACTATCTAAAAACCTTGTTTTCTGTGTAGTATAACATAATCCTAAAAATCTGTGGTGCACTACTTAATGGTGCCTTTAAGGCACATGCGACCAGTGCCATGCACTCAGTGTTGTTCCCCCCTCCTCCCCCCACCACCACTGAGTATAATTATGTGAGCACATCTTGCATTAGTGTTGAGATTGTATGCTGCCTTCCCTTGCACTGTTATACTCACGTAAAAACATTTAACCAAAATGTGTTCCACAAATAACAGAACTCTTAACCTGTCTTGCCTATTTCATTTAAAATATTATCCAACCTGCAATTACACCTAGAAATTAATAACTATATACAAAATGTAGAGAGAGACAAAAATATGAAACCACACAAGCTTGTAAAATACTGGTTTGAAAATGGAGGACCTTTAAGAGCTAGCAAATGCATTCAACCATATTTCTTGGTAACTTGGTATCAGTTGCAGGGAGTTGATGCTATCCAGTGGGTCTCCTCCATCTCTAACATCTGGTTTTACAGTGAAAGAATGAGAATGGGCTCTCTGCTTGCAGATAACTGAGATGAGGGCAGCATTAGGGTGACCAGATGTCCCGTTTTTTATAGGGACCGTCCCGATTTTTGGGCCTTTGTCTTATATAGGCTCCTATTACCTCCCCCCCCACCCATCCCGATTTTTCACATTTGCTGACTGGTCACCCTAGGCAGCGGGAATCTTTTTTTTTTTTTTTTTTTTTTAATTTGTATTGTAGCATCTAGGAGCCCTAGTGGTTGACAACTTTCTGTACAAACAGAACAAAGACCATCCCTTTTCTCAAGGAGCTTACAGTCTAAATATAAGACTAGAGAAAACATATGAATATAGACAGACAACACAAGGAAACAATGGGACGTTACTGGTCAGCACGATGGGCAGATGTCTCAGTGCACTAGCAGCCTAAAAGATTGTTTAAGTTTGTGGGCAGCACAGCTAAATTGCCTTCAAGGGGAGATGTGAAGAAGGATAACGAGCTTTTTGCAAATATTTACAGCAAGCTCCAGCATGGAAGAAACAATTTTGGTTTGGAAGCTTAACAAGTGGGCGATGGAGGCTGCTATCATTGGCCATTGCAGGGAGAGGTTGACCTTTTTATACTGAATGAGAGTACGTTCTGAAGGGCCTTGTAGGTGAAACAAGTAGCTTATGTTTGGTATGATAGAAGGGGAACCAGTAGAGGGGATGCATAGGGAAGGGTGATATGGTCAAAGTGACAGGGTAGGAGAATGATCTTTGCAGTTGTATTCTGAAAGGATGTGAGTGGGGCGAGATTGCATCTCTCAAAGCCAGAGAAAAGGATGATTCAATAATTGAGACATTGTGCCTTGGAGCATATGTCTAGATAAAAACAGAGCACCAGTGATCATCCAATAACAGACTTGATCTGTCCTGCTCTTCAGGAATGCCTTTATGAAAGCCTTCATTGTATGCATGCTCTCTCACTGCCTCAGGTGGATAACAAAGGTCGGAACTTCCTCCACATAGCTGTTCAGAACTCTGATATCGAGAGTGTGCTCTTCCTGATCAGCGTCCAAGCTAATGTGAATTCTAGAGTCCAGGATGCTTCTAAGCTAACACCTTTGCATCTAGCTGTACAAGCAGGCTCAGAAATTATTGTGCGCAATCTGGTATGTACTGGAGAAGATTCTAATGAATTTGAACTTAATGTACTTGAAGAAAATCAAGTGTCTCAATGCCGATTATAAACCTTTCTAAAATAGCTCAACAGTCACCTAGAGTCTACAGCATTAAACTGGGAGTTGAGATCTATGTCATAGTACCAAGTCTTGACCTAACTTGATATGACCACTTAATATCTGCCTCAGTTCATGTCTGTATAATGGGAATATTTGCCTCCCATCTAGTGGTGGTGGGAGAACTAACTGGAAAGCATTTATGTAATACATTGAAGTGGAAATGATCTAGTGTACTGGTTGCTGATATGCTCAAAGGAGACATTTTAGGGCTCTCATCAGTCTCATGTCTTCCATCAGCTTCTTGCAGGTGCAAAGGTGAATGAGCTGACTAAGCACCGCCAGACTGCTCTCCACCTAGCTGCTCAGCAGGACCTGCCCACTATTTGCTCTGTCCTTCTAGAGAATGAAGTAGACTTCGCGGCTGTGGATGAAAATGGAAATAACGGTAAATGTATCTACTTCTAAACTTTTGCAAATCTTTGCAGCTTAGCAGTCCAGCTCTTGGTATCCTCTGGTTTGGGAGCTGGCCGCTGAGTGGATTGCAATGTCTTCAAGGGTATGAAAGGGACAGGGTAAGTCATAGAAATCTAACTTAAAAGTGGGGGCACATGACTTTGCTAGACTTCCTAACTACTTTGGGATGTCAGCAATGCCACTTCAACCTTGGATTTCTCTTTCCGCATCCCCAGCTCTTCATCTGGCCGTGATGCATGGTCGTCTAAACAATATCCGTATCCTGCTAACAGAATGTAATGTGGATGCTGAAGCCTTTAATCTTCGGTAAATACTGCTGTTAAATACTATTCTGTATGAACACAGACTTTATTAGATCATAAGCAACTTTAAAAAGTGTGTGTGTATGTATATAAACATGACTGCATCAAAACTTATAATTCTGTAGATCTAACTTAAAAGTTGAGAATAGATGCACTTTCAAGGTGCACAAAGCAAATGTTCAAAATTCGCTTCATTCAAACACCTCTTAGCAATTCTTTCAGTATCTTTTCTCAGCACAAATTAAGCACTTAAATCGCATTGAACTCTAAATCACTAATTCAGGAAAACAATATGAACGTTAATTACCCATGATGTGCTTTAAAACTGTATGCCACACTGCTTTATGGCCAAATCAGTCTGAAGCTGACTGAAGTAAATTCTAGTATAAACACATCTTGGTCTGCATAACATATAGATCTGTTGTAATATCTGAGTGTCTTGTGTTGTCAGAGGTCAGTCACCAATGCACATTCTGGGACACTATGGGAAAGATAATGCAGCAGCCATCTGTGAGCTTTTCTTAGAATGTATGCCAGAATATCCTCTCGACAAACCTGATGCTGAAGGAAACACAGGTAACAAGAATATAGTATTTCTTGAATCTGAATGTTGCTGTTTAAAAAATACTATGTAATTGATGTGAACTGACAAAAGCATGACTAGTTGGCATGACACTTAGAAAAACTGATGCACATATTCAGTTGTTAATAAATTTAAATCTATTACTAATTTGTAAGACCAAATTAGTAGTTGTCACAGTTCCAAGATAACTGCACCTGTGATCTCTTTATGGGCTCTTAGAGGGTGCCTCTCTTACACTCCAGACCTCTAGCCATCAGGACCACCTCTCTCCAGAGAGATTTAGGCTGCAAACTCCTGCAATGCATTGATTATCCTGAACTGAAATCAGACCTGATGAGATAATGACAGGACTAACCACCCCGGTTTCATAAAGTGAAATACTATTTATTGTTTGTAAAGATGCATCTTCTCTGTAGGTTTTTTCCTCTCAATAAACAGGCCTAGCTTATCAGACAGTTACCTGCCCTTCCTAGGGATTCTGATAGGATTAAAGTAGTGCAGGGTCTGTCTCTCTTGGTCATAGTTCTATGTCAGTTCTTGGATCCGGTGTATGTGATCTCTCTCTATGTCGGGGTGGTCGCTTTCATACATTTGTCAGTTCTTTGCTTGCCGGGCCTCTTGAACAAGGTAGAACTAGTCTAGTCTATCCAATTTCCTGCAAGAGTTGAGACTTTCTCCCCCACCCCCCCGAGTTGTTACCTGCCTAGGGATTTGCACTAATTTATTCATAGTGACTTCAGCTCCTGCAGGAAACCCTGTATCTCCCCCATTGAGTTAGAAATACAATCACTAGCCCATATCATACTGCTAAAGCTGACACAGTAGTCCTTGAATATTCCATGTGTCCATACCATCTGTCGTACAAGTATCTCCACATGTTGCCTCTGAGTGTGGGGAAAATATTAGTCTGCCCCAGTAGGGAAATGTCTGCCTTTGCTTTTCAGTGCTTCTCTTGGCCTATATGAAGGGAAATGCTAACTTGTGCCGTGCTATAGTGAGAGCTGGGGCTCGTCTTGGGGTTAACAATAACCAAGGAGTCAATATCTTCAACTACCAAGTTGCTACAAAACAGCTTCTCTTTAGACTCTTGGGTAAGTACATTTAGCACTCAAGTACCAAAAAAAAAAGCCTAGGCTTTATCAGTGAGACTTGCTTAAAGTTGGGACCCTAAATTAGTGGTCTGACTTTGAGGGGAGCTGGGCTCCCACAGATTCCACTGCCTTCACCGAGAGTTGCAAGCGCTCATACCTTTGCCTGACTTTTCAGTGGATCTGTGCTTAACTTCAGGCACTTGAGCTTAAACTCTGGCCATAACTCTTAAACTGTCACCCTTTTTAAAAAAGGGTAAGGTAATCTACTAACATCACATTGGTTTTCAAAATGAAACATTTGTTAAATATACCCCTTGAGCACTTGCTGTGTGCTCTTTGCACATGTGTTGGACAATGAGAACAACTTTCTGATACTCATTTAATGTTGCAATCCAGCTTCCATTGACTTAATACTTCAGAAAATTCTACTAAACAGTCTGAACTTTGGCACCAAATATGCTAAAGACAGTTTCATTAAGGTTGATGGGCACTTGTTCAGCTGTTTGAGTCTGTGATAGCGGTGATCTAAGCTCTGAAAGCAGGGGCAAGGTGACCATTCTAAATATAGTCATAATGTTTTTGAGCTATGAAGGGGGAGACTTGTTTCAAGGGACATACAGGTTCTTCACCTTCCTTACAGATATGCTGTCAAAAGAACCTCCCTGGTGTGATGGTTCCAACTGTTATGAATGCACTGCCAAGTTTGGAGTCACAACAAGGAAGCATCATTGGTAACTTAATTTATTAAATATTACTACACTCTTCCTTCCTTCTCTCCCCCCCCCCGACTAATTTTCAGAATATAACTGGCTTGGTTTAAGCAATCTTGGAAGAAGCATAATCTTCTGTAGAGGTATAAAATGCACGTGGATAAATGAGTACTTGATCTCTCTGAATTAAATCCCTCTTCCATATCCTACTTCAATTGCCAAGTATAAGTGGGTTTTTTTGTTTTGTTTTTGTTTTTCCCCAGAGCCCCATTGCCTGGCTGAAACTGCTCTCAGGTGCAGGCTCCCATCTGAATGACTGGCTGTTGGGCAGTAAGCTGCCTGCAGTTGCATGTAAGGAAGGAGGTTGCCTGTCAAGGGAACTCCTTTTTCATCAAGGGTGAAAGCCACTTGCAGTGTTGAGAGCTGGGGTGTGGGCGAATATTGTAAGCTGTGTCGTTGTAGCCATGATGGTCCCAAGATATGAGACACAAGGTGGGTGAGGAATATCTTTTATTGGACCAACTTCTTGTCCCTGTCACCAACAGAGGTTAGGCTAATAAAAGATATTACCTCACCCACCCGGGCTTGGGAACCTGCTGTCAGTTATCGTGGGGCTCCCAAGCTGTAGCAAAGAAGGAAAACCATAGGGACTCTGGAAGCAGTCTGACAGTCCATTGGATTGTGGTCCCGTACACATTTTTGTAGAACCTCAGAGTTACAAACTTACTCATCAGCCACACACCTCATTTGGAACCGGAAGTACACAATCAAGCAGCCACAGAGACAAAGGGTGGGTGTGTGTGTGGGGAGGGGGGAGCAAATGCAGTACAGTACTATTAAATGTAAACTATTAAAAGCAGCATTTTTCTTGTAAATGTTTGAACAAAACATTATGGTGGCTCTTTCAGAGTTACGAACATTTCAGTTACAACCTCCTTTCTCTGTGTTCGTAAGTCTGAGGTTCTACTTTATATGAAAAGTGCTTCAAATGCAGGTGTTCCTAGCAGGAGTCTACCACAGTTTCTTTGACCTATGTGGCCATAGATGCTTTTTCTGAACTAATCTGCAAAGCTGATGTAAACTGCTCTTGGCTAGTATTTCTCATTGGGTTCTCAGGGAAGCTGTAATAGAAACCTAATCGTAATCCAGGCTTCAATATGTTGGCTACTATTATGCCTTTCAGTAGGGATTGATGAGATGTACAGCCAAGGTGCACGCAAGGGACAAACATCACCTAGATGGGGAGATAAAGTTGTTTAACTGCTGTAGCTCCCTTGGTGGGACTAGCAAAACGGTTCCAGTGTTGAAGGATCAATATTGGGGATAATCTCAGGAATTAGTAACACTCATATTTATGGAGCCTTACTCACTTAGGCTACGTCTTCACTACCCGCCGTATCGGCGGGTAGCAATCAATTTCTCGGGGATAGATATATCGCGTCTTATCTAGACGCGATATCGATCCCCGAATGAGCTCCTGTTGACTCCGGAACTCCACCAACCCGAACAGCGGTAGCAGAGTCAACATGGGGTGCCGCTGATGTCGATCCTGCGCCATGAGGACAATAGGTAATTCGATAGAAGATACTTCGACTTCAGCTACGTTATTCACGTAGCTGAAGTTGCGTATCTTAGATTGATTTCCCCCCGTAGTGTAGACCAGCCCTTAGTGTTCATTAACTCTCCTCAGATTAGGCTGGAGTGTTTCTCTAAGATAGAATTGATTCTAGTTAGTGTTTGATACTGCTCTAGAATCCAATTTCATTATTGGTATGGGAAGACCTGGAGCTATTAACTCTGCTCATATAATAAGTATTGTCTTAGCAGGAAGATGGCTCCAGTGATTGGTAAATAACTATAGTGGAAGTAGTTCTTATTTCTGCCACCAGACACTGGGGTCTCTTATATAAAAATCAGCCACTTACTATAAAGGATGACTCTCCTTTTTGTAACCTCTCAAACACTAAAACATTGACTCTTCACTCTCACCAGGGTGTCTGAGCACATAACATGGGCTTCGTTGTTCTGATGCTGAAATCATAAATGACTAACTCATGCTTAAAAAAAACAGGAGTACTTGTGGCACCTTAGAGACTAACAAATTTGTTAGTCTCTAAGGTGCCACAAGTACTCGTGTTCTTTTTGCGGATACAGACTAACACAGCTGCTACTCTGAAATAACTCGTGCTTTTCTCCCCCACGCAGCCGCCACTGTGGACGTCTGCTCTGCCATAGATGCTCAACAAAGGAGATTCCCATCATAAAATTTGACTTAAACAAGCCTGTTAGAGTTTGCAACATCTGCTTTGACGTCTTGACTCTGGGAGGAGTCTCCTAGTATGTTGTAGGAGTAGGGGGATTCTCGGTCAGTGCTCTTCAGACAGCAACTCTACTAGCAAGCCCTGGACGCAGGAAAGGGGAGGCCTATACATGTCTTCCTTTGGCAATAGACTGAACTAATTAAGGACCATGTTACGATATATTCAAGTATAAATGATTTTGTATGACTATAAATGTGTTGGGCTGTGATAGACTTCACTGGTAAACCAATTGGAGTGATAAACCTGAATTGAGTTAGACCCTCCTAGTTGCCACAGGCATGGAAATTAAAATTGCATTAGCCTGGTGTCCTGTACGGATCAAAATAACAGGTCTGTGCTTGCCCTGGTGTATTGCATTGAGCTACTCTAAAGTCGCCATTTTCAGGCTATTTAATAAGAGGTGGCACTAAGTTTCAAGGGTAAATAGTAACTTTGCGTTGTCTTCAAAGATAAGTGTTCCCTTTCTCCATAGAAGGCTCTTTTTATAAAACTGGACTGTGCTGTGACAGCCATGACCCACTTTGAGTTAAATCTTTAAACAGGGTTTAAAGGGGCATAGCTGAAGAATCGTGGCCTTACAAGAGAGAGCTTTACAATATCTCTGATTATAAAGGACTCAGAATTGCAGTTCCACATATTGATACCTCCTTAGTAAATGTCCCATTAGCTCCAGCATGTTCAAGAGGATTTGCAGGCTCCTTTTAATTGGCAGACGTTCTTCATGACTGCTAGAACTGATGAAGTCCACTTTTTCTGTTGTACTATTTGCGTCAGTGGTCTTTCTGCCTTTAAAACAATTCTTGTCACTTAAGTGCTCCAAGAACAGACCTAAGCTTACACTAATTGAAGAAGAAACACTAAAGGAAAACAGATTGGGCAGTTGTACAAAGGAATACTGTGCTGGAGCTGCAGTTATGAATCCTACAAGAGATGCTAGTTACTAGTGGCATTTTTCTTGGATCTAAAGACTATGGTTAATCAGTGCACAATGGAACCAGCAAGTCCACTAATACAAAACATGCTGCTTCTGCACTTCTAAACTGTCAGAACAGGTCGCCAAATCCAGCAAAATGGCCAGTTGTTGGCAGTATTTGGAGGTTCACTCTCAAATGTTAGGCAGTTGGGATTGCAGGAAGGAGTTCTGACTGCACTGTGAAACGGCCTGATGGCAAACCTTTGCACACTAACTGCAGTGGGTTTTTTCTGGCCTGGCTGTGGTCCCTCTTAAATATGCTGAACCTATGAAACAATGGCACAGGTGTCCTTCCCCCCTCCCCCCCCCCCAATGTAGCCCATAAATCACTTAGCTGCTAGTAAGCACTTACTCTGGTGAACTGGCTATTGTATGATAGGTAAAGGTGTCAGTCAGTTTAATGTGTACTTAATTAAAATGTATCTTGCCTTGTTAGTTTTTTAGCCCTGGGAGATAAATGTAGACCAGACTACATGCAGCATTCCCCATCTCTGCTCCACGAACAAATCAGTTGTGTATATATTTTTTAGTATTCATTAACCACTACTATGTGACACAGTGTGTGCAATAGGGGTGCAGATATTCATAACTTCAATTTCCCTGTCTTTGGGAATAGTGACATGTCCAGTATCTCTTGCCTATATATGTAAAATGAGCTGATAAACCAGAGTGCTACTTTTTTATATTTCTGTGGTTTATAGGATATTTGCTTTATGCTAGGCAAAATTTGGGCTTGTGCAGTAAAATAAAGACTTGACACCCATCTAGTGCATTTCAGATGGAATCTTAGTTCACTGCTTGGTCTTCCAACATATGTTGGTGCAAAAACTGGAACCCTGAACTTAGTAACACTAGAGTGAAATAATGGACCAACTTCATTTTCATTCTGTATCAGTGCAAATCATGTTGGTTGTAATGGCAGTAGCCCTCTTCTTTCAGTAAAGAACAAATACTGCCACTTTCTTAAAAGGTGGTATTCTTCTCTAATATAAAGTGTCTACAGTCAGTATATTTAACTTTGAATATCAACTTGCAGCAGATGTGTTCTGAGACACTTGAGAAGGATGGCATGAATGAGTCTCAAAAGCACTTAATTACAAAGCATGACAGTTTAAATGATCAAAAGAAATCCTGGACAATCTAAGAATCATGTCACTTCTGATCATGTTTTAAAATGTCAGTAACTCATCATGGGTTTGCACAAGTTAAATTCCCATTTACTGTGTTAAAATTGCAAATGGATAAAGTATCAGTTCAAAGAAATGACTGTCTTGTCCGTTTTATCTGGTTGACTAACCACATCCAGTGATCAAGTGTAACTTTTTTCACATTTGCTTGCTGTCTTTCCCACTTAAAACCTGTCAAGAGGAGGAAAGATGCAGCACTAGAAGATAGGAGTGGTTATTCCAGAGTCATTTGCATAGTGATTCATAAATGGACTTTGTTAGGAAGTTGACAAGACTTGATCTGTCTAGTGCTTTACAGCAATTAGTCTCAAAAGAATTAGAATATTTGACTTGTAGAATTGAGTTCTTTGGCCCCTTACCATTATCAATACACTTTTTTTTTTTTAAAGAAGTCCAGTAAGACCGATCTGACTTCCAGGTTTACTTCAATTTGGGAAGGCCTCTGAGATGTGCTTGGCAGTCTTCATAGTAGATCCAGAGCAGGTTGTTTCTCATACTAGCCTACTCTTGCATGTTGCAAACTCACTTTCGAGGGGTGGAGTAGAAATTAATGATGGCTTTAAAAATGCAACTATCTTAAATCCTCTGGTAAATCCTACCTAGCACTTTTAAAGTACACCAGCATTCGTTCTGAAACGGTCCTCTATGCCTCACTGGAATTTAAAGGCAAGTATGAATATTAATAGCCCTTCCATGTACAACCTGAAATGTGCATCTGAGATTGAATTCAAAGTAACTACATTCTTTTAACAGAAATTTGACAAATTTAAAGTGCCTTTACTGAGTTTTCTGGGCAACTTAAATTATTAAACAAATTTGTAAACATTGTTCTCTGCCAGATTTAACCCCCTTCCCTCCTCCCCCCAACACAAGTTGAGCTATAGGCAGCCCAAACTCCCTAGTGTGCCCCCCCATCTTTTACCTCATAACTAAAGACCTAATGTTTACATTTTCCCCCCCAGGGGTGTGAAGTTTACCACACCTCAGCTTCACTTCCTGTAAACACTATCTACCTGGTGTGCATTTTTTTTTTTTCTTCACAGCTCTTTGTGTTAGGGTTGGTAGTCATACTCTGTTAAAGGGCACAAATCAAGTGAAAGCTCTTGAAGATCTCTGGTGGTGGTCTGTACATTTCTAACTTGGCAAACAAATAATGCACTTCTTCCTTTTTATGTGGTATATTTATGACTGTGACCAAAAAACTCTGCCACCCCTGCTGTCCTTGGATACTCACAACTTAGAAAATGTTAATCAGTCTGCTTGCAGATGTCAAGGGTTGGATGAGCATGAGACTGAACTCCCTTCTTGGCCCTATATGCAGTTTTGTCAGGCACTTAAGGCTGAATGGGGAAAGTTTGTGGTGCCTGTTCTGTAGTGAAAGAGGAATTCAGTCTCCAGCATGGTCAACCCAGCCCCTCACCCAAGCACAAAACTCATTCTAATTTAAAATTAGAAATTGAAGTAAAAGTCTTGGAGGGGGGGAATAACCTATTTCACTCTAGTAAATATGAGAATGTGTTTTGAAATTACTGGTGTTAAAGGTACTAACAAAGCATTACTAATTAACTTGCTAAAAGTTTACAGATGCCTTAAAGACTTCCTGTATGGAGACCAGTGGCTTGTACAACTTCCTTGTCATGTAGCATATATAAGATCATCTGTATAACAAATGAACACGGAGTTTTTTGTATACCAAGTGTTTATATTTTGATTCCCCTCAACAGCACTTTGCTGCAGACCTGGATATTGCAACAAATTTACTGTTGCATGTTTTACTGAAGTGTAAAAGTAAGACCAAACTATAATGTGAAACTTTGTCATTCTTGCTGTTTATGAAAGTCTTAGAACAATGGCATTTTCTGTTCAGTCCATTCTAAAAATGTATTTTTGCAATATTCCTACTCTGTAATGAGTCCTTGCAACAAACTGAGGATAACTAGATGAAATGCATCATGGGCTGTAAACCTTGATACAAAAATACATCATCTATTGCACCAGTAATGACAAAGTGCATCAAGAGAAGTCTTATACCCTTAGTCAGTTCCAAGCAAGAAGGAAAATGTTTACCAGTAAACCCTGGGAGTAAGATTTAATTATATTTCAACTTACCTTTTGTTTTGTAAATGATTATCTTAACCAAATAGTGATTATTCCAGACATCATGTATTGTAAAATTCTTGTATAATTGCTTAACTAGCATTATTTTGGCAGACTGACTCTTACTCTGCTGTACTCCTAATTGACATTAAATTATGCACTCATCAAACCTTTCAATAGACTTGGCTGCAGTCATTCCTGTGTAGTCCTGATTTCCTGTACTGCCCAGGTCTGGACCTTCAATCAACTAGTTCTGTTCATGGTTTTTTCCAAACCAGTTTTTAACTTCAGATGCATTAAATGTAATACTGAGTTGGAAGTTAATTGAAAGAAAATAAGCAAAACCATGAGTGCAAAAGCCTGTTACAAGAGGCATCTGCCAAGTGTAGTTTAATCCATGCAGCTTTACTTCAAAAAGGGAAGCTCCAGAGTAACTGAAACCAGCCAAAAGCATTTTGCTAGGATTGTTTGAGATGCATATGTTTTAACAATAAATATTTGCTAAAAATCACTAATTGAGATGTTATGAACTTCATTGAAGAACTATATACATCACTGAGCCATCTGATTATAGAAGTAATTCCCTGAACTACATGCTACCCTGTAGAATAATATAATACAGTGTGCATCTAAGTGCTCCTTGCTTTATCATGATGATGAATTCCCATCATCCTTCCAAGAACGTTAACAGAGCCCTCACTTGTAGAATGCTACAGCCTCTATAGGAGTAACTATGTTAAGCTAACTTTGTTTGCTGTAGTCCAAGCATCAGGCTATATAATTCCAGTGGGTGTATATATAACTGCACATACTAAACCATCCTTGTTGTAAACAGTATGTGCATTAACTGAAGTGAAAGTGCTATTCTTAATACCTCTGTCTTCCCCTCCCCACCCCCCAAAGTGGAGGATAGTCACTGACTAATAACCACCTCCATCTAATGAATTCTTGCTCAGTGTTGGAGTTCTGCCAATTTACAGCAGCTGAGCATTGGTTCCCAAGAGTAGTGTTACTCCTTACCTGTTGATGTGAATCTGATTGATTTTTTGGGTCTGTATCACAACTAGGGTTGCCAACTTTCTAACAGAACACCTTTGCCCTGCCCCACTTGTTCCATCCCCTCCCTCTGTCACTCACTCTCCCCACCCTTGCTCACTTTCACCAGGCTGGGGGAGAGTCCCTTTTTCAACCAGGTGTTTGGGTTGAAAACCTGACAACCCAATTCATGATTCAATTTCTAAGTTGGCTTTTACTGATTTCATAGTGCACTCAGCAGCCTTAAACCTACAGTAGGATGAAATGTATCTGTCACTAGTTAATCTTTAAGTGATCAACTCAGCCTTCGGCCACAGTTTTCCCCTGGAGAGCTATTGCATAAGTACTTGAAGGGATCTTACTACTTCCTTACAATTCCTGTTCTTTTGTGGCACTTAATTAGCTGGTTATTAATCTCTCTCCTGCCCTCAGTTGTCCTTAGGATATAATACTAAGGCTCTTAAGAAATCTGATTATTTCTTCTCTGCCTAAAAGTAGGAAGGGCTGTACAGCTGAGGACTCCTACAGTAATGTGTGGGTTTCAAGGTTTAGTCAAGTGTTGCCCAGCATTAGCAGTGACTTACTGTCTGCCTTGTTCATTGGGTTGAACAGATGTCCTTTAGCTGTACCTTCTGGCTAATTTTGAAGCAGTCTTCCATCTCCAGTCCTGCTTCTTCTTAGATGCCCCGGGGTGGGGCAAAGATGAACACAGATATTACTCAGGTGTCAAAAGTAGCTTTCTGCTGCAAACCAACTTTTTTTTTGGCAATGATATGAAATGTCATAGGCTTCCTGGCACCCAGTTATACTGCAATGGGTCAATAACCTAGTCCCCCACTAGGGACCTGCCAACTGAGGAGAGACTTGCAGGTTACTGTACCCTATCAGCTTGAGCTGCTTATCTTCTGCAAGCCACTTCCTTGAGCCTGAAATGAAAATCTCAGTACAGCAGTCTGCCATCAGACACCTTACTACAGCTACCATGAAAAGGCAAGCAATGCAAGTAACTTGCTGTTACAGGCATGCAATGCTTTTGGACATCCTATTTCAGTTATTCATATAAAATTCATATTCTGTTGAGAGTCATGGGAGAGAATGAACTACCCCTTATCTAGACTTTACATTCTAAAGTTACCTTCAGTCCCCAAACATTTTAAGTGTCCTTTGTTTGAAATGTGCACCAGGTATCTTGTATCACAAGTGGCAGAAAATGCAAAATGTGGAAATTTCTTTTTGAAGCATTTTGCCTTCAGTTTGGGTTACTGTTCTAGGTAAATAAGGATTATCCTGCTTCAAGGGGACAATGACTATCTTTTCCAACAGTAGATTGTCTCCCTGAAAATAGCACTCTTATCACTACAAGGACCATGACTATCCATTGTCATTTGCAGTTTAGTGAGGATTTTGCAAAGCTTGCTGCACTGAAATCTAATTTGGGCACATTTAAGTTTAAAAATCTAGGGCTAAAGTCAGCACCCTAAAACATATTTCAGATCCATACCCGATGGGAGTTTTGCCCCTATAACATATAAAGAAGGTAGCTTCAACTACTTGTTTCCAGTCTAGCAAACTGAAGGTGTATTTAACTTCAGTTTCCCAAAAGAAGCGTTGGGAGGTGGCAAGAAGCTTAGAGCATAAGGAGAAGTACCATGAAACTTGGAGAGGCAACACAACTAGGAAAAAAAAACTTTAATAAATTTATAAATCATGACCATGTTTGTTGCTGTGCACCACTGAAAAAGCCAGTCTACAGTCAACTTGCTGTGCTAGCTCTAAGTGTGGGGGGTGCATAGCATAGCACTTAAGTGAGCATTCTTGAATACTGCTTTGGCCTCTTGTGCTCACTGTCACATAGTGACTTGCACTAGTTAAGCATTTTGGAGGGAGGGGGAAGAGAACTGGGCAAGGGAGACCTTCAGGAAGTTTTCCTCTTTTGTAAAATAGTTTAATGTACCAATAGCTTGCATTAGTATTTAGGCACACACCACTACTGGATTTTGCAAATTAGAGTAACACATGGGTGGGTCTTGTCAAAGACCTGATTCTTGCCCTGAAGACTTTACAATCTAATGAGAGACAGTGCAACAAGTAGAGGTAGTAAATAAGTAAGGGAGGAGGAGGACAGATGGATTACAGCAGAAAAATCCGTTACTTGTCTGTGGATCACTTTTGTTGTTCAGTTAGAACAGGACTCATGGCTTCCACATACTATGGCAATAGCAAGCCATAGGATAAGAGAGAAGGACTGGGTATACCGTAGTGTTTCCTATACCCAAAGAATGGTAGAAACACTGATACTGCATCATCTCGTGTCCTGGATTCCATCTGACAAGTGTAAATGTTCAATTGCAAAACTAGAAGTAACTGAAGCCTCTACAGTGCTAAGTCATTTCTCAGCAAGTTGGTGGCTCAGTGGGTGGTATGTGCAGATTAGTAAGTACAGTATTAGCACAACTCTGCCATAAGAGGAGCAATGTTGTGATGGTAGTGAAGAGAGGGGGCTGTTTTGTATGCTGCAGTAAGTGAAAATGAGTCTACAGTGTAGTGGTGTGCTAGCTTGGAGCTCACTTCCCTGAGACATTACTCCCACCAGCACCATTCTATAGATACAGCTATTTCTCAAATGCAGAAGAAAAATCTTTTTTCTTGCCAGAATTAAGTGCCAGTGCACCAACAAGCTACAGCAACAGCTATTGGCAAAGAAGATTTTCCATTTTAACAGTTTTCCTTACCATGCTCCCTCCATGTCTCACATTTCCATTGTTTTTACTGGCACTTTAGCATGGCGTTTACATTTCCTCAAGTATAGTTTTATACAAACTGATTCCTGTTTCTGACTGAGTCTCCCCAGTCTTGTATATCAGAAAATCCCCTGTAAAGCTCAAAACATGCATTTTTGACTGTACTTAATCAACTATTTCATTTTAGGACAATAAATGCATTGAGTCAATAGCCATGTTGGACTTAATCTTTTAGCACACACCAGTCAGCTAGTGGATGGCATCCCTTGTATTCTTGCAAGTTAGGATTGTCCAAGTCACCTCTGTCACTGTGCTCAGTAGAATCCAATTGTCCAGAGGGAGGTCCAGTAGTTCTCACACACACACAGTGACTATCACTGGAACCGGCCTTGTACAGCATCCTGGGAACTCCAATCCAGTCTCTGTTCACTCCCCCACTAGGGATGGAAGAATATGATCAAATACAAGCTATGTTATTTCTCACTCAATGGATGTGTATTTCCCACCCACAGCTGAGTCAAAGACCCTTCTGAAGGAGGGCTGGGGCAACTACATGTACACTGAAACCTGGGGTAAGGACCATTTCCAGAAGTCAGCAACCATATTATCCAACATTTTCCGGTAACTTTTGTTGGACCTACTAAGCAATATATTGTTGGCTGGACCTTGTAAAGTCAGTTTAACTCTGGATACTCTCACCCAGGAAAGAGCAAGTGACTAACATCCATCCTTTATTTCTGTTTCTTAAAATCCCCCCAAACAAACAGCATAGACACCCCACCTTTTATATTCTTGTGGATAAACTGTTTTATTGTAAAACAGAATGCCTTTTATTATGTGCACCACAATGCCTGTAGTACTAGTGCTGATGTTACTAAAGAAAAGCTCAACATAATTCACCTAATATACTATTGCCTCTTCTCAAGCCTGGTACTGCAAGGGGCAAAGTTCCTTTAACACCTGTATTTTTTTTAAAAAGGAGCTGAATGCACTGGACACCATCCACTATCAGATCCAAACACTACCCGCTGGAAAATGGTATGGGTCTCAATCCAACAGCACATTGAAGGACAGGAAAGGACCTTGATAGTGCTGGGGCCTGGACTAGATGACCTAACACAGGACTGAGGCCTGCTCTACACTCCAGAGTTAGGTCAACATAAGGCAGCTTACATCTACCTAACTTTAAGTGTCTACACTACAATGATGCTCCCACCACTGTAAGTCGCCCACAACATTGACACAACTCCACTTCTGCAAGGAAAGAGGCTCAGCCCGCCTCCCAAGAGGCACAGGGACCCTCTGATCTCAACTCACATGAGGAGAGCAGGGAAAGGGGCTCAGACCCCCCCCCCCAACCTCAAGGAACAGGGACCCCTCAGTTCCCACCAGAGGGGAGAATGTGGGGAGGATCCAAGTAACTCCTTGCAGATTTTAGAGCACTTAGCATCAACCTGCAAACAAAGTTCTTAGCTATAGCAGAGTTCTCTCTCTGATAAAATTTACTTAGCTGTCTCATCTGTCCGAGGGGGTTAAGAGGCTTACCCAAGGCCACACGCTTATACAAAACAATCATCCTTGCTGCCTGGCCTAACCATATCACAAACAATTTTTGCTGGATCTGTGCAACCTAGACCAGCATAGATAACATCTCAGATGAGATATGTCAAGGTGCTTGGCTCTGCAGAGTCTGCCCACGCCAGCAGGAAGGCAATGTTTACCTTTGTTTGGAACACCAGAATCTGCTGCCACTGGTTGAGCTCCATTCAGAGTTACAGGGCGGGAACTGCTTCTTCTCATTGTTTTGTTCCTTGAACTTCAGCGCTTCTTCAATGACGGCCTTGGCCTGCTCCAGAGCTTTTGTGGGTGCCCCATTTTCATCATAGAATCTTCCTACCAGTTTGCCTTTTGAGGGAACAGAAAGAGCCACTAAAACCAAAGCATTTTTTTTAAAATGCCTCAAAAAAACTGCAGAAACCCTCTAAAAAGCAGCAAACTGTATTGTGAGTGCTGCTTTGGGGCACCCCATGTATATTATTTTAGAAATAACAGAATTAGGTGTTCACAACTTAGTCCCTTCTGACCAGGAATCTCAAAACATTTTACAAACATTAACATATAGACATGATGGAGATAATGAATTTGTGCCTGTTTCTCCATCTGTAAAATAGGCTTGACATTAAATCACACACTGAAGATCAGCAATAGAATCCAAGAGTCTTAACAACCAGTCCTCTTAGCTAACTACTAGACAACACCGCTTCCCACATTATACAGTCTTTTCTCACAATACTGCTCCTGAAATGCCAAACAGATATCTATCAGACTATTCTTACTGCTGCAATTTCATTAAATTTGTATAGCAGTAGAAAATAAAATTTACACTCATTTAATTCTCCTAGTTGTAATGTTCCCAAAACCCAATTACTTGGCTAATGAACAGAGTAAGATGGATGTATACATAATGGATCCTGGTGTCAATGGGACATTTCCAGAACACAGGAGATTTCAGATACTTTGAGAACATTAGTCACTTTTATTCAGTGTGAAAGAAGATGAGCTGATCAGAAACAAAAAAACAGGTTTACAACTGTTATGTGTGAAGGTAGGGTTACAGAAGTCAGTCTACATTTTCCAATTTTTAGCCAACAGCTCAGGGCAGGGGTCAGCAACCGGTGGCTCGCGGTTTGCCAGGGTAAGCACCCTTGCGGGCCGGCCCGGTTTGTTTATCTGCCGCGTCGGCAAGTTCGGCCGATCGCGGCTCCCACTGGCCGCGGTTCGCGGTCCCAGGCCAATGCGGGAGGCAGGAAGCCGCGGCCAGAACATCCCTGGCTCAGGGCAACTCTAGTTTAACTAAATGGAAAAGTCAATCCTCTTGCCTAATTCCTTTGCAGTCACAGATACAAGAGTCATGGTTGAGGTCCATCATGTATTCCTGGCTCAGTGTAAACAGATCCAATTTAAAATCTGTTTGCTCATTGAGCTCAATAGGATTTGTGTGTTTGTAAGACCGGGGCTCAAACATATCCATTTTCCTTCAACTCTCTCTCTCTCCCACCTGTTAGAAGCTTGTAAGGAACAATCAGCAAATTTGGTATATTCTAAACACAAACACTTTTGGTACATCACTCTTCTACTTTCTGTGGAATTCAGGAATTAAAAGAGTTTGGTGCAGCTTTTATCGCTCTGTCTTCATTACTGATATGGCCCAAATTACTGTCCTACCTGCTTCAAAGGGAATTTTTTGCTGCTTTGCATATGGTAGCCCAAACTATAACTTTGAAATACTAAAAGAATGCTTTCCATGGAATAACAACACAGCTAGAGAAACGAGACAACTAGCTGGCCCATTACTCTATGCCAAGGGTCCCCAACCTTTTTTGTCTGGCGGCGGTGGACGAGCATCCACCGAAATTCCGCCAACAAGCGGCAACGTCAATAGGCATCGCTGCCGAAATGCCGCAGACAAGCATCATCATCCGGAGGCATCGTCGATGAAATACCGCCAAAAATCGGCAGCATTTCAGCGGCGACGCCTCTGGATTATGCAGCTTGTCGGTGGCATTTCGGCGGATGCTCGTCCACCAGCTACTACATGGGCGCACTTAGACGCCCCGGTGGGTGCCATGGCACCCATGGGCACCAAGCTGGGGACCCCTGCTCTATGACGATCTTGGATGCAAAAGTGTCCCTGCTCACCTGCACTAATATATAATGCTGAAGCAGTGATAATATAAACCAAACAAGGCTTCTGAGGATTAACCCAGGTCTGCTGCTATATTATGACTCCGCTGTGTTACAGATCACGTACCAACGAAAATGTAGTTCTCGCTGTAGAAAGAGAGCCAGTTTTGTATAGTCAACATTTCTGAGGGAGATAACCCAGAAACATCATCCACAAGGCCGGCGTGGGTGAAATCTCCTGTCGCAAAAGCCCTGGAGGCATCTTTCCCTGTAGGACAGACGTGATGAACATCCAGCTGGGGTACGATTCGGCCCAGGGGGTGCGCAGACAGACGGGGCGGGGGGGGGTGTCCAGCTAAGGATCCGCTCTATAATCCACAGCGCACCCCTCGCCCCCCGTTTCATTGCAAGAGGCCCGACCTACCTGGCGCCGGCTACGGGATCCATGCGGGAGTGAGGGGGGTGGGCGGGTGGTTCCGCAGGAACGGCAGCGCCCCGGCCCGGCCACGCGCGAGGCTCTGCACGCGGCGGGGCGGACCCAGGCCCGTGGGGTGGGCTGGGCTGGGGGCGGCTCTCCCCGGGACCCCGCGCGCGCGGAGGGGGGGGGATACCTGCGAAGACACTGTAGGCCGCTCCCGGCCCGTACTGCCTGTGCCCCCGGCGCACGTCGAACACCTGCCCCAGCAGCGCCAGGTAGAGGCCGGGGCTGCCCGGCGCTCCCGTGTGACGCGCGAGCTCGGCGGGGCTCAGCAGCCGGCCCCGCCCGGAGAAGAAAGGGAGCAGCCAGGAGCTGGGCTCGAACCCCAGGCCCAGTAGCCAAGCGGCGGCCAAGCCCAGCGCGGGAACCAGGAGCCCCGCTAGCCCCATCGAAGCCTGAGCTGAAAGGGCCGGAGCCGCCCGTAATCAAAATGGCGGAAATGACAATTGGCCTCACCCTGTTCCTTCAAGGCTGCGTTCAGCCGCCATTTTGCCCGCGGGCAATTACAGTTGCCTGAGTTTTTACGACGCTTTTCTCGCTTTACGGTGGAGCGGCGGAAAAACCCCCCCACAGTTGTCGCTGGTTATTTCACGACGACCGCGCTCGACGACTTACGGCAGCGTGGCAACGGCGCCGCGTTCAGCTCGCTGGCGGCTCTCGCTTTACGGTCATTTGGTAAAAACGCCGACGGGGGGGGGTGCTGGTTTTACGACGCCGGCTGTCGCTTGGCGGCAGTGTGACTCCCCTCCCTCCGGGATTGACAGGTGTCGAGGGAGAGGCCGCTGACTAAGCCGGGCCGGTCGGAGGCGGCGGCTGCGCGAGGCCCGAGGCCGCCGCCGGCAGCAGCAGCAGCAGCAGCAGCAGCGAGCGCCTGGCCCATGGGGAACGTGGCGAGCCGCAGCAGCGAGGAGGAGGAGGAGGAGGGGGCTGAGGAGGCGATGGAAGGGACGGCGGCAGCCGAGCAGCCCGGGGCTGCCTCTCCGCCTGGGCCGGGCCCGCTCCCGCTCCCTCCGCTGCCCCCGGCCACGGTGCTGCTGGAGCAGGCCCGGCTGCGGGAAGCCGCGGCCCGGCTGCGGGAGGCCGCCCCGCCCGAGTCGCTGGTGTCCCGCCACCACAGCACCCTGGTGCGCTGGCTGGAGGAGCGGCTGGGCCGCGGCGAGGAGGCCGTCAGCCTGGAGCAGTTCTGCGAGGTGCTGGAGAGCCGCGCCTCGGGGCCGGCGGCCGTGAGCCGCAGCGAGAGCGAGGAGGTGAGGGAAGCGGGGGGGCAGGGACTGAGCGGGGGCGGCCGCCCCGCCCAAGCGGGTCTGAGGGACCCGAGGGGGGGCCCTGCTGAGGGCGCGGCGCGGGGGGGGGATGAGCCGCAGGCGCGGGGAGGGTCGGGGCAGGCTGAGAGGACTAGGAATGGAGGATCGGACAACGCGGCGCTTGGGAGCTGGCTGGGAGTTGGACAGGGGTGGGCGGCGGGAGTCATGTGACGAATGGGGTTAGGGAGAGGAAACTGGGAAGTGGTGGTGACGCTGGGGACACGGAGGATGTTAGCTGAGTGGAGGTTGTGGTGTAAGGGAGGACTGGGGCTGCGGAATCAGATGAGACCTAAAGGAACAGGAATTGAAGGGATTAGAGGCAGTGAAAGAGTTGAACAATGGGGTCTCACAGGAACATTAGGGTAACTGGGGGGGCCAATAGGATTAAAGGGAGTTCAAGGGGCTAGGGATCATCAGAGGCATTTTAGGGTTATGGGTGGGCTAGAGGCGCTGTGATGGGAGGGATCAGGACGGACATTGAGGGCACTGGGATGAGAGAGAAGAACCAGAGGAGCATATAAGGAGTTACAGAATAAGGAGAGGGGATTTGGAGAATCAGAATAGCTGGAGAAGAATAGGAAGTGGTATTAGAGGAAATGCTGCACAGATATTTGTAGCATCACCCACCTTTATACACAGCTAGCTGACTGTGTCCTAGCTGGGTGTGCCGAGCGCTCACTGTGGCCTTTCTTTCTGATCTTGTCATGCTTTCTCTCCACCCAAAATGGCAAAACAATTATATCATACTATGTTTTTTAGAAATGATGGTTTCTCTTAGGCTATAGAAACTAGCTAATCTTCCTAGTCTGTATAGATGAAGACACATCTCTAGAGTTTTAACTGAAAAGTAACATCATATGTTCTAAATGTAAATGAACTGACAGAAGGCTTGAGAAATATAATTAATAACCAATAGTGAGATTTATCTGGTGAGTAACAGAGACCTCTTCGGCAGTTGCTGCATTCTTAGGCCTTGTTTACACTAGGGTGTTTTTTTTTTGCAAATACATAAATCTGGTATTAACAACAAGGAGTCCTTGTGGCACCTTAGAGACTAACAAATGTATTTGGGCATAAGCTTTCGTGGTCTAGAACCCAGTTCATCAGATGCATGAAGTGGAAAATACAGGAGCAGGTATATATACATGGAAGGATGGGAGTTGCCTTACCAAGCGTGAGGTATTGTTATCAATGATGGTAGCACTACTGTAGACAAGCTGTCATGATATTTTCCACTTTTTTTAGGCCTGTATTGAGCAAGGTTAGATGAATGATATTTAAATCACTTGCGATTGCTAGGTACTCTACCTACGCTAGCACTTTCACTGCTGCTATCTCTAGTGGAGAATATTTGGTGGTAGCAAAGATAGGAAATTATCGGAAGAATGCCTAATGCTACTCCTTGGGGAATTCTGCACCATTGCGCAACGCACAGAATTCATGTCCCCTGAAGAATTTTTTTGTTTCCCTGCAGAATAATGGATTCTGATGGGGAAGCAAATGGAAGCGACGAAAGGGGTCGTGCGTCCCTCCCTGGTACCTTTCTGAGTGGGCGTGTCGGTTATTGGGAGAGATGTAAATCAGTGCCTGAGGAGGAGACTGTCCCTCTCGCTCCCTATCGTGGGGTACCTGAGGTGGAGGGGCAGGCAGGTCAGGTGCAGCCTCATTGCAGAGTCCGTGTCCCAGGGAGTGGGCTGCAAGATGATTCCTCCACCTCTGTGCAGCCAGTTGCCTGCGCTTCCCACTGGGAGGCAGCTCCAGTGCACATCCCTTGCCTCCATTGCTATACTCACCCTACAGAGGCGTGGGGCTGACACACACAGCAGTGGGAAAGCCACAGTGAGCCTTTGCCAGGGTGCTACTTAGGTAGGATGAGGGGCACCTACCCCCTTCCAGTTTTGTACCTGAGGTGTGCTCATGGTGCATGCTCCATGCAGAGTTCTTACTTGCAGCGCTGTGCAGGCAGGTTCCCCTCCTCCAGGAGCTGGGTTCTTCCAACTGTATCTCTCGTGGTCACTTTCCTCTGCTGTGCTAGGGCCTCTGGGGGTGGGGCAGGCAAAGAAGGAATCAGTCAGGGTGGGAGGGGGGAACATGGGGTACCCAGTAGTGGGTGGGGGAAGCATAGGGTAACCTGTGCTGGGAGTGGGTCACAAGGGAGCACAGGAGCCCCAATGGTTGGCGGGGGGAAGTAGAGGGTCCCCAGTGGTGGGATGTGTTGGAGCCTGGGGGGATGTGTTGGAGCCTGGGCGTGGCCAATGCAGTGGGAAAGGGGAGTCAATTTCCAGGGGAAGGAAAAGGTGAGAGCATA
Organism: Mauremys mutica; assembly: GCF_020497125.1. Taxonomy (NCBI): domain Eukaryota; kingdom Metazoa; phylum Chordata; order Testudines; family Geoemydidae; genus Mauremys; species Mauremys mutica. The sequence continues at coordinate 10,165,355 of NC_059090.1, read as the reverse complement.
GGGCTGTGCCCTGAGGGAGGGGGCAGTGAGTGTGGGAGGAGCAGCTGAGGGGGAACAGTTCCTGGGGCAAGGATCCCAAGGGAGGGGGAACTGAAGCAAGTGGAAAGCTAGGAGCAACTAAGTCAGTCTTGGGGTCTGTTTGCCCTCAGAGAAGCAGGGAGCACCCTCACTTCTCCCTGAGAAGAGACCAGGGACAGACCCCCACCAAGCTAATGCATACTCTCAACTGACTAATCTCTCTGCCTTCCTCCCCATCTCTCCTACCTCAGGGTACTTATACCTTGATCCTGCAGTGAGGATCCATGTGGATGCAGGGGATTGCTTTAACTCTACTCCTGTGGGAATCTTTTTTGTTGTCTATATTGAAATAAATTACCAAAATAATTGAAACTGGCATGATTATATTGGGTTGTTTTGACAAAATATGCAGAATATTGCAGAATGTTTAATTTGCTGGTGCAGAATTCTTAATTTTTTTTGGTGCAGAATTCCCCCAGGAGTACTATGCAGAGATCTCCTAAGAGCAGCAGCAGAATGAATTATGCTAGACTTTGGTTAGTTTCATGGCTGCTATTCAAACCCAATAGTTAAACTGTCAAGAATCCTGTCAGTATCACATCGCTGTTGGAGAGTAAGAAGAAATTATAGCAGGAGCTGGGACAATCCCCAAAACCTGAGGTTTGGAGAAAAGAAGATTAGTGGAATTCTCTCCCAACAGTGAAGACGTCCTGAGGTGAAGTTTAGGTTGAAGGAGAGTGCTTTCTTTTTAGCTGTCAGAAAGGGTGTAGAGAAGGTCAAGCTTATGAAACATCTGCTAGCTATACACTGTTGCAAAAGATGAATTTCCTGGACAAAGTCAAGGGGCAACATTCTGTTAAGGATTTCAGCATCCTCCTCCTCAGCTAGCAGAATGGTTCTGAGCTTCTTACTAGGATGCTGTCCCTGACCCTTAGTAGTGGTCCTGCCTCCATCTTTTTTCATTGCCACTGGCTAATAGATTTAGTCTGGTAAATTTTTAAAGCCCTGCATCAACCATATTTTCACATATTCACTCTTTAAAATGAATGCTGACAAAAGTAGCAAAAGTACTGGGAATTAACAAGAAATAATTTTTTTTTTTAAAAGAGGCTTATTTTAGTTGGCCCCTCTGGCGTATGTTCCTTTATTTCATTTGCTAAAGTCCAACCACTGACTCACCTATTCTTTATCAGAACCAGCAAAGTAGGTTATTTCTCACTTGTCATGGCAATAATAAAGTACAATACTACTTATGGGTTTTTATAATGATCCAAACCACTGAGCTCTATGGATTGATATATTATCTCAGGCCCTGAGATACAACTATGTTGGAGAACAAGATGCTAACACAATTGTCCATTCAGTATGGTTAAAATATGCTTTGATTTCCCCATGATTTGATCAAAGCTCTTTCAAAGGATCTGGTATAATATGGGTGCCTGGTTAGGTCTCCTCTGTGCTGCAGAAGTCAACTCTGTTTTAACCACATTGCCGTTGTATGAAGATGTAGTTGTATCTGTATTGCAGACAGGCCCATATGATCCAAAAGTTTAGATTTCCAAGATAGATTACATTGTTCAGAAGTTAATTCATTGAGAAGATGTGAGCTGATTTCACCTTCTGTTCAACAGAATCCTGACCAATATAGACTAAAGTTTGACCCATTGCTATGTATTAAGCTGTTTTACCTTGGTGGGATAGATTATTTGTTTGATATACAGTACATGCAAACTAATGGGTTGTCTAGAAGTGCAAAGATAAACTAAATCTGGGAAGTAGAGAGCAGAGTTTATATTGTGCTTGAGCAGCTATTATGTTGTATATGCAGATATTGCTTATTCTTGAAAACTGCACAATACTGAAAGCTTTGAAGGAATGAAGTCTAGGAGAACTTACATACGTTTATAAGAATGAAGTCTTAAATAGGTTGACAACCCAGCCAAGTCCTATCCTTTCTGTGAGAGGAGGAGGCAACTCATTCACATGCTTTCTTTCCTGAGCAGAGATGTTCAATTTAGTCCATCTGAAAAGAGCTTTCCAAAACAGTTTCCCACTGATTTTTAGTACTCAATATTAATCTTGGTAGGAAGTATTTAATCTTATTATTTCTATTAAGGAGTTCAATACTTTAAAAAGGTCAGAAGGGAGATTGAGTCATGAGGGGGATCGTGGTCACATTTACTCAAAATCCCAACCATGAATACCTTTAGTGGCCCAAAATATTAGTTATTGCTATGGTGCTACAGTGATGAGCATGGAATAAGAACCTATATAAAATTAATAGTTTGGCTGCTTCATTTACTGAAACGTTGTTGTTGTTGTAGTTCTCTATGGACCACAGAAACATTACTCAGACAAGCAGTCCTGTTCAAATTGTGCATTGTTCTGTATCACATGAATACAGGTTTTAAATTGTAGATTATTTTAGGCTTACTTTCACAGTAGGTGAAAGTTAGTTTAGTATGTACGTAGTTCTGACTGCAGGATGTAAAAAAATCAGAGAATCAAGAAATCTTTTTGAAAATCTTACTTTATATATTGTTACCCTAAGCAATTAGTTTGGAATAGCTGTCGGCAGATCAAGCCTGTTCCTCTCAGGAGCTGTAAGTGTCTACTTAAAGGGTAGAGGGTTAAACATATTCTTATATGGGATTCTGGAAACTACAAATATAATTCCAGGCCTACTGTTGGGTGGAAGTGTCATTAAGTGCTTTCACTGTGTGTGTTTGATCCTTCATATTCAGGGCGTGCCCTGTTAACAGCATAAAAACTGCTTGCTCCCAATGTTAATAAGGATACACTTACCTTTTGACTTCAAAGGTCAGGAGAAAAAGTCTTAAGACAACAGTGGGTTGACTTTGAACTGTACTTTGAACTGTTTTGACAACCTGAGTAACGTTTGACAAACTGAATCCCCACTGTATTGTTCCACTCAGAAACAAACTCTAACTTTCTTGCTTTGCTGTTACACTTAATCCCATAACCTCACTACCACTGAAACTGCTAGTAACAGTGTTTGAACTTTGTTGCTAACAGTTTCTCAGCTCTTGGAAAAACTGAAATCTCTAAGGCCTGGTCTACACTAGAGGGGGGTTTGAACTAAGGTACGCAAGTTCAGCTACTCGAATAGCGTAGCTGAACTCGAAGTACCTTAGTTCGAAGTACTTACCCGTCCTCACGGCGCGGGATCGAAGTCCGCGGCTCCCCCGTCGACTCCGCCACCGCCGTTCGTGGTGGTGGAGTTCCGGAGTCGACGGGAGCGCGTTCGGAGTTTGATATATCGTGTCTAGATGAGACACGATATATCGAACTCCGAGAAGTCGATCGCTACCCGCCGACCCGGGCGGGTAGTATGGACGTACCCTAACACTCTTCAACTGAAACTGGGCTATATGCCATAGAGATGTTGTCAAGGCATTTATGCTCCTTATTTTAGGCTTTATCTTCTGGAGTCTTTGCCCATCCAGTTGGTTTAAGTGGGCAATAGCTATCTTGAGCTAACTAGTTATTTCAAATGACCTCTCTTTAATGCAGTGGTCTCCAATCTTTTTATAGACAAGATTACTTTTTGAATTTAAGATCAACCCAGGATCTACCCTGCTCCTTCCCTGAGGCCCTGCCCTGCTCACTCCATTCCCTCCCTCCCTCCCTCTGTTGCTCACTCTCCCCCACCCTCACTTTCACCAGGCTGGGGCAGGGGGTTAGGGTGCGGGAGAGGGTGCAGGCTCTGGGCTGGGGCCGAGGGGTTTGGAGTGTGAGACGGGGCTCCAGGCTGAGCCAGGGGCAGGAGGTTGAGGTGCAGGAGTGAGGGGTCCAGGCTCTGGGAGGCAGTTTGGATGCAGGGGTTATATGGTCACACTGCATCTAATCTCATAGAATCCACTGGACATTTCATGAGTTTTTTACTTAGCATCATTTCTGGTTTATAGATCCAAAATCCTTCAGGGATTGTGACAAATCAGTGTAACATTCTCAACTGTCAGATGTGCATTGTCTGGGGCAGGGGGTTGGGGTGCAGGAGTGAAAGGTATGAGCTCAGGGAGGGAATTTGGGTGCAGGAGGGGGGTGCAGGCTGGGACAGAGTTGGGGTGTAGGGGAGGGTGAGGGGGGTGGCTCTGGGAGGGAGTTGGGTGCAGGAGGGGCCTCTGAGCTGGGACAGAGTGTTGGGGTGCAGGGGAGGGTGAGGGGTGTGGGCTCTAGGAGGGAGTTGGGTGCAGGAGCGGGCTCTGGGCTGGAGCAGAGTGTTGGGATGTAGGATAGGGTGCAAGGTGCAGGCTCCGGCCAGGAGGCGCTTACCACAGGCGGCTCCTGGTTGGCAGTGCAGCAGAGCTGAGGTAGGCTGCCTGCCTTCCTTGGCCCCATGCCGCTCCTGGAAGCGGCTGGCTGCCTGCATGTTTCTGCGGCCCCTAGCAGGGTGGGGGGCAGCAGGTCTCTGTGAACTGCCTGCACCTGCGAACGCTGCCCCCGCAGTTCTCATTGGCCGATTCCCTCCCCTCAAGGGCTGCAGAGATGTTCCAGAAGCCAGCTGCTTCCGGGAGCAGTGTGGGACCAGGGTAGGCAGGCAGCCTGCATCAGCCCTGCTGCGCTGTCGGGCTTTTAGCGGTCCAGAGAGCACGATTGACTGGCAGAGGCTCCAGGATCAACCAGTCAGTCACGATCGAGGCGTTGGTGACCACTGCTCTGTTATTTTTTTAAAGGCATGTTAAGTTTGATATTCAAACAACAAAACAAGGGATTCATACACAAACATCCCCTTCCCCAGTAAATTTGATTTCTTGTACCGGTATTTACTACACTGTAAAAATAAGATAAGTACCTGAAGACCTGTGTATCTCAGACTAGACTTCTTTGACTGGCTTTGAAATATGTAGCTCTCCTGGCCAACTTCTTTATAGTTAAGGTTGGGGTAATCCCCTACATCCTTCAAGAGAAACAGATCTTCCTGACATTTTACGTGCCGCATTTCCTGTCATAGTAGTTGGGTTTTATTTTTGTTTTTTGTTTTTTCTGGGCAGTTAAATAAGAGTTCTAAAGCTCTAATTTTATGAAAATGCAGCTATAGTTTGGATTTTTGCAGAGGGAGAGAACCTCTTGTTGTTGTTGTTATTTCTCTAAAATGGCTTAGTTTAGACATTCCGCATTTGTTGTTTTTATAGGCCGCCTTTTTGAACACAACTACTTTTTGGTGTTTTGGGGAAGACTAAAAGCTGGAGATGAGGGTTTAACATGATATAAAGATTTGTTTTAAATGTATAAAGAACAGTATTTAATATAAACATTTATAATTTGCATACATGTAAACTAAGATCAGCATACTGGGAAACTGGAAATAGATCGCTTGAATAAGAAATGGAATCTTATACACAGCTATTCACTTCTTGTTTTGACTTTGTGGATATTTTTGCAAACTTTATTTGGATGTAATGCTTAGTTTAGGAGCACAGTGTGTAGTGGGAACTGTTTAAAAAGTTTCTTCTGGTTCTAATAGTATTTCCCTTCTTAAATATAGAGAACATCTCTGAAACCTTTACTATCTCAATAAGTTCCTTGTGGTTTGAAGGGCACCCACTGTAAATTGGGTGTGGTGATAGTGAGTGATGGCTTTTTGTGGCAGTGAGGAACTGGCTTGATCTCTTTGTCATACCAGATTGACAGAGTTTTCCTGTGAACCCACCCTATTAAGAGGAGATGCTGATCCTGCTGGGAGATGTTAAATGGTCCTGCTGACTCTGTTGCAGATGGCTTGTTATCCCCCTAAGATAGAACTCATTAATTGATGATGTGGGAGAACCACGCAAATGCCATAGAATTAACAGCCAATTGCAGATGTCAAAGTCACATTTCCTGTTGCCATGAATTCAGTTTTGCAGGAAATGCTGATTTTTTAAAATACTTTTAGAATGTTCTTTTGTTCAGAGTATCGCATGCAGCCATTCTTTTTCTGTTTGGAGTAAATACCAATCTTGCTTCATCTTTCGTGTAGGCCTTTGCACAGTTTGATGCTGAAGGAGATGGCACTGTGGATGTGGAGAACATGCTGGAGGCCCTCAAGAATTCCAGTGGAGCCAATCTTCAAGGGGACCTTAGTCATATAATCAGACAGCTGCAGGCTTGCTCTCTTGTTCCAGGTGAGAGACGAGGATGAGGAAACTACTGTCCTCCCCATCCCTTCACTGCCCCGCCCCCCCGGGAGGCTATCGCAATAAACAATGTAATTTAGTGGTTTTAGTCCTAAATCTGTCTCCCCACACTGTTATTTCCTCATATGAGAAACAGAAGTGAAGTTTTTGAAGACTCATGATTTCCCAGAATTACCAGCAAGCTAGCTTGCATTATTACATTTTTTTCCTCATTGTGAGTGGGAAATTTCTTAGATTTATATGGTTGAAATCACAGATAGAAAATAAGTTCCTCATTGAACTTGGCCATCACAGAGTGATTTTTAATGACTAATGTCATGTAGTCGGCAATGCCATCATCACACTTGGTAATTGAGATATCCTCAGCTATCACTCCATCTGTCTAGGTCTGCAGTCATTTCACTACCCAACCCTCTTTGTATAACAGGCAGTGAAAGGACCCATTAGCTACTATAATTGACTCTCTGATTTTTGTTTTCAGTACTGATTGATGTGCATCATTTGCATACAGTAGAACCTCAGAGTTACGAACACCTCAGGAATGAACGTTGTTCGTAATTTTGAAATGTTCAGAACTCCGAACAAAACGTTATGGTTGTCCTTTCAAAAGTTGACAGTTGAACATTGACTTAATACAGCTTTGAAACGTTACAGAAGAAAAATGCAGCTTTCCCTTTTTTTTATTTTATGTTAAACACAGTACTGTATTTGCTTTTTTTGTGTGTCGTTGCTGCTGTGTGATTGCATACTTCCTGTTCCAAATGAGGTGTATGGTTGACTAATCAGTTCAGAAGTCTGGGGCTCATAACTCTGAGGTTCTACTGTATGTTTTATTTTCCTGAGTTAATTCAAAGATAATCATGACTCATGAGTAATTTTAGCTTTCATACTGCTTATAGTAGCTCAGTTTGTACACACCTAAAGTAAATATAGTAAAGGTATTAGAGAGAGAAGTAAAGGAAAGATAGTAAAAAGGATAATGTATATCAGAGTTTCTTCTGCATATCTTCCAAATTTCAGATGTTTGAAACATCTGTCACTTTCCAGACTTCAGCATCCTAAGGCTTTAATGGAGTATGTATCTGTCGCTTAACTTTCTTCACAATTGTAATTATCCTTCTCAAGAAGTGCTTGAGGTAGATGTGATTAGTAGGACTAGACAAGCAGCTTTTTGTGCTGGCTAACAGAGAAGAGTGAGAGTATCTGATTCTGTCCACCAGTGTAGCACACTGTTCAAGTCAAATCAGTATTACCAAATTAGCATTAGACTCTAATAGATCAGTATTAAAATAAATGCACTGGAGCCCTGTTAAAGTCATCATGCTGGTCACAGAATAACTTTTTAACCTGAGACATCAAAATTGAGAATTTAGAATCATAACACCTGTCAACCCATCCAAATCATTGCAGTGACAGAAATGTATTTGTGTTCTTATGCTTTTCCTAGTCAAGTTTTAAATGCCTTAAGTTTGCACCATTTCTTCTGGAAAATTCTTCCACAAGCTGATTCATTAGTTGATTTAAATGCAGCTGATCAGTGATAAGATATTGTGATGAGGAGAGAGGGTGATGTTTGGTTGCTGCAGGGTGAGGTAGGTGATACAGGAAACAGAAATAACTTTTGTCTCTTTAGGTTTTATTGACATATTTTCTGAATCGAAAGAGCACCTTGGTCTTCATGCATCAATGATACTGAGATTCTTGCATCGGAACCGCATTTCCAGTACTGTCATCCCATACCCAGTGTTGGAGTACTTCAATAATATTTGTACTATGCGGTCTTCAGTACTGAAGGATTCTTTAGATAGGCTTCTACTAAAAGAAAAGGGTATGTGAACTTGCTTAAAATTTTTCTAATGATGTGGTTGGCGTAACTAGGGCTTGAAGCAGGAATTAAAAACAACAGCAACAACAAAACCCCCTAACCTCTTTCTAAACTTTTGCTGGAAGTGACTTCTGAGGCTGACACACATTTCCATCTGAACATTTTCTAAAGCAAATTGTCCAGTAGAAAAGAAGTCTGTTAACTTATTGGCTACGTCTTTTCTGTGGTTACACACGTGGCATATTGTATTAGAATTTGACTAAGACTGGCACTACGTTAATAGGTGGTGAACACTTTAAATAAAAAGCTTACTTCACTTGCTAAATTTTTATCTTGACTTTATAAATTTTCTAGTCTTCCGTACTTGATTATTTTCTCCAAGTTGAAAGAATCAAGTAGAATTTGTGCAGGGAAGCGATGAGCTCTGTTCCCTCTCTAGAATGACTGTCTAGGCTTTCCTCATTTTGTTAGTTTGCTTTTTTTAACCATTTGCTCTCATGTGTAATAATAATACCGTCTGACCATTTTATTTTTTTTTCAATATAAAAGACTATGGTAATAGGTAATGTCTGTAGAACTCCAGGCAAAATATAGAAATACTTCACATCAAGAGTGGTAGATTAAGATGAAGCCTTGGAGCACACTCAGTGTACTGCTCAAGTGTAATGATGCTTTGCTATCTTCTGTTTTAAATATGGAACACACTTGCAGAGAATGTTTTACAGGAGCTGTGAATTATACCTTCAATACTACCTGTTTTGGGATACTTGATTTCTTTTTGTGTGTAATATTTGTTTTTAAAAGTCCTTATGAGTGACTGACTTTTTTCTGTGTCTTTACAGAATGCCCTAGTGATCTGAATGGTAACCAAGAAATGGACAAACTCAAAACTGTCACAAAGTGCTATACTCACATAGAAACCTCATCCAACTCTGCTGACATTGACAAGATGACTAATGGAGAAACCTCATCCTTCTGGCAGTCAGATGGGAGTGCTCGCTCACATTGGATACGGTGAGTAGCATAGTAATAGGCACCTGGATTTTAGGGTAGTCAGTCCTTAGGATTTACAATGGGAGATGATTATTTTAATGTCACGGGACTGTACCTTTGAGTAGTCAGACGCAAACATATGATTTTTTTGGAGATAGGCTACATCATCTTAATCTTTACATTTGAGATGAAAAGCATTCACTTTGGTTTCAACTGGCTAAAAAGACCATGAAAGTTAAACCTTAAGGTTTTATATATATTCCCCATTTCTTTTGGGTATATGGGAATAGGCTGTGGGGTTGTTGCTTTTTTATTTTTTGTTCTTTTGCATCTCTGGGATTTTTTAAAAGTTTTTGAGCTGTAATATGAACATTAACAAAGCTGTACTGGACAGTGCTTAAAGGAAGACCCATTATGTCACAATCTTGAAGTAAAATGTATCGCTGCTTCTGTAAACATGGACATGACCTTTAATATAGAGTGGAAGATAAGTTTATAAGAACATATAACATTCATATTGAATTGTAGTGTAAGTCAGTTACCACATTTCACTACTAGTGTACTGTGGAAACTAAACCTGACGGTCCTATTGTAGTGCTGTTCTGCTTTCACACTTCTGTAATGGCCAAGATAGTACAGTAAAGATTGTGCTGAATGATGTAGAGTTTCAGGGCCTGATTCTCAGAGGTGACTTTTTTGTATTTATGGGCTCAAATATTAGTAGTTAGACAATGCCTGATTGAGGTATGAATACCTAGACAGATAAATGCCATTGCAGTTGCTTATGCTTGCAGAAGTGGAGGTTGGCAGAAGTTAGGCTGAAATTCGGGCCAGGCTGAAAGTTGGGCCCTTAGCTCCTAAAGAAAAGAAAAGAAAATATGTATGTCTTTCTCTCTCTCTCCATCTTACAGTTTAAAGATGAAACCAGATATTGTTCTGAGACATCTGTCCATTGCAGTGGCAGCTAATGACCAGAGTTATATGCCGCAGCAGGTTACGGTGGCGGTTGGAAGGAATGCCAGCAATCTCCAGGAGGTCCGAGATGTTCACATTCCCAGCAATATCACTGGCTACGTGACATTGTTGGAAAACGCTAACATTAGTCAGATGTGTGAGTCAATAAAGACACAATTGGTGTTTTCTTTTTTGCTTTCCTGAAAGTGAAAGGCTGGGTAGCTTGCTGAAATTTGTGGTGTTCATACAGAGGCTTTTGGCTAAGCCCATGATTCCAAAAGAGTTTTGATTGTGTTTCCTTGCCCACTTTACAGAATCTTTTTGCATAGCATCTGGGTTTTAATTTTTGTTAAAGGTAGACCACTGAAATAATTCTGGATGCAGGTCCAGCATCTCACTTTGAAGGTATGAGGACATGCTGAAATATATATTTACTTATATAATGCATTTATAGTGACTTTTATGCAGTGTCACAATATGCTAGATGCTAGCATGTAGCAAAAATCCCACTTCTGCTTAAAAAAACAGACCTGAAAAATAAATTAATGTAATTCAAGGGTTATATCTCACAGCTATGTCAGTACAGGAGTGAGATGACTTTTGTAAAGTGTTAAACAAAAAGTCTAAAATATTTTTATGTTAACAAACTATATTTAGTGTTAGGTTTCAGAGTAGTCATCTTAAGCATGACAGATCTGTGCCTGCCTTCTTGGAGTAGACCTCAATGACAATTTCTGAAGCTTTAAAATCTTAGCTGAACAATGGTTTTGTTCAAATGGGCATTTTCCATTTAAAAAAAAAATTTTTTTTTCATAGCTTCCTGATGTGCCCACAGAAGGACTTACTTTCTCAAAACTAACTCTGCAAGTATATTGTCTACGCAAAGGAACTAAGAAAACGTGTTTAAATACTTGTATTCTGGTTTTGAAATAATTTTCATTTCACTGTCATATGATGGAGGTGCCAGAGAGTCTTACCAAAGAAATTTTCCTTTGAGATATAGCTATCTGGTAAAATATTTGGTAAAATATATGGATTATTTGCACTTTTGGGGGGTATTTTGTTTACTTTTTTCACTTATAGTTTGTGACCCCACGTTTGTGTTACAGGAGCTACTATTTCAGGTAGTTGGTCATGTGAATCCTCTGAAGCCTAAATTTTCCAAATCCGTCTGTGCATATGTACGCTCAAATGTGCAATAGTATATGCACACATGATCACATTCATACTGGGTTCTTTAGTTATACATTTTTGTAATGCAGATAGATCTTTAGGAAGTTCTTCTTCTGAACTTAATGATTCTCTTATGTCTATCCTGATTAGTAGTGTCTGGAAGAAATTATCTATTTTTTTTTCTTGTTTGATCTTACCAACAGATGTACAGATAAACATCAAGCGTTGCCTTAGTGATGGATGTGATGCTAGAATCCATGGGCTCAGGGCTGTTGGCTATCAAAGAGTTAAGAAACTTGGCATCTCAGTGTGTGATGCTTCAGCTATCTGGTACTGGTCTTTGCTGACTTCATTGGTAACAGCTTCCATGGACACCAATCCAGCATTTGTTCACACTATCCTACAAAATACTCAGTAAGTATCAAACTTCATTGCGGACTGTGATTTTTGGGGTGGGGTGGGGGGAAAGCAGCCCCTCCCCCTCCCTGGTGCTCCTAAATGCACCGTCATGGTTGCTGGGGCCGCCAGCAAGGGATGGGCCCTGCCCCCGTCTGGAGACATCTGGGGGACAGCACCAGAGGCTCAGGCAGACAGTGAGTTCCTCACCTTCCCAGGGGTGGTGGGGCTCAGGGTTGGGGCTCCAGCCTTGGGCTGTGGCTGTGCAGTGGCAGGCCCCAGGCTCTGGCTGCGTGGCTTCGGGCTCCCTCTCCCAGCTATGAGGATTCAGGTTCCAGCCCCCCGCTGCCTCCCCAAGCCATCAACCCTCTTCCCCCCCATCCCTGGCCCCTGCTGCCTCCCCCAACCCCCTATCTAAGACTTAATTTGTCCCCCGGCTTGCTGTGCTGAGTTAGTCTGCTGTGAAAACTGATACTTGTATGTTTATTATCAGTTTTCACAACAGACTTACTAGCTAGCAATAAATAAATTTAAAAGATTTGAATGTATTTATGTGCATATTTATTTGTTTTACCTAAAGCTAATCAAGTATTTCAGGAAAAAATGTGAGAGCGGCCACCAGCAATAGTTGGTGCCTGCACTCTGAGGCCACCAAATAATTTGTCCTGAGAACCCCTGATGTATAACATGCTTGTTATACCAGTAAATGGGTGAATGGATATTGGCAAGATACTTCTATAGTTAACTTTTATTTTCCATGACTTGTAGTAAGTATTCTCTTAGAAGCCTGGAACGAATTAATTTCCTGTTTCCAACATTGTTTACTATTTACAAATGTTGACTATATTCCATTTTCTTTATGAATGGAGCTTAATTTAGTTTAGTTGTTTTTTTAATAGCCACTCGTGGAGAGCCTTATCATGCCAAAATGTCTGTTTATGCACCAGCAATTAATGCCAGCACAGCTTTGGGAATTGCATTTGCAAGTAAAAGTCTGCTTTCAAGCCAGCACAGTTGTAATTTCTCAGGAACAGGGTAGTTCCTAAAGTAAAACAATACAGTTAAAATCCCAGGGATTTTCTCCATTGGATTGTAATTTGTAGTATAGAAGAGGTGAGCTATTTGGACTGTCGTTCCTGATACTGTCCTTTCAGCCCACTCAAGCTAATAATTATTCACTGACACGTTAGCTTAAAAAGTACAGTAGAATGTCAGAATTAGGATCACTTCGGGAATGGAGGTTGTTCGTAACTCTGAAATGTTTGTAACTCCGAACAAAATGTTATGGTGGCTCTTTCAAAAGTTTACAACTGAACATTGACTTAATATAGCTTTGCAACTTTGCTATGCAGAAGAAAAATGCTGCTTTTAACCATCTTCATTTAAATGAAACAAGCACAGAAAGTTTCCTTACCTTGTCAAATCTTTTGTTAAACTTATTTTTAGTAGTTTACACAGTACAGTACTGTGTTAAATGTACTGTATTTGCTTTTTTTGTGTGTCTCTACTGCTGTCTGGTTACATACTTCGGGTTCCAGATGAGGTGTGTGGTTGATTGGTCAGTTTGTCACTTTGGTGTTTGTAACTCTGAGATTCTACTGTAGTCTCAAAGAGCACATAATGGTTACTTCACATGAATTCAAATAATTTTGTAGCTTTTAACTGTGTTAATGTAGACTGCTTAACTCGACAAGTATATTCTTTTTCTTTCTTATATTTGTTTCCCTAATACCCAGGGCATATTGATATATGAATTACTCTGAAAATAGCCAATACCTATATAAGATTTTAATAGTTTGTTAAAGCATCTCCTTTCATGGGAGAAAAGGCTTCCAAATTTTTATGCCTTTACTATCCTAATAGCCATTAAAAATCTTGAATGTTCTTTGAACACATCCAGATATTTCTGGCACTAAAAAGGCACTGTATCCCATATGGTGTATGGAATGAGCAGTCTGCAGTTAAGCCATTTTCATGGATAGACAGAATCTGCCCTGATATATAAGTGTCTAGATGTTTAGGTTTATATTTAGGAATTTCACTCTTTTTCCAGGGCCTCTGTTTGTTGGCACACATGGGAACAAGGCATTTACGTAGATGCCTTGATCCCATGAGTGAAAATATGTGGAGAAGACCCCCTGAAATACTGCAGTTAGTGGTAAGCAGCCCCTCCATCCCTGCTCTTATATCAAGGAGGCAACATAACAAAGTAAAGAATTAAACTTCTTCCATGTTGATGAACAGGTTTTTATACAGTGGCAAAAAGGAAGTAAACACATTTTGCCAGGCATGTGACAGGCAAAAATCTCCTGTAGCTGCCTTGTTTCTTCTGGTCAGTGTGGTGGCCTGTCCCACCTTGATTTTTCAGGAAGGATTTTCATTTTTTTCTCCGCAAAATTCCTACCTCCCGAAGAAGGTTTATTTCCATTAATATTATGCAGAATATTTCTGGGCTGTGTTAGGATATTTACAGTATTTCAATGCAGGCATTCCTTTTGTGGTGACTGGTTGTTTGGCTGAGTAATGTTTCCTTGAATAACTGCCAAACTGTCATCTGCTCAATGACTTCAAGGTTTGAAATCTTACTAAAATCATAACACAACCACAACAGCTTTATGGCATTCAGTTTCCATGTGGGTTTTAAAAACACCACTACTTCACATGACAGAATCCTTGAAAACTTTACCTCTAATTTGCATAGTTTATCCTATACACAGACTTTGAAAACGCCGGTATACATCTGAGTAACTTTATGCATGTCAGCAATTCCACTGAAGAAGTTCCTCGGGTACAAAACATTTTCCAGGATTGGAGCCTTGCATTTTACTACCTTTTAGATATTCATAAAATGACATCTTGTGAAGTGTTTTGTACAAAACTACTTTTCTGTGTAGCCTAAACCCTGAGCTAGACAATGTACAATCAGAAAATAATTCTATATAAAAGATAAAAATGATCATGAAACTAAGGCCTATTCTACACTTAAAAGTTAAGTCAACCTAGCAGCTTAGGTCAGAGGTGTGAAAAACCTCAACCCTGACCCAAGTAGCTATGCCGACCTAACGCCCAGTTTAGATTCAGCTATGCTTTCAATCAGTGTAGTTACTGTCATTCAGGGAAGTGGTGTTCTTATACCAAAAGGGGAAAAAAACCCTTCCATCAGTGAAGGCTGTGTCTACACTACAGGGTTATGCCCTACTAATTAGGATAACATAGCTACGCCAGTATAGTTTAGGTAGTGTAGACAAACCCTAAGTATTGAGAGGTTTTAGGATAGTATTAGTAATTAAGACTCTGGCAGCCTGTCCTTTCTAAACTTCCAATTTTCAGGGTCTTATAACTCTCCCATAAGAATTCATTTTGGCCTGGACCAGAACGTGTTCCTTTTTATGTGGAACTAAAGAGTAAGCAGAAAAAATACCTTCACTGGTATCTAAGCTTGACATATGGAAGCAAATAAATCAATTTTATTAAAGTTTTGAAAGGTTTCTTTGTATTGCTGTTTTGAAAGAGAAAAGCTATTTTTGCATTTTTAAATGAATGGGTGCACATCATTTCTTCTTAATAAGGGACTGCTACTTTCCTTGTTTGAAACGTATTTTAAAACCATTACTTAGTGTTCTTTTTAGGTTGAAGTTCATAGGATTTTTCATCAAATGGTTTTGTTGTGCTCTGTCTCACTAAACTAGAGTCTGCCTGCATGAATCCAGTTGCAGGGTTGAAGTTTGTGTGATATTTGCACAGCCTCTTTTATTTACCCAAAAAAAAAAAAAATCCATGCCCTACTTTCTCCATCTAGAAGCCAAATGCTTTGCATTTCTAATGCAGGAAGAACATTAATAATGCACCTCACACAATAGAGAACATCATCCTAAACACAGAGAGATCCAGCCACATAAGCATAAAGATTCTGAGTGGCTTTTCCTTTTTTTTTAATCTTCTGTCTGTCTCTTCTGTTCTGTCTGACTTGAGTTTATTTCTAATGTCTTGCTCTTTTCCTTTTGTAGGAAGGCATTGCAACACATGCCACCACTGTCCCTGATGTCGGGTTCTACAGACTTCTCAAGCTTCTTATCTCCCAATGTTTTGGAGGAAGTAGATAGTTTTCTCATAAGAATAACCAGGTAAATATCATTAGCGTACTTGTATGGTAAGAAAATGATATAGAGTAAATGGGTACTGCAAAAATAGATTCCATTTGTCATATTCCTCTTTTGTTCTTGTTTGTTCATACATTGACAAACTCAAAGATAAATATGAAAAATTGGTTCCTCAGCTCCTCAGTTTGAGCATTTAGCTGACCTAGAAGCCAAAAGCTCATTCCTCCATCTTTGGCATAGTGTTGAGGTATATTTAATGTTAAGTTGGTGTGACATTAGTTCTTCTTCGAGTGATTGCTCCTATGCATTCCAGTCAGGTGTGCGCGCCGCGCGTGCACGGCTCTCCGGAACATTTTTACCCTAGCAACTCCGGCGGGCCGGCTGGGCGCCCCCTGGAGTGGCGCCGCTATGGCACCTGTTGTATACCCCAGCCGGCCCGTCCGCTCCTCAGTTCCTTCTTACCGCCCATGACGGCCAGTTGGAACTGTGGAGTGATCTCTGTCCTCCACAACCCTAGCTCTCGCTACTTTTTCCTGTATATAGTTAGTTAGTGAGTTGAGTTGAGTTTGTTTTAGGATAAGGGGGGTTCCCCCTCCCTTTCCTCTCCCGGTGCGGGCTCATGCCCAAGGCACCGGGCTTTAAGCCCTGCGCATCTTGCCAGCGGCCTATGCCTGTCGGGGATCCTCACGACTCCTGCCTCCGTTGCCTCGGGGAGAGTCACAGGACAGATAAGTGCCCTATCTGCTCCGCTTTCAAACCCCGGACGCGTAAGGAGCGGGACATTAGGTTAAAGCAGCTCCTAATGGAGGCGTCGCTCCTGCCCCCGGCACCGTCTGCGCCGGCACCGAAGACTACATCGGTGCGGAGCGCACCGGCGGCCCCGAGCCACTCCAGCACCGAGGCCCCGCGACCTCAGCCAGCGGCACCGAAGGCCCGGCACCGCTCCCTGTCGCCATCAAAGAAGTGCAAGCCGGCGAAGGCAGCTGCCAAGTCCCACGCTGAGGGCCCAGCAGCCAAGTTAATTACGCCACCTGCGGTCTCCGCTGTGGCCATGCACAGGACGTGCACCGGGCCGTTGACTCCGGCGCCGCAAGGGCCGTCGAGTCCGGCACCGCCATGCTCCCTGGCACCGACCGCGGTTGAGCTTCGGCTGCCATCCACGCCTGAGACTTTCTCTACGGCGCGCGAGCTCATAGAGCTCACAGAGGCTCCGAGCCTCCGGCCCCCGGCACTGCCGGTGCGGGCTGTTGTATCGGCGGGAAAGCCGGCAATGATGATCCGGCCCCCCTCTCCGGACGGACGACACAGACGGCGCTCCCGGTCCCGGTCTCGTTCACGGTCCCGACGCAGGTCACCGTCCCGCCGCTCAAGATCCTGGCGCCGCTCACCATCGCGGTACCGGTCGCCGTCCCGACGCCGGTCGCAGTCTCGGTACCGTTCAACATCGCGGTACCGGTCGCACTCCCGGCGTCGCTCCAGGTCCCGATCGCCTTCGCGCCGGTACCGACGCAGGTCTGCTTCCCGGCACCGTTCCCGGCACCGTGACTCGCGCAGCCGCTCCCGGCACCGCAGGTCCGGATCCCGGTCGAGCTCCCGGCACCGGTCGAGCTCCCGGCACCGCGGCGGACGTTGGTCTCGGTCACCGTCCCGATACCGTGATGCCCAGCACCGATCCTCGGCACCGTCCGGGGCCAGACTGCCTCTTTCCACGGCGCAGTCCGTCAGCGCCTCTGCACCCCCATGGCCATCCCGCCCCGCGTCGGTCGCTTCCGGGGCAGACAGCAACGGGCACCTGCCACCTACTCTGCAGAGCCAGCCTCAGGGTGCACAACAGTGGGGCTTCTGGGTCCCCTGGGCCCAATACGACACTCAAGGGGTACCCTTTCCTCCAAGAGCCCCTGCCTCCGAGCGCAGGGTACCGGAGGCCACCGTCAGCCGACCGCCCCCTTCGCCACCGGGTTCGGTTTCGGTACTGCCTGACCCCCAGAGGCATCCTCAGCCCGAGCCAGCCGATCAACCGCTGGAAGAATCATCCACGGAGGCTGTCGTCCAGGGCTTGTCCTCGTCGTCGTCACCAGACGAGGTGGTGGCCGGAGCATCTGCCAAGGATCCTCCACCGATAGACCTGAGGGCCCACCAAGACCTCCTTCGCCGCGTGGCGAAGGCCATAGATCTCCCCGTAGCAGAGGTCCAGGAGGATGAGGACCCCGTCACGAACACCATTGGAGCGGAGGCTCCAGTACGGGTGGCCTTACCGTTCATTCGGACAATCCAGAAGAACGCCACCACGCTCTGGCAGTCGCCGGCATCCATCCCTCCTACGGCCCGCAGGGTCGAGCGCAAGTACTCAGTCCCCCCTACGGGCTATGAATATTTGTATACTCACCCAACCCCAGACTCGTTGGTCGTGCAATCGGTCAACGACAGGGAGAGGCATGGTCAACCCGCCCCTGCGCCAAAGTCAAAGGAGGCGCGGCGAATAGACCTGTTAGGCCGCAAGGTCTACTCGGCCGGAGGCCTGCAACTTCGCATCGCCAACCAGATGGCCCTCCTCGCCAGGTACACGTATGACATCATGGTGTCCCTGGCGAAGTTAACAGAGCTGCTCCCAACAGCCTCCCGCCAAGAGTTCTCGGCGTTGTTGGATGAGGGGATGAAATCTTCCAGGTCCTCCATCCAGGCCGCCCTTGACTCCGTGGACTCGGGAGCTCGGACCCTAGCCTCAGGAGTGACGATGCGGCGCATCTCCTGGCTGCAGTCCTCCACACTGCCACCGGAGGTGCAGTACACATTGCAGGACCTGCCCTTTGACACCCAGGGTCTCTTTTCCGAGAAAACTGATGCCCGGATCCAGACCCTGAAGGACGGTCGCGTAGCGATCCGCACCCTCGGGATGCACACACCGGCTCCACAGCGCCGGTCCTTCAGACAGCAACCCTCACGGCCTTTCTCTCAGTATCGGTATCGCCCTTACAACAGCAGGCGACCGGGCCAAAATCGCTGTCGTCCATCCGGCAACAGGCGCAACCAGACCCAGGCCCCTTCCAAGGCCCCGCAAGGCTCCAAGCAGGCCTTTTGATGGGACGCCCGAGGACGGCCCATCAGTCTCTCCACCGGATCCTACCCTTTTGTTTTGCAACCGCCTCTCCCATTTCTTTTCGGCGTGGTCCCATATAACCACGGACAACTGGGTGCTCCAAACAATCCAGTCGGGATACCGCCTTCAGTTTGTTTCGCCCCCCCCTTCCCACCCACCCTCCCTGTCCCTCTTCAGGGACCCCTCTCACGAGCAATTCCTCTTACAAGAGGTCCAGATTCTGTTGAGCGTGGGTGCCATAGAGGCAGTGCCTCAAGATAGGCGGGGCAGGGGATTCTATTCCCGATATTTTCTCATCCCCAAAGCGAAAGGAGGGCTACGTCCTATACTGGACCTTCGAGAGCTAAACAAGTATCTGCTCAAGCCCAAGTTCCGCATGGTCACCCTGGGGACCATCATTCCCTCTCTGGATCCGGGAGACTGGTTTGCCGCCCTCGACATGAAGGACGCGTACTTCCATGTCGCGATCTACCCTCCCCATCGACGCTACCTGCGGTTCGTAGTCAACAACGTTCACTACCAGTTCGCAGTGCTACCATTCGGCCTATCCACTGCACCGAGGGTGTTTACCAAATGCATGGCGGTGGTTGCCGCAGCCCTCCGCCGTCGTCAGATACACGTCTACCCGTATCTCGACGACTGGCTGATTTGCGGAAAGTCTCGGCAGCTGGTAATGGACCAGATGACAGAAATCCTGTTCCTCTTTCAACGACTCGGTCTTCTCATCAATGCCGAGAAGTCCTCATTGATTCTGTCGCAGCGGGTGGAGTTCATTGGAGCGGTTCTCGACTCCACGTTGGCCAGGGCCTGCCTGCCACGATCGCGGCACCAGACAATGGTCTCCATCATCAGAGACCTCGTCACCTTCCCTACCACGACGGTGCGATCCTGCTTCCGCCTCCTAGGCCACATGGCATCCTGTACGTATGTCACCGCGTACGCGCGGCTCCACCTACGCCCGTTCCAGTCCTGGCTAGCGTCGGTGTACCGGCCGCATCGAGATCCCATCGACATGGTGGTCACAGTCACCAAGCCAACCCTCGAGTCCCTCAGCTGGTGGCTAGACCCGGAGGTCGTGTGTGCGGGAGTCCCGTTCCACCCTCCTCGCCCATCCGCCACTCTGACCACGGATGCCTCAGCGCTCGGCTGGGGAGCTCACCTGGGCGACCTACACACCCAAGGCCTTTGGTCACCCCTAGAGCTCGCTCTACACATCAACATCCGCGAGCTGCGAGCGATCCGTTTGGCGTGTCACACCTTCCGCACCCGCCTGCAAGGCCGCTGCGTGACAGTGTTCACAGACAACACGACTGCAGTGTTCTACGTGAACAAGCAGGGCGGAGCCCGCTCCTCCCTCCTCTGCAAGGAAGCGATGCTCCTGTGGGACTTCTGCGTGACCCACTCGATTCACCTGGAAGCGTCCTTTCTTCCGGGAGTGCAGAACACGCTGGCCGACCATCTCAGCAGGTCGTTTCTCTCCCACGAGTGGTCTCTCCGTCCCGATGTCGTGCACACAATCTTCCAGAGGTGGGGGTTTCCCCAAGTAGACCTATTCGCGTCCAAGGAGAACAGGAAGTGCCACTTGTTTTGCTCGTTCCGGGGTCACTCGCCAGGTTCCCTGTCGAACGCCTTCCTTTACTCCTGGAAGGATCACCTCCTCTATGCCTTCCCTCCGTTCCCGCTCGTACACCGAGTGCTACAGAAGCTGCGGAGGGACAGAGCCCACGTCATACTCGTAGCTCCGGCCTGGCTGAGGCAGCATTGGTACACCCTGTTGCTAGAGCTCTCCGTTCGGGATCCCATCCCCCTTCCGTTGTGGCCGGACCTTATCACACAGGACTTCGGCAGACTCCGCCATCCGAACCTGCAGTCCCTCCATCTTACAGCCTGGTACCTGCGTGGTTGACCCACGCAGAGCGGGGCTGTTCGGCGGCAGTACAGCACGTCCTGCTAGAGAGCAGAAAGCCTTCCACTCGCTCCACCTACCTTGCAAAATGGAAGCGATTCGCGCTCTGGTGTGACCAACGAGGACTCAATCCATTCGTAGTCCCTGTCCCTACCATCCTGGACTACCTCTGGTACCTTAAGGAGCAAGGTCTTGCGGTCTCCTCCCTGAGGGTACACCTGGCAGCAGTGTCCGCCTTTCGTCCATCTGTGGAAGGTCAGTCCATCTTCTCCAACCAGATGGTTTCCCGCTTCCTTAAAGGCCTGGACCGCTTGTACCCGCCGGTGCAGCGTCCTGCCCCGGCCTGGGATTTGAACCTCGTCCTGGCCAAGCTTATGGGTCCGCCCTTCGAGCCTCTGGCCACGTGCTCTCTGCTCTACCTCTCCTGGAAGACAGCCTTCCTCGTCGCAATTACATCAGCGAGACGAGTCTCTGAGCTCCGTGCTCTAACGGTTGGTCCACCATACACCGTCTTCCATGGAGACAAGGTGCAGCTTCGACCACATCCGGCCTTCCTCCCTAAGGTGGTGTCGGCCTTCCACCTCAACCAGGACATTTTCCTCCCGGTTTTCTTCCCGAAGCCGCACGCCTCACTTCGTGAGCAACAGCTGCACACCCTGGACGTCCGCAGGGCGCTTGCCTTTTACATCGAGCGGACGAAACCCTTCCGACGTTCGACCCAGCTGTTTATCGCAGTCGCCGACCGCATGAAGGGCGAGCCGGTCTCCTCACAAAGGATTTCCTCCTGGGTGACGGCATGTATCCGCACATGCTACAAGCTTGCTCGCGTGCCAGCATGCCACCTCACCGCTCACTCCACGAGGGCGCAAGCCTCGTTGGCTGCCTTCCTGGCCCATGTCCCCATCCAGGACATCTGTAGAGCGGCTACCTGGTCTTCTGTCCACACCTTCGCCTCCCACTACGCGTTGGTGCAGCAGTCACGAGACGACGCAGCCTTCGGCTCCGCGGTTTTACACTCCGCCACGTCTCACTCCGACCCCACCGCCTAGGTAAGGCTTGGGAATCACCTGACTGGAATGCATAGGAGCAATCATTCGAAGAAGAAAAGACGGTTACTCACCGTAGTAACTGTTGTTCTTCGAGATGTGTTGCTCCTATCCATTCCAGACCCGCCCTCCTTCCCCACTGTCGGAGTAGCCAGCAAGAAGGAACTGAGGAGCGGATGGGCCGGCTGGGGTATATAACAGGCGCCATAGCGGCGCCACTCCAGGGGGCGCCCAGCCGGCCCGCCGGAGTTGCTAGGGTAAAAATGTTCCAGAGAGCCGTGCACGCGCGGCGCGCACACCTGACTGAAATGGATAGGAGCAACACATCTCGAAGAACAACAGTTACTACGGTGAGTAACCGCCTTTTCTGCAATGAAAACTGTTTATGGGCCTTTGGAGGAGTTAATAACATTTTTCTCCTTTGTTCCACTGAGAATAAATTCTAAGCAATTAATCCAAAATGTGAATGTTAGAAATAGTGGAAAATCTGGTCCCAAAAGCAGTCATGAGGTACCCATCTTTCAGCTTATTTTTCTTATTTTTTTATTTTTTATTTTTTTTTAAACCTTAACTGCTGTTGTAATAAGGAAGTATATTGCCATCATGAATAGTTTTTTTAAGCAATTACTTTGGTATGTAGACCAACATGATTGGCCCTGTCCTGCTCCCTCTGCAATCAATTGAAGTTTTGCCACTGGCTTTTTGTTTAATCTACTTTTTTTTTATAAATTATACTTAATTAGAAATGTTTACATGTGATCTGGTACTAGTCAACCAAATCTTAAGTTATAAAGAAAAAGACCTAATAAATTAATATGTTTGCAGTATATTTACATAAAAAACCTCAAGTGTTAGGTATAAGCACATTTCCCATACAAGTGTACTTAGCCTGAAGTTGTGTTATACTATGTCTCTATCGGATCTGCCTACACCAGGTTATTGGGATGTGAACTTTTTTTGCTTCCTAGCTATGTAGGTGTACAGAAAGTAGAGTAAAATTTTGGAAGAAATAAAGAGAGCAAATGTAAGGGAATGAAATACGGGTGCCAGATAGAGGCTCTAGACTGAAATAGGGTGTAGTAGTAAGAGCGTACTCTTAAAAGAACACTAACAAAAACTCAGATACTGAATTCGTGTGATAAAGCTAAATAGCCTTTTTTTATCTTCTAGTTTTTAACTAGATGATAAAACATTTTCAATGATTCTATATAAAAAGTGGATGATTCATCCAGTGTTGATTTCAGCAACTGGAACAGGACAACTAGCTATCAAGTTTTTATAAACAGATGGCTTAAATGGCTATATAAATAGGCCACATCATAAGTCACTGGTATTAATTGAAATTATTGATATACTATTTCATGTACTTGATTATGAAACTGCAGGTTTCCTTTCTTATATATATATTTATGCATGGTCTTTTTATCTCCTAGTTGTTATGCCACTCCAGAGGTTGAACTTACATTGTTGGCTTTTGCACTAGCCAGAGGGAGTGTTGCTAAAGTGATAAGTTCACTTTGTACTATCACTGATCATCTGGACACACTATACAAGGCTTCTTCACTCATCTCTTCCATGGCAACTGTTAGACAAAGCCTGCTTTATAAATATGGTAAATATTTCAGGGACATCTTTAAATGCTACAGAGAGAGAGCACGAAAGTGTGTGCGTGCGCACGCATGCAAGCAAGAGATCAATCATAGACAGCTTTCCAAATTGTCTGTGTGTGTAAACTGGTTGTTTGATCTTTTAATCGGTATAAAAGGATTTTATTTTAATGAATATTATCAAGCTGAAAAGAAAGGTATATCTCCTAAAACAGTACTTGCATCAGAGCAGTAATAACGCTAGAATTTGATATCCTTGTGATCCTTCCAAGATCCAAAGGTGATGTCACCTTGGAGAAGGAAGTCTGTAATCCTGCGCTCAAGTAATGCATGGGCAGTTGGCTCAGTAGTAAGATGATAAAGGTGTTTGCATCTCTATTAAGTTTATCTAGTGGTACTAGTCTTTGTCTTCCTACAAGTTCCTGAATTTTTTTCTCTGTCCAGTTTTATTGAGAGTAGAATGACATTTATTTATAATTTGTTAATGTTTTTGTCATAGCTGAATCATGTAGTGTAACTCAGACCTAAGTACAATTCTTTTGTTTTCGCTTTCAATAAATAAACTTACCTAGATGTTTATTGTAGGTTTAAACATGAACCTGGTCTAGCATAAGGCAGTAAAATGTCTTTCTGTGGGTATCAACTTAAGCTTTACTTCTGTCAGATGTGTTTTAACCTCTGTAGTTACAAATAAGCTTAATACGATTGAAAGTGAGGGGGCTTTATTTTTTGGGGTTTTTTTGTTTGTTTTTGGAGTTTTCAGTTTGTATACATTGCTCATTTAACAGTATTTTGTGTATGACCAATATCCCCATTTCCTTCTGTGTAGTCAGTTTCCCTTGTGTTTGTTTGGATTTTCACTTAACAGAGAGAGGAAAACATTTTTAAATAGGAAAATGTGATTGCAAACCACAATTAGCATGCAGATTTAGGAACAGGTATATAGTACCAAAAATTATTTTTAATTTTTTTTAATTGACCATCTCAGGTTAATGGTATAACTTTAACCACTTGTCTCCAGTCCTGAATTACTGGATATTCTTAGCAGGCATGCAGGTGTGAACCTAATGTAGAGAAATACTTTCACCAGACTCCACTGCTGGTTCTGGTGTGTGACAAATGTAAACATGTTATGCATAAAATATCGTTACTACAACATTATGCTCAGAATTGTGGAAAGTTACTTCTGTTTCCCACAGCATCTCTATCGCTGGCTCCTCATACAATAAAAGTGATATTTAGTGTTCCATGTGCTGTGAACACTTTAATTCAAAATGTGTGTGTTTTGACAGTCCTCCAGCTGTAACAATTCTTAATTTTTTGTCTTTGTACACTTAAAATTTCAACTGTTATGTTGCAATAACATGGATTTTGCATTTGTTTCCTTTGTATAAGGTAAAAAGATCTTGTGGTGGTGAGATTCTTTATTTTTTTTCTTAATTTTTTTACCTTCTCTCTGTGTAGTAAATTTAGAATGCCATTGGCAAACAAGCTCTATATTGTTTTGTTTTATAGTTCTGATAAACCTGTTGATTTTGCTTGTTCAGGAAAGCCGCTACAGCTAACCCTTCAGGCATGTGACGTGAAAGGAAAGGAAGATAAATCAGGGCCTGAAAACCTCCTTGTTGAGCCATGGACAGGGGATGGTAAGTGTATAGTCCTTTTCTTTATGGTTTCTTGTAGTGGTTCAGATCTGTACATTTTCACACTGATTGACAGTTAGAAAAAAGGAACTACGGTAGACACAGTGCTTCTAAATTGTAATGCTCACTCACAGGGAATTTCTCTTAGGAACTGTTCCTTCCCCTAAAACAAGTTTGGTATCTTATGTCAGCTTATTTGGTGCATTGGCCGAAAGTGAATAGCAGGCTGGTGTGAAAAACTTCATAGCAGAGCAGCATTTTGCTCTGAATCACTAGGGGCTTCCCAAACACTGATGGAGGGTTGGAAGAGAAAATCATATAGACTATCCTTGGGTGGCTGAATACTTGGTTTCAAGAGTCAACAATCCTTTAATTGTTGATGATTCTCTTAGTCAAAATGTTCTTAAAAGTCAGAAATAACAGTGTAAACGAGGCAGTAAATAATGCTTTGACTTGCAGAGCCAATGTGCACTTCTCTAGAATGCCATTTGAGGTGCTTAGCACACAACATACTTGGGGGCATGTAAATTGTGCACTGTAGAGGTGGCGTATGCATTGGAAATCAGTTTGTCTTTCTTGGCGTTGTTTGCAGTCAAAGTTTGGGGGTGTTTGCATTGAAAAGTTTTGTTTCTTCCACTTCTTCAGCTTCTAGCTGAAGTAACGTTGCCCTGGCATTTTGCTCTTGATGCCACCGTTTAACTTCAGGATATTGTAACAAAAGGAGGGATTTATAGCTCATGTTCTTCTGAGGTTTTTCTTTCATTTAAGAGGAGGTAGAATGGTCTTGGCAGTGTTGTTCTGGCTTTCAGAAAAGCTGTCATTTAGATAAGTAAACACTGTCATTCAGTGGTCCCAATAACTTTCAATGGGAGTGACTTTTCACTAAAACTTAGCAGTTATAAGAATTATTTCCTGTTACTGGAGAGACTGTGGCTGTGAAGACACGGTCCTGAGGAAGGATATACTAACACAACCCTGTGTTGAATGTACACCTTTTGATACAGCATCGTCTTTTATAAGCAGAATTACTAATGCCAGCGTTATAATTTACTATTTCATTTGGACTCTCAAGTCTCATTCACTGGCTGAATCTTTGCTATAGAACATGGCGCTGGGTTTTGTTTTACTCCTCTCATTTTAATTCTGTATCCATTTATTTTAAGGTGACAGTCCTCTAAACCTCATCCTGTTTTCATTGTTCCTTTAGGTTTTCTTACTGAGACTGGAAAGACCAGAGCAAGTATCATTCTTTCTACGGGAACTGAATCTACATTCCAGGTGACACAAATTAGAATAAAGGTAAGGAACTTGTTTGCATTATTCAAGCAGATTCTTGTATTAATGCTTTTTTCTTGGTGGTGGAGTTTAGACGGTTATTCACCTTGTACAGCTTTGTGATTAATTTGCAAGAAATTTGAGTGACAGCAGTTTGGGTTTTGTTTTGTATTTGCACGAGTCACAGGAAACTTGCACGAAAAGAAAAATACAAATTTCCTCTGGTTACAGAATGCTGCCACAAGTGTACTCTGTAGAGCGTTCCATCTATTTTATGTTGCCTCTGTCTGTATCTTATTCAGGCCAATGAGGTATTTCCAATTCTTGTGTATGTAGTATAATGCTTGCCATGTCTTTAAACAGCAACATTACTCTGGTGTGGAGGTTAAAACTTATGTCCCAAACATTGGTAGAATCTCATAGCAGGAAGGAAGCTGTGATGAGGTTTTTACAGCTTGCTTTTCCGTTGTTGAAACTATAGCTTACTGTCCCAAAGCCTGTGTGCATGCTTTGTACTGCCCACCTGAATTGAGGATGACTAGACTCTTGTGTTTGTAAGTTCTCATCAGTTGGGGATGGAGGAGAGGGCAGTATCTCAACTGTTCAAAAATTATAGTGCAATGATACCTGGATACAATTAAAAAAAAAATGCCACAGCTTTTTGTGTAGAAAAGCAAATTGAATCAAGATGCAGGCTTTTTCTTGCTTGCTTGGCTGCAGGTGAGATGGTGGCAAAAATGAAACTTAGCTATGAGTTTGAGCCTTAATCTTTCAGAGATGTTTAATCTTTCTGAAACATTTCCTGTGTCATGTTCCTTCAAAACAAAGAAAATAAATAATATGATTCCAAAGAATCGCAGATCAATTTTGCCGGTCTCTGGTTTGATTTGAGTAACTCTTTCTTATAAGCAGAAACATCATTTTATTGTTATCCTAGTTTTCTCTGTGTTGCTCCAGCATTATGTTCTCCTTTCAGGTTCGGAAAGGTGCTATTGGAGCCCGGTGTGGTTTGGTGTTCGCATATAACAGCTCTTCAGAAAAATTTAATGCAGAGGAACATTTTAAAAAATTTGAAAGCTATGACAAGTGGAAGCTACAAGAATTCAGGCAATTTTTAAAAAACAGGTAAAGGTGGGGAGGGTGGTAATGAAATTTTAAAAAAATTAACGTTGCAGCAAACCTTCTCTACCCTGTTATAAAAGTCAGAGTGTTGATGAGGTGGGAGAAGTCGTTAACATTTCTTTGTGCTTACTGCTGTAGCTGCAAATAAAGTCACTTGCCACTGAACGCCTAAAGGTCTACATTTAAAACTTAATCATGACCAGCCCAGGTTGAACTAAAATCTCAGTTTGATACTTTTGAGAAGCTGTGTCTATACAGAATGCTGATTCCTAATAGCTGTATTGTTGCCTTTCTCTACAAGTATGCTGCAAAATTATTGCCTTGACTTTAAAAATAAAAATAAAAAAAAATCTATGGCAGACATGCATTTGCTGGAGTCTGTGCACGTGAAATGTTTCTGCTACATTTTCCTGAATCTTTAATTTTCCCAACAGGTAAAAATAGTTGGGTAACATAGCAGTAGGGCAATCCCTAAATTTTTTTATTATAACTTTAGTTGATCTGATTTTATCTGCAGAAGTGATTGTTCATGTGATGAACTGGGAGAGGATGATCCTGTTGGCTGGTTTGAGGTGGAAGAAGAATGGGATGAAGTGGAGGTCAAAATGCAGCAGTGCAGAATTTCCCAAGTAAGTAATAATTAGAACAGACTGACTGAGGTATGAATGAGGAAATGGTCATCTTCCTGCTTTCTTGAAGACCAGTTAAATAATCATCAGGTTTTTGTTACCAAAGAAGAGGCCTTGACTAGCGCTAAAAAGTCAGTGAGAGCCACTGGAGGTAAGGCCACAGTTTATTTAGATTTAGCATGGACATTACTGTCTCAAAAGTGTAAAAAGTTTCCACTCACTGGATTGTTTCAAGAGGATGAGTTCCACTGTAAGCCTAATGATTAGAACATGAAACAAGCTGCACAATCACAGTTCTTCATATATTCTAATTTGCTCACTTTCAATTACTACAAAATAAAGACTAAATAACGAAGAGTCTTTGTGGCACCTAAGCTTATGCCCAAATACATTTGTTAGTCTCTAAGGTGCCACAAGGACTCCTCGTTATTTTTGCTGATACAGACTAACACGGCCACCACTCTAAAATAAAGACTAGATTCTGCAACCCTTATTCATGATAAGTAGCACCTTGTTCCTTGAGTAATTCCATGGATTTCAGTGGAACTACTTGAATACTGCACTACTCGGC
This sequence comes from Mauremys mutica, assembly GCF_020497125.1. Taxonomy (NCBI): domain Eukaryota; kingdom Metazoa; phylum Chordata; order Testudines; family Geoemydidae; genus Mauremys; species Mauremys mutica. The sequence continues at coordinate 10,136,860 of NC_059090.1, read as the reverse complement.
ATCTTAATTTGCACCAATTAAAAGTGAAACTTGTCTTCCAGTGCATGTTGTTGTTTCGGGTTTAATTTTAATTTGGTTTCAGGGTCCCAAATCTCTTCTTCCTGGGGGAGGAAACACCAGAGGTGGCTGCTCAGGGACAAAAGTGAAAAGTCCCTGTTGCATAATGGAATCCAGAACATGCCATTTCCTTATTCAGTAGCTGTCTGAACTGTTATGCATGTACTGTACATATTTGTTCCCCAAATTTTGTGATTACAGGATTAAAAAATACCTTTGGACTCTGGGGATGCATTCCTTAATGGATAGTCTCAGCTTCAGGTTCTTTATACTAATGTAGAAAGAATTGCAAGTTAAATGCTTTATCCCCTACTTGTTTTTATAATCTAATGATTTTCCGCTTGCAGGGAAACTTGGCGCTATAAGATTAAGCAATAGAATGCAGTTTACAAAATGAGTTAGATTGGTAATTAAATGACTGAGTTTGCAAGTGAACATGGCAGTCACAGAACCCCCTAGTATGTAGCTCATATAGAGCCTTCAGAATTAGTGTTTTACAAAAATGGGGGGTGGGGTGGTAGGCCAGGACACTGGCTTTGCCTGAATAATATCATAGGATCTTAAATGTTTGTGAGTCTCTTGCTCTTGAAATCAGGATTTATGAACAGCGTTTGTGCTATTTTTATGTCTCTATCCAGTATTTAATGGTGAAGTTCTTGTGCACAAGGCAAGACACAGCAGAGCGCCTAGGAGTTCAAGGCCTGAATGTTCTGGGATATCTTCGGCCTGTGGTAGGGGAGCCCAACAAAAGCATGAACTGTCTGAAATGCAAAGCAACAGATGACAGCATTTGTGGAACAACCCTTCTCCTGAAGACACTTCATTTCATCCAACAACTTGCACAGGACCTGGTATGTTTCTCTCCACATTTGTTCACTTCTTTAAAGCATGTGGTCTTGTTACAAGAATAAATGGTGGTACACCAAAGACAAACCTTAAAAGAGGCATTATAAAATAATGTAGTGGCCAGAGAGCAAGCTCTAACTACATTCAATGGTAATAATATGCAAGTCATGAAACTTGAAGTGTCTGGAAAATGACTTTTAGTATACTAAGATGCCTTATAAAAGGGTGCTTAAATAAGTTAGGAATATGTCTTCTTTAAGAAAACCAGAACTGAACTGCATTTCCATATCTCACACTTTATGATAAGTGGGATTAATGCTACATATATAAAAGTTCCACTGCCTTTTAAATAGCCCCACTGCATCTCTTGGAAGCATACAGGAGGATTAGAACAGGTGTATAGACTAGAACTTGTTCTCCACTATTTGAGTGAGTTAGATTTGTGAGAAAGTTGGGACATACAAAAGGAAGTGAAAATTGTTAGTCTGACGCAACAAAAAGAAAAGATATTGCTGGTTCATCCTAATGGGAGCCTGACCATGTTGTGTCCTGAGACCGGAGTGGCATTTCAGATGCAGCTTGATACTTCTTTCATGCTCCATATGTTGCAGTTTTCACTGTGTTTTTGTAAACATGAATTGTGTAGAATGAATTCTTCAATCTTGTATTTTCTTTGTCTCTTTTAGGTTCAACAGAAAGAAAGTGGATTAAAGTACAGATCATTCTTGGACTTCACAGGCCTTGACTTGCAGCTTTTCTGGAATTTTTACAATAAACTACACCAAAAGTAGGGCCCTCCTCCATCACAAAATTAGCCATAAATATGTTTACATACAGTGCATTTTATTCAGCTGATGTTTTCTGCCGTTAAGCTGAAGTAGCCAATATTTTCCCTTCTCTCTGTTGTTTCATCTGTTTTTTTAGCTATAAAGTTACATAGATGCTTGTAACCTTTAAGTTTCGGTACAGTAAGTTTGATTCCTGTCTAGGTGTTAGGGGTTTGGGTGTAGGTTTTTTTTTCTTTTTTTTTTACTCAGAGGATCTCTTAGCGTCTCTTTCTCGTAGAGCCGAGACAGTGATGCTTGCTTTAACAAAGCAGTGTGTGCTGGAAATGAGCTCTTCCAGTGAAGATTTTACTTTTGTTTGTTTTCCTTTTAGCCCAAGGGAAGAATGTCTCTTTGCCCAGACTGTGCTACTGCAGCTTCTTCAGAGCTGCTTCTCTGTGCTTACTGGAAACAATAAAACTATTAAATCTCAGGAAGCTTCTCAAAGCAAAACTTCTGGCCAAACAGAAGCTGCAGTAGAGCTCTACAGGCATTTGTGTGAAGGTTCGTTAATATTATGCTGTCACTTACTAACTTTGTTGTTGTTGTTTTGTTTTAAAGGAGTTTTATACTAGTGTCAACTTGGAGCAAGTATTTTCCAAAACCCAAGCCAGCTGCTGTTTCAGATTGTTGTGCTTTATTGCTATTTTAGACCAATGGGTTTCGCTGAGAGCTTGCTTCTGTACTTTCTTTGAGCCTCTGATGAAGTGATCTTGCATCTGCCCTGATATGTGGCCTGAAAGTGGTTGCAATGGCAAATTATTTCAGTGGAGCTGTATCTACTTGCACCAGTCAGTAGAGAATTTGGTCCTTTGACTTCAGTACTGGAATAAGTAGAAGGATTAGATTTGTATATATCGAGTATTTCTAACCACTCATCACTGTGCTAGAATGTATCCAGATGGTTGGGAAAGGACAAGTGAAATCCTGGACCCGATGGCATTGAAGTTGATGGGAATATTGTCATTGATTTCTTTGGAGCCAGTACTTTGCCTTATATATTTAAGTACAATGATTTCAATAACTAGTATACATAGTAAGAAATTATGAAAAACAAGGAATAAATGAATGACTTTGTACTGAGTGTGGTACATTTTGAAAGTCGTGTCCCCCTGTCTTCCCTCCCCGCTTCCCCCCCAGGTTGACAGTTGGTCTTATAAATAAATATAACATTGAAGGTCCTGAAGTGAATCAAGTCATTTGAATCAGAGGTCTTCTCATAAGATCTTTCTTGCTAGACTTCAGAAAGCTTTCTCACATGTTTGTGTAGACAAACCTTAAGTAACCTGTAGTTTGCAGCAAGCTGGGTTGAAATCTATCCTTTACTAGTGTGCTGTCCATGCGGACTCCGCTGATACGCACTAGTAGTTCCTTACTGCGCCTTTGATCCTACTCCCATATCTAAGTGGGGTAGATCAGAGTGCACTAAGGAACTGTTAGAGCAGGGGTGTGCCGAGTCTTCATTTATTCACTCTAATATAAGGTTTCGTGTGCCAGTAATACATTTTAACATTTTTATAAGGTCTCTTTCACTAAGTCTATAATATATAACTAAACTATTGCAGTATGTAAAGTAAATAAGGTTTTTAAAATGTTTAAGAAGCTTCATTTAAAATTAAATTAAAATGCAGATCTCCCCGGACCGGTGGCCAGGACCTGGGTAGTGTGAGTGGCACTGAAAATCAGCTCGCGTGCCGCTTTCAGCATGCGTGCCATAGGTTGCCTACCCCTGTGTTAGAGCATGTTAACAGGGTCCATATGGACGGTTGTTGCGCAGCAGGCTACCTCAGTGTATATTTATATTCCAGCTTGTTGCAAGCTAAATGTTCTTGAAGATCAATCCTTATGTGTGTACGTGAGGAGTATTTTATGTGCTTTGGAAAGACTAGTGTCATGGAAAAGAAATAAAATTTTATAGTTATTAAAGATATATACTTGATGATTGATTTGAAATTGTACCACTGTTTCCTTTTTTATGAACAGTAGTGGACATGAGTGATAGCAACTTCACACCCATGACAATGCTAAAGCAGGAAGTTAAGAACACATTGCTCAATGGAGCAGCTATCTTCTTCCCAGATAGACAGACCAGACGGGACCAGCTCTTCACCATGATGGTAAACCATGCAATGAGAAATGATTGCTTTTGGCTTTGTTAGAATTATTTTCTAAGGTAGAAAAGAAGAGAAAAGAAAGCAAGTATCTGTTTATCCCTCTCTTTTTCTTCACAATCACTTCATTCCAGATGAGGCGAGCTTGCCTTTACCTTTTCATAAAGTAGTAGTTTCAGTTCAGATGGTCTGTCTTAGAATGTCAATCTTCAAAGGAAGGCTCTTTTATACCCTCAAAAGTGACTGTTTAAAGAGGGAAACATGGCATTGTGAAGTTCCATATTAGTGGCCTTTTATTTGTAAAGTGAGCAGAGCCTATCACTTAATCTTGTACATATAACCCCTATTTTATATAGGAGGAAACCTGAGGCACAGGATGCAGTGACTTTACATATGTTCTAGTGTCCAAGTCTGTGTGAGAACTTAAAATATTTTATATCTTGTTTTTCCTCATAATTTAGAACCTGTTGGAATACTGAAAGTGTAAAATTCACGTGCTGTATTTTTTTTAACTCTTGCATGTGCATATGGGTCTGTAGGATTTCTTATGTGTGATGGGATACTACATTTATAGTATAAAAATAAAGCACAGTAGCATTTAGAGAAGACACAATTAGGAGATGCAAGGAAAAGTGATTTAAATGCCATTTTAAAATCAAGATTTGCTTAGTGGCAAAGAACTTAAAGATCCAATTTCAATGGGGACTGATTTTTTAAAAAAAAAACAACATTTTTACAAATCAAGGATAAAGCTCAGAAAATGGATATTTTTCATAATGAAACTGCAGACCAAACAGTTCTTGGAGTTGTGCAAATATTAATCCTGTAGTCCACAAAAAGTATTTCCTGGTCCTGTCATTCTTTATAATTCTTTGCTATTACAAAAAAAACATTTTTTTTTAAACGTAAACCTCTTCCATTTCCTAGAAAAACATCACAGAACAGGAACATAAGCAATCTGTGCATCTCACCTTCAGATCCCTGTGTATGTACTTCAGGTAAGGCTCTTTGATATTAAAAATAACTTTTCTTCTCTGATTATCTTCATCCTATTGATCCTTTTCAATAATTCCACATTCTTCTGAAAAGAAATGGAAGTCAGCAAAATTGTTAATGCACTTTCTCCTTAGGAGAATAAAAATCTGTACGTTTTACTAATAGTGACTGGCTCAAAAAGCAATAACAAAAGATTGCCCCAGGGTGAAAATAATTACTGAGGCTGTGGTATATTGCCCAGAGTCTCTGAGTAGCATTGTTTACTGGTTTATCCTTGGTCAATTTTTTTCAAACTAATGTTGTCCTTGGAAACAGTGGATATTTGTTGCATCTTTAAAATACCTCCACACTGATAAAGGTATAGAACATTTGATTTTTCCTTCAGAAATGATGAGTAAATGATCTCTGCAGATTATCATCACAACAGGGCATCTGTTTCAGACTTCGATCATTAGCTGTTCCTCAGTAAGCTCTATTTTTTTTGCAGTGATCAGGATCCAAGTGGACTTTTATTGCTACCAGATAAGGAAGTTTCTGAGGACTTTGACATCAGCCAAGTGCTGTCAGTCATGGATACCCTTCTGTTGGTGGCAGCAAGAGAGGTAGCTGTCCTTTGAGATTGTCTATTCTCACTTCTCCTTTTCTGGCTGCCTTTCTACAGTATGTGATATGCTCTCAAAGGCATGTTGCACATGAAGAGCCGGAAGACAGTAGTTAACGGGACTATTCCCATGAGTAAAATTAATTATGTATGATTGTAGGATTGGGCCCCCACTCATTTAAATGTTATATGTTAAGCAGTAACAACATTTAATATTAAGAAACAAGGCACATACTGAATAGGTTGCCTTAGGGAGTTTTTCCATAGAGTTCCTTAGTAACTGCGTTGAAGCTGTAAAAGAATTGAGCTAATTAAACCAGATTGAAGGGCGGGAACCAGTCATGGTATCATAGGCTGAAAGACCTGTGCTTGGGAAAGTAAGGACTTTTCACATGTGAAAATAATTAGCCTATGTTACAGAATGTGCTGAAAGCCTTAACTGATTGCCCCAAATGTAGTTGTAACTACTTAGACCTGTTTGCTGCTCATCTTACTGAGTTACTAAAACAGCTTTCAAATATCACTTCTTTATGAATTTTTTTTTAACCACTAGCAGTTCATATATGACTGGTCTTTTGCTTTTCATCTTTTTTGTGGCGGGTGGTGTATCACATAATCTGTCACACAGCAGTGCGTGGAGTATCATTGATGTGTTATTGCCCTGCATGGGATATCATTGTTGTATCATTACTTTTCAGTGTGAAATGATGATGCTGGATGTTGCCCAGCAGGAGAGTGGCACAGTGTTGGCATCCTTATTCTGGTCTGCACAGGGAAGCCTCCTTTCATGGTGCTACCTACAACTTAAGGGCAATGATAATACAGCCAAGAGTCTTGCCATGGAAATTCTTAAAAAATGTAAGTTCCAGAGCTGAGTCATGCCTAGTATATACAATAAGGCAGTACTTTAAAATATCATCTCAAGAAGCTGATTAGCATTTTTATCTCTAGACACTCATCATGATATCTGAAGCATCCTTATAATTATAGTGCTCCTAACAAATTTCAAAATTGGCCCAGAGCCATCTGGACCAATTTCCAGTAACCAGTATGGTTAAAGTTGTTGTATTTATTGTTATGTCTGAGGAGTCTGTAGAATCATGAGAAACTAATTTGGACCAAAAATTTCACTGGCTATTGAATCTATGAAGAAACAAAATTTAGTTCCATTTTAGATATTTTTCCTTAGTTGTCCGTTTTTAGGGCATCTTCCCTCCATCTCCCTCAAAAGTAATATCTCCCCTGGCTGAGACCTGTTATTTTGGTAGATCTGGGTAATCACAAGAAAAGCTGAACTCATTTTGTCTGCAGTAAGACCTATTAATCTAGGCATTTCTAAGGTTCATAGCACCAGAGCATGCTTTGTCTCAGCACAGCATCTCCAAGTTACTTGAATAACTACTTGGGACATAAATTGAATGGTTGAGTGATATTAAATTTGTACTTTGTAACGTTGGCCTATTTCTAAATTCAAACCTGGATTATATTCTATAATTTTATTTTTATACTAATTATGTATTCAGTCATTTTATTCATATCTAAAATGTTCAGCTAAAAATTGCTGGCCTTCCTCATAATTCATGTTTCATTCCTTAGTGTAACAACGATCCAGGAAATCAGATGTTTACAGTAGGGTTATTGAAACAGGCGTTTTAGCTCAAGGAGACGTAGTTTGATTACAATACTAGTTTCTCTATGAAGTGTGCTTTTGGTGGTGGTAGTGACAGTGTGTCCTATTGCCAGCAGTGGATATGTGCATAAAAATTGTGTGTCCCCCAACTGCTTTGTCTCTTTTGAATGTAAGTTCCTTGGGGCAACACCTGTCTTTCTCTATTTTGCTCAACATCAACCCCACTAGAGGTGTACAGTAAAAACACAGACTCCCAGTAGTGAATCCTCAACTTGGCTAACTTTCTATTACCTAATATGTTTTCTCTTTCTTTTTTTAGATGTGGGCCAGTTCCTGACAAATATCAGAACAATTTTAGAATCACTTTTGTCCCAATACAGTGGCAAACATATAGTAGAAAAATTAAGTAACTCTGTTTTTGCCATGGCAACCCGTCAGCTGGTAGGTGAATGACTGGAATGCCCTACCATTTTCCTTTAGTGTGGATATATTTATGAAGACTTTATAACTTTTAGGTGTTTTTTTTTTCTCTCCTTAGGTGACTTTCTTGTTGGATTTCTGCACTTTAGACATGCCACACTGTACCCTACTTCAGGGTTTCAGTACGCTGACACAGCTGCTGAGGAACCTTTGTAGTGAACCTGGAGAGAGTCTTAATAAGGTAGCCTGAGATAGATAGATATAGATACTTTACACCTCTGATTCTCTGTAACCTTTTGAATTCTGCCTCTCCTTTGCCCACCATCAGTGTATCTGATGAGCTCCTGTCCCTTCAGGATCTCTCTAAAGTGATTTTGAGCATTTTTATAGCTGAGAAGTCACATCTACAAATATGCAACCAGGTTACGTAAGAAAAATGTTCAGAACATACAACCCTTTAAGGGACTATGCATTCATCATCACCTTACTTCAAAAGATCACGTTTACTTACGTAAAATGTGTTGTGGATCAAATGAAAATGCTATGATCGCTAGTTAGAACATAAGACAGTCACTATGTGATAAAAATAGAATCACTTCCTAGATTAAGAAGTTCATGTAAATTAATACTGTTGATTGCATCATAAATATATAACAAAAGATAAGACCCTTGTCCTGGGAGCTTGCAATTTAACACACAGATCTCTGTTGGGAAAGATTAATGGGATACATTGGTTTAAAGGAGAAAGTGGAAGTTTTTAAAGGTACTGTAAAGTTTGAAACAAGATGGGGAACCTACTCCCAAGTATATGGAGCTACATGGTGAAATGCAGAGCCAAGGGTGGGAAATCTATCTGTTCTGGTTCTTGTACCACCCATTGTGGTATGTGAGTATATAAAAGCAGATAAAGGGAAGGGGAGAGTGGATTGCAAGATATGGAGTTGGAGGAGAGTAAGAGGAAATAAGACCAAAAATATATTTAAGAGTGAAATTATGCTTTTGTTCTGAAGGTGGAAATGAAGAGCTTGCACTTGATTTAGTTAAAAAATAAGCTGGTGAAAGGTTTTGAGGAGTAGTGATGCAATTGATATGGCAGCAGAGAAAGATTGTTTCAGTGTCAACATTTTGTATACTGATTTTGGAAGAGGTGAGTGACTGGAGTCCAGAGAGGAGATGATTTATAGTTAACCAAAGCTTGCATGGGGGTTCTGGTAGTTTGAATAGACAGGAAAGGATGGGTTTTGGAGGTGATAAAAAGGAAGGGAAGATGAGAGGTTTCGTGAGAGCCTGGGTATGGGAGGAGGAGAGATAAATAGATGATGACACTGAGATTATGAGCCTGTAAAATACATGGGACGCTGGAGAAGGATTGAAGACAGGAAAGAGATAACGGGGGCGGGGAGGAGTTAATAAAATACTAGTACATGCTTCATAATCTTACTTGGCGTCATTCTTTAGAGTGATGTAAGTAGAGGGATAAGTGCTTACAGTACAGGGGTGTGTGTGTGTGTATATGGTTATTCTAAACTATGGACTCAGATGTGAAATGATGCAGTGCTGTAATCCTCCTACTGAATGTTTTCCATTTGTACCCTGTAAGGTGAAAGTTGTTGTATTTTAATTATGCAGGTGGACATGGAAAGCTGGCAGAAAGAACAACCCGTGGTGCTGCGAACATGGACAATGGAATCTCCTCACAGCTATGAAAATAATTGCCATGAGGTCTCAGTCTTCCTTTGTCCTGGGGCAACTTACTTTGAGGTGGAATTTGATGAAAAATGTGAAACAGAAAGGAGGTAACTTAATAGTGTGCCATCTCTGACTCCAAAAACTATTCACAAAGGGGCAAATCCTGCACTCTGTGCAGAGAATCATTACCTACTCCACCAATTTCTCCCTCAGCATGCACCACCCACTCTGTACTCTTCTTTGCACCCCTGCTTAAAGATTCTTGACACAGCTGAGCTCCCACTTGAAAGGGTGCAGACAAACTCTTTGCACAGGCCCTGAGTGTCAAGGCTATGCTCCCTCAGGCAGTGGAACTATGCTTTCCATTGATTGCTCTTGTATTAGTGCTTGAAAAAACCTGTGGCCATCATTGCATGTTCCCACCATTCACTTTACCCTACTTGAGCACAACTATGCCAAAGTTCAGTCCTTTCTGTAACTTTATCTCTGTTTCTTTCTGGCTTGCCACTGAGAAATGCTTAATATTTGAACTTGATATTAAGGATCAGGGAGCTATGTTGTAGAAATGACTGTATATATGCTGTATGAAGTAATGTTTTTATATAATCATCTAAAGCAGTAAATACGTCTCTGAAGGGATTGTGTCTACATTGCTGAGTCTCCAGAGTGGGGTGGTTAGGGAAGTATGAGAAATTCCAAAGTAAACTTGCCCAAAAGTTTTAAAAATAAAAATGTGTAAGTAATGAGTTGCATTCTCCACAGATATGATTACCTGGAGTTTACTGATGCCAGAGGTGCAAAAACTCGTTATGATACAAAGGTTGGCACTGAGAAGTGGCCCAAGGTGAGTGACTTTAAAATATTGTGCAAAATATACATATGTTAATATTAGGGTACCCTGGAACTCTGGGGTGTGTTAGCATCATAGGTAAGAGGTTCTGCAGAGACCTTGTAATCTGATAACTTCATACCTTTGGGTGGGTGTGTGTGTGTGTGTGTGTGTGTGTATACACCCACCTCTAATGCTCAGAGGGGTAGGGGGGAGGAGAGAAATCTGTAATTCCACAGTGATGCAAGTGAATAGAATGAATGACCCAGAAGGTCCTTTCCAATACTCATGTCTGATTAACTCACTACCACCAGCTAGCATGTAGAAAACCATGTTTCACTGCAGTGAAACACAGTTGAAATTGTTCTCTGATCCCCTTGTACCTCATTAATTTTAAATAAATCTTGAGATGGCAAGTTGAATTCATTTATTATTTTCTTGTGGCCACTCAGGTGCTAGTTCATAGCTACTCCAGTGTAACCTTTCCCTGCCATTATATTTTTTAACATCAAAAGCTGTATTGTGGGCTGAAACTTTCAATTATTATTTTGACTAGAAAGTTGAAACTTTAATTGATGTAGGCTTTTCAGTCATGTTATGGGGGAGGGGGAGAGGCTAGCACATATTACAGAGAAACCGTAAGAATATTGAAAAACACAATTGCTGAAGGAAATTCATGACCCCGAAATGTCTTCCTGTTGTGTACATTTGGCAAAATGACTGTTTTGTTGCTCTGTAGAAAGTGACCTTTAAGGCTGGCCCACGGCTGCAGTTTCTCTTTCACTCTGACAGCAGTAATAATGAGTGGGGCTACAAGTTCTCCATCACTGCTTATGGCCTCCCAGATGTCGCAGTTTCTTGGGGCTTGGATTTACAGCTGCTTGTATCCAGGTTGATGGGGCGCTTGGCTTCACGGTGTATGGCACTGAAATCCCAACTGGGTAAGTTGAATTAGTTTCTCTAGCTGTCATGCTTCCAGGATGGGGATGAGTTGCAAGAATCTAATATTTTATAGTCTTAAAAGGAATACATATTGTTCCAGCCCACTCATATTTGAAAACAGAAAATCCTGACTAGGTTGCCAGTTACAGACTAAGTTGGTAATGACCAACATTTTTAACCATCTGGTGACTTTTTTTTAGTGGGCTATGTGCAGCAAGTTTGGTTGCGGCCCTATGCTCTTTAACCTTCTCTCTGGGAACAATACCAAAAAACGCCGTCACTATTGGCACCCTTTGCAGTCTTAAGAGGCCAAGAGTGGAATGGACTTGGAGACATAACTACTCTGACCCCTGGAGGTGGTCATGGCAAGTGTCAAAGCAGATTGTGTGGGGCGGAATCTTTCATTGCCATTGCATATGCTGTATCTTTTCTGTGGATTTCATGAGGATTTCGTTCTCCATAGTTTGGCAGCGTTAAATTTGCACCAGAAAATGGAAAAAGTAAGAATTCCTAGCACATAATTTATGCTGATTTTAAAATGTTCCCTTTGATCATTTGGAATTTCCTAAATCTAAAAGGAGCTGGGGGAACACTTATTTCAGTTCCTGTATTGGAGCACCATAAATCAGCATAATCTGTAGTTTATTTACTAGACCTCTGAACCATAATGCAAAATTCATTCTGATATTAACTTCTGCTTGTGTTTGTTGAGGGGTCAGTATGAAACTTCATGAGTGCTTTGCAGTGCAGAACCTGTCCATGTGGTTTGGCCAGATTTCTGCTCTGTCTGCCTAAACTTTCCCTGAAGTTTTCAGTCACGATTCTGTTTGATTGTTTACATGTATTCTGGTATCACCCACAATATATTAAGCACTGTCTACAGGCACAGGGAGGTGCAATCCCTGCCCCAGAGAGCTTGCTATTCGAGGCCCTGGTGCCATAATCTCCTCTGCACATATTTAACTTCAGTCATATGAGTAGTGAATTCAGTTGGGCTACTGACGTAAGGAAAGTTAAGAATGCATGTGTTTGCAGGGGTTAGGCCTGTGAAGATAGACAACATGCAAAGGGTTGGCCACAGGAATTACAATTGTATATGTATGTATCATGTATGAATTCAGATTTTAAAAAAAAGGAGCCCAAAGTTAGGAACTTAAGTCTATATTTAGACATGTGCTTTATTTTTCAAAAGTGCTGAGCATCCTGTAGTTCTCATTGAGGTCAACAGGAGCTCTCAAGTTTTCAGGACTCCAGAAAGTCAGGCAGATGCCTAGCTGTGGGTTTGGGAACTTAAGTTTAGGGTTTCTGTTTCCAAAAATCTGTACCTCAATGACATTATATGCATTTTGTTGCATGTTATAGGTTATGGCATGCCAGTGGTGGATGAAGTAATTGCCCTGTATCTGTAGCTTGTAAAGTGCTTTGAGTAGTTGGATACTATGGTCATGAGTACATCTTAGATGTTTAAATGTAGGGCCTTTTACAATAGTAACATGCTGTAGCATTGTATTTGTTAATCTGCATTAATGTCAGCAGTAAGACTGTACAGGAGTGGTGTGATGTCTGTCTGCTGCATATGTGGCACTAAACATCATGAGTAACTGTCAGTCTGAGACATTTTTTGTTCCACATGCCATTTCCTTTTTGTTTTCCTTTCGCAGCAGGTGTTTAAAATTGTGCATTTTTGCAGTCATAAAATTGAACAAAAATATTTAGTATTGAACATAAATCCATGTCTGTCTTGCTGTTTTTGCAGAGCTAGGTCGTGAAGCAGAGCTGCCTCCTTCAAAAGTGACAGCAGTTCTTAATTCTCCTTTATGGAAACCTGTCTTCAGGCATCAGATGTGTCCTGAGGTGACTTTGGAAGCAAATGAACCCAGTCAAGTGCACCAAAATAAAGAGGTATTTAGGCCACTGTTTCTGTTTTATGGGTAGGAAAACACTATGCATGAAAGTGGTTTTATTCAGGCTTAATGAGCTGACACATCTCTAACTGTACACTGCTAGGCTGAGGTTGCCATCTCATGGGCTGCTGAATTCTCAAAAGAAGAAAAATTTTTGTTCTGTGCCCTTTATATTCAGTTGTCATTTTTACTGTAACGTCTGTCTGAGGTATGGGTCATTCAAATATATAAATGAGATGCGAGCATTTTTAAACTGATATTAAGTAAATGTTTTAATACTCTTTCCAGACTAAGAACTCTCATGTGGATGACTGCCATAACTTTCTTCTCAACTTTGCAAAATCAGATCCTTCCCAGGATTTCTGTGGGCAAAATTCTGAGCTTTTCAAAGGATTTATACAGGCATGTAAAAAACAGGCCCCAAAGACAGATATAGTTGCTGGTTCCACTGTTGATCAAGCTGTGAACGCCACATTTGCTGCTTTGGTGTATCTCACTCCAGATTTATATGGGAAGCTACAAAAATATGGTAACTCTTATATTAGTGAATATATCAATAATGAAGGCTGATACTTTGTAAGAAATTATATTATTATTTAGTTGTAAAACTTGAAAAATGTATTTAGTTTAAAAAATATTCAGGTGGTTAGATGTTTCATCCTGTATAAAGAAAATATTACAGTGCTGCACTCACCAACTAGGCAGACTTTGTGCCACAATAGACTAATAAGATTATAATGCTTTATTAGTGTTTTTCATCATCACAGCTCTTTTCGAAGGTTAGCTAATCATCACACATCCTCTAAGTCGCATAGGCAAATAGGGTTATCCTTATTTTAAAAATGAGTAAACTAAGCCAGAGATGTTGTGATTTGACCAAGTTCACAAGGGACATTGGTTTTTGAACCGGGATTGTAACTCAAAGGTATCTGTCTCCCACAAGTTGTGCCATTAGAACACAACTCTCTCTCATTCAGCCATTTTCAGCTCTCATTAAAAGTTTCCTAAACAGCAAGGAACAAAGTGTTTACATTTTAGCAGTATTGTTTGGGGAGGAAATGCAAATGAATCCACTAAATAGTGTCATGCTTTGGAAAGTGAGCTTGCAACCCACTGTGGGGTTTAAGTTAATATTCTGCTCCTTACTCATGCAGTTGGCTCTCGGTATTGCAACTTGTACCTTTCCAGAGAGTAGGGTTGCCAACTTTTCTTTCTAATGTGCAATACACTACTTCTATGTCACAACATGCTATCTGAAGTAAGTGCTCATCTGTTGAATAAAAAAGTGATATTTGGACTCAGGGCCTGATTCTGAGGGGTACTGAGCACATGCAACTCCCATTGAAGTCCTGGGGGTAGCCTCTATTTGTCCTGCCTGTACATTTGCAGGACTCATATGTATTCACTTTAACTGTACATACTCATTTATTATTCAACTTTGCAAATAGGTCTGCTCTCAGGGTACAGGAGATGGTTTTAGTGCATTACCAGCCTTTGTACTATATCCGTAAGAACAATAGGGAACAAAACAACCTGCCTGGCATTGCCTTAAGAGGTAGATGACAGGGTCTATCGCAGCCTTTTGCAGGTATCTTATTTTATTTTAATCCTTGAGTGATGTGAAACTGAAGCAGTGAATAAAAGGGCTTTCCTCTTTCTTTTTGTTTTCACAGTCATCAGTGGAGGCAAGATGCCTCTGAATGAAGAGTTTGCACAAGTATATTCTCTGGCTGATGGGATTAGAATATGGATGGTAAGGTTCTTCAGGATGATTATTTCTATTTGGGTTTTCTTCTTTCACATTTTTTTTGCTCCTGAGCCCCAATGCGGAGTCTGTGTCACTGTACTTTGAAATGCCTTGTAAAAATGGTTTTGTTGTGGGGGGAGGGGGTGTCTGTTTTTATTTTCTCTCAATGATTGCAGATTAAATTTGTTCAACTTAGAAGTAAAAAGATCTTTTTCCTGCCTGCCAACCTTGCAAAGTCAATTTTGGCTTTAATAGTCCAGCTTAGGCCTTTCATTTCATGCATCATTACCAGTATTTAAAGGTTGTGTGAGCCAAGCTCTTCCATAGGCTTTTCAATGAAGGTGCAGAGGTAGAATTTTGCCCTGCAATTGGAATTCTTTTGATTATAGTATCATATAGTCTAACCTGTTCTTAAAAACCTACAATGACAGGGAGTCCACAATCACCCCTGGAAGCCTATTCCAGAGCTTATGCATCAGCCACAAAGAGGTATCTCCCTCACTTAGTTATTTTGGCTCTGCCGTGCTAAAAGGAGGAGAGGAAAGACTAGTACAATAATTGTGCGGGGTTTTTTTGTTATTTAAATCACCAGCTCTGGTTAAAGATATGCACAGGGATCAGATCTCTTTCGCTGAAAAGAGAAGAGATACACACATACTTACTTTTACCCGATTAAACGGTTGTTGTGCACAACATGTCTCTGAAAGAACCTATATGATCAGCTCAGCTTTCTTTTGGCTTGAAAGAGTCAAGCTTTTCAGTATATTTCACTGGGTTGTGCCCACAGGCTGACCAGCAAGACATTCTAGATCATAAAGGACTAGTCCTGTATTGGAGACTTAGCATGTCTTAATCTCAGGAGTGGACTAATGAGATTCTCTAATTGTGGTGCAGTCTTCATGCTGCCATGCCATCTGGATAGGCAGGATTTCACATTTTTCATTAATTTAATTAACTTCCTGTCTACAGTTAGAAATGAAGCAGAAGTTCCTGATGGGTAAAGGAAATGATACAGTAGAGAAACAGAATACAGAAACAAATGAAGTGAACCCAGAAATCCTTGGTAAGTGTCTTTCCTGATGGCTTAGCCTAACTTTATCTTATGTAGCTCTTCTCATTTTTTTTCTGTGCTCAAGGAAATTAATTAACAATTTAGGCTATCTTTTATGTTTAAAACTTTGTGGACAGGGATAAATTAGCTGATGTGATGTGCACTGTCTCCAGAGATTTTTCCTAAAGAATCAGAAAACAACCAGTGCATTGGATCATCTTACTGATGGTTGAACCGTCACTTTAAAAAGTTGTTTGTAACGACACTTCACATGTTGCATGCTTTGTATGGTTGGTGTGAATATTTTCAATAGGCAGTTAATGTTGGGAGATCCAGACACTCACTATCAAGGGGCAGGAAACCATACTTCCAGGACGTTCTGGTCAGAAGATAAAAAATTAAGCGCCAAAAAATTAAGCGCCAATTTCTACTTAAATTACATAGGAAAGGTATTACACAAGATTTGATCTGGTGACTCTACTAACTTGCCCTTCCCCCTCCCCCCAATTTTTATACTGCAGCAAAACACTGTATTCAGAAGAGCTTATTGTTGTTAAAATTTTTGCCTGTGAGAGCAAAGGCAAAAGATCTTGCTTCTGATAACTGGGATGCTTCAGAAGTAGAGGATGTCCAACAGTACCACAATGATAAACGTCAAAGGACTAGTTCTATCGTAGAAGCAGATTTTCAAGCAGCAAACTCATTGCCTTCAAATGGAGTAATTCACCCAGCTTCTGCAGAAAGGGGTCGAGTGGTAGACTCTGACACAAAGATGAAGCAAGCACCAGACCCACCCCAGAGGGAAGTAGCCTCTGAATCTCAAAGTAAGCCCCTTGAAAGGACAGTTTCACAGCAAGAGGACACAGCATCTCCTCCCTCCACTCCAACTCGCAAATCTCAGTTCAGCCGTGGAAGACTAAGGCTGCTATCTTTTAGATCAATGGAAGAGCCTAAATCAGTGCCCACTGTGAAGGAGAAATATCCTGTACTGAAAAATATATTAGACTTTATTAAGGATCAATCACTTTCCCATGAAAGGTGAGCAAACTTGAAAATTTGCAGTCCATCGTATTTAAGGTTGAGTGACTTCAGAGCTTTCAGATGATGAGATAAAGCATATTTTTATCTTTAGTAGTATTTCTCTAATTTCAGGTACTTGAAAAACAGTCCATTATATTTTGATATCAAGGCATCAAACTTACGGCTCACAACCCACCTTAGGCTCCCAAAGAATATTTAATCTGACTCATTTAACTCACATAGAACTTCAAGATTATGAATAGTGATTGCATTCCCTTACTGTCCCTATGCTGCAGTTTGCCCTGCTTCATCAAATCTGCTTGTGAGGTGGTGTTATTTCCTGTCTGAGGTTGAATGGGGAAAGAACTGCTTCTGGAAATTACAACTGCTTAGCTGAGTTAGCGGGTCTTGGATAACAGATCTAGAACAGTTAGAGAAGGGATCTTCAAAGGGCCAATCTGCAAATTTTAACTAGAGGACATTGTTCCAGAACCAGCCCAAGGTTTAGAGGTTGGAACAGGGAGTTGCGAATCCTGGGTCCTATTCCTGGCTCGGCCACTCACCCTGCAACTTTGGGTAAAATGCTTGTAAATAACCCATTATTGTTATTACCAAAGGTGTTCAAGGCAATATACAGTACAGTTAATAATTTAGGTGCCAACTCATCAAACTTGTTTAACTTCTCAAGTGTTGATTGCGTTATGAGGTACTGAAGAACTGGTGTTTTGAAGTTGTCATTGGGAGTTTGTGTTTTTCCTAGTATTTTAAAGGTCCTTGCTTTGAGGAAAGCCCAAGCCCAAAGTATCCTAGAAGTGCTGAAGACAATCCGCCAGTGTTTAGAATCTCTTGGGCAGCCGCACTGTTTCCACCCACCTTGTGTACTCTTTCTCTTGGAACTTCTGGCTTGCCAGAAAGACTTTACAAAGTAAGTATCTTTCTTAGAAAACTGGAGCTAACACTATTCTGTATAACATGTCTGCATGCCTTGGCTCAATACTGCCCAGGGTGAAAAGAATGAGAAGTGATGGCCTTGTGAATACAGATACAAGAGCAAGTGCATATATTGATCTGAGCACAATATTTAAGTTTCTGTGCACACTTTCTATGGTGCATTTTGATCATTTACATTTTCATAGTGGTACTTGGAGATTTAGTTGCAATCTTCCTATTTATGCCAACAGGGGTCAGCAGCTTACTCACAGCATATAGCTATTAAAATGTTCCCAATTATCTAACTAGATCACAGAAAATTAGACTCGAATAGTCTTAAACATTCACACTCTTTAGCTTTCTGTTTATTATTTCAGTTTAAACTGCTGCCTAAATAGGATCGGTTCATCTTTTTCCTTCAATAAGAATTTAAGATGGGCTGGGTTAGATTAATTTTAGTTGCTCTGTCAGCAATACTTGCTTGGGAGAGTTCTTTTCCCTTTTGAGTCTTTTCTCCATAAATTAATGTATTAGCTAATATGCAGTTAGATACTTAGTTGTGGAACTAGCTTCCTCTGGCAGTGTCCTATGGCTAGTGTTTTACCAACTCATCTTTTTAGTCATACAGTTGCTTCTCCATGAATATTGGGATTTGGAAAGATACATTTATTTTAAATATGACTGATAGGTCATATTAAAAGTTGGTGATTATAATGTTAGTCTTTGTAGATTCTAAAGCTGATTGCCTGTGACTTGATGCCCAAACTGAGTTCTCATTATAGAATGCTGTGTAAGATCTGTTAGCTGCTTTCTTGCTGTGTTTTTTTTAAATTTATTTGAGTTGGACTTTTCAGGGCCCGGTGGTCAAATATTATGAGTCATCTTGATACTTTTGACAGTTCCATAGGAACAATCTGCATTTGGTGTTCTGTTTTGCGCTTCGCTTCTAATTCTACTTGTAGTTGAACAAAGTGTGCTATGTGAAGTAAAGTGGTGGATTCTACATCTGCTAAACTGACTTTTTAACTTTTAGTTATTTTGGACACTTGGAAGGTTGTGGTGCTGAACTGCACAAAGAAATTCGAGAGTCCTACTATCAGCTTGTTCTGTTTTTGGTCAATGCCATGAAGGGATTTAACAGCGTTAATGACAGGTACTGAACGTAGCCCACCTATGTAACATGGAATGTTGTTTTTGTTACTTTTGTCCTCCCTCACACCTTCCCTCCTATTATTAGTTACTTTTATTGCCCTGTATCAAATAAGAGTATAAATTCTGGTAGTGGTGTGACCATTCTTTCCTCTGTTTGTATGCAGTCTGACATGGTGGGCTGTAATTAAGAGTGCAATTTTGTCATGGAGGTCACGGAATCCGTGACTTCCAGAGACCTCCATGACTTGAGCCCCCAGTGCCTGGGAGCTGTAGGGTCCCACACCACCCCTGGCAGTTGGGAACTGTGGGGACCGAGCTCTGGGCCGCTGTGGGAACCACCGGAGCTCTGGGCCAGGACCCCCTGGGTAGTGTGGGGAGCCTTCAGCTCCCTATTATGTTCTGCATATTTTTAGTAAAAGTCTCAGACAGGTCACGGCCTTCCGTGAATTTTTCCTTATTGCTCATGACTTGTCCGTGACTTTTACTTAAAATATGTGAGACAAAATCTTAGCCTTAGCTGTAATTATTATTGGGGCTTTTTGGCTGCTACTATAATATAGAAAATCACTTTTTACTTAATTTTACTAATTAGTAAGGACAAGGATAAAATTCAGCAGTACTGGATCACTTTGTTCATTTATTTTGACATATGTAATGTAACTTTTGCCTCTTAATATACACTTAGACATATGTCAATAATAATAAATGTACTGTAGCATATTTGGCAAGAATAACAAAGCATTAGTGACAGGAGACAGCACCACAGCACACTCTGCTGTTAAAACTGCACAGTGAGACAATCAGCTTTTTGATTAGAACTATTGGAATTTTGAAAGCTTGTGGGTTAGTAAAGTAAGGTTCTACTGTTCATTTAATTTAACACGCAATAACTTATTTAAGGTTTTAGTGATAAATACTTTATTCTTTTCCCCCAAAATCATATTGCTTCAACTTCAGATTAAAGCTGTCATGGTTTCCCCAATTTGTTTAGGTCATTGCTCCCTGCCTTATCCTGCGTGCAGACATCCCTCCTTCACCTCTTGGATATGAGCTGGGAACCAAGTGATCTTTCCTTTTTTGTTGATATACAATTACCACTTCTTCTTATGACTATGTCACGAGAAAACATAAGTATTCATGACAGCGTAATTTGGTAAGTCAGCAAGACTCTAATTTTTATATAGAACTAAGTTTTTGTACAGTTTTTGGCAAGAATGAGCTCTGAACTTTTAAACAAGTAGTAAAGACACTGAAGACAGATGAGATAAAATTTTCAAAAGCATTTATGTCCCATTTTTCAAAAGCTACTAAATCATTTAGGCTCTTAAATTGCATTGTCTTAAGTGCTTTTGAAAACTTTTCGGAGATGTAAAGAGTAATAATTTCTGCGCTAGCAGAAATTTGTTTTTAAACTGACTATTGCCAAGCAGTATCACACTACTAGCAAGTTACCAGCAAGGTAGACGACATCTTACTCCTCTGGCATGAGTATCACATCTGCATGTCTCTCAGAGTGCATTCGTTTTAACCTTACCCTTTTACCCTTGGCCCGTTTGTTCTAGAAGGAAATAATCTTCATTTGCCTATATTCTATCATAGTTACCCAACAGCAGTTCTATGAGCTTGGATTTCCCGGGTGTGTGTGTGTGTGTGTGTGTGTTAAACAAAACAAAACAAAAAAACCAACAACCCTCTTTGTGGCGGGGGGGGAAGGTCTCTGGAATATTGTGGCGGTGCTTTAGTTTTTAGGTGAAATACATGATCTTGTCTTATTAGCACATCGTGTCTGAATTTTAGTTTTTTTTAAATAAACTATCCCAAAATGCATTATTAGGAAGCCTGTTTGCATTCAAATTTAATTTTGGACTTTTTTAGTCAGTGGAGTGAAGAAGATGAGATTGCAGACTACAAGCAAAACTCCGAATGGATGGATGAATGTCAGGATGTAATGTTTGAGACCTGGTATGAAAAGATAGCCCAAGCTGACCCAGAGAAGCAGAGAAAGGTGACCTCATGATTTTGTTTTTTATTTTTTCATGCTCCTTGCAGGAGATTTTTTTTTTCCAAAGAGACACAAAGAGAAACATCAAGCTCCCACTGGTTTTCTGTGAGTTGGGCACCAAACTCCCCTGTGTGCCTTCGAAAATCTCCTTGGAAGTGCACGCATAGATATCTCATCATGCTTTCTTGCAGAAGGGAACATTCTGCTTTGTGTTTCGAAAGGGCTTTCTCAAAACCAGGAAGATTCAACATGTAAATTGTGTCCATTTATTGTTCCAGATGCACATGTTTGTTGCCCGTTACTGTGACCTATTGAATGTGGACATATCATGTGATGGTTGTGATGAGATTGCACCCTGGCATCGCTACCGCTGTTTGCAGTGCAATGATATGGATCTATGTAAAACTTGTTTCCTAGGTAAGGATCTTTTCAGAAAATACTTCTGGAGCCAAAACAGTGTCTTTCCAGATCATACACTAGAAAGTTTTCTATGAAATGGGCAAAGGGAAAGATTTTTCTTTTAGAAACTTCCCAAGATCTTAACACTCGTAATTTTTTCCTGGTTTTTTTTCTAATCCGAATGTCACCTGCCTAAATTGTCAGTATATATCTGAATCATGTACTTATGTTAGTGTGTCCATTAAAAAGCACAACTAGAGGAGTGACTTTGAATTCACAAGTGCTTGTAGGATTCAAACTTGCAAGTTGCCAGTGTCATCTGAACTTGAATTTGGCATGGAATTCTGAACATAAAATTTCTCCTTTAGATTTTTTCTCCTTCCTTTTATCTTTGATTTTTGTCTCCTAAACAAAAATGTAACCATATTTGATTAGTGTGGATTTCTTTTGGAATGAACTCAGTCAGTTGTATTGGAACCAGTCATACTGCAATATTCTATGAAGGGATCATGGTGAGCTGGAAAAGAGAATATAGGTGATGTGAATGACATTGATCATTCAGTTCATAAAGCACAACATACTGTAGATCCTATGGTAAGGCTAATTTATATAGTAAAATAAGTTTCTGTAATATGGCACATCTGATCACTTGCTGCAACTTGGACTTACTTCACAACTCACAGACTCGTCTTTTTCACTGAACTGCTAGCAGAACTTGGGTGTCCAGAGCTTATAAAGTAGATGTTGGCTTCCATTGATTATCTAATGCTGCTTGTAGATCAAGTTCTCTGCTTAGAGGGATAAACAGAGTTCTCTAGTCATGTGTACTCATCTAATCAATAATAATAAAAGAACAGCAAAATAACGTAAGAAGCATATACTGGCATTACATTATGAAAAGAATGGGAAGATAGGTACTGTACCTAAAGGTCATTGCAGACGCAAACTTTTTTTTTTTAATTCTACCTAGGTGGCGTTAAACCTAAAGGTCATGAGGATGACCATGAAATGGTTAACATGGAATATGCCTGTGATCATTGCCAAGGGGTTATTATAGGTCGCCGGATGAACTGCAATGTGTGTGATGACTTTGATCTTTGCTATGGGTGTTATTCTGCAAAGAAATACTCTGACAGGTATTGGTATGCGATTCCATACTCACCAGCTTGTGGGCAAGAACAGCAGCAATTAACACCTCCTACAGCCAGTCACTCTAGTGTCACTCCTTGGAACCCTGTGTCTGACCCCAGAACATCCAATTACCGTCCTTAGGAGAAAAGCAGCAAATGTTGAGCAAAAGTTTTCAGCTCTAAAGCCTACCCCAAACTTCAGAGTAACTTGGTTACAAATCTTTCACAGCGTGTAGTTCTAAAAGTGTTCACCGCCCAGAAGTATCAGAAGATTGATAAGATAGAGTTGGTGAGCATGAAAGACGCTCCTTACACATATGGAGATTTACTTCCTTATTACCTCCACCACTCCAAGATTGCTACCAAAGTTGTTCACATAAATTTGATTTGTAGAGCTGGAATTCCAGGGGCAGATCTTCAACTCGTGTAAATCGTCAGCGCTCCTTTGAGCCCAATGGAACTCTGACAGTTTACGCCTTGTAAGGATCTGCAGTTTGAAATTTTGAAACATGCTTTCTATTCTTCCTTCTTTTTCAGAAAGAAAACTTGCATTTAAACTTAAGTTGTAAACTGTAAACACTTTTTTTCAGTCACCTTCCCACTCACAGCATCACAATATATCCGATGGTGACCATTCGAATCAGTGACCGACAGAGACTCATCCAGCCTTATATCCACAACTATTCTTGGCTGCTGTTTGCTGCCTTGACACTCTACTGTGCAGACTTGGCAAGTGAGGATGAAGTAGGAGAGAAACTTGATTCGCAGATTCTCAGTCATGCTAGAGTTCTGCAGCATCAATGTATACAGCTCATTGGAGACTGCCTGATGAAAGCACAGCATGGAAAAGGTGACCCAAATCCTCCATTTATTGAAACACAATAGTTGTTAGAATGACCCTGGTGCCAAGCCTCTAATTAATCACTTTGCAGTTTTCCAAGGAAAGAAAAGCCTAGCTTAATAGGGATAGCTCAGTGGTTTGAGCATTGGCCTGCTGAACCCAGGGTTGGGAGTTCAATCCTTGAGGGGATCACTTAGGGATCTGGGGCAAAATCAGTACTTGATCCTGCTAGTGAAGGCAAGGGGCTGGATTCGATGACCTTTTGAGGTCCCTTACAGTTCTATACGAGAGGCATATCTCCATATATTATATTAATATCAGAGGGAAGCTACTTTGCATTTCACTAATAGTACAGAGAATGTTTTATAACTGATCATTTAGAAATCTTATTAGAGTAACAATATTCTCAGTGATAATGGAACATGTGATGGGGGGGAAAAAGGCTTAAGAAAATGAAAGTAATATACTGGGACAACTTCTCATAAATTTTCAGTTTAAGACGACACACTGTGCCTGGATAATGGATGCAGTTATCTTGTTTATAGGGGCCCTGAGGAAGAAAAAAATAAGACATGATGAAAAGTGTTTCTTGATCTGCACTATTGGCCAGATACTTTTAATCTTATTCATGATGTGAAATAAGGTGCTGCAGAAACAGTCCCATTGACTTCACTGGGAGGTGGGACAGGGGAGATCAATCTAAGTTACGCAACTTCAGCTACGTGAATAATGTAGCTGAAGTCAACGTACTTAGATCTACTTACCGCGGTGTCTTCACTGTGGTAAGTTGACGGTTGATGCTCTCCTGTCGACTTCGCCTGCGCCTCTCGTCCTGATGGAGTACCGTAGTCGACGGGAGAGTGCTCGGCAGTCGATTATCTCGTCTAGTCTAGAGGTGATAAATCGACCCCCACTGAATCGATCGCAGCGGGTAATGTAGACAAGCCCTAAGATTCTACTCAGTGTGACATAAGGTGGCAGAATACAGCTCTATGTAAAATGTGCTTGAAAGTTAAAGGTTTTCTTTAAAGCTTGGAAAAAGCTTGTTCTGTCATACAGGTCTAATTTACAAAGTATAAAAAAGCCGGAAATGGCTGAGAACTTAATTTGGATGGTAACAGACTGTGAGTACCAGTGATGAGTGAACCTGGTGATATTCTAATCTCTCAACTGTGTGTGTAGCTGGTTCTGGCCACTTTAGAGTGACAATTCTGGAATCAGGTTTCAGAGTGGTAACTGTGTTAATCTGTATCAGCAAAAAGAACGAGAAGTCCTTGTGGCACCTTTTTATATACGGTAGATTAACATATCTGAGTCTCTTGCTAGTAGCTACCAGATTTTGGCTGTGAAAAGCTACATGTCTTAGTGTTCAATCCTTAAATAGATTTTGTAATCTTTTCCCCTCAGGTTTGAAAGCTTTAGCTCTCCTCTGCATGTTGCCAGAAGGTGAATCTTTCTCAGAGAATGAGACCACTTCTGTCGGCCCTCCAACAGGTGGCGCTATAGAGGGCCATGCTGGTGTTAAAGCAGCCGAGGGAATGAATAAAAAGCCAAGGACAGGCTCTTTTGTACATTTCAATGTAAGTACCACTTCTTTATGAAATTCCAAAGTACAGTTCAGTTGATGTCCATTCTTGTATGATCCTCAACAGTGATAAATATTTCCATTCTTTTCTCCAGCGATGTGGGGTGCAATAAGTGAACTCGCACATTATACCTGCATCACTGGGTCACCTCACATTTCTAAAGGTGACTTTGATTCTTCAAAGCTGTGTGTGAGACGGACAAAACAATGTTTGCCCTCTGAATGGGCCATGGGTGCCTAAATTAGTTTTCAGGGACATAGTCCTCTCCCTAGCCTTACAATTCAATTTCATAGGCCAAATAGTTTCCCACGAAAGAGAAACTTATTTGTGGAGGTAACGTTACATATAACATAGGAAAAATGTCAAGTATCAGAGGGGTAGCCGTGTTAGTCTGGATCTGTAAAAGCAGCAAAGAGTTCTGTGGCACCTTATAGACTAACAGACGTATTGGAGCATGAGCTTTCATGGGTGAATACATGCATCTGATGAAGTGGGTATTCACCCACGAAAGCTCATGCTCCAATACGTCTGTTAGTCTAGAAGGTGCCACAGGACTCTTTGCTGCTTTTATAGGAAAAATGTGTAATTTTTATTTTGTATATGGAAACTTAAGCTTTGAACATAGCATGAAATATATCAACGAAGGGTTTTTATAATCTAAAATAACTTTTTGTCAAGTGAAAATAATTGACTCCATTTCTTTCTGTGGCTTTAACTCAGTGAATTAAATTTTTCTTCAGTCTCTTGGTATATTTATTTTGTTTTATTTTTAGGGGAAAGGAGATGTTCGTGATGAAATTCAGTCTCCTGTAGAAAAAAAAGGAAGCCAAAGCAATCTTTCTAATGCTCCTTTATCAGAGAAAGATGTTTTGAGACAGGATTCAGAGACACTGGCTCTTAATTCTGTAGACAATAACATATCTTCACATCTTCCAGGTAAGAGAGTTCCCATTTCATCCAACATACACATACTCCACGTATATACACAGCTGTATTTTTGTGTCCATCCTTATCTTGTACGTTTGTAAATAGATTCAGTTGAAGTAAACAGGCTGCTGCATCAAGACCTCATAATCTTATGGTTTTGGAATACCCATACATAGAGCATTTTACCTGAATTTCAGTTTGTACAGATTACCACATAGCTAGCAGTAGTTTTGAAAGATCAACCTGAATTGCATACATTATGTGATTATGGTAAAATATATCTCTACATACAAATTATAGTGCTATTGGATCTAATACATTACAAAGATTAAGCATGCTTCCTTGCTTAGTAAATTTCTCCCAGGCATTTCAAACCCATTTCTCTAGATTACTCAAGTGAATATATTCAATATAATTATTTGCTTGCTGTGTATTAAGTTGCAGAGATGATTTAAATCTTTCTCTTCCTTCCCCTCTCTGTATTCTTCGTTTTCATTTTTCTACTAACTTAAAGTCCATTCCTTCCCCTTGTGTTCTCTTGAAAGTCCACATCAAAAGCTGTGCTGTGCCTATAATCTTGTCTCTTTTTAAATTTTTAGTATAAAATTAAAAGTTTTTATAGAGATCCCTTTATTGATTAAAGTATGTAATCTAGAAAGTACTGCTTACATTTTTAAAAAACTAAATTTTGGTCAGTAAACTATGAAATAATGGTTTAATAGCACCCTTGCATAATACAATTTATTTGTTAGACATAACTGTAAACGTATTTTAAACAAGGTTTAAGATCCCATGCACAGTATTATCCACGTGTGACTGTACTCACAAGGGACTGGAGAATGTAATTACAAGCCAATGTTCTCATAATGTCAGTTTTTCCTCCCTAAACCAGAAATGAAAGGTTTCCTAGAGTGAAGATATGTAGAGGCAATTCTCAAAGGAGAAAGAAAGATGACTTAACAGTAACTGTAACTCAAATTATCTCTGCAAACCCATTCCTTACTCCTTTTGGATTGCTGTTGAGATCTTTGCATCAGTGATGAGGAAATGGGGTAAGCTGTAGTATCAAGTCTGCTCATAGATGACAAGTTGGGAGACTGCCATATCATGGATCAACAGGCTCACTGCTATACCCCAGCTTTTAAACCAGGGGTAGGCAACCTATGGCACGCGTGCCAAAGGCGGCACTCGAGCTGATTTTCAGTGGCACTCACACTGCCCGGGTCCTGGCCACCGGTCCGGGGGGCTCTGCATTTTAATTTAATTTTAAATGAAGCTCCTTAAACATTTTAAAAACCTTATTTACTTTACATACAACAATAGTTTAGTTATATATTATAGACTTATAGAAAGAGACTTTCTAAAAACATGAAAATGTATGACTGGCATGCGAAACCTTTAAATTAGAGTGAATAAATTAAGACTTGGAACACCACTTCTGAAAGGTTACCGACCCCTGTTTTAAGCAGTGTCTCTTGGAGGAACCTTTTCAGTGTGGCAGACCCCCCACGGAGTCCCACTCCTCCTTTCCGGGTAGGCCCCACAGCCTCCTTTCCTCCCCGACTCAAGCTTCTGAGCTCTGGTACTCCTGCTTCAATACTGCGAGCTCTGCCGAGGTAGTCTCCTGTAAAGATTTATACACATTTCAAGAATGCACCTCAGCAGGTATTTGCAGTGGCACTCAAGCAACACTTTTCAAAACAGACTAAGGTTTATAAGTCAACTGGAACACAGCATTGGAAGTCCTTGGGTTAGCCTGGAGAAATAAAGGCTAAAGCGTAGTCCATTCTGGTCAAGACTGAGCAGTTCATTAGCCACACTGTAGTGAACTCCATGTCAGGCTCTGTCTCTCTCAGACCTCCTGAGTCAGTCCCAGGAGAGAGCAGCCAGCTACCTCTAGAAACCAACTCTTTTTATCTCCTGCTGGTCACCTTTGTTCTTTGGACAGGGCCTGCTGAAAAGCAGAGAAAAGCTCCTTCCTCTGGGTTATTGTTTGCTAGGTGTCAAATATTCTGGTGATTGGGGCTTTCCATTGTCGTCTTGGGTTTTCCGTTGATATGGGCTGGCCTCGGTAAATCCTTTTAGTGACCCATTCAGTCCACTCAGATAGCTCGGACACACACTCACTCACTCTCTGTCTCTGGGTCAGCCCTGAAAGCAGTCTTAATCCTATTTCCCACACTGGGTAGCAGTGCACAATATAGGGGGAAACTGAAGCACACAGAGGATACATAAAAATACTTCCAAAAAATCTTGTTTCATCACAACCCATGCTTTAAAAGCAAAGTTTTTTGATTGAATCTGTCTTTTCCAGCTATACTCCCCCACTCATTTCAAATCAGGTATAGTTTTAGCAGTCAGTATTGTTGAGAACCCATGAAGTGGGAAGTTAAATGTTTTTTGCAGTATTTAAAAGCTGGGATTCCATCCATTCCGATTGTATACGCAGCAGTCCAAGACACACAAGCTTCTGAAATAAGGTTGATAAAGTTGGAAGAGGAGATACACATGATGGTAATCAGAATGATGTGACTTTAAAGTCTCTGTCTCTGAGCCAGTTTACTAGATATAGGGCTTGTCATAAAGATGCATTAATGTAGTATTGTTTGAAATGAGACTATACATTAACGCACTCTAAGGAACTTGTAGTGCAAGACAGCAGGGTCCACGCAGGATGCACCTCATGCTAGTGTGGTCTAGAACTGACAGCTCCTTGGTGTGCACTAACACACTGTGTAGACAAGCCCATCATCTTTGTGTGTCTATTTATACTTACTATTTCAGACTTTAAATATTACATTTTCACTTACGTTCTACAGTTTTACTGTTTTTAAATTCATGTTTATTTAAAACACAGATGCTGAAAATTCAGAAGATTCATCCCAAAAGCAGGCAGAGAAGGCTCCAGTGCCTAGCCAGGAGCAAGTCTTCGCTGAATGCTCTCAGAAGAGGATTCTTGGCTTGCTGGCAGCTATGTTACCACCTTTCAAATCTGTAAGAATGAAGTACAAACCCTTCCTCCCTACCCCCCAGGAAACTAGTTGATTTCTGAAAAAAATGGGGAAAATTCAAGCTGAAACAAAGATGTAATTGGAGGAGAGGGTGGGAAGGTGTGGATAGGGAAGACCTACTCTAGTTCCTCCTTTTTGCTAGCTTGTGTCAAAATGCTAATGTTGAAGTGTTTTATTAATGTAACTAAATAATGTATTAATTAACCACCAACCATCAGGTAAAGTTCAAATTTGTTTTTGTCTAACTTTAACTTTAAATCAGCCCAACTAAACTTGGTGTTAACATTTTTGCTCTGGGCTTATGCACCAGGTTTTGCCACAAAATAAATTCCCCTCCTTGTCTCTCCCCCCTCTCTCCACCCCATCCTATTTTATGGAAAAAGTATTTCCAATATAAAAGGAACATAACTGAAAGCAGCTTGAAAAGGCCGCAGACCGTCTTCCCCCATCCCCTAAACACCTTGCAAGGGACACAGATCTAGTTGTCTCTATTGATTTGCACCACTGAGTAGGCTTATCACTATGCAGTGAATTTGTCTCTGTGTTCTTTTCTGGGTGCACACTTGGTAAGCTTAGCTAGAAAAAATTCACTGCCTATATCCAGTATGACTTTTATAGGCGCTTTAACTGTCAAATCAAAAGCAATTTTTTCTTTAACAATGGAAATATCTTCTCAGCCAGAGCTATTTCCATGCCAGGCTTCACTTTCTACACGCCAAAAGTGCTTAACCTTTTTTTAAAATTGTGTTTTCTTTACTCCCTCATGCTGAGAGGTGGTTGAATAGCTTTCCCTCAAATTTTCCCCCCTTTATGTAGATACAAGACTGGAAAACTTCAGCCAAAAAGGTGAAGGTTTCTGAACACTCAGTAACTAATAAGTTTCTGCTCGAACCCTCATTATACTGTATAACTATGACTAAAGGCGTTGCTATGTTTCCTGTTCTAATGAGATTTTTCTTTCTTATTCACAGGGATGCACAATGTCTTTGATTAACCTGGAACAGATCCTCCCACTGATGTTTCAGGTTGTAATCTCCAATGCTGGCCACTTAAATGAAACCTATCATTTAACCCTGGGTCTTCTGGGCCAGTTAATTCTGAGACTTATGCCTGCAGAAGTCGATGCTGCAGTGACAAAGGTCCTTTCAGCCAAACACAGCCTGTTTGCAGCAGGAGACGGGTCTACAGTGCCAGAAGGCTGGAAGACTACTCATCTTTTGTTCAGTCTGGGAGCCGTATGCTTAGACAGGTGCTTTTTAATGTCCACCTATAAAGAGAATTCTTGATTTTGTATGCTCAACAGGAGGAGGGGAGGAGTGTAACCTGATCTGGGCTAATTCTTGAGCCTGGTCCTGTGAAGTGCGCATTAGCCAGGGCTCCTATTGAAGTCAACATCTCTTAAGGTCATACCTTATCAACTGGGAGATGGGTTATTTTCAAAGACTAATATAGGACACTGTTGTGGAAGAGGAGGATTTGAGGGTTTAGAGAAGAGCAAGGGCCAGTCCTACTCCCTGAACTTTTGATGTGACCTGTCTCCCTATCCTCCTAATTCCAACATGCTCCTCAGTCCAGGAGAAGGTAGGTCATATCACAGAGGTGGGCAAACTATGGCCCGCGGGCCACATCCAGCCTACGGGACCCTCCTGCCCGGCCTCCGAGTTCCTGCCCCAGGAGGCTTGTCCCCGGCCCCTCCCCTGCAGCCTCAGCTCACTCTGCTGCCGGTGCAATGCTCTGGGCGGCAGGGCTGCGAGCTCCTGGGGAAGTGCAGCTGCAGCATCCGGCCTGACCTGGTGCTCTGTGCTGCACGCTGGCGTGGATGGCTCCAGCCGGGTGCCTGTCCTGGTGCTCTGGGCAGCATAGCTGTAGTGCCGCCAGCCACCGGTGCTCCAGCCAGCGCAGTAAGGGGGCCAAAAAGTTTGCCCGCCCCTGTCATATCAAAAGGTCAAGCTGGAAAGAACCAACAGGGGGAGGCAAGGCCTATAGTGGAGGATAGAGGGAGCTGCGTTGTAGAGGGGTCTAGCAAGGTAGAAAGAAGTCTTGCATTCAGGGAGAGATAGGAAAGTTGCTTTGAAGGTACAGTCTTCAGTACCTTAAGTGGAAGTAGAACACTCTTGAAGAGTGAAGGTTAATAGCATGCTTTATTAAATACTATGTTAAGCATTATTCCGCACTCTAGGGATTTTTATTTGGGAAGAGGGATTGGAAAGGTTAATAAACCAATTAGAAAAGCATGCAGAATATAAAGATAGAATACATGGAGAATCTACTGGTCTTATAGAGAGAGTCATGAAACAAGGAAATACACAATCCTGTGTATTATGTGAAGATATTTTGGCATCCAATTATATCAAAATATTAAATCAACAAATTAAATCTATAAGAAAGATTTCCCATGCCTGTCTTACTCATGTGCAAGGAGAAGCAAAGGAAGGAAAGAAAATTTCCAGTCCTGAAGTTAGCAAGACCATGTGTTGACTTGAATTTCTATCAACTTTTTTTAGTCATTGGGGCCTTCGATTCTATTTAAGATGGCAGGCCAATGTGGGTTATTTTTTTGTTTGTTTGTTTTTTAAGCGATTTAGTGATGAGTGAATTAAGAGCATTCATATATCTGTTGAATTCAAAGCCTCAAGTGATGCTATGAAAAAGTAAGACCTTCTGACAGTCGGAAATAATGTAATAGTGATCTTGTGTTTTGAGGGAGAATAGTTGTGTAACAGTCTGCAGTCAAACCACCTAATACAGTCGAACCTTGTTCTCCAGCCGTGTAGGTCTGGACTGGGCGTGCTCCATGGCGGATATTCTTCGAGCTTTGAACTCCTCTGCACAGTGGCATAGTGTGATTGCAGCTTTCACAGACCATTGTATTAAGCAGCTGCCCTTCCAGCTAAAACACACCAATATCTTCACCTTATTGGTACTTGTTGGATTTCCAGAGGTAATTGGAATACTGTCAGTACATAATGATTTGAGCTATGATAATTACAGATTCTACTTTTAAACACTAAAAACTACACTTTAATGCCATAAATTGACAAAAGCCATAAAACTCAGATATGTTTGAGACTTCATCCTTCGTCTCTTGCACAGTTGGTTGTAGTCTTTGTCTAATGGAAAATAATATAATTACATACCTCTGGTTTTACTTGGATACATTTCATTGTGGGCAGCTTGTAACCAGCAACTTGAAATCCAGAATAGCCTAACATTGAACATCAAAAAAGGGCTTTTATACCAGTATAAAACAAGCCATTATTCTTAATATAGGTATTTCTGGTGATATATCAGAGTACCATTGTTGTTAATATGAGTCTGAGGTATTTTCTTATAAAAATCTGTTTCATGTCTAAATGCCAGCACATATTTGGCAATGGACAATTGTTTAAATAACAAGTATGATATTAACTATAACCAAAATGCAGCCAAGTATGTAAGATAATGTAAAAAATAAGTTATAAGTATTATACAAAGTTAGACTGGTAACTGAAGTCCTCTGTCTCCCTTTGTTCTGCTAATGTAGGTGCTGTGTATGGGAACTCGCTCCGTGTACATGGATAATGCCAATGAGCCTCATAATGTAATCATCCTAAAGCACTTCACTGAGAAGAACAAAGCGGTTGTTGTAGACATCAAAACCCGGAAAAGAAAAACAGGTTCTTTGATATTCTTATATCTAAGAATCATGTGATATTTCCTTACAGTATCTCTTATGAGTACCCAAAGCCTGAAGTTTTAGTAAATGATTTTATACAGAAGTTTGAGCTGGATTGCTCACAGAAAATATATCTGATTTCCACCCATAAAGCAGATCAAATTTTTAAAGTTTCTGCTAAACTGATATAACATCACCTAGTACATGAATTGTTGCTTTTATAAATGTGCACAGAATATAACACTTCATATTGTTTTGTTGTTGCAGAGACCTCACAAAACTGTACTTGTATCTGAAGTTAACCTGACAATGTTAGTTTGGTCACTGCTGCTGTCTTGTCCTTTATTTGTGAGCATTTAAAAGGTTTAATTAATTGCAAATTTAAAAATACTTGCTCCTTTTGCATATAGGTAACCCTGCCACCCAAAGAAGCCTGCACAGCATAAATATGTGCTGGTCAGTTCACTCTGCTGCCCAGAAATGAATCTTCAGATATCTTAATGGCCATTTTGGCAGTAAATATGACATGACCACATACTAGCAGATGGAGTCTGGGGGCGGGAAAAAGGCCCTGTGATATATGCTAATTGCAAATAAATGGACCTGTTAGCTGTGACCCAACCAGTTTTTCCTGTCCCACTGCAAAGAATGAGGCTATGTAGTCAGATAAATCGTCCTTTTTTTAACACTACACAACTTCAAGGCTGTGAAATCTACCCCGGAAGTTATGAAATAAGATTAGACAAGAAACTTTGACAGTCATGCTATATTCAATGGAAAAATGATAGTTCTGTACCAGATGTGCTGATTTGTACTCTAGGGAGGATGTATCATCTCAGACATCTTAGAATGATGCATTCTGGGGCATAGCAGTAGAATGGGCTTGCTAGTGTAATCTTTAAATTTGCTTTAAAGCATGTCTTTTGTTTGTGGTTGTTATATTGCAAGCAAAATCCAAAGTAAAGTCTCTTTTAAAAATTTAATTTTAGCTTGTTCAGAAAAATGACAAGGTCAAGCCCAAATAGAAATTGCATTGTAAACAGATTATGAAAGTTGACCTTTTCAGTCTTAGCATATAGTGTTTAGTGGCAACACACAACTCTACCAGTGCACTAAGATTTTGAAACTAATAAAACAAATACTGTTATGCATGCCAGGAACATGGAAATTATTGTAGTATTTAAAAATAGGTAGAAAGCAAAGGATTATCTAGTTAAGAAGCTTCACTTTTATAGTCGGGAAGGTTCAGACTCGGGGTGGCCAACCTGTGGCTCTGGAGCCACATGAGGCTCTTCAGAAGCTAATATGTATAGGCACCGACTGCAGGGCTGGAGCTACAGGTGCCAACTTTCCAATGTGCTGGGGGGTGCTCACTGCTCAACCCCTGGCTCTGCCACAGGCTCTGCCCCCATTCCACCCCTTCCCGCCCCCTCCCCTGAGCCTGCTATGCCCTCGCTCCTCCCCCCTCCCTCCCAGAGCCTCCCGCATGCCACAAAACAGCTGATCAGGACATGTGGGGAGGGAGGCGCTGATAGGCAGAGCTGCCGGTGGGTGGTAGGCACTGCAATGGGATGCAGGGCCGGCTCTAGGGGTGGCATTTCAGCTCTTTGGGGGTAGCTCTTTTCAGGGGTGGCACTCCACCCCCCCTTTTTTTTTTTGGTTGGGGCGGCAAAAAACCTGGTGGGAAGGACACTGAAGGGGGGCTGCTGGCATATTACTGTGGCTCTTTGGCAATGTACATTGGTAAATTCTGGCTCCTCTCAGGCTCAGGTTGGCCACCCCTGGTTCAGTCATATAGGTGTGAACTCTTCTGTTTTCTTATTGGTTGAGTCAAAAATGGATCAGGGATTAGCAGGAATAGTGAAAGGAGGACATAATGATTTAATTCACCAGATCAATTGTGGGTCATCAGTTCCCCAATTTTTGTCTGTTCCATGAATAACACTTGTACTTCTGTGCCCACTGACTCTCTGTCTAGTGCTAAACAGAAGTTTGTGCGGTTTTTAACTATACTTGCAATATTTTCAGTACAAAGGAAGTGATAAGTGATAAGAAGACAGCTCACTATCCAAGCATTTTTATTCTGTACCAGAAGGGAAGAGAAAACATTTTATCAATACACTCCAACAAAAATGAGGAAAATGTGTAGCTGTAGCAAAACTGTTTCCCTCATGAAGGAATTTATGTCACCAGTTTTAAACGCGATTCTGCTTTATTGGCATGTAATTCCCACATTAATCATCGACTTAAATATACTTGTTTAGTTTTAACTTAATACTAGGAGAGGACTTGCCAGCATCTCTTTTGCTGTGATTCCTATAAAAAACTCGACAACAGTTTGACTGCTAGTGTGCTTAGACCACAGCCTTTCCTACTGATCTGTATTGTCTTCCTTGTACTCTCTTGCTGGTCTGTGTGTCTAGCCACATGCTGCCTTTTGTTTTATACTTTAGATTATAAATTCTCTGAGGGCGGGTACTGTCTTTCTTTTTGTTCTGTGTTTGTACAACCTGGCACAGTGGGACCCTGGTCCATGACTGGGCCTCCCAGGTGCTATGATAATACAAATGATAAGTATAATAAACTGAGCCTAGAGAAAAATTCCAATATGACAGGGTTTGTTTTTTCTTCTAGTAAAAGACTATCAGTTGGCTCAGAAATGTGAACAAGAAAGCACTGAATCCCAAACTCAGCTGAGACAGTATCTCCAGCATTTTGCTTTTATAACCAGCCACCTTCTGCAGACCAGCATGGACAGTAGCTATGCAGAGGCAGTGGAAGCCACCTGGGTCTTGTCTCTTGCTCTTAAAGGATTGTACAGAACACTTAAGGTGAATTTTTTTTTTTTTGTCATGTCTGACCAGCTACGTAAGTTTGGAGTGAGGACTATGAGCTGTCTGGGTCAGGGCCATCCTATGTGTGCAGTACCTCACCTAATGGGACCTGATCCTTGAGGGGTTCTGGACATTATTATAACATAAGTAATGACAGCCAAGGTGACTTATCAGACCTGGCCCCACGCATCCTCTGCACATAGAGGCTGAGAGCGTATCTCAAAAGAGTATATTAAGGAATATTGTTGACATGTGTTTGATCAATTTTCCTCTGCGATAAGGCTAACTGTGAAGATGCTGGACCATAACGGTAGATTTGGGTCAGAGTGGAGGAAATATGAGGGTTGGGGGGGGGGAAATTCTCAAAACTCTGAGGAAAAAATTATGCATTTGAGTTCATCTGGCCTCTTCTATTGTGCAGAGTACAATTAGTTTTACTTTAACAACAATGAGGTGGCAGTGGTATTACACATCTCATTGTGAGTACTGCTAAAGACTTGAGTAGTGAGAATCTCTATATTGTTGTGCCGGAATTTAAAAAAAATAATTCTCTTTTATTTTTCTCATAAAGAAGGTCCTGCTCGGTGAGAATTGTATATTATCAGGCAACTCTCACAGTAACATTTCTCTCTCTTTGACAGACTCATGGTTTTGAGGAGATCCAAGCAGCCTTTCTTCAGTCGGGCTTACTTAAGCTGCTGGTGAAGAAGTGCAGCAAAGGAACTGGTTTCAGTAAGACATGGCTTCTCAGAGACTTGGAGGTAAGAGAATAAGTAACGTTTTGTGAAAGAGTCAGTGTAGTCATTGGCATAAAAGCTCAAGGCATTGCATTTTCACTGCATGTTAAACTTCTTTGAAGCATTATTATTTATATATTAAATATATTTACCATTTTGTTCCCAGAACATGATTGAAAATACATTTTGAGTAATGCTAGTGTTGAACTGATTTAATCTGAGATTTTTTTGAAGAGGCTTAATGAGGGTAGGAGCCAAAGTCTCCTTGCTATTTTTTTTCCAATTCCTTTTAGCCCTTTTGAAAATCCCAGCTTTCAACTTCAAAAATCATATCACTAGATCTCCAAGAGACCTATTAGATACTGATGCTGTGCACAGTTCTTAAGCAGATACACATGAATCATTACAATAGTGTAACTGGTGGGAGATCCAACATACACTTGGACACTTTGTTCTTTTGAACATCTGTTATTGCAGGGAGAATTGGCAGTGCGCTTTTCTGTGTTATGGCAACAGACAAGCTCTATGAAGTTTTTCTCATGGTGTCTATACTAGCCTTGATGCTTACAGTTGATATAAATTGGCAAGACCAAGGTGATGTTACCCTGCTGCTGTTCCTAATAATGAGTAGTTAATGTTACTGTGCATACTGGAGCCAAATATCTAACTTATTTATTTTTAAGGAAAGGAACTGTGGCTTAAAAAACACCATTTTGGTCATGCCTGATAATTGCCGCTAACTCTATTGTGTTCCCATCTTGTAGTGCTTGAATATTAATATACTCAAACTCGTTGAAAAATTAATTTGTTCTCAGGTTTTTTTTAAATGTATGGTTAATTGAGATGTCTTCATAGAAGCCTGCAAATTGTAAAGCATTTATGAAATGGGAAATGCTGTTTAAGTGCTGTTCCTCTTTAGAAAAGCATGTGTTAATAAATGTGGTCCAAGTGTTTATAATGTTCTTACAAGTGCCAATTGCACCTACACTAATACTATCGACAGGTGTTATACCATATGTTGCCTTTTTCCATGCAGATTTTGTCAATAATGCTGTACTCCTCAAAGAAGGAGATCAGCTCCCTGGCTGAACGTGAGGATACAGAACTAGAGGAAAGGGACCGAGATCAGGACGTGGACCAATCCATCAGTCCCATTGATCTGGATCAGAGCAAACTTGATCCTCTAGAGGGCTTGGATGAAGCAACCAAAATATGTTTCTTGGTATTTATTAGACTAACTGGTTTTCCTATTTTTGATGCTATTGTTCCTCATTTGGATTACACAAAATTGTTTCCATATGTTTAGTCTTTAATGCAGATTTTACTTTTAATTTTTAGTTATTCATAAACTGATTCTTGTATTATTGCCTAGATTATGTATAATTTTATGCTTGGACTGCAATAATAAATATTACTAATGTTTTTAGTAAATTATTGCTGTAGAGATTATGAAATGTGCTGAACAGGAAAAGGTGTAGAGATAACCCCAATTGAAATTCACCTTTCCTCGCCTAACCTAACCTCAGTTTTTTATTTCAGATGACGCATGACGCACTCAATGCACCTTTGCATATTCTTCGTGCCATGTATGAGCTGCAGATGAAAAGAACAGATTCTTTCTTCCTGGAAGTTCAAAAGAGGTGAGTGAACTACCGAATCCAGCAGAAAAACAGTCGTTGAATGTGAAAGGTAACTTTTACTCAGTTAACAGGGACGCTAAACAGAAACTGCTGTAAGGAAAAGGATATGGAACTGCTTTGTAGTGCTTCCTAAAATGTAATTGGAAAATTGACTCCTGTTACATTTGGAACTGTAGATGTGAGGACAGAAGCTAACATTTTGAAGTAAGTTGCATGTTCCTTTGGATAACTTTGCTCACATGCACAGTATATCTCTGTAGAAGAAACTGCTTTTATGGATGGAAAGTCAGCGAGATACCAGTATTTCTCAAATGTCATCCTAACTGAGGAAGAGTGATGTGCATAGACTTGCTGGCACTCAGAGCAGCTTCTGGTACCATCTGCTTCTTACAAAATCAAGTTGGAAGACATGAACATATTTTTCAGTTAATAAGATCAAACGAGAATGTTAGTTGATCTGACCTCACAAAAGAGTAAGGCAGTACTTGGATAAGAGCTTTCTAAATGTAAGTCAGGGAAGCTTTAAATGCAAGTATATCTTCTTTTTTTAAAAGCGGCAAAGAGTCCTGTGGCACCTTATAGACTAACAGACGTATTGGAGCATGAACTTTCGTGGGTGCATCCGATGAAGTGGGCATTCACCCACAAAAGCTCATGCTCCAATACATCTGTTAGTCTATAAGGTGCCAAAGGACTCTCTGCTGCTTTTACAGATCCAGACTAACACGGCTACCCCTCTGACACTTCTTTTTGTATGTTCATTGACTGCAAAATTTGTCATTTTTAAGGTTTGATGGAGATGTAATTACAACAGATGAAAGGATCCGAACACTGGCCCAGAAATGGCAACCCAGCAAGCGTTTGAGATTGGAAGAGCAGAGTTCGAAAGCAGTGGATACAGACATGATCATCTTACCATGTTTGGTGTGTACTCTTTTAAAAAAAAAAATGAAAAATTGATATCACAAGAGTTAGTGATTCAAATAATTTAGAAGGTCCACATTTAAGATTGTTTGTTATTAGAGCTCCTGTTTTATTGTGTTAAAAAGAATAGGCAAGATATCAGCAAGAACTTAGCTTTCTTCTCTGCAGCTTCTCTCTTGAAGATCTAGAAGAACTAGATTTTAGATCAGGAGAACAAATTATGGCTTTACTGGAATGCTATGAATTTCCTATTTCATACAAGAGAGATTTTGCATAATATACAACCGTAAACATGTACGCTGACCACCTCACTGCAATGTTACCATATGAATAGCTTCAATAATACCAAATAATGATGAATCTGTTTTGCCAAAATGGACAGCATGACTCTAGTAGCAAAAGAGAAGTGAAGTTAAGGGCGAAAGGGATAGCTCAGTGGTTGTGAGTTCAATCCTTGAGGGGGCCATTTAGGGATGTGGGGCAAAAATCTGTCTGGGGATAGGTCCTGCTTGGAGCAGGCGGTTGGACTAGATGACCTCCTGAGGTCCCTTCTAACCCTGAGATTCCATAACAAGGTAGCAAGTGTCAATTAGCTATGTATTGGGATGCAACTAAAATGCAGGAAATCTTGAGTATGAGCCCCACATGGATCCAGCAGAGAAGCTCAGGTATTTATGGGCATGACTGATCTTCACTTACAGCAAACACATTTAAAACATTAATTTAAAAAAAAAAAAAAAGCTTACTGGCTTCTGCAAATGGATAAATCTGTATTTAGTACTGCAAAGATCTACAATATAGTGTCATGGTAATTTATGGATGTTCTCATTTAATGACCATCCACAAAAAAATTAAGCATGGGTTCATAGTTTTTTTTTGTTTGGTTGTTTTTTTAAGGCCAGAGGACATTATCATAATCTAGTATGACCTTTCGCATTGTATGGGTCACAGAATTTCATCCAGTCATTCCTGTATCTAGCCCACTGATTGGTGCTTGAAGTGCAGCATGTCTTTTAGGAAAACATCCAGTCTTGATTTAAAGACTCCAAGTGATGGAGAATTAACCACATATATTGGTAATCTGTTCCAGTACTAAACTTACCTTCAGTGTTTAAAAAAAAATTGCACCTTTGTAGTCTTTGCATACTTGATATATTAGTACATTTATGGCTTACCTAAAATGACACTGAAAAATGGACCCATTTTCCACTAAACAAGAATTAAGATAGTCGATTGGTGTTTGGTACTGGGCATTTGAGTTCCTTAGTAGACTAGCATGGCTTGTGGGACACTGTGGTATTTGGCAGAAATGCCAGCTAGATCTTCACCAAAGGGTCAGAAAGGAAATAAAGCTGCTAATTTCTTAGTCCCTCTTCAGTGGCTGTGATTAGTGGGATAATCAGTAGTTACAATACATCTAACAGGAGAACCACAAAAAAGTGTGGAGCATTATCACTCTTGCTTCACCTGTACAATTCAGTTTAAGTTTATGCTCTCAGTGTTAGAATCAGTTGGTTCTTGCCTGCATTTAATATCAGTGGTATATAGTTTGTAACTATATCCATTGACACCCAGGGGCAAACTTAAAGTAAATTGTCCACAGGCAGGCTTAGTTGTGTTTTCTATGAAAGATTGGAGCTTGTAATTTTTAGTGAGTCTAATTATCAACCTATAAACAATGAATTAAACTTCTGGTCTACATAGATATGTAGACAATGAAGAAGTAAATTGCCCTGAATCTCTTTTCAGGCTTGTGCTTGTCTCTTGCAGTCAAAACCTGTACTTTGTGATAAAGCCACTGAAGAATCCAATCCCATTACCCAGAAACTGATAACCAACACGGAGAGTGATCTCCAGCTTAGCTATGCCAAACAGCGTCGCACCAAGAGTTCCATACTCCTGCACAAAGAGCTGGATTCCAGGAGCAAAAAAGCTGTGCGGGATTACCTGTATCGGGTGAACGAGGCTACTGCTGTTCTTTATGCCAGGCATGTACTTGCCTCGTTGTTGGCTGAATGGCCTGATGATGTGGCAGTAAATGAAGAAATCCTGGAGCTCAGTGGGCCAGCGCACATGACTTACGTTTTGGACATGCTTATGCAGCTAGAGGAGAAGCAGCTATGGGAGAAGGTAAATGGGCTGCATTTGTATGTCTGAATCAATCTGGTATGTACATAAACTTCCAGCTGACTAGCAAACTCCCAGAGATACTTGTGATTCTTTTAAAAAAAATAAATAAATACAAAATATTCAAAGACTTTAAGCTTCAAATCATATATTTCTTCTACAATAAAAACTCCATCTTCAGCCAAAAACAATGGGGTTTGACAATATTTTTACAAAATGACTTTGTGACCAACAGAAAACTGAAAAACATACTTCGTGGATGCAGCTGTTTCAAATAAATGAGCAATTAGGATGGGGAAAATTCTGTTCTGCATAGAAGTCAATGGGATAAGGAGCCAAATTTGAGTGCTGTTTTTAGCTTAGTTTCAGTATGTATTTTAAAAATCTTCTGCATTTTTTAAAAAAAGTTTGTTACAAGCAAACAAAGTCTGAGAATTGTAGCTGAAGACAAGTAATAACTACCTAGATAGGTGCTGTATGGCTAACGTAGTGGGTCTCCAGATTAGGTCTTTTGGACACTACAGGAACATAACTAATAGTGTGTGTTCCTGTCCAGGAAACAAATGCTCCTCCAATATCTTTCCTTGCATTATTCAGCTGGCTGTTTCACCATGCCTCATCTCAGCCCTGGCCTCTGTTGTATACATGCTTAAAGCTTAGGTTAAGAACTGGTAGTTCAATTTTCTTTTTGATTAACAATCTGGACTTCCTCATTAACTTCCGTACAGGAATTTGAGTCCATTTTGTCTTCACATATTCTTAATTTTTGCCTTCTTGAGTTAAGTCAGAATCATCCATTGCCATAGGTATGCCCAGGCTTCCCAGGTACTGAAAGAAAGAAGTAGTGTTTTAAATTTGGTGATTATTTTTAAAGTAAACATATATAAGAACATCGCTGAAGGAATTCTCCATATATTTTTCTAAAACCAAAGGTGGTTTGTTAGTAAACTTCCTGGTTATATAATATGCTTTTAAATTTCAACTTTGAGTATCCTAATCTTAAAAATCCAAACAAATACCATTTAGTCTAGAGTCTGCATTTCAGGCTCTGCTTCCACTATCACCACTTTGTTTATGGATAGGACCTATATTAATTGTGACATTCATTACAGCAGAAGACTAATTTTAAAACAAAACACTAGTACTTTTATAACAGTGGTAGGAGGATGTTTAATAAGACTCATTTTTGTAGGTAGGATTGTGCAATTTGAAACCTGAAGTATTTGACATTGTTTCTTAAAATTGAAACTCCTAGCAGATATGGAAGGTAAAGGGTCTATCTGGTATGTTAACAAAATTCTTTGGATCAAAATTACCTTCCTTATTTGGCTTAGGCTTTATTTACTTATCTCGATCTATTGTGGCATTGTGGGGTTAGTCTTTATGCCAACATCTATGCAGTGAGGTTAGACAATTTCTGGCTTTCCAAAGTTGTCTCAATACACAAGTCTCATTAAAGTAACATGCAGGATTTGAAACGCAGTCCAAGGACTAAATTAAACCTTCCACATTTACAGGAGACAATATGTGCACCTAATGAGGCCAGTTGGCAATTTCATTTGCAAGTTTCTCTTTTACTTCCTACCAGTGGTTTGTTTTCTCTCTTCTGAGGGGCCATGTTGCTAAAACAACTTTTTTGTCAATCCTTGTCAAATCAGTCTGCAAATGCTGATTTGGTAGCAAATTGACCTTGCATGATGTGTTGTATTTCCTCAGATCTTGCAGAAAGTGCTGCATGGATGCAGTGAGAGCATGTTGGGAATAATGGCACTGACTGCCTGTCAGTTTATGGAGGAACCTGGAATGGCAATCCAAGTGCGGGAATCCAAACATCCTTATAACAACAATACTATCTTTGAGGTAATTTACATATGTTACAGTGCAGTGAGTATGCACAGGTTGTGCATGAATTGAAGACATTGGGTGGGATTCTCCAAAGCACCTAGGTGGCTTATGGAGCCCAAGTCCTGTTTCCTTTCACTGGGTTCAAGCAATGGGACTTGTGTTCCTAACCTGTTGAGGCACTCCTGGAAAATCTCACTCATGACCTTTCAGTTAACAGGGCATTCCCGATCATTTAAGTTTTACCTTGTACAAGAATATATAAGTAAGGCTCCCACTCAGTAAGGTACTTAAGTGTGCGCCTCACTGAAGCATGCGAGTAGTCCCATTAACTTCATTGGGATTCTCATGTGTTGAAAGCTAAACATGTGCTGAAGTACTATGCTGAATTTTATGGGTTTAATAAGCAACAAATTGTACTTTCATCCACGATCCTGTTTCAACAAGCATCTCAAATTCTTGAGGCATCAGTGGAAAATTAAGTATGAAACTTCTTTCTGTGTTTTTAGTTTTGGGCTACCTTTCCTCTACACAGAGTCTTAATTATTCTCTTTTCCTGATATTAGTTGGCAGCATCATACTAGTTAGCGAGTAAAAGGCAGTCATCTCTTCTAGGAGAGCACCATGAGTGATATCTCCCCAGTGTCCCACATTGGGCAAAGAGATGAAGCAAAGAAAGGGGGCATGTGGATAGAATAAAGAGGAATGTCCCCCGGGCCCAGAAATTCTCATGGCAACCCTGGGAGTTTTCTTAGCTTTTGTATGCAGTAGGAATCCTGTTGTGAGGGGTTTTTTTTAGTGCATCCTTTAAGATGTGCCCTGGAGGTCAGTATCTTGGAAACTGGCCTTCTGGATTAGTGCATCAGTTTACAGGCAAACAATATAACTGTGCTTATTTAAGCATGAGCACTACTAGAAATTAGATTTTGCACACTCCTGTATGTAGCTGGCAGTGTTGACAGCAGTCTGCACTCTTTGAACTAGCCCACAACCAAACTAATGAAGACCCTTAAATAGAGAGATGGTAATCTTTGTTATACCTTATTTGAAATCTGCCTTTTGAGTATTTGTATACAGACACAGTGCAATGATATGAGTGTCATCTGTTTGCCTTCCTCAGGATAAAGTTCACATCCCTGGTGCTATCTATCTCTCAATCAAATTTGACTCTCAGTGTAATACAGAAGAAGGTTGTGATGAATTAATCATGTCCAGCAGCAGTGATTTTCAACAAGATCGGCACAGTTTTAGTGGGTCTCTGCAGAAGTGGACGGATTTTGAGCTTCCAGGTAAATGGACCGTGTAGCTATACAATGTATGTGAGTATAGATAAGTGTAGAGAGCGACTGATAGCCTGTGGAGTGAGACACCAAGATCTTAACGTCAGTTATATCCCCTGATGTTTGTGGCATACATGGAAAAACTCCTGCTCTTATCCCATCCTCTCTTTGCTCAGATAAATTTTGTGTTCTCCATTTGCTTTGTAGAATTAACCTGAAAAGTAACAAGATGAAAGTCAATAAAGACAACTAACTACTACACTTAGGAAGGAAAAATGAAATATGCAAATACAAAATGTGCAATAACTGGCTAGGCATAGTACTGCTGAGAAAGATTTGGGGGTTATAATGAATCACAAATTCAGTACAAGCCAACAGTGTGATACAGTTGTGCCAAAGACTCCTAGTTCTGGGGTGTATTAACAGAAGCACTGCTTGGCACTGGTAAGGTTTCAGCTGGAGTATTGTGCCCAAATCTGGGCAACAAAATGGGAGGGAGTCCAGAGGAGAGCAACAAAAATATAAAAAAGGTTTTAAAAAACTGATCTATGAGGAAAAGTTTTTTTAAAAAAAAGGGGGGGCATGTTTAGTGTTGAGAAAAGAAGATGGAGAGGGGACCTGATTACAATCTTCAAATATGTTAAGAGCTGTTACAAAGAGGACAGTGATCAATTACTCTGTGTCTGCTGAAGGTAGGACAAGAAGTAATTGGCTTAATCTGCAGCAAGAGAGATTTAGGTTAGATATTAGGAAAAACTTTCTAACTAGGATAGCTAAGCACTGGAACAGGTTACCAAGGGAGGTTGTGGAATTCCCATCATTGGAGGTTTCCAAGAACAAGTTAGACCAACACCTGTCAGGGATGGTCTAGGTATGTTTGCCCTGCTTCAGTGCACAGGGCTGGACTAGATGACCTCTCTCAAGGTCTGTTCCAGTGCTGTATTTCTATGAGTCTGTGACTGGACTCATTTCCCAAGTTATGCGCTAACTTGACTATTGACTTATTGAGTGTCCTAGCATAGACTTCTGCTGCAGCATGGCAAGGGCTTTCTGACTTGGAGCACTGGTGGCAGCTATACGTAACTAAACAGATAGAAATATTTTGTATTTGGGATTATAGCTTGATATCTACCTTGCCCTTTTATAAAGTCATAGCT
The DNA here is from genome assembly GCF_020497125.1 of Mauremys mutica. NCBI lineage: Eukaryota > Metazoa > Chordata > Testudines > Geoemydidae > Mauremys > Mauremys mutica. The sequence continues at coordinate 10,092,019 of NC_059090.1, read as the reverse complement.
TGAATATAAAAACAGCAAGGACTTCTTGGATTGCTCCACAGTCTGATCATAAAACTGTTAAACTTTTTGAAAACTCTACTTGCATTGAAGGGTTTACTTGTCACCAACTCTGAGTGGCCAAATACAACAGTTTAATTCCTGTAGTGGAAGTCTGCAATTCTGCACTGCTTTTCTGACAAGTCATTTCAGAGCATCATCCCAGAAGTTACGTGAATAGTTAAGTGTTACGTGCCAGTTTATGGACATGGCATGGAAGCAAGAGCTGCTGACATTGAAATGAACAGCCATAGACACGTTGCTTTATGTACTGCCTTCTGTAGGCAGTACACCAAAGAAAAGGGGAAAAGAGAGCTTCCTGGAAAGGAGCCTCTTGAAAAACATCCTTTGTACAGAAAAGAGGTTTCAGAAGCTTAAGGACTCCCATCTGGTAATTAAAAGCAGTGATTCCTGCTTTAGTAACTTACTACTTTTTCTTGTTAATGTCCTGGAAATTCTGCTGGACATACAAGGGTTTTGGTTATCACATAAATATCTCATAAATCATTAATCAGGTCTCAGTACTGTATATCTTTATTAATGTGCACTACAGTTTCCTTTATAACCCCCCACACTTGTCTGAAGCAACTATCAGACAAAAAAATACCAAAAGCATTAATCTCTGTGTGTATTTTTATACACTGGTGGCAGCTGTTCTGCATTCTGGATCAGGCTCCCATTTGTCTTATGTTCTGTTCACTTTGGAATTACCAGAAGAGTAAAAGATGATTTCATCTAGAAGCAAATTAGTTTAATAATCTTTTCTGCTGTATTCTATTCTTCGTTATGGTGCCTTATTGAGTTACTGTGTTTTCCTAATGTGGATGGTTCTTTTCCTTCCCTGCTGCATAGGAGATACACTGTATTATCGGTTTACCTCTGACATGAGTAATACTGAATGGGGTTACAAGTTTACAGTCACAGCAGGGCACCTTGGAAGGTTCCAGACAGGTAAGCTCCGTTCAGAGTGTGACCAAAGGGACATATTACAATTATTTTGATCCATGCTTTCACAATTTTTTTTGTATAAATATTCCTTGGCCTGTACTTTTTTTTTTTTTAGGTTGCTTAGCATAGGCTTTTTCCCCTCAAGTGTTCTTAAAAGGCGATATAGTGTTGTGACTTGATTCATTGTGTGACTTGGGTTTTGATGAGTGACTTCTATTCACACTGGCTCAACTTTGACAGCAGTATCTAAACTGCTGAAGCTTGAAAACACAGAGAGCAGTCACACACACAGTCTCCAGGATACTTGCCATAATTTGTTCTGGGTTTAACAGGCCACTTTAGAGTTGTCGTCATAATGATAATCGTAAATGGAGGTAATTTAAGTTGTGTTTAAAGAATAATTATATCTGTTATGATGGACTGCTTCTGGTTTTCATTTTCAGATGCAGTGTGAAAGGCTTTGCTGGTTTATTTAATGATGATATTTTTAATAGTCTTCTGAAATATGCATCTGGATTGTGAATGCTTTGCAGTTAGCTTAGGTCTGCTGTACCTCCATTTATTAACTAGGACTCAAATTCTGTTGTCCTTCCCTGGGCAAAACTCTCATTGCAAATATTAGAGGTAGGATTTTCAAAGATAGGTGTAAGGAATTTAGCCACATAACTCCCATTAATGTTTTTGCCCAAAAAAGGACTAAGGATGGCAGGGGTTGCCCCTTATTCTCTTTCTCCAGATCAAGTTTTGGGTTTTATATCATTGTGTGTCATAACAATTCTAAATATATATGAGAGGACAATTGTGCAGGTGAGTAGAATGTCTCCCTCCAGAAATAACAGATTCTATTCAATTCCAGGATTTGAGATTCTGAAACAAATGCTATCGGAGGAAAGGGTGGTTCCACATCTCCCACTAGCCAAAATCTGGGAATGGCAGGTAGGAGTAGCATGCAGCCAGATTGGGCACCAGCGTTTAAAGGCCATACACTTACTCCTGAAGATAGTGCAATGCAGCAACCACAGGTAAATACATTGCTACACATTGTACACTAAACATGCCTTTGAGGAGAGGGTTTGCTAAATTCAAGTCATAGCAGAGCCAGAGAATCATAATTTAAAGTAGACACTATAGTTTGTCTTGCTGATGGGTATTAGCAATGGCTTGCTAGCCAAAAACGGTTGTAGTGATGTTCTGAAAACCATTTTTTCTTTTTCTAGATGGCTTTTTAAAAGATTCTGTGGAACAAATCCTTTAGTCAGAATAAGTCAGATTCCTTGTTGATTGTATTAAAACACATTTAAGGATCCAAGGATCCTTCTCTTAGTTAAGATGAGAAGATCAAGAACAAAGTGCAGAAAAAATATTGCCAGATTCAGTATTGCAATAAGGGTGGTAACTTTCATTGATTTGTGCCAGTGCAAGCTGTATAAATGGAGCTATAGCTTCAGGTGAGTTAATGCTTGATTCTGGGTGGCAGAGGTGATTGTGCTGCGCAGAAGTAGACAGTTGGCTCAATATATGGACCCTCACTTCAGTTATAATGTTCAATAAAGTAAAATCCTGAAGGCACCAGAAACCTCCTGCTTTTTCTAGCTCAAAGGACGCAGAAGTGTTGTTGAGGTGTATATATAAAAATCTTTTGTAGCAATTTTAGACAATGACATTTAAAATTCATATGAATCATTGTGAATTTTGATAGCTTAGCCCACATTCAAGTCTGAATACCTTTTAGCAAAGCTGCAGATGCATAGCCATTGTTCAGTTATTTATTACTGAATGTGTATCTAATTTCTTCTTACATTTTGTGCTCAAAAAACTTGTGCCTTTGTCTGTGGGCAACAATTTAACATAGGGTAAAAATCTTTATTATGGAAATAATACCCTAATAATACTTCAAATTTTCTTCTGTAGTACCCTGATCAAGGCCTCTGAATTGAGGTCTCTTTTGATGATGCCTTCTTTATATATGTGTAGAAGAGACTATACAATACAGCGATGTTTGAATGGGAATGTGAGGAAAGGCAGGGTTGGAAACCCTGTTACTTGCAAAGTGATACTAGTTACCTATACTTATGTGTGTAAAAAAAAAAAAAAAAAAAAAAAAAAAAAAAAAAAAAATGGAGACACCCTTTCTGCTTATAGTTTAGACTTGCAAAGTTCTAACCCGTGGAATCAAGGCATTTAATGAAGTGCTGCATTCATTTATTTCAAAGACCCCAATTCAGCAATTCGCCCTTATTCAGCAAGTACTTTAGACTTGCTTAAATCCATGAAAGTGTCTAATGTGAACCACAGACATAAGTGCGTTGCTGCGTAGGGGGAAGAAATTAGTCACGTGCTTAAATGCTTTGAGCTTGGATCAAAAAAAGTTAGGGGTCTTAAACTTTTGGATGGAGTTTTAATTTAGCTGCTACATTTCTGTAACCAAGTACTTCAAAACCCAAGTCTACCTTTGTAATCAGCCTCTTGTTACATGCTTCATAGTGCTGTCAGGAAATGATCATTAGGTTTCGGCTCCTTTGAAAATATTGTTCTTCATGTCAAAAATGGGGACACTAATCTGAGTTGCCCTTATTCCGCTTAAATGACTGTTGTTGGTTTGTTTCTTAAGGGACTGTGACCTCACCTTGTTAAAGCCACTCTGGCAGCTTTTCACCCACATGGAAAATAACCTGTGCCATGACATGACCAAGTCTGGTATTCTTCTTCTTCCTCTTCATCGTGCACTTACGGAATTCTTCTTCGTTACAGAGAGCAGAGTGAATGTAAGCAATCCATTTACCCATATGCTCCCCTTCTCCAGCGATGGACATAGGATATAGAATGAATTGTTAGACTGCTTTCACTGTATGCTAACACTGTATGCTATCAGTATAGACAGGGCCAATCTACTTTGAAACCCAAAGTCAAAATTGTGCTCAAATCCTATAGTCTTGAGCATAACTGTAGACCAATTGGGGGAGCTATAGGCCTATCAGCTTAACTTCACTACCTGGAAAGATACTTGGAACAAATTATTGAACAATCAGTTTTTAAGTACCTAGAGGATAGTAGGGTTATAAGTAATAGCCAGTATGAGAACAAATCATGCCATACCAAACCAACCTAACTTCTTTCTTTGACAGGGTTCCTGGCCTAGTGGATAGGGGGAAAGCAGTAGATGTGATTATATCTTGACTTTAGTAAGTCTTGTGGTTCAGCCCCACATGACATTCTCATAAGCAAACTAGGGAACTGTGGTATAGATGAAATTACTATAAGGTGAGTGCAAAACTGGTTGGTTGAAAGGCTGCACTCAGAGTAGTTATCAGTGGTTTGCTGTCCAAACTGGGGAGATATATCTAGTGAGGTCCAGCACAGGTTTGTCCTGGATCCAGTACTATTCAAGGTCTTCATTAATGACTTGGATAATGAAGTGGAGACTGGTGTCACCCGCACATTTTGTATGCACAAGCAGGTTCTAGCTCTTTGGCGGATAGAATTAGAATTCACAACGGCCTTGACAAATTGGAGAATTGATCTGAAAACAAGATGAAATTCAATAAAGACAAGTACAAAGGATTTGAGAAGGAAAACTCAAATGTACAACTACAAAATGGGAAATAACTGGCTAGGCAGTAGTACTGCCAAAGAGGATTTAGGGGATATAGTGCATCATAAATTTAATGTGAATCAACAATATGATGCAGTTGCAAAAAAACCTGTTGTTGTTCTGGGGTGGATTGATAGGACTGTAGTATGTAAGAAATGGGAGGTAATTGTCCAACTCTGATCCTCACTGGTGAGGCCCCAGCTGGAGTATTATGTCCCGTTCTGGGCATCACTCTTTTTAAATAATTAAAAAAAATAAATAGTTGATAAATTGAAGCCCAGAGTCCAGAGAAGAGGAGTAAAAATTACAAAAGGTTTATGAAACCTGACCTATGAGTAAAGGTTAAAGAAACTCAACATGTTTAGTCTTGAGAAAAGAAGACTGAGGGAAGACTTGATGACAGTCTTTAAATATTTTAAGCGCTGTTATAAAAATTTCTCCCCATGTCCACTGAAGCTAGGACAGGAAGTAAATAAAGAAGCAAGGGAGATTTTAAGTTAGATATTATGAAAAAGTTTCTAACTAAGAGTAGCTAAGCTCTGGGATAGCCTTCCAAGGAAGGTTGTGGAATCCCCGTCATTGGAGGCTGTAAGAATAGGTTGACAAACACTTGTCAGGGATGATCTGTGTATGTGCAGAATACTGGACTAGGTAACTTTTCAAGGTCCCTTTTAGCCCTATATTTCTAAGGGTTTGTGAAAATGTTGATGAATTGGCTCTGTAGATCCTATGGAGACTGGAATGCTAATGCTGATCTGTAGAATAACGTCGTTAAAAACACCTTGCTAAAGCAATCTCACTGAGCATGTTTCTGGCTTCAGGAGCTTGGATCTCTACAGGACTACTTGCTTGCCTTAAATACCGAAGAGCATCTTCATCGTTGCACAGCACAGGTAAAAAAAAAAAAAAAAAAAAAAAACCACCACCAAAAAATCCCTGTCCGAAGTATCTCTTCTGCTCTTTCCTGCAGGAGACAGCCAGTCATTCCTGATTGCAGGATAGGCTTTTATTTCACATAGATATATAGTCACTGTTGTTAGCGCAAGATCCCAAAATTCAGTTTCACTGGTTTAAATAATGATTCCTTAGATGTGAAAGGCTAATGCCCTGATCTATGCCCCATCTGTTCCCTCTTCACACCCACCCCAATCTGACATTCATATTTCAGAGTAGTTGGTTACAAAAAAGAGCTTAGTTTCAGATTGTGGCACTACAGCCCCACTGCATGAAAAACAAGATCCATAGGAAATAGCAGGGGGAGGAAATGGCAGCCACCAACTGATTCAAGTCACCTAACTTAATGTTGTCTGTCAAGTGAGTGGTCTACCATGTGAATTTAATCAGCAAGAAAACTGCCTTGTAAGTTTTTATATCAACCTTGCAAAACTGATGGAAATTTACATGCCCAGGCATAAAATTTAGTTGTCTGCTTAACAGTTTGGTGGCTGTCAGTGGGAAAAAGAAAGTGTTTACTCTCCTATTTAAAATGTTTTTACCTTTCCCAGATGATCTGCGTAGTCTTGCAAGATTGGTGTAGATCCAGCACTATCTGTATCTTCCTTCCTGACACCATTGTTTGGGTCCCCGTGAGATCCTGCTGAATGAAAGTACTCACAGATGGTGTCCTCCTTTACTGATAGCCACCCAAGAATATTATTACAGATAATGGCAGTTGAGTGGATCTGAGTTATCAAAACCAAAACCCATGTCCCACATCGGGCTTTCTGCATTCCTTCTCCTATCACTTAAGTCATATAGAGGCCAATTCTGCTCCCACTGAATTCAGGGAGCTTCCCTACTAAATTCAACATTAGCAGCCCTTGGCCCCGAAAGAGTTAATTTTTTTTCCAGACACTTCCTGAATTCACAGAAAGAACGGGAGTACTTGTGGCACCTTAGAGACTAACAAGAGGAACTCAGTTTTGCTCTCCCAACATCTCTGTGGCATCTCCAGCTTCCTTCTTAACCCTCAGCTCATTAGATATGAGACTCCTTCTTCATCTTAGTAAAACCCACTGTCCATTTAGAAGTGATACCACAATGGGATTTGCCTGGTGCGTCCACCTTAACTGACTTGTCCTCTACATAAGCAAAGCTTTAGCAGATGGGAGGCATCCGGGCAATCGGAAATGCAGTTGCTTTTTTGTTAAGCATCCAGAGCTTGTTGGATGCATGACAGTTTACTTCATTGCCAGAAGATAATCAGATGGATAGAGAACAGACTATTCCTATGTCTGTTAAACTCACAGCAACAGAGGGTGGCTTTTTAGAACTTAAAGTAACCATTACTTGATGGTGATAATCTTCATGATGCTTAACTTTCTTTTCTTCCTCCCCTCCAGGCCCTGAAAAACATTGCTGCTATCAGCCTTGCCATTAACTATCCAAACAAATCAACAAGTCTCTGGAATGTTTAATACCGGCTCATGGCCGGAGTGCATGGGATAGAATAGTTTGTCCATAGAAACCTTGGAACAAACATCTTCACTCTGTTCAGGAAAAGTTCCTTCAGCTTCAGCATATGGGTACGCTGCAGCCTGCCTTCCTTCCACTTTGATGTAGAATCTGTAAAAGTAAAAGCGCACTTCAAAGAAAAAGCACATTTTGGAGCAACTCACGCATCACCTACAGTTACATACGCACATATTGTAGCATGTTAAAGTAAACAGAAAAGTATTTTTTTATTCAGAGTGTGAACGGGAGAAGATTTCAGAAGTATGAGAATGGAGAAGGCTATCTGTTCCCAGTAAAACCGAGTGACTATAGCTGGAAGGGATAGCTTGAAAAGTTTTGCTGAACTTACGCTGGTGGCACCAGCAGCATCCATTTTTCACTGGAAGTAAAATTGGTGAAGAGGAATCTTGTGGACTGTGTAATAGTAAAAATGGCCCACTCTTAAAACCTGCCATGTTTCACTTTGCTTTGAAAGGCACTACCCATGGAGAAAATCCTGCAGCAACTAACTCATTACTGAACTTTAGGTTTTAAAACAAATATAGAGAGATTCAAATGGCAGAGCACCCTCCTGAGAGGTGAAAGCCTCTACTGTTCTTTTTGGTTTGATTGACCGATCTTACTCTACATTGTCTTAAATATATACAATGCATTGTTCTGGTTTGGTACAGAAACCACAGTGGCTCCCTTGGAGTAGCTTTCGAAGAGGTGGTATGAGAAGCGGAGGAGCACTGGCTGTGATGCATAACTTGTATGTTTCTCAAAGATGGCATCTTTCCAAGAAATTATTCATGGCATATTCTTTGCTACTGCCAGGAGCTCCTTCTGGTGAACATTGGGAAACCCTGATTCCCAGCATCAAGGGATGATGGGGGGAGGGGGGGTTTAGTGATTAACCCAATTTATCTCATATAGCAATAACTGCATTACTCCTGCTGAATGTGGAATAAATAGCAGACCTCTGTGTGGAAATAAATTGGCTTTAATCTTGCCCAGATTTGCTGGTTATTCCATTTCCAAAGAAGACTGCAAAGAACTTAAAGGGATGTGGGGCTACGTTTTGTGTGTGCTAATTGCCGGTTTGGTTTTGTTGAATGTAAAATCTGTAAAACTTCTATTGTGCTTAGATTTTTTTTCCCCCCAGAATGAAACGATGAAGAAAGCATAACCAGATGCATCTGTAGTAGAGACTGGAAAGCTGATCAAAATGGCATAAGGACAATGACTGTGTTTGAACTGAGTGTTGTGTTCACTGGCTTTATTTGTCCAAAAAGGCCAGTGGCTAGCACTGTCCTATGTATAGGAGCCCTGCATTTGGGAATAGTCTATGGAATGGTGCTCTTCCAGCCACCTGGGACTGGGAGTATCTTAAAGGCGGTGCTGTCTCCCTCTGGGAGGGAAATGTGCTATGTGCTTTGATGTCCCCATTTTTTGGATGGTCGTTGGTGCTGCAGCCTTGGAAGCAGCTGGTTGGCTCCTACTCCATTAGGAGAATGCGAGGCCAGTGCTGTTGTGGGAGAGAAGTTTAAATTGGAAAGAGTACTCTGAATGAAGGGGTTAAAAACTGAAGACCCTCATTGGCCCCAGAAGTTGCAATCACTGTCTTCCGGTGATGGGATGGCTCTCTTAGTAAAAGCAAATCTCAGAGTGTAGGAAGAACTTGTCCTCTGCCCAAGTTTGGAAAAAGGCGGAGAAATGCATACTCCTCTGAAAACTTTCCTGCAGTGTAACATAATGAAAGTTAGTTCCCTTTTCCTTTCCAGGGTGAGACACTGTTGAGTACTAAACATGAGATTTACTTGTATCATAACTTTTAACTCGTAGGTGAAGGAATTTGCAGTCTTATTCTTTGGTTCCCTTTTAGTGATGCCTTTAAGTTTGTAATCTGACTGCAGGAGAGGCCAGGAGCTTCCCTGATAAACCAAATGCATGTCTCCTTCTGACAGTGTGAACTCCTACTGGAGAATCTGGAGTGGGGGCGGAGTTATTACACCAAAACTATGGTCATCTTCTGAAGTCCACTTTAATGAAACGGTGTGTATTTTATCAAAGGGCCAGATGAGCATTTTAAAACTGCTGCTTTGGGACCGTGTGGATTTCCTACCCACTGTCTTGGAACAAGTCTCTGGCTAATCAGTAAATCCCTGGTGATAGGTTGATTGTGTCGTATGTAAGGTATGTGATGCGCTGCTGAGATCTGCCTAAGTTTATTTACAGAAGGTTTTTTCCTCTTTTTACATCAGGTTTACAGACTGTACAGCGATCCTTCACTGATCCTATCATGGCGTTTCCTCATTCTCATTCTTTTTCTGTTGCACTGTATTTTTACTTTCTATATAACAATATGCACAAAGGTTGTAGGAATGACACAGGAGTGGCCAAAGTTTCTATCTTAGGCATACCACTTACTACCCTTGCCAGTCAGCCATCTTGCTCTCAAAGGGCTACAAGTGGCATTAGCTGCTAAATATTCTTTCCACCCACTAGATGGAAGTGAAGGACTGTCCCCTGGCTTGACACTGAGTCTTTCACTGCCTTAAAACTTGCTCCTTCATTGTGGGGTTTTAGGGGGCAAGAAATATTGATTTTTTTTCTATCATGTAAAAAGGGGAGGAGGCGTAACCAAATGAATTGAATATTTATGACCAATAGCTCTTTGAAATCCTGCAGCAGTTCCAAGTGGATGCAGATGATTCTATGGAATAGAACAAAGCTGGCTGGAAAACAGGTATGCTGAAGAAAAAAAATGTGCCTAATTAAAAACTGATTGTGTCCTGAATCACAGATGATGTATTTAAAACAAATCACATTGTTCCTAATGATACGTGACTTGTTTTCATTAAACACTTTAAAAGGTTTTTAATTTTTTTTTTCTTACGGGTTTACTACTTTGCAATTTTTATCGGTTTTGGTTGTTTGAAATAGATCAGACCTTTTAGATTTATTCCAGTTCAGCTCAACATGTAACAAGAAAGTTATAGATGTGGGTAAAATATGCAAATGAAGAGAAATATATTGTAAAAATTCTATAAAAAGTACAACACTGTGTCTGTAGTTTTGTTTTTCTTTCCCTCACTGAAGATTGAATATTGAATTTGCAGCAAGAGCCAGGGGTTTACTTTGAGTGTTAATCATTAGGGACAGGATTAATGTAAATAAACCTGCTTGTCCTCCTTAGTATTGTATAGCTGATATCACACTCTGCCACACAAACATCACATGAGGCTTGACTTAGGCTCCAATCCTGCAATTGGTTCCATGTGGACTGACCCCTGTGCCTATATAGAGGCCCGTTGACTTCAGTGGGGGTCTGTCTGTGTGGATCCAGTTGTAGGGTTGGGCCACAATTTGTTTCAAGGTGGTGGTTCACACCTATAGAGTTCCTGTACTAATGTGAGTCTTGTCTACATTGAGAGACACTCCTGTGCCATAACCGCTCCCATACTGTAAATGGGAGGAGGTTGCTGGCAAGGGGAATTCTGCCCATTGGTCCATTAGAGCTGGCGTTTTTTGGCCTTCTAAGCAAGTCTATTTATTTACACAAGCTTTTTCCTGAGAGGCTGGTTGGTGAGAACGTGAGGGCTTTTCCCTGGAGTGACAAGTTGGGAGTCTCCTCTGGCATTTGGCCAGTCCGGAAGTTGGTTTCCCCTTTTGTACAAAGTCAGAGAGATTTGTCATGAGTGTGTTTACTAAATACATATTGATAACCTGAACTGTAGGATGTACTATACTCGAGTGAGCCTCTAAGGGCAAGGAGAATCTAGGATGGGGATGTTGCTGTCACATTATTGTGAGCAGGATCAGGATGGTAAACTAGCTGGTTTCATTCATTTATTGTGGGATGTGCTGCTTTTCCACCCCTGCTCCTTTTAAGAGCAAAACTCCATGGCATGCTTAAAGCAAAATAAGCAAATACCATTGACCTTTCCTGCCCCACCCAGGCATCTGTACCTACATGCTCTTACAGTCTATTGCCACAACCCCTTAACAGCTGATAGCATCTGAGCTCCTTTTGTCTAGCCCTTTAAGAAACTAGATCCTTTTAATGCATTAGACTGACTTTAGAAGTGGTGTCCACAAAACTTAGCTCTGCTAAACTGGTCCAAATCTCTGTGGGTACATGCTTATTTTGGTTATAAGTGATTTCTACAGATTTAGCTTATGTCTGTTCCTAATCAATTTAAGCTAAACCAGAATAAGCGTGTGCACTAGTCTAACTAAATTAGTTTAAAATCACACTCTAAGGGTACGTCTGCACTACGGGATTATTCCGATTTTACATAAACCGGTTTAGTAAAACAGATTGTATAAAGTCGAGTGCACGCGACCACACTAAGTACATTAATTCGGTGGTGTGCGTCCACGCTCCGAGGCTAGTATCGATTTCTGGAGCGTTGCACTGTGGGTAGCTATTCCATAGCTATCCCATAGTTCCTGCAGTCTCCCCCGCCCCTTGGAATTCTGGGTTGAGATCCCAGTGCCTGATAGGGCAAAAATCATTGTCGCGGGTGTTTCTGGGTAAATGTCGTCAGTCACTCCTTCCTCTGGGAAAGCAACGGCAGACAATCATTTCGCGCCCTTTTTCCCTGGATTGCCCTGGCAGATGCCATAGCATGGCAACCATGGAGCCTGTTTTGCCTTTTGTCACTGTCACCGTATGTGTACTAGATGCCGCTGACAGAGGCGATTCAGCAGCGCTACACATTCATTTGCTGTTGCATGATAGCAGAGACGGTTATCAGCCGTTCTGTACCGTCTGCTGCCATTGTAAATTGGCAATGAGATGACGGTTACCAGTCCTTCTGTACTGTACTGTCTGCTGCTGTCATGGGTGCCCCTGGCTGAGGTTGGCCGGGGGCGCAAAAGACAAAAATGGGAATGACTCCCCGAGTCAATCCCTCCTTTATGGTATCTAAAAATAGAATCAGTCCTGCCTAGAATATGGGGCAAGTGTACTAGAGAACCAGAGAGCACAGCCGTTCCGTGTCAGATCCCGCAGAAATGATGAGCTGCATGCCATTCACAGGGGGTGCCCCTGCAACAACCCCACCTGTTGCTTCCCTCCTCCCCCAGCCTTCCCGGGCTACCGTTGCAGTGTCCCCCCATTTGTGTGATGAAGTAATAAAGAATGCAGGAATAAGAAACAGTGACTTGTTAGTGAGATAAAATGAGGGGAAGGCAGCCTCCAGCTGCTATGATAGTCCAGACAGGACATTAAGCAGTGTGGGGGAGAGGAACCCAGCATCTCGCTGCTATGATAGTCCAGGCAGTACAGAATCTTTTCTTTACACATGAAGGGCGGGGGCTGATGGAGCTCAGCCCCCTGTTGCTATGATGAAGATGGTTACCAGCCGTTCTGTACCATCTACTGGGAATGACCGGGAGGCCAGCCAGGAGCACTCATGGGCTGATGATGAGGACAGATACCAGTCCTGTACTGTACCATCTGCCACAAGGCTGATGATGACGATGGTTAGCAGTCATATTGTACCATCAGCCACCCAGGAGGGGGGGGCGAGGATGCTTCAGTTCACTGCCGCAGCATCGCGTCTACCAGCAGGATTCAGTAGACATAGGGTGACATTTAAAAGAGTCAAGAGACGATTTTATTCCCTTTTCCTTCTGGGGGTGGAATGGGGGGTAAATTGACGAGCTATTCCCTGAACCACCCCGGACAATGTGTTTGACCCTACAGGCATTGGGAGCTCAGCCAAGAATGCAAATGCTTTTCGGAGACTGCAGGAGCTGTGGGATAGCTTGAGTCCTCAGTCCTCCCTCCTTCCCTCCATGAGCATCCATTTGATTCTTTGGCTTTCCATTAAGCTTGTCACGCAGCAGTGTGCTGAGTCCCTGCTGTGGCCTCTGTCTGGAGATTTTTTTTAAATGTTTTGTAATTTCGTCTTCTGTAACGGAGCTCTGATAGAACAGATTTGTCTGCCCATACAGCGATCACATCTGTACGGTCCATGCTGGAGCTCTTTTTGGATTTGGGACTGCATCGCCACCCGTGCTGATCGGAGCTTCACGCTGGGCAAGCAGGAAATGATATTCAAAAGTTCGCGGGGCTTTTCCTGTCTACCTGGCCACTGCATCCGAGTTCTGATTGCTGTCCAGAGCGGTCACAGTGGTGCACTGTGGGATACCGCCCGGAGGCCAATACCGTCGATTTGTGACCACACTAACCCTAATCCGATATGGTAATACTGATATTAGCGCTACTCCTCTCGTTGGGGAGGAGTACAGAAACCGGTTTAAAGAGCCCTTTATATCGATATAAAGGACCTCTTAGTGTGGACGGGTGCGGCGTTAAATCGGTTTAACGCTCCTAAAATTGGTTTAAACGCATAGTGTAGACCAGGCCTAAGTGAAAATGGGACAATTCTCCATACAGACAAACCCTTATAATATAGAAGCTGCCAGCAGAGAATTGCTAGCAAAATGGAGCAGTGCCTTTATTTATTCCCCCCCGCTCTCCCACACACACACCCAGCCAGTTTTGCCTGTCTTCAGTTTGCAAACATGGACTTCCTGGTTTCTAATGGAGCAGAAGCCAATAGGGCTGGCATACGTTTACTTCTGTAAATTCATTAAACATCGAGGAAGTTGATGCAACAGTACACAGGTCTGGAAACGTGTACTTGCTTGATGCGAAAGTGAAAGTGATTTGGGTCATTTTGAGGGGATGGTTGTAGGTTGCACATTAGCTTAAAAAACATTGGCAGTGGAATGCTGCATTTAAAATATGTTATGTATGTAGGGAGAGTGTGGTGTAGTGGTTAAAGTATAGGACTGAGAATTGGCTCCAGGTTTGTAGTCTAGACTCTGCCGCTGACCGGGGACACTTTGTTGGCTCAATTTCTCCAGTGGTGAAATGGGGCAATATTCATCTAATACAAATGAGCTGTGGTTGGCTTAATGTTTGTGAAGTGCTTTGAGCTCCTGGGTTACAAGTGCTATATAAAGGCAATGTATTTTCCTTGGTGGCGAATAACAGCCTCTGTAGTCTGAATCAAATATAAAGACTCTTTTTGACATGTTTTGGGCAACTTGCACAGAATTCTCCTCATAGACCTTGAGCCTAAATCTGCTCTCTGTCCTAACAGGATAAATTAGGAGTGACTCCATTTTAAATCACTGGAACTGCCCTGGTGTAACATCTGAGCACATCTACAGCAGTCTAGCCCAGTGTTCTGATCCTATACTTGCGTTTCCCTTGTTTGTTATGAACAGCATATTTCATGCAAACAGGATTGTGCTGCTTTATGTGACACAACTGAGTTATCACAAGGGGCTGTTTTGAAAGTGACTGTCACAAGTGGTGGGTTGTGTCTTCAGGTGACAGCCAAGTACCACAATCGCATGTGCTGTTTAGAAGTTCAAGTTTGGTTTTAGGCAAAAGTCCTAAACAAACCTTTTAAATAAAAACAAATACACAATGAAGTGTTCCTGAAGAGGATACTTTTTCAAAGTTCCTCTGCTGACACCAGCAAGTCATTGAAAGGTCAATCTCAGTCAAGAGGCTGATAACTGTGTCTAAGGCCTTGTCTACACGGCCACTTACGGCACTGAAACTTCTGCTGCTTGGGGTGTGAAAAAACATTGCCCCCTGCCCCAAGCGATGCAAGTTTCAGCACTGTAAAGTGGCAGTGTAGACGGTGTAGCGCTGGGAGCTATTCCCCTCATGGAGGTGGTTTTATTACAGCGCCGGGAGAGCACTGCGGCAGCGTTTTAATGTTGGCTCTGTAGACATACCCAAACTGTAACAGTGTAAGCAGCACCACCACACATGAAGCTTAGGCCACACTCAGAATGAGCAGGAGCTGAATTCTGCCTCCCCAGGTGGAGCAGAGATTTGATTACCTCTCTATTTAAGCCAAATAGTTAAGAAAAATGCCCCCTGTAAATAGGGAAGGAATGAAATAGAAGGTTAAGGAAATAAGATTAGTGAGATAAGAAAGGAATGAGCAGTTCATGTATGGGTTTAATCAGATCTCTTTGGCAGGACTTTTCCCTGTTCTGCCATTGTTCTGTTCCACTTGTGCTTTCTTTTCTCCAACTCCAAAACTGGGCTGCAACAATACAGGACTTCCCACAGGAGTGTACTGTGCTGTGGACACACAAAAAATTGGTCCCGTCTCCCCTTAAAATCTGAGTCGTAATGTGTCTCATCAGAGTTATCAAGCCCAATCCACGATTCATAGTGAATCCTCAAATGGCTTGATAGCATTTCTTAATGTTTAAAGAATATACCCTGCTCCTTGAAAATGGGACAGAGAAGGCATGTTTTGGTTTGGAGAACGCATGGAGGGAGGTGACAGGCTAATGTAAATGGTGATTGCAAATTAGGGGAAGATGTGCTGTTTTCCCAATGTGTGATTCTAGTGCAGTGCCAATGTACAGCATTACAGTGCTACCCTGAAAAACTCTAGTGCTTGGCTTCAGTGGCTGGTCTCAATGAATAGAGATTTCCCCACCCTGCCCCCTGCTTAATCAAATCTGTGGGATGTTCTCCTGGTGCTGCTTTTCTCCCCTGCTCTTCCTCTGTCTCCCTCCTCACTTCATTCCTCCTCCCTCCCCTGGTTTCTTGTTCCATTTCCCCATCGTACAGCCTGTCCTTCCATCAATGCTTCAGCATTTTTTTTACATCTTCCGTTCGAGTAAGAGGAAAGACTTAACCTGTATTGTGTGCAACAAGAGCAGAAAGTGTTAGTAAACTGACGAGGGGTGAGATTGAAGCTTCTTGAAATATTTGTCAATGGTCCCTTCTCTCTTGTGGCTTATGTCTACACTGGCGCTTCGTTGGCAAAACTTTTGTCGTTCAGAGGTGTTAAAAAAACAGCTCCCCCCTGAACGACAAAAGTTTTACTGACGAAAAGCACTGGGGTGAACAGCACTTTGTCAGCAGGAACGCTTTCCTGCCGACAAAGCCGCTGCCGCTTATGCGGGAGGGGGCAGTTTTTTGTTGGCAGGAAAGCTGTGTAGTGTAGCCATCGCCTCAGACACCAAAAGGTGATTTGGCATTTCGTGGAAGGGTCTAATGCTCATACGGTGGAACCCTTTTAAAGTGATGTCACTTACCAGCAAACTAGTTTATTCTAAGCAGAGTTTCATTAGTAGAGCTGCATTTTACACATCACAGTGTGCTGGAACAGATGGAGAGTTCAATCAACTTCCCTCTGAATGCAGTTCACTATATTCACAAACATACAGTGTGGTGTAATGCTTGGCCCCAAAACAACACAAAAGGCTGATTTTTAAGCTGCAGTAGACAAAATTCCAAGGACCAGCTTCACATGGATTTCTTCTCTACGTATCTGTCTGGTATCTAGTGTATCTTGGCTGGGAGTTGAAATGAGTGTGCACTGAATTTCATTGGGAGTGGGGCACCCAATTCCCTTAGGCTCTTTGTAAAGCCCAGCCATAGGATGCTACTGCAATATAAATAAAGACCTTCAGCAGCTGAGTCATAGTGATAAAAAGCCTATTGCAGCCCAAGCAGCAGGTGTAGAGGAGCTGCCGACTGCCTATATAACTGGCATTATCTTGCAGCATGAACTATGATGGTTGTGAAATGAAGGCAGAAATTAAAACAAAAGAGACTGTGTGACACCAAGTATGTTAACCCCAGTATTCTGGCCAAATTCCATGACCAGCAATTATTTTCTGTCTGCCTATATTGCCCCTGCAGTGGATACAGTAAATCTCTTTGAACTATTGCATAACGATGCCGTGTGCTGTTGAGCAGCTGTATACTGCCCCAGAAGTGGCTGCGTCATGGGGCAGTGCAGTAATTCCTAGTATATGTAGTCTGAATAGCAGTTTAAATTTCAGGATGAAAAACTGTATAAACCTGAGCTATTGCAGAAGGTTCCCCTCCAGTAAGAATTCAGTGCTCTGTGCTCCTGGAACAGCCACTGTGTGAGGTTTTCAAGGACTCTGGTTCAGCAGTCCCTAGGGTTGCCAACTCTGACTGAAGCTATTCTGGGAGAATCTCTTTCCCCCCCCCAACATGATGTAATGTCATTTTCTTAAAATATCCTATTAAAATCTCCCGGATTGCTTTCAATAGTCACTGAGAGATAGATGCTGATTCTAGGAGACTCCAGGCTAATCCTGGGGGCTTGGCAACCCTAGCAGTCCCTCTCTGTTCATCAAAGCATTTAAACACATGCTTAACTTTAGGTACATGCTTAAGGCATGGCCTTATGCAAATACCTAACATTAATTAAATACTTAAGTGCTTGTCTTAGAGGTGGACCTAACCATGTGCATAAATGTTTTGTTTGGTCTGCTATTGTAAACAGGAATATTCCTATATGAAAGGGCAGAGGCACTGAATTCTTGAAGTATCAGGGGGTAGCCATGTTAGTCTGGATCCACAAAAACAACAAGGAGTCCGGTGGCACCTTAAAGACTAACACATTTATTTGGGCATGAGCTTTCATGGGTTAAAAAAAAGGGTTTTTTTTACCCACGAAAGCTTATGCCCAAATAAATTTTTTACCCATGAAAGCTTATGCCCAAATAAATGTTAGTCTTTAAGGTGCCGCCAGACTCCTTGTTGTTTTTGTGAATTCTTGAAACAAGTCAAGACCTCTGTTCTTATCAAAATGCTTAATAGGTCATCTCTCTCTTGCATTCGCACCATTTTCCATTATACAAACAAGCTACAGTAAAACTCATATTAACCAAAAATGTCAACTGTTTTTCAACTTTTTTTTTTTTTTTAAAGAGACACAAGGTGGATGAGGTAATATCTTTTATTGGACCAACTTCAAGAAAGGAGAAGCTTTTGAGCTTCACGGAGCACTTCCTCAGGTCTGGAGAAGGAAACAGGCGTCCAAGCTAAATACAAGGTGCGACAGATTAAGTGTTAGGGGTTTACACGTGTTGTAGGAGACACACTTAAAATGAAGTGAGCAATTAACATCTCTGCAGTTGTAGGACAATGGAGAGTTAGTAGGCCACAGGGTGTGTTACAATGAGGCATACAACCCAGCTGTCTGTTAAATCCATATTTTTAGGCCTTGTCTACACTACAAGGTTTTGTCGACAAAAGGCTGCTTTTGTGACAAAACAGTGGATGCGTACACACTGCAATGTGACATTTGGCAGCAAAAATGCCCTGGTTTGGCGATAAAATAAAACTACCCTGACGAGAGACATTGGCTTTTTGCACAAAATTTCTATTGACCAAATGCCAGGTAGGCACCACACTTGATTTTATCACTTTAATTGGCTTCCAGGAGGTGTCCCACAATGCCCATCCTGAGAACCACTCTGGTCAGCAGTTTGAACTCCCCTGCCCTTCAGCTGGGTAAACAACCATCTGCCCCACCTTCTTAAAAGTCCTGGGAATTTTTGAAATTTCATTTCCTGTTTGCTCGGCGTGGAGAGGTCTCATAGCATCTTCCCAGATGATCCTAGCAAGTTACCACAGCAAACACTCTCCCGCTTGGATCACTGCGGAGCTGCTGGAGCTGCTCAGTGTATGGGGAGAGGAGGCTGTGCAGTCCCAGCTGCGCTCGAGGAATTTTGATACGTACGGGCATAGGCACTGACTCCATGAGTGCTCCGGGGCTGGAGCACCCATGGGGAAAAATTGGTGGGTGCTCTGCACCCACCGGCAGCTGCCTGCCCCAGCTCACCTCCACCTCCTCCCCTGAGTGTGCCGCTGCGTCATGCTTCTCCCTCTCCCAGCGCTTGCGCTGAGAAACAGCTGTTTCATGCAGCAAGTGCTGGGAGGGAGGGTGGAGGAGGAGGAATGCAGCACGCTTGGGGAAGAGGTGGGGCCAGGGTGGGAATTTGGGGAGGGGTCCAATAGGGGTGGGGAGGGGCCTGGGGGCACAAGTACCCACCAGTGCCAACAAAAGTTGATGCCTGTGCCTATGGGCAGATTTCTCGATGCTTGTGCAAAAAGGGCTATGGTCGGGACATGCTGCAGTGCAGAGTGAAGATAAAGGAGCTGAGGCAGGCGTACCATAAGGAGAGAGAGACAAACCGTCGCTCCAGTGCTGCACCTAAGACCTGCCGTTTCTGTAAGGAGCTGGACACTATCCTCTGTGGCGACCCCCTCCATCACCAAGAGCCCTGTGGATACTTCGGCGGGCCTGGAGGTGGCGGAAAGAGGACCTAACCCAGAGGACAAAGTCATTGATGCAGAGGTGGAGTTAGTGATGTGGAGCTCCTGGCCAGGTCGCATGGTGGGGCAGACAGCCAGGAACTATTCACCACTCCAGCGGTGTCTAGCCAGTCTCAGCAGTTGCTCTCCGGCGAGCAAGAAGCAGGAGAGGAGACGCCTGGTAAGTGGCTGTGGTTTGTGTAGTGTGGAGGTGGGTTCAAGGTATAGAAATGTACAAGGCTGGCTGTGTTTCTGTGAGCTGGACATTTCCCTGTGTAGTTGATGCATGCCGAGATCTCACGGGAACCCTCCAGAGAGAGCTCCAGGAGAGTTTCCTGGAGGTACTCGGTAATCCTCTGCCGAAGGTTCCTTGGCAGAGCTGCTTTGTTCCTTTCCGCATTGTCGGAAACTTTCCCGTGCCATTTGGCAGTCACGTGTGCAGGGACCAAAGTGGTACACAGGCAAAAGCCACAAGCATGTAGTAGATGAACCCTCGCTTCCTTGCTTACCTCAGCAGTGAGATATCTGCTACAATGACCCCTGTCTATGGAAAAGTGTGGGAAAATGTTACAATTTTTTCCCTAGTAGGCTGCACCACAACCCTTGCAGAGTGCTTTTTGCCCCATGTAGAGCACCCCCCTACTCCCCCAGCCAACATTTACCATGCTTTGGGTGTTCGCAGAGATGTGTGCTTGCCAAGAGTCAGTGAGAAAGTGATTGATATGTTACAAAAGGTGTGTTTTACTGAAATGTTTCAATGCTGAGTGTGAATATAACAATCACGCTTCTGTGCATTGTTCCTTCTGCTTCGGCAGAGGTGGCCTTCAGGAATACCCTGCACACACCAACCAAGCAGCTCCACCAGATAAGAAAACGCCCAAGACTGAGTAAAGAAGACATGCTCTGGGAGGTGCTGCACTTCTCCAATGCAGAGGGAAGGGAACACAAGCCAAAAGGCAAGACAGAAAAGAGAACCAGGAATTTGTTACGGACGCTACTGAGCAGATGATTAAAGTCATGGAGGAGCAAATGCAGATGCTGAAGTCCTTAATAACGCTGCAGATTGAGCAGATGCGTGCCCGCCCTTCCCCACAGCATATTCAGAACTCTTTTTTCCATGCCCCCCCCCCCCAACTCCACCCGCACAGTCCTTTCCACTTTCCGGGACTTCTCGGTTTCCCCTTCACTCCACCCCCTCGGACATCTTTCACAATGATAGCTGGACCTACACAGAGCTCTGAAAGTCTGCCCCTCCTGGATACCTCCTTTCCCATCAAGCATCTTTGTGTGCATGTGTGTGTTGCTTCTTGCGCAATAGAAGCAAAGTTTTTTGAATGGTAACTCATCTTTATTTGCTTTCTACAAATTGAGGTAACAGGCACTACCAATACATACACAGGCAGTTTAATCATTTGCTTACTGGAATGTAAGGCCCCAAATGTCACCATTGCTTCATAGGAAAACTACATGTAATGTAACATTGCAGCACCAATCACAGAGAGATACATTACTGGTTCTCATTTTCAAAGCGTTGCCTCAAAGCCTCCCTGATTCGAATTGCCCCTCTGATAGCCCTGGTATCTGGCTGCTCAGAATCAGTAGCTAAGCATTCTGCCTCAACACGCCACCCCTGAGGAAACCTTTGACTCTTAGCTTCACAAAGATTATGCAACACACAGCACGCGACTATGACCATGGGAATATTGTCCTCATTGAGGTCTAACCTTCCAAAAAGGCATCGTCAGCACACCTTTAATCTGCCAAAGGCACATTCCACTGTCATCCGGCACCTACCCAGCCTGTGGAACTGCTCCTTACTGCTGTCCAGATTTCCAGTGTAAGGTTTCCTGAGCCATGGCCGTAAGGGGTACACTGGGTCTCCCAGGATCACTCTGAGCATCCCCCACTGTAATCTTCTGATCTGGAAAGAAAGTTCCCACTTGTAGCTTTCTGTAAGGCCGGTGTTCCTGAAGATGGGTGCGTCATGCACCTTCCCGGACCACCCTGCGTTGAAGTCAGTGAAACGCCCATGGTGATCCACAAGCACCTGCAACAGCATGGAGAAGTACCCCTTCCTATTGATGTACTCTGTCACAACGTGGTCTGGTGCCAAAATTGGTATGTGCCATCTATCACCCCTCCACAGGGAAACCCATTTCTACAAAGCCGTCCACTATTTCACGCACATTTCCCAGAGTCATAGTCCTTCGTAGCAGGATGCGATCAATTGCCCTGCACATTTGCATTAACGCAGCCCCAACGGTCAACTTCCTGATTCCAAATTGATTTGCAACTGACCGGTATCAGTCTGGAGTTGCCAGCTTCCACACACGGATTGCCACACGCTTCTCTAGCAATAGGGCAGCTCTTATTCTGGTGTCCTTGCGCCATAGGTCTAGGGCAAGCTCCGCACAACATTCCCGGAAGTGGCTTTACGCATCCGAAAGTTCTGAAGCCACGGCTCATCATCCCAGACCTGCATGAGGATATGATCCCACCATTCGGTGCTTGTTTCCTGAGCCCAAAAGCAACGCTCTACCCTATGCTACTGTTCTGTGAATGCCAAAAGCAATCTAAAGTTGCTCCAATCCATATATCAGAGCATGACAGGCAACTGGGAGTCTTCTTCAGTTAAGAACTTCACAATTAACTGCTCTTCCATCCGTGATGCTTTCATGAGTTATCAGAGCATAGGAGAGAAGTTTGGGATCCATCCCTTCTCGCAAAGATGCTGGGGTGCACAGCAAAGGGCCGTTGAAAAATGCCCTGAAAGAAAACTGGAAGCCCATGGAATGCTGGGACAGAAAGCAATGCATCATGGGACATTGAGCCTTCTTCCCACAAGATCTAGCGGCAGAAGATGTCGAGCCAGACTGTGGGATATGTACCCACAGTGCACTGCTCATGCTGTCAATGCTAGTGCCCCAAGTGTGGACTCGCTCTGCTGACAAGGGAATGAGTGTGAACATGCAATTCCGATTTTTATTATAGCGCTTTTTGAGTGTTGACAACTTTTGTCGACAAAACTCTGTAGTGTAGACAAGGCCTTCGGCTATCTCTACAGTACAGACCTTACGGTGGCACAGCTGTGCTGCGCTGCTGTAAAGTCTCCTGCGTAGGCTCTAATTAAACCACCCCCAATGCGCAGCAGTAGCTACGTTGGCAGGAGAGTGTCTCCCACCAATGTAGCGCTGTCCACACCAGTGCTTTTGTTGGTTAAACTTATGTCGGTCAGGGAGGTGTGTTTGGTTTTTTCCGCACCCCTGACCGCCAAAAGTTTTGCCTACCAAAAGTGCTAGTGGAGACAGTGTCCGTGTACAGCAGCATTACAAATGTAAGTTCCCAAGCTCATCTTTTCAAAGTGTTCCTCTTTTTAAGCAGAACTTGATTTTCTGCTTTTCAGACTGGCACATCAGGCTTTTTCCATTTTCATTTTTGCAAATTATCTCGTGTGTCTCTTCCTCATCCCCCAGAGTGCTGATGTTCCTGATAGTTTTGAAGCGGAGAGAGTATTCCATAATTAAAAGGATTGATGAGGGCTTATGATGGGGTTTGAAGACACTAGCAGGGCGATGGTACCAGTTAGCATTACAAGTGAGTGTCCATCCTACACGCTTGTAAAGACCAGCATCTGCCTCCCTGTGACTTTCCAGCTCGGTGTCGTTTATGATGTGCTTGATCTCTGGCAACTTTTTACTGCTGAAATTGGGCTTCAGCTCCCCAGTTGTCACCTGGGTGTGTACCTCTGTTGTGCGTTGACGGCTTGATACCTTCCTACATGAACTGTGGCGTGATGATACTCCACACAGCATCATGATTTGGTTCAGGAAGATGCTTCAACTACAGAGGACAAAACCCAAAGAAAGCTGCACTGATCACGTGTCCACCATGTAAACTCAAGGGACGATGCCAATGGAGTAAGCCGAGGCGAAGAATTCTGCTTGCGACTTTTCGTTGCTGACAAAATGCTCAAAACGTATTGGGGCTCTTGAGACAAAGTACAGCCTTTAATCATGCTGTACAGCCTGGAGCCGGGATCCCAAAGAGGCCGTGGAGTCTAGCATGTCGCTCACTGCGGGCAGGAAGTCAGGACACCTGGGTGGTTTTCCTGGTTTTGCCACTGACCTGCTGTGCGACCTTGCTGTGGCCTTCAGTTCTCCTCTCTGGTCCTGTGCTTTTCCTTCCCCATCCTTGTCTGCCTGGTCTGTTCAGCTCAGTGGCTCTCAAACTTTTTCTGGTGACCCGTTTCACATACCAGCCCTCTGAGTGCGACACCCCCTCCCCTTATAAACTAAAAATACTTTTTTAGATATTTAACAGTGTTATTAATGCTGGAGGCACAGTGGGGTTTGGGGTGGAGGTTGACAGCTCACGACCCCCCATGTAATAACCTTGTGACCCCCTGAGGGGTCCCGACCCCCAGTTTGAGAACCCCTGGTTTAGCTCACAGTGGAGGGACTTTCTCTTAGGAAATATATGTACAGCGCCCACCCCCAGCTGAGGCTTCTAGGTTGTACTGCCATATAAATAATAAGGGGCCCTGGTCTCAAGGATTTAGAAACCTACCTGCAGGGCCTTGGCATTCTCCTTAGCTCGGGCTTAACTTGTGCGACTGAAGTGTGTGGGCCACTGTTAAAAGCACCCTGTTTCTTTGTGTGACGTTTCATTGTAGCTGCCAAATATTGTAACGCAAAGGGCCGGAGATGGTGCCCGTTGGCCTGTTAGCTCTCTGCTGGTTCCATATATTGTCTGTTTTCCCTTTTTGCTTCATGCAGTGGTAGTCTCTGGATGCCTAGTGCTAGCGCTGTTCTCTCAAAACAGTGAATGCTAGTCATGGGTAGGGATTGCTATGTACTATCGTGGTAACTGTCCTGGCCATTAGTAGACTATTATGTATTTCGCCCTAGCTGGAGGCTTTATGCTACTCTTATCTGGAAACTGCCTGACTCTTGAAGCTTAGACAAGAATAAGTACATTAGCTCAAGTGTGTCCAAATTTCTATCAAGGCAGCTGAACGCCATGACTTCCTAGTGAAGAACACTGTGTCCTGATGCAGAGACTGGGAACGCCTGTTCTCGGCATTTCAGCGAATGTGACATACAGCCTCAGTGCAGCGACGAGGGTTCCCACCCACAGAGCTGCTGTCTGTGAGCCTCGGAGAGGAGGTTGTGTGTATATTGCCGTTCCCTCTGCCCTGCTTGTGGGAGCTACTTTCCGCATGCATGGGGAGGCTTATCCTTGCATTGCTCGAGAGTTTGGTCAGTTCAAGAAGAGACTTTGTGCTCGTTGACTCGAGACGTGGCTGACTCTTGGGAGGCCTGGAGAGCTTCTGCAGGGTCTGTACAGAAAACTGGGCTAGATAGTAATTGCTACTGTTTGTAACCTTCCTGCCCCCAAACCTGGCCAGCACTCAGTGAGTTAATAGTGCTCCAGGGCAGGAGAGCTAAGTCTGCTGAAGCTGAATTCTCTGCCTCTCTTGCCTGGATGCTTCCTAGGTGTGTTTGTGTGCCCTGGGAGGTGCCCTGGTAAAGCCAGAGTTGGGGAGGGTCAGGCAGAAGCTTGCAGAAAGTTGTCAGCCCGTTTTATTCAACAATCTGCTAATAAACGGACTGTGAGGGTAGCAATGATCTCTCCAAAGTACACTGAGCTGCTGCTCTCAGTCTCCTCCAAACTCCCTGTCCTGAGCGATCTGAGATCTTCCCAAGATAGATTGGGGGAGCTCAGTGTGTCTCCTGAGGATTTGCTGCTCTCAAGTCCCAAAGAAAGGCAGCAGAGTCCTCGCCACACTTTGCCACTCCCTGAGCCCAGCTCATGGCACTATAGAGTGAAGAAGGGAAGCATCCAGGTGAAATGAAACGAACAAATCTCAACGGGGCTGGGCAAATACCTAACTTTAAAACCTATTTCTGGCACTTGATTCCCCCTCTCCCCACCTCCACAAGACTCTTTTGAAGTTCCGCTCCTGGCAGAGGGTGAATCCCTGCCTCATCCCGCCCCCCGTTAAAGCTTCACACAGTGGCCGCTTTATTTTGGGGATTGTTTCTCTTGACATTCCTCTGGTAGCCCATACATCAGGAATGCTGGCACAGATTCCATCTGAACTACTGCTTCATCCAGCTGGACAGCATGTTGACTACTTCCCAGCTCCACTAAATTATTTGGTCTCCAGCTCCCTAGGGCTGGCCTTGCTGCTTTTTCCTTTGCTGAAGTAAGGGTGCTGGCTCAGACACCAGCCCTGCGATAGTAAACATGCTTGACAGTGAAGCGTTGAATCCACTTACCCAAGGCTGCTTTACGTTGCAAGCATAGTAATGAGCTTACGGATGCAGACTACTGCAGTTGTCAGTCCTGATCTATGACTTCCATTGCAAACGAGTCTTTTGCTAAATCTCAGGTCAAAGTTGATAATTGTATCTCAAGCCCAGCTAGTGAGCAGTGTGATTCATTATTCATATGGTGGGGTTTCACCGCCAGCAAAAACTCAGATGCTTTCCTTCCATGGATCTCGATTGTTATCTACATATTTGTATCGAGAGGGAGAACTTTTGTTTTAGGCTACTATGTCTCAGCAGCAAAAAAAGACGTGAAGCAGTGAGTCTCCGAGCCCAGCTCACATCATGGGGCTAAAAGTAGCACTGTAGACGTTCCTGCTCAGGCTGGAGCCTGGGCTCTGAAACCTGGCTGGGGAGGAGAGCCTCAGTGCCTGTGCTCCTGCCCAAGCCCCCACATCTACACTGCAATTCTGAGCCCTGCAGCCTGAGCCTGAGCTAGTTGATCCAGGCTCAGAGACTTGCTGCTGCAGGGGGTCGGATTCAGAGGGCCAGATTCTGCTCTCAGCTGTGAATCCATGGTAATTCCATTGACTGGTAACCTTACTCCTGCTGTGACTGAGAGTAGAGCCTGGCCCTCTAATGTTTGACTGTGGAGTGAAGGGATGTCAAGCAGAGTTATCGAACGCCTAGTGCTGGCTTCTCGAGCCTGGCTGCAGCAGATGTTCCCAGCTGATTTTCCAGTGAGCTGAAACTGCGCAGAGTGGGCCGAACCATGTGGACTTTGGAAATACTGAGGAAATGTGATTGAACTTGGAAAAATGCTAGTTTAATACTCCTGATGGGAAATAGCCTGGAACACAGAGATTCAAAAGGAGGGCGACACATGGAAAGCAGTAGTGGCAAAACACCCAAACAACCCCTAAAGTTAACACTGGGTTATAAATGAAATGGAGGCGGCAGCAAGGTCCAGTGTTAAGAGGATTGGACTGGGACTTAGGAGACTTCTGGATTCTATTCCCAGCTCTGCCACTGACCTACTGGGTGACCTTGGCCAAGTCACTTCCCCTCTCTGTGCCTCAGTTTCCCTTTCCACCCTTTGTCTTGTCTATTTAGATTGTAAATTCGTTGGGACTGTCTGGTGTGCCTGGCCCAATAGGGCCTTGATCTCCAGGCTTATAAGTGGTAATACAAATAATAAAAATGGGATAGAGCAATTGCGATGGTTGGAAGGGGGGGGGCTGCATCCTTTGAGATGCATTAAAATAAGGCGGTACAAAGAACTAGAATTGATGCTGTAGTGAAGGGGAGATCGGATGGAACAAGTCTTTTCCCTCTCTAATTTCCATGGTTTTGTAGCTGGTTCTGGTACACATGGCAGAGCCTCCACACATGCTTGGAGTACAAATTAATACCTAGTACTTAGTGCTCTGGCACCTCCGCTTGGCTAGTTAATCAAGGCCGTTAACGTTCTCTGAGACACTCTGTCCTGGCTCCTGAGCTAATGGCTTAGGGAAGTTGCAAATGTTTCACTTCCATTGGTAACCTTTTTTTTCTCTCTCCCCACACCTTCCCTCCACAGGATGTGGCAAACTTATTTCAATGGCTCTTTGATCTTCGGCACTTCCTGTGTGTCCTGGGGGGCGGGAGGAAACATCGGATTGTGTGGACAGCAGAACTTACTGGATCTGCTTCAGCTCCCTGACATGGAACGGGAGTGAACAGTAAGCAACATATGCCGTTCCCTGTCCTTGTGAAACAAAATGTCCCCTAGCAAAACGATCTGCCTCAAATCCTCGCTGAGCCAACACAAAAGTCCTGAAACATCGATTTGACCTGAACATTGTTAATTATTTTGCTTGGCTCGCTGCCAGGCTCTGCAGGAAACACTTGAGGAGGCAGGATCTCTGAATAGATACAACCTGGTTGGAAATGCCATGCCCTGTAGGCTGATGACTGCTACGCTTTGTATTGCAGTGGCGAGGGAGGAAGAGAGGCAGGATGGTCCGGTGGTTAGGGCTCTAGCCTAGGAGTTGGGAAACCTGGCTTCAGTCGCCTGCTCCACCACAGTCTTCCTGTGTGACCTTCGGTAAGTCACTTAGTCACCCTGCACCTCAGTTTCCCCACTCAGATACTTCAATAATTGTATTGGGGGTGGGGAGATGCCTATAAATATCCAAGACAGGCAAATAGCACCTAGAATCACTGGCTGAGGTCAGGGCTTTATACAAACACAGAATAAAGATCTTGCCCCAATGAGAGTACAATAGAGTGGGAGGGAAAATAGAAGCACAGAGGGGGGAAGTGTCTTGCCCAAAGTTATGTAGCAGGTCAGTGGCCAAGCTGGGATTTGAACCCAGGGTGATGGGCCCTTTGAACAGTTTAGTGTGGAGATGTCAGACTCTTGGGGAGAGATTTTAAATAATAGTCCATGGAACTGGGCTACTCAGGGCCAGGGGTTTCAGAGTGGTAGCAGTGTTAGTCTGTATCAGAAAAACAACGAGGAGTCCTTGTGGCACCTTAAAGACTAACAAATGCATTTGGGCATAAGATTTCATGGGCTAGAACCCACTTCATCAGATGCATGGAGTAGAAAATACAGGAGCAGGTATAAATACATGAAAAGATGGGAATTGCCTTACCCTAAGTGTGAGGTCAGTCTGCGACAATTCAATTAACAGTGGGATACCAAGGGAGGAAAAATCACTTTTGTAGTGGTAATGACAGTGGCCCATTTCAAACAGTTGACAAAAAGGCGTGAGCAACAGTATGGGGGAAATTAGGTTTGTTTTGTAATGACCCTACCACTCCCAGTCTTTATTCAGGCCTAATTTGATGGTGCCCAGTTTGCAAATTAATTCCAGTTCTGCAGTTTCACGTTGGAGTCTGTTAGGGCCATGTTCCCTCTAATGGTGCCCCCTGCTCGTGTCCGTGGGAGCTTTGCACAGGTCCTTGTGGAGCAATGCCTGGGTGTTGGTTGCACTGCACATGCAGCGGACTGGAAATCCCACACCCGCTCCGTGGACATTACAAAAGGGAGCTTTTCATGGACACGAGAATCTGAATGATGCCACCCACCCATTTGGTTCATTGGGGCATTCAATGTCATTGTCTTATGGGGCCTCTGGCAGAGGGCCGATGTCGTGGCAGATCTCTCACCTGCCTATATTTGGAGTATGTGTGTGATGGCACCAACCGAGGCGTCGCTCCCCTTCTCGCACCTGGGCAAAGCCTGTGGCACAGCACATCTACGGCCACTGCAGGCTCCCAGGGGCTCTTGCAGTCCAGCAGGCAAGTGGTTGGGGAGGAGATGGAGCCGCTCTTGATGCTTCTCCTTTCTCGCCTGTAACTATGGCCAGAAGCCTTTCTTGCTGCTCCAGAGGGGCAGAGACAGAGCAACTGATCCTGAACTGAAAAGTTGCTTATCCCAATCTCCCTGGCCCCTCCTGCTTTGCCCCAGCTTGCAGAGTATGTGCTTATGTTCAGGTCGCACCTCTGCCTCTTCCTCAAGCACTGATAGACAGGCTGGCCTGTCCATTTAACACGTTGTGCATCAACCTCCGCTGGCGCATGTGCGCATGCAGGAAATGTCACCAGTTAATAGACCACACTGCATTGTAAATAAGGTCACACGGCAGCCTTTTGTCAATATCAACTGTCCCATTGCTATAGCGACCACGTCCCCTGTTGCCAGACACACCTGTTTGTTTTTCCAGCTCCTTTCTGCCACTGTCAGATTTCTCTGCTCACCTAAAACAAAAACAAAAAAAACCACCACTTCTTTTGTTCATACACATTCATGATTGTTCCCTTTTAAAGAGGTCTCCCTGCCCTTGTTACTTCTGGTTGCTTTGTTCATAGGGGCAGCATGTTGTAAGGGGGGCTGTCTCATATGCAGCAATGGGGTTTCAATTAACCTCCTATTCCCACCCCAAAACCTTTATTTCTACCTGTAACTTTTAATAAGACTCCATTCCCATTGTGTTCACCTGCCTGGAAGCAAAATAACCTATTTCGTATATGATGGATGTTTTATGCTGAGGAAGTAGACAGAGGCTTTGTTGCGCTTGTCCTGTAACTGTGCCATTAAATATCTTTCTATGATTATTATTATTTGTGTTACAGTAGCTCCTTGATGAGATCCGGGCCCCCATATGCTAGGGGCTGTGTGTATAACATATGTAGTGAGAGACAGTTCCTACCCCCCAAAGAGCTCAACAATCCTTCCTTTGTCTATTTAGATTGTATCCCCATTTTACAGGTGGGGAACTGAGGCACGGAGAGAGAAAGTGACCTGTTTGAGGTCACACCGGAAGGTTGTGTCAGAACTGGGGACTGAACACAAATCTCCAGAGTCCCAGGCCAGTGCATTAGCCACAAGACCATCCTTCCTTGTTCACCTCGAGAGCTTTCTCTGCTCATGCACACTCAATCCTTCACTCCAAGTCTGTGACCACCTCAGGGGAGGCTCGCTCATGAGTTCTGCTGGCGCAGTCTCCTGAAGGAGGGCATTCATGTTTGCATTTAGGCCTTTCCCATCCATAGTGCTCAAAATACTTCACAAAGGAAGGGAGCTATCACCCTATGCCTGTTTTACAGATAGGGAAACTGAGCCACAGAAGATGCAACTTGCCCAAGAGGTCACAAGCAGCAAGACAATGGCAGGAATAGAAATCAGCTTTCCTGACACCCACTCCTGGGCTTGTTCTACTGATCTTCAAGAGCAATAACTCCTAAAGTGCCTGGAGCAGCAGCTCCGTCACACTGAGGAGCCGCTGTTCTTTGGCTCTTCGAGCCACCATGTTTTGCTGCTGTGAGGACCCATAAAGAATGGGTTAAAATGCTCTCATCTTCTCTACCCTGCCCCCCTTATTTAGAACCAAGTGCACCCCAAACTCTTAGAGTAACAGTCGGGAAAGTTTGGGCCAAAGGTCCAGTGTTTGTGCAAGCAGCTATTTTCACTTGGGAAGAAGCTTCTGGCACATTTCATTGTTTAGCGTTGTGTATAGGGACGAGGCTCTGAAGCTGTATCCCCTGGGGCGAGGGAGAGGGCTAGCCTTCCCTAAAGCCTTTGTGGAAATTTTCTAAAAATATTTCAAGGCTTCTTAATGTTTGGGCTGACAGCTTCCACTGCAGCTGAGATGCTGGGCAGATAACGGTTTGGCTGGATTCCTTCTGGGGAAGAACTGCGTTTGCAGTTCAACTACTAATGAAAGATTCACAAGGCTGTTGAGTTTGGTAGCCAGGGAGCCCTGATTCACTCTGACACCTCGGGCAAGTGATGTAATTTTTCTGGGCCTCTGTGGAGCAGAGGTAATAATACTTGGTGAACTATCTGGAGTGTCGCAAGGGCCAATTTAATAACTGTAAATGGTTTGTGAAATCCAGCAAGTGGTGGTAATTCTATAACTTCCTAGGAGGCGATGCTGTTGGAGAAAAAAAGCCATCAGTTGGGCTTAGAGGAGGAGAAAAACAGGCCTTCTTTCTAAATGTGTTTGTGATACTCACAACAGCCTAAGTCTTAAATGACAAGGGCAGATCCTGGAGATGAAGGGAAAACTGGTAAATATTTACAGTGAGCCAGTGTATGGGGTGCACGCTCTGTTATAACCAGAGCACAGAAGGTAGGTTAATCCTCACGGACGATGTACTTTATTTTTCTTGTTGGGTGTTTGTATGGATTATACCAGCAAGCCAACTATGTATAATGTGAGAGCGGGGCCCTGGGCATACACTAGGAGCTAGAGCTCAGAAGAGTAAAGTCATTGCCAAATATCCAGGACTGTTTGTGCCAGAGAACTTTCACTGTAAAGATCAATTCTTCTGTGGGAATGATACCTAATGCTAATTACACCATAGTGTTTCAGGTGCTACTAGCTATTGCTGGGGTAGGTGTTGTCTTTAAGGTACAGTGTAGCCTCATACTGGAACCTGCTGATGTATGTCACTGTTTTGTGTACATATCTGTTCAGATGCTTGCAGCAGCAGTAGGTACAAGTTGTAATGAACTGGCTGGAGCGTGAGTGTGTGTGTAAGCGTGTGCTGTTGTCTGCTAACAGAATCTGAACTGCTGTGCTCTGTCTTGGGCCATGCGCTGCTAACGGAGTTTCTCCTTTGGAGCAGGAGGGATCTGAGTTCTCACCACAGTTGCCATCATGTTGCGTGTGGCCACGTTGTGCCTGTGTCATAGGGATATCCCAGTTAGTCGCCTGATAAGTAGAAGGAAGACAGGGGAGTTGGTGGAGGAAGGCTGCTTCCGACAATGTCTGTACTTGAATTAAATGCTTCCCAGTGTTTTTCCTTTTTGCCTTTGCTGGGAAACCAGTCTTTTCTCCAGCAGTGAAACTGTCACTAGAGCTTTGGTGTCATTCTACGAGGACGCTCTGAAAACACACCAGCCTTTGGTTAGCTAAATCTGCTGTACGCTAGCAAAGAACTGCTTCCATAGCAGGAGCTCTCTTAAGTTTTTGTGTGAAAGCAAATTCTGGTTATAGTCCTTGTGGCAAGGTGTTCATTAATATGAAAATTTGCGATAGGCTGCAACAAGACTTCCTTGTGAGAATGGAAGCCATTCACAGTCTAGTGGTCAGCAAGGATGTGGGCTAGCTTTATGCTTCCACTTGCATGAGCTTGGATGAGTTTTCTCCTCCATGCCTCAGTTTCCCTTGACTATAAATAGGGATAATGATCCTAACCTGCCCCACAGGGATGTTGTGACTCTTAATTCAAGCATCCAAGGGTGCTCTGTCCTCTTGCAGAAGAGGATCTCATAATATCGGTAGCAGATCTGGTCAAAAAACTTCCCCTGAACAAATTATTTGCAGAAAAATTTGGTTTCCACAGCAACCATTTTTTTTTTTGGTGGTAAAACTTCATTTTTTGTTGAATTTTTTTCATTCTTTGACGACTTCCCGATGAAAACTTTTGACAAAATCAAGTTTTTTCCATATGAAAGTTGTGTGGGAAAATCCTACTTCTCGTCACATACAGACCCATTTTTCTGGTGTCTGGGAGAAGGGAGGAGAGAGACATTTTAAGATCGTGGGATCTTTTCCCACTAAAACAGAATGAAAAATTTCTTCAAATGAAATGGAAACTTGTTTACATTGGGGGGGGGGGGTGACACTTACCATTTTTGACTAAATGTAACTAATATTTATACCCTCGTGTGCCACAGCTCTTGCCTGTATTGATTCTGCACATTGAACCTTGATTTGTGGAACTTCTTAGTCTTTTTTTTAATACTCTCCAATCAACTCGCATTAAAGCAAAAATTTAAAAGAAATCTGCAAAGTGGGTTAAAGAAATCCACCAGGTGTTGTGCTGTGAGGTTCACTTAGTTAATCCAATTGTTCAATAGTCTGACCCCTTTAAATTGATGGCTACATGAATTAATGCAGTACAACTGCTTCCCGACTATCGGCAGTGACTGGAAAAGATGGTAAAGCTCTAAATCTGGACCTCCTAATGGATTTCAGGGGGGGGAAAGCATTCATGGAGAGCAGCAAGTAGAAGGCCTAATGCAAATGGCCATTAAGGCCTAATACAAATGCAGATGAGGTCAAGTTCCAGCTGAATGCAGCAGATGCTAAAAAGGAGAGGAAAGAAGTGTCTATGTGGGGCAAGTAGCTAGGGTGAGAGATTGTGTTCTTAAATTTCTGGGGACTATGACAGTTTACACCAGCTGAGCATCTACACTTTGCTGCCATGTTGTGAGGCCAAGACAATGCAGAGGAAACAGGCACACAGAGCTCTCTCATGGAGGGGGCTTTATTTTTGTTCTTTCTTTCTGTTGCTCTTTGCCTTAATCTAAAATGGCACTCTGAGTGGAAATATCTGTGAGCTGTTTGCATATGGACAAACACAGACCAGGGAGGGAAATTCTTCCCCCTCCCATCAACCTCTGGGGAAGCAGCACTGGTATGTGGCGGGACTCAGAGGCTCAGTTTGGGTTTGCATGGGCACAGGCAGGTGTGGCTGCAACAACGTGGATTTACCATTCAGTCCCAGGGAAACCACTGGGGTCTGAGGGAATCCTTCCCTTGTCACTCAGGATCGCAGCTTGGGAACACCTATTCATTCAGCTCCCCATCCTCCAAGCTGATCCACAGAAGAGGAACCTTATTTATCCCAGTTAAAATCAATGGAAGCAGGGTTTGGCCTGCATGGATCAACTTGCAGGATCACAGCCTTGGTCTGGGCATATCATTCCAGGAACTGAGCCCTGTTTCTGCTGGAAATCTGCAAATCTGCACCAAAATAAATCATATTTTTTAGAACCCTGTTTAACATTAATTTCATTGCTATTTATTGTCTTGTTTCCTCAGAATAATCTCTAAATATTTCACAAGTTTAAAATAGTATTTTTGATTAGTTTGTTTTTTCTGCATAAAGCACTCCTGGGTGTGTGCACTCTGGGGTTAAGAAAGGCCTCTAGGTTCTCGTATATCACTCAGCCCTGTGCTGAACACCACAACAAGGTACACATTAATCCCCAATAATATATGCCCTGGAGTGTTTTATTAAATAGAAATCTGTCAAATACTATATAAAAGTCTAACTGCTTAGGAGCTGCCAGCTACAATAAAATAACTCCAGTAATATAACACACCTGTTTGCTTAGATACAGTCCTGCATTTATGCAAAATTTCCAGCGGTGCATGAGGAGTTCAGTATGTTCACCAAAAAGACACATCTGGATTGCAGACACATCTGGGCAGCCTATTCAATCTAAAGCAGATGATGCAAGTAGTTCTCTTTCCTGCAGTGTAACTCTGAAGGGAAGGGGGTACTGGTCAAAACTCTTTTTAGTAGCAATGGGACAACTCTGCAGTGCAGAATTGTTGTTGTGTGTTGTATGATCCTGAAACAATAGCTAAGTAAATTAAACCAATCTGCTATTGCCATTCAGTGAAATCTGAATCAGATGCCAAACGTCTCACAAATATATCAGTCATACTTTACAGTCAGAGTCAATTTATTAATAGCTTACAAAGGGTTAATAAGTTATTAATAGATGTTTTAATAAATGGTGAATCAAGTGCTATAGAGTCCAACAGGCCAAATAAGTTGCTTGATAACTGGCTCATAGCCATCTGTAACACTTTGTACTGATGGGCTTAACTCTCTAGAACTCATGCTGCTCAGGACTGTAACATGCTCATAACATTTATAAACCCTTTATAAATCATCAGTAAATGAACCTTAATATAAAATGCGACTCGTATAATCTTACAGGCATCTTAAAATAAAATCTTCCCATATAAATTTCTGTCCAAAAAAATTTCTTAGTGTTTTCGCTGAGCTCTGTTCACAAAGACATCTGTTTTTTTCCTGAGTGGTTACAGTTCATTTAGAACCAGTCAAGATGCATGAGTAGCTCAAATACTTTTTTTGCTCTTTATTTGATGGATATGACTTAAGCAGCGAGTGGGCAACTGATTGGACTAGAGTGTGCCAGGAATATAGCTACAAGTGGCTGACTGCGTCATCTTACAGATGGAGGGTGTCAAAGGTCACAAGTGGCTTCAGAATACAGAGGAAATAATTTTCATTGAGCGACTGGTGGAAGGAACCAGGCTTTGAGACAATATCCCAGAGATGGATGGTGGGCATGGCTAACCTCAACCAGGTTAATAAGAAAGATACTAATGCCTGTGTTACTATATGTGAGATTGCTTCAGGGTTGCCTGGTATCCCAAGGGTTGGGTTTGCCCATGAACATGCTTTCCTCTTCGAGAGGCTGATGAGAGCCCTTCCATTGATTGAATATATTTTTAAAGCCAGAAGTGATAATTAGATCATCCAGTCTGATCTCCTGTGTAATACAGGCCATAGAATTCCATCCAGTTACTTCTTCTGTATTGAGCTCAATAGCTTGTATAACTAAAACATATCTTGCAGAAAGGCATCCAGTCTTGATCGGAAGACATCAAGAGATGGAGACTCCACCACTTCCCTTGACAGATGTCTCAACGGGCTTTGGATAAAGCCCCAAGAGAAGAAATGTTAACAGGTAGAGGCTGCTTTTGAAGCCTGCAGTTGGAGATGTCATAGAATCTTAGGGTTGGAAGGGACCTCAGGAGGTCATCTAGTCTAATCCCCTGCTCAAAGCAGGACCAATCCCCAGACAGATTTTTACCCCAGTTCCCTAAATGGCTCTGTCAAGGATTGAACTCACAACCCTGGGTTTAGCAGGCCAATGCTCAAACCACTGAGCTATCTCTCCCTCCCTCCAGCTAAGGATGCCAAGGATTTGTTTCCTAGAGGTTTAGTAGAATTCACATTTGTGAATTTCTTTAAGCTCTGTGGATGAGAGGCAGAGTTTAACAAGCACTTCCTGTCACTATGAGCAGGGGCTCAAGTTCATTCACCGTGTGCTCGTATATGCCGTATCCTTCCCACTGTGTTATGTTTCAGGCAATAGTCTGTGGGGATATGATTAATCCCAATGCACTTTTCCCCCTGTGGCTTCTCTGTATTTAGAAAAGGTTTCAACTTCTTTCAGTAGAGTGTAGTTTTTCCTGGTTTCTGTATCTGAAATGTCAGGTCTTTGCTTCCCTCTAGCCATTGGAGGTGATCACTGAGAACATAAGAAGGGCCATACTGGGTCAGACCAAAAGTCCATCTAGCCCAGTATCCTGTCTTCCGAAGTGGAGTCTGGGTCATGGTGAGTACTGAGTTACCTAAATTTGAAGGATGCCTTTGAAAATGCAGCCTTCTTTGTGCTTCAGTTTCCCTGTAGTTTACATGGGTCTGATGGAACTACTTTTCTACTGCACAAGGGAGTGTTGGCATCAGCCAACCAGCCCTCATCTAAGCCCTGCTCTCATTCAGAGACTGCATCATTTGTTCCACTGAATAAAGTGGGGTAGATGATGGACAGAGAGATGGGTATTCACCCACAAAAGCTTATGCTCCAATACATCTGTTACACCTATACCTCTATAAAGTGCCACAGGACCCTTTGTTGCTTTTTACAAAGAGGTAAGTATCGCCATTCCAAAGACACCATGCTCCATGTTTCCTCACCAAGCCCACAAATGAATACACAATGAACAGAAGTGGCAACAAACGAGAACCCTGCAGCATCTCAACTGAAAGTGTTGACAAAAGGACCCCTGAGGTGAATGCGTAACTTGCCAAAACTACCCTCTGGGACCTTTCACATGAAAACGAGCAGATGCACTGCGAGAGATTCCATCCCCCTCTGCTAGGGTTTGCAAGCAAATCCACAGATCCTGATGGTTAGTAGTATCAAAGGCATCTGGAAGACTTAACAAATTCAGCATGGGCTGTTAATCCTCATCCATGCCAAGAGGAGAATAACCAATGCAACCAGCATGGTTTCTACATTTTGTTCTGAAGCATGATTCACAGGGGTCTAAATCAAAAAGCTCCATAGAATACCTCCAGCATTACCCTACCACAATCTTCTCCAATCCTAAACTAGGAAGACTGTATACAGGTTGGTCACTAGCAAGATCAGGGGTGAAAGTAATTTAAAGGACTTACCAGTACGCTGGAGTCAACTGGAAGAGGCGTGGCTTCAACCAGAAGAGATGAGGCCTTTCAAGATTTAAAGTTCCTGGGGCTCCGGCTGTGGCTGGGAACCCCAGGGCCTTTAAATCACCCCAGAGCTACCAGCGGCAGAGGCGGCTGGGAGCCCCAGGGCTCAGGGGCGAATTAAAGTGCCCGGGGCTCCAGCCACCGCACAGCTCTGGGCCCTTTAAATCACCGCGGGAGCCCGGTTGCCGGAGCTCCGGTGGGGATTTAAAGGGCCCGGGGCGCCCTGCAGCGGCAGCAGGAGCACTGAGCCCTTTAAATACCCGCCCGAGCCCGGCTGCCGGAGCTCCGGCGGGGATTTAAAGGGCCTGCGGCTCCCCGCAGTGGAGTGCGGCTGCCAGAGCTCCAGTGGCGCTTTAAAGGGCCCAGGGCTCCCCACAGCAGCTGTAGCCCTGGGCCCTTTAAATCACTCCCGCGGAAGCTGGTCCGGTCCGGTACGCCGTACTGTACTGGCTTGCTTTCACCTCTGAGCAAGATAGTCAATGTCAAGTACTCTCCTGAGCAAAAATCTATTTTCTCAAGGCCAGCTTGCACCCTCCCCTTCTTTCTGAATGAGGTCCCTTGACCAGCAAGTGACCCTGGACTTCCTTATTGGCTTTCACCAGCCAGGAAGGAGGTAGGTTGTAGCCTGGAGCCACCCTCCCACTCTGGCCCCAGTGCCAGTAGATGCAGACAGCAGCAGAGGACACACAGCGTTAATCCCTGCTCTGTCACCAAGGAAACAGCTCAGTGCAGAGCTGAGCAATTTCGCTCCATAGAATCGCAGGAAACTTCCCCAGAGTGAGAGTCTTCACCATAACTGAATGGAGACGGACTGGGTTAACAGAGCAGCACAGCTCCACGCTGCCACTGTTACGGCATAGGGGAAGGAAGTTTTCTTTTGCTTCCTGTCTGCTACGGCACACTGGTCTGCCTTCTAACCTCTGTAGTCATGATCGGTCTGTGTGGCATGCAGGTGGGCATTAGAGCTGGTCGGGAATTCGGTTTGTGTTGAAAAATGCCGATTCATCAAAAGCAAAAATGTTCGTGAGACAGGGTTGGCTTCGACAGATTACCCAATCTGAAAAAACGTGGAGAAAAATTTCAAACATTTTGATGTGGTCTAAATGAAAAATTCCAGTTTTCCAGATTGAACCAACTTTTTTGTTTTGAAATTTAAGCTAATTAGAGTGTGTAGAGGTTTTAAAAAAAAAAAAAGAAGAAGAAAAAGATCAATCAAAATGATTGACCCAAAACAAACGTTCAGTTTTGGTTCACAGATATTTTTGAGATTTTGACTTTTCATCCCAATTGAAGTGGGGAAAGTTTTGTTGTTTGTCTGTCAAAACTCAAATATTTGCTGGATGGGGGCAAAGTTTCACACCCGGTCAGTTCTGGTGTAAATCCATGCATTCTCCAGGTCACCACTGACACCAAGAGCCCAAAGCAGGGTAGGCCAGCCATTCGTTCTAAGTCTCTAGGTCTGCACTATGCACACGCAGAACACTATGCCAAAGAGAAAAGTAATCCCATTTGTATGCTGTGCACGTTCCTCGCCAGCTCTCAGCGTCAGGCCTGCCGGCCTTGATCATAGTCTAGACCCTTGTTGCTGATGTCCCCATGCGCTCGTGTTCATCTTGGAGATATGGCGTGGTTCACAAGTGGAGATTGCATAGGAGGAGATTTGCTTTGTAATGACTGGCTCACCGGGCTGTGGCTGAAGGGGTTAGATAAATGGTTTTCAGGGCATGTGGTTAGGAGTGTGCATTATGGGGCAAGCCGAGAGCCCTGCTATCAGTCTTGCTTGTTGCTATGGTGCCACCCATTCCTCTTGTGCACAGAACAGTCTCCAAGTCCGGCTCCTGCAGACAGCTGCCGCTTGTGCGGTTCATTCAGTTGCTGCCGGCGGGAGCATGTTCCTTAAAGCGTGAAGATCGCCACTCCCCAGTCTGGTCTTCAGAAATATCCCTGCCACTGTAGACAGTGAAGGGACTACACTGGAGACCCTTTCCAGGTGCTGTGCTGGACCCAAAGCAGAGCAGAACTCCGTGCTGATCACAACTACGTACGTTAATATTAGTACACACACTTTGCAGGTGGCTATTAGGGGGCTGCATTTAAGCATAGTCCTTCAGGACTGTCCCCTGTTCCCCACCCTGCCCCCCCTTTTTGATCCCCAACAAAAAAAAAACTGACCGGCACATGTCCCCTCCCTCTTGCCCTGCTGCTGCATCACTCCCTTTCTCTGCTTCGATTTTCTTCCCCGCCTTTGTGTTTTATTGAGTTCCTATGTCAAACTGCAGGAGATAGGCGCAGGGTTTAGCCACATCTGCCCATTTGGCATCTGGTTGACTCAGTCATACCCATGCCCAGCTGGAGACACTTTAAGAGGCCTGATATTCACGTAGGGTGACCAGACAGCAAGTATGAAAAATGTATGTGCCAGGCCCCTTTAAAGTGTCTCAGGTTGGGCACCCAAAATTTCAGAGGGTGGAGCTGGATGGCAGGAGAGAGATCACTTGATCATTACCTGTTAGGTTCACTCCCTCTGGGGCACCTGGCATTGGCCACACTCAGCAGACAGGATACTGGGTTGGATGGACCTTTGGTCTGACCCAGTACACCCGTTCTTATGTTCACCAAGGCACTGTGGTGGCTGCTCAGGTCTCTGAGCTGTAGCTGGCTGTGGCTGTGGCAGTGCGAAGTTTGTCTTTCCTGCTCTGCTTCTCCCCTGTCTAGCCTGGGGCCTGAACATCCTTTCTGTGTGAATGTGGTGACTCAGAGAAAACCAGTGGGAGTTTGTATGTTGTCTTTCTGATTTGTTTCTGTGGTCTTTGGTTGGATCATGTTTAAATTCCTTGCTGGGATTCCAGTTCCTCTTCATGTGTTTGTGTCTCTCCACTTTAAAGTTTTATTCATGTTTTAATACATGTTGAATACAACTGGAATTCTAGGGTAGACAGGACACACATGTTTGTTCCTGGTTGTGTTTTGTTTATTTGTATTTTTATTTGTATCAAAGGAACCTACAGTGCAGGTTAAAGGCCTGGGTTATACAGGGAATCAGACTAGATCTAATGGTCCCTTCTGGCCTTTAAAGTCTTTGGAACTAAGAGCCTGTTTGTACATGTCAATAGAAATCTAAATTGCATCTGTGCACTGCTGGCTTATGTTGAAGGCTTGGAGCTAAATTCATAGTGATGTGTAAATTTCATTTGTAAGCTCTTCAGGGCAGGGACTGTCTCTTCCTATGTATTTGTGCCTACCATAATGAATCCCTTTTTCCTGATTGAGGCCTGGTAATAACATTATGATGTAGAATACATTATTGTAGTACTTTTTCCATTTGGGGTGTGTGTGTGTGTGTGTGTGTGTACACACACACACTCTCTCTCTCCCCCCCCCCCCCCCATGAGTGATGTCGCTGATTGGTTCTGGCTCTCACTGTGCAGCCTTTGCAACAGAAGCAGGTTTTTGCAACAGTGAGTCTTTTAACCAGTTCCTGTTTACATAATTGTTTCTCCTGCAGATTCCATTCTATTGAATTATGAGAGGATCTGGAAAAGCAAGCTATTTTGGCAGCCAAAATGAAGGGTAGCGTTACCATTTTGTCATCGTTTCTACAGAAATGCATTCAGACATCAGGCTCATTCTAGCACTAACAATCTCCCACTACGCAAATAAAGGATCAGCACCCCCCACTCCCAGTTTACTGAGAACCACCCAGCTCATCCGGTTCAAGAACACACAATTCCTAATTAGCCTAAGTTCTCTTACAGGAGATTTCTTAAAACAACCATCTCTCAGCTGTAGTGTCTGAAACAAAAAGTGGATGAATACCCACACCCCTTTTTTTGTGTTTTCTTCTAACTTTCCTGAAGTCATTGTAATAATACCTCTTAGAGTTGTAGCACTTTTCATCTGTTGGTCTCAAAGCACTTACCCACCTTTGTGTAAAGCATTATTGTCTCCATTGAAAGGTGAGGGCGCAAGGACACACAGCAAATCAGTGGGAGAACTGAAGGGTCTAGTCTAGTGGGTTATTTCTAGTCTAGTGACCTATCAGACCTTGCAGGCTCCCTTCCAAGGCTCCAAAATGCTGTATATATGATTTACAGTACAGATGGACCTGAGCTGCAGATGTTGGGCTCAACTCTGGGTTTTCGGTATATTCAGATTTGTGGTTCTGGTTCAGCCCCTTAAAGAGACAGGCCCAAATAGTGGAATGTAAATCTGGTTTTGTTTGTCATCCCCTTAAAATTTGGGTTATTGAGATTTGAGTTTCTGGCTATCTCTGATTTGCAGCAAATGTGCCTCTCGTTATCGTTTAATATGTACGGTGATTCCATGTACAGTGCAGGACAGATCATAGGTATAAACGGGAATATATTGAGTAGGAGTCGAGAAGTTATATTACTTCTGTTTGCTTCTGCTGTGACTGCTTGCTGGAATACCGTGTCCAGTTATTGTGTCCACAGTCCAAGAAGGATGTTGCTAAAAATTGGAGAGGATTCAGAGAAGAGCCACAAGAATGATTATATGATTGAGAAAACATGCCTTATAGTGATTAGAAGCTCAGTCTAATCTTAACAAAGAGGTTAAAGGGTGACTTGATCACAGTTTATAAGTACCTACAACGGAAAACCAAAAACTTGATGATTTAGTCTAGCAAGCAAAGACATACCACGATCCATTGGCTGGAAGTTGAAGCTAGACAAATTCAGACTGGAAATAAGGAACAAATTGTTAGCAGTGAGGGCAATTAACCATTGGAACATCTAATCAAGGGCTGTGGTGGATTCTCTATCACCGGCCATTTTTAAATCAAGACTGGATGTTTTTCTGAAAGATCAGCTCTAGCTAGTTCAAACCGGAATTAAGTCCGGGAAGTTCTATGGCCTATGGTATACAGGATGTCAAACTAGATGACCACTGTGGTCCCTTCTGGCCTTACAATCTATGAATCAATGTAGATGATTGGTATTACCTTACCCATTCATCATTAACCCAGGTCAGTATTGACTGAGACATGTTACCATCTGATGGCTGATCAGTAGCTTGTGTGAAGTGAGTTTAGTGGTCCTGGATTCAGAGGCACCGACTCTGTGGGTAGTCTGTGGCTGGAGCATCCATGGGGAAAAAATGGTGGGCGCTGAGCCACCCTATCAGCTCCCCCACCACCCTCCTAGTGCCTCCCACTTGCTGGCAGGCCCCACAGATCAGTGCCTCCCATCCCTTCCCCGCGCCTCCTGCCTGCTACAATCAGCTGTTTAGCTGCCTGCAGGAGGTTGGGGGAAGGAGGAAGGAGTGAGGATGCGGTGCACTTGGGGGAGGGTGTGGAACTGGGCAGGAAGAGGTGGGGTGTGGGTGGGGCCTGGGGCAGAGCCGGCGTCGAGCACCCCCCATCACTTTGGAAAGTCGATGCCTGTGCCTGGATTGGTTCCTGTTGGAGAGGTAAATCAGTAAAACTCCTATCTCACTGTTCGATCTGTTGTGAAGGTGAGAACCAGCACTGAACGTGTATGGAGAATCAACTAATCTCTCATTCCTCAGGTTACATCTACACTACGAGCTAGGAATGTAATTCCCCTGCTCATGTACACATACGCTAGCTCTCCTCAAGCTAGCATGTGTAGAACGGTAGTAGCCTGTTAAAGTCACTGGCAAAACTCCTGCTGGCTTTAATGGGACCAGGATTTGCTTCAAGGTTTGCATCGTAAACCGATATAACCTGGGATCCATCTTGTCCCACATATTCAAGTTCTCATCAGTGGTCAGGTAACTTTAGGGAGGGATGGTTTGTTTTTCTTTAATTACTTATCCATCACTTGGGTAGATTACACTTGTTCAGTGTGCCTGAAATCTTCCTCCTTTCCCTGTTGAGTTGATACGTCTCAACACAAGAGCCTGCTCCTTGAAGATTGTCTCAGCATACCAGCTTAGAGTGCAGTGTACTGAAAACTCTGTTCAAATTGTAGGCTAGATTAAATAACAGGGTTTTCCTGGTCCTGTTTGCAGGTTAAGGAGCTCTGTAGGGACAGGAGCGGCTCTAGGGACCAGCACGCCAAGCACGTGCTTGGGGCAGCAAGCCGCGGAGGGCGCTCTGCCGGTCGCTGCGAGGGCGGCAGGCAGGCTGCCTTTGGCAGCATGCCTGCGGAGGGTCTGCTGGTCCCGCGGCTTCGGGGGACCTCCCGCAGGCTGCCACCGAATCCGTGGGACCGGGGACCTCCCGCAGGCAAGCTGCTGAAGGCAGCCTGCCTGCTGTGCTTGGGGCGGCAAAATGCCTAGAGCTGCCCGTGTGTAGGGAGGTGTGTGATCTGGTCCTAGCAGCAGCAGCAATCAGTCTGCAGACAGCCAAGAGTAAGATGCGGGGTGAGTTCTGCTTCTCTGTTTTGGAGAGCAGCCTGCTTTGTGTATCTCTCTTTTGGGGTTCTTGTGTTAATATCATTCAGAATGCTAAGAAACAACATTATGTTGCAACCTTCCAGCAGGTGCATTTGTTTTTATCTAACTTCTCTGCATATGCCATGCATGTAACACACAGTCCTTAAGGAGAAGACTTGCAAGTCATTTACATTCTCTGCCTAAGTGACTTCAGTATTCATAATTCTCAAGGCCTTTGGCAGTAGGTACAAGTATGTGCATCTCCAGCATCTTGCATCCCATAATTTGCAAGTTACACAACTCTGCAAATGGAAGGAGATTCCTTTCCAAGGGAATAGAAAATGTGTTCCGGTCTGAACAACCTCTGCTGTTTATTTGATTGGGGGGGTGGGAGGGAGTTTTTTAAAACAAGTAGGAACATTTAATAAGCAGATAATGACTTCTCTTGAGGCTGAGATTTATTATAAACACTGACCAAAGTAAATCACAGGATCTGAGTTGCTGTCATCAAGAGTGAAAAATGAGTGATGAAGGAACAAAGAATAGTTTAATTTACAGTAAGTGAGGAAAGTATCCAGCACCAGGAACTGAATGCTTAGCCCCTGACATACAGACAAAGCAGGGTAATGTTAGAGTTCTGCAGGATTCCATACGTCACTCCGAGGAGCTTCTCCATGGCAATAAAAGCTTGTGGGTGTCATCCCCTGATGGGTCTGTCTTCCTCTATGGACTGTCAGAAGGCAGACCCTGGAGGGACAGCCTTAATAACCAGATTTTCACAAGTGCTCAGCACCCAGAATAATGGAAACTGAGCCATAAGTCTATCTGGTCCAGGAAGGCAGCGAGGGTACCGTTATGCCGTTGGGGCTGGATTATGAGTAGTTTTAGTGTTTTACTCATTGAGTAGCCCCACTGAAATCAAGGCGATTAATCGAGGAGTAAGGTACTATGCAGCATGAGTAAGGGTATAGGAATCTGGCCATGGACGGTGGGTAAAATAGGCCGTGGAGGCTGTGGCCCCTAACCCAGGCTGTGGCCCTGCCCTCACTCCCCGTCTTCCCTGCAGCTGGCAGGGACTGAGCTTACAGCCTGGAGCTCGGGGCTTGGCCAGCCAGCGGCCTAGAGCTGAGGTCAGGCTGGCCGGTGGGCCATGGCAGGCATGCTGGGGCGTGGGGTTCCTCTGGCCATGGTGGGGGGGAGTTCGGGGCTCTGGCGGGTGAGGGGGGTGGTGGGGCCTCCCCAAAGTGGGGGTTCACATGCCACCCATGAATCTGGCCCTCTGAGGGTATGGCTACATGAGGATGATAAACCCACAGCTGGCCTGGGTCAGCTGACTGGGGCTCCCGGGGCTGAAAAATAGCCGTGTGGGTATTCAGGCTTGTGCTGGAACCTGAGCTTTGGGACCCTTC
Organism: Mauremys mutica; assembly: GCF_020497125.1. NCBI lineage: Eukaryota > Metazoa > Chordata > Testudines > Geoemydidae > Mauremys > Mauremys mutica. Next base: position 10,047,262 of record NC_059090.1, on the reverse strand, counting down.
AAGGGTGGAAGGTCACAGAACGTGGGCTGGAACCCGAGACCGAACATCTACACAGCAATTTTTAGCCCTGCGAGCCTGAGTCAGCTGACCTGGGCCAGCCAGGGCTGTGCCATGGGTCTCTTCCCCCCAGTGTAGACATACCCTGAGAGGTCGTTAGTGTTGTGTGTGATACACACACCCTTATGCATGTTCAGCTACATTGAAGCTACGCCTCATGCGCGAGTCTTGTTGGGATCAGAGCCCAGAGGACACAGCGTTATCTCTTTGTGGATGACCCAGCTGGGTGCAGTCTAGATGAGTGTGAAATACCCACCTCAAAGAGGCCAAACCAGATCATTTTACCAGCTTCCCACTTTTCCTATGGGATAACTCTAGGTTCATTCACTCCTTAGCCTCCCTCTGAGAATGGCAAATGGTTGCTAGTTAATGAAGGGAAGGGAAACTTTTGCTTTTAAGGTCAAGGCTGGCAGGTTATTTCACACAAACCACAGAACACCTATCAGATGATAACTTTGACTCCATTGATACCGGTGTCTGTGCTGGATTTGAACCCATGGACCTAGAGGCAAAAGGCTTTCTCATTTTTTGCTCACCTGAGCCACTCAACGATTGTAGCGTGGGGGTGGTGTTTCTTCAGCAACAGAAGCCGTGCATGACATAGATGAAGTCATTGCCCTTGGCTGCTGCTTTCATATAAATTACAACAGTGGGAGGAACTGAGCAGAAAGCAAATTGTAATGATCTGAAATTGCCAGGAGTGATTGTGAAGCCTGAGTTGTTTGAGTTGCAGCTGCCTCCCCCTGAATGTGAGTCAGTTTCTCATTCCCCTGCTGTGTGAGCGAGCCTCATATGCCACCTTTTGTTATTTCTAGCAAGGTGAAGCCTTTCTGATCGTTCTGCAGTAGTCACCGGCGTTGAACAGTCACTTGGATCGCAGACACATACGCAGCAATTAAGCGAATGTGCACAATTCATGAAATACTAACCACGGTGGAGGAGAAGGAATAGCTGACGACAACTGACCTATGAGTAAGTGATGCCATATCTGTCTTCTGGGCTGCAGGATGCCTGGAGCTTTGCTACAGTTGCAGAAGTTGGGTTTGATGCACTTCCTGCCCCAAATCTGTATTAGGGAATATCGCATTGGCCTCACGTTTGTCATTTCATTCCATCTCTGTTAGGACAAAAGGTTCGGGGAGTGAGAGGGGGGAATACTACTTTCTGTATCAGTGTTTACTCTGAACGTGAAGTGGTGGGGGAACTCCTAGTTTCATAGATTCTAGGGCCACAAGGGACCATTGAGTAGTAGGATTAATTGATTATTTTAGCACCTACGATCCCCAGCCACATGCCAGGATCCCATGGGGCTAGACATTGTACAAACATAGGATAAAAAGATGCTCCCTGCCCCAAAGAGTTTACAATCTAAGTGTGAGACATGAGACTAGAGATGAATACGGATAGAGACAGCAGCACAAAGAAATAATGAGACTATTGACTCTTCTGCCAACCTAATGGTCTCAGCCCACCAGCAGCCTCCCTGTTAAGTTCCATCTAGGCATCACAGCAAAGGGGAATTTGAAAGAGGGATTTGAGGGAGAACAATGGAGAGGCTCTGTGGATGTTTAATCACGTGGCCTGCCCTCCTACATGATGCAGGCCACAGAACTTTACCTAATTTTGCCATTGTCCTTGACTCCAAGGATTGATGATATTAGTAGGAAAGGGAGCGCTTGGAGAGACGGTTAATACTACTTAGCACTGTATTTTGCGTGCTCTAAACATGAATTAATCTTCACAGCACCTCTGCGACAGGGAAATCTGTGTGGAGGTGGTGGTGGTAATAGTGGTGAAGTTTTGAAACCGCTAAGCTGTGGAGGAGATTTACAAGCACCAATAATGATGGGTGCACCCAGGTCAGTGTTGTAGTGTATGTAGCGGTGTCGCTATGACTCTGTGTACTGCACCTTTAATTTTCCAAGAACTCTGTCTACTATGAGGCCCTCTGTTTTGGAGAATGGCACACAACACTCTCAAATGGAGACTTCGTGATGGTTTTGTGTCCCTTCAGTTGCTGAAAGCACTTAGCACGGATACTCTGCTGCACTTAGTATCCAAATACAGGTTTCAGAGTAGCAGCCGTGTTAGTCTGTATCCGCAAAAAGAACAGGAGTACTTTGTTAGTACATTTGTTGGTCTCTAAGGTGCCACAAGTACTCCTGTTCTTTATCCAAATACATACACCCAAGTATGTTGTGACTAGGGAAGGCCCCAGCTTCATGGCAGCCTGCTCTTGAGGAAAGCTTGAAAGCGCATTATCAGCTGCTTGAGATTTCCTCTTCACAGGCATTTCCTTGCACTTCGCAGCCCCACAGTACCCAGCAGACATCAAACAATGCTATATTGTTAAGCGGGACTGCCGAGAATAAAGCCTGAACGACTGGCCGGTTCTACCCAGTTCCTGTGGAAATTCCTTGGCCGGCTGATTTATGTTTTATTAGCTGGTCCTTGAGTTTTGCTCATGGAAAAAACGTCCCCAGATGGAACTCTCCAATGGCCTGTTTCACACTGCTACCATTCTACCTCAGGAAACAGCTGCTACCTTGACGCACCTTACTGCATGGAGACCATCTCTGAGCACCTTTGGTCAGCTGTGTCATCTGCCTGCTGCTAGGACTAGTTCACATGGGCTGAGATGGGCATCTGTTTGCAGAAAGCTCTGCCCCTTCATCGGACAAGCTTTGAATTGCAAAGTGTGTGTGTGTGTGTTTCTGTAGGGGGCCATATAGTCATGATGTTGTAGTAAACACGCAGCCTCTCATGAGGCATCTAAGAGACACTGCATTCTGAGAGAGCTCAGTTTCCCTCCATGTGCACTATAGGGAATGAGTGGGTTTTGTGTGTGTTGGGAGGTTCGGTTAAGCACCAAAACACTCAGATGTGTCTCCATAACGCTTGGGTCTGCAGAAATGGGGTGGGAGGCCCATGAGAAACAGGTTTTCATGATTACTAGCACTTCTTGGTTTGGTTTGGATTAGAAATCCCAGAACAGAAGACCCGACATGGCTACAACAACACAGCACAGAAGAAGAGTAGTCTGTCTTTCCTAGTGCTTCCAGGCCAAACTTGATCCTTGACGTGCAGAGGAAGAGATGGGGGTGAAGGTGACTAAACTTTTCTGAACCGTCTAATCCATTACTTTATCACTTTTTAAAAAGCAACAATACTGAGCTTTGCGTGAAAATTCAGGAGTTTTGGTTGTATCCAATTTGGTCTTAACCATCTATTGTAAGACAAAGATGCTTTAACTTGGGCTACACAAAGCCATGAGGAGACGTATAAGAACCCCAAAAGAATGAAGCAGTCTTACCACAGGACTGTGGTCTTAAATCTGGCCATCACATGAATGGAATCTGCCTTTGTGAATCCATTTTGACATCAGAGCTCCCATGTAATGCCCAGAAGCATATGAAGAGATGCATGAGTGCTTTACTCCAGTACAGCATATCTGCAGTATTCTATCCTTTCTTTAGCAAGAAATGTTTAAACCCAGTGCTACTTGCCCACCTCTGGCGGGCTGTCCACCTGGAAATAAACCTCGTAGCCTCTTTTAGAAAGAAAAGGGGGTAACACCATTGTCCAGGGCCCATCAGATGGTTAATCACCATCAGAGCAAACTACCAAAGGAAGCGGTGGATTCTCCATTTCTTGATGTCTTCAGATCAAGACCGGATGCCTCTCTGGAAGAGATGCTTCATCAAACACAAACTAGTGCCTTCATTCTAGGGGTAAATAAGTGGAATGTTATGGCCTGTGTTTTTAACGGTCTCTTTAATGGTCTTTAAATCTATAATAATTTTTACTCTGTCTTATTCGTAGCCAGGCAAAACTTGTGTAATGGAACCCCAAATTTAGGAGAATATGTAAGCCAGCATCTTAATTTCCTTGAAGTCCCATCCCTGCCATAATAAGCTCAGGAAACGGTCATTTGAATAAGAGGTGGCATGGAGCGAGTAGTGATTGCTGCTACCAATTTGGCTATGAATTCTCCACATAGTTTAGTGTGTGCTACAACATCCTATTTTTGTTTACCTGCCCTTTGTTTTTTTTTAATCCACCTGTTACAGATAAACAGTCTTTTAGACTGGAAGCTTTCTGGACAGGGATTGTTGTTTACTAGTTGTGTTTCTAGCACAATCGGTTGTTTGAGACTTCTAGGTACCACTGCAATATTAAACGATCAATATTTCAGTCAGCCTGTGCTGATTTCTGAACTCCAGCTTTGGAGTGTTTCAAGTGAATCTGGGTTGATTGATGGTTCAGGGTGGAAAGCATGCCACAAGGGATAGTAGAGATGGGCTGTAACAAATCCTTGGATCCAGGTTGAAATCAGAGTTCACAGTTTGAGCTTCTCTCCATAAAGGCCTGAATCGGAATGCTCCAAAACTTGGTCAAGGTTGAATTTGTATCTGAATTCCGAACTCTCAAGTTTGGGAATGTTTTGAAATTGGTATTTTGCTGCAGCTTGTTACAGAGAGAGAGTGAGTGTCTGGGTTCAAAGATGAAGATCTTTAGTATCCATCCTAAAGCCAGGCAAAACTTCATGGCTTTAGCTGAGCTTTGCTTTGACACCCTGACTTCCTTTCCATAGTCATGAATTTTTGAGCCCAGAAGGGACCATTGTGATCATCTAGTCTGACCTGCTGTATAACACAGACCCAGGGGTTCTGCATCAAACCCATGATTTCTGATTGAGCTAGAGCAGATCCCTTTAGAAAGACATCCAGCCTTGAGTTAGAGGCTATAAATAGCAGTGAATCTACCACATCCTAAGGTAAATTGTGCCAAGGGTTAATTAAATTACCCTTATTGTTAAAAATGTGCATCTTTATTCCTAGTCTGAATTTGTCTACCTTTCAGATTGTAGCCATTGACTCTCACTTTGCCTTCATCTGCTTTATCAAATCTTTTCCCATGCAGATACTTACAGACCATAATCAAGTCCTCTTAACTGTCTTGTGGATAAGTCTCTCCTGTAAGGCAGGTTTTCCAGGTCTTGGATAATTCTAATAGCTGTTTCCTGAACTCTTTCCAATGTGTCAACCTCCTCTTAAAAGTATGGATGCCAGAAATGGACACAGTATTCCAGACGTGGTCTCACTAATACTGTGTTTGAACTTCACGCTGGGTGTGTGATCTGGCCTGTACCACTGTGAAACAAACCGACTATCACAGCACGCTAGTGCTTGCATCTTCAGGGACTCTGAGCTTTTGCAGAGTACTTACATACTTTTGAAAATCCCACCCCAAGTGATGTAGGGATGTTTGAAAATCTCCTAAGTGGCTACATATTCACCCCCCGCTAGCAGTAGAACTGATGGTTTTCTAATAAGTGCTTTAGGCCATACAGGCACTTTAGAAACCAGTTCTATTCTATTGAGTCTGTTCTGCTTACAGAGTTTGAGGCTGGACAAAATGGTGTCATTCTGGCTTAAGGAGCCTTTTTTCCAAGCTGGTTGCTGCCGCACGCTCAAGTATTGTCCCTGGAGCCTCTGAAATGCCTCTGGAGAGTCAGCATTCTGTGCGCGCACGGTTTGCCTGGGTCAGTCCAGCCTCTGGACCAAGACAAATGTTTACACACAATAAGCAAACTGCAAGAGGAAATGGGAGAGAATGTCCTCTCTGCGTGACAGACAGTGGCTGTGCTGCATCTGGGGACAGCCTGCTGTCTTAGGGAGCCACACCCGACTTAAAGGGGCCTGTCCATTTCCCTCTGCTCCTGTACGTGGGCCCTCCCCAGCATCCTCATGTTAGACCATATTTCCTCCTCCGTGCTATCACTGCTAAGCAAGTGCAGGGACTAGGTCTCTCTCGCTTCGTACAGGTACATGCTGAGATACAGGCTTTTTATGTCCTGGGTACAGGCTCAGTTAGTTACAGTAAAGGTCCACGTTGCAGGTGGAAAGCCTAGTTCTCCTGCTATCCAGACCACAAGGGTTTTCAGTACTTTTTCGGGCACTTTTAGGCCTGCATTGCTTATTGGAACCGAATCTTTGGTGGTGTCCCCCCCCGCCCCAGTGCTCCTTCCCTTGTCTTCTCCTGACAACTACGCCATTTTTAGCTCTTCTTGCCTCCTATCCACCCTCTTACTGATGCTTTTCTCTCCCCTTTTTCTCTTCTGCTGTCCCTGTATTCAGCAGCTGTTTCTTACCACCCCCTATTTTGACTACTTAGTTAACTATTGACTCAGGTGGAGCTGTTCTGTTGTCTTTAATCTTTCTGTTTTCCATATACAAATACCAGGCTGAAGCAAGCAAGACAAAGAGCCCACAAGCCCTGCAGGTTGTCATGAAAATGTTGTGCTGGCTTTGGCTTAAATTTAGCCTCCCACAAATCGGCCCTTGCACAAAATCCCCTTAATTTTAAATTCAGATCACCTTTATAGTTCATGTGGTCCTTTCCTTCCTCTCGGCAGTGGGTCCCTGGCCCGATCACACCTGCCCTGCCCACCAGTGAAGCTGTGTCACCCTATGGGACCAACATGGCTTTATTTTAATAGCACTTTATTTTAATCAAAGGCAAATGTTGCAAAGCACTTTGCACATCAAGCGATTTGCATGATTGATGGAGCTGGAGCTGCTGCTAACTAGACAAAGCTGCTAAAGGAAATGACGCAGTCAGGACAGGTCTGAGGGGAACAGCAGAACAGTGTCCCTAAGCCAGCCATCAAACCCTGGTTTTGGCGTGGCTCATCTCTCCGTGTTCCTCACCAAAGCACAAACGGGACTCACGTTCGGCAACGTGGACCTTGTGCTGGTCAGAGCATCCAACAGTGGGAATGTGTTTTTACCTATCTTTAATTTACCCCATGTAGGGGTTAGTCTCAGAGGGTGACTTTTCTACCCCGAAACACAGGGGTTCTGCAGAGAATTCCTTTGCATTCCCACTAATCCCAGGGACCATTGTGTGCCCAAACTGATCATCTCATCAACGACTGGGGTCGGGGGAGGGACTTTATGGCAAGATTTCCCCACTTCTTCCAGGTTAACAAGACACAGGATGCCCTGGACATGATTCTAGTACTGACCCCAAGAAGGTGCAGGGGTTAAACGTGGATGGTGGTATCATTCCAAAGCATGCCGCACATGATGAAAAGAAAGCGAATATGTGACACCCTAAGGGGTAAGATGGAGAGTTGGAGCCGCTTGTGGATCTCCACCAAGGGGCTATGGAAGAATTCCCGAACGGGGTGCTCGGGTAGAACACAGACAAGGTGCTTGACAGAGACCTGCTTCATTCAGTGTCTCAGTTCCAGCTGTCTGTGTTATATAACATGAGCTTCTTAAAGGTACAGTTCCCCACACGGGCTGCTTATGCGTGCCTGGGCCGGGGGGTGGTGGTGGATTTTTGTACTTCTCTTGGACTCTAGTTTACTCCCAGAAGATGAACAGTTTGGGTGTTTGACCAGAGGGCTGAACTACCCAGCCACTGACAGGCAGACTATCTACCAGTGGAGAAACTGAGGCACAGCTGCATCCCGAGAGTGACAGGTAAGAAATTCCTGCATCCTTATCTCCATAATATAACATCTACCTTCATGACTACCATGATTTTATGACCCTTTTCTCCCATAATGGTGAGTTGTGTGCCTACTGTCTGCCTCTTCCTCCTCTCACATTGTCTGTACGCGTGCTTGAGCGGACGTTATCTGCTGCATTGCACTGCCCTTGTGTTTGGTGTAACTGAGCTCACTCAGGCTGGCTATGCTTACATGCAGGTCTCTAAGCGGCAGGTTTTCAAGTGCTGAGCACTCACAGTTGGAGCCAGATTTTCCAAAGTGCTCAGGCCCCAGCAGCGCCCATCGAGAGAAGGTCAGATTCGCTCAGCAGCCAGCATACACCTGTTGTGCTGAGCTCTTTGGCAAATCTGGCCCTAACTCCTGTTAAATATAGACACTTGCTGCAGTTAAACTAATGCTGCCTTTTTCTGATTTGGACCCAACATGCTCACTGACATGACACCTAATCCTCGCCATTTACGTTATAAACTCCCTTGCAGCCTATTAAATAAGAAATTGCTTCTTCACGCTATTCTGCTTGGGTTTAACTTTTGCTGCTTTTTTCCATCCATCCATCCATATATTTTTTTTTTTAATGTTGCAGGAGACATAGGCTGGATGCCGAAGGGCAAAGGGATTTACACACAGGCAAATTGAAGGCTCAGTGCCATCAGAGGTGTGAAGTGTGTGTGTTCGCTAAGAAAATAGCAGGATGTGGGGTCTGGATTTAGCTTCCCGGCCACATTTGCATTGAAAATCTCAACTTTGAAATGCAAAAGGATCAGTGAGTTTTTGACATTTAATGCAGGGCTTGCCTACCTGTTACCAGAGGAAGAATGGTTCCGTGGTTAGGGCATTAGCCTAGAACTTGGATGACCTTGGTTCAGATTCCCTGCCACAGATTTCCTGTGTGATCCTGGGGAAGTAACTTATTGTCTCTGTGCCTCGGTTTCCCCAGCTGTACAATGGGGATAATAGCATTGCCCTGCCTCACAGCGGTGTTGTGGGGATAAATGCATTCGATTGTGAAGTGCTTTGAGATCTACTGATGAAAAGTGCTATGTAAGAGCCAAGTATCAGAGTGGTAGCCGTGTTAGTCTGGATCTGTAAGAGCCAGATATTATTATTTATTACAGAAGCAGCTAAATTTGTCATCATCGCAGTTTGTGATGGCTCTGTGGATGTTTCCATTTTAAAATGTCCCTTTTCTCAGCAGTATATAACTCAGCCTAAATATTTATTCTGGTAATAGCTGTCTATAATGCCAGAGAATGGAAAACCCTGAGCTTTCCTCTGCTGACCAGCCCACCCCCAGAGTTTTCTGTGGTAGGAAAAAATATGAATTTAAAATAAACTATACACCCCCAAATCCAGATAACATTCCTTCTTCTGGATGAATATGGACAGCAGTGGAGCTCAGAACTGCCTTCTCTGCAGCCTGTAGGGCCTGTCTCTTCATCAGTTGTAGTAATTTTGTCCACGAAACAGAGGTACCCATGAGCATCCCACAACCTGGGAGGCAGCACCAAAGATCTGATAAATCCCTCCCTGGCCGCCCCAAGGCCGAGTGTGGCTGTAATTGTGAGCAGATCTCCAGTGTGCTCACAATGAGGGGTTGTGCGTGCATGCTGAGTGGAATCCTGGCCCCAGTGAAATAAACAGGAGTTTTGCCATTCATGTCAGTGAGGTCACAGTTTCACGCACTGGGCTTGTGCCACAGCTCTGGTTTGCACATATATTGGTGGGATTTGTATGCCAAAAATTGGGCCTGGGTATAGAAGCCCCACCCTCCTTGTGAGGTAGGTATTGAGAATAACCCATTTGGACACATGGAGCCAGTCCTGGCTGATGGGTAATTTAAGTGACAAGCTCCTCTTGAGATACTTTTGATGATGTTTTATAACCCTTATAGTCTAATTCTATCCTATCCCTTTGGGGTGGGGGATCCCTAGTGGGCATGGGGTTTTACAATACCTAGCACCAAGGGGCTCTGATCTCAGTTACGGGGGGAGGGGGTGCTTCTGTAAACAGGGTCTATGGAACGTCCTTCTCTCTCATCTTCCCATGTGGCGTTCGTGACTATATGGAAGCCCCACAGGCTGCACTGACTCAGACTCGTAGCAGGGCGAAGATGATGGGTTATTGAATTCACTTCTCGGTAGAACCGAGCATTCAGACGTGCAGGGAAGGGCGAGGGGAATGATTTTGTTCTCTCCTCCCCCACCCCCATCTGCCATCACAATAACTAAAAGCAGATCCAGGGAAGCCTGCATCACCTGTTGCGTAAGGCAGTCTAACAATGACACCGCCCGGCCTCGAGCACTGGAGCGGGTTCCGTTGTACCTTCAGGGGACAATGCCAATTCATTTCAGGCCTAAAATAACATAACATTTGAAACTAATGAAGGGGTGGGGAAGGTCACAGCTAGATTAAACACAGAAACTGCCCCCTGGGTCCCAGGCAAGAAGCAGCTTTACTTAGCCAGGGTTTTTTTTAAAACCTGTTCTTTGAGGGAGGTATAAATTTTCCAGGCTAAGCAGCGCATGAAGGCTGACTTCTTGTGTTGCTCACAATGCGAAAGGAAAGTTGGCAGATCTCCGCTCTATTGTGAAGGGACTTATAAAAATTAAAGAGCTTCGGCAGGACTTCCTACCGACTGACTTTATCGAGGCTAACATGCACTTGGCATTTCTTCATTCCAAGCGCACCCGGCTCCAGAGCCGCCCAGACGTACCCCAGGTCCGCGCAAAGCGTAGAATTGGCCGTCGGGAATGAGCCATGGAGCTACGCCATCTGTCAGCCCCAGCTTGGGGAAAAAGGACACGTTCCCAGCCCTGTGTTACCCCCTTTGTTCCTGCTGGTGGACCTCCTTCCCTGGAGCCCCCTGGGTGCGGCAGGCATGGTGGAGATGGGGCAGACAAGGGGAGGGGCCGAAGGGCAATGTGCTCTGACAATCCCCAGAAGCCAGGTGGTCCTTTTTGGGACCAGACAGCTGGTGCAGGTTAGCTGGATAGCAGAACAACTGATCAGAAATTCAACCCAGGCACATTCCTAGGAGGTGCCACGGACCAATCCACAAAACGCTGTTGCCTGAACGGGGCTCGGATTAAGGGGGCATTCTGTGTGTAGCATCCCATGTGTCAGTGGCCCATGAAACGTACCCCATTACGCTGCAACGTATGTGTATAGGTCCTTGGGCTCCGGGGGTCGTGCACTCTTACAGCACGTTCTCCCTAGAGTGAATAGAGTCCTCTACATTTGTATTTATTCCCAAGGCATGTCAGGAAGTGAATCAAGCAGCCATCTGAAAACAATTCTTCTGACCCCTTTACTGTTTCCTCCTTATTTTGGCCCCAGCAAGGTGGAGTGTGGGGGACTGGCTTAATGACCTCTCCCTTTGTGCCCTTTGCATTGCTGGGGACAGTCGTGAAGCGTGAGGCCAACGGTGCAGTGGGTCTTTCTTCTGTGGTCATCATGAAGCAGCCAAGGAACGGTAACAGCTACAGCACAGCCTTGTGCATGAGCTCCTCCAGGCTGGAGGAAGAGAGAGCCACAGGAAAGGATGTGGATTCTTGTTCCAGCCAGGGCTGGAAGAGGGAATGAACTGGGGGTGGGGGGAGAAAAAGTGATGCTGACAAAATAAAACAAAACAAAACAAAAAAAAACAAAACCCCAACGCCCCTGCCAACAAAGGACACCGCTTTTGCCACATTGTAGTTAATTGCCACACAGATCTGATCTGTTACCGTTAGAACAGTTGGCTGTGGAAGGAAGGGGAACACTAACAAACAGGCCAGTGTTGGTATCTTTCAGTCTCACGTTCTTTTGCAATTTGATTGACTTAGACATTCCTGAGCTGGACTGTAAGGTCCAGATAACCCTCCCCTGAATGCTGATCCACATCACCACTTTGCCATTTGGACCCATCATTACAGTGGGCTGAACCAGCACTTCAGAACTCATCTGAATCCCAGGATGTTTAGATCTGAATTTTGTTGCTTGGCAACACCCCTGGCTTGCACAGGACGTTGAAGACAAAAAGAGCTAAGCATAAGGATTACGGTGCTATGAAGAAAAAAGGTAAATGCAGGGCTTAGTATACGGCCACTGGAGTTTAAGTATGGCCACAATTAGAAAAATAGCTATGTAAAATAGACAGTGAGGGCTCCTTATTTAATAATAGATGGAGCTATGCCTATCTCATAGAGCTGGAAGGGACCCTGAAAGGTCATTGAGTCCAGTCCCCTGCCTTCACTAGCAGGACCAAGTACTGATTTTGCCCCAGATCCCTAGGTGGCCCCCTCAAGGATTGAACTCATAACCCTGGGTTCAGCAGGCCAATCAAGCCACTGAGCTATCTTTGTTTGTTTTTGTTTGGTTGGTTGGTTCTAGATCAAATTGGCCTTGTTACAAATCAGAAGATGGTTTCTCTAATAGCTTCTTCTCTTTCTGCCTCTTAAATATTCTGCAGCTGGATCCTTAGCTCTCGGGTGGCTGGTATGTGAAGCACAATGGGATCCAGTGTGTTCTCCTTTAGCTGCACCATCTAGACCAAGTTGACATATGCAGAAACTTGGTGGTGTCCATAAAATAAGCAGATACAATGCACAGGCCCACTGGGAGGTTGAGAAAGGTGCTTGTAAGCCGACGCACCTGTAGCTGAGTCAGGACATGAACCCATGTCTCCTGAATCCTAGGCCAGTTCCCCATCCCTGGATCCAGATGTTGAACAAAGCTGCCAACAGCAGTAGCATTCCAGTCCCTTCCTTCCTTTAGGGTGGTCTTTATTTAACACTGGCATGTCAGCTGTAAACAAAGCTGTAATGGACTTTCTGAAACCCAGGACCTGCTGCCTGGCTTTTCTCTCTATTGAGGCTTTTCCCACTGTTCCCTGCAGTCATCCCCTCTCAGACCTTCCACCTGGTTGGTGCAGAGCTCATCCTCAGTCCTTCCTGTGACCCTTATAGGAAGTTCTGCCTCTGAGCTTTCACGTGACCCTGGGTCATCTGACTCATCTGGCCAGCCATTGCCTTGACATAGGGCACTTGTTACACAGGTGCTTTACAGCCACATCATACCCTAAAGAAGAGCTCGTCCTTCAGTTCCAAACTCAGGCTTTCGGGGTTCACTGTCTCAGCTCTTTGGTCCGAGGCTCAGAATATGAGTTGTTGATCCAGATGCAAGCGTCTGTGAAACAGTCTCATCACTCGCCCTCCCTGGCTTGCATGTGCAGTATCACACTTTTCTGTATCTACCACATCTAATCCCTCAAAGGGTGCCATCAGCAAAGAAAATCAGCATCGATGGAGAGCGTTGCCTTCCGCACAAGGTTTTACTGTGTATTCTCATTTTGCACTGAGGGCTTACAATTGAATTTCTAGATGTAGTGTTTCTCTGTTGTTTACTTCTACCAAAGCTTGTACTAACCAATGTTAGTAAATTAATAGCTTAACAGGAATTGTAAAGCAACTACAGATGGATTTGGGATTAAAACATTGGATTGGGTTTCAAGGAATCTAAATTCAATTTCCACCTCTGCCACACCCTTCCTGTGTGACCTCAAGCAAGTCACTTAGCCTCTGTATGTCTCAGTTCCCACCTGTAAAGTGAGAATCATGCTTTTCTCCCACCATTTGTCTGCTTATCTATTTACACTAGTGTAGACTTGGAAAGATTAGATTTTTATTGGTAAATGTTGGTAAACATAGATTTTGTTGGTTTGACTTTATAGTGAAAAACTATTTCCATGTAATATAATTAAAATTTACAGATGGGCAAAGTAAGAAAAAAATGCTGCTTGAGAACTTAAGGTTTGGTTTAAGGAGGTCGACTTTGTATATTTTAACCTGTGATGTTGACAATTTGTGTGTTAATGGTTAAAAAGCTTTAAACTTTTTGAATCTCATTGTCTTCTGTCATTAAATAATTGTCTGACCTCCCCATAATTTCCTGCAAGTGTGAAAATTTAAACTGATAAAAATAGAGAGAGCTTAAAAATAAACATTGAGATTATCCATCAAAATTATATATTTAAAAAAAAAAAAAAGGAATTCTGCCAAACTAGGAATGGGCGACAAGGGATGGATCACTTGATGACCTGTTCTGTTCATTCCCTCTGGGGCACCTGGCATTGGCCACTGTCGGTAGACAGGATACTGGGCTAGATGGACCTTTGATCTGACCCAGTACGGCCGTTCTTATGTTCAAACCTGATTATAAGCTTTTCAGGGTAGAGCTGCTTTCTTACTCTGTGTCTGCATAGGGCATAGCACAGTGTGGATCTGATCTCAGCTAGCGCTTCTAGGTACTACTATAATGCAAATAATAAATATGAATAGCTGGTGCTGACTTCAGTGATCCCTAAAAGTTTACAGAAAAGTGGAATTTAAAAAAAGTGACTCAGGAGAAAGTGCAGTTCCTGCACTAATGAAGGGAGCAGCCTCCTACACTGTTCTAAAGCTTCCTGGGCTTGCCAATGAATTTCAAACTCCTTTAAAAGAATTGTAAAAATTCTAGTCATTCCAATGTTAATGGTTTCCCTTAATTAAAAACTTCCAATTGATCTGGTCAGTGAGAAGACTGTGTAGGCCCAATGTTTTGCAAAAGTCTCATTAAATCAGTCAGATTGCAGCTTAAATTCAGTCAGTTTAATAATTAAATAGCTAGAGAGTGATGCAGTGGTGGCTGTATAATGACATGATTAATGGGATGAATCTTTGCTTTAAGGAATAGCATGAAGTACTACTTAAAACCCAATCTTTTCACTCTAGAAATTGGATGTGGTTTTCAGGGATCCTTTACCCTCAATGCAGAAAGAAGATAAAGCTCCCCCCACCCCCCCACACACAGACAAGGATTTTGTACACCTCACAGTTTTAGGGCGGTTTGTGTCAAACCTAGGCATTTGGTTCAGTTCACTTAATTTTTTTTTTCAAAATTGCACAATAGATTTGGGGGCCTCAATTTGGATTTCAAACACTGACCCCTAAGTTTGAGTATTCCAGTAGAGTTTAGTGTAATGATTACCAGCATATGATTTATTCAGCAAATTCCACAAAGTTCTATTCACAAATTCACTGGTCTTCTACCAGTGTATTAATTTCTCATTCTACTGTTGCTTAAAGTTATTTGCTAAATACCTTCTATGAATAGCTCTTGGTAAATAGGTACTGCACAAGCAGTTCATTGTTGGAATTCAAAATTCTAGCTGCGTTGGTTAGTTCTGACTGGATACACAGGGCACATGGTATAGTCCTTGTTCTGGAGATGGATCCACATAACTCTTATGCTCAGGTTTCCAGTGTAAACACTCCTGTATAAGTATTAAAGATTGGCTTTCTCTACGTGTAAAATCCACTGTTTCTATGAACATTGCTGCCAGTTAATTTGTTTGATAGAATATCTGCAGAAAGCAAACGCAAAGAAGGTTCTAATGTAATTGGAGTGAATTCATTTTAAAATGCAAATGATCACTACAGGAAACATTTTTTTCATGATTTGCTCAGCTTTAATGCTCAGACTTTTCCCATATACAAAAGTAGCTATCTGTCCAGGTACTTGTATGGACTTCTTCACTCCAGTGCCTGAGCACTTCATGATCATTACAACACCTGTGAGATAGTTATTTTACAGATGGGGAACTGAGGCACAGAGCTGGTTAAGTGACTTCCCCAAGGCCCACAGGAAGTCTGTAGCAGAGCTGGGAAGTGAGCTTAGTTCTCCTAAATCCCAGTCCAGTCCTTCCAAAGCTAGTTGATCTATAGGTTAAAGACAGATTGAAATCTGCATATGAGAGAGAGGACGGTCAGTGTCTGTGACTCCTCCCCAGTAAACTACAGCAACGCCAAGAACAAAATGGCCACTATCTCTGCAGAGAGGTTCAGTTCTTTAAAAATGTAATAGCCTGGTCCGTAGGCAATGCAGACTCCCCGCTTCATGCATCAGCATTTAGATGTGGGAGTTTGGCTCAGTGTGATCTCTACCCCAGCATTCTGTATTTAGTGAGCAACTCAGCAACCCTGTCTAGCCAACCATGACACGTTAAAGGCTCAGGTTTAATCGGTGCGTTAGAAAGGCATAAGTAGCTCATGGATCACAGAAAATGTTCAGCACTAGGGGAGGCTTCTGTGAATGTGGAGGGAGGAGAAGGGTGGTGACGTCAGCCTGGGAAGCAGCACGACAGGTGCAGAGCCATTCGCTCCCCCCTCCCCTGAAGATAAGGTATCGTGAGGGATAGCCGCAGGTGCTGTTTTGGTCCCAGCCCCGGTGCTACTTACATTTCTTAGGCCTAAGCCCATCGCCAGCGTCACCTCACCTTTTGGTTACTCCGGCTGTTGTGTTTTGCTGATCCCCTTGGGTCAAGGCTGTTAGTGAGTGTTCAGACACCTGCACCTATCTGCACACCACCTTAATGTGATGAGACAGTCGCTATGGCAACACTTTAATTAAAGAAAGCAGCAGCATATTAAGCCCCTCCACTTTGTCAGCGTGAAGTATGAAGGGTGCTCCGGAACTGCAAGAAACTGCTTCTGCATCCTCTGTTCAATTTTTCATGGACTATGGGGGTCTTGCATTTGAAACCCTTTGGTGGTCCCTACGTCCGCTGGCTCCTTCTCTTCTGGAGCTGAGTAGTGATGTGCTGTGTGAGAGAAGCAAGTCTCTTTACTCCTAGGGCGTGGGAAGATTTTTAGGAAATAAACCACTACTGGGAAATTTGCAAACTGAGGAATGCACATGATTCTAAGCATTTCTGTAAGCCTTCAAAGGAAACTATTCCTGTCCAGTTCGAATCTATTTTGCCATCTTAGAGTTTGAAATTATCCAGCAGAACCAAACAGTCTGAGGTTTGTCATATCTGTAAAATGTTGCCCTTCTAATAGAATCTTTCATCCAGATTCTCAGAGCACTTCAGACATTAAATACATGTATCCTCACAACACTCTCTCTGAGATGGGTCCGCATCATTTAGCCTCATTTTACAGAAGGGAAAAGCAAGGCAGGGAGTGACGTGACATACTCATCCTCACAAAACACTGAACTCTCCAGTATTCAATCAATACTGTAATACATTTATCCGAAGAGGGTTACGCTGCTGGTTAGTCACAGAGCCCGGAATAGAATCCAGAACTCCTAACCTCTCCTGTCCCACCCCGTTATATGCTCCAACCTCCTGACACTTAGTTCCTGTCCCTTGTACTGTCCTTTTAAAGTTTGAGTAAGGTGATTTCCACCCTGCCCCCCTCCCCCAAGTGCAATATACTGCAGGTAGTAGGGTGACTGGCATGGAAATTGGAAGCACTGTTGACAAGATGCATTGGCAAGATTTTTTTGTATTGTGTATGAATATTGGAGTTTTGTGTCTTTGGCTCCTGGTACTCTGAGCTTTATCTGTCATTTCTGTGCTGCTTGAGAGTCTGTGCTGTCCAGACTAAGTGCTTAAGGTCCTGTCTCAGTATTACCTGGGTTCGCTGTGGAACCTGGATGGATTATTTGGGGGCAGGCTCTGCTTTTGTTGTCCTAACATCATAGTCAGAAAACCAGAGGGAATGAGAAGTGTTCACTGAAGTGCAGAATAGAACACAGACTTGAGCAGAATCGTGCAAAATATTTGCAAAGCAGCAGTTTGGCCCAAAAGGCCCAGTTGACATAAAGTCCTGGAGCAGGTAGTGAGCCGGAAAGGTTTTGAAGCAGAATGTTTGCTCAGAGTTTTCCATGCAACGTCCACGGCTCTTAGGTAAACAGGATTAGGTAGCACCCAGAGCATGATAAGGACGTATCAATGCAGAGTTGAATGATGCAAGAATGAGATCAACTCAAAAATATTTATCTTCGGTCTGTTCTGCTACACCCACGCTTCCCCTGCCGGCGGAGCTGCAGGTGCCTTTCCTGCCCTGTGGCATCCCCACAGTAGCCCAGTGCTTGGCGACAGCCGTGCAGGAGCAGTTTTACCAGTCAGTGAAACATCTGGGCCCAAACCCTGCTGGTCTCAAAGTCACAGTGCTAGTGCAGTAAGGCTGGCAGGGTTTGCCCTCTTGGTGTGCTTCTTCCTATCACTCTTCAGGTGTCAGGCCCAGTGAGACGGGCGTCAAATTAAATAGGTAGCAGTGCAGTTTAAGGGATAAAGCACTGGATTGGGACACAGGAGACCTGGATTCTGGATTCTGCCACTGCTCTGCTGAGGGACTTTGGACAAGTTACTTTACCTCTCAGTGCTTACTCAAATGTAAAATAGATAATGATCCCTACCGCCGTTGTAAAGCGCCTTGAGAGCTCTTGGTGAAAAGCACTAGATAAAAGCAAGGTGGTTGGGGGCGTTACTCTGTATTACTAGTGATCAGTTTTGTTTCCTCTCCTTCACCTGGTGCAGAGCGCTCTCCGCACCACTAGCCCCATGACAGGGCTGCTGTGCAGTGAGGCTGCCCGCACAGTGGCCGCTCGGGAGCGGGCATGCCATGGAGCTGGCTCTGTGCTGACTCCCACATAGCATCAGGATCAGATTATACAGACTCAGTTGTCCTCCTCTCCCGTGCAAGTGCTGCGTCGGGTGGAGAGCTGCTGCTCCAGCTCCTAGGTAGAGCAGCAGCAGCAGAAGGAATGAGCACTGGGAGGTAAACGCGTTGCAGCCTTGGAGCCCGGTCCTTGGTTGGGGAGGGTGGATTTCCAATTAGGTTTTAATAGGCATGAATTTCACCCTTATTTTGCAGAATCCTACAACTTTCAGGGCATTCCTTGCAGAATCCGCTGACGTACTCTGGATTTACTCGCTGTATAACTGAGTGCAGAATAAAGTCTAGGAGTTTTCTCCCAGAGAAACAGGCTTACGTGCAGGTTTTGCCCGCTCCTCCCCCCCAACAAACAAACATAGATCGTAGGGTTCAGTTGCTTACTGTACAT
This sequence comes from Mauremys mutica, assembly GCF_020497125.1. Taxonomy (NCBI): domain Eukaryota; kingdom Metazoa; phylum Chordata; order Testudines; family Geoemydidae; genus Mauremys; species Mauremys mutica. The sequence goes on along the minus strand of NC_059090.1, from coordinate 10,028,811 downwards.
TTAATGTTGCAGCAGACAACAAACCCGCTAATGTTTACGTGAAATATTAATACTCCCTGGAAATAGGCCACAAAGTAACTATGTAAGTGGGTGTTCTGCTTCCTAGAGGCAGTCTGGCCCAAAGAGATAAGAGGCAAGAACAGGAAGTTGGTCAAGCGAGTTTTGTATTTCTCCTTTTAGCTCTAGGGCTTTCATGGTGACAAGCCAGACAGGGCCTGCAAAGCCTTTATCAGATCTAGGTATTACCCTCTGGCAGGGAGTAATTAGTGGTTTAGTGGATTACACTGTTTGTTTGTATTGTGCTCTTGTACTATGGCAATAGGAGAAGGAAAATATTCAAATAAGGACAGATTTCCCTGTCTGCTTTTGCATCAGGTACAGGCATGTCCTACGCGGAGGCTCCCTTATAGCGAGTGAAAATCAAGCTGTCAGTGGCAAACCAGCAGTCTTCTTCCTGGACTCCAGGGGAACATCCCTAAAGAGGGGGATAACCAGTGGTGCAAGTCGATTTTAACTCTTACCGGTCCGGTACGACCCCCCACCCCCCGATCCTACCGCCCCTAACAAAAAATGTTCTATGACTAGAGCCCTGTGCGAATACAAATTTATACCCGTGGGTGCAGATATCCGCAGATAGAAATCGGTATCCGCCGAACCCACCTGTCTTAAATCTGTTTCTATTATTTTAAGGCTGTTTGAAATAATAATACTAAGTGCATGTCATAGTTTCAAGGGTAAATGCACCAGTATTTTCTTCTCCATGGTCCCCTGAGGGCACCTTCTGAAAGGTTTCTAGGTCCTAGCCACCATCTCTCCTGGGCAGAGACCTGCATCTTTCTCCCTCCTGACTGGGGTTTTAAGGCTGCACAGCTTCCAGAGCTACACTCTGATATCCCCAGCAGGCCAGTTTTCCTAAAAGGCCAGCATTTGGGGTTTGCTTTCTCTCCATGGGCTATGACCAGTGTATTGTCAGCAGTTACACAGCTCCTTCTAAGCAAGCACATCTATTCTTAAGATAAAACCATTAGAGAGAGATTGCAGATAAAACAATAAAAGAATCTATGCACATGCTAAAAAGCTTACCAGAGATCACCCCAATTCCAACATCGGTGGCAGCAGTCAGTCCTCCAGACCCTGGAACTGGGTTTTCACTGTGGTTACAAATTCATGTCGGTCTTTAGATCAGGAGCCAGAACCGAGGTCTTTTCATCCTAAGTCCTTTCTTTGTCTGTTTGCTGTCTGGAGAATCCGGTTTGAACCCAAATACGCGACCCTCCCCAGGTGGTGGTACCTCTCTAGAGGTGTTCTGTAACCCAAGAGATTTGCTTTCATTATCCCCTCTGTTTTCACTTCCTGTTGGAGCTGTGGTAACCTTTCCCCTGTGGAGTGCACACAATCCTTAGCCCACAGTGATACATAAACCATTCACAATATGGGCTCCCAAAGATCTTGCAGGAAGCTGCCCTATCTGTCACCGCGTTTTTGGTGCTGCACGAACATCAGCTCACTAGACCTCACAGCATGCCCATTTTATAGATGGGGAAAGTGAGGCTTAGAGAAAGAGGTTAAGTGACTTCCACAAAACCCATCAAAGGATTCCATAACGGACTCAGGTTTAGCACTGAGGTGTTCTTGGATCGCAGGTCTTTGCTTTAGACCACCAAGCAATGCTGCCTGCAGGATGAGAAGGGGGGTGGGGCTGGACACTTACTTGAATAATAGGATCCCTAGTCATTCATTTTAGGGTTTTATTTCTTTATTGATGATTAATTGAAGCATTTCAGTCCTAATGGAAGGAAATAGGGAGGAAATGGCTTGTGTGTTGTATTCATTTATCAGGTATTTGTTTAAATGGCTTTTACAGTTGCTGGAAATAGAACTTGATTGCACGTTCTTGGGTACAAAAGCCGTGTTGGACAGTGACTGAAGTGGCAGTTACTTGGACTTCGACACCCACTGTCTTTCCTGTACAATAATTTTCTTGTCTTCTTTCCCTTTCCTCCCCATCTAGGCTTCTTGCCACTAGTACAATATATACTGCTGTCTGTGGTACTGCTGCAACCACGCTCCATCAATGTCAGATCCCACCCATTAGCTGGTGTGTCAATGCCAAAGGAAAAGGTTATTCTGCTGCTGCTGCTTATCCCTGCAGAAGAAATGTTCCTATCTTCCCCTTCTTAACACCCCATCATTCAGATGGTGTATAATGGTTCATCTGAACCTCTTGCCTCTGCATCATTGGGTTGGCCATCTTGTGAGATGTCTGTGTTGGCTGGGAATATTACAAGTTGAGTTGCACAAAATGATATTTCCACTAGGTTTCCCATCACAAGGTTCAGATACAGGGCTTGATCCTGTGACGACGACTAAGCAGAGTTCCAAAGCAGATGCAAAGTACCTTGGGGCAGGGGTGGCCAACCTGTGGCTTCAGAGTCACATGCGGTTCTTCAGAAGTTAATATGCGGCTCCTTGTATAGGTGCTGACTCCGGGGATGGAGCTACAGGCGCCAGCTTTCCAATGTGCCGGGGGGTGCTCACTGCTCTGCCCTAGGTTCTGTCCCCACTCCACTCCTTCCCGCCCCCTCCCTTGAGCCTGCTGTGCCCTCGCTCCTCCCCTCCCCCAGAGCCTCCTGCATGCCAGGAAACAGCTGATCAGGCGGTGCGAGGAGGTGCTGATCGGTGGTGGGTGGGAGGCGCTGGGAGCGATGGGGGGGGGAGCTGATGGGGGTCTGCCGACGTATTACTGTGGCTCTTTGGCAGTGTACATTGGTAAATTCTAGCTCCTTCTCAGGTTCAGGTTGGCCACCCCTGGATTGGGGCATTAGTTTGGGGGGATTTGTGAGCCCTCAAATTTCTGTTTTCTACCAAGTTCAAAAAATTGGCTAGCTTTGCGCTGCGAATACAATTGCATTTTGGAGCTACCTAGTGAGCCTGCTTTTTACTTCTTAGCAATTTAAAGGTGCAGTATGGGGACAGATACAGGGGCACATCTACCACAGTAATGAAATGCCCCAAACCCTAGCATTCTTACTAATCTCAGTTCCGCTTGTGCTGTTACCCTAAAGTCTGTGCGTGACTGCTGCCTCTTCCAGAGAATTTAAGCACTTCTGCTTCTAGCTACAATCAGGAAGTTCAGAAGCAATATGAAAATGAAAAAAATAACTTGGATTTTTAACTGAACTTTAAAAAAACAAACAAACTTGTAACTTCAGTTCAGGCTCTGGGGAAAGGTTCAGGTTAATTTTTACTTTATCTGAATTTGTATTCTTGAAACCTTCCCTCAGCCCAGATCTGGGACAGTTGTGTTTCCTAAACTGAAACACCAGAGCATCTCCAGTGCGCACCTGGAATGGTGTTTCTGTCTGTGCCACATTCTGAATTCCTCTGTCAGGGCTTAGGCAAAGCAGACTCCATTGATTTCAATAGGAAGTGGGCCTTGGTGACAGGTGAGTTGAGGAGGTTGGGTTTCGGACCCATATTGGGAAGCAGAGACAGTTCTGTATTATCTGCAAGTCACTTGCCGTTTTTTTCTCTCTAATCCATTTAAAAGGATTTGGTTTTGTAGCAATGAGGAATGATTGGTCTCGTGATTAGGGCAGGCCACAGTTCACTTCCTTGCTCTGATACAGACTTCCTGTGTGACCTTAGCCACGTCCCACAGGGACAGATTTTCAAAGGTATTTTGAGGTCTGAAAATGCCCGTAAGTGCCTAGTGAGGTTTTCAAAAACCTAGGTATTTCTGAGAATCTCATGAGGGCCCAGCTTTTGATAGGTATTTAGGCATTGCTGCACACAGCGTTGCAATGCCAAACTGATTTATCAGCCTAAGTCTTGTTTTCCAAAGGGATTTAGGTACTTAGTTGGCAGTCAATGGGATTTTGGCTCCTAAGTTCCTAAATCCCTTTGAAAAATGAAACTTTGGCTCCCAAATGAGTTAGGCATTGCAACACTGAGCGCAGGAAAGCCTTTAAATACCTGGGCCTAGGTGCCCACCTACATCTCTAGGTGCCCAAAGTCCTTTGAAAATCTGGCCCTTAGCCTCTCTTTGCCTCAGTTTCCCATCTGTAAAATGGAGATAATGCTGCCTTGCCTCCCAGGTGTGTAGTGAGGATAAACGCATTTGATTGTGAGGCCCTCACTCAGATATTACAGTGCTGATGGCCATATAAGTACAACACATCGATGGATAATCCAGTGTTTTCTCTCTTGTCCTCTAGTTGCTGACCCACAGAAAGGATGACGGATATACAACTACAGCTCATTATTGAAGATCTCTCATTTAGATCAAGTAGCAGAAGCGTGTGGGTTTTGGAGCAGAAGTATCAGGGACCTAATCCTGGGTCCTCAGCGAAGGTGAGTCTAGTGATTTATTTTCGTTTTGGTTCTTCTTGGCTTCTTCACATGGATTTGTATAATCTAAGGGTGTGTCCACATAGCAATTGGGTAGACATACCCACACTAGCTCTGCTCGAGCTAGCACCTAAAAATAACGGTGTGGCTGCAGTGGCGGGGGTGGTGGCTCAAGTGGGATTGTATGCAGGTAATTAGCCCGAGACTTGGCTGCTAGCTCTGCTCAAGCCAGCGAGTGTATGTCTACCCCAGCTGGGAATCACGTCTCTCAGCTGCTGTCTAGTTGTACCCTAAGAAAGATGCTAATGTCCATAAGAAGAGAGATCTCCAGATGGAAAAAAATAAGCCCCACCGTTCTGTTCTGCAAAATTCTCACCAGCTGTTCTTGGAATTTGGTCAAAAACAAAATTTCAGCCTCCTGGCTGCATATTAACATGAAATGTTTTAGAAAAGTGATGTCATACTGGAAAAAGGTTGGGAGAGGGGAGAGGATGGCTGCCAGAGCTGACTCTCTCCCTTTAAAGGGAACCCAAGCAAAGGTTTATGCAGGTAGTTGGGTGACAATGAAAAGTTTCCTCCTGCAAAAGGTCGTGTGATGAATAAACTCATGATATTAACCGTGCCGTAATAAAGCAGTCTAGTGCAACTCTTGTGACGGTACAGAACAATGGTATATAAAGAGCCTTTTGGTGTATACAGCCAATTGTTTTAGGGCACTGCACTCAGGAGACCTGTGTGCTGTTCCTAGCTCTGCCACCGACCTGCTGGGTGTCCTGGGCCGAGTCACTTCACTGCTCTGTACTTCAGTTTCCTCATCTGTAAAAGGGAGATAGACAGACAGATACTGACCTTGCTTTGTGAAGTGGTTTGAGACCTGTGGGTGAAAAGGGTTATGTACTAAGAATTATCACTAGACTAGAAAGTCTACTCATATTAAATACTAAAACAAACTATGTCAGCTGTGTGTGTGTGTGTGTGTGTGTGTGCGTGCGCACGCTCTCTTAGATCATGCATTGTGACCAGACTGCTGCAGTAGACACTAGGGAATCTATTCAGTTGCTTTCACGTTTAAATAGAAAAGCTGTCTATGTGGCAACTCAACCAGGCAAGCATGCTTTATATCTAATGCATTTGCTGGAAGTGGTCGCACTCTGTTCCTGAAAAATATCTCCTCTATGTAGATAACTCAGCATGGTATTGATGATGTGAAGTGGGATGGGGATAAAGACCAGTCATCTTCCCCCCCCTCATGAAACTTCAGCCTACGTGGCTTTGGGTGCAATCTGGTCCATTCTAACTTGCTCTTTGGAGTATATTGATGAGGTCATACCTGTCCATGATGATTTAGCGGCGCGGGAGTGACTCCATCACAAGCAATGAAAGTGCCCCAACCTTCTGCTTGATAGGGTGATGGAGTTTTTATTAGTGTCCCCCTCCGCGCCCTGCCTCAATGCCACAATGGTATGAGCATCAGCTAGTTATTGGGTATCATTTTCAAAAGTGGGTCAGTGATTTAGGAGCTTATGTCCCATTTTCATATGTGACTAGTGATTTTTCAGTGCCTGAATTTTGGATGCCGAAATTGAGATGCCTTAAGGAGGCCTGATTTTTTTTTTTTCAGAGCATGGGTGGTGACACCTTCATGGTGTCTCAGGTAGGGCACTCAAAATCACTGTTCACCTTTGAAAATCTTGGCCCATGTCCCATTTTCAAAAGTGGTTTAGTAGCCTGTTTTTTTGGAAAGTTAATAGGACTGAAGGCATTTTTGAAAATGCAACTTAAGCACTTAAATGACTTAGGAGCCTTTGAAAATGTTACTTTTTCTCTTATCTCAAGTAACTACATGCTCAAGAATCTTCATTTCAAGTGATTCCCTGGACACTGCTGTGCAAGGCTTTCAGCGTGGCCTATCAGCCAAAGAATGAAAAACCTAGCAACAATTACATTGTTTTCTATATTTGCATCACTTAAGTATTAGCAGAAATGATGACACACTGCAGAGCTGGCAGTAAATTTGTTACTGATGCCATCTGTAAGAGCCTCCCACTCATGATGCTAAAATTAAATTTACTTAACTGTTTGTTTTACGTTTCTGTGCGGGGCTGCCTGTCGAGCCAGCCTAACCCGCACCAGAACATGGATCATTGCTCAAACCGTACAGCATGACAGACCTGCTGGAAAATATATCATAGCCACATACCAAAATGAATATTGCTCCTTCATATCTTTCTCACCAAAGATGATAGGATATCAGTCCTGGTGTTGGACAGTGGAATATTCGTTCTTGTTTCCCTTCCTTTCAATAGTCTCAGGTGCACACAGTGTAATGCAGACTCTTTACAGGTATTGTCCACCTTCTCTTAACAGTGTGCAGAATTGCCAAATCTCATGACTTGTGATAGGGGACTTAGGGGCTTAACTCCCATTGTAAATCATTGTAAACTTAACCTGCTTAGATGCTTTTGTAAATCCAACTATCTGCATTGGCACCTTTAGGTTCTGCAATACTTTTGTAAATCTGACCCTTGTTTTACTTGAAGATTCAGCTCCTGGAGTCATGTGATTATGTGAGAATCTGAGCTTTCATTTTTAAAAAGAAAGTGAGTTTCTAGCCTTTATGGTTACATAAAGAGTGTGATCTAAGTGCACCAGTAAGCCTCATAAACCAGGAAGCAAATGAAAGGAATTCCAAATGTTGTATTATTTGTAAAATCCATGCCAATTGTCAGTCATGTCGGCTGCATGATTTTGGGAGCCTGACTCAGGGTTTTTGAATGTTTGAGGTTGGCTATAGGGAGTCTGGGTTTGGTCAGAGCAGAAAAAAAATTCCATATTGAATTAAATATTCTGTTGAGATCTACACTGGTGGTATAAGCCATGTAACAGACACAGAGCTGTATTATCTTCCGTTATGCCCAAACTGGACGCTCCTAGTATGCAAATGATGCTAGGTTTATGCATATTGTCTAGTGGGTGTGTAGCGAGAACAGCACTGGGCAATCACAAGATGCTGGTTTTCTGCTGTTAAACAGTGAGAGTGATCTCAATTGTCTTTTAGCCCATCTGGAGATGCTTAAGACAAAAAGAAAAAAGAAAAACACCCAGCTCGGAGGCTTTAAGACAAATACCATAAAGCTGAAACTGGTGAAGTCAGATTCCTTGGAGATAACTCAAAGGTGCATAGCTTCCAGCACACCTAAGCTTCCAGGCAGAGAAACTACAGCTCTATGATGTGTAGGGAAGGCTAGGAAAGCCAGTCCTTTCTAACGTGCACATAACACATGAACTGTCACTAGGCACGCTATTAATGAGGGGTGCACTTCATAGTCTTCAGTATTGCCTGCCTCAAGTGTTCAAAGATCACGAGCCTGAGACCACTAAATATTGTGAGATTAGCTTAAAAGAATGAGGGTTTTTGCTTTGTTTAAAGTTGGGTTCTTTTTATTTACTTTGTGCTTTTTGAGTCCTTAGTGTGCATTTGCTTCCTGCCTCTTTGTTCTGTTTGTACAGCACCTAGCACACCTAGCGGGGTCTTGGCCTGTGTCTGTGGCTCCGAGGCACTATGATAATACAAATAATAGAAATCATCCTCTTCAGTCTTAGCTCTGCAGTCATGATGGCTAGAAACTCACTTTTTATTATTTTTAAAATTGAAAGCCAAGGTTGTCATGCAAGAGGATGATTCCAGCAGCTGGGGCTTTTAGAAAAACATGAAAAACTGCGAGACTCACCGTAAACTTGTGAGGGATGGCAACACTGAGTCTGTAAGCTCCCTTTATTGCTTGTAGAGTTCAGGTGAGTTTCAGGATCATCTGCTTTACGGACATGCAGAGTATTACACGGGAATGAATAGTGCATAGCCTCAGTCATTCTGAGCATCTGAGCTCCCGGTCATTGGAGCTGCCAGTATTCCACACCCTTATCTCTGGTTTGGGGGGAGGAAAATTCACTGTAACTTGCAAATCCTGCAAGGTTGATAAGACTATAACGGGGGAGTGCAAATCAAAATGTCATATGACAACTAGGGAGCTGCTGTTTTGTGGCGTTACTATATAATCACTGGTTCTGCCATCCTTAGCAACACTTCAGTCAGCAAATGCACCATTTTCACATGGCTGGCTACCCCTCTGCTGGGAAGGGCGGTTAGGGAGGTATCCTTGTTTTTGTTCCCTCCCCGTCCCATTCGCAGTGGGTCACTTTGGGTAAATAAATAATGCTCAGAGATACTAAAAAACCTAACCAAGCCCCCTCCAACCCAAGCAGGCTTTCCTGAAGAGAGCCAGACCTGGGGGAGCCCAGGTTAATTTGACAATATTTTTTTAGGAACGAGCCCCAGCTGTGTTGCTTGGCATGGGATTGATGCTTTTTTGGCCTTTGAATTTCCTTCTTTTTCCAATTGAGGCTTCATGCTGTGAGAGCTCCCAGGAAGGAGACAAGCTGCTATGGGAGATGGTTTATGCGGCAGTCATTGGTATCCTGAGCTCAATTTCTCCCCCTACAATCAGATGTGGTCCCTTTGCTCTCCCACATGCCTGGCTGAGTGTGGCATGGATGAGAACCCGGCTTAGTGCAGAGGGAGGTGGGTTTGGAAGGCCTGGATTGTGCTTGCTCTATGGAATTGGTTTCTCAGTTATTTTGTTAATGACATTGATGGCTCACATTTGCTTTTGAATCCCTGACTGTTTCTAGAGCTTCAGGTAGGGATGCTGGCCAGAAGTGCCTTTTACTTTCTGCAGTTCACTAAGAGCTTGAGGCTTTCCCACTCAGATGTGGACCTGCCAAGGGTATTCACACCTTTGTCACCTCTAGAGATTATTGGAGTGGGTTCCCAGCGAGAAAGCCATAGCTAGTGCAGAATGCAGCTACGCACATTTCACATGCCACATATTTCATCTGTTCCTTATGGCTTCCACTTTGCTTCTGGGGGCAATTCAGGGTGTTCCTTTCAACCTGGTTAGTCCCGTGTAGTTTGATTCACCTGCGGCTTGAGACCCTCTCTCTCCATAAACACCATTTCAGTGGTTGAGCTCAGCTAGGATGTGTCGGCAGACTGTCCATCACTATGAAGCACAGACAAGTAGAGGCAGAGCACTGCTGGTGGAAGACCCTCTATCCTGGAACTTGGTTCCTCTATCAGTCCAAAGTGAGTTGACTTGGGTGCAGTGTGAGCTCTATCTTATTCCTGAGCTGGAGTGGCTGGGAAAGTTGTGTGTCATGGTGGACGCAGGTTTAATTAGCAGTAGATAATTGGTCATGTGAGAATAGGGCTTTTATTATCATTCCTGCACGCTGAGGTGTTGTGAGGCGTACATTTTACACACTTGCAAATGAAGTGACAAAGAGTGTGGCAGTAGAACCAGGAGTGTGCCTACACCAGACTGCCATGGCTGAGTCAACCTGTTTGATTCCCCCGTTACTCTCCCTCTAACCAATCCGTCATCCTTTTAGCAAGGCTGAAGTCATATATTACATTTTTGCTTTCAAAATCTTGGTCCTTGATTTTTGTGGCCTGATGTTTCCCCGGCACTCTGACTGCAGCCTGGAGGCAGTGGCACCATGGGAACGTGCTCCTTAATTCCCTGTGGAATAAGTGGTGTGAAGTTAGGTGAGGAAAAGTGCGCTTCCCACTAGCCAACCTAACCAGCTTCTGTGCTGCCTTTGGGGTACAGCATCCAACGAAGCTCACACGTGCTGGGGAGCACTTGCTTGTGCCAGAAACTCCCATCAACTTCCACCTGGATTTATGAAGCCTCCATATGCGGCATTGATTTCAATGGGTTGATTTACGTAAGTGTTCACCAGCGTAACCGGCCCTTTGAAAATACACGCACCTGCCCAGGGTATTTCAGAGATTTGCACTGGTTGAAGAGCCACCTTGGGTACCTTGGGAAAATCATGTACATTCTTTTTTCAATCTATAGTGACCTGGTCGCCCACATTATCCCCTACCCTTCCGTGTCCCCTCCCTCCCATGTCTTTCCGTAATCCATGAGCTGCCAGCTGCACTTAACCTGCATTGCCGAGTATTACGTGTGAATGAATAGTGCATATCCTAAATCCAGGTTAAAGAGTCATCCCTGCCATCTGCTAGGATTGAAAGGTTAATCTAGCCACCATGTCCTGGCTCTTTGGCCTCTCTGCTGAGACTGAAAACATATGGCCAGATCCCCAGCTGGTGTGAACCGGCGTAGCTCTGATTTCCACCAGCTGCGGATCTGGCCCATGCAGCAGGTCAACAGTAGTGCGATGCCTTTAACAAAATGGTTTGTCATTTTAGAATAATGATGACATTTAATTCATGGCCAATGACAAAGCTGGACAGAGTTTGTATACAAAATGGTAGGTGGGTTTCCTAAATATGTTTTGCCTACAAAGGTAAAAATCAAGGTTTTCAAAAATGGCTGGTGATACTAGATGCCGAACCTGAGACACCTTAAAGTGGCCTGAGTATCAGAGAATGCTGAGCACCCACCCGTTAAGTTGTGATGTGTTTTGTGGGGAGTAGCTAGGCACAGCAGTCATGGACCCATTGCGCTAGGCTCTGTACAAACACTGAACAAAAGACCGACCGTGCCCCAAAGAGCTTCCAGTGTAAGTCAGGGTCTGTCAAGGCAGGTTCCCAAAACTTGAGTCACTCAGAATCTCTAGCAGCCTTGCATCTCCCACGAATTTATTCCCAGTCTTGCAGTATGGTGGGTTTTTTTTTAAAGCCCCAATTCTTGGGGGTCACATGAATATGTGAGAATCTCATCTTACATTTTTGTTTTAAAAGGTAGGTTTAGTAGGCTAATGCTGGGTTTTTTAGGCTAATGTTCAAACCACTGAGCTATCCCGCCCCTAGCAACAGAGAGCAGATTCATCTACAGATTTAGATACAGACCATTTACATTTTGGTGGCAGGGGCCCTCTTTTTATTCTGTTTGTACAGCACCTAGCACAATGGGATCCTAGATCATGACTAGGCTTCTGCGTGCTACCACAATATTGTTTTTCACATAAGTTACCCCGAAGACTTTCAGAGCCTGAGCCAAAGCCAAAAGACATCATGCTTGAGAATTACTATCCCTCAGGTAGCATGAGCTGACCTCTCAGCAACATCTTTCTAATATGGGCAGCTGACCATTCATTAGACTAATTTCACGTAGTCCCCCGAAGGGCCAGAAGCTGGTGAAGACACTTAGTTACTATGGGCCAGATTCAGCCCTTGAAAAGCTCTATAGCCCATCACCAACCCTCTGAGCCACCTGCTGTTTTAAAGCAAGAACTAGATAAAAACTCCTCCTCCACTTAAAATCCATAAAAGGAGCAAATCGAATTAGGGCTTGTATTTGGTAGGATCAGGCCTGTGTGCATTGAAAGAGTCCTTTTAATAAATTAACCAGTCTGTCTTCTCTCACTTGCCCCATCACTGAACACAATCAGTCCTGGATCCAAAGTTCTTCTGGTTAATATGTCCTGGGGACAGTTTTTTGTACATCAGTATAAAATAAACATCCTCCCCTGGAGGTGACTACAAGTGTGACTCGGCTGAGTTGTATTTTTGCCTATGGGCTTCCCTTCCTCGGAACATTTTTTTTTTTTTTGCAAGTTTATCTGGTTGTGTTTTGCTCAATACACAAGCCCGTAAGAAAGAGGAAGGAAGCAGACACCACTGGGCTTGATACACGGTTTAAAAATAGCAGTGCTCACTCGGCCGGGGATCCCGTGTTTGCTAAAGGTCATTTCTCGAAGCCCCGCAGTTGAAAATAAGCCACTGAGCTTCCTGTTCAGGCTCATTTGTGACATGTTTGCCAATGGCAAGAAACCTTTCGCAAACTCTCTGCTTAATACCAGGCAAGATTTTATTTGCTACCTTCACGCTCTTCTTTCCATCTTCTTCCTGGCGTCCTTTCTCAGGGCCAGATTGTGATAACCAGTGACGGTCGCCTGGCATTGGCAGCACCTTTCTCTTCCATTAACATCAATAGGGCTCGTGAAAGAGTAAGGTACCACTCAACATGAGTAAGGATGTTATTGTCTCATTGATTCCTTGTACTTTGCTGTTGGTCTGTCTCTAGCCATCTGTCTTCTGTTGTCTTATACTTTCACTGTAAGCTCTTTGGGGCAGGCACTACCTTTTTAGTTCTGTATATGTACAGCACCTAATGCAGGGGGTTCTGGTCCATGACTGGGGCTCTTAGGTCCTATGATAATACTAATAATAATAATATTGCAAATTGGCCTTTACCAGGACAGAGGTCTGTGGTCCTCCCTTACATCTCTAATGGTGTAGCTACCAACCGGTGCAGGAGACTGAAAAATTAGTGACAGGTTTCAGAGTAGCAGCCATGTTAGTCTGTATCCGCAAAAAGAACAGGAGTACTTGAGGCACCTTAGAGACTAACATATTTATTTGAGCAAAAGCTTTTGTGGGCTACAGCCCACTTCGTCAGATGCATAGACTGGAACATATAGTAACAAGATATATCTACATACAGAGAACATGAAAAGGTGGAAGTAGCCATACCAACTCCAAGAGGCTAATTAATTAAGATGAGCTGTTATCAGCAGGAGAAAAAAAAACTTTTGTAGTGATAATCGAGATGGCCCATTCCAGACAGTTGACAAGAAGGTGTGAGGATACTTAACATGGGAAAATAGATTCAATATGTGTAATGACCCAGCCACTCCCAGACTTTATTCAAGCCCAAGTTAATGGTATCTGTTTCCCCATGTTAAGTATCCTCACACCTTCTTGTCAACTGTCTGGAATGGGCATTCTTGATTATCACTACAATCCTAATTTTCATAGATAGGGAACAGGGGTTCCCCTCTGATGGAAGGGGCGGGGGAGAAGGTGGGCTCAGCCCCCAGAACATACAACTTTCCTGAGTTGCAGGTGTGTTCCTGAACTCATGGCTCAGAGTGGGAGCTTGCATGGAAGGGCATTGCATACAAGTTAACACTGTCTTGGTGAGCACTAACTTGTGCTGGTTTACTCAAATGTCTTTGAGGGAAGGGCAGATCTTATGCAGTGTGTCCAAACTGCCTTCTTCTAAGGACTCGGTTTTATTTCCTCAAGGAAATCCCCACTTCTTTCCCCCACAAACCCTTCCTTTCTCCTCCCTAGTGCAGGTCTGCTGTGAGCTGCATCAGAGACCTGGGCTGACAAGCCTCAGCAGAGGAACTTCCTGATGACAAATGGCGCATTGCTACCGTGGTGCTACTCAGGGTGGGGGAAGAGAAAGAGTGGATGAAGGAAGGGGTTGAGAGATGGGCAAGGAGGAGGAGGAGGACAGCCCAAGCAGAATTTACAGTTCAGTGTATTATTAGTCATCACTGGCACTGACTAGTGAGTCTCCTAAGTAACCAGCAGAGTGAATCATTTATAGCTGAACGCTTCCAGTTCCCCCCCAACATTCCAAACTTTCCACACCAGGAAAGGCAGCTTGAAAAAAAACACACACATTCAAATGGCAAAAAATAACATTAATAAATTGTCATCCAGTGCAGCTTTCCAGCAACTAAGCACCACACTTGCTCCTTCCTCTCACTGTGACTGATGTAAGGCCACTCACAAACCTAATTAAAAGCGGGACGGTAGTTGAATCAATAGCTGGATGCGGATCCTTGAAAGACTAGTCAGTTTAGTGTGTGATTTACTCCCGGAAGCAACCGCGTGAGGCTAGTTCCTAGTAGGCAGCATTCCTATCACCAAAAAAAGCCAGCATCGACCCTAGTTGGCCAATGGCAGGCCAACTCTTGGCAGACTCCATGGAGAAACCAAGAATGGCATGGACAATGCAGACTGAACCACGCTCTCAATCAAAGATGGGTAGTGTTCGCCTGTCCCAGGACTGAGGCCAGCTTGCTATCCTTGCTGGCTAGACGATCTGTTGTGTGGCTACAGGATGACAATTTCCAGTGCTCTGATGAGCAGACAGTTTATTCAGGCTCTGCTCCCTGCTTGACAACATACCTAGTAGTGAGCAGAACTCATCTTCACTTGGATGAAAACGGATGTTCTCTGGATCTCCTTGGAGAGCCTGAATGGGCAGTATTTTATGTTGTTAAAATAGTCGTCCTTATAGACTCTGAAGAGTTTTGGATCAAGCCCCATTTGAGACGGGTTTGGTCCATAATATCTCAGAATGCTGGACATCCGTTAGAAGTAAAATCCAAACATAGGTCTGGTCTCATAAACAGACACTCCTGAGCCCATTGCTGCTGGGTGCACGGAAAAGACCAGGCAATTTACAAACTCATGAGAGAGCCCCAGTCAAATCCAACACCTTTGAGCTTTGCCCTTGGAAACAATGGGCCAGGCTAGTGTGATTGGTCCTAGTTACAGTGGTGAAATATCCTTTCAAAGGCTGAAGGGGAATTGATTGGTGTCCTCCTGCTTAAAAGAGAAAAGGAACAACATTTAGGACCTGGTTTATAAAGATGGAGCCAGGAGTTTTGTGGGAAGGAACTCTGCATTTACAGCTAGCTAGTATAAAGATGGGGAAGGAAGGTGAGCAGGGACTTCTGTAGTATAAGGTCTTGGCAGAAAACATTGCAAGGCGGCCACTGACCCTCCATCTGATGCCTTATCCACGAAACATTTGCTTTCCGAGGCTCTGATTCTGCAAATGCTTATGTGTGCGCTTTTACTTCAAGCACGTAACTAGTCTCATTGACTTCAGTGGGCCTACTCGTGCTACAAGATAAACATGTGCGTGTTTGCAGGATTTTAGTCTTGAAGGCCCTTTCTCACCCCCAGCTACCTTCATGACCTCTTTTTTCCCTCTGCTTCTATGGCCCTAGCTGTGTGGAACAATCTATCGTCTGTCCTTCTGTGTGCACTGATTCCCTATACCTTTTATAAACGAATGCTGTGATTTCTCTGTGTGTGTCTAATTACTAAGCTCTGAGCCATGATAAAACAGCATTATGTGCGGCTATATATAGGTAGCCATGCAAAGTTCTCAACTTCATTGTAGAACCATGAGCAGAATGGGAGAAGGGTGGGGATGTACACGCACTCCTGATTTTGTGGGCAGTAGCAAGAAAATATAGGGAGCCCAGTTATTAAGGGGCTTCTCTGCTTCTGTTGATTCCAGTGGGAGCAGAATGAAGCCAATAAAAGGGGGAAAAGGCCAAATCCATTGTTTCCCAACTGGGAAACCTTTTCTATCCCTACGGCAGTATTTTATGTTGTTAAAATAGTCCTCCTTATCGACTCTGAAGGGTTTTGGGTCAAGCCCTATGTGAGATGGGTTTGGTCCATAATCTCTGAATGCTGGACATCCGTTAGAAGTAAAATCCTAGCCCTGAATCCGAATGGTATAACGTTTAGTCATGCCTCAGATTTTCAGTTCTGACATTTTTCTCTGCAGGAAAAGCAGTATCGAAGCTGCAAGAGGAAAAGAGCCCTTTCTTAATGTCCATAATAATGGGGGAGGAAGTTTACTGCATGTGAACGGGGGGAGAACTGTTTAATGCATGACACACTCACTGTGGGAGAAAAGGGTAAGCGAACAAACGGCACAGGCGTGGAATGATCACAGGAAATAGGAATGCCACTGCCAGCTTAATAATAATCATGTCATCTTACGTTAGCGTCTAACAGCAAACAGAAGAGCCGGGAGCTCTTCTGATTCCAATCTTGAGCTGAAATATGGTGCAACCATTTTTATCCTGCACCGAGAGAGAGTTGCAATGGCCTCTGAAGTGATTCCCACCTCCTTGGATTAGCCCCTTTGTTTTTGAGCAGGTCATGAAGTATTTCTCCAGAATGCAGTAGCTTTAGATATTTTCCCCTGTCTCTCAACTAGACAGAATTGCTGTATTGGAAAACAAAAATCAAAGGAGAAGGGGGATTTTGTGAATTAACTTTATACTCAGGAAGCTGAAATGAAGTGTGTGGTTGGCGGGGGAGGTGGGGGTTGTTAGATGGCTTTGAATTTACAAGCTAAGGGTCTAGTCCTGCAGTTCTTACTTGCTCACTACTTCCTTTTGAATTTAATGGAAACATGAGCTGAGTGAGGATTGTAGAATTAAGCCCTAAAAGTATGTGGCAGGAGAAAATTACCTGGGAAAGATGACGAGGATGAGCTACAGTAAAATAAAAGCCTGCTGAATCTATACCCATTCCTCAAACCAGAATTTTTTTGCTGACATCCCTTGAAGTTTGGTTAACTTTTTATTTTATTCCTTGTCATACCCATCCGCCTTTGCTCTGCAGCAGCACAGGTGCCAGAATACCACGAAATAGGCAATTTTCTCAGTGTTTCCAGCAAGTATTACTTTATTCCCAGTTTAGGGGAACAAAGCTAGAGCACTGTGTGGATATAAAATGTGTATCTGTATCCGATCCGCGATTCACAAACGCGGGCTGTGGCTAAAAAGCAGATATCTGCAGATTTGCAGGGCTCTACAAATAGAGACAACAGCCCAGTCTTATGAAGATTGTATTGTCCACAGGGCAAAGTCTTTCCATTAACTTCAGTGGCCTTGGATCAGCCTCCATGTGCCTGATGCTCTCCTTAAATTGTTTTTACACCAGTATCACACCATTGAATTCAATAGAATTATTCCTGATTTTCTCTCAATATAATGAAGATCAGAATCAGACCCTCATGTAACATTTTTGTCTTGAATGGAGCCCAGCTTATTGTCAGTACTTAACAAACCAGAAACGGGTTGCTGTTGTTATTACCTGATGCTGTCTGTTCATATCACGTTCATCACCCTGGTGTCAGAGTATAAATTATAAGGTTTATTTTAAAAACATTTTCTTTTCTCTTTTTAAGAAGTGTGTTAAGTTTCTCTACCTTCTGCTTCAAGTTTTAAAAAAGGGATTATTGTGGGGAAGCCAAGTCAGATAAGCGAGGTTTGCATTGTGTTCTGAAGGCAGCGAGATTCATGGCTGGTCTGATGTGTTCCAGAAAGGAATCCCCTGGTTGTGGGCCAGCTGCCAAGAAAGCTCTGTCTCCCATGCTCACAGGTCTCGCCCTTGTGGCTGGCTGTTCCAGCGGAATGCAGCTGTCATTTACTGTTAGGCTGGTATCGGCTGTAATAATGTAGAGTTTAAATTGGAATTACTGTTTTATGGCTGGTTTTACAACTGACATTTTTTCCCCACTGGCCACTGTTGAACTGACTAATTTACTGCTTAAGGTTGCTAATTATATTTACTTATTGATGAATTATTAGCGGGGCTGGTACAATAGGGCTGCCTATTATTAAGCTTGCCATAATAAGACCCTATTTTCAGTTGCTTATAACTTTCCCAAACGATAATTATTTGGGATGAAATTTTACATGCTGAGTGTCCGCCTCGGAATGACTGTTTTTGGAAAATTTCAGCCAAAACAGTTCAGCTGTTTTGAGACCATTGTTTTGCTCATGTATTTAAAAATAAACATACAAATTCTGGCAGTCTTTCCTTTAAACTGTGCTCGCACTCCCATGCCTTGAAGAAGGGATATGAAATTTGGCAGGGGGATGGCCTTTGTGTCAGGGCTGTGCCTTTTGCTATCCCTGTGAAAACCCACCCAGCCTTGGCCAAGTTTTAAGCCTTTGAAAAGTAGCAGATCACACATGCTCTGTAGAGACTTGCTAGAACAGGGGTAGGCAACCTATGGCACGTGTGCAGAAGGCGGCACACGAGCTGATTTTCAGTGGCACTCACGCTGCCCGGGTCCTGGCCACCGGTCTGGGAGGCTCTGCATTTTAATTTAATTTTAAATGAAGCTTCTTAAACATTTTGAAACCTTATTATTTTACATACAACAATAGTTTAGATATATATTATAGACTTATAGAAAGACACCTTCTTAAAAACGTTAAAATGTATGACTGGCACGTGAAACCTAAAATTACAGTGAATAAATAAAGACTCAGCACCCCACTTCTGAAAGGTTGCCGACCCCCGTGCTAGAACTTGGCTGAAATCTCCAAAGAGTCCTTCCTTACTAAGCATGCGCAAGCCTCTTGCAGCTCCTACCCGTGACTAAACTTCACATGTGTCATCCCCACAGAGCGACTGAGTATGCTGTAGGCTATGGCTATGGATGTTCAGAAGGACTTTCCCTGTAATGGCTGCACCCAGCTGCCACTGGAACTGAGTAGACTGGGATAAGGAGTCTGTTAATACTGGGACTGGAGAAAGGAGAGAGAAATTGGTACTAAGGCTGGCTGGAAAAGGAGACTGAGACTAGGAAATAGGTGGGAGGAACTTGGGGTGGGGTGGAAGGGAGACAGATTCAACAAGGAGCTGGGAGTGTGAGGGGAGAACTGGGACCAGCTGGGCAAAGGGACCAGGATAAGGAGCTTGGGGTGGGGAAGAGCCAGGACTGGGATAATTTGGAGGGGATGGGGCACAATGTGTCATACTGGGGGAAGCTGGAAGAAGAGTTTGTGTTCACTAGAGCACGCTCCCCTCCAGAGCCTGGAATTAACCGAAGGTGCCTGAGTCTCACCATTCTTCTGCAGTCAGCAAATATCTGTGAAACACACTGGCAAAATGTGGGTCTGCTTCCCCACACCGTGGATGACAACCTACTACTGCTATCATGTATTCTGTTAGCTTAAGTGGCAGAGATCTGTGCGGTGGACCAGAAGGTTCTAACTCTACTGATGACCAATGGTGGGTGTCAATATGATGCTAATGATGGAATTTGTGTATTTGCAGTTTGATTTTTTTTTTAAACTTAGGGAATGTCTCACACACACTCACACACACACACACACCCATGCACCCACCATGGCAAGCCTTCAAACGTTAGGAAATGGCAGGATAAAGTTGCCAGTGTACCTTTAATCCAGCCCCCTTGTGAGTATTCATTAAGTTACTGTCTTTAAATATCAGAGGGGTACCATCCACCGAAGTGGGAATTCACCCACGAAAGCTCATGCTCCAATACATCTGTTAGTCGGTAAGGTGCCACAGGACTCTTTGCTGCTTTTACTGTCTTTAAATACATGCTCCCGTGCTATTTTCTCACAGACCCTGTCTCATTCTGGGCACAGGCTGGCCTGGTCCGGGGATGAATCAGGGCTGTGTAGTAAAGGAGGTGGCCTCACTTGTTGCAGACATTGGCAGCTGTGTACCGTTTGAAGTACAAGCAGGTCTAGGCCCACGCAAAACTAAAAGCTCTTTGCTCAATTAAGGGGGGGAACCACTGATCCCTGAATTACTGGGGATAACAAATGAAAAAACAGTGGGAGTTGGGTCAAAGGTTGAAAACCAGGGACAGGGCCGCCCAGAGGATTCCGGGGGCCCGGGGTCTTCGGCGGCGGGGGGCCCTTCCGTTCCGGGACCCGCCGCCGAAGTGCCCCGAAGACCCGCGGGGGGGGCCCCCCGCCGCCGAATTACCACCTAAGCGGGACCCGCCGCCGATGGGGGGCGGGGGGGGTCCCCGCCGCGGGTCTTCGGGGCACTTCGGCGGCGGGTCCCGGAACGGAAGGGGCCCCCCCCCCCCGAAGACCCCGGGCTGCGCTTCGGCGGCGGGTCCCGCTTCCCCCCGGCCCCAGCCCCAGCCCCAGCCCCAGCCTCTTACCCCCGGCTCCCTCCTCGCCCGGAGTCTCAGCGCCTCGCCGGAACAGCCGCAGCGTGTGGCCGGCGGGGACTGAGCTCCGTCCCGCTCAGAGCCGCGTGGTGAGGGGCGGGGCTGCGAGCTCCACGCCGAGCAGAGGGAGCTGAACTCCCAGCCCCGCCCCCTCACCACGCGGCTCTGAGCAGGGCGGGGCTCAGGGGCTCCGCCGGAGACATCAAGCGCTGAGGCTCCAGGAGAGGGGCGGAGGCGGGAGCCTCCGCTGTTCTCTTGGGGGCCCCTGCGGGGCCCGGGGCAAATTGCCCCCTTTGCCCCCCCCCCCTCTGGGCGGCCCTGACCAGGGATCCAGAGCAGGATACTGAGCAGAGAACCCCCGACAGCACCCTCAATGGTGGTACGGAGTCAGTGGACACAGCCCAGAGAAACTCTGCCCAGAGGTGTGATCATTTGAGGGACTGGAAATAGGCCCCCCAGTGGCAGAGCACCCCTCCCCCATTGGAAGTTGTGTAATGAATGAGGCAGGGATTGCAGGAAGATAAAGGATGATCTCCTGGTTAATGTAGTTGAATGCTGCCCTGAGGAACTGGAGTCTATCTCTGCCTCTGGCACGGTTCCTAGGTGATGCTGGGCAAATCACTTAGCCATATTTTTCACAGGTGGTCACTAATTGTTTGTTCCTCATTTTCTGGGTACCTGACTTGATACCCCATGGTCTGATTTGCAGAAATGCTGAGCACTCACAGCTCCAGCTGAAGCCAATGGGAGCTATGCTTTGGACATCCGAAGTGGTACATAATGCTAAATACTTTGAAAAATCATGTTCTACTTGTTTCAAATTGGGCACCCAAAATTAGTGGAGCCTTTTTACCTTAATCTCTGTGGCTCGGTTCCTTGTCTCTAAAATAGGGATAATACCAGCCCTTAATCTCAGAGGGGCGTTGTGAAAATAAATTAATGTTTGTGAAACACTCGTATGCTAGAGTGATGAGCTCCATAGAAAAGCCCATGAGGAAGTTAATTCTGTCTTCAGAGCATATTTTCAATAATGTACAATAAATAGAGCATGGGGCCATACACTGACCAACAAGGAGAAAACAAAATATGAAATATCTGCTCATTCAGTGAGCATGGAACATCCTGTAAAGATTGCACCCTGAGCATATGCACAATGGGAGAGAATTAAGGTTGCATCAGATGCATAATATAAAAAAGTGTTCCGTGAATGTTTGAATTTGTAAATTATTTTGCTTCTGCTGTGTTTGCACATTTATTATGTTCACTGTCCATGAATATTTGAGCCAGTGGGCCAGATCCTCAGCTAATGCAAAGCAGCATTTTGTTCCATTGATTCCAGTGTTACACTGATTTACACCAGCTGAGGATCCAGCCCTAGGAGACTATTGCCAGGAATGCCCACAGCAGTAGTACATTTTAGCAATTATTGCAAAATAGTCTATAGAAAATTGTGACTGGTAACCATGAGTATTCACAGCAGGAGCCTTAGTAGTTACCTTCATCGTCCAAGGAACAGAATAAAAGCATGATCGATGTGTCTCATCAAATACTCAATATCTAATAGTCGTGGGGAGCTGCTTGTGAATGAGCTACAATCTAAGAATTATTGGCAGAAATTATTGGAGGCCTCTCTTTTTTTCCAAATTACTAATACTTTTCAGAAAATCACTTTCTTTATGGACAACTTGCAGTCAGAAAAAGAAGTAAAAGTTGTGAGATTTATTTGTTACAAGGCATTTGCCTCGCTATAGTAAAAACCATGAGCGCTAGAGCTTCATAAAATGAGATCTATCAGCTAAAATGAACATGCATTTTTGTCCTATGTGAGAGTGAGCACGAGCATTAATTGATCCCTGGGAAGCAAGGGATTAAACTCATCTCATCCTCCCACTCCAGTTGTAGAAGAGCTCAGTGGAAGGCTATATGAATGGCTGCCTGGGAGAAAGAATTCCATTAGGAAGAAGTAGATTCTAGGGTCATAGGACTGAGTTGAGCCCTGAGCTGGCAAATGAAATGTTAAGTCCCCCAACTCATTTGGCCTGGACAGTGTGTGATATGATGGCCTATTAGCAGCACTGCTATCTTGGTGATAGTTGGAGTTTGTTCCCACCTTCCACTGCTCTGTGAGCAGTAACGAATGCAATGGCAGCCAAAGTGCTTTTCCTGAGAGAAGCAGGATGGGGTCGTCTTTACAAGGGCACAGTTTGGCTTCCTCCACATGCAGCTTTAGAGCATCAGACACAGGGCACAAGAGTTGTTGGACTGTAGGATTGACAGGGTGTAGCAAAGTGTAAGTTTAGATGAGGGTTTACTGGAAAAAATGAAAGGCTTTCCCAGAGGGTTTTCTTTCTAGCTCTTTCTCTCCTCTGTCTGGGTACCTGCAAGCCACGCTGAGAAATCAGCAACTGTTTCTGTGTAAGGTGGGACCAAAAAAATCTAACCAAATGCAGAAAGAAAATGAAAGTCAAGTTGTGTAATGTTCCATCTTCACTGAGTCTCTGAAAATGGGCAGGAAAATCTCGTGCTGTCTGGAAATGTAGCCAGGGTCCTCCAACACACACTGCAAGTCACAGCAATTGTGATGCTGTTTTTTTTCTCAAGAACCATCCTCCTTGCTGTCTTCACTGGCATTTACCAGTTCCTTGAGAACTTCAGATTGTGTTTCCCAAGGACAAGGGTGTAGTCATTGTTCTGCATCACCCTACAATTAGTGCGGCCAAGGGAAAAAAAACAACCAACCCCCACCGTATACGTCTGTGAAGAGGCAGAAGAAATATGACACTTCTTTTGCTAATTAGAGACCAGACTGTACGTTGCTGATTCCATCAATGAGCCCAGTAAGGTGCTGGAACTTTCATTTGAAAGTGATGCTTGTTATGAACAAGTCACGTTTTTTCTTATTAAAAGTAATTCTCCAGGCTTCCCACTTCTATTCTATGCTCCCCCGCTTTATTATATTCAGTTATATCCTATGGCCTGATACTGAGAAAAGTAACACTCGTCTACCATTACAGTTGGGTTCTTCCAGTCACCCGTGGCACTAGTGGATAAGGAAAAGTTATTTACTTATTCCCATAATACAAGAACTAGGGGTCACCAAATGAAATTAATGGGCAGCAGGTTTAAAACAAATACAAGGAAGCTTTTCTTCATGCAGCGCACAGTCAACTTGTGGAACTCCTTGCCTGAGGAGGTTGTGAAGGCTAGGACTATAACAGTGTTTAAAAGCAGCAAAGAATCCTGTGTTTAAAAGGGAACTGGATAAATTCATGGTGGCAAGTCCATAAATGGCTATTAGCCAGGATGGGTAAAGAATGGTGTCCCTAGCCTCTGTTTGTCAGAGGATGGAGAGGGATGGCAGAAGAGAGATCACTTGATCATTGCCTGTTAGGTTCACTCCCTCTGGGGCACCTGGCATTGGCCACTGTCGGTAGACAGATACTGGGCTAGATGGACCTTTGTTCTGACCCAGTACAGCCATTCTTATGTTCTTATGACCAGATGTCCCAATTTTGGGGTCTTTTTCTTATATAGGCTCCTATTACCCCCCACCCCTATTTTTCACACTTGCTGTCTAGTCACCCTAGTTGTCAATCCTCAGCACCTTTCTGAGATCAAGATGCTTAGTCTGTTTGCTCTATAAGGCCCATATCTTGTGTGGTGCTGTGCTGAACTCCTATTGACTTAAATCTAACCCCCAATTCACTGACTTCAGTGGGAATTGCAAGTGGGCCCGGTCAGGCCTTAATTCTTCCTGGCTTTTGCTGCTATTCTTTACCATACCTTCCTTGTCTTATCTCCAGCTGCCCTTTTATGATATATATGTAAACCACTCTACTGAGCTCTTGTAATGGGACATATAATCTGTTAAGCACTTGTATTACCTTTTGTATTAAGGATAATATGTAACAATCAATTTTATTCTATGCAGATTTATTTGCTTCTGCATTTACATCCAGCTGATGTGCAGACAACTGAACTGATCAGTTTTTATCCTGCAGAGACTTAACCGGTCGGCTTAACTGGCACTGGCAGTAGTTCCCTTGAGTTCAGTGGAATTGTGAAGTTACAGGTACATAAGCCTTTGCATCCCTGAGGGCATCACTAGACAGTTCCTTCCCCAGCAGGCTTCTTGTGATGCATCTGGTAAATATGGATCTAGAGGGTAGGCTTTTCACAGGCACTCAGCTTTTGTCCCTCTTTGCTTCCAAGGAAGGCAATGGGAGCTGAGTTAGGACAATGCTGAATGCTTTTGAAAATCCTATCCTGAAATAACAAAGACCACCGAGCGTGGCCCCGAAAGGGCGCAGCTCATCCTCTGCCACCCTCACTTTACAGCTGCCCTCTTCTGCAGTTCGCTAACCTATCGCGTGGTCAATGAATTTACAAGGTCAGTGAGGTTTCCTCCTGTGGCTGTGCCACATAGCTTCAAGCGCTGGTTCTTCCGTTGGCGTGAGACGGGTCCCCCTATTCCTCACCCTTGTTAAAGAGCAATTTGTCATGTAAAAAGAAAAGTGTTTTGTCCATTTAAAAGTGAGAAGGGGTGTGCGCTGACTAGGATGTTTAAGGCAATGCAATAGCTTTATTAAGGCGGCTTCAGCTCCCTGCAACGTCGAGGCAGGAACTGTCACAACTCTCAGCTGTGGTGGATGTAAAAGTCTTACATGAGACTCATTCACCGAGACCCCCTCTGGTTGCTCAGCAAGGGCTCAGGTGATGCTAGAGCGGACGCGAAGGCTTTAGAACCAACCCCCAAATCACTTTCCGATCCCCACCACGGCCGAGCTCCCTCTAGAAAATGCAGATTTGAAAGCCTCGCCTCGCCAATCACAGAAGAGCAGGAAGGTGTGTGGGAGGGGCAGAGCCAATCAGGCGGTGGCAGGTAGCTTGTGAATGGGGGTGTGGGGGGGGGTTGAAGCTCAGCCAGTCATGGGGGGGGACTCTCGCTGATCCCCTCGCTGCGTACGCGGGAGGGGCACCGCGCGCGGAGACATTAGCCGGGCAGACGGAGAGGGGGGGGCGGCTCGGCACCGTGCGGCTCTGGCGGCGGGGGGAAGTGACTCGGTGCGCGGGGCTGGGCAGGGCGCTGAGCCGCGGGGCGCGCAGGCGGGAGCCCCGGCGGAGGGCAGGGCTGCTGCGAGAGGAGGCGGAGTCGGACCCGGGCCAGGCTCACCTTCCAGCAGAGGGAGAAAAGGTGCCGCGCTGGAGGCAGGACCGAGCCCGGGGAACTTTAAAGCGGACTCGACTTCTCCTCTGGGAGCTGCGGCAGCGCAGGTCCCCCCACCCCGCCACCAGCTTCTGCGCGCACCCCGGCCAGCTCCCCCCCACACCCCGGCTCCCCGGCCAGCTCCCCCCAACACCCAGGCGCGGCTCCCCCCGCTCCTAGACCAGCTGCGCCCCGGCTCCCCGGCGCTGCTCCCCCCCCACACCCCGGCGCTGCTCCCCCCCGCTCCTAGACTGGCTCCCCCCAACACCTCGGCTAGGTCCCCCCAACACCCAGGAGCGGCTCCCCCCGGCTCCTAGACCAGCTCCCCCCAATACCCAGGAGCGGCTCCCCGGCCAGGTCCCCCCAACACCCAACACCCAGGAGCGGCTCCCCGGCTCCTAGACCAGCTGCGCCCCGGCTCCCCGCGCTCCTAGACCAGCTCCCCCCAATACCCAGGAGCGGCTCCCCCCGCTCTTAGACCGACTCCCCGCAACACCCAGGAGTTGCTGCCCCGGCGCCCCCCTCCCCGTCCGCCTGAAGTCCAGCGGCTGTAGCTGCGGCGCCCCGGCCCCGTCTCTCGGCGCAGCCCGGCGGCCCCGGGCATGGAGAACGCGCACAGCTCGTCGGCAGCCGCGGTGCTGCAGCGCTTCGGGGTGCAGGAGAGCTGCGGGCTGAGCCCCGAGCAGGTCCGCCGGAGCCGGGACAAGTACGGACCCAACGGTGAGTCTGCGCCGCGCGCGGGTCGCCTGGGGGCCTGGGGGCAGGGAGTGGGGGGGAGGTAGCGGGCTTGGGGGCGTCTGAGGGGGGAGTAAAGGGCTTGGGGGGGTATCTGAAGGGTGGGGGTACGGGGGGAAGGAGGTGGGGGTATCTGGGGGACAGGTGGAGGTAGAGGGTTTGGGGGGTATCTGGGGGAAGGGTGACAGTATCTGGGGGAAAAGAGGAGGTAGAGGATTTGGGGGGGTATCTGTGGGGGGGATACAGGGGCAAGAGGTGGGGAACGAAGCTGAGGGCATGGAGTATGGGGGCGGGGGGGTTACCTTTGGGTATGGGGATGGTGTGTCCTGTGGGAAAGGTGTTTGTTAGATGTAGTGGGGGGCCTGATTTAACAGGCAGAGGTGCTTTGACCTGTGTGTTTAGGATAACGGGCAGCAGGATGAGTGAGATATGGGTTAAGAGACTTGGAGAGGGGTGTTAGGTTAAGGGGAGGTGGGCGTGGATGAAAGGATATGGAATGTTACCTTTGTCTTCAGGAGACGTTTATGGAGAACGGGGTAATTTATAGTGGAAAGCCAGCTATACGATTAGGCTAATGGGGGAATGGGTTGGGGTCAGGGTTAAAGCCATGGGCAGGTTACCTGTGTGATTAGATAAACATTGATTAAGGAGAGAGCTTTTTGCTTTTGTAAAAATATTGCCTGTGGAAACCGTAAATACAATGAATGCACCTTGATCAGCAGCATAAGGACTGGGAAAGCAGGTCTCTTGTGGGACAAGGGGAGAGAGGCTGGCTTAGGAGATGGGGAAGGATTGGTTGCTCTATTGAGCATTAGGGCAAGGAGAGTGTAATCCACCCAAATCAATATTTGTTTAATTTAAGAGGCTCCCTAGAAGATTGGCTCCACCCTAAGCAGTGTTTGCATATGTCTGTTACTGTTCACATAAACTCTTGATGAAGTTGCCATGGATGAAGGACAGAGTCTGGTGGTGGGGATATGGCAAGTGGGACATGGATGGGTTATATTGTAAAACAGACTGAATTTGAGACACTGTTTTTGAACATCTGAGACTTTTTTTTATGTTTCTGTCAAAAAAGAAAAAAAACACTCAGAAAAACTGTTAGTGAACACAGACAAGGGAGTTCTGCTCTGATAGATTCACACCTTGGGAAGCCCACTCTTGATGCTTTTGGAGTTGATTTGGGAGGCAGAAGCCATTTCTAACTGACTTCTCATGATAAAAGCCTATTCAGGTTGTTTGAATTATAAATAGCAGGCTGGAGCAGTACTGGTGTAGCACCGTTGTCTCTGATAGAGCTAAGCCAGTGTATGCCAGCTGAGGATCTTCTGTGTGGTGGAAGAACTTACTCCACATTTGTCCTTGATGTAATTTTATCAATTTCAGCAGAGTTACACTAGGAGTGAATTTGGCCTACCAATTTTAAGGGCCTTATTCTAGTTCCTTCAATACAACAGGAATTCAAGATCTCCAGTAGATCTGAGTTGGTTCTTGTTGCTTCTAAATTCTAGCCTGGGATGCTGGAACAATTTTTGTAGTGGGGGTGCTGCTGATGGCAACCATGTATCTGGTTTTTTGTTATTACCATTGCAAGCCAAGGGTTGTGGTAGCACCCCTAGTTCCAGCACCACTGGTTCTAGCACCCTTTAATCTGATCTTCATGTTTCTAGGTTAAGGAAAATTCAGTCCAAATAAATTCTGGTGGGTGTTGCACCATTGCATCTTTATTCCCTTAAAAAAAAAAAGTAGGTATGGAAAATATGGAAATCCTTACAGCTGTGTTTACAAAATGGTACCTGTTTCACTGGTAAAATTGCCATCTAGTTTTGCAGGTATCTGTTTAATTGTCAAAGTCAGAACTTGAGTTGTTTGGCAATTTGCTTTCCTTCAGTTAAATCAAATCCTGAAGTCCCTGCTGCTCAGTAATCTACAAAAATCTCATTGCCATCATGAATTTGAGGATTTGTGCTCTGTTCCTGTTAAAGCGTTGTGGGGAGAATGGTTGGGGGGACCGTACCATTTGGGTAAAGGGGAATTACCACCGACTTCAGGAGCATCCTTGAGCGTTGAGTGTGGAATAGCACTTGAAGCACTCTTCATTCAGCAGGAAATAAGGAACTCCACTGGCTCTGGATCTAGATCCTGTGTCTTCCTATTTTCATGGAAACTCGTCTTATCTCCTTGAAAATCTGACAAGTAATTGGAAATAATTGCTGCTTACCATGTTTTGCCAAACCCTTCTGTGCATTCACGTGGACACACGTGGGAATATATTAAAATTGCCTTAAGTACTGAGTGAAAAAAATACCCGGGTGCTATGACAGTTTTGCCCTCTTGCAGTACCAATTTGGTAGGAGCGGCCTGCTCCAGAGTTTGCTGATGTTAATGAGAGTCGACTTAGTTCAATAAATATGACGTTGGTTCAGGCACTAGAGCAGCGGTTCTCAGTCTTCATTGCACTGTGACCCCCTTATATGACAACAAAAATTACTACATGACCCCAGGAGGAGGGACCCAAGCCCCGGGCAGTGGGGAGCCAAAGCCGCCCAAGGACTTCTGCTCTGGTTGGGGGGCAGGTAACCTTATCCTCACTGCCCAGGGCTGAAGCCCTCGGGCTTCAGCTTTGGCCTGGATAGTGGGCTTCGGCTTCGGCCCTGGGTCCCAGCAAGTCTAACACCAGCCTTGGCAACCCCATTAAAATGGGATCGCGACCCACTTTGGGGGCCCGACGCATAGTTTGAGAATCCCCTGCACTAGAGCATTACAGGTGCCCAGAGGTGCTGTGCTTCCAAAAACAAAAGAGGCTGAAGCCAAGCAAGATTTATAAGCTAAGAGATCAGGCAGAGTATTAAGTGGTCCTTGGATTTCATTAATTCTATCAAGCAACGGCTTGGTAATATTGCCCTTCAGATAGACGACCTACCTTGATTGTCAGAAGCTGTGAGCACTGTTTGACACCCAATACATTTTCGGCTCCTTGGGCAATAGTCTATTGCCATAAATCTTAACCCAGGGCACTATTTAAAATGCAAACAGTGAGTTGTAACATGAGGCACAAGTGCTGAGAAGCTGTAAAGCTGACAAGGCAACCATAAAAGTGAAACTGAAGTTTGTGATTGTTTGTGGAACCTTCAGATGTGCCTGGACTTATTTCCAGTACTCATAACTTACTGATGGATCATACAAGATATTACCAGAAAAGCATATTTTAAAAGTTATGCAGGAGGACACCCTGTAAAACTCGTATTGTTAAAAATTTGGGCCAATATTTTCAAACCTAGATGTCTCACGTTAGGCTATTTAATCCATATTTTTAGGCAATCTGGATAAAAGTAGCTTGCTCTTTTTCAGAGGTCCTGAATGCCCACAGGCCACTTTTAGTTACGGTGTATTAGAATGGATGTAGGAAGTTAATTTTAGGAACCCAGATTGAAAGTGTTGGGTCTGGTGTAACCGGAGAAGTCGTCCTAGGATATAATTTTACAGGTAGGGTTTGATTTGATAAATTATCTTGTCACCTAAAATGGAGAAGTTAGATATTCACATTGGAATTAACTAGGGTGAAGAAGATTTGTGTTATCCCAGGGGTCAGAAGCCAAAATCTTTGTTCTATGCCACCAATGCAGCATCTGTGCAGAGCAGTTTGAGGTGAGAGGGGTTAGTGGAGAGGGGTGACCCAGATCACCTGCACCTATATGCGGCAGAAAGGGGAGACTAATGATGCCCCAGCCTCCTTCCAGATGAGTTGTCACAATGAAGGTGCACACCCCTGTGCTGCCTTGCTGGAGAGAGCCAGGGAATGGGGCAGGGGAGCTGTATCAAAACCCCTGGGATGCCTTGTGAACAATACAGAGCCTGCTCCATGCGGGCTGAAGTGCTGCTCCGCCGTGACATTACCATACCTGGTTTTTTACCGCCCAGTGTAGGAAAGCACGGAAGCTCTTGCTTTATTTTAATCACATGTTTAAGTCCTAGTGAAGTTGATAGGACTTAAGCCTGTGCTTACAATTAAGCATAGGCTGAAGGACTCTCCTAAATCGGGGCCAAGGTGAGTGGCTTTGTGGAGGGTAATATATAAAATCACTTTAATGTAGCCCTTCAGTGGCATCTTCCACCTGCAGCTCTCAAAGTGCTTTGCAAACACCAATAAAGTTCGCCACATCCCCGTGTTACATGTTACAGATGGTGGGTAACTGAGGAATGGGGAGGTTAAGGGACTTGCATAAGGTTGCATAGCAAGGCAGAGTCTTTTGGGGAGACAGAGCTTGGCTTTTATGACTCCCGTTTTGATGCTTTAATTGCAAGAACAACCCTCCTTTACCCTTGCTGGTTTCACTTTCTCATCCCCCTGCTTCATATCGTTTGCTTCCTTCTAAACCTGAAGTCAAGTCGCCAGTTAGGGTGACCAGATAGCAAGTGTGAAAAATCGGGACAGAAGGTGGGGGGTAATAGAAGCCTATATAAGAAAAAGCCCCAAATATCAGGACTGTCCCTATAAAATTGGGACATCTGGTCACCCTATTGCCAGTTTTGTTGTGAATCGTGATCTAAACTATTAATACATAATCCTTCTGATAAAGAACCTTCTAGTAAACATTATAGACCAGTTTTCTTGTTTTTCATCCTCTATAGGTATATTGTTGTGCAGCTGAGGCATTTCAGAGCCATAACATCTGTAGCTGAGCCCAAACATTGAAATCTAAAGCACTATCAATGGTGGTTGCATTTTATTTTAAATATAAATGTTCTCCTCGAGCATAAAGTTGCTTTTTCAATTCCAGTGCTCGCATTTAAACTTATAGGAGGAAATGGAGAGAGGACCTGTCTATTAAATATCTCCAATTAGTGGCATGGCAGCAAAACTGTAAGATATAGATTTATGGGGCCTTTTTGTTTTTTAAAAAAGGAGGGGGAGGTTGTGTTCTTTTTTCATAATATCATCATCGTTGTTGTTTTTTCTGCAAAGCAACCTACAAAAGATGCAGATCTCACCATCACAGTTCTACAAGTGCTCAGGAATCTGCAAACAAAATCTTAACAAATGAATATTTTGCAGTGTTTCCACGTGTCTGGTCCATCTAATTCCCTCCTCCTTCCACCATTGCTTTTAAACCACAGGTTCTTTTTAAAAAAATGCAAATCTGTAATAATGAGCTACTGTTTCTAGAATGCCTAGTATGGAATGTGGTAAAAATGCACAAATATTTCTTGCTCTTTTTCCAGGTTTAAAACCAAAGGCCTGATATATTCCTTCACTACTCCGTTGCATTGACATAACTTAGTTAATTTTAGTGGAGTTACACGATGGACAGTCGGGCCCCAAACAGCTGTTTGTTTAGGAAAATTAATGTTATTTTTTAATCTAAATAGTTTTCCTATTTGAAAATAGACACAAATTTAGGACTTGGTCCTGCAAACTCTTAGGCACATGCATAATTTTGCTCCCGTCATTAGTCGTTGACTTCAGTGGGGTATAAGTGTAGTCACGCATGTACTTGAATGTTTGCAGAATAGGGGCCCTAATTTGTTTTGTATAAATGATTTTGTTGGGATGCAGGAGTCCCTCTGGCAAATGGGAAAACAATTATTTCAACAACTTCTAACTTGAAATAAAGCAACTTGCTTGTTCAGACTCTTTCCCTGGGTCATCCCCGTGGTTTTATTCATCAGCTTCTTTACTGGAACCATCCAGTGGATGCATGCTGAAATCTGTGCCTGAGTTTTCTAAACCCTGGCCCATTTCAGCGCATGACTTTATTACTAGCCTTGGCAGAATTAGATTTTTAAAATTTCAACAGGTTGCGTCAATGCTTATTTTTATCAATTGCAATTTTCACAGTTGCACAAAATTATGAGTTTTAAGCTTTTTTTTTTTTCCAATTTTTATCAGTGTAAATTTTTGTAGTTGTAAGAAATTATTGTGGGGAGAAGGCTCAGGTAATAATGATTTAATGACAGTGGACGTTGAGATTCAAAAAATTAAAGCTTTGTAATGTTAAAACACACGTTGTTGACATCACATATCAAAATACATAATATAAATATCAGTATTTTTCTTTGCCTACCTGTAAATTTCAATGATAATCAATGGAAATATTTTTCCCTCATTGTGTATGGTGAAATCAGTGTTTACTGACATTTAGTGACAACAATCTTACCCTTCCAAGCCTATTTATTACTAATAATAGTAATATTTATTAATATTAAGCGCTACCATAGCCCTATACAGGTCCAAAGAAGCTTTCATATTAATTAGTTGAGATTTATCTTTATAATTTGATTTTTCTGACTCGGGGCTCTTGGTTTTGTTTGAAAGGAGGAATTCTGCCTAGTGTTTGAAATGGTGATGGTGGCTAAGTGTGCCAGACCCTGCTTCTTAGGGGGCTAAGAGAGGAGAAAGATGACAGAGGAAACATACTGATCAGAACCAAGGCTTGAAATGGAGGGGAATGGTGTTGCGACTACATCACTGTTCTCTATCAGTATTCATGCCTTTATGGTTAGGGTTGTGTGATGAACTGTATTGGTTTTATGCTGTTTGAACATCAGCACAGCTTTGAGCTGTTAAGACAACAAAACAGACTGACACAGAGCTTGAGTTCGTTAGAAGCAGTGGCACGATGCACTTGACTTTCAGATGCACTCATTTTATTTTCTTCCGTCTGACGACATATAGTTGCATGTACATATGTGTGTTTTATATAATATAGCCTACATTATATACATTTGCTAACATATTGAATTAATTATAGGCAGTTACTAACTGGCCAAGGTTACATTCAGACTCTCTTGACAATAAGAGATTCTATATCACTCTAAAATATTTAGCTTCCTGAGATGCTAGTAGGAAGAGGAAAAGCACCATTTTTTTTCATTTTCTGACTCATCCAACTCTGCTCTCCGTTCCTTTGTGCATCGCCCACCTTTTCCACCCCCAAAGCACACGCTGAACAGTCTGATTCATAAACATGCCCCCACCCCACCTCAAATCCTCTTCCCTCAGGAGAAATGCTGATGCATTAAAACATCTTGAGTGCCTGAAAATCTACGTAGATACTAAACTCTATTCCTCTAATCGGGCAACAGAAAATCCAGGTTTTGATTTCCTTTTTCACTTGATAATACCTGTCTTGGCTTATGTTTTCAGAAAAAATTATTTGAGAAGAGGCTAACCTCAGAAAACTTACTCTCTCATTTCTGTCTCGCTGCTGCAGCATTTTAAAATATTCTGTATGAATTAGGAAAGAAGTAATTAGTTGCATTATTGTAAATAGTCATTTGTGCTTGTAAGATCTGTGGGCATGTGGAGTTACTAATGTTAATTTTTCTTCTGATGTTGGGCTTACTTCCCCATACTTACTTTAATTTACATTAGTTGCTCAGTGTTGCTCAGTAAAACTGCACCTATTTTTTTTATGAAAATCTGCATGTCTTGGGACCATCATGCAGAGAGCTGTACAAAATATTTTTGATAAAATGCCAGACCATGTGGAACTCTCTAGGTCTTAGGTTGCCTTATAAACTCAGACTGGGTTTGCTGACACCTTTGTGACTCTGAGCCAGTTTATGCACATCCCAACATTTATGGCTGTTTTGCTTTGAGAATTTGGTTTCTTAACCCATTGTGGTTTGAAACCATTAGTTCCTGTAACTCTCAGGAGGGGTTGGTAAATTTAGCCTGGGTTCAGCAAAGCACTTGGTACAGGCCATTTCTCAAAAGAATGTTTACACTTATCCTGGTGAAGTGAAATCGAACTTTAATAAACTTCAGCCTGTTGGATCTGAAATGCTGAGGGCTGTGTGCGTGAGGTACAATATGATGAGTGTTTTTCACCTTCAGATCTGTGGATCTGAACCCACTTCTTCAGCTAGAGTTCTAGAATTAGAACTAGAATGAACTTACTTGCTGGCTCAGCTGTGGTGATTGCAACTCCATCATAACTGGAGAGAGAAGTATGATATAGCAGTTAAAGCACAGGGTGAGATGTCAGGAGATGAGCATTCTAATCCCAGCTCTTCGATTGACCCATTGGGTTGGCAAGTCATTTACCGGTCCCTCCGTTTCACCACTTTACAGCCGAGAGTGCCTCTCAGCACTCTGGTGATGGATTAATTTATTAATGTTTGCAAAAGAACTTCAAAATTATTAATGGAAGAGTCAAGCAAATCAGTTACAAAGTACGAAATTCACATACAACAATGTGATGTCATCTGCAGGCAAACTGAATGCTTATAGAAACAGAGTGTGGGGGATAACTGGATTATATTGCAATGGTCCACACAGCTGCATTATTTGCATAGGACATGTAAAGTATCCATAACAAAACAGTAAATCCCCATGTAATGACCTGGTCTCTTTATTATGTGAGAGATTGTCTATTTTAATCTTGCACTTTGAACCAATTGTTCAACCATGTTTCTCGCCCACTTCTAGTAATTCTTACTCTGCTGTCTCCAAACAACTACATGCCTGCTTACTCTTAGTTTTATTAAAGATGGTTTGGTTTATTTTTTTTAATCACTTTGATTTGATAGGTTAGGTTTTAGGCAAGTGAGTTGTGTTTCTAGTGTCTCTCCCAAAAGTTCTCTCTAGAACTTGTTTAAAAAATACCAATGATTTTTGGAGGGAAATTTATAGAATGTAAATTTTCATTAAAAATTTCCCACAAAAATGGTTAGGTTTTTCAGTGCAAAACTGAAGGTTTTTGAAAACCATTTTTGGTTTTAAAAATATTGGGTTCGTTTTTTCCACCCCAAAACTAAAAAAATCATAAAAATACTCCCCCCCCCCTGCAAAAATAAATTTCATTTCCATTAAAATTACTCCTCCACATTTGGTAACTGCTACTGAGCTTTCTTCAGGAAGATCTGTGTCTGATAGAGGTGGACTTAAACCAAAAATCTACTGTCTGAACACCCCCACTTTAGGGACGTTTTTATCCGAGTCAGAAATTTATGGCACCAGCACATACATCCCTGTTAGCTAGTTTCATCCTTTTGAAGTGATTGGGCCACTTGACTGTGCCTTAATATACAATTTGAAAAGAGACAAATATCCTAGGGAGGCAGAAGGTGGATGTGGGAGCGTTATGTCAGGTGACTCTTTGTAAACCTCTGTATGTATAAACCTTAGCCTGATAGTGCAATGGGGCTGTACACTGATTGGAGTCCCTTTGCAGGATCAGGGTCTTGTTCACTACACTCAGAATTCCTGTGAGGATCCTGATAGGAGGGAAGAATTGTCCAGCTTGACTCGAACCTCGACAGCAACACAGCTTTAAGAAGCTTCAAACCACATATGTGCTCCAGAATTTTATGCAGGCAAGATTGTGCTGGACCGTGGTCTGAAGCTATGTTAGCAAGCAGAATTGTTAGGGGGAGGAAATGCTGCAAAAATGGTTCTAGCTGAGTATAATAAATTGCAGGGCTTATATAACAAGTCACCAGTATAAATGGCATAAGTGATCTGGCATTGAAATGCTGTTTATGGATACATACAGTGTGTACTTGTAAGTTTGGCTGCACCTGTGATCCACAAGCGCTGTATAACTTTCCAAACAACTGTTTTTTTTTCCTTTGCTGCACTGCTGTCTAATGATGGGAGCTGAACTGAACATCTACAAATTTCATAAGACAAGCCTGTAGCATCCATTTGACTTGTAAGCCATCAGACTTTTTCCTGTGTGTTATGTTATAGCCATAACACAAAGATGCTTTCACTTATTAGGTTCTAACAATGGGATATTGGATAACCCTGGTTATAAAGTAGACCTCTGGGAGAAGGCAACTTTTTCCCCACAGCCAACAAGAACAAATAGAATTCAGTCGGGGTTAACCCTTGTCATCGCTTAGAAATGTTCTTCAAGCTCTGAAATTCTAAGCAGTATCCTTTTTATTGTAAACTGCCTGCTGTTCTGGGCCTTTTATTTATAGCATATACCATTCCAGAAACACCAATACGAATGATGTGTTAACAAGGTGAGGTTCGTTCAGATGCCCAAGCCAAAGCCCATTCGAGGTCACTAGGAGTCCATGTGCTCTGGATCATACCTCAAGGTATGATTTTTTTTTCCAGCAGTACTGAGCGCTCACAGCTCCATTTGAAGTCAGCGAGATCTGGA
Organism: Mauremys mutica; assembly: GCF_020497125.1. Lineage (NCBI taxonomy): Eukaryota > Metazoa > Chordata > Testudines > Geoemydidae > Mauremys > Mauremys mutica. The sequence continues at coordinate 9,992,863 of NC_059090.1, read as the reverse complement.
GGAGCTCAGCAACGCTGGAAAAATCAGCTCTTTAAAATATCTTCAAAATAGGTAGATAATAGTGAGGAGGAGGATGGTGGGGAAAGATTTAAGAATTGTATCTAAAGCACACTCCCAAAAAAGGACCTTTCTTGGTGCTTTCTGAGGAGGACAGGGTTGGGATTCAGTGCTAATATTGCTATGTCCAGGGCCGGCTCCAGACCCCAGCGCGCCAAGCGCACGCTTGGGGCGGCATTTTGCCAGCAGGGCGGCAGGCGGCTCCGGCGGACCTTCCGCAGTCATGCCTGCGGGAGGTCCAGCGGAGTCGCGGGACCAGCGGACCTCCCGCAGGCATGACTGCAGAGAGTTCGGTGGTCCCGCGGCTCGGGTGGACCTCCCACAGGCATGCCTGCGGACGCTCCACCGGAGCCGCAGGACCAACGCACCCTCCGCAGGCACGTCTGCAAGAGGTCCCCCGGAGCCACGGGACCAGCAACCGGCAGCGTGCCCCCTGCAGCGTGCCGCCATGCTTGGGGCAGCCAAATTCCTAGAGCCACCCCTGGCTATGTCAAAAAACTAGTCTGTTAAACCACTTGCTATCCCCTCTGAGAAAATGCATCTGCACAGTCCTCTTGTGATTTTATGAAATGTAGTGAATTGCTGAGCCAAACTTTCAGAATAACTTAGTCCCCATTTAGGCATCAAAATAACTGGACAGATTTTTAAACGGTCTCAGCTTTTTGGGTGCTGAGCTCTCCTGAAAATCTGGCCCATAGTGCTTATGACATTGAGATTGACAGTCGTATCAAGGGCCTGCCTAATGTGGTTATAGTGCTGCTCTGGCAGAGCCATGAGGGGAAAGACTGTCTCTCTCATTCTTGACCTGCAACAGCTGTTAATCCAGGTGACTTTTCCCTGCAGATGAGTGTCCAGTAGGGGCTGAGTAGAGAGCACTAAGAGATTAATAGAAGTGGTGATCTAGATCTCTAAGAAGTCACGAGACACATGTTGCATGGTGGTTCAGCATACTGAACACAGTTATGGGAGCTGGCCCAAAAGGTCTAATGTAGGTGTCAGTTTTCTGCACATCTCTTCTACGCAGTCCCCGTAGTAGGTATGTATTTAATTAGCAAGTAGGAATGCATGGCACTCATGTCCTCACTCTAGCCTAAGGCTTTGAAGTTCACAGCTCACTAGCTGCAGCTGAACTTCTTTACAAGTTCCATGGTGTGAATAGTCTCTCAGATGTTGTCTCTGGGGATTCCCACACCTCCCGCTCTTTCCGATTTGTATACACTTGGAGGACGAGGATATAGTCTTCTGAGGACATCCCCTCCAGATTCTTGACCAGGTATCTGAAACAATCTGAAAAGAGATTTCCTCCACTGAACCAAGACTATGTGGGGATGGATCTTAAAGGTTGAAACTTTCGAAACAGTTTAAGGCATTTGGATGCTCAATTCCCATTAAAATTATTCCCCTGAGAGCCTTTGAAAATCTTGGTTCAGGAAGGGGTAGTGTACCTGGGGAAATTTACCGGTATAACTATTCCAGTATAATTGGACCTGTATAACTCCATATGTGGACACTCTTATTCTTGAAGTTTCCACATGTAGATGAGTCCTAAAATGGGCACCCATGTTCTATAGATGTGCCCAAGGGAGCTCATAGGCAGCAGGAGCTACAGCATACAACTATGGAGTCTCAATATCTTGTATCTAAGGAGCTATGGGGTCCAGCGGACCATCAGCATCTCACCATTGACTTCGCAAATGCCGTTTGGGAGGGCATTTATTGTAAACTGCCTGCTGTTCTGGGCCTTTTATTTATAGCATGTACCATTCCAGAAACACCAATACGAATGGTGTGTTAACAAGGTGAGGTTCATTCAGATACCCAAGCCAAAGCCCATTTGAGGTCACTAGGAGTATCTTTTAAACATTGGTGCTCAAAGTTATTATTTGTTGTTTGTATTGTGCTAGGTGCTGTACAAACACAGAACAAAAAGACAAAGTAAAATCATACTTTTAATTTAATTATATTTGTTTTTAATGTGTTTGTGTCACACCCACCCACCCACCCCAGCATGGTGCACTGGAAACTGACTGGCACATGGCACTTGCTCTAATTGTAATAGGAGAAGGAGAGTGATTGATATATATGAGTGCTGTTTTCTAGGACAGTTTGTCTGATGTGGTTTATTTTAATAACTAGTTAGCAAAGCCTGTCCCAGGGAGAGAGGCAATTGGAAGGGGAGGGACAAAGCTTGTGAGTTGACTAATTTGCTGGATTGACTTTATAGTTTTCTCAGAGCTGCAGGTGATACAGAGTTGCCAGCTGTTGATTGCAAATCACGATTACAGGCTGGAGTTTTTAAAGCTCCCCATGATTGTCTGGAAAAAGCTGTTTTTTTTTCATTGCTCTTTGCCGTTATAATATATAAATGGCCGCCACTTCCCTTTGGGTTTCCAAGTGGGATTGAAGCCAGGCTGCCCTCCGTAAAGCTGGGTGCCCTTATTCAACCTCTGTGTCCCAAGCAGGGGAGGCTGTTAGGATGCAGGAATGTAGCAGGGATGAGGGGGAGAATGCAGGGATTAGGGGAAGGAAGGTGCAAAACTCCTATGAGCAATTGGCGGCTGGGGGCTGCATTGTTGAGTGTGCGTGGAAGATTGAATTTTAGTATGATGTGATTGCACACAAATGGGGTTTGGGGTCAAGGTAACGAAAGGTACAGAAACCCGGGTGACAGACCAATACTCCTCTCCCCCATTTATTATTGTTCACGTGGTTTTTGTTGTTGCTGTTCTGACTCATGACTTTTTTTTTTTAAATTCTTAATGTTGCTGGTCCTGGGAGCGAGATCCGTAACAGCGACCTCCTTTAAAAAAAAAAAGGGGGGGGGGGACGGGAAATACGTTGCAACTAATTACCGACTGCTCCAATAATCACTTTATAAAACGAGTAGCAAAGGTATAATTTTGCAAGTCCAGAAATGTTCAGTAACTAGAGCTGAAAAGCTGTAAAGAGAAATGTGGTTACTTGAGTATTTCCATGACGTGTGCCTCTGTGTGTGAGAAACGCTCCTCAGTCGTGGTTTAATCCTGTTGCTTTAACCATTTAAAGGAATGCTGCAAAGCCCAAACCTTTTCCCATGCTGTGAAAAATCCATCCCGTTTTCTTTAATGCTGCCTTCCCAGACTTGTTAACACCCATGCAGTAGCCAGTGTCCATTGGCAGAAAGCTATTACATGCATATTGGTGGCCAGGGGCTGCATTGTTGAGTGTGCATGGAAGATTGAATTTTAGTATGATGTGATTGCACACAAATGGGGTTTGGGGTCAAGGTAACTAAAGGTATAAAAACCCAGGGGGAGGGATAGCTCAGTGGTTTGAGCATTGACCTGCTAAACCCAGGGTTGGGAGTTCAATCCTTGAGGGGGCCACTTAGGGATCTGGGGCAAAAATTGGTCCTGCTAGTGAAGGCAGGGAGCTGGACTTGATGACCTTTCAAGGTCCCTTCCAGTTCTAGGAGATTGGTATATCTCCTATTATTATTATATTATTATTATTATTATTATACATATGATTTCAAGGTCAAGCTTAGGCCTGTTTATAAGATGTGGTTAACACTTTGAACAAGTGTCGTGCTAATCCAGCTAGGGGAATGTAGTCAATAAATTGGTTTTTTATTAATAATTCTCATTAAGGGGTAGACTTTGAACCCTTTACTCACTTGAGTAGTCCCACTGCAGTTATCAGTGCAGTTATCAGTGCAGTTATCAGTTATTCTTGTGAGTCAGACACATCAATGAGGTCAATGTTGTTGAACAGTGTGAAGAAGGGGTTAAAAATCTGTCCCTAATCTAACATTTTACCTATGAGGAAAATTATTTTCTCTGCTGAAGTAAGCTCGCCTCATGCTGCTTTTTAGTAGGCCATCAACCTCTTGTCCAAAATTAGTGTCGGTTGATTTCCCCTGTATAAAGAGACTGGGGGTGGAAACCAACATGAAAATTCCTAGAAATCGTCATCTTTATTTTGCTGTCATTTTCAGACTTTTGGGCCAAATCGGCTGCTGATGTAACCAGGGGCATCTCCAATAACGTCAGCAAACTGGCTAGATAGCAATGACCTGATATTAATGGAGCTGAGTCCCACTTACGGCAGTGGTAAAACTGGCTCTTTCTGCCATTGACTGCTCTTGGTGGAAGAGTCCGTGAACTGGGGAATGAAGTATCAGACTGGTCAGAACTGAGATGTAAAATTGAGGTCCTGGCCACTGTTACTTTTTGCTAAGAGGAGGAGTTATAAACCCAGTCAGTGTGTTAGCCAGATTCTAACTTAGATAACTGTGCTCTGCCAACGTACAATTCCCCTATTCCCTGAAGTTTAAATGATACGATTCTTCTTTTTATCATTGTTTATATTGCTATATGTCATTAATAGCTTCTAAGTTCCACCCCAGTGGTAGCTACGTTGCCATAGCAGATGAAACCATTTGTGAGTTCCTCTAATATATTAAAAATTATAAAGCAGTTTGGTATTCAAATAAAAGGACCTAATTAAATGTAAATTTACTTTTGTGCAAGAACAAGAAGAACTGTGCTAAATCACGGATTTGCAATGACGGGCTGGAAGTGAGAAGAAACTGGGAAGGAATAGATTGGATAAAAACACAGACAGTTCCTTGCATGTTTCTCAGTGGAGGATGCCTAGTAGAGTGTCAGAGCTTGAAGTCCACCCTCATGCTCTGTTTTAGCCATTGTTATATTTTGACTGTTATGTACTCAGTGCTGAAGGTGTGACTTTATAGAAGGAAATCCTCTTCTTGCTCTCACTATGTCCATGGTGTCCCTTAGTTCCTGTCCCTGACATTAGCCTGCTTGTATTTTTGAATCTGGTGTTTCCTGGCGTTTTCAGTGGTTACATATTTTTAGTCCATTCTAATCATGGGGTTGATGGGGAGGGAATGTAATAAATTTTAAGGAACGAACCTTTGATTTTAACCTTTCAGCTTTGTGGGGACATTTGAAAAGTTTGGTTTCCATGGTAAATGCAAAAGAAAATGGGATTAGGAAAACATATTTGTGGTTCTAAGTGCTAGAGAGTTAACCCCTTCACTGAGGTGGGCCTTTTCAGGGACAGTCAGAAAATGTAGCTGATTAGCACAGGATGGGGAGCCAGGACAACTGAGTTCCAATATTGCTATGCCACTGACTTGCTACAGTAGCCTTGGACAAGTCACTTAACATATTAATAAGGGGGCAGCAATTTAATTAGTTGAATTAGTTAATGTTATATGAGTGCTAAGCATTACTGACTAGGATGAGCTCTCTCTTTAAATGGTTGCCAGGTTGTCTGCACTGCCCTTCAGGGCTGAAGAGGTATATAGAGAGGTTTGAGGTTTTTACGTGATGGCCTCTGTTTGATCAGAAACCCGTGGACTACTACATAATCACTGGCTGGGAAGTCCGAATGCTCTTTTTCAGACGTGTGGAAATACATCTTGATGGAGGAGGGTTCTGAGTGAATGACATGGGTTCTAGTGCTGTGGAATATGCCGGGTAGATGCATGGGCTGTGACTTAATAGTTACATTGCTTTGAAACTCTGTTTGGTAGCGGGAGAGTGTGGAAAGTCTCGTTCCAAGAAGTGCAGTTATGCTGGAAAATTGCATTTGGCCTCTGACCTCTGGACTGGGCAATTCATACAAGGTCCATGGTGGTCAAGGTGTAGGGTATCCAGTGTAATTGGGCATTTGCAAAGAAAGGGATTTTGTCCTTTCAGGGCACTGTGTAAGGTGCAGCTGTTCAGACAGGTTGAGGATGAATTTTGGACAAGTGATGAGAGAGTTACAAGCTACTGGAGTATAGTACTGAGGAATTCATTTGACCACCCTACGTTGGGGACAGCTTGTTGTGACATGACACGCAAATGCGATAGTGGTGGGTGCAATATACCTTTGCCTCCATCCCGACTTTATTTTCAAAAGCTGAGAGGCTTTTACCAGCACAACTCCCATTAACTTGAACAGGGGCTAAGCTGCTAACTTCTCGTGTCACTTGGAAAATTTGGTAGGGATGACGTTTAGGTTCAAGTGTGTTACTCTTCTGGGTTCCTTGTTTTTTGAGCGGAGTTGTGGAATAAGCTGGCACTGTGGCTTTGCAACCCATCCACCCCTTCTTTAGTTTCACTTTTGTGAAAACAAATAAATTCTTAAACTTTCTATAATACGCAGTCCTGTTTCCTTCTCCCTCAAGCACGAGGGGACACCCTGCTACGTGACACCTGAATGGGGAATGCGTAAAGCAGAAGAGAAAATTGTATCTAAATACGGGATCTTTATTTGCATTAATTGCAAAGCAGCTTTGCCATCTTGCATAAACAAAGTGTGCCCTGTAGAAAAAGGTTTGTGAAGTCAAATTCTTCTTCAGCTGGTATTTATATAACGCCATGTTGCAGAGCAGCAGAGAGTCCCATGAATGCAAAAGCTGCCGGACTCGCCTTTTAAATGCAGCCATTGGCAATACTGCCAGCAGTTGCATCTTTTTTCGTTGAGCATCAGCAAACCTGTAAAGTTAACGCCTGCCAGCTAAGCGGCTAGACCCTAGACCTTGGTTTAAAATCAAATATCAGCTGTCACAAGGTGACATGGCCGAGGCATGTAACCGCAGAATGCTCATGCGCACTCCCGCATGCACCGTTCCCACAGCTGTGAAAACAATTGCCTCTAACATCTTTCTGTACTACGTGTAATCGAAATCATCTGGGATGGACACTAATTCTGCTTGCTTTGCCAATGGAGCTGTGCTAGTGTAATCAGCTTATTTGCTTGTTTCAGTTTCCGTGTCGGCCTTCTACTGTTCCTTCTCGTTCATCGGCTTATAATGTAACTTCGTTTGCTGGTGTTATGTATGGACATTGTTCTCTGCTGCTGTGGGCCAGCCTTAGTCTACTGCCCTGTTCATAAATGTGACAAATTAATAAGCCTGCATCTGTCTTGGTCTTTTGTTATTTATTGTTTGTTCATTATTTAAACTTTAGAAATTGTCCTCTCTCAGAAGTCTAGCTAAGCCCTGGAAGTTCACCTAGCCAACTAATTCAGCGCATATGAGCTTCATTTGCAGATGTGCGGTCTCTGCATTCAAACAAAACAAAGGAACAGCATAAGATGATCCTAGCCTAGCAGACCCTTTCCTACTTTGTGATTTAGATGAATTGGAGTAACTTATTTTCTTGTGCTTTGTTACCAAACTTATAGCAGTGAATAAAAATTGAAGTCGGACGCCTTTCTCCCCACACTTTCCCCCACCTCCGTACAATTTTTTACCAGTTAAGGTGTTAGGTTTTTGGCATTCGTCATTTAGGCAATGCTTCCCACTCATATGAATAATAAAACGTGTTTTATACACACGTATTCATCAGTTGAGAAACATACGATGAATGTGCATTTATATATCTCTGTGCATTGCAAGGATACTATATACGTTGTTTCATTTCTGTTCCCGCAGCCAGGGCCTCAGAATGTGTGAGAGCCTTCATATCGCTCCATGCACAAAGGCAAATCTGGCTGACTTGTAAGAGGAAGCTTGTGGATGTGAGCTCCAGTGTCCAGGAGTGTCAGGCCCTTCAAATTCTGCCCCACCGTAGAACAAAACTGCAGTGTCTCTGCTGTTGAGCTGGGAGGTAAGATTTGCTCCTTAGAAAGGTGGCGGGAATCAAGGGGATATGCAACTCACTGGAGTCTCTTGGATGCCTAAACTGGTCGCTCCTTTCTAACCAAGGTTATGTCTTTATTTGCCTATGCATTTGTGCTGGCCATGGACAAGTTCTCTCCAATGGTAAATGAAAATGGCTAGTTTGCAAGATCCAGGGAAAGAGCAAACTAATGTTTTGAAAGCATGATTCTGTAGCGGAAATGTAAGGGAGGCAGTGGAGCCGACCACCCAGGCTAGTAGGGAGAGGCGCAGAGGGATGAATTGGACAGAGAAGGAAAATAGCCATTAGATCGTTTCAGCAATCCTGAGTTTTCAGGAGGGTGGATATTGATGCAAATCTGGGCAGCCTCAGATGTGAGCCCATTTTTCTTGATTTTGGAGACAGGCCTGTTTGCAGTGGCCATTGTTATAATTAGCTGGGGAAAATGCAAATATGCCCTCATATCCCTTCGTTCACCTCCAGGAGGTGAAAACAAACCAATCCAACATGGAGCAACTTAATCTGAAGATTAATTGGTAGCAACAGTTACACTGTCTCCTATGCCTGTCAGAATCCTGGTTCACATGTAAAACTAAACTGAAATGTGTGGTGTCGGCTAATCCTGTCACGTCGCTTTCCAACTAGATCGCCTGCTGTAAAACAGTGTGGGGGAAAAACACCTATCAGCAGTAGTCTCTGGTGGAAGGGAGAGCCCACTGTTTTGATAAGTACTTACAAATTGCCTAGCAAACTTTACATGTCTGTCCAGTTTTTTTTTTGTTCCATTTTGTAACCTCCAAGTCAACAAAGGGTCTAAAATAAGGAAAATGTGGTGAGTGAGTGGAAAAATGAAAACAACCCAGCTGTGCAGCGTATCGGACAGGAAACCTGCAGAGCACTTATAAAGTTGCAATGTCAATGTTGAAATGAAACATTTGCTACTGCTCATGAATCTGATTTAAAAAAAAATCCTTTTTGAGGGCAAGATTGAGGTCTTAAGTTTCTGGGTGTTTTTTTGTTTGCTAAGGTGTGTGAAAGGGGTATTTTGGTTTCTAAGGTTTTTTTTTTAAAATTTATTGTTGATTCAGTCTCCTTGTATTTTTCTCTTCGGTTAACATTCCCAAGGGTGAGGTTTTTTAGGTACTGATGGTATCGGTGTAAAGTTGAGTGAGCACCATTAACTTTCCCATGAAGTGGGGAGGGGAAGGGAATCCCTGTCTTGTTCTTTGGGCTTTAAGTATCTAAAAGACCTAACCTATGGGCTGGGTCAGGCATAGGGTAGTGTTGAACTCATGATGGCCTCTGTTACACTAGAACCATGTGGCTTTGGCTGAAAACGGCCTAATTAGTTTTTCTGTAGAATTGGCAACTGGCTTTTCTCTCCAGATCCCTCTCTTTTCCCCCTTGGATCATAGAATTCCCCCCCCCCCAGATGTGTATGTGTTCTTTGTTCTGTGCACCTGCCTGTCTAGGGATAGTGGGGGTATCTGTTTCGAACCTGCTTGGTTTGGACAGGAGATCAGAGGGGTTATATTTTTCACAAGTTCAAGGTTTTCCACTAAGAGTTTTTGAGGCCAGTGGCTTTCGATTTTATCTAAAGGTCACTACAGGCTCCCCACCCCCCCGCCGAGCTCTGTCCTTTTACTAGCGTCTAAGGTGAATCTGAGCAATTTTAGCCTTTTGTAGGTAGGATTTAAACCATGGACATCACTTTGAAAGTACTGTGCACAATCAGGACTGGATAATCTTAGAACCAATAATATTTACAGTTACTCTTGTTAAATCTCCTGCCCCAGTATGTGATCCAGTAGCCACCTGGTGTCAAGAAGGAATCCCTACCATGTATAACGTTGCAAAGTGACCTAGGTGCATTATCATTTGTGTCTGCCTTTCTCTGAAGTGTTGGACATTGGCAGCCATTCAGAGTGACACTGGAATAGATGGTGCTAAGGTATCTTTTATTATTCAAATCTTATGTGCCTACTGGTAGTTGGGTGCACCTCGCAACATTACTCTGGCCATCAGAGCCACTCCACTGGTGTGATTGCTGGCACAGATAAGGTCCTCAACATTTAACTACAGTGTGGTCTAGAGAGCTCTCCTGAGCATTGAGATAACACTATCGCTACCACCAGATGATGGGAACAGTGGTAAGAAGTTTTAGAGGGGGCGGAGGCAAATATAGATAAAATAAACTAGTGTTTCACCAATATAAAAATCTCTTGCCACAAGAGCGAAAAGTTTCTTAAGTATAGATAGATGATTCCCAGAGAATTAATCCATTAAAAGTATCCCCCACCCCCTTCCTTCTCAGGCACTCCAGCAGAACAGATCTTTTGTACGCCACAGACATTTTTTTCATCTGATATAATCTAAACCAAGTGCACTGTATAGTTCATTTTCCATGAAAATCCATCCAAGAAGGTTGCTGAAAATAGACCATGTTCTGAGAACAGATACCAGAAAAAGCAAGCATATGTGTGCGGGGAGGGAGGTCAGTTGAGGGGAGAAAAGTTCTTCTTTATAATTGAACTGAAATTTTTAGTGAACTTAAAACAAGCACGTCAACTCCCATGGAGGTCAGGCTTGGACTGTGCCTAGTATTGAGGGTTAGGGCGGACATGTTTTATAAAACTAATTTTGTTTATCAGCAGATGGGGATCAGCTAAAGATGAGAACAGTCAAGTTTCAAATTTCACAATCTTAAACTGATGGGGGAAAAAAAGGGTTTCCTTCTCCCCTCCAAATAGATAGAGATTCTCAGGAAACAAATAAACCCAGGACAAATGCAACCCTGTTTGAAAACCCAATGTCTGAGTGGAATCTACTTGGTCTTAAATGCAAATTATTAATTTTTAAAATGACAATATTTAAAGATCATCTTTTCCATTATCAGGCAAGTTCTGGGCTCTGTTTCCATTGCACCACTTAATGACCTTCCTGGCTCCTAAACCATTCCTTTCACTGTTTCACATGATTTAACAACAATCATAATCTCTAAGAGGAAAAATGCTGGGTCCTGATCTTGGCAAGTGAAGGAGAGAGAAACGCATTTAAGCTGTTCGGGCTTCAACATTTACGCACATTTAACTGTCAGCAGTTGAGAGTCCCAGTAAAGTCAACAGGAGGTCACAGAAGGCAAGTCAGTACTGCTACTCGTGTGAGTAGGTGGTTGCAAGATCAATTTGAATTGTTTTCTTAAAATATATTTTTTTAATTAAACACTTCCTGGGCAGTGCTGTGAACCCCTACACAACTGCATTGTGTTGAGTCCATGTGAGCCAGTGAAATTGACCAGATTAATTTTGTGTCCAAGCTCTGTAAAATGCAAAAAGTCAACAAACATGGAAAAGCAAATTAGGTGTTTTAAAGTAGTTTTAATGCCATGAGTGGGTATTAGTAACACACACAAATCCTACACACACAATCTTTACATCTTAATAGCCATTTTAACGGGATTCTTTAAAACATTTTTTGCAGACCTCACTAAAGTGAAGTGTGATGGTTGGTCTTTGTAACTGTCTGCCAGCACAAATAGCTTACTCTGATAAGATCTAGCAATGTTCAGAACAGGTGCTGAAACTGTGTCCTGCTCACCCCTGCAGGATTACCTTCTTGTGGCATGAGCTGTGTTTTGCATTTTCCTTGCCAGGTTTAACACAAAAGTGCATTATATGAGCATGTTGGAAAATTAACCCTTTCTTTCTGGAAGACTAGTGAGTAGCTCAAGTTGTGAAGTCAGGGATCATCGAGGAGGAAAACTTCACATCTGCATACTACAGCGTTGTTTCTCTGATAGTACTTAGCATTTCTACACTACAGTCCCTTTATTGCAAAGTTTCACCTTGTTTTACCATCTCTCTGTGAAATTCTATATTACCCCCATTTTACACAGGGTAAACAGAGGCAAAGGGTTGGGTGATTAACACAAAGTCACACAGCAAATTAGTGGCATAATTAGAAATGGTACCTAGGAGTCCTGGCTCCCAATCTCCCGCTTTATCACTAGGCACTGCCTCCTGTAAAATGTGATCTTTACACGTTCGATAATTACAATGAGATACTGACTTTGTGCTTAGAAAATCCAGTGATAAATTCAGCGGGGTAGCCGCCGACAACAAATCAGGTTTCGGCTCCATTTTGCTGGAAAGCACTGCTGGTGCATAGATGCCATTTGTCACTGCCTTTGGAGGTGCTCCAGGTAATTGTCTATGGAATGGAGCTCCACAGAGACAAGCGCAGGATGTTCAAAGGTGTAAACAGGACCAATATTCTGTGACCACTGATAGCTGAGTAACTTTTCTTGGAGTTGACTTTTTTTATATATATAATAGAAACCTGTTAAGATATTTAATTTTCCAGATGTTCTGCTGTGACCCAAGCCTGCACCCACGTTTCCAAGTTACCCTGTCCTACTAGATTTAGTACATTGTACATTCATCAATGTACTGTTGTGGAACCCCTGGAGGGGAGGGGTTTAAGATAAAGTGGAATGACACCACTGGTCAGTAGTCTCTGAAGGAGTTGCTGCAGGACCAAGCTCTCCTGCCCCCTGTGAGTGAAACCACCCCACCTCACCTTCGGGTCTGTGTGGTGTTTGGTGTGGGTGCATTAAATGGCCCTCTCTTGGCATGGCTGCTTGTTAAGCCACCCTACTGTCAACCCTTTGTGTGTCAAATCAACCCCCTCACCAAGTGTCCCCCCCCGGTGTGTAAATTTCCCCCTCTCTAGTACACACACACACACACCAGTTTGTGTCTCTTTTCTTGTGTGTGTAACCTTCCCTCCCAGAAAGCAAGAAAGAGTCTTGTGACACCTTAAAGACCAACCGACGTATTGGAGCATAAGCTTTCGTGGGTGAATACCCACTTCATCAGACGCATCTGTTAGTCTTTGAGGTGCCACAGGACTCTGTTGCTTTTTACAGATCCAGACTAACACGGCTACCCCTCTGATACTTCCCTCCCAGGTGGAGGTACTTGTTGGGATCAATAGACACCCCCTCTCCCTGTGCATCACTCCCCCAGCTGCAGCCCCTCCCCACCAAGCTCTGGCCACAGCTTGGGGCGGGGAGGCATATGGCCCTGGGAAGGCATGAGGGGGGCAAATGGCCCCAGCTACAGCCCCCACTGTGGGGCAGGGGCTGCACGGTCCTTGGTTCCAGCCACAGCTGCAGGGCAGGAGCACACAGTTTCACCTCCAGCCTCGGCTTCAGTCCCTGACAGCTAAAGCCGAAGAAGTCACTGAGGTCCAGTAAAGTCATGGAATCCGTGATTGCCATGACCTCCATGGCTAAATCGTAGCCTTATTGATAGGTTGTTTATGGAAATCCTTAAGCAGAGCAACACAGGTTGTAATGAAGTGCGCTTTGAGAGACGATGGATCCTGGATGCCTGTAATGTTGAAAAAGGAGTTGGAAGATATTACATCATAGAAGAAGGTTGAAAGTGTGTGGAAGAAGAAATCTGGAATAAAATTAAAACAGATGTGATTGATATAGCTCCAGACAGCATGTCAGAAGAGGAGGAGCAGAGATCTACCCCAAAGAGGTTGTCTTACATATCTTCTTCATCACCCATCAGGAGTTCAGTGACAGCAGCTAGCAAAGAAGAGGGATCAAGAGGTGATGGAACATCATAAGTGGCAGCAGCAAAAGGAGCAGCAGCTCCTTAAACACTTTGGCAAACAGGCCAACATCATTGGCTCAAGGATTCAAAACGAGATTGACTGTTTTTTCCTGGAAGACCAGTTCTACCACCGGCAGCAGTCAGAATGGAGGACAGTCCTTTATAAACCAACAATAGACTCGTCAGAGCATGACCAGCAGATCCAGAAGACACGTTTATCTTTGACAACAAACACACAGACTACAGCGTGGCACACGTCCTAGTGGGCTGGGAGGAGCTATTTATCTCCATTGCTACAGAGAACCAAGTTTTTGATCCACAACGCCGAAGAAATCCACTCTGAGGAGACACAAAAGTTCTGGGTCTCCTATGATCATTCTGACAGGGATTACACTGGCAGGCTGTTCAGAAGGTCATGTTCTCATTTAAGTTCCTGACTGGAGAGGAGAACTCTCACTCTGGATAGACTACAACAGGAGCTGTCTCTTGAACAAACTGTGTATTGCCTTGCTCAGATGGCACCATGCACTAGGCCTGATGCTCTGCCCAGTGCCCTGGATTACTCACAACTCTTACAACACTCTCTCTGTGGTGAAAATGTACGATGATGGCTCTTTTCTTCACCACCACGCTTGTATATCTGCTGTCCAGTCACAGCCATTCTTCACTTGCTTTGTCCGTATCCCTGTATTTTTTTACTTCAGATACCAAATCAGATATTGAACGGGGGGAAGGGGGATGAGAGAAGATTGAACATAGAGGTTGATTTGTCCTTTAAATTCAAATTTTACAGAAAATTTTCTGGAAAAAGTTGCATTTTATTAAACATTTTAAAATAGGAAAAATTAAAGATAAAAGAAAATATTGCAGCAAATGTGAGGTCTTCCAAAACTAAGCACAATGTTACATTCCATTCTTAAAAAAACAAACAAAAAAAACCCCTCCAACCACTCACAAACTGTATTTTGCTAAACTCATCAACCTGCTGTTGTGTGTCTTATATTCATTATAGGGTGTAAAGGGAAATGTTTACTGGTTCGCTTGTCTGAAAATATTTTTTTATGATAAGCTTTTGAAAACATGCTGTGTTTTCCTAGAGGAAGAAAGTAGGCAACTCATGGTTTTAAAAATTAATTAAAACTTCATAATATGAATATAGTGTTTCAGTGTCCTTTAATGCTGCTATATGTTGTCAACTTCTGCTAGAACATGCAGATGGCCAGGTATCTGCCTGAAGGGCTGGCTCCTGGAATTAACGATAGGGCTCTTTAGACAAATAAGACACTTGAAGTGAAAACTCTGTCCCACTAGTTGTCATTTGTGAAAACATTGTTTGGAGACTAGATGTTAAAGGATAATAGGGGCTGTGGAAGGTACAAAATGGTACCTCCTTTTATTGGCTAGTACCCAAACTCATTTTGGGCTGTACACCTAACAATTCATAGGACCAGATCAACACTAACTTCTTAAAGTGGAGCCATGTTTCAGCACCGTATCCAATTTCTCTTACTAGCCCAGAGTGGTTGATGCCTAAACAATTTGAGTATACGTTGTGGGGAAGGTAGCCAGTAGGACATATTGTATTTTCCTCAGTCGGCGTGAAAGCTGCACTCTGGTACCAAAAAGTCTCCACACACTTTCCACATGAGATGGCTAATGGAATATTTTAGTAAACTTTTTTTTGTATGCTAAACAAGCAGTATGTCCTCACTGGTTCCGTAGGACCTGATCCAAAAGCCATTCAAGTAAATGGAAATTCGCTTTCATCGGCTCAGTAGAGTGGGATTTTCTAAAGGGCTTGTCATTGGCCCGGCTCTGCTCCCATCGAAGTCGGGTTAGGCCAAGGCTTAGCGCTTTTGGCAATTCCATCCTTAATTCTGTTCTAAGGCCAGCAAGGAGGAGACCTTAAATCAGTCTTGGAGCTGGTCAGTGTTTTCTGGTGTGGGGTTGCTTATTCATTTATTTATTTGAAGCTGGAGGTTGTTTGTATCTTAAAAAATTAATAGTATTCCGTGATTCATTATAAAAGAAGAGAGTCCCTATACTAGTCTGCTTTTAATTTTTTAAAGATACATTCTGGACATACCTGTTTAGCAGGGACAGTCCTGGTTTATTTTTTTAAGCAAAATATTTATTACTGTTCCACCCCTACCATTCAACAAAGTTGTCCCAAATCTAGCACTTCTGCGTTAAACGATTTCTCACATTTTTCTCCCCAAATGTCCCTACTTGTAGCTTTCAAAATCTGGCACGTATATATTCTTTTTTAAAGTGACCCTGGCAAGGCTTGACCTACCTTGACGACGACCCTCTCTGGAAGGGCTTCGTTTTTGGCATCCTAACTATGTTTGGCTTTGTTTTGTTTCCTAAACTGTTCTATGATGTTGCCAGGAAAATTTTTATTGAGTTGAGTATTTGGCTTACTGTAAGTGACCTCCTTGGGGGTGTAGCGTGGCAGTCTGTTGTGATGTGTCACAAAATAAACAGGTTGCTATTAAAGGTACTTAAGTTTTCACCAACTTAGCCTAAATATTCAAATGTGGCTAGTATTGGGTGCCTCTGTTTTGGCTACCCAACTTGAGAGCCCTTTGCCAAACCCAGTTTTCACAAAGAGGGATGCTCAGAACTTTATGAAATCTGGCCCATTCAAGGTGTCTCAAGTTGGCCACACAAAATCAGGTCACTTTTTTTTTTAAGTAGTCCATTGATCCCAAAATGAATGTGAAATTATCAAAAAAGAAACAATTCAGATAAAAATAAGCACTCAGTATAAAGTCTTCAATAAATCTAAAATGAAAGAGCCAAGGAGGAAATAAGAAAGGAAACAATAAAATAGAACTGAATACAAATTAACGGAGAAGTCCACACCGTTAAATTACTTTGAATACTATTCGGCTTCTATATATAAAAGACTGGTGAAATGCTGTTCTAGCAAGAAAAAGAGCAGAAATCTTTCAGATCTGTGAAAAGCTTCTCCACCTTTTGTTTAAAGTGCTTTGAGATTGACCGCTGAAAAATGCTGTGTATGTGCTAAGTATTAATAAATGGTGGTTGGGGAAAGGTCCAACTTCACATCCTTTGTAAGGGAAACAAAAGTGAAAAATTCCCTGCGATTTTTTTTAGGAAGGAGGGGATGAATTTGAGGGGGTGATGGCAAACTAAGGAAGGGAAATAGTTTTTGGGGGGGGCTAGAAAGTGGGGGAAATGGGTTTTGTACCCTTTTTTGGTACGTCTTTACCCTGAAACTTTTTTTTTTTTGGCTGCTTCTCTTTACTTGAAAGCATAGGAATATCAGGAATTCCTTGTTATACTGGAGATCTTTAATAAAAACTCTTCCAAGAGTTTGTTCAGATGTTTGGGTTCTATTGACACTTGTTTCACTCAGAGTCTTAAACAATTGAATAAAAACTGTGTCCTCTGTCAGGTTTCATTTCCTTGTTGTTTCTGAAGTCCGTAAACCTGCTTAGTTCTCCGGTTGCCCAAAAAGCTTTTTAGGAAAAACAAGCTAGCTGAGACTGGAATTTCTAATGTTAAAAATAAGTAAGGGAAAAATAATCCTATAGGCCACCTTCACACATCATAAAGGAGCAAACAGATCCCAAGCATGACTTTCATTTTCCCTTGCAGGTCACCTCCAAAAAGCTCGGATTCTGCCATATGCCTGAGTGAATCTCCCTCAGGGATGTAGCATTTTTGCAGCTCCTTGCATATCTTTCAGTGCCATTAGGGAATCACGCCCCCTTCTGATTGGCATTTCCTAGTGCCTAGCGTTTGTGTCTCTTACAGAACTCACTAGAATTGGCTTTAATATACTGCCTTTGTTTGGGGCATTTATTTCAGCACTGCACGAAAGTTAAAATGTTAAAAAAAAAAATTGTG
Source organism: Mauremys mutica (assembly GCF_020497125.1). Taxonomy (NCBI): domain Eukaryota; kingdom Metazoa; phylum Chordata; order Testudines; family Geoemydidae; genus Mauremys; species Mauremys mutica. The sequence goes on along the minus strand of NC_059090.1, from coordinate 9,975,681 downwards.
GAAACAAACAGGCATCTCTCTCTATAATTTTGTTTTTCTTTCAAGCTTTTGAAACCTGTAGTCCAGCTAGATTCTTAAACAATTTGGAAATAGAAACGAGATGAAACTTAGCAGAGACAAATTCAAGGCTAAGGATTGGGGGAGGAGGGATTTTCAACAGAGACTTTGTTAGATTGCGAAAGTGCTTCAAGGGAAGAGGTAGAAGTACATGGAACCATGTAAAACTAACCTGGACAAAGTATCTGAATGCACAGTAGGGGAACACTGGTTGGAAGTGGGTGGCAAGAGGTGGAGATAGGTTAGTTGACCCATAGGTTTTGTTTGTGATTCCCATGAAATGGAGGTTTTCTGTTTTTGTTTTGCTGCCTTGTCCACTCCCAAATGCAACCCACCTCCATCAAGCCCTCTACCAAAGAAGACAAAGTTGTTTTACATATTTAATTTGTAAACATTTGTACCTATGGATAAAGCTAACTCCTGCACAGGAGTAGCTAACTGTAGGTTTCAGAGTAGCAGCCGTGTTAGTCTGTATCCACAGGGCGGGAGGGATAGCTCAGTGGTTTGAGCATTGGCCTGCTAAACCCAGGGTTGGGAGTTCAATCCTTGAGGGGGCCACTCAGGGATCTGGGGCAAAAATTGGTCCTGCTAGTGAAGGCAGGGGGCTGGACTTGATGACCTTTCAAGGTCCCTTCCAGTTCTAGGAGATTGGTATATCTCCAATTATTACCTAAAAAGAACAGGAGTACTTGTGGCACCTTAGAGACTAACACATTTATTTAAGCATAAGTTTTCGTGGGCTCCAGCCCACTTCATCGGATGCATAGACTGGAACATAAAGCAAGAAGATATTTATACATACAGAGAACATGAAAAGGTGGAAGTAGCCATACCAACTGTAAGAGGCCAATCATTTGAGATGAGCTATCATCAGCAGGAGCATCCTCACACCTTCTATGGGTCCTCTCGATTATCACTTCAAAAGTTTTTTTTCTTCTGCTGATGATAGCTCATCTCAATTGATTGGCCTCTTACAGTTGGTATGGCTACTTCCACCTTTTCATGTGCTCTGTATCTATAAATATCTTCTTGCTGTATGTTCCAGTCTATGCATCCGATGAAGTGGGCTGGAGCCCACGAAAGCTTATGCTTAAATAAATGTGTTAGTCTCTAAGGTGCCACAAGTACTCCTGTTCTTTTAACTCTGTAGGATTGTGCCTTTGGATTTTAGATTTCTTTTTTTCTTCTGCTTGTAGGAGCTTGCCACAGTTACTGGGCTACACTGTCTCTCGACCCCCTCAGTCTCTCTCAATGCACCTTCACTCAGGTCTTAAGCCTTGGGCTGTCACTTCTCTTGGGATGGAATCCCATGGCTTTCCCACTTTCATTCCAGGGCTTGGGTTGCAGTCCACTCTGTACTGACCAGATTACCTCAGCAGGTCCGATTTACATTCAGTGCCTGCAGTTTTCTGTTCCTTCCAGGAGCAATGATGGTGGTAACCGGTGACCAGATAGCCAGAAAAAAGCAAAATATTATGTATTTAGATTTTCAGAGAAAACAGATCTTAAAACAGACCATATGCCCGTCGAGCTTACCAGGTGCGAAACTGTCTTCCACGTGGGGAAACCTGGTAAGCCTAACCTTCCTATAGACTTCTCTGAAGAGCCTCTCTTTGTGTCAGCTTGTACCCTGAGAGAACCCAAGACAACTGACCCTGCTCCTCTCTGCTCTTGAGATGGGCTGTTTCACTGTTTACTGTCCTTTTGATCTCTAGTTCCCAGCCTGGAAAAACAGCTGTGTCACTTTGGACTGGAGCCTGGAATTTCACCCTTGTTTTGTGATTTTTCTCTCCCTCCATCCCCCCCCCTCCCGACTCCTCCTAAGTGTCTGCTCGGAAGTTGCTTCTCTGAGAAGCCATTGTGCTGTGTTCTTGTGTGTTTATTCCAAGCCCCTCTAAGCTGGATCAATGCATTCCCACAGGAATATACAGTCACTTTCCCTTGCTGACCAGATCCCATAACGTGTTATCAAAATGTGCACCTCACTATTCTAATATTATTACATGGCATTTCCACAGCTGTTGCAGAGTTTATGGCAGCTCAGTTTCTGTCTGCTGGCAGTGAGGGAATGTTTGTTTGTTTGTTTGTTAAAAAACTGCTTAAGCTTTATTTTATTCACGCTCATGTGGGTTTTATTTTTTCCAAAACCAGTTACTATTTAAATGCAGATTTTTAGCTTTTTTTTTCCACTCAGGCGATTTAGTGGGAAATTCTTTCCACTGTGTTGGTTCAGCAGAGAACAAAACTCCCCTTTTCGTTTTCTCAATGAATATGATCTAGGATGTTGCAGTGGGTTTTGAAAACCATTCCCCCATGACACACACACACACATCTCTGCCAGAGCAGTTGTTGGAAAAGGGGATAAATTACCCCGCTGGTCAGGATTATGGCTTTCCAGAGAAGGAAAAATAAAAACTCAGGTCATACAAGTTTCTGCAGCTGGCTGCTAATGATTCCAGGGCTGGCTCTGTTCGCTTCCCTGTGTGTATTGTGTGTGTGTGGTGCGGGGGGATAGGCTGGGATCTTGGAATGCGCTTGGGCAGGCCTGGCTGTGACTGGAAAGGGGATTCCCTTGATCTGGTATGAAAGGAAACCCCAGGCTTGCGGGTCTGTTACTGCAGTGCTAGGAAACCAAGGGCTAGTTTTACGTCAGGCAGTTGCTTCTGCCACTGCTGGAGAGCTGCAACTGTGCAAACACAAGGGAGGAATGGAAAAAAAGGGGGAGGAGAAGCAAAGCAAACAGTGGAGAATCTCCACCTTGCAGAAAGTGCGTATCAGCCGACCTATCTTCCTATTCTAGCCTGACCTGCCAGAAAGCCACATTAGCTTAGGGGATAGGCTCACAGCTTGGAGCCTGGAGCTTTTTATTGACCTTAAACTGCTTGGCTTGATAAGAAAATTGAGCTTGTAAGAATTGTTGCCTGCTGAGGTAGTTCATTTCCGTTCTCTGCTCACCCCGACTTAACCCATTCATTGCCCTGTGGACTCTTCTGTTATGTTTAAAAAAAAAACAAAAAACAACAAACCCAAACCAGTCCAACTGACACTAAGGCTTTGAACGTATGTTTTATGGCTGGCCTTTTCTTAAAGGTGATCGCCTCTTTTTGTGGGGGCGGAGGGGAGGAGGAGACTTTTTATGATGTATAAAAAAGATGTGTGAGGTTCCTTCTCCTCAGATAGAGTTGGCAGTTTCTTTTCCCCCTGCCTGTGTCCTTTTGTTTTACTTGTTTGCTTGTTTGACCTTGTTATCGCTTGTTTTTCTAGAGGATCTAGACCAGGGGTAGGCAACCTATGGCACGTGTGCGGCACGCGAGCTGATTTTCAGCGGCACTCACCCTGCCCGGGTCCTGGCCACCGGTCCGGGGGGCTCTGCATTTTAATTTAACTTTAAATGAAGCCTCTTAAACTTTTTAAAAACCTTATTTACTTTACATACAACCATAGTTTAGTTATATATTATAGACTTATAGAAAGAGACCTTCTAAAAACGTTAAAATGTATGACTGGCACGCGAAACCTTAAATTAGAGTGAATAAATGAAGACTCGGCACAGCACTTCTGAAAGGTTGCTGACCCCTGATCTAGACTGTCCTTCCTCAGCCCTCAAATAAAGGGGGCACTAGGATGTTTTGACTATTTTAAGAGTTTTCTCCTCATGTCTTTAGCAAGAGTTGGAGTTAAATAGATTCTGGTGGGTGTCAGTGATGAGTACGGTACCTCTAGACCAGGGGTCTCAAACTCAAATGACCCCGAGGGCCGCATGAGGACTAGTGCATTGGCCCGAGGGCCGCATCACTGACACGCCCCCTTGCTGCCCCTGGCCCCACCCCCAATCCACCCCTTCCATGAGGCCCCGCCCCTGCCCTGTCTCTTCTCCACCTCCTCCCCTAAGCGCGCGCAGTTTTAATAAATATATACACTCAGTAATGCACCTCACTCAAAGGACAAAACACGCACTTAGATTTACTGCCTAAGGCTCTGGGAGGGAGTTTGGGTGGGGGAGGGGGTCTGGATGCAGGCTCTGTGCTCGATGCAGGCTCCAGGGAGCGGAAGGGGGGGGGGGTGCATGCTTTTGGACTGAGTTTGGGGATAGGAGGAGTGCAGGGGTGAGGCTGTGGGGCTGAGGGCGAGGGGTACATGATGCAGGAGTGCTCAGGGCTAGGGAAGAGGGTTGGGCTGTGGGGTGAGGGCTGTGGATGAGGGGTTCATGATGCGAGGGGGCTCAGGGCTAGGGAAGAGGGTTGGGCTGTGGGGTGAGGGCTGTGGATGAGGGGTTCATGATGCGAGGGGGCTCAGGGCTAGGGAAGAGGATTGGAGTGTGGGGTGTGGATGAGGGGTTCATGATGTGGGGGCGCTCAGGGCTGGGGCAGAGGATTAGGGTGCGGGGGGATGAGGGGTTCATGATGTGGGGGTGCGCAGGGCTGGGGCGGGGGGGGATGAGGGCTCTGGCTGGGGCTGAGGATTAGGGTGCAGGGGGATGAGGGGTTCATGATGTGGGGGTGCTCAGGGCTGGGGCTGAGGATTAGGGTGCGGGGGGAATGAGGGCTCTGGCTGGGGCTGAGGGTTTGGGGTTGGAGAGGCTCAGGGTAAGGGAAGCCTGCCTTGCCAGTACTGGCGGAAGGCAGGCACTAGGACCCTGCACCCTAATCCTCAGCCCCAGCCAGAGCCCTCAACCCCCCCCACCCTAATCCGCTGCCCCAGCCCTGAGCGCCCCCACCTCCTGAACCCCTCATCCCCCCGCACCCTAATCCTCTGCCCCAGCCCTGAGCGCTTCCCTTCCCCCCCCCCCCGCCCGGCCCCGGCCCCGGCGGGTCCCGCTTTCCCCCCCCCACTTACCCGAGCGCGTCTCCGGCGGTCCCGCTCACAGCCGCGTGGTGAGGGGGCGGGGCTGTGAGCTCCACGCCGAGCGCAGCGCTCAGCCCAGAGCTCCCAGCCCCGCCCCCTCCCCACGCGGCTCGGATCGGGGCGGGGCTCAGGCGCTCGGACGGAGACTCGGCGCTCTATGCGCCGAGGCTCCAGGAGAGGGGCGGAGGCGGGAGCCTCCGCTTTTCTCTTGGGGGCCCCTGCGGAGCTCCCCTGGGGAGCTCCGCGGGCCGCAGGGAAGAGCTCCGCGGGCCGCATGCGGCCCGCGGGCCGCATGTTTGAGACCCCTGCTCTAGACAGATACACTGGATGGACCTAATCCAGAGCCCATAGATGTCACTTCCACACAGGCTTTGGGTCTGGCCCTGATTGTGACAGTGGAGTCACTGCAGTTACTATTGCTGCATTCTCCAAAATAACCATATTTATGTGACTTGTTTTCTAGATTTTATTTGGTCTATAAAGGTCCCATGTCCTGTAGACATGAGTACAATTTAAGAAAACACCTCATTAAATACAGACCAAACCTATAACCAGCCAGCCCCAGGAGCCCAGTCACCGCTGTGGAAAGCAGCTGGCTGAATAGATAAGCCTTGCAGTATATGGCTGGCCTGAGTCATGTTACTTGCCAACTTCTGAGAAGTGGTGCTTGGGAGGCACATTTTAAATAAGCTGGAGCTTGGGTGGTGGTGGGGGCGCCTAGCCCCTCGTCGCTGTGTGTTTGGGATAGGGTTGTGGATTTCAGGTTGTTGGCTCATTATTTCCCAATTTCTTCCTAACCGCTCCCCATCCCAGCTAGAGAAAGATATTAGATTTTACGGTGATATGGGTGAACAGTCAGGGCTTATCTTCTCTTTGGAGGAGCTGTGCCGAGGCTCTCCAGACTACTCAAGCCATTGGAGACCTCTCGGCATCTTCCAGGGCAATGACATTTACATCCTGGTGAGTGCACGTGATACCAGGTTGGCAAGGGCCTGTTGCTGCAGCTGAGCTAATCAGGCTTCCTGGGAAAGACGAGAAGAGGGCAGAGTAAAATTAGCTAGGAGTTATTTGCAAAGCGCTGGGTTGTTCCCGCCATACTAGTACAGATTCTAATGGCCCATCAGACCACTTGGGAGGAGAGTCCCAGACTTGAGGGTCCCTCCCTGAGATCTGTCTGCTCCTAGTTCAGATGTTTAACTCTGGCGGCTGCTGGCCCAGGTGCCTCAGCTGGGATGGGACATGAGGGGAGAGACTGTTTCTAAGGTACCTGTGAAATAAACTTCATTGGGCCATAGAGGTCAAGACCAATAATTTGGCTTGGACCTAGAAGCAAAATGGCATCCAAGGGGACGATGGAGCACAAATTAGTGGAAGAAAGCAGTCTGGGTAGCTTTAGTGAGATTTCCGGAATCTGTGCTTGAGTTCTTAGCTTCATCATGTTTTCAGTGACAAGTGATTATATTAGAGGGTCATTTTCTAACTAGTCTAGCCCATGTTTTATTTCCTTTTTCTCCACACATGACAGAACCTGTGGGATCAAGATGCTATGAAAAGATCAAATGTTGTATTTCTAGATGTTCAGATTTTCCCTCAAATTTATTGCTAATGTGGAAAATACTGGACTAAATAGTGCTGGCTACAGTCAGGTATAGTGCAGAGGCTTTTTACTTGTCCAGTTATGTTATTGTACCTCAGTTATGACCTGCAACTCTGCTTTTCCTCTCCTAGACCTTACCAGTGCTGGGCTGGAGAGTGATGGAATAGTCTCCAAAGGGAAATCATGGCAGCCCCGCCACTTTTTTAAGGCATTTATAGCTGGACTAGGCACAGTAATGGAGAATAAGTTGCAGAGTTGTCTCATGCTATCACCTGTTTTAGTGCAGAAGGGAAACTTATTTTCCAACTGCAGACTGTCCTCTGCTGAGGAATGAAACTGCCTGCAGATTGCTAAAACATAATTGGAGTTAATTTTTTCCTGCCTTTTTACAAATCTGGATACCAAGCAAAGATTTGCAGCAAAGATTTCCAGTTCTGCAGCACTGTAGGGGAAAAACCATGCATGGTCAGGGGACTATAGGGGAGGAAGGGAGTAGCCAACCTGTATTGTATGTTTGTAATGGATCATGTAGCTAAAATATTGGAAAGATGGTCTCGTTGTTAAGGAACTGGACTGGGCTTAGAAAATCCTGGATTAAATTACCAACTGTGCTGCAAACTCCCTGGGCGTGTCATTTAATCAATTTGGGGTGAGTAATTGGTTTTGATTTTCTTTGTAACATTGAGGTAAGAAAGTTCTGAGGGTTTTCTTTTAATTCATACATTTGTACAGGGTTTATATTTGGTTCATATTTGGAAGGAACTCTGGACAGGAAGGAAAGCTACTATCCATGGAACGTCAAGTAAATATGTGTGTGTCTTCCTTGGCTACCACAGAGCACAACCACGAATTTCTGGTCATTGGGCTATTCGTAGTTGTCGTATAAACGTAGCACTTAGAGGCAGTAACTGAGATTAAGGTCCCGTTGTATGGGGGCGTTGCACACACACACAGTAAAAGATGGTCCCTGCTCTGGATAGTTTACAATCTATAAAGACAAGACAAATGGTGGGAGGAAGTTTAATATTATCCCCATTTTACTGACAGGCAAATAGAGGCACATATTCAGTGACTTTCCCAAGGTCACACAGGAAGTTATTGTAGGAAGAGAGCCTGAGACATAAGCCCTTGTATTAGAGGCCTGGTATGAGGCAGGACCTGCTTACAGATTCTGGCAAGAATGGGGCTGATATTGCAGAAATACACATTCCTAAGAAGTGTTAGTTACAGAGTACTTACACAAACCCATCCCAATGTCAAGTGGTACCAGAACATCCCGATATAAAGGATGATACAAAAATATTCCCTAAGGATAACAGGAACCCACTGACCCCTCCTAAAAAAAAAAAAAAAAGGTCAGGATGACAGTACGTAATAGAGATGTTTTCATCGAACCAACGTGTATAAGGTGATGGCCATGTCAGAGGGCAGTAAGGAACTATGTCAGAGGGGCAGTACTATCTTGTTTGTAATAGGGTATAAAGATATATCCCAGAGGGAGTATTTTTGTCTGGCCTAGGGAGGAACAGAAAGTCCCACCATTACTGAGCTGGTCCATTGTTACAGACATACCTTCTTTAGTGGTCCGGTAGAGTCTGAGGAATTGTAGTACTGTGCTTTGTTGACAATAAACCTGGCTTGGTGCCTTCCTCCTGTAACGAAGCTACCTCTGGCGGGACACAACCGAGAGTATCAATTCAGGACAAATTGCTTAGAGCAGGGCAGTTACAGCCCAAGACTGGGTTTCCTTTACTATTAAGGCACACCATACCAGCCAAACAGGAAGGACTTCGGTCTCAGCCCACTGGCTAACCAGAAGTCGTACAAGCAATTCCCTCAGACACTCTAGTTTTCCAGTATCACCACCAGCACCACTCTTTATGGGATGAATGGTTATGAAAACCAATACCCAAGTAAAAGAAAAAAGGTTCTCTTGATCCCAAAGGACCAAGCCCCAGACCCAGGTCAATATACAAGTCAGATCTTACCCACAAATCACGCTGTTGCCAGTCCTTTAGAATCTAAAATCTAAAGGTGTATTCATAAAAAGAAAGAAATACAGATAAGAGCTAGAATTTGTTAAAGTAATCAATTACATACAGCAGTGGCAAAGTTCTTGATTCAGGCTTGTAGCAGTGATGGAATAAACTGCAGGTTCAAATCAAGTCTCTGGAACATCCACAGCTTGGATAGGTCATTCAGTCCTTTGTTCAGAGCTTCAGTTTTCAGCAAGGTTCCTCCAGAGGTAAGAGGCAGGATTGAAGACATAGCGGAGATGATGCAGCTGCCTTTTATAGTCCTTTTGCCATGTGGTTTGTGCTTCCTTTCTTCTTACTGTGGAAAATCAGAGCAGTAAGATGGAGTTTTGTAGTCACATGGGGAAGTCACATGTCCATGCATGACTCAGTTCTTGACAGGTAGAGCAGCCATTGCTCACATGCTGCCTTGGACGTTCCCAGGAAGACTCCTCTTATGGGGATTGGCATCTCCCAAGGTCCATTGTCAGTTAAGTGTTTCTTGATTGGGCACTTAATCTGAAGAGTCCCTTCTCAATAAGATGGCCAAATGCTTCATTGGTGCTACTTAGAATCAAACACATTGAGATACAAGTACATAGCCAATATTCATAACTTCAAATACAAACATGATACACCCATACAGACAGCATAATCATAACCAGCAAATTACAACCTTTTCATAGACACCTCACTAGACCTCCTTTCTACAAGATTTGGTGCCGCTATAGGACCTCAGTTGCAACAATGATCTATACGGTCACAATAACGTCACAGCTCCCTTAACAGATCTTGTGGGCATTGGGTGGGTTTGCTCGAGGTCTGCCAGGCCAGCTGTCTGCGCAGGGCTGGAGTGGCACACAGAGGGAACACGCATATGCGGCCAAACATCTAGTAACATTTAACCACACTGGTAACCCCGACCGCTGATCTGGTAAGTAAGCAACCTGTCCTCTGTAGGAATCACAATCTATCATGACAATAAACCACAAGCTAAGCAAAGTCCGAAATTGAACTGAGTTCTCCTGAGTCCTGGTCAAATGCTTTAATCACAAGACCATCCTTCCTTGGATTTGTAGCAGGAGTCAAAGGCCATTTGGTTTGGATCCAGTTTGGGATAACTTGCATCCATTCTTATCTCTGGGGGTGGGGAGAGGGTATAGTAAAAACGGGTGTTTGTCAAGTGAGTAAAAAAAATTAATCGTGATTAATCACACGATTAACTGCAATATTAAACAATAATAGAATAGCATTTAAATATTTTTTGATGTTTTCTACATTTTCAATATATATCATATATTGATTTAAATTACAGCACCCAACACAAAGTGTACAGTGCTCACTTTATATTTTTATTACAAATATTTGTGCTATAAAAACAAAAGAAATAGTATTTTTCAATTCACCTCATACACGTCCTGTAATACAATCTCTTTATCAGGAAAGTTGAACTTACAAATGTAGAATTATGTACAAAAAAACCTTTAAAAATAAAATGATGTAAAATTTTAGAGCCTGCAAGTCCACCCAATCCTACTTCTTGTTCGGTCAGTCACTCAAACAAACAAGTTTGTGTACATTTGCAGGAGATGCTGCTGCCCACGTCTTGTTTACAGTGTCACCTGAAAGTGAGAACAGGCATTCTCGTGGCACTGCTGTAGCCAGCATTGCAAGATATTTACGCACCAGATACGTTAAAGATTCATATGTCCCTTCATGCTTCAACCACCAATCCAAAGGACATGCGTCCATGCTGATGAAGGGTTCTGCTCGATAACGATCCAAAGCAAAGCGAACTGACGTTCACTTTCATCATCTGAGTCAGATGCCACCAGCAGAAGGTTGATTTTCTTTTTTGGTGGTTCGGGTTCTGTAGTTTCCACACCGAAGTGTTGCGCTCTTAAGTCTTGGGAAAGCTCCACACCCCGTTCCTCTCAGATTTGGGATGGCACTTCAGATTCTTAAACCTTGGGTCCAGTGCTGTAGCTATCTTTAGAAATCTCACATTGGTATCTTCTTTGCGTTTTGTCAAATCTATAGTGAAAGTGTTCTTAAAACGAACAACATGAGCTGGATCATCATCTGAGACTGCAATAGCATGAAATATATGTCAGAATGCGGGTAAAACACAGCACAGGAGACATACAATACTCCTTCAAGGAGTTCAGTCACAAATTTAATTAACGCATTATTTTTTAATGAGCGTCATCAGCGTGTCCTCTGGAATGGTGGCTGAAGCATGAAGGGGCATACGAATGTTTAACATACCTTGGCCCATAAATACCTTGCAGTGCCACCTACACAATGCCATATAAACTCCTATTCTCACTTTCAGGTGACGTAAATAAGAAGCCGGTAGCATTGTCTCCTGTAAATGAAAACCAACTTGTCTTAGCGATTGGCTGAACAAGAAGTAGGACTGAATGGACTTGTAGGCGCTAAAGTTTTACTTTGTTTTGTTTTCCAGTGCAGTTATGTAACAAAAAAAAAATCTACATTTGTAAGTTGCACTTTCACGATAAAGAGATATGGTATTGTATGAGGTGAATTTTAAAATACTATTTTATCTTTTTTACAGTGCAAATATTTGTAATATAAATAATAATATAAAGTGAGCACTGTATACTTTGAATTCTGTGTTGAAATTGAAATCAATATATTTGAAAATGTAGAAAAACATCCAGAATATTTAGTACATTTCAATTGGTATTCTGTTGTTCAACAGTGCGATTAAAACCGCGATTAATCACGATTAATTTTTAAAATTGTGATTACTTTTTTGAGTTAATCGCATGAGTTAACTGGGATTAATCGACAGCCCTAGTAAAAACTGATGCCCTGAAGCTGTGCATCAGCACATGCTATTGAAAGATAAACTCTTTACCTTTTAGAGTGTTGAGGTTCATCCTGAGAGTATAATAGGGCTTGCATGCGAGTCTGGAAGGCTGAGTGGTGCTGAGATAGCAGGAATGCTCTGGGCGTGGCTGAGGGTCAGTTGAGTGGTTGGGGTAGTAGGAAGGGATGTGCGATGCCCACACATGCTAATTCTAGTTCTCAGGGTTATGAGTTCCTCACTGTAATGATTACTGGAAACAAAATGGGGGAAGGGAGATACCAAATGGCTGGTTTGTTTGGCATCTTTCTCATTTGGAAGTTGTGGGGCTGAAAATCTTGTAGGTGAAACAACTATTCTCTCCCTCTGGAGGACAAACGTTCTTCAAAAAGAAGCCTAGGGGCATTAAAATCCTTGTTCTGGAAAGGTTTGCCAGCCTCACTACCTAGAACCCGCTGCTGCTGTAAAGTTGGCACCTAGCTAGCCCCTGTGATATGCCCACCTCACAGGGCCGGGTGCTCAAGGAGCTGCATTTTGCAGTGCTTCAGGCTCAAACCAGATCTCTCCTTTATCGGGGCAAGGGAATAATCTCTCTACTTGCTGTGCTGGGACCCAGAGCGTTTCATACCATATTGGCAGAGTGACTGTTGTTGTTAGAGACTGTAAGGGATCAGATGGGGACAATGTCATGTTTTTCACTGATGTTCAGGAGACCTGGTGTGGTTTCAAGTGTCCTGTTCCTTGAGCTAATGGAGACAGGTTTGTCTTGCAGGAGAAGGAACAAGTGATCCAGTCAATTAATGACCAGCCGCTGCCAGTGGGGTTATGAGTGGCCCAGTGGGAAGATCATGGCTGCTACCATAGAGGGGAGGGAAGTATTGTGGCAGTATTGGCATCTGGTAAATTAAATACTAAACTTTGGGGAGGCAGCGTAGCCCAGTGAATTGGGCACTAAAGTGAAACTCAGCAGACCTGGGTTCTACTTGTGTGTCTGCCACTGACCTGCTTTGTGGGACCTTGGCAAGTGACATCCTCCCTCGGTTTCCCCCACCTGTAAAATAGAGATGATCATTCTCACCTTTTGTAAATTTCTCTGAGCTCAGTTTGGCTCTACCCCTATTGCTGTTCTAAATATTACCTTGAATAAATGCTTCTTCAAAGGCACAATGAGTCCTGGACACCAGCTGTGATTGATCTCAAGCTGGTGATGTCAGTTTGGGGAGGATCAGAGTTCAAGCCCCAGGTGTGCACAAAAAAGAAGTTATAAAACAGTAAAATTTTGATGCTGTGATTTTTTTGGGGGGGATTGTATATTGGGAACTCCTTCCTCAAACACCCCAAATTTGGACCACCTGATGCTGATGAGGTTCAGCAATTTTGAAGACAATTTGAGTAAGCTTGTGCGTTATAGAGCACTTTAAAAAATCATCTGTTAAATTGTAAGCAAGTCTTAACCTTAACTATAGCAGACCTTCTGCTCCGTTACAATCTTGAGATTGTCTAATGGACGGTGACCTCCCTTCCATTCACCATCATGTAACATCTCTGTGGCAACTACAGAAATTGCTTAAGTGGAAAAGTAATATTAGGAAAGTATTTATGCTGTTTTTAGCTGTCCCTCTTAATGAAATTAGGCAGATGAAAAAAGGAGGAGCCAGCTGCTTGTGGACCAACCAGCTTTCCCCAGTAAAAGTACTCTGCAGATCGCTGGTGGTCCAGGGACCATGGTTTGAGAACCATTACTCTAATTCTGGTATAGTACTATTCCTAATACTGTATATTTTGGTGCACTAGGCAGAAGTTAAAGTATACATTCAGGTAGCACAAATACAAATCAATAAACCCCAACCTCCCCCTAAAGCGAGAGAGCTACTAACACTCATGGTTTAGTTTAGTAATAGTTTACGCTGTACGTTGGCGTTTTACTATGTAGTGTATATTCTTGGGTCATCAGATGATGGTGTATGTCTTGGGAGGGGGACTTAACTGGTGATTGTGGGTTTACAGTGTGGACTGAGGATGTATGTGGTGTATCAGTGTTGTATATGCCCCTAGAGCAATGGATGGACAAATTTTAAATAACTTTAAATGATATCTTCTTTGTGTTTTGTCTTATTTAACACTGCTGGAGGTTGTAGTTGCTCTTGAACGGTCACCTCCCCAGAGGCTTATCTTTTCTCATGTGAAATATTCATGTGCTTTGCATATGTTCATTGTACAGTATTCAGTTAACTTTTCCTTTAATGCAAGCAAGTTTGCTGTTGCGGTTTGTAATTTCTTTGCTGAATGTAGGTAGCTTGGGTTTCCAAGCTACAAGCCCTAGTCTTGGGGTCTGCTTACTAGTGAGTAGCAAACAAAACAAGCTTCCTTTTATGCAACCAACTTCATCTTGGACTGTTTCCCCTCCCTCCCCCAGCCCTGCCCTGCAGAAATGCATGGGAGAGAACCCTACACGCAGAGATGAAGGCATCTGATAGGGTGTCAGCATTTCCTGTGTGAATCGAATCTCCATCCCATTCTGTTACACTTCTGCTTTGTGACTACCGGTGTTTACTGTACAAGGGCTTTCTCGTTAAATGGCTAACTTGATGCTGTGGTATCCCTTATCTCTTTCTGTCTCTGGTGTGCAATAACAAACGTGAGTCTTGCTGCTGCTTCTGAGAGGCCCTGTAAGCCTTTCTCCCCTTCCTACTCAAATTGCAGCTCAGGAACTGGCGCTTTCCATGTATGACCCTACAGAAGTGAATCAGCTGTAAGGTGCAGAATGTACTCTTGTCTGCCCTGCCAGCCTACTAGGTTAAAAGGAAAGTGCAGAGAAAAGCATTTGTGTGGGTCTCCCCTGGAGTTCTCAACCTGGGTACAGCTCACAGAGTGAGCCAATAGCAGGTGGAGTTGCATGGCTGGGAGCGCCTATTTATCAAACATTCCCAGCAAGTGGTGGAGTTCTGAAATATGCAGGGTGGTTCCCCAAATGAACTCCCCTGGAGAAGAATCGAAGATTTTTCCACTCTGAAGCCAACCTTGCACTTTCTGTGTTGTTCCTGGTGACACCACAACGTTCAAGAGACCTGAGAGTGTAAACGTTCCACTGGAGAAAATGTTACAGGGAACAGTCCTGTGCTGGCCCTGGGGAAGGACTGCTGATCTAGTGTTCTTTCCCATCTGGTGCCACTGAGCCTAATTCTCTTTTCACATCAGTGTAAATCAAGAGTAACTCCACTGAAGAGATCAGAGCTTCACCAGTGTAAAATGTGTGGGTGTGACACAAGAATGACTATCCCTAGACAAAAAAATACATTAGAATGACGTTCAAGGTGAGAGTAATTGGGGGGGAGGAGCATTTTATAGGAGTATTATGGTTGTCCCCAATCCGAGCATTATAAACCAAGGAAATTCAAAATTAAGGTTTCACTTAAAAGAAACCCAAACATGGTAAGAGATATACAGTTAAGGCACTCAGATGACCTTAACTCTGTCCTGCAGTAACAATACAAATGCGATTGTAGTGTGTTTGATCCCAGATTAATTTAAACCAATTTTTAAAGAGATGCTAGATTTTTTTTATATCCTCCTTCCCAAATAGCATCACTGTAGGGCGCTAGTCTGTGTAACTTGGGTGAGACTACAGGAGGTGATGAATAGCGGAACTCCTCTGTCTTCAAGTTGGATATTCTCCAAACAGGTGATCAGCCGAACTTGCTTTTAAAACAAACTGGCAGAGAGTTTTAAAGCCAGTGAAATCCATCAAAAGCTTTCTCAAGCGCACAGAGTGAAAAGCTGCCAATCTGAAATTGTGTGAACTGTCACTGCAGTTTGAAACACAGCAGATTATCTTTTGTGATGAGTTTTTGAGCCTAAGTGTGGGTTGAAATTTAGTTGGTTAAAATAACAATTTATATTTCATGGCTTCTTGACGAACAACGGTGTCCCAAAATGGTGCTGTCTGGTTTTCTGTTCTGTGTCATGTATAGGTGCCATATCCTGGCTGATGATAGTCTGGGGATGATTCTTCTTTTAACTGACCTCCTGTTATTTGTTTGGTTTTTTTTCCACCTTGATGTTGGCAGAATCTAGAAAATGAGGCATGTATCATTTAGTGCAATATAAAAGGAACTGATTCAACCCCTCCCTTCCCCTTTCAAAAACTGAAAACCTTACAAAATGAGAAATAGGGCCTAAAGAAAGCTAGTCATAGCAGATAGATAAGCACCATTGTGGCAGCTGATGAACATCTGTGCTCACATACCTTGGCGAGAGGGAACAATGTCGGGCCAGTAAAGTACTTGTCTTTCACTGTACACTATTCCTACAACACTGTGATTTGACTTGAATGCTACAGGTACTCCAAGCCAAGGTCAGGTCCCTTCTTATTGCCCCACTTCTGTTTTCTTTAAGGTTGGGTGAGTGACTGGAGGATGATGGACTTCATCATCTTCCTTCCTGTGGTGGTGGTGGTCTTCTTTTTTTATATGAATTTAATGCGGTGAAAGGTACCAAACCAACAGCCACCCTCTCAGTAGTCCACAGAGCAGGAATATTAGCAGGGCAGTATGTCTGTATGGTCCCCGTGTGAGCTATACAGTGGCATTTGATTTTGACGAAGTTGGTGGGGGGGGTGAGAATCTGAGAGCAGGTCTGTGAAGCGAATGCAGTGGGATAGAGAAGAAAGGCATTGTGGGATTACTACTCTATAGGGCTTTGTGGGGACAATCTTGATATGTTCCTTGTTTCACCTTGTGACAGCAGAAATACCTCCCATAAGGGAAAGATAATTGATTCTTAAGGACATTCCTAAGAGGGGGTGGGAGAGAGACTTCTTAGAATAATCTTGTCTAAGGGAGACAATGTGGTTTAGTGGACAGAGCACTGAACCAAGACTTGAAGACCTGGGTCCTATTCCTGGCTCTGTTACTGACTTGCTGGGGGACCTTGGGCAAGTCACTTCCCCTCTCTGTGCTTCCCCATTCTGTAAAATGGGACTAGTGATACTTTATCCAGTGCTTTGAGATCTATGGATGAAAAGTGCTGTATGAAAGCCACGGGGTCCTGGCACGGGACTGGAGCCCCTAGGTGCTACTGCAGTACATGTGATTTTAAGAAAAAAAACCCAAGTAGACTTTGTTTAGGGAGGTAAAGCAAAGCAGGACCCCCTAGATTGGAGCTTTTTCAACCTGCTGTTTCTTGTGCCAGTGCTGCTGTTCTTCCCCATGCTACAGAGCATCTCATCAGAACCCTTTGCTCGGTGTGTATCACCAGCTGGAATTCCAGGCCATGTTGACCACGTGTGGCTTTGCATTCAGTCTCCTTCTCGTCACCTGAGTGTTGTGCTGTTACTCCTTTCCGTTGCCAGCCTGAGGGTGCCCATCCCACAAAGGCAGTTTATTTGGATTGGCAAAGGACTGAAGTATTAATATTAGTCAATCGTAGCAGTATTCCAAGTGCCAGCTCCAAATCCGCCCAGGATAACCAGTCTCTTTAGATGCCCTTAGAGGAGGTTGTGTCAATATTTTGCAGCTCAGCTAGTGCACTAGTTATTGCATGCGTGGTGGGAGGGTGGGAAGCGGAGAAATCCTAAGTGACAGGTAAGTGGCAAATCCTTAGTCATCCCTCTGGGAATCCACAGTAATTATGGGGAACCTGAGGAAACTCTATTGGTACTCATGTGGCTGCTCAATAGTCAGAAATGCCATTTTAACCTAGTGTAACTGGACATGCAATTCTGTGCGGCCTTGCAGGATTCCAAAACACGGACATGTAAGAGAACCATTAAGGCATCACCTATTTGCTCTGTTTGTCTTTTTAAATTGGCCTGACTTTTAAAAGCTGTTGTGATTGTTTTGCCAGGTAAAGTGGGGGAGCTCAGCATATCAGCTCTGGTCACCTTTACTGTGGTCTCCTGGCATGGTTTATGCAATAAACTTGTGCAATATTAAAATTCCACATTTCCTGCAAGGGAGTGTCTTTGTTTTACAGGCTGCCAATGTTATTTTATGGGATTCCCTCTCTAGGGCAGGTGCAATATGAAGACTCCAGGACAGTAGCCCCTATATAGCTGAATGAAATGACTTGCAAGAGATAATTACAACCACTTCCATTAGGAAAGAAATTGTGCCCGGCGTTGTAAAAAATTACTCACCTCTTCGTTCTTGTGTTTGAAATTGGTCTGTAATTTGTTGGCTCTGCTAACTGAAGCTTTTTATTATCTTTTAAAACTGGATGGCAGAATGTGTCCCTTCTGTGTGTGAGAGAGAAGAGAAGGTGGCAAAACAGTTTGTCCTGTCCTGAGAAACAAAAAACCTGCATGGTCAGCACTCTGACTAAGCAGAGGCAAAGAGAAGTCTGTTCTTATTCTGTAGGGCAATTTGGAAAATTGAAAGGGCACAGTCTGGGTGACTAATGGTGATTTAAGTTTTTAGATTGTGAGAAGCAGTCTGATTTATACCTTATAATTTCTTCCCTCAGGATGATGATGGTAGATTATGGGCCTAGGAGACCCAGTCACAGATCAGAATCCCTTTGCACTAGCTGCTGTACAAACAGAACAAAATTTTCCAACAAAACGATTTTTCAACAGAAAATGTAGTTTCTGCAAAATCCTTAATTTTTAAAATTTTCCAATGGAAAATCAACATGAAATATTTCATTTTGGATCACTTTGGCCTGAATCTAAATCTTTTGCTTTGTTGAACTGACCCAAAAGGTTTAGTTTAGAGTCCATTCAGTAGGGAGCAGCATTTCCCAAAGTGTGACATTGCCTCATGGAAGGTGTCGTTTTGGATGTTTCATGTCCTGTTATTCCCTGTGGGACAAGCTCTGTATCTTCCATGATGCACCATGCAATCGCCTCTCTGATAGCTATGAACGGTGGGTCATGGGAGTCAATAACTACAGTGCATCATGGAATGTGCATTGAAGCCTGACCCCTAGGGGACCATGGGGCATGAAGCATTCAGAACTAGAGCTCCCATGAGGCAGTGCGGCACTATACAGAAATGCAGTTTAATGTTGACCTGCCTCCGAATGAAACGTTTTGTTTTGCAAATACTGAAACTTTTTGTTTTGATCAGAGATGTCCAAAACAAAACATGTTGATATTCCCATATTGAAATTTTTGAGAACTTCTTGTTCTACCGAAAACTTCAATATTTTGGCCTTTCATCATGGTTCAGGATGGGGAGGGGGCTCAAAATTTCTGACTTTTCCACAGGACAGAAATTACAGGTTAGCACTACCTGGGCAGCTAGGAAATTGGGCTTTTGTTTGCTAGGACCCATTTTGAAGGCAATAATTGAAAAACGTGAGGGCTGATTCTCTCAAGTTTCTCTCCTTCTCTTCCCCCCCAAATTAGGTTTCTTTTGGCCACAACGTACGGAAGCTCTGGTGGCTTCTGTGACTCAGCAGCACCTACACTGCCTTAAATTCATAGCCATGAAATTCTAGTGTAGTCCTTTGGAACGTAGCCTCTGGTTTCCTTCAGTCCCTCCATTTTCCTGTGCAAGCTTCACTGTGCTAAAGAAGAACTGTGCTGATCACTTGTTCCATCCATTGAATGCTCATGTGGCCGTGCAGCCATGGGGTAGTGGTCAGAGGGGCAGATGAGCCTCAGCAATTTTTCTTATTCTTGCTGTTGATTTCAATGGGAGCCAGGTGCCCTCCACTCTTTGACCTGAGTGGCAGCTGAAGGCTGGGAGAGGGGGCAGGCAGTAATTATTTAATGACAGTAAGGTGTTGAGAGTCAAGAAGTTAGATTCATAACTGTTAAAACACACATTGTCAACACCACATGTCAAAATATACAAAGTAAATATCCCTAAATCAAACTCTAATTTCTCAAGCAACATTTTTCTTGTTTTGCGTATCTGTTGTTTTTGATGGCTAGCGATGAAAATATTTTTTTCATTGGTTTGCATGTGTGTGGTGAAACGAATGTTTGCAGACATTTACTGATAAAAATCTGATCCCTCCACCCCTAAGTGTAACTATTCAAAGGGGATGAAGTTAGGTTTGGAAACTCATCACAATAAAAAAGTCTCTGCCTCTGTTACTAGTAAGACCTGATGCTATTAACTGAAAAGTTGAACAAGTTTAATTTTTTTTTCTCGTTTACTCTTTGCATTTCTTTGAATGAAAATAGACAATGGAAAATAGATGAGTTGGTTTCACTTCCTGGTTCTCATTCACCATCTCTGTGCTGTTTCTGCTGTATAGCCTCATAGACTAGAGTTCATAATCTAGGTTTGAGTCACCTTTTACTTTATCCAAACCCAGCCTTAATTTGCAGTTAGAGTAATTCAAGCACATTTGGCTGAAATCAGTCCTGGTGAAACTCCATTGAACTTACACTAGAGACAAATTTGGTCCATTAATTGGTATCAGTGAGCACCAGGGCTTGGCAGGAAAGCTTGTGTTTGCTCTTGGTTACCTATTTCAGTGCTTCACTATTAACAACAACATCAGGCTGAAGACTAGGGTTGTCTCTCTCAAGGCCCATTGAATGGAGATGTGACTCAATCCCTTAGTCTGCTCTGGAAATTTCAATCAAAGTAATTGGTATTTAATTACATGGACCTTTGATTTTTATTTTGGTGAGTGATCAGTTTAGTACTAAAAGTGGAAGGAAGAGCCTATTGCTGAGGGAGTTTATAGGGCATTGGAATGGGAATCCAGAGATCTGCCTTCTATTCCCAATTGCCACTTAGCTGCTGTGGCCGCCGGCAAGGCACTTCTAGCTGTGTGTCTGTTTCGCTTCTCGCTATTTGTCTGTTTTATCTATTTAGATTATAAGATCTTCAAGGCTGGGATTGTTTACACTATGTGTACATACAAGACCTAGCCCAATGAGGTCCCAATCTTGGTGGTAGTGCCCAAGCACTGCCATACTATAGATAAATAACATTCATTCTTTGCTGGCTTATGAGATCTGGATTCCACAGGCTGAATTCTACTTTGTGACACTGATGCAAACTGAGGAAGTGAGTGAGCCAAATCCCCGCCATCACTCCCCCAGCTTAACCTATGATATGAATCTACTGAGAAACCAACTTTTGAAAATGCAGAAAGGTTTGTTTGCTCTGAAAGACTTTGCTGGAAGAGTTTGACAAGCCCTGAAAAGTCCCATCCCTGCTCTCAAACAGCCATCAGCTAGCGACTCCACTATGCATGTTCCAGTTTTCCTCCGTACAAAAATACCTGTTACTGCAGTTTGGGGTGTTTTTTAGTGAACGTTTTCAATGCTGGTTGTTTTTGTTCATCCTATGTTAGAAAAGGGTCTGACCCTCAGGTTTATAGCTGAGCTTTCTCAAGTTCAAGGGTGTTTGGATTTGTTTGTGTTTCAGACTCCTCCCTGATGTGGACATTACATCTGTCCTCTCAAGTCTCATCTTGCCATGTTTATCCCCATGCCCCATCTGTCCTTAAGTTTTATGGGGACGACTCGGAACTGAAGTGCACTGAATACTTGTACACCACAGCAAGTGTAGTATAAATACCTAGCTAGACAGTGCGTGAGCGTGTCTGGCTTTGTCATATTACCTATCTCGCTCAGTTCTGCTTGCTTCCTCCACAGAAGGAGAAATCGAAGCTTACGTGAGATGTTTTTGTTCATTCCTTTCAAAAAGATTCTTCCCTCTGAAATGTCTGCAGTTCTGAGTCACCAGTGCTTTGCTATGAAATGAGAATTCATTCACTGAATGCTAATGATATTTAAAAAAAAAAAAAAAAAAAAAGAGACAGAGCGTGAGAGAATGAACGCCTTGGCTACCGCTGAGAGAGAGTGATCCAGCCATTTGCATGAAAAATTCAATGCATCTTCCTCCTCCTCCTCCACAGTGAAAGCACTGATACTTGTCTGGGCTGAAACTAACTATGCTTTAGTGGATCAAATATGTACTGTGGTGACCGTCGAATGTGGAACTCTGCACCTTGGTGCATCCCTTTCTGCTTTCAGGAGCTGCCTGAAACATTATTAATGTGGACCCTGGCTTAGAATGGTTTCCCAGCTCCCAACCCAGGCTGAAATGTGTGCATACAATTAAATTAGAGCACCCAGTCTGACGGCCTTCAGGATCTAGGGACAGTGGAAGAATTGGAATGTGCCTCTTGCCCTTCCCCTAGCTCACACAGTTTTCCTCTGTCCTCCCTTGGGAGCCCATCTGCCGTCTGGACCATATTCCCCTGCCTTCATCATTTATTAGCTAGAAGTACTTTGTCCTGCTGGCTGTAGTATGGCAAACTACGGCAAGTGCAGGCTGGGCTCCGCCAGGCTTCTACGTAGCTCTGTCAAACGATGCAAAATCCCATAGAAACCTTCACAGTGCACTGTGGAGAAGTCTGGTACAGTGTAGCAGAAACCACTGTTATTCCTGATTCCCCCTTCTCATCACAGGGCTGTCTGCTGCATATAGAGAAAAATCTAAACATGGGTTAACCTTAGGTTGTTTGCTTCTCCCAGCCCCAGGTGTGAAATGCAACAGGGAAAGTTATTGTAACCCCTTGATGGCCAGAGAGAAATAAAAATATTAAGGCTTTAAAATTCATTGTCTTTGGACTTCCCAGTGCTAGAAGTCAGTGCTGTGTGTGCCATTGGAAAGCTGTTTTTCCGTTAGAGTAAATCCCTGAGGGAACTGGCACATGACGTGGGCAAAAGTGGGTGATAAATACATTTATAACTCAGCTTTGCAGTTTATCACTTGGATATCACCTCAGCATTTATAAGCCTGTGTGCGCCTGTGCGTGTATGAATTGAAAATCATCTGACACAGATTTCCAGAAGTAACTAGGGTTTTTGGGTGCCGGACTTGAGGTGTTTTGGAGGTGCCTGACTTCCAGAGTGTGGGTGCTCAGAAATTTCTGAAAACTGGGCCCTTTTCATACGGATCAAGTAAGGCACACAAAATCACAGGCCACTTGTGAAAACCATGGCGCGCGCCCGTGTGTGTGTGTGTGTGTGTGTGTGTGTGTGTATATATACACACACACATACGCCAAGATTCATTCTCTAATGTGTGTGCATGCATATAAATATATAAATTATAAACAAAATAATCTTCTTGTGGGTGGGCGTATATAATTGCAACACATAATATTGCATAGCCCTATACCTACCCCATTATTCCATCTGAGTGTGGAAACATTAGACTATTAATTATATCTGAGAGTCCTGAGGGAACTTCTTTTCCTGTTACATTACTACCGTTAAATATTTTCATCCTTAGGAATATGTGAGAAGTCTCTGAAGCTTGTAGTCTATCCTGTAAATCTTCTCTATCTGGCAATTTCAGATTAGGAGCTTTTTTTCCTTTCAGGCTTTTATTTTCACCTTGGGGCAGGTATCAGCTTTGCTTGCCATGATTAAGATACAAAGCTTTGCTCTGGTTGAGAGATTGGTCAGGGGCTGTGCTCCTTAGAACTGACAGATTCACCTCAGAATGGTGGAACAGCAGGTGCCTGGTTAAAGCCGGAGAACACCCTGGATTGCCAAGGGATCTCAGGGCATCTCTTGAATGAGTATTTGTAAGGTCCCAGAAGCGACTGATAGTAACGTCAGTGACCCAACCAGTTGTAGGTATTGCAAGGTGGGGTTTAAGTGTAAAAAGAGGGGTGGGAGAAAGGGCTGATGACCAAATAAAATAGTCAAAATATATGGTTGGAAGGTACTGGAGAGCAGTTTATAGCGAATACTGAGACCAGTATAATTAGTGACTTATGCAAACTCACGGGTGTTTATGGTTACCTTGCCCTTCCATGCCCTGTTTGTCTGTTCATCCACCTATTGTATATTGTCAAAATGCTAGGCTGTGAGCTCTCTGGAACTGTCTTTGCACTACTTGTTTGTACAATGGCTAGCATGACGAGGCCTCGATTTGAGACCTGAAGGTGCTACTGCAATGGAAATGATCAATAATAAAAGTGGAGGTTGTTAGCACCAACTGGCGTTTGTATATTCCAGGCATATCAAAATACTAGTGAGATCGGTGGAGAGATAGGTGCCCCTCTAAAAGAGATAGCAGGGATACTTGAACTATTTTTCCAATAGTCTCAGCATTTCAGACCCAGAGGAATCTTATTTATTTTGAGCATCATCCAATCCTCTGGGAACATTAAATATATATAGGACCAATATCCAGAATGCAAAGGCCAGCCAGCTCAACCCATGTAGATACAGGCCCCCCCACCTCCCTCCCCAGGCAGATGCATCAGAACTCTTCCAAACAGTGGGCTTTCTGCCTAATGTCTTTCCCTAGGAGAAGAATTTGGAAGAACCTCTGCAAAGGGAACCTTCAGGGGTCCTCCTTCCAGCAGGTTGTCTCCTGGGAGGAGCAATCTACTCTGAAACTTCCAAGCATATGTTGTAAAAATATAAGGAAAAATAGCCAGCAGATGTCCCTCAGGGGGAGTAAATTCTGGTGAAGTCTGTGGCAAGTGTTCAGAGCTGTTTTTAAAAAGGAATTATATTATGGGTTAGTTCTGATTCATTCATGGCGTGTGGGCATGTGTACTGGAGAGACTTACAGGGATTTAATCAGATGCCAGCCAGCCAGGTGCGTGTGGGGAGAATGGAATTCTCATTTGTATTTATTTCTCAGGAGGTTGCAAGTGTTCTAAAATAAGTTGAGGAAGGATGGTCTTGAAGTCAAGGCACTGGCCTAGGACTCAGCAGATATGGTTCAATTCCTGGATCCGCCACAGACTTACTATGTGACCTTGGTTAAGTCACATAGTCTCAAAGTGCCTCAGTTCCCCTCCTGTAAAGTGATGGTAATAGTTCTCTGTCTCACATGCATGTTGAGGATAAAATCCGTGTGCATGTGTGAGACACACCAATGATATGCTAAAACCCAGACAGACAGAGTGATATAAGACCAGAAGCTGGCAATGGGCCCTTGATGCTGACAGTGGGACTCCTTTCTGACAGATGGGATTCTGAAAAGTGTTGGCCTAATTCTGCTCCCATTGAAGTCAACGGTAAAACTCCCCCTGGAGCAGTGTTAGGCCAACCTTGAGTTCTTTTAAAAATGTCACCTTTATCTTCTCGCTTGTACTCAAAGGAGGGAAAAACACAGAGCTAGTCTGGGAAGGAAAGTATAAGTGACAGAAATAAATAAATAAAATTAATTCCCTTCTGATCGGTTGACCTTCCTCCCCCTCCAGACAAAGGCAGACAAGCTACATACTTCATTAAACTCTGAAATGTTTGTTAGCCCATATACTCTGTTAAAATATAATGCTTGTGAGAGGTACTGTAACTCACAACTCTTCTGATGTGGGACTGTTTTCAGTACAAGCTGGATTTCCAAATGTCTTTCAGGCCATCAAGGTTTCAGGCAAATGAAGGTCTATTTAGTATAATTCATAGTCTGTCAGGGAATGCGACTCTTTCTTGGATAACAGGGAGTTTTGGGTAATTTAGGTTGAACTGTATGAGCAAAGTGAGGGCTAGGCAGTTTAGTCTCTTGTCAGGGTTGTCAAGTTTGAAAGAAGATGTGTATTTTATTGAAATTCAGTAACCTCTGAGTAATTCCAATCCTCTGCTCTGACCCCTTTGCCTTCGCCTGCCTGCACTGTAATGGGGAAATGGAGACTGGTGTTCTGTTCTTTAAAATGAATGTTAGGAAGAGCAAAGGAGAAACGCGGACATTATTGGGAAGGATTATCATGGGATAGAAAAGGAAATGAATTCCAGTTTGGTCTCTAAAGTGTATCTTGTTCTCCATGCAAACGGCATCTTACATCTCACCTCTCTTCCTTAAGATTTGTTAGGCTGTCTCCTGTTGTGTTTGGTACGTAGATGCCTTTTTTGCACCCCTTCCAAAGTTCTTGGGGCCTGAGGTGTGTATATACATGAGAACATGTGGTTTTCACAAAGCTTTCTAGTCTAACCACTCAACCAGTTTGTTTCCAATGCTAAATTCTTGTGTCTGTTTCCAGGTCAATAATATCTCTTCTTTTTCTTTTCTCTCCTACCGCGTCTGTTCCTTGGCATGTTGGTGGAAATCTGCAGAACTCCCTGCTGAAGAAGGTAGGTGGAATTGTATTGACTCTGCTTTTTCTTTTTTCGACTTCCCCTTCGCTCTTGGAGCATGTCTCTAGGTATTCTGGGAGGGAGCTTAGTGTCAGCTAGTCCCATGGAGACTGCTGGGCAGCTCACAAGGGACCTGATTCAATGCCCAGGGGAAGATTCTGTAGTGGAGAGAGTTGGAGGCCTAAGAGCAACCCCAGTTACATAAAGGCAAAACTTACCTGTATGAGGTTTAGGAGGGGAAAGCAAGATGACTTCACACTCTTGAGTGACGCTGTCTAGACTCTTGAGCTGAAAAATTGACCTTGAAATTTTTTTTACTTCTTGATCCTGGTACAGCAAATTATGGTAAAAGATCATTCTATGGAAATGTTTAAAAAGTAGCTCCTACACATACAGAGCATCCTACGCTAGACCAGTGCATATCTACTATAATAATAATACTTCACACTTCCGTAGCACCTGTCACCTGTGGTTCCCAAAGCACTGAATAAAGATTATAAGCTTATACCCATTGTGCAGGTGAGTAACTTGAACCCCCAAGAGGTTTAAGGGACTCCCCATGTGTCACATTGTGAGTCAGACATTCAGAAATAGAATGCAGGAGTGCTGACTTAGGTACAGATCCTTAAAAGTATTTAGGTGCCTAACTCTCATTGGTTTCAATGGGAGTTAGACTCTAAAATACCTTTGAGGATCTAGATTGTAGCTCCCTGCTCTGACTGCTAGACTGTTGGCTCTCAGATAAAAAGGTATCTATTGTACACTGATTTGTTGGGGATTATGAAGCAGGGTGGTGCGATCCTTTTAAGTGTAAGAAGAATGGTTGTCTTCAGTACTAACCAGCATTTATACATCCTGTAATTCGAGCATGTGCAGTCAGTTTCCAAGAGTACATGAATGAAGGGAAGGGGGCTGAATGTTAGTCTCTTTGGTTCAAAACATGCAAACAAACTTAGTTTGGAGGAGGATCCATGTCTGATGATGATTAGATAGGTCAGATTTTGGCTGTGAAAATCCTTCATGTTGTCCCTTGAAAGGTGAGTTCTGTTACCCCAGAAGTTAGAGCAATGCATTGCTCTGCAATGGCAGGCAGGGACCTCAGTTCCACTGAAAGAAAAACCTTGGGCTTTTCAAAGTGTGTGTGTGTCATTTTTTTTAAACCAAGGAAACTTCAGGTGCATCAGTTTTTAGTGATATCCCTGTGCACAGGGCCATTCTGTCTACTAGCCATCTGTGATCGCCACCAGGAAACACTGCCTTGTTTCTTGGCTGTCTCCTTCCATCCCCATTTGTCTTCCGCTCAGCCCCTGGCAAGGGCTGTAATTCATGCTGGTGGAGCGTAGCATGATCCGGTCAGGCATCAGTATGGCTGCCACATGCTCACCTTTGGAGCTGAGCTGGCAATGATGAGAGTCCTGATTCAGGACAGCACTTAGCATATGCTTTACATTAAGCTTGCGTTTCAGTCCCGTTGACTTCACTGTGGCGTAGGTGCATATTTAAGTGCGGCCCTGAATAGGGATGCTTTCTTCAGTCAAGCCCACAGTTAGTAATGCCAGTAATTCTAACTCAAGTATGTCCAACCTCAAAGCAGAGCACAGCACCTTTCCACCCAAGCAGGTGTAGTAGCTTGAGCTCTCCCAAGTTCATTTTCAGCACCTGTGTAGCGCTTATGGTGCTTCCATGTTTTGTTTTGCTAGGAAAGTCACTCTGGGAACTGGTGCTGGAGCAGTTTGAAGATCTCCTTGTGCGCATTCTTCTCTTGGCTGCTGTTGTGTCATTTGTAAGTATCCTTGTCTCCTCTCTCTGTGTGTGATGCTCCCAAATAAACAAATACCAGTCAGCACTGTCTGTGCTCTAAAAGCAAAGATAGTGGTTGATGCCCACTCTATGCACTTGCAAAGGTCCTGACTGTAGTGGAACTGATGCTGCATCAGGGAAACGGGACTTGGGGGAAGTCTGTGCGGGTGAGTGAGAAGTACACAGAAAGGAGGTATGGGGTAGGACTGTCAGGCACTCTCTTTGGAACCAAAGGACCACCAGCAGCAAGATCTGCTGCAACAGCAGACATGTGACTCCGTTGGCTACGGGGCAGAGGATTCCTACCCCAATAAAAGTCTGCTGTGCCAAACCCACCGTAGTTTAGGGGATAAAATTTATGTCTAGACAGAGTATAGCACTTTAATCAGAACAGGTATGTGGGATGCTAAGTGACTCTAGGTGCTTTACAAAACAGTTATACCAGCAGTGCAGCGACTGTGCAGATAACTGACAATAGCTTGCACACAGCTTTGCTATTAGGGAATATTGATCAAGCCACTTGTGTTATCCCAAAATTTCCTGGGTTCTTTAAATTTCACACTGAATTCTATTAGAAATGGGCAGAAAGACCTCAGGGTATAAATGCCACTAACTGAGCCACATGTTATATGTTCAAAGCCAATCCCAATAATAGCCACCAAATTAGAAACTCTACAGCATCTATGTACCTTGAAACTTGGCCATTACCAGGTTGTCTCATTGAGTTTTTAGTGATGATTTGGCAAATTTAAACCTTTGATCCAGATAATTCATGCTGAAAATTCATGTCAGACTTCTAAAAAGTCACAGCTGTTTAGCTGCATATGTTTCACAGTGTACGGTAATAAGTTCCTTCCAAACTAATTTGATAACTTCCCAGTTAGAAGACCGCGAGCTCATTCATTTAGCGTGGTATCGCAGTCTACTGTACTTGCGGCTCTCTAGCTAGTTCCTGCAGAATAGCAAAGTACTGTGATGTAGTGGGAGACAGTGCAGTCTAGAGGACAAGGCACTGCACTGGGAGTCAGGAGACACAGGCTATATATATCCAGCTCAACCACTGACCTGCTGTCTAATCTTGGATAAAGCGCTTCATCTTGATAGAGACATTCATTTTAAGGCCAGAACAGACTACTGTGATCATCTGGTCTGGCCTCCTTCATAAACTTCCCTGAAATAATTCCTGCTTCAAGTCCTGATAGCTGTGGTTGGACTCAAGAATATCTTTTAGAAAAACACACTCTCTTGATTTTAAAATGTCCAGTGATGGAGAATCCACCACAATCTTTGGTAAGTCGTTCCAGTGGTTATTTATCCTCACTGTTAAAAAAAATTGTGCCTTATTTTTAGCTTGAATGTATCTAGCGTCAACTTGCACCCATTGGATTTCGTTCTACTTTTGTCTGCTTGATTGAAGAGCCCTGTGTTATCAAATTTCTGTTCCCCATGTGGGTTTTGTACACTGTGATCAAGTCAGCCCCAGTTGAATTTGAGATCGCGTTGTGCTAGATGCTGTACAAGCAAAATAAAATACCGTGCCAACCCAAAGAGTCGACAATCTCAACTGCATGCAGTTCAGGAAATACCATTATAAAGTGTGACTACAGCACAAAAGATCTATAATCAGTAGGAATTTTAACAGGAGTGTTAAAATCCATGTGCTGGAGGAGCCACAGCAGAAAGTATTTTGAGTTGCTCAGCACTTAAAGTTAAGCTTGTCCTGTCCTCCTCCTGTTGTCCCTCCTCCCCCCCCCCCCCCGCTGGAAGTTGACAGATCCAAGATTATCAGCTGCTCTGATGAGTGAGAATGGCAGGCAAATCAGTACATTTATTTAACCACGTGACTGTAGAATTAATGTACCGGCATGTTTCTGAATAGGTGTTGAACAAGAGTAGAATCATAGAATCTCAGGGTTGGAAGGGACCTCAGGAGGTCATCTAGTCCAACCCCCTGCTCAAAGCAGGACCAATTCCCAACTAAATCATCCCAGCCAGGGCTTTGTCAAGCCTGACCTTAAAAACCTCTAAGGAAGGAGATTCCACCACCTCCCTAGGTAACCCATTCCAGTGTTTCACCACTCTCTGAGTGAAAAAGTTTTTCCTAATGTCCAACCTAAACCTCCCCCACTGCAACTTGAGACCATTACTCCTTGTTCTGTCATCGGGTACCACTGAGAACAGTCTAGATCCATCCTCTTTGGAACCCCCTTTCAGGTAGTTGAAAGCAGCTATCAAATCCCCCCCCCCCATTCTTCTCTTCTGCAGACTAAACAATCCCAGTTCCCTCAGCCTCTCCTCATAAGTCATGTGCTCCAGCCCCCTAATCATTTTTGTTGCCCTCCGCTGGACTCTTTCCAATTTTTCCACATCCTTCTTGTAGTGTGGGGCCCAAAACTGGACACAATACTCCAGATGAGGCCTCACCAATGTTGAATAGAGGGGAATGATCACATCCCTCGATCTGCTGGCAATGCCCCTACTTATACAGCCCAAAATGCCATTAGCCTTCTTGGCAACAAGGGCACACTATTGACTCATATCCAGCTTCTCGTCCACTGTAACCCCTAGGTCCTTTTCTGCAGAACTGCTTCCTAGCCATTTGGTCCCTAGTCTGTAACAGTGCAAGCAGTAAAGGAGGACAGGATGTGTGTTTAAAGTAGTAGGCAAAGCTGCAACCAAAGGAAGGTTAATATGCAAAGAGACACACATGACATGAATAGATGTGGTAGTTTTTTGTGACAGCTGCAGAGGTTCTGCATTCTCTAAAGTCCCAGTTTAGCAATGCATTTAAGCATATTGTCACTGTAAGTGTGTGCTAAAGTGCTTTGCTGATTTGGGGCCTGAGCAGCCTGCCCCTGAAGTCATTTGGGCAATCTCAGTTTTGAACCACTGAGTCTCAACTTTTTTCTCTTCATTGTTATCTTTTAATGGTCTCTTGTCCATTAAAACTTCCTTTTGCAGACCATTAGCCTTGTGTGCAGACTCCAAGGCTAAGACAGAAAGTGCCTATAATCCTGTCGCCTACACAGATTTTCCCCTTATTTCTTGCTAAGTTACTGCATGAAAAGATCATAAGATTGTATTTAACATCTCCCATTGAGCCCAGGTGTTGCTTAGTAGGTGATGTTCTGCTGCAAGACTTGGGTAAGAAACTAAATTCAACTTCCCTTGTGAGTTGCGTGAAAACTGTTTTATCTAGAATGAGTACAATGAGCCACGGGGAGTCTGTCTTTGCTGCTGAGTTAACCTGGGCTCTTACTTGGTGATTGTCCCTAACCAAGCTTCTGTCCCACACAAAAACTTCTGACTTGAGTTTGGTGGTACTTTCAGCCTGGGCTAGCTGGCTATCCTGGATTATAGGCTAAAGCCTGAATGCTGCTTTTCACTCTGCCTGGTAACCAGTGGGGAGACAGGCTAAACCAGTCGAGTGGTGATGGCCCTTCAGTGCCTTCTCACAGTTACCCCGTATGCCCAGAAGTGAGTTCTCCCACAATTCATTAGGAAAGAATCATATTGAGGCTCTGCTTACTGAAGTGCTAAGAACCAAAGGATGTACTCCCAGAAGTCCTCGTGACACTTGGGAAGTACAGAGCCACTGTGGCCTCACTAAATGTGGCTTTATAGTGTGACTGCTCACACCTGGGGTAAGCTGGCCTGGGTGCCCTGATCTACATGCCAATCACCTGAGTTAACTCTGCAGTGAAGACATCCTTAGTGCCAGGAAAAGTGTACATGGGACAAAAAGAATGGAGGGTTGTTTCTGATCTTCTGCATAGCAGAAGATTCAATGACTTGTTCCGTTCTTCTATTCCAGAGTGTCAGGACTCTATAAGGATGAGTGGACTGCATTTTTGGAAGGGTAGGAAAGTAGTAGTATGGGAAATCTTTGAAGGTTTACTTGTATATCTAAAAACATTTATTATTATTATTAGTTATTATGATGTTTGGTGAACAGACATTTTCATGATGTTGTGTGTGAACCTCTTTTTAAGTTGAATGAAGGGGTGGAAGTGGGCTGTTTCTCCTTGAAGAGCTGTCTATTGGAAGAGAAGGTGAAAGGATTTAGGACTGGGGGAATGGACAGGGATTCCAGGTATTATGGAGCTTTGTAGGGGAGAGAGACAAAAAAGACCGTTAGGGATGCACCTTGGGCATAGTGGAAAGAGATGAGCAGAGTGATTGGGTGCTGGACTTTGGGTCCCTGTGGGGAGATGCAGAGCTAGTCTACTGTTTCTCCCGACTAGCTGGATCAGAAGGGCCTGAGGAGCTCCAGCTCTGGTACATAAAAGGCTTGAGTGGCGGGTGTGAAGCCTGGCTGAGAAAATGCCCTTTTTTATGTTGGCAACTACAGCCCTGCCGCAGAGAACACAGGCAGAGTGCAAGAAAGAGGGTGATGCTTATTTTTAAACAATACCCGGTGGTGTGATGATGTGGGAGCTCTGTCTGTTCACAGGTTGTGTGGGTCATTGGAAGTGAGACAGGGAACTTCTTATATAAGTGAAGCTTTATTTTAAAATTCCACATATTAATCAACATTCCGATCTAAACAGTAAGGACCGAATCCATGCGTCTGCCTGTATCAAGGAAGGAGGAGTCCTGAAATTGTTTACAAAATCTGTTTGTTTGGACCCTCTTGCTTTGAAATAAAGCCACTCTCAACAGTTTAATGTCTGGGTGTCTCAAAGCCACTTCAATGCTAGTCAGAGGCATTACATCTTTAATTAAAAATCCAGCGTTTTACATTATTTTTCTCCAGCTAGATTCTTGAGTTGGAATTTCAGCATTATGCCATCGTGTGTAGGAGTTGCTCTTACACCTGCTGTTAGCTTAGTCGAGCCTGTTCTGTTTAAAGAGCCTATTGATGCCAAAGTCATGAGTGAATGAGAGTTTGAGATATTGAAGCAAACTCCACCTTCTCACTGTTGTGAATTCTGGCCTATTAGGAAAGGGATTTAATTGCATGGTTGAGTCTAATGCTATTTGGAATGTATAAATTTATCTTCTCTTTAAACCTCTACTGCAGAAAATGTTGTGATATCAGCCAAGAAGCCCTGACCCCAATTGGGGTCCCATTGTGGCACAAATGCATAGTAAGACGGTCCCTGTTCTGAAGAGCTTGTATAGACAAGACATCAAAGGGTGGGAGGAGAAACGGTGGCACAGATGAGGGAAGTGACCTGTCGCAGAGCTGGGACTAAAACCTAGGTCTTATCCACTAAACTATGTGCCTCCCCAAAAGGTAGGGTGTCATTGACTTGACACCAATACCAAAATGTAGAATTTAATTGCTCTACACCTTAATATGGTGCGTATTTTTGAGGATTTCAGTGTGGAAAAGACGGTTACTCACCGTAGTAACTGGTGTTCTTCGAGATGTGTTACTCCTACCCATTCCAGTTAGGTGTGCGCGCCGTGCGTGCACGGCTCTCCGGAACTTTTTTACCCCAGCAACTTCGGTGGGCCGGCTGGGCGCCCCCTGGAGTGGCGCCGCTATGGCGTCTGTCATATACCCCAGCCGGCCCGTCCGCTCCTCAGTTCCTTCTTGCCGGCTACTCCGACAGTGGGGAAGGAGGGCGGGTCTGGAATGGATAGGAGCAACACATCTCGAAGAACACCAGTTACTACGGTGAGTAACCGTCTTTTCTTCTTCGAGTGATTGCTCCTATGCATTCCATGTAGGTGATTCCCAAGCCTTACCTAGGCGGTGGGGTCGGAGTGAGACGTGGCAGAGTGCAAGACTGCTGAGCCGAAGGCTGCATCGTCTCGTGATTGCTGCACCAACGCGTAGTGGGAAGCGAAGGTGTGGACGGAGGACCAGGTGGCGGCTCTACAGATGTCCTGGATTGGAACATGAGCCAGGAAGGCAGCAGATGAGGCTTGTGCTCTTGTAGAGTGGGCCGTCAGGCGACTAGGTGGTACACGAGCAAGCTCATAGCATGTTCGAATACAAGCCGTCACCCAAGAGGAAATCCTTTGTGAGGAGACCGGCTCGCCCCTCATACGCTCCGCGATCGCGACGAAGAGCTGGGTCGAATGCCGGAAGGGCTTCGTGCGCTCTATATAAAAGGCGAGGGCCCTGCGGACATCCAGGGTGTGAAGCTGCTGCTCCCGAGGCGAGGCGTGCGGCCTTGGGTAGAAGACCGGGAGGAAGATGTCCTGGTTAATATGGAAGGCCAAAACGACCTTCGGGAGGAAGGCCGGGTGCGGTCAAAGCTGAACCTTGTCTGCGTGGAAGACAGTATACGGGGGGCCAACCGTTAAGGCACTGAGTTCGGAAACTCGTCTCGCAGATGTTATAGCGACGAGGAAGGCCGTCTTCCACGATAGGTGAAGCAGGGAGCAAGTGGCTAGAGGCTCAAACGGCGGTCCCATAAGCCTGGCTAGAACCAGGTTCAAATCCCAGACCGGTGTAGGGCGCCGTACGGGCGGGTACAAACGGTCCAGGCCCTTGAGGAAGCGAGAGACCATGTGGGTGGAGAAGATGGAGCGGCCTTCAACCGGTGGACGAAACGCAGAGACGGCTGCTAGGTGCACCCTCAAGGAGGAGACCGCGGGGCCTTGCTCCTTAAGGGACCAGAGGCAGTCCAGGATAACTGGAATAGGGACGAGAAAGGGGTTCAGGCCTTTCTGGTCGCACCAGATAGCGAAACGCTTCCATTTCGCGAGGTAGGTGGAGCGCATTGAAGGCTTCCTGCTTTCAGTAAGGACACGCTGCACCGCCTGCGAACAGTCATGCTCCGCGTGAGTTAACCAATCAGGTACCAGGCTGTAAGATGCAGGGAGCGGAGGTCTGGGTGGCGAAGCCGGCCGAAGTCCTGCGTGATAAGGTCCGGCCACAAGGGAAGAGGAATGGGTTCTCGGACGGAGAGCTCGAGCAGCAGGGTGTACCAATGCTGCCTCGGCCAGGTCGGAGCGATCAGTATGAGTCGAGCCTTGTCCCTCCGAAGCTTGAGGAGCACCTGATGAACGAGGGGGAACGGAGGGAAGGCGTATAGGAGGTGATCTTTCCATGAGCAGAGGAACGCGTCCCTGGTAGGAGCAGAACCGGTTGCACTTCCTGTTGTCCTCGGAAGCAAATAGGTCTAGTTGGGGAAATCCCCACCTCCGGAAGATCATATGCACCACGTCTGGGCGAAGGGACCACTCGTGGGTAAGGAAGGACCTGCTGAGGCGGTCGGCTAGCGTGTTCTGTATGCCCGGAAGAAACGACGCTGCGAGGTGAATTGAGCGGGCTACACAAAAGTCCCACAGGCGTAGCGCTTCCGTGCAAAGCAGGGAGGAGCGGGCTCCACCCTGCTTGTTGACGTAGAACATCGCCGTCGTGTTGTCCGTCAGCACTGTGACACAGCGCCCGCGGAGATGGGCCTGAAAAGCTTGGCACGCTAACCGTATCGCCCGGAGCTCCCGGACGTTGATGTGTAAGGAGAGCTCCGGAGGCGACCAGAGGCCTTGCGTGTGAAGGTCGCCAAGGTGTGCCCCCCATCCCATGTCCAAGGCATCCGTGGTCAAGGTGACGGAGGGACACGGCGGGCGGAATGGTACTCCCGCACAGACGACCTGAGGGGCTAGCCACCAACTGAGAGTATTGAGGGTAGGCCTCGGGACCGTGACGATCAAGTCCATGGGGTCGCGATGCGGGCGGTACACGGAGGCCAGCCAAGTCTGGAACGGGTGAAGGTGTAACCTGGCGTAAGCGGTCACGAAAGTGCACGATGCCATGTGGCCCAGGAGGCGAAGGCAGGACCGCGCCGTCGTCGTGGGAAAGGATTGGAGATCCCGGATGCAAGCTACCAGCGTCTGGTGTCGAGAGAGCGGTAGGCAGGCCCTGGCAAACTGAGAATCCAGGACTGCTCCGATGAACTCCACCCTTTGAGCTGGAGTTAAAATGGACTTCTCGAAGTTTACGAGAAGGCCCAGTTCCCGAAAAAGGGCCAAGATATCGGTCACTTGGTCCGCTACCAGTTGACGTGAGGGGCCGCGAATCAACCAGTCGTCGAGGTACGGATATACGTGCACCCGACGACGACGGAGGGCCGCGGCAACAACCACCATACATTTGGTGAAGACCCTCGGGGCGGTGGAGAGGCCGAAGGGAAGCACCGCAAACTGGTAGTGTCTGTCGTTTACCATGAAGCGGAGGTACCGACGATGGGGAGGATAGATCGCGACATGGAAATATGCGTCCCTCATGTCGAGGGCGGCAAACCAGTCTCCTGGATCCAAGGAGGGAATGATGGTCCCCAGGGTTACCATGCGGAACTTGAGTTTTAGCAGGTACCGGTTGAGCTTCCGGAGGTCCAGGATTGGACGGAGACCTCCTTTTGCTTTGGGGATGAGGAAATATCGGGAATAAAAACCCCTGCCCCGCCGGTCGGGCGGTACCTCCTCTATGGCACCCAAACTCAACAGCGGTACCCGGATTGGACCGTATGCAGGACCCAGCTGTCCGATGTTATGCGGGATCAAGCCGGGAGGAAATGGGAAAGGCGGTTGGAAAACAATGGGGAAGGATCCATTGGAGAGACTGATGGGCCGTCCTCGGGCGTCCCATCAAAACGCCTGCTTAGGCCCTTGGGGGGCCTTAGCGGGCGCCTGGGACTGGTTGCGCCTGCTGCCTGATGGTCGGCGGCGAGTCAGATTGTTCCGGCGGCTGTTATAGGGCCGGGACCTGGCCTGAGTAAACGGCCGGGAAGGCTGTCTGCGGAACGACTGTCTCTGGGTCGCCAGCGTGTGCATTCCCAGGGTTCGGATAGCCACGCGACCGTCCTTAAGGGTCTGTATCCGGGAGTCAGTCTTTTCGGAAAACAGCCCTTGTGTTTCAAACGGCAGATCCTGGAGGGTGTACTGCACTTCCGGGGCCAAGTTGGAAGACTGCAGCCAGGAAATGCGGCGCATAGTCACCCCGGAGGCGAGGGTGCGGGCTCCAGAGTCCGCCGAGTCCAGCGCGGCCTGGATGGAGGAGCGCGCGGACTTCTTACCGTCCTCGAGGAGGGCGCTGTACTCCTGGCGGGAGGCCGCTGGAACGAGTTCAGTGAATTTGGAGAGCGAGAGCAGCATCTCGTAGGTGTACCTGGCAAGCAATGCCGACTGATTGGCAATGCGGAGCTGCAGGCCCCCCGCCGAATAGACCTTGCGGCCCAAGAGGTCCATGCGCTTCGCGTCCTTGGACTTGGGAGCTGCTGCCGGTTGACCGTGGCGCTCTCGGTCGTTCACTGACTGGACGACTAGGGAGTCCGGGGTCGGATGGGTATACAAGTACTCGTACCCCGTGGGGGGAACCGAGTACTTGCGCTCTACGCCTCGGGCAGTAGGCGGGATGGATGCCGGCGTTTGCCAGATGGTGGTGGCGTTACGCTGGATCGTGCGAATGAAGGGGAGCGCCACTCGCATGGGGGCCTCAGACCCGATGACATTGGTGACAGGGTCATCATTTTCCACGACCTCTGCCACCGGGAGGTCTATGGACTGCGCGACCCGACGAAGCAGGTCCTGATGCGCTCTCAAGTCTATCGGCGGGGGGTCCACCGTCGACGACCCTGCGACAGCCTTGTCAGGCGACGAGGATGAAGAAAGACCCGGGCCCGTCGGTTCCGGTGGCGGCTCGTCTAGTGGTGGAGCAGGCGCGTTAGAGTCCGGCTGTACCGCAGCGAGCGGTACAGAAGTCCCAGGCGTTGGCGATGGCGGGGGTCTACTGACAGTCGCTTCTGGCACGCGACGCTCAGAACCCGGTGGCCGCGAGGGCAAGGGCGGGCCCTGTGCCTCGTGCTGCCCCCAGGGAACCCAGAATCCCCACTGTTGTGGACCATAGGGTTGTCCCGGGGTGTCCGTCCTGAGACCCGCTCCGCTGCCGACCTGGGATGCGACGGAGGGCTGGCGTGACCACTGGGGGGCAGAAGCGCTTAAAGAATGCCCCGTCGACGCCCGACGCATGTCTGCTGGCGGTGCCGTGGTTCGGTGCTTGTCCTCGTGGTACCGGGAACACGACCGGGACCATCGGTCGCATCGGTGCCGGGGCGGCGACCAGCTGTGGCTTCGGCGCCTGGAGCGGCTGCGGTCACGGCGCCTGGAGCGGCTGCGGTCACGGCGCCTGGAGCGGCTGCGGTCGCCACGGTGCCGTGAGTGGTCTCGAGAGGCGGACCTTCGCCGGTACCGGCGACTGGGGCTTCGAGATTGGTACCTCGACGCCGAGCGGTACCGTGAGTGAGACCGGTGCCGAGACGGTGAACGGTCCCGAGGCGTTGATCGGCGTCGGGACCTAGGTCGGCGGGACGGTGACCGGCTGCGAGAGCGGGACCGACTGAAGTCCCTTGCTCGATGATCCTCGGCGCCTGGGCGTCTCATCATGGCCGGCTTGCCTGCCGAGGGTACAGCCCGCACCGGCGGTGCCGGGGGCCGGAGGCTCGGCGCCTCTGTCAAAGCGATAAGCTCCCTCGCCTGCGAGTATGTCTCGGGCGTACTCGGGAGTCCAAGCTCGACCTCGGGCGGTGCCGGGGAGCGGGGGGGGGCCGGCTCAACGGCTCTTCCAGTGCCAGAGCTGCCGGACCCGTGCACTGCGAGTGCACCACCACAGCCGGTGCCGCAGGTGTTGGCAGTGGCTGGGTGATCGGTTCCGAAGCTGAAACTCTTGCCGTCGCCGTCGCCTTCTTCTTGCGCACCGGAGACGGGGAGCGGTGCCGGGACGCTGGTGCCGGTTTCGGCGGACGGGACGCTTCCGAGCTGTGTCGGCTCGGTGCCGCCGGTGCGCTGCGGACCGAAGACGATTTCGGCGCCGCTGGGATCGGTGCCGGTGGGCGCAGCGCCGACTCCATCAGGAGCTGTTTAAGCCTAGAGTCCCGCTCCTTCCTAGTCCGCGGCTTAAAGGCTGCACAAATGGGGCACTTATCCGTGCGATGAGATTCCCCCAAACAGCGAAGGCAGGAATCGTGAGCGTCCCCAACGGGCATCAGCCGCTGACAAGCCGAGCACGGCTTGAATCCCGGTGTCTGGGGCATGAGCCCACACCGGGTGAGGAAAAAGGAGGGGAAACCCCCCTAATTCCTTAAAAACTACTTTTAACTAACTAAACTATGACTAAACTGACTAACTATGTACAAAAAACGGAGAAACTGCTAGGGTGTGCAGGACTAAAGGAGCACTCCACAGTTCCAACTGGCCGTCACGGGCGGGAAGAAGGAACTGAGGAGCGGACGGGCCGGCTGGGGTATATGACAGACGCCATAGCGGCGCCACTCCAGGGGGCGCCCAGCCGGCCCGCCGGAGTTGCTGGGGTAAAAAAGTTCCGGAGAGCCGTGCACGCGCGGCGCGCACACCTACATGGAATGCATAGGAGCAATCACTCGAAGAAGAAGTGTAGATTCTAGTGGACGTATGAATGGCTTTCGTTATTCTTAGCTATTATGGAATACTTATTCATCCATAGATCCCAAATCACTTTAGAAAGATGGCTCTGTAGATCATCTCCACCTTAGAGATGAGGAAACGTCTTGCTGCTAGAGAAAAGAAATTTTAGACTGATTCTGGGCACCCACAATGTAGCTTCATGTCTATGGATCATGACAGATTTTCTTTAATGACATAGCTATGGTGGGGCCATGTGCCTTTCAAGTTGAGGTTTCAGCTGTCACTACAAGTGATCCTCCGAAAGCTTGGCATGCTTATCTGACCTCACCCAAGCTTGTTTGGGCATGCAAGCAGATTACATGGTTTAGCAGTTAGATCAGGGCACAAGAACTCAGAACTCCCCGGTACTGTTCATGGTTCTGCTCTGACTTGCTGAGAGATCTTGGGAAGTCGCTTCACTTCTTTGCTGCAATTTCCCTCCTCCTGTGAGGGTACTGTGAAGTGCTGCAGGGCACTGGAAATGTGCAAAATGTTGTTTGTTCAAAATTGAGATGGCAGCCTTATGACAACAGGTTTTTCGGTGAGATTTCTAGTACTTCCTGGACAGCTTGGAAACACCCCCATAACAGCTTGTGTGGGCAATTTTGCACAGAAATGAAAAATGGGAGCGCTGGGTGGATTTGGTTTGGGTTTGAGTTTTGGGAGAAGGATTTAGAGTTGGTTGGTTGTTAACTCTACCTATCACCTTTCCTCTCAGCAATACTGGTAAATCTTTAATAGGAGTCTCTTCTCTCTCCATTCTCTCCCCCCGCCCGCCACTGTATTTAATTTTTCAATAAAAAGCTTAAAAGCCTGTGTTTATTTGCCGAGGTGGAATGTTGATTCATTTGCAACTCCTCTTGCCAGATGCAAAGTGTACTCTGTAACTGAGGCATGTATGCAAACTCGCCCTGGCAGTTTACACATCCTGAAACTTTACTAATGTGTAACCGTACTCCCAGTGACCTCTCCCACATCTGCTGTTGTTCTGAACAAATATATAGTGAATCAGCACAAAGTCCATACATTAGTATAGCAGTTGGTCTATACAACACGGAGTAATCTGAATGCTGGCCCTCTTGCTGACTCGCTTAGGCTGTTTCTACACTACGCAGCTTTTAGCGACATGGATGTGTCATCACTGCCGTGCCGCTAAATGTCGCGCAGTGTAGCTGCTGTTTGTCAGCTCTCCTGCCGACAAAAAACTTCTACCCCAATGAGTGGTTGTTTGCGTTGTCGGCAGGACAGTGCTCCTGCTGACAAAGTGCTGTTCACACTGGCACTTGTCACGGCAAAACTTTTGTCGTTCAGGGAGGGTGGGAGTTCTAACACCTCTGAAAGACAAAAGTTCTGTCGTTCAATTGCCAGTTAGACATAGCCTTAGAAACTATAGCAGTGATTCTCAACATATTAGTGGTGCCTGGTACTGTACTGTGTCACTGATGTCACATACTTTCAGTGGTGCCTAGAAACTACTTGGCCGCACTAGAAATGTCTAATATCACAGACCTTTTAGATGCTCTCTGGATAATATCTTCTTCCCTGTGGAAAAATACACGTGGCTATCTCTTTAAGGCATGTTGTCAGGCCAGATTTTCCTCCACATTTAGATTCGGTACAACTGAGCTTTAGAAAACCTGCTCTTGTGATTGACCTTGGTGTGTGTTTGTTTTTTTCTTTTATGGTGGTTCTTTCTTTGAATGCAGAAAACGACAATTTAGGGCCTGCATTAAGAGAATGATGTGCAGGTTAGGCAACTGTATCATGCTCTGTTGCACCTATTTGGTTTTGCTGCTGAATAAGGGACTTTCCTGTAAAGACTCCAGGTGGCATGTCTGAAAAGCTAAAGCAGTCATAGGGTCTCAGGACCCGACTTTGAGAAGGATTGTTCGCACAAAAGTGCGTGTCCATTTGCATGTCTAATTTGTACCTGTGACTGCCTATGTGATGGCAGCAAGTGCACGTGCCAGTGACCACATCCAGCTGGTAATCGGCATGTGCAGTACTTGAAAACCAATCCTGACGTTTGGGATTCTGAATGACAGAGTTTCTGTGAAACCTGCACGCAGTGCTGGGGATTTTAGTTGGACTTTCAGCTTTGGCCCTCATCTTCCTTGTTTCAGTCAGCTAAACTCCAGGCTTTTGTAAAATCAAGTGTGTGTGTGTGTGTGTGTGTGAGAGAGAGGCTGATATAACTGCAAGGGGAACTCTGTACACATAACTAAGATGTCACAGCTACTTCCTTGAGGTATACTCACTAATTCAGTGTCCCTCTGCTCTCAAAGGTGCTTGATTCTCAGGCATTTGTTTAGTTAAACACAAATGATTACACATCTGGATGTACTATCTCGGTCAGCAAGCTGTGAACTCGTGTTCTGACTCTTAAACTGCCTCTGACTGATTTTAAGTACCATGCCTATTAGGGACCCTTCTCTCCCACTCTCTGATGGAACTCACCTGACTCCCTTTACTAGATTCTCTGCTCCGAGGAGTATGGGGACCATGCTACATATACAGCTCCACTTTCCTTAGTGGACAGTTGCCTTACATCCCCAGCTACCTTGTGAATTGGTTTGCTGGTTTGAACATAACAGCAGAGCCCAGAGTCATGCACCAGAGTTATTTACTGGCTGAGACAGGGAGAGGGGGCAGGTTATGCATAGATGTGGAAGGAACAGATTTTAATCAGTACATATCAAGGTTCCTTGATTTCTCTCTCTTCAAAACCCAAAGGGGGGGGGGGGGGAGTTCCATAGCTGCTAATCAAGAATACAGAGAGGGAAATGTAGAAAAATTTATTATGTTGTACTTGGTAAATACTTGGTGACTTACACAACCCTGGCTCAGGCTGAAGTTAAAAGGAGTCTTGCCATCAACTTCAGTGGGCTCTGGATCAAGCCCATGGTGCACTGTTGTTGTCAGTTCTATTTTTCTCATGTGAAAAATCTCATGTAAAATAAAACTTTGATATGCTGCTATTTCTGAATCCTGACTTGCACCGTCATAACATTTTGAATAAGAAGCTTTTAGTGTCTTTATCTTATTTTCTGCTAATGCAAAACCTTAAGTGGATAAAGAGAATCTAGGGGGAAAATAAACAGATCTGCTGGAATTCATTGAAAATAACCCATACAATATCGATTCCTTCCAAGCCCAAACATAGGTCAGTGAAGCATAATGTGAGCCATTCATGAGCTGGTGAGCTAACAAACTGGTTTCCAGTCCACTTGAATAAGCGACCATCTGACAAATCTCCGACCATCTCCCACCCTCTCTGCTTTGTCATTTTGTAATAATGGCATTCCATATCAGCTGGTAATTGCCTCATGAAAATGACCTGTTATCACGCCACACAACAGTCGATCAAATCCTGGGCAGCTGTGTTTTAAGCCTGACTTTGCACCTCAGGACTGCTGGCAAGAAAATCAGTTTGCCTTTTAATTGTCCTTCAGCAGTTCTAGGTGGGACTGGTTTCTAATAGGAGGAATTGCAGATGTCCCTCCCGAAAGATCAACATGGGAGTGGGAACCTCTGATACATGTAACACGCCTTTGAATGAGCTGACATTTGAATGCTTTATAGTGTTTTTGTGGCAGTGTTGTGATCTTGGCATACAAATGCTTTGACAAGCAGCTCAAGGGAGTGAAAATATGGGCATGAGGGATTTTTTTTCACACCAGCACTTGTGCTTTTCTCACCTGGTCATCTGATTCATAGCTCTGGGTGCCTCAGGGCTGTAAAACACTAATCCAGTTCAGCAAGCTACTTAGGCAGGAGCGTAACTTTTTAAGCACCTGAGTGGTCCCATTACATTGACTGCAGTGCAAGCAATCGCGTGTTTTCAGTCGAAGCACATGCTCAGATACCTTGCTGAACCAAGGCATCTAACACTAATTGCATTCACACCCATGATGAAGGGCCTGATCCAAAGGCCAGAGAAGGCCAAGAAAGGACTGCCTCTGGCTTCAGTGGTGTGAGTGATGCCCTAACCAGCTGGCAGTTCCTAGTTACACTGTGTCTTGCCACCCTGCAGATCCTGGCCTGGTTTGAAGAAGGTGAAGAGATCACTACTGCATTTGTAGAGCCAGTTGTCATCATGCTGATTCTCCTAGCCAATGCTGTTGTGGGGGTGTGGCAGGTACGTAACCACTTTTGTCTCCCTTCTTTAATTCCTACAAGCACTGAGGTTTGTCTGGGGGCAGTGAAACTATTGGCCAGGCACCTGGAACTGTACAACCTGCATGAATGAAGCCCTGACTATTTACCTGCACAAACGGAAGCTCATGAGTTGGAACCTTGTGCTAGGTTTGCACTGCAGCGTTAACTCGAGCTCCCTACAGTCCAATTTACTCTTTTTCGAGCTAACCAAGTTCCAAAATACTAATGCTCCTTTGTATGTTCAGAACACTTCCCATGCAAGAACCTCAAAGCGTTTTCCAAACACTCGCTCACTAAGGTCCACGACTGTAGTTGCTCTAGGCAAGCATTAACCCCTATGTCACAGGGAAACTGAGGCAAGCCTGGGTTCAATGACTTTTTCCTATGGGCTCAGAGTGAGTCCGTAGCAGAGTTCAGTCTAGAAATCAGAAATCCTGAGACTCCATTGTTCTAACCATTAACAACTCTACCAGTTCCTCTCAGATGGTTCCATGCCCCTTTGCTTCTGGCACATCTAAGACTCATCACAAAATGTAGTACTTCATATACTGCTTTGAAGCCATTCACTACCCCTCCCCATCTGACGTAGGTAAAATGACCTGCCCAATACCACAAGACAAATCAATTTCAAAGCCAAGATTAGAATTCAGGAGTTCCTGGCTCCCAGTCCCTTGTTCACACAACTAGTTCAAAGCTCTGTCTAGGCAGCTGAATAGGGGAAGGGCTGATTATCCAACAGCTGCTCCTCCCCGCCCCTCCATCTACACGGTACAACTGCCTGAAGCTCTGCTGCACACTGTGTTTACAGGAGAGAAATGCGGAGAGTGCTATCGAAGCCTTAAAGGAATACGAGCCAGAAATGGGAAAAGTGATCCGTGCCGACAGGAATGGAGTCCAGAGGATCCGGGCTCGAGATATTGTTCCTGGGGATATTGTGGAAGTGGCAGGTATGCCAATGATCTCTCTTTTTTCCCCCCCCACCCCCATCTCCTTGGCTGTATGCATAGGTATGAAAACATCCTGCTGGGCTATGGGTTCATTCTAAACTAACCCCCACTCTGAGTTAGTTTAGAGCTGAACTGAAAATGCAGCGAAACTCAACCATCACCCTGGTTCTTTAGTTCTGAGCAACTTTTGTTTGAAGCAGCCCTGTCACGGAATAGTGAGCTGAGACAGGAACCGCTCCCGCATTGTGTGCTGGCTTAAACGGAATATCCAGCACTGTGTCAGCACTGTGCTGACTCCGCTCGTCTGCATGGCTTTGGTCTGCAGGGCTTTCGAAGAAAGAAAATGGTCTCTCTTAAGGGTTGTGGGATAACAGTAGCCATCTTGGGGTGGAAAATGAAGCCCTCGTGTGCTTTTATTTTTGCATGTCTGTCTAAATTCAAAGTATGCTAAGATTGGGACGGAGAGATGAAGAAGAGACCTCTGAGTGATAGTGGACATGGGCTTGCAGTGGTATGTGGCACCAAAAGGTGCTAGTAGGACTTTAGGCTGCAGACCCAGAGGCATTGCACCAGGAAGCAAAGGTGTGAGAGTTGTTCTCCATGTGGCTCTGGGGAGGCCACATCTGGAGTAATACTTTGATTTTAGATCCCTGAGCTCAGTTCAAGGGAAGATGAGTATCATTATCCTTGTTTTACAATTGGGAAACCGGACACAGAGAGGTGAAGTGACTTGTCCAAAGTCAGGG
This sequence comes from Mauremys mutica, assembly GCF_020497125.1. Lineage (NCBI taxonomy): Eukaryota > Metazoa > Chordata > Testudines > Geoemydidae > Mauremys > Mauremys mutica. Next base: position 9,931,284 of record NC_059090.1, on the reverse strand, counting down.
AATGTGGAACCCAAGTATCTTGACTCCCAGTCCCGTATCCAAAAGAACATAAGCTGTCCTGGGGTAAGAGGGAAGCTCCTCTCATGGATTGGTAACTGGTTAAAAGATAGGAAACAAAGGGTAGGAATAAATGGTCACCTCTCAGAATGGAGAGGGGTAAATAGTGGTGTCCCCCAGGGGTCTGTACTGGGCCCAGTCCTATTCAACATATTCAGAAATGATCTGGAAAAGGGGGTAAACAGTGAGGTGGCAAAATTTGCAGATGATACAAAACTACTCAAGATAGTTAAGTTCCAGGAAAACTGTGAAGAGTTACAAAGGGCTCTCACAAAACTGGGTGACTGGGCAACAAAATGGCAGATGAAATTCAGTGTTGATAAATGCAAAGTAATGCACATTGGAAAACATCATCCCATCTGTACATATAAAATTATGGGGTCTCAATTAGCTGTTACCACTCAAGAAAGAGATCTTGGCATCATTGTGGATAGTTCTCTGAAAACATCCACTCAATGTGCAGCAGCAGTTCAAAAAGCAGACAGCATGTTGGGAACCATTAAGAAAGGGTTAGATAATAAGACAGAAAATATCATATTGCCTCTATATAAATCCATGGTACACCCACATCTTGAATACTGTGTGCAGATGTGGTCGCCTCATCTCAAAAAAGATGCATTGGAATTGGAAAAGGTACAGAGAAGGGCAACAGAAATTATTAGGAGTATGAAACAGCTTCCATATGAGGAGAGATTAATAAGACTGGTACTTTTCAGCTTGGAAAAGAGATGATGAAGGGGGGATATGATAGAGGTCTAAAAAATCCAGGCTGGTGTGGAGAAAGTAAATAAGGAAGTGTTATTTATTCCTTCTCATAACACAAGAACTAGGGGTCACCGAATGAAATTAATAGGCAACAGATTTAAAACAAATAAAAGGAAGTATTTTTTCCACACAATACAGTCAACCTGTGGAACTCTTTGCCAGTGGATGTTGTGAAGGCCAAGACTAAAACAGGGTTCAAAAAAGAACTAGATACGTTCATGGAGGATAGGTCCATCAATGGCTATTAGCCAGGATGGGCAGGGATGCTATCCCTAACCTCTGTTTGCCAGAAGCTGGGAATGGGGGACAGGGGATAGATCACTTGATTACCTGTTCTGTTCACTCCCTCTGGGGCACCTGGCATTGGCCACTGTCAGAAGACAGGATACTGGGCTAGATGATACTTTGGTCTGACCCAGTATAGCTGTTCTTATGTTCACACCTGCCGCCCCACAACACTGAGAGGAAAGACCAGCCCACAGCACCTCTCAGTACCTTCTTACAAATGTGCAGACAATGCAAGTGTAACATTTACATGAGCTGGGTTTTTAATGTCTTGGGAAATATTATTTGTTCCGTCTGTGTGGGCTGGAATCCTTGGTAATTTTGGTTTGTTATTCATGGAAGACAAGTAGTGCAGGGGCGAGAGAGGCTGAGGGGAAAGCGTTGGCTTGCGAGCACTGGGGAGACTTGTGCTTTTGGATCTGGATTTGGGTAGCCTCCATCTGCATTCATGTACTTCATCCTATGGCTTATCCTCCTGTCCCTCCTCTTATTTGTAGCTATATTCCAACTGCATTGCGCGATCTGTATATTTATTGACTTTCAGGGGCATCACAAAGATCAGTGAGTTCATCCTCACTGTGTCCCTTGTACTATCCCCATTCTATGGATGCAGAAACTGAGGCACAGAGAGACCCAAAGGTCACATAGCCAGTATGTGGCAGAGGCAGGAATACAACCCAGGTTTTTTGGGTCTCAGTCCAGTCCTTTAATCCTTCCTGTCCCCTACTCCTCTGAGCAGAGCCAGCCAGAATCTAGTCCTACAGGACTCATTGTAGGATTGTGTTCTTTACCTTTTAATATTGAAGGCTCTGTTGGAGGATTAAATAAAAAGCATTTGTTCTTCAGGCTCGCTATGGTATTCTTTATATTGATTAAAGTTCAGGGTTTGCTAAACCACACCCCTCCCCAAAATCGCACATTTCAATTAGCCAGCAAAAAATTTTTTTAAACCCACTGTAAGCCTCCAAATCCCTCAGATTCATCTGCTCTTCTCAACTTTGTGGACTTGCTAGTGGAAAAATGCTGCGGTTCCTTGTGCACTAATCCAATTCTTTGTTAAGTCTTCCTGTTGTACTTCATCGGGAAGATAGATATATCTAAAAATAATGCACAGAGGATAAAGGAGATGATCACGGGCCAGCCCCTCAGCTGGGGTAAATTGGCATAACTCCAGAGTGCAGCTACATCGATGAACGCCAGCTGGGGCTCTGGCCTGAGGTTAGCACAAACTGTCTTTGAACTGTGTATGAATAAAGAACTCCGATTTGGTCACATGTAAGGTGATGTCTGATTCTGCTAGGTCTGAAGACCTAGATTGTTGTCTCGATGGTGTTCGGGCGGTCTCCTCTGTATTCTCTGTGTGGGTGGGAGAGAACAGGGCATCAGGGACATGTGCAATGGGTAAAGGGTTCCTCATTCTAGGCTCCGCTCATCCAATCTGGTTTTCTGGGACAGTCCTTTGGGAAAAACAGGTCAGGGCAGTTTTTCAGCTCCACAAAGCTCCTTCTCTATGTGGGCAAAGTGAGCCCATGGGGATTGGCTGGCCAAGATGCTCTCTGGAAAAGGGAGGCTCGTGTCTTCCTCGAAAAAAACAAATTGTAAAATGCAGCTGTCGCAGGCCAAACAGCTCAAGGATTTTTCCACCAGGGGAAAATGTCTCGGCCAGGCCTGCCCCGTTAGGCTCTCGAGCCGTGTGGTCTGGCTGTCTCTGTGGGATTTTAGGAGAATGCTGACTCGAGCAGTCAGAAGTCATTAAAGTACTTGGTGCTGAAAGTGGGCAGCTGCTCAGCTTGGGCCCTGTCTCTTGTCTGTCTCCTCCTTTTCCCCCAGGAGGAGCACAGACCCATCCCTTCGCTGGAATAAAAAGAATTAAGCTGCTTTTTCTTGAACAAGAATTTCAGAAAGAGAACTTGAAATAAACAACAAAGAGAAATTAAATCAGGGTCCACTGGACTATCAACTCTTTGGACAAGGAGATCTTTTGTATTATGCTTGTTTACGTGCCTGGCACAATGGCGTCCTGATCCCGAATTGGGACCTTGTAGCTGCTACTGCAATACAGATTATTGTTTTATCACTGCCCTAAACTCCCTGTGCCTGCCTGCCTACCTTTCACCAGCCTTTCAACCTGCTAGCAACTCCCTCCCCCTCTAACTATGTAGGGCAGTTAGTTAAACACCATCATGATGCCTCCTCCAGCCTCCCCTGCCCCCCGAATTATTGCATGCATATGAGCTGCTGATTTTTTTAATTTTTTTGTTTGATGTTGATGGTGTAATTAAAACAAAAGTAGTGGAGAAACAGCTGAGCCGTTGTCTGGGGATTCATGATTTAACTGAGACAGACTTGGCAAATTATAATACCTAGCAAGTACGCTGTCAGATTGCAAATACAAGAGTGTGTGAATCCAGCATGAGCACCAGCTCAGATAACTTTAGGGCCTGAGGGGGCATGATTGACACTGCTATGTAAAATGACACACACCCTTAAACTCTGGTAGCTGACATATTTGCACATCTAAAAGGGAACATATGTATATGCTACCTAGGACCAAACTCCAATATTTTTTCCATTGGCAGTGGCATCTATGTGATGGTTGAGGAGGGGAAAGTGAAAACCATAGTTACCTGACCAGCTATTCAATGCTGTGCTATGATATGGGGGAAGGGAGAATGGTATGTGTGAGAGAGAGATTCCCTCTTGACCCCTTTTGCAATCAGCTGATGCCCTGAAAGGTGATATTTGATTACCCCAATTTAGCAAGTAAAACGGTGCATTCTGCTTTTGAGCCTAATCCATGCCACCATATTTAATGCTCTGACCTCCCGCAGTAGTGAATTCCATTGGCTTTGGCTAAGTTTTCCAGGCATCTGCATGCCCTGTTAATGAGGTGATTCTATCCCTGAGTAACGGGGTGTGTGTGTGTGTGTGTGTGTGTGTGTGTGTGGTGGTTCTGTCTCTGAGTGAGTAACCGTCTATATGTGTGTGTGTGTCAGAAAGAGAGAGGTTGGGTGTAATGTATGGAGGACAGATGGGTGGGAGGTTGGAAGACTGAGATCAATGCAAACAGTGTGTAATTAATCGACTTCATTTTTAAAAATATTTGTTGTTGTTTTTTCAAAGCTTGGGCTCTACCAAGGGGGAAAAACCCCAAATTGATGATGGAACGACTGTCAATTTTAAAATGGAAAACAATGCTTTGATAGCTTAGAATGAGCGCTCGCGCTCTCTCTCTCTCTCTCTCTCTCTCTCTCTCTCGCTCTTTCTCATTTTTGCCATGATTGTGGAACATTAAACTGTAACTATCAGCTCATCATGGTAAGCCGTTGTCGCAGCCCTTCCTTGGCCCATGGGGGAATGGGGAGGAGGTCAGCACCCCCTGATTTCCCTTTTTGGATTGTGACTACAATAACAGCAGGTAGAGCAGGGGCAATGCGCCAGAAACTCCCTGTTCTGCAGCCCTGTGGGTGGGGAAATGGGAGGAGCCTGGGCTCTGCCTCCATCACTCACTGGCCAGAGTTAGCTGATCAGGAGCATATGAGAGAGCAAATTGCAACCTGAGAAAGGGGTGAAGTAGCTTAGTGAAGGGTTTGGATCCATTAAAATCATTGCCTGGTGGGTAAAATGAAGAACAGTTTAAATAGCATTAAGTATGGCATTTTGGTTTGCCTTCGTAGCAGATTTCTTAAAGCTGGCCTCAGCTCTTCTCTCCCAGGCTGTCTAAATATGGTAGATCACCTGTCTCTTTTGGGGGTGGGGGAGGAGAGGGGTGTTAAAGTTCATGTTAGAAATTAACATGAATACTGGTACAGAGAGCCAGGATGGTCCCTGTGGTTAGGGCACTAGCCTAGGAGGTCAGAGTTCAAATCTTGCTCCACCACAGACTTCCTGTGTGACCTTGGGCAAGTCACTTAGTCTCTCTGTGGGTTCAGTTCCCCATCTGTAAAGTGAGGATCATGGCATTATGGGGAATAAATACATTAAAGATTGTGAGGTCTTCAGGTGCTGTGATGATCAGGGCCATATAATTACCTTATAACAATAGCAAAGTGATAACAGGCAGCATGTTCGATAAGGCGATTCATTGCCCATGCTATTGACAATGATCCTCATCCTGCTGCTGTTATTCATGCTGAATAATACCTTATTCTATAAGTCCCACTAAAATCAGTACCTACTGTCTACTACGTGTATGTAAGTACCTACCACAGTGTGACCCTGGTCTCTCAGCTGGAGTTTCTAGGAGCTGCTGAAGTACAAAATCAAAGATTGGCTTGAGCCAGCCCTGACCACAGGACTTTTTGCTGAGCACTGCAGAGAGAGGCAATGTCCCTTGTGAGTTTTACTAACCAATTCTGACCACTGGATGCCAATGTTGTTCCCATATTTCTTGTGCCCGTCCATTATGTTTCCATTTTCTTGTGCCCGAGCCACGTCCGTTCATTGGCTTCAGGCAAACTTTTTTCCTTTGGCCTTCACCGCAGTGGAAACTTGCAGCCTTTGATTTAGTAATGATTAGCTTCTATTTAGTAGCTGTCTAAGGACAGTTGATGCCTGGAAGCAAAACAGCCCCTTGCTAGCACAGGGAGAAGAAAGTTTGTGTGTTTAAGTAAATAAGCTAGTTATAAATCTCTCATCTGAATGAGCCTTAACTGTTACCAACCCAGTAGAAAAAACTCACTAGGCAGGATGCAGTGCAGGCTAGAGGCTGATCCTGTCTTCGTGAAGCTAGTTCAATTCCCACCCAGCAATTGGCACAATTGACAACCTCAGAGGATTTAAAGATGTCCATTCTTTCTCACACACAAGGCAGGTCCAGCAAGGTCAGCCCTGAGGCTCATGGCATAAGCTCTGACCCCTGCTCTCTGGGATCTACCAAGCTCCAATCACCATAGTATAGATGTACCTGTTCTCTTCAGATCCTGCAAATAAATTTTAGTCCCCACAGATGGCAATAGATTACATCTCACAAATATCAGAGGGTTAGCCCTGTTAGTCTGGATCTGACGAAGTGGGTATTCACCCACGAAAGCTCATGCTCCAATACTTCTGTTAGTCTATAAGGTGCCACAGGACTCTTTGTCGCTTTTTACATCTCACAAATAGATGACCCTTTCGTGTAAGGGGAGTAGAGCACTTTGGTATATCTTAAAGATGGTCCATCTATATGGATGCTGTACGTGTGTGAATAAAATCTCTTGCCAAGGGGGGTTTCGGTTCTCATTATTTTGCATTCTTTGATACAGAAATAGCTGTGGCACTGCCTGGTCATTAGGAAATACATAGAGGCAAGGAGCATGAAGGTCCCCTCCCTGGAAGGTGTACTCTGTGTACAGGGTTCCAGAATGAGAGGACCAGGTTCACAATCATCTACCCTAGCTGAAGGTCTGGAAAGATTTTTATCAGTGCTCCTGCTCCACTTGAATGTCTAGTGCTTAAATAAATGTAGGAGGCCAAGGGTCAGTTGTTGTGTAATGTGGGGTTACTTACTTGCGACCAAGGACTTTATCTACCTCAGTATTTCCTGAAGAAACTAATCACTGTGTTGTCCAGATGATAACGGAGTAACTTACACACTGAGGGGCTGGAAGAGAGGGATGCAGCAGGAAAAGCAACTTAAGAGGGTGTAGGAAGGACCGTTTTTTAAGTAGGACCCACACACGTTATCTTCTGTCCCCTTGCAGTGGGTGTTTTATCATGTACTACATCCTTCCTTTGGGCTGGCACTTTGCAACAAACTTGGATGGATTTTTTTTTCTGTTTTAAAAGCCTGTAAGTGTAACTGACATCAAAGGCCCGATCTATACATAGTTTTTATACCGATGTAAAGCTTTTCAGGTCGAGGGAGATTGTAATATGAATTATAATTAAAGCAGTACAAATGCCTCTAGTGTGGGGGCAGTTATACCTGTATAAAGGTGCTTCTCCTGGGATAGCTCATTCCTATACGTTTAGGGGACTAAGCCATTCAGGTATACAACAACTTTATACAGATATAACCATGTCCACACTAGATGGTAGCACTGTTTTAATGACATCAGTTTCTAAACCAATATAGACGTAGCAGCAGAAAAACGGTAGGTGAACAAGCTACAAGATTTTTGGAGGGCAGTTATCTCGAGATGAATCAGGTACATGAGTATGCAAATAGGTAGTTTTTGTGTAAGCGTCCAGAAGGGCTGTGGAACTCTAGCAGCTGACTGTGAATGAATCGGCTATCAGAAGTCCCCTTGTGCCACCTTCACATGACTAGCACCACGGCTAGCGGGAGTTCCTCTTAGTTTGGAGATTTTCTTTTGCTACTAATGCTCATTCTTTCTTTGAACATCCTCACGGGGACTAACTGGCATTAGGGCATCAGAACTAGACATTCAGAAAACAGAAATTTGTTGGCTCCCTCATGCAACTGTCATACGTTCTCCTCTTTCTTGTAGTAACTGCATACACATAGAGGATGCTGCCTTTGCCGCCTCTTCGCCCTGCTGTTCAGGACCCACAGAGAGCCAGACTTTCTGCTTTCTCAGTCTCTTATACCTCTGGATTCCACCAGGGACCAAAAGTAGAAAAGCCAACATACCCTCAGAGATGTTGTGCACATGGTGTTTGCAGCAGAAATAGCTCAAAACCTTGTGACAGAACCTGTTCTCCTAAGGTATCCCAGCCAGGGTGGCAGACACAAGAGGGCTGGTAAGAAGCCGCACATGGGAGACTTACCCCCAAATATCAGAGGGGTAGCCGTGTTAGTCTGGTTCTGTAGAAGCAGCAAAGAATCCTGTGGCACCTTATAGACTAACAGACGTTTTGCAGCATGAGCTTTCGTGGGTGAATACCCACTTCTTCGGATGCATCTGAAGAAGTGGGTATTCACCCACGAAAGCTCATGCTGCAAAACATCTGTTAGTCTATAAGGTGCCACAGGATTCTTTGTTACCCCCAAATAAATCTTCAGCGTTAAGAGATTCACCCCAAAGGCCTTGACTAAACAGTGTATAGTACGTCATCTGGCATTCACCCAATAGGTCTTGATTCAGTGCCCATTCAGGTCAGTGGAAAAGACTCCCATTGATTTCAGTCTGCATTAGATCAGGCCCTTAGCCCTGAAACAGCTGGGAAGGTGGCAGGAGGCCAGTGGTATCAGGTTTGGTGCATCTCCATTTGGGATATTGATTACCTCTACCTCCTGCAGACAGTTACTTCTGTTGACTCCTGAACTATCTGCATTTTCCAGCCACTGCCCAGGAATACACTTCAGTGAATTCCAGGCCAGGGACTGGTTCTTTTCTCCCATCCTGGCCTACACTCCTGTCTGAGAGTTTATTATAAGTGTGTATTACACCAGATTAGTCATTTTCTGTTTAAAACAACTGGTGACCAGGCCACTCTTATCTCCAAGACTTTTGTTAGGAGCTATGCCAAAGGAACATTCATGTTCATCAATCAGTTTTCTATAGCCAAGAGTGTGGTTGTATGGCTAAGGAACTGGACTGAGATTCTTGACTCTGCCACAGACCTGCTTTGTGACCTTTGGAAAGTCATTTCATCTCACCATTTGTAAAATGGGTGGTAATGCTTTCCCTCCCAAGGGTCCGGAGGATAAATATGTCTGTGGGGGGCTCAGGTACTGTGTTAATGAAGGCCATATGAGTACCTGGATTATTTGTATCACTATGTATGGGATCTCAAGAGTTAAGAGGGGGATTTCGGTGTCTATGGCCCATTTAGTCGTTGGCGCCTTTGCTGAGAGATTTAACAGAGGACTATTGGTGGTGGTTTATCTTTCATGTGCACATTCATCCATTAGAGACAGAGAGCACTCCTTCTCCTGGTTCCTCTGAACCCCTTTTTTTCCACTGGTCACCAAAAGCCTTCCAGTGTTCACTTAACGACTTTCAGTCCTATTCTGATGTAATAAAACATTTACAGGGTGATGACCATTTTTTACTTGGTTTCTAATGGCAGTCCAGGGTAGCTTGGCATGTTGATGGCTTGTTTAAGCATGGGGTTATTTTTAGTTGTTGCAAGGGAAGAGAACATGTTGCATTTAATCTAACTTGGTAACTGTCATGGAGAGCATACAGATGTTTCAACTTCAGTGATTTAAACTGTGTACACAGAGCAGATTTAGATTTGCAGATTACCTGCCTGTTGCACCAAGTGCTATTTTATGCATTACAAGTACAAAAATGAAGATAATCCTCCAAATGTAATACTGATATGCCAACCCAGGTATCTCAAAAACCAATCACCCACAAGGAGTTTGTATAGCGTGAGGGGGTCCTCATCCATGACTAACGCTCTTGGGTGGTGCAGTAATACAAATAATAAAGGAGTAGCCAGTAGTAATTGATAACCATCCACCTACCCCCTTATCAACAGCCCAAGGAGAAATGACTGACCTTGGAGCATAAATCCTGTCTCTGGCAGAGCTAGGCCAGGGAGCCTGCTACAGAGACAAGGACCCTTTCTGGAAAATGCTCTGCCAGCAGCTTCTTTGAGAGCTCAAGCGCTCCAGTCACAGCCATGGAAGTGCTGTGTGGTGAGGGATACTAGGATGTTGGGTTTTTCTGCAGAGACTCACTCACACCACAGCTTCTTGGTTGTCTTTCTCCAGCCCAATCTGTTGGCTCCTGGAAGAGGCTTCGTAACTGTACTAACTCACTCCAATTTCAGGTACTCCCGCTTCTGCTCTTCCCCACAAGCACACTGGATAAGAAGGGCTGGTGTCAAAATTCTGTCTTACCCAATAGTGTATTAAGGAAACTTATTTGGGACAGAACAGGTTAATTACACTTGGGTGGGGGAGTGGGGTTCTCTCTTCCTTTCCCCCCAAAAATGCTGTGGGACTCACTCATCCACACAGTCCCTGGTGAATTCTCCAGGTCTTGTCCTGTATCCCACCCGCTGTGTCTCTCCACATTCAAACTGAACTTTGCACATGGCGAAGACAGTTGCAATATCCCGTAGATCTGGAGGGAGATAGGGAGGAGATGGAGAAAGAACTTGCTACACCATCAGCTGCCTCTTGTCAGCCTCAGCTGCTGCCTGGAGAGAGAGAGTGTGTGTGTGTATATATCGATATCTAGATATCGATATATATATAGATATAGAGATAGAGATAGATAGATATAGATATAAAAAACTAAATGCCAGCTTCAGTGGAGGCCTCATTATTGTACCAAAGATGGTTTGTAACTAACTGCATCTCTTTATCTTTTATGAAACAAGAAGTTGTAAACTTCAGAGCCAGGCTTTAGCTTTGGAAAGAAGGAATTAACAGGCAGCTGTTGTTTGTGTTACAGTTGGGGAAATTTGTCTACAAGCCTTAAGATTGTGGCCCCAGTGTGCCAGTTGCTGCATATACACGTAGTAAGAGATGGTCCCTGCCCTGAAAGCTTACGATCTAAATAGAGAAACAGGAAGTAATGTTATCCTCATGTTAAAGATTGGAAACTGAGGCACAGGGAGATGAACTGGCTTGTTGAAGTTTGTGGCAGAGCTTGGAATTGAGGCAGTTCTTCTGAGTCCAAGGTCTGTGCATAAACTGTCCTTCCCCTTGCTAGTTCCCATGGCTAGTTCATGTATCTCCCTTACTGTGGTTGAGTTCAGTCACAGATCAGACCAAACCCTTTTAACGTGTGGCATTTCTCTTCTACTTTCCCTCTCTTAGTTGGTGACAAGGTGCCAGCCGATATCCGGATCATCGAGATCAGATCCACGACGTTACGGGTTGATCAGTCGATTCTCACAGGTACGGGCAGTGGTTGGGGGTTGTGCTATTACTCTGAGTATGGCGGTCTTGCACTGAACGACTGCTACTGGAACGAGCCCTACGTGGGGGTGGAGGTGAGTTGTGTTGGGCTTGGTGCTCTAAGAACCTTCACACCCACAGAACCTTCAGTGAAATTTGTATCAAACGCTCTGCGTTCTGAAAAAGCTAGGTTCTCCTCTTAACGTTTTCATTTTCACACCTGTCTGGGGAATCTGTGGTGGCCAGCCCCTCTGTAACACGTTCCAAAGGGTTACCTAACTAATCCAGACACTTGGCAAACCAATCTGTACCATGTCCCTGTGAGGCTGATTGGTTCGCACTATTATCGGCCCTTTTTACAGATCAAACAATTTAAGACCAGGGATTAAGGGTGGGGTTTTCAAATGCGTTCAGCGTTGGCCTGACTGCTCCACTGAAGTGAGTGAGCATTTTCAGTGGGAGCAGAGTTGGGGTGAGATTTTCAAAATTGCTCGGCTTAGGACTATGTGACTTGCCCAGAAAGGGAATCAGTGGCAGAGTTGGGATTAGAACTCAGGAGATTCTGGCTCCATGTCTCGTGCTCAGACCACTGGACCACAGCTAACTCTCAGCAGGAAGTGCCCAAAATCTTGACTGTGTTTGAGATTTTGTTAAGAATCAAGCCGCCTACACATGGCTACACATTTTACTGCAGAACAGGGTATGTGGCTGTCTTACACAGGTACTGAACTGTGGCTTGAAAGCAAATGTTGCTTGATTCATGTCTATTTTGTTGTGTAGCAATTAAAGAGTTAATCATTTCGGATGTGTGATATTTGCTAAAATTGGATGTTGTCATTGAGGGGAGGGGAATTTTTTTAAAATATGAATTAAAGAAGTGTTTGAAATATTACATATTAGCTTTAAACATTATATCACTGCTATCACGGGGAAATCCTTTCTTTTCTATTTAGATGAACCATTAGTCTAAACTTCAAATCTCCTTTTGACATGATTTTAAAAAGTCATGAGCTTAGGATATGGCAAAAGGGAAGGGAAAACAACTGCAGAAATTAAACCTACAGGGACACCAGCACAGTCTCCCTGAGACGTGGTTTTGTGCTAATTGAACTTTCTCCTGCAAGGTGACAGGAGATGCAGCAGAGGAACAAAATTATTTTTGTGCTTCGAGCGCGAAATAAAGACCTTCAGGAGAAGCACTCTTGATACTTTCATTACGTTCCACAAGGTATTCCATCTCCTCTTGAGGCCGTTGATTAGCTTTTGTGGCTTTGAGTTGTCCTTGAATAAGTGGAACTGTTGCCTCTGATTTTGATTCTTACGTCCCGAGGATAGGGGCTTTTTTTCAAATCTTGGAAGTGGCTGTTGTAAGCTTCCTGGAACAGGGAAACATCTTTTGATCTAGGTTTGCACGGTGCCTAGCACAATGGGGTCCTGGTCCATGACTAGGATTTCTAAGCACTACTGGAATGCAAATAATTAGTAATAGTAATGTAGCCAGTCTCCATGCCAATGCAGGACTGTTCCTTACAAGATGCAAAAGAAGGTTTTTGGACTAAAGAGGATTTAATTTTAGAAGCCTTTGTTTTTTCAGGATCTCTTCAAAATAGAAAAGCAGCTAGTATAGTCTTCACTGTCACCCTTATGAGTAATGTTTTCCTGCTGTCGCAAAGCACCCCACAATTTAGGATTAGTTTTTGAGCCCTTCGGACCCAACCGACTAAGCCCATGCACAAAATACTAATCCTTGTTCCATTTGACTATCTCCTCACACAATTAATGCCAAGAAGCAACTTGGCTGAGATTCACCAGAAAAACACTTGGTCTCTGGTACCAGTTTCTCTGTAGAAGTCTTCACTGGTTACTTGGTGGCAGTTAAAACGTGTCTGGAACCCAGAAAAACTTTTCTCTGTGTTTGTACCTTGCCTAGCCCAGTGGGGCTGGGGCCTCCAGGTGCAACTACAATACAAACCACAATAATTCAGACAGCAGTGTTGTCATCACTGGAGTATGAGGAGGGCAGCAATTGGTGGGTGAGACCAGGGACTTGAATTTGCCAACTTGTATCAGGCCGTTCAGATGCCTAAATATGGAGTTAGGTGCCAAACTTTACATTTTCTGGCTCAAAATATTGGCCTAACCCTGTTAGGTTATGCTGTTAGCTAAGCGGCTTTTTGGCTTTGGTAATTTTCACTTGAGTTTAAGCTAGTTATTCCCTATAACTATTCTCTCCATAATGAACAGATGAATGGACCAGCTGTAACATCTCATTGATGAATGTCCAAACAAAATGACCTAGTGCCAAAGATCTGTTTTCAAGGCTATGTATTGTCACCAACAGAAGCTTCCAATCCACCCTAATAGAGGCCTTTTGTGGAACTGAATCTGTGTTGAGCATCTCAGTGGGAAACCCTGTAAATGGTTTTTCTTCCTCCTTTTGTCTCTACAGGTGAATCTGTGTCTGTGATTAAACACACTGACCCGATCCCTGACCCCAGGGCTGTCAATCAGGACAAGAAGAACATGCTTTTCTCTGTAAGTTTTTTCATATCCGTCACCTCCTCTCGGCTCTTTTAGAAACAGCCACGGGGCAAAGAACCTCATAGGCAGGTATCAAAGTGTACATGTTTTTGAGCAGTACATTGTAATAAAGGATAATTACTGTTCACTGGAGGGCACAATTTAAGGTGGTATTTTTCCTAAGTGCTTGGTGCTATTGTTAAAGTCAATGGGAACAGAGTTAGGCCAATGCTGAATGCTTTTAAAAAATCCCACCCATAACAGTTTACATGGTGTCAAAAGTTGGCCAGTCATAGAATTGGAAGGGACCTCAGGAGGTTATCTTGTCCAACCCCCTGCTCAAAGCAGGACCAATCCCCAGACACATTTTTACCTCAGTTCCCTAAATGGCCCCCTCAAGGATTGAACTCACAATCCTGGGTTTAGCAGGCCAATGCTCAAACTGAGTTATCCCAGAACATCTGAGTCTTGGTTGTGCTGCAATGTAGAGTCCTTACGAAGGAATAACTGGATGAGAATTTCACAATGGCCATGCTATAGGTCTGGGTCTTGTATCCTTGTGACAATCTGTGGTATGTCAACCCTGTAGGTTCCTTTGGTCTTTGAGACATTTGTACCGCATAGCCAAGTGGGTTTGCTTTTTTATTAATGTTTCTTTTTAAATGAGATGGAGAACAAAAATCACTCCCAAGCCAGCCAGACCCTCGGTTCCACATGTAGTCGTCATGGGTTGCGGCAGTGTCACTGAATTCAACCTATCGGAGGCATGCTAGAGGTGACTAGCTTCAAACCTCCCCCCACAGCATTACAACCTATGCGACTAGTGAAAGAATATTCCACAAAGGCTTATTCACTGGGGCAGTTCTCAGTTTACTGTTTGTGGCAGAGATTTTCAAAGAGGGCAGCCTAAGGGAGTTTGGTGCCCATTGAGTTTTGGCACCTAACTCCCTTATACTTAGGGCCCTACCAAATTCACAGCCATGAAAAACGCATCATGGACTGTGAAATCTGGTCTCTCTCCATGAAATCTGGTCTTCTGTGTGCTTTTACCCTATGCTATACAGATTTCACGGTGTTTCTCAAACTGGGGGTCCTGACCCAAAAGGGGGTTGCAAGGTGATTTAGGGAGTATTGCCACTCTTACTTCTGCACTGCTTTCAGAGCTGGGCGGCCGGAGAGCAGCGTCTGTTGGCTGGGTGCCTAGCTAGAGGAGGGTGACTGGAGAGTGGCAGCAAGGGCCAAACTCTGAAGAGAGCACAATGGCAGTAAGGGTGGTAATACCATACCATGTTGTCCTTACTTCTGCACTGCTGCTGGCAGTGACTCTGCCTTCAGAGCTGGGCTCCTGGCCAGCATCCACCATTCTCCAGCCACCCTGCTCTGAAGGCATCGCCAGCAGCAGCGCAGAAGTAAGGGTAGCAGTACTGTATCCCCTCCCCCCACAATAACCTGGCGACCCCCCGACAACTCCTTTTTGAGTTAGGACCCGTACAATTACAATACTGTGAAATTTCAGATTTAAATAGCTGACATCATGAAATTTATGATTTTTAAAATCCTATGACCCTGAAATTGGCCTAACTGGACCATGAATTTGGTAGGGTCATACTTCTTTAAAATCCCAGCCTTTGTGTTTATGGTTTTCTTCTGAAATCATGGACTAGAGGTGTAGCAGGCGTTCCTGATTAAACATGCAGAACTCATGGGTTCTGATTCCCCTCCTGCTCCCCCCAGGCTCAAAAAGAAGTAATGCTACACCTGTGTAAAACTGACGATAGAGTTGGACCAATCTGAAGCAGCCTAAGGCTGGATTATGGATGCTAACTCACTCATTTTCATGACTTCATTGCAAAAGCAAGCAAAGCTCTGCAGAGTCACCTGATTTTTGCTTTTCTTCAGGTTTTTTTTTTTAAAGTCCCAAATGGAAACTTGAAGCTTGTGAGGTGCAAACAACTCTCAAACAGCAAAACTGGAGATGGACTCAGGTTGCAAAATTTGTATCTGGAATTTGAATGCTCCAATTAGAGTACAGGATTAGGCGTCAGGACTCCTGGGTTCTTTCCTGAAACCTGTCACTGACTCAAGGTCCAATTTCTCTTACCCTTTCTGAACAAAACTGGTCAAAGTAATTTGTGAAGCAAGACTGTTATACCTTAAAAACCATTAGAGAAGGGTGTAGGGAGAGAAAGGGGGCAGTCCTTTCATTTAGCAGTTTCTACTGGACCAAGCATCTTCAACTTTTCTATGCTCCTTAAGAGTAAAGGGTATACATTGCATCTGGAGATGCTTCTAACTCAAAAAAAGCCCCAAATCACACACATCTTGAAGATTGCAGAAGACTCAGTAGCTAGTGATAGGTCTGGAGAAACCCCTGTTTAGGTTTGGTGGGATATCACCAAAAGTAGAAAGGCCTGTCAAGGGGTCACGAGAAACAGGAATTATTGGGTCCAGGCTGGAGAGAAATTGAACAGTAACTCAGTGACAGGTCTCAGGAAAGAACCCAGGTGTCCTGACTCCAAATCCTGTACTCTAATTGGCAAGCCTGTACTCCTGTACTCTAATCTGCTCTCCCTACACAGTGAGCTACCCATTTGCTGCTTTAAGCTCAAAGATCTAATATTTGTATATTCTGTACATACAAATGACTTCTTTTCCAGGGTACCAATATTGCAGCTGGTAAGGCTGTTGGCGTCGTCATTGCTACCGGGGTATACACAGAAATTGGGAAGATCAGGAATCAGATGGTTGCAACTGAGCCAGAGAAGACCCCATTGCAACAAAAGCTGGATGAGTTCAGCCAGCAACTCTCCAAGGTCATTTCTGTGGTCTGCATAGCTGTCTGGGTCATCAATATCAGCCACTTCAGTGACCCGGTCCACGGCGGCTCTTGGTTTCGTGGGGCTATCTACTATTTCAAGATTGCGGTGGCCTTGGCAGTCGCTGCCATCCCTGAGGGTCTCCCTGCTGTCATCACCACTTGTCTGGCGCTGGGCACGCGCCGTATGGCCAAGAAGAATGCTATTGTGAGGAGCCTTCCTTCAGTGGAAACGCTGGGCTGCACCTCCGTCATCTGCTCTGACAAGACTGGTACCCTCACCACTAACCAGATGTCTGTCTGCAGGGTGAGTTCTTGAGCTATGCAAATGTGTAAACACCATGTTGCTTTCCCATAAGGTGTGCAGGGTCTTGAGGTTAATGCATGGGGTTGAGAGTCAGGAGATCTGAGTTTTAGTCCTAGCTCTGCAGCCTTGGGGTAAGTCACTGTCCCTCTGTGCCTCAGTTTACCCCTCATTTACCTTCCCCACAGACATACTGCAAGGCTAAAACATTGTCTCTTCTGGCAGAAACTTTGCTAATTTGAAGGAGAGCATGAAGAAGTTTTGCATTATTGCAAACCTGTATAAATATGACCTTCCTTTCCTCCCTATTGGTGGTGAAAATCAGTTTATTATTATTTTTTGCATGGCTTTAGGGCTGCAGTTGTATAGCTCACTCGTGTTCTTTGTGAACAAATAAGACACCTGTTTAAAGGTGTGGCTTTTCAGAGGTTATTTTAAGGATTCTTCTATCTTGGTGCTTTCCTCTGTGGTGGGGATCTACTTGAAATGAGAGCAGCCAGAAGGGCATGTATTTACTCTGTTCTCTCCCATGCTAGTTTAACCAAGCTGGTAAGAGATGAGAAACTTAAAAGCTGAACTTCTATCAGAAGTCAAAACTGGAATCAGTTTAGTATATAAGAAAGGATCACCCTGAGAAATCCAGAGGTCAAGATAAGATTAATGCAACCTGGTTAATCTGTGCTTTTTTTTTATCCATGTTTTGTTGTTGGAAAGTTTTGGTCAGCAATCCCATACAGCTGAGTTTGGAATCTAAATATACTATAAACACATGTTATTGGGTAAACACCGGGGGCACCACGGCTGAGGAATGCATCAATTTTAACTGCTGTAAAAGAGTGTTATTTTCTGGGGAGCATCTTCCATTCCCCTGCCCTGTGGCGCTTTGCTATATTTGGGTTGACAAGAATAGTCTAGGACAGGAAAGATGGGATAATCCAAGCACGCCTCAGTTTCCCTATTAATCCTCCTGTCTAAGAAAAGATGTTTCTTGGTACTGGCACTCAGATTTTATAGGAAAACCTTGGAAAACAACATTTCCCCAGAGGGGAAAAATAAACTTGCCCAGCATCTCTCCCCTGAACCTCCCAGCTTTTATACTTTGTTAGAACAGTCCAAAGTAGACAACATGTTGTAGCATTGCCATATACGCTGTGAGCACTGACTGGTTAACTAGAGATTATTAATATTGGGAAAGTCTGAGATTTTTGCTCTATAAATTATTTAAAATGAGACAGCACTGGAGCTAGCCACTTTAAAAAAAAATGTGTAATTTCCATGTCTTGCTTAGAAAGGATGGATGGACGGACACACACAACATCTTCCTATTATCCCTTCTGCAAAGCAGATATGTTGGAAGACCAGTGATTCTTCCCATCCTCTTCTACCGGCAGCCAGCGAAAGTAACATTTGTGTGACATTCTGCCTCAGGAGTATGTCTGGCAGGCTGTTCCTGTTCTGTAGCTGTTCTTCTAGTTTCCTTAGTGATATGGCAGAGTAAGTGGCCCATGTTCATCTGCATAATGAATGCGTTGGAGTCCAAAGGCATTAAATGCCAAGTTGATGGTACTGCGGACAGATATGGAAGCATCTCTTGCTGATCAACTAGCTAACCTATAGAGCAGGTGAGACTTTTATCTTTCCAGGAACCTGTTCACACAAGGACAGCATTAAGGTTGCTTTCCCAGCTGGTTTCTTTACCAGGCAGACCACTGAATACTTTAAGTCTTTCCCTTTTTACTTTAGGACTCCCAAGATGAGCAGTTCAAATTGCAGTTCATTAAGGCTGCAGGGTTGCAAGCAGACTCCTTCATCTGGTTTTGGTCCATGTGCACGCAAACATCCTGTGTTTGGACAAACCACAAATTCAAAGCCACTCTCAACCAAAGCCACTCAGGTGTGTTTCTGGCACTGGGTAAGAAGGAGCCTGATTCACTACATTCAAGTGTGTTCAGATCCAGGATATCGATTCAAGCCCATCTCTGAATCAAAGCCATGGGGACTTCTCTTGGTTTCCACCTAAAATCATAAGTTGGTTCAGATGATGATTGATATAGGGCAGGGGTGGCCAAGCTTACTGACCCTCCAAGCCACATAAGATAATCTTCAGAAGTTCAAGAGCTGCAAGACATCCATACTCTTCCCCGCAGGGTGGTGTCTACCCAGGCACGGGGCTTCTGCCCAGAAGCTCCTAGCCCCACCACAGGGCAGAAGCCCGAGCTCCCCCCACCTCCAGCCTGGTAGCTGCACTTTAACTATAAAAGAGCCCATGTGGCTCATGAGCCATGGTTTGGCCACCCCTTGTATAGTGGTAGCACCTAAAAACTTGATCCAGGTTTGGTCCCCACTGTGCTAGGTACTGTACAAACATATACAGTAATTGTTAAAATGTCAGTCATCTGCTCCTACTGAAGTCAATGCAAGAGTCCCATTGATTTTAATTTTACAGGATCCAAACCATAAAAGGCAAGACAGAAAAGGGGTGTGAAACAAACAAGTCAAAATGTGTATGCATGTGCACGGGGAGGGGGGGCGATGACACAGAGCAGCAACAATATTTAATATCTGCAGTAATCACAGTTCTCTCAAAACTCAGCCCAAACTCTCAGCAAACCTAGCTTGAGTTTATAACGTAAAATCAGTTGCTATATTAATTCACTCCTTTTTCAGTGTCAACTTAATCAGTCAGCAGAGTCGGGGATCTCTCGGATAACATTATTCCAGGCCCAATCAGCTTGAGGAGACACAGCAATTTTGTGTTAATGTTTAACCTTCGGGAGTTCCCTGGTTAAATAAGGTGACTGCTTAATGGCAGGAATATGGATATTGTTCACAGATTTGCAGACTGTTAAAAAGGCAAATATTTACGCTGGATGGTCATGACTGCTATTGAGCACTTACTTATCTTGTAGGTGTTCACTTCATTAAACAGACCGGCTCTGTCTTGAGTGGGAACTATATAAAGCCTGTCAATATCCTGGACAAAGGTTAGGCATTAATTTGAGGTTAGCTGGGGCATGCAGCCTTTTATTAGGAAGAATTGGGGCTTCTGTAATGGTCCAGTGAAAGCTGTTGCCCAAAGGACTCTTTCAGACCTGTGTCAAGAGGTTTTACAAATAAGAGAGCTCCTTTGCTAACAGAGACCTGTGGCAAGAAACTGCATCCCTGTTTGCAAATCCTGCCCAGTCTGAAGGCTCTCTGCTTTTCCCATCTCCCCCAGGTTTGCTTAACTCCTTCACTTGGGGCTGGATGGGGAAAAAACTTCTATGATGTTTGGATTTTTTCGCCCTTTTATAGCTTTGAAATTCAAACAGTTTGAAATCCAACCAGCACTTTATGGGCAAAAATGGAGAAAAAATTTGTCTTAACATTTTTGTTTACAAATACAGATTTTGGCAAAACCTTGAAACAAACGAACAAACCAATGGTAATATTCAACATTTCTGTTATGTAACTCCCTGACTTTTCTTCCCCGTAGTGTTGGGCAAATAAATCATTTGTGCAGTATCTTCTGAACACCTTCCTGGTAGAAACCTTTCCTGGATTCTCCATGAAATACAGCTGATCAAACTTTGCAAATTTTCTCCAGTTGAATCCCACCATTCATGATACTCCATGATACTACCTGAGGCCAGGTCTTGAAATTCTTATTCCTTTTTTACTCAGCCCTTACTCCGGGGGTAAACAAAACTTCTTAATAATGCCAGTGCATAATTAAGGACTTCAGTATTTGGGCCTTGATCCATCAAAGCACTTAAGCACATGCCTAACTACAAGTGTGTGAAATGGCTTGAAGCATGTGCATAATTTAAATCACATGTTTAAAGGTATGCACTTTAATGAGAGCCGAATGCTCAGTAGAGCTTTGCAACCAGCATGACACTGGTCCTCCTTCGTGACATGAATTATATGCACTATACCAGCTTCCGATCTTTATCATTCTTCTTCTTTCACCACCAAGCTTTCTCTGCCATTGTTTGGTATGATAATTCCAGAACCAGGTGGTCATGGTAGCCTGGGAACTGGCTTTCTTGGTGAGTTCACAGATCCGTTGCCTACTTTCAGTTTCATTCTTGGGAGTCTAGATCAGGGGTCTGCAACCTTTCAGAAGTGGTGTGCTGAGTCTTCATTTATTCACTCTAATTTAAGGTTTCGTGTGCCAGTAATGCATTCTAATGTTTTTAGAAGGTCTCTTTCTATAAGTCTATAATATGTAACTAAACTATTGTTGTATGTAAAGTAAATAAGGTTTTTAAAATGTTTAAGAAGCTTCATTTAAAATTAAATTAAAATGCAGAGCCCCCCGGACTGGTGGCCAGGATCTAGGCAGTGTGAGTGCCACTGAAAATCAGCTCACGTGCCGCCTTTGGCACACGCGCCATAGGTTGCCTACCCCTGATCTAGATAATTGCTGAGAGTCTCTCTTTTCTCAGCTTGATACATGCTGCTGTGGGTATTTGTTGAAATTTTTACATAATCCCATAGGTTGTGCTCAGCACTGAGTAGCATATGGAGCTGCCTCACCTCTTAAGTTTTGTCTTCATATGTTCTTTTGCTGTAGAGCAGTGGTTCTCAACCAGGGGCCCAGGGCCCCCTTGGGGGCTGCGAGCAGGTTTCAGGGGATCCGCCAAGCAGGGCCAGTGTTAGACTTGCTGGGGCCCAGGGCAGAAAGCCGAAGCCCCACTGCATGGGGCTGAAGTCCGGGGCCCTGAGTCCCACCACCCAAGGCTGAAGCCAGACATAGGTTTGTGGGGGCCCCTGTGGCATGGAGCCCCAGGCAATTGCCCTGCTTGCTCCCCCCTCATGCCGGCTCTGGCTTTTATATGCAGAAACCAGTTGTGGTGGCACAGGTGGGCCGTGGAGTTTTTATAGCGTGTTGGGGGGGAGGGAGGCTCAGAAAGAAAAAGGCTGAGAACCTCTGCTATAGAGAGTTAGGGTACAACACCGTGTTAGAGTCAGAGGTTTTAAGGCCATAAGGGACGAATATAGTCCATCTGACCTGCATAATAAAGGCCACAGAAGTTCCCTAAGTGATTTGAGCATCTTCAACAGAAGTTATGTAATCTCCAAATAGACCCGTTCAATCTCACTGTTCCTTGTTCTGAAGCAATTTAATTGGAGCTAGATAATTCACGTTAATCCCTGCTCTCCACCCAGAGACTGGGCTAAAAGCTTTCTTGTGATCAGCAAAACACAGATAGTAGCTAATTAACTTCCCTCTGTTTTTTTCTGTTCAGATCCAATCCTTGAGATTATTGTGATTTATTTCTGTCCCATAACTTCCTCTAGATATTCTTACTTTTCCCTTAATGATAATTAATGACATGCAGCAACCCCAGCTAGCTTTGCCGGCCTGAATTTCTTGCTTTTGCTTCAGGGCTTTCAGTTCAAGTCTTGGTGGCTGATTTTTACCAACCTCTTATAATCCCTAATTCACCTTTGAAAATCAGTCTATTTAGGAGCTGTAGCATAACCTTAGAGCTCTCATTCAGCACAGCACTTCAGGATGTGTGTAAGTCCCTCTCTAATCAGCAAAGCACTTAGTAGGTGCTGAAATACCATTGACTTAACTTCACTGAGGCCTATTTGTAGTACAGTAGCGCCTAGAGGCTGCATTCAAGAGCGGAGTCCCATTGTGATAGGCACTGCGCAAATGCATATAAAAAAGCAGACCCTGCAAAAAAAAAAAAAAAAAAAAAAAACCCCAAAAAACAAAACCAAGCTTACAATCTAAATAGACAAGTCAGACAATGGGTGGGAGGGTTAATAGGTGGGCAGGCGGGCGGGGGTGGGGGAGTGACTTTTCCAGAGTCACACATCAGGTCACTGGAAGAGCTGAGAATAGCACCCAAGGTCTTGTGACTCCGAGTCCAGTGTCTAATCCCCCTAGGCCTGCATGAGGGAAGCCTGCACTGTTCTATGCACAGAGGACTCGGCCTTCCAATCAGTCAGCCCTGGAACTTTTTATAAGCTTGACACTCGCTAAATGAAAGGAACGAGACAAAAAAATTCTGCCAGGATGAGTAGGGTCCTTATATGGAATACAGCTAAACCTTCCCTCTTCCTCCCCCATGAGCTGATCAACAGAATGGCTGGCATTCCCGACTTTCCCTGTTATATAATAAATGAATTGGTCTGGGGTATGCACA
Organism: Mauremys mutica; assembly: GCF_020497125.1. Classification (NCBI taxonomy): domain Eukaryota; kingdom Metazoa; phylum Chordata; order Testudines; family Geoemydidae; genus Mauremys; species Mauremys mutica. The sequence goes on along the minus strand of NC_059090.1, from coordinate 9,908,644 downwards.
GTAAGTGCTTATCAATGCTCCCTAGCCCGCGATGGTCAAAGCAGTCTGAATACTAGCTCTAGTCCAAGTTTGCATTGAAACCAGACCATGGAGGGAATAATTTTAGAAGATTCCCACTGTCTGTCTGGGTTATTGTCTCTCCTGTATGGCTGCTTTGACAGGGGAGATGATATGGGAGGAAGCCATTATGTAATTATGTTAACTGCAAGCATTATTTAGCATAGGGGGAGGGGGAGAGAAATGTTTTACCTCTGTCCTCGCAGATTGCTTCCTTTTTATAGAAGAAGATTGCAGGATCTGTGTAATAAGTTAATAACTCTGAATTAAGCTCATCATGGAGCCTTTGAACAACAGTTATTGAAATTGACATTCAGCTCAAATTATAGTCTCTCTTAAAACTTGGCATATGGCACCCTTTTATGCTCCATTACTTAATACACCAGCAGTCCCAGACGCAGAGGATGACATTTGGAAGTTATGATCTGATGGGCGCGTTTGGAAAGATAAGTACATGCCTCGTAACCCGTTGAAACAACATTGGATGAGCTGAACTTCCTGAGGGGACAAAGAATGTGTTCTTATTTTAAAACCGACTGCCTGGCTCGTCCCTTCTAAATAAGGGCAATTGGCACTGGCTAGGCAAACAGAATGCTGTTACTGGACCTGATCCTGTTGAGATGCTGCGTGTCCTCCCAGCTTTTAATATCGGCGGGCGCCGAGAGAGCTCAACAGCTTGTTGTAGGTGCTGTGCACTTGGCTGGACCAGTCCCATAACTCTGCCATTGCTGTGCTGATAGCCAAATGTCAGCTTTCCTAGTGAGGGGGAGACATTGTGGAGAGCTCCATGTGGACTTTTACATGGATTGTGCACTGTGAATGCAGGAAGGGGAGAAGGGTGACTCTTAAACAGCTGAGTAAGAGATAGGCGCAGTGGATTGCAACTATGTGAATCACCCATTGGATAGAGGAGACAGGTGAATTTGTGTTTCTGTGGCAATCTGTTCTGCAAGCTGACTTCAGATCACTCCCAGGTTGTCTCTCCTCTTAAATATCCTGATTTTGGGGTCTTTTGAATGAGTTGTTTCAGCAGTTCTGATGGACTCTGGCTAACATGCAAACACTTACATGAGTATCCTGGAAAATACTGTAGGCAGAACAGCTTCCCTAGAGTTGTGGTTTTTGCTTGAATGCCCCTTTGTTAGGGCCAATCTACAGGACACTGCAGTTTGATTCAGCAGCTTCTATCTAAAACAAACACAAGCTGCTTTTCGTTAGATTCTCTTGCTCAGGGCTTCCGCCTCCTCCCCTTTTGGATCTATAGGACCTATGACCATTTTTCTAGGTTGCCAGTTTGAATCCAGCCCAAGTTGGTAGTGACGAAGGGACTAGACAGATGCTTGGGGATCTTGATCAGCTTCCCAAGAAACGTGAAAATGAAAGCATAAATAGATGACTAGGAGTGTTTTAAATCATAGCCGTTTATTCCATTATGGTACTTTGCACTTTTCTACTGCATGTATCCATCTGAAGATCTAAAAGCAGTGTAAAAGTTCTTATCTGTATTTTGCAGATGGGCAAACTGGGGTGTAGAGAGGGAAAGTTATGTGCCCAATAGATCTCAAAAACAGAACTGGGATGCAAACCCAGGTCTCCTCTTAGTCCTGTGTCCCTAAGTTCATCCTTACTCCTATGGCATCACAGACACTTGTCCACAGTTCAGGATCCCAGGAAGGTGTGAATAGTTTTTGTATTAATCCCAATTGTTTTTTCTTTCTTCTTGCAAAGTAAACATTTATCATTAGGAACCTTGTCACCGTTACTGATGAGCCCCTGACATCCCATACCACTGTCTCATTTTGGCAGCATTTTTACGTATTTCTTTTCGTGTAGGGCAGAAAATACTCATGTTTAAATAACCCCCCCCAAAACTAACTTTCCTCATCTTGCCTCTCTCCTCTCAAATGAGCCTGCAGAAAAAGTGCCCAGCATTACTTAGAGGTAAGTATTTTTATGATCCAGTTGCTTTCCAAAATGTGTCTAGTGCTGTTATCCCGAGGGAAGAAATGAGAATTGAGCTGCAGAAGGACCAGTATGCGTACATGTGTGGGTGGCAGGTTCCTAGGTTATTTTCTTTTTAGATCTCTAATATTACATTTTTGACACACATGTGGCTTTAAAAGGGTTAAACGCAGAGGTACGCATTGGAGTGAGAACTTGAGCTGGGGCCGACTGAGTTTCCTTCTTTGTGTGACACAGGAGTTAGTGTGCACCCTCCAGCCTTATAAGGTAAACAGTGCAGCGGGTTATATAGAAGATTTGTTTGGCTGGCTCAGCTCCAGCAGCTTTTCACAGAAAGTGCCATTTAAACTGCTGGTGCAGATAAGTTTGGGTTTTTATACCTTCATTTAAAAAAAAAATGTTACCTATCCTGTTTATGGATTAACCTGCAGCTATTTCCTCTTCACTATTTACAGTTACTGCAAACATACCCCTCTATTCCTTCAGGAAATACGCCATAATGTAATAGCGAAAACCTGCTAGTCCCACAATCAAAATCCCACCCCCTTTCCACCAACCCATCTTGACTTAATGCCATTGTATTAGTCACTGAGCACATTCTAGGGTAGGAAATTTAATGTAGTGCTTGGTTGCCGTGGGTTACAGAACACCATTTTTAAATAGGTTTAGATTAGAAAAATAAAGAGGTTGTGACCAATAAAAAAAATTGACGGACTTAGTGTTGTGGAAGTGTTAATTGTTCCACAGCCTAGCATGTTTGAGAAAGAAGACCCTATACCAAGCAGGGAGCGAGAACTGGGTAGGAGGTTGGGGGTAGTTGCATGCTCCAGTTTGCAGACCAATAGCAAGTGCATCTGATGTGAACGTGTACTGCCCATAATATGGGTTCAATACATGGCACTCAGCTTTCAGAAGAGACCAGTAACTTTTGGTGCCTGTTTTGTGCGAGGGTACTCAACCTGAAGCACCTTAAAAAGGGGCCTGAGTTTCAGGAGAAGCTGAGCATCCACCCTCCAACAATCAGAGTTTAAGATGGGCACCAAAAGCATGAGGCATCCAGAATCAATAGTCACGTTTGAAAATTTCAGACATGCATGCGTACGTCTTGCCCTAAGTTCCTGGAGCGACTTTGTTTATCTGCCTAGGCATTTATATAGCTCTCCTCACTGTCATGTTTGAGCACTTACCGCCTTAGATAGAATTGGCCAGGCAGTGTTCTTGTGCTATTCTAGATATGGCTGTCTTTGAGTTTTGCCAGTCGTAGGACACACAAGTCAGTCAGCTCTCTTAGCAAAGTCCTTATTGCACTGGTTCTTGAATACCATGCTAGGAGAGGTGGGCTGCCTTCTGACTCGAGGAAGGACTAAAAAAAATTCTGCAGAGGAGCAGACTTGGCTCTTTCACAATCTCCTGGTCAATGGTTCTCTCAGATATCCTTCAGTGGTGCTGAGATACCATGATGATGGTCAGAGAATAAGAACCAGAACAAATTCATAAGAACATAAGAATGGCCACACTGGGTTAGACCAAAGGTCCATCTAACGCAGTATCCTGTCTTCTGACAGTGGCCAATGCCAAGTGCTTCAGAGGGAATGAACAGAACAGGTAATCATCAAGTGATCCATCCCCTGTTGCCCATTCCCAGCTTTTGGCAAACTGAGGCTAGGAACCCCACCCCAGCCCATCCTGCCTAATAGCCATTGATGGACCTATCCTCCATGAACGTATCTAGTTCTTTTTTGAACCCTGTTTTAGTCTTGGCCTTCACAACATCCACTGGCAAAGAGTTCCACAGGTTGACTGTATTGTGTGAAGAAATACTTCCTTTTGTTTGTTTTAAACCTGTTGCTTATTAATTTCATTCAGTGACCTCTAGTTCTTGTGTTATGAGGAGGAGTAAATAACACTTCCTTATTTACTTTCTCCACACCAGTCATTATTTTATAGACCTCTATCATATCCTCCCTTAGTCATCTCGTTTCCAAGATGAAAAGTCCCAGTCTTATTAATCTCTCCTCATGTGGATCCTTACCCCATATCATTTTTGTACCTTTTCTGTACCTTTTCCAATTCCAATTTTTTTTCTTATTCTTTTTTGAGATGGGGCGACCACATCTGCACGCAGTATTCAAGATGTGGGTGTACCATATATATAAAATAGAGTCACACACACACACACACACACACACACACACACACACACACACACACACACACACACACACACACACTATAATATTTTCTCTCTTATCTGTTCCTTTCCTAATGATTCCCAACATTGTTAGCTTTTTTTGCCACCGCACATTGAGTGGATGTTTTCAGAGAACTATCCACAATGACTCCAAGATCTTTCTTGAGTGGTAACAGCTAATTTAGACCCCATCATTTTATATGTATAGTTGGAATTATGTTTTCCAATGTGCATTCCTTTGCAATTATCAACATTGAATTTCATCTGCCGTTTTGTTGCTCAGTCACCCAGTTTTGTGAGATCCCTTTGTAACTCTTTGCAGTCTGCTTTGGACTTAACTATCTTCAGTAATTTTGTATCATCTGCACATTTTGCCACCTCACTGTTTCAGATCATTTATGAATATGTTGAGCAATATTGGTCCCAGTAGAGGCCCCAGGAGGACACACTATTTACCCCTCTCCATTCTGAAAACTGACCGTTTATTTTTACCCTTTGTTTCCTATCTTTTAACCAATTACTGATCCATGAGAGGACCTTCCCTCTTATCCCAGGACACCTTACTTTGCTTAGGAGCCTTTGGTGAGGGACCTTGTCAAAGGCTTTCTGAAAATCTAAGTACACTGTATCCACTGTATCTGCCTTGTCCACATGCTTGTTGACCCCCTCAAAGAATTCTAGTAGATTGAGGCATGATTTTCCCTTTACAAAACCCATATTGACTCTTCCCCAACAAATCGTGTTCATCTATGTGCTTGATAATTCTGTTCTTTACTATCATTTCAACCAATTTTCCCGGTACTGAATTTAGGTTTACCAGCCTGTAATTGCTGGGATTGCCTCTGGAGCCTTTTTTAAAAATTGATGTCACATTAGTTATCCTCAAGTCATCTGGTACAGAAGCTGATTTAAATAATAGGTTACATACCACAGTTAGTAGTTCTGCAATTTCACATTTGAGTTCCTTCAGAACTCTTGGGAGAATACCATCTGGTCCTGCTGACTTGTTACTGTTCAATTAATCAATTTGTTTCAAAACCTCCTCTGACACCTCAGTCTGGGATAGGTCCTCAGATTTGTCACCTAAAAAGAATGGCTCAGGTTTGGGACTCTTCCTCACGTCCTCAGCCATGAAGACTGATGCAAAGAATTCATTTAGTTTCTCTGCAATGGCCTTGTTGTCCTTGAGTGCTCCTTTAGCATCTCGATCATCCAGTGGCCCAACTGGGTGTTAAACAGGTTTCCTGCTTCTGATGTACTTTTAAAAAAAAATTGCTGTTACTTTTTGTGTCTTTGGTTAGCTGTTCTTCAAATTCTTTTTTGGCTTTCCTAGTTATATGTTTACACTTCACTTTCCAGAGTTTTTGCTCCTTTCTATTTTCCTCAATAGGATTTAACTTCCACTTTTTAAAGGATGCCTTTTTACTTCTAACTGCTGCTTTTACTTTGTTGTTTAGCCACGGTGGCACTTCTTTGGTCTCTTACTATACTTTAATTTGGGGTATACATTTAAATTGAGCCTCTATTGTGGTGTCTTTTAAAAAGTTTCCATGCAGCTTGCAGGGATTTCACTTTTGGCATTGTGCCTTTTTAATTTCTGCTTCACTAACGTTCTCATTTTTGCATAGTTTCCCTTTCTGAAATTAAATGCTACCATTGTGAGCTGCTTTGGTGTTTTCCACCCCACAGAGATGTTAAATTTTATTATATTATGGTCACTATTACCAAGGAGTTCAGCTATATTCACCACTTGGACCAGATCCTGTGCTCCACTTAACACTAAATCAAGAAATTGCCTCTCCTTTTGTGGGTTCCAGGACTAGCTGCTCCAAGAAGCAATAATTTAAGGTATCAAGAAACTGTATCTTTGCATCCCCTCCTGAGCTGACATGTACCCAGTCAATATGGGAATAGTTGAAATCCCCCGTTATTGAGGTTTTTTATGTTTATAGCCTCTCTAATCTCCCTGAGCATTTCACAGTCACTGTCACGATCTTGGTCAGGTTGTCTTCAAGAGCAACCCAAAAAGAGAGAGGGAGGAAGATCTGATGAGCAGTATTAAACATTTTGTAGCTTGTGGCTATTTAGTGGGATGGGGGCACTGAAAGTATTTCTCCTCTTTGCGTTGTAGGGGCCTTCAGAACGTCCATTGTAATTATTTACTAGTTTAAAATAGACCCCCATGCCTGGGCACTATACTCTGTTTGAAACCAATACACAATTCACAGAAACTGAAAATACTCCTCCCATGCTGCAGAGGTGGCTCTTGTTATTTAGTATGGGAGTGCTGACGCTGTACACTGGGCTGTCCATCTAATTATTCAGATGCTTGAATGTCTCCCATACCTGCATTATCCAAGCACCTCAGAAAGCGTAACAAACCTATCCTTACTGCATCCTGTGAGGTAGGGAAGTATTCTTATTGCCTGTATCATGCATGGGAAATGAAGGCACAGGTAGCTTAAATGACTTGCCTAAGGTCACAGAGCAAATCTGTGGCAGAGCAAAGGATTAAAACTGGGTTTCCTGAGTCATTGGCTAGCAACCTAACAGAGCCATTCTTCCTGTCTAACAGCCAGCAACTGAACCCAGATCACCTGAGTGCCAGCCAAGTATCTTAGCCACAAGACCATACTTTGTTGTCAATGAATACATGGTTCTTGCCTCAAGGAGTTTACAATCTGAACAGCCAGGAACTCAATGGGAGACCAGGCTGATGGTGATAACTTAGGGTTTTGTTAACTAAAACAGTGGGATGGTTGACGGCACTGTATCAGTGTGGGTTGATGAACCCTCCTGGGAGAAGTGGATTTTTCAGGAGGGGTATAAAAGGGGAGAGTGGGAGCTGGCCTGTTGCGGTGGGGAGGTCATTGCTTAAATGGGTAAGTAGAAACCTGGCCTGGGAGACTGGTGTTGAATCCTGCCTTCCTTGCCCACCCAAATGGTCCGTGGAAGCCAATCAAATTAGCCACGTACTAAGGCAAGCAGAATACAGCCCTACTCATTCAGTGCTGTTTGCATATGTGCTGGGGGAAGCACGTACTGGATAAAAAGCGTGTGTGTGTGTGTGTGTGTTCAGTGCAGCATTGAGCTATGGTCATGGCTCCACCTTCCCTACACCAGAACATTAAGCCCACAGCGTCATTATTCCTTTCCATCATCAGTTGCTGAAAGGTTTCACAAGCTGTTTTTTCAACCCATGTGCAAATGATCATTTGGCTTTCTCCATTTATCAACACCCTCCCCCACGTGCTCGGGGAGAACATAAACCAGGCTTAACCAGTGCTGACAGGCAGTCTATACAGAATGAAATCCAAGAGGAAGTAGCCTGGGATTTGTGGGAGAGAATGACGGGCACATATGCCAAGTTTATAAACACTGGCCTGTTGATGTTTGACTTTGCTTCCTGATGTTTGAAGAACTCTCCAGTTTCTACAGGGGCTAGAAACACTTCAGTGACTATGCTAAGAGTCTTCTAGGACAGGGCACTGAAATAGGACAGCTTAGGAACGATGTTGGCTCTGTGAGCAGGCCTGGACTATTTTGGGATAAGGGGGGTTGGGAAACTCATGAGAGCATCACAGCTGGGTACATGAGGCAGGAAGGTTTGCACTAGGATTAATGCCATTGTAAAGAGGTAGAAAGCTGCAGATGGTTTCTTCTGATGAGCAAAACTACCATGGTGACGTTGGAAGGGGGTTGCGCTTATGTAAGCCTAGAGGCCAATTGCTAGTCTGAATTCCTTTCTTCTGGGGGAGCAAACTGAGACCAGCCCCTGGTTATGATGCAGAACTCCGTCCCTATGGGCAGATGTCGCACTAACTGCTAAGCTATGAATGCCTGGGGTCACTATCTCCCCTCATCAGTTCATGAACAAATGGCTTAAAAACGTGGGGAAGGGAAAATTGTACTGTAATGTTGATGAGCTTTTAAAGTTCATCTAACAGCTGCCAGATGTCAGGGTTATGCCTTAGCAATGTGAGCAACCAGCTGGGGAAGAAGTGAAAACGAGCTGGGTGTTATGTAGGGTTAATCCTTACTGGACGCTAGTCCACATATCAAAATGACAGTACCAGACTATTGGACTTGACTGGTGATGTCTCTGAAGGGATGGTTAAGCAGGACAAGGTGCACTGGGGAAGTGACAATTCCCTCAATTCCCCCTAACCAGTTAGTGCGTAGGTGGGAAAATGTGCTGTTAAAGTGTTTCCACCTTGCCCAGGGCTGGACTTTTCCTGTTCTCTTTTGCTGATAATGTGTTAAGGCCACTGAGCCATAAATTTGCTATTTTGAGCCTGGAGCTCTCAGGTTACTCATTTGTTCAACTTAACGCCTCGGAATAATGTGTCACAGAAAGCAAATAGCCTGATTGATGGAGAGGAACCAAAGATGAACTGTAAATACAGGTCCCTGTTTAGGAAGTCAGTTAGTTGTTACCATCCTTTGGCACATTAGGGTACTCAGACAAAAAAGTCAATAGTGGAAGCAACGGATGTTTTAATCGTAAGGTTCCTATTCCAACCTCTCTCTAATGTACCCATATGTAACAGGCATTGTGAAAGCCAGTTGTAGCTAACAAGGTCTATTCCTCAAAAGACAGTGTTTCTAGCAAAATCAAATCATTTAAATGAGCAAAAATTAATGAAAACTCCCCAGACTGGGCTTCAGATCATTCCTGTCACCCTGGGATTGGTGCTCCGCCTGCTCAAAGCCATCCCGATCCCAGTTTCAGGCAGCAGCCACTCCTGTAGACCTTTCTCCTTCCACCTGAAAGAGAGCCCAGCTTGACTCTTGAATCCCAGGATGAGTTTGCAGGGCTGGCAGCAATGGTCTAAATGCACTCATTCATGGTTAATAAGGAAACAACGTCACTATAATCATGGAAGCTCCTCTGTGCTATTGGCCACTAACTTGTTTGAGAGCAGAACTGCGCTTTAAGGACTCCTCCTGCAAGCTCTGGGTGTGCAGAAATCCCAGTGAAATCAATAGGTCTGTAGGTTTGGGTCCTGACAGAACTGATTTTGTGGCATTGGACCCCTGAGCCACCTCTACTTTCAACTCTTTGGAAGTTCAGATCCGGATCAGACCTTCCTGGCCCATTTCTAAACAGAAATGCCATTTTAAAACACAGCCTTAAAATAAATAAACCTCTAACTGTGTGTGGCCAACAGTTTAGATCACGAGAAACAGGTTGTACCTGTAGCAGCCAGCGTACTTGAGCACTGTATGATGGCTCCCGTAACCTCCACCGCTTCCCATTCAGGAACCATATTCCTTTGTCAAATGTTCCTTTACTTTGCCAAGTTTCCCTACTTAATAATTTGTTAAAATTAACACAGAAAATCACTAGAAACAGGGAAATTAATCTGCAGTGCATAGGGGTGGGTGGGGAGCACCCTAATTTTGGAAGCATGTGTGATCACAGTGCATAGTTATGTCTCTAATGCTGGTAGACACCCACTGGCAAAGCCAACTGGAGAAACATGTGATAGGACAGTTGTCAAGGTAACTTCAATTGTGTGTGTGTGGATACCACAGTAAACAGTCTTGTAAAGCTAATGTAAATTGACAGTGCCTCTAATGGACAAGTTGCTGCTGGTGGGGTGGTGAGAGAGACAGGAATCTATCACTCTGATCAGAGCCATTTCACTCTGGAGGCAGAATCTTCTGCACATGTTTACAATGGGCTTCGGCCATTAGAAACTCACTTGTCGCTTACATTGGCATGAATATAGCACGTGGTGAATGGTACTGGATCGAGAGCCCTGAAGACAGATGTCCTCTCTCTCATAAGAGGTGTGCCCCATAGCGATAGTGCAGGCTCTATTATAGTGCTGGAGGGATGGATTGACCTGATGTTAGATGGTATGGCTGGACCAGAATTTCTCAGGTGTCTCCATCAATTTATGGTGTATTTAAACTTTCATTTAAAATAGTTTCCAGCCCTGAAGAAAAGTTTACAAAGGAGACCTTTATGATGAAGTGCTGTCCTCAGAGTCTGCAGAAAGCCTGAAACAATGAGCATTTTATTTAAACATGATGCTAATGCTGAAACCTAATGACAGTGCAAATATTGTTAATTATTTTGCTGCCGAGTGGAGGACCTGAGTTCTGTCCGTTCTGACTGAAGTTCAGTGGGGCCAGGATGGTGTGTAGGATAGTGACAGTTGTGAAGTTATTTTGGCTGCCTCGCAACATGGACTGCAGGCTTGATAAGTAGCCTGAACAGATAATCTAGTTCTAATTTAGCTTGTAAATGCCTCTGAATCCTCTGATGAAATGTTGTTGTGTAACTTTGCTAAAGCAGCTCTTAGTAATTTGACCACAAGGTTTCTCTGGGCTTCCTACACAACATTGCGCTATTTCCCTCTACCCCTTTTCTGTAGTGACAGAAGTACCTCACTGCCCCAACTGCTAACTTCCACCCAGGGCTGCCCAGAGGATTCAGGGGGCCTGGGGTCTTCGGCGGCGGGGGGGCCCGCTTCGGCAGTAATTCAGCAGTGGGGGGTCCTGCTCCGGGATCTGCCACCGAAGTGCCCCAAAGACCCGCGGCAGGGGCCCCCCACCGCCAAATTGCCGCTGAAGACCCGGCACGTCGGCGGTGGGTCCCGCTTCGGCGGTAATTTGGAGGCGGGGCGGGGGTCCTTCCGCCCTGGAGCAGAAGGACTCCCTGCTGCCGAATTACCGCCAAAGACCCGGAGCAGAAGAAGCTCCGGGGGCCTGGGCCCCACGAGATATTTCCAGGGCCCCTGGAGCAAGTGAAGGACCCCGCTCCAGGGGCCCCGAAAAACTCTCGTGGGGGCCCCTGCGGGGCCCGGGGCAAATTGCCCCACTTGCCCCCCCTCTGGGCGGCCCTGCTTCCACCATCCTGGTATAATAATCCTTCTATCCAGCCTGTCTCTGCAGGGCCTGAAATTGGAGTCTCTCCATTAACTTCAGTAGCTTTGGTCAGGCCCATAGGGAATAGCCTGTGTAAGTTTGCAGTCCTGTCACACAGCCTGTAGGGTTATAGTGGTTTGCTTAGTAGGATGGGGGAAGAAAACAGTTGCTCATTCATTCTCAGCATCTCTTCTTCACATGAATTTTGTTAGAGCTGATTTTTTTTTTCATGGATCTGGCCTGAGTTCTTAATGATTTGTTGACTGGGAGGTGAAAACAGTACTTGTCATATGTGTGTGAGATCATTCTTTTATGTTGCATATTTGATTTAGTTGGGGGTTGGTCCTGCTTTGAGCAGGGGGTTGGACTAGATACCTCCTGAGATCCTTCCAACCCTGATATTCTATGATACGGTGGCCTTGTTGACTCTACTCTGCTTACAACGCCAGCAAGTGTTTGGGCGTGAGCAGAGGCTGCAGAGAGCTTTAGCCTGCATGACCATTCAGCTTGCCCTCAAGGGTCACCTGTGATCTGGCCAGCCCCAAGCCCCGGGCTGGGAGTCAGAAGACCCTGGGTTCTGGTCTCAACTCTGCCGTTGATGCACTGCATGACCATTGTCATCTAAACTCTTTGCCTTAGTTTGCTTAATCTGTAAAAATGTGTTTGCCCCCTTTTCAATGCACTTTGAGAACCTTGGATGAAAAAGTGGTGTAAGTGCTAAGTCGTTTTACATGAAGTAATATAGATTCATTAGGTCTTCCACTGTGGTCCACAGAGCACTTACCTATTGTACAGGGCTAGTCACAAAGCTTTAGCATCTCCTTGTTTCCAATGCTAAATTGCATAAAAAGACAGCTAAAAACATTACTGCTATTAGCTGTATTACAGTAGCGTGCAGAGGCCCCACCAGCAATCAAGGCTCCCATTGTGCTAAGTGCTGTGCAGACACGTATTAAGAGACCATCTCCCTGCCCTGCAGAGATTTTAATCTAAATAGACAAAGGATAGTTGCATGAGAGGGGTGTATGTGGGTGTGTAGATAGAGGCACAGTGACTTGCCCAGTCCCCTAGGAAGTCAGAGACCCAGCTAATAGAAACCAGGTCTCCTAACTCCCTGTCCACTAGACCATTCTGCCTCTCCTCACTTTCTGATAATGCTGTTTGTGCAAGCAAGCAATTGCTGTAGTGCTAATGGTGATGTCATGGGAGTGTGAAGGAGAGGAGTGCAGAGCCCACGCAGTCTATCAACAGGAGGAGTGGTAGATCCACAAGACCAGCTACGTATTAAGCTGTGCTCCACACTATGAAAGCATTTGAGCACCACTACTGTAGTTGAAACCATTGCATGTATTGGATGTTCAAGAAGCCTTTGCCTGGTTCATTGTAACCAAGGAGAGTGGGTCTTACCTCACCTACTTGTTGGTCTTATCCACCTGCTTTGTCTTGTCAGTTAGATTGTCAGCTTTCTGGGCCAGGGAATGTCATTTGCTATATGTTTCTACCTTATCTAGCACAATGAGGCTGTGGCCTTATTGACCTCTAGATGCTACTGCAATATAACTGTTTAGACTAATAATTTAAAGGGTAGAGTCATACAAGAAGCACGAATGGAACAACACTTGTTTGTTTGTTTAATGTCTAGGGAGTGCTTTGAGAATAGAAAGTTTTATAAGTGGTTTGGAAGTTCAGGCTCCTGCCTCTGCCAGTGTTGGTGGCAGGAGCTATCCCTGTCTTACTGATTTCCGCTTTCCCCTGTCTTACAAGTGAGTCTCAGACACAGTCCAAATAAACAGTGATTTCCTTAAGACCTCCTCTCCGGGCTCCTCCCCCCCCCCTTTTTTTTTAAATGAAGCATTTTCCTGTTTGACGTCTTGGTGGTGGTTACCAGGAGATGGCGCTGCTCCCCAGTGATGCTGAGATCAAGGGAAGCCATTTAGTTACATGGTTATTTTTTTTCTCTAATGCAAATCATAAATAACGATCAAGACAAATCGAGCATCAACAAATCCTCTAGCAATCAGTGCAAGGAGAAAAGGGTGTCACCGATCTTAAAGTCAGCAGCTGCCACTGAAAAGCATTCACTGGAGCGGGTAGGGAGAGCAGAGGAGATTTTGAGAGGTTAGGGTTTTTTGCTGTTGCTACATCAGGGAAGGAGAAGTTGGAAGGAGTTTGAAAGACAAAAGTTAGTAAAAATAGAATGTGTGGGCCTCTCACAACTTCCCAGGGTTTTATTAACTGAGCTGTCACATTCACACAGCATAGCGGTGGGCTGTAATCCCTGCTCATTAGCAGCACGAGCTGATGGCCAGCGGCCCCCTTGGAAAGGGGCAGCACAGAAGGATCTTTACCACAGCTGTTTCCTGCTGTGGCTCTTACCCCATCTGAGCTGGCCACTCTGAGCAGCTTCCTCAGGGCTGTGTGTTTTCCAGAGCAGCTTGCTGCCAGACCAGAAGCCATAACCCTCTCTTTCCCCCCTCCAAGAAAAACATGGACAGCTCCTTAGACGCTGGCTCTGTAGTTGCCCTCGGATCAGGGGGAGGGAGGGGAGAAAGCGAACTAGAGGAGATGAACATGAAAAAGGCAGGGTATGGCTGGAAGGACTTGGAAGCTGCCAAAAGCCCCCTGAAGAGAGCACTGATGTACGCGTGGTATTGGTGAGATGCTGGCTAGAGAGGACAGGGTTGCTTCTACCCTTCAGCAGAGCTGGCTAGTGAATAAAAATGATCACATGGCTGCTTAAAGGCTATGGCTCTGGTGCATAAAGTTCCTAATATTGTGTCTCTCTCTCTGATTCCTGCAGATGTTTATTATTGAGAAGATTGAGGGGATCCACTGCAGCCTGCATGAGTTCAGTATCACAGGATCCACCTATACCCCGGAGGGAGAGATGTGAGTACTGATGCCTGGGGCAGACCGGGGTTGGGCTATGCAGAGTTTTTAGCAACTCCCTGGTGCTGAGCAACTGGTAGTCTCTGTGCAAAACTCATTTTCTACAGTGTGGCCTAGTGGATAAGAGGACTGGACTGGGATTCAGGAGAACTAGGTTCTATTCCCAGCTTTGCCACTGGCATGCTAGGTGACCTTGGGCAAGTCGCTTCACCTATCTGTGCCTCAGTTTCCCCATCTGTAAAATAAAGATAATGATACTGACCTTGGTAAAACACTTTGTGATCTACTGAGGAAGAGCCATAAATATGAGCTAGGCATTATTATTCTTATTAATGGAAAAAGTTTTCCATGTAGTACAGCAAAGTGAGAAATGAGACACTCTGTGCCCATAAACGTGGCCCTGGATGCAGAGTAAATGGGAAGGATGATCTTGTGGCTAACTTTTTGGCCCAGAACTTGGGACCAATTCCCGGGTTCAGTTCCCAGCTCTGTCACAGACTCTCTATGACCTTAGTCAAGTCACGTAGTCTCTCTGAGCCTCAGTTCCCCATCTATAAAATAAGAAAAATACAATTTCCTTTCTCTGATCCTTTTGTCTCTTGCCTATTTAGACTGTAAACTCTTCAGAGCAAGGACTCTTTCTTATAATGTATATGTGCAACACCCCACACAGCGGGGCTCTGATCTCAGTCAGGGCCGCCATATTCTACCTTAATAAATAATCATAATAATCATCTAATGATTCTCGTGATGATCCAGAGAGGTTAGTACAGCAGAAAACTCAAGTGGTATGGAACCATTTCATGATGAATGGGGTTTTCCACAGTGTGTGGGTTTTTTATTTCAAATTTCTGAGTTTAAGCTGTTATAGTAACAATTGGTCACAACCGCTTCCCTCTGCATGTGGGACAAAGCTAGAAACATAATGTGGGGCTGTTTGTTTCAGGAGACAGCATGGTCGAATGGCTCATGCAGCAGACTGAGAATCAATAGCCTGGGTTCTGTTCCTGGTTCTGCCATTGACCGTCACTTTCCGCCTCCATCCCTCAGAGTCCTCACCTGTAAATCAGGGATAATAAATACTTCACAGATGTGTCCTGAGGCTTGGCAAATGAACTGGGATCTCAGCAAGGGACAGTCAAGAGGGCGCTGCATGGGCTTTCTTATCAAGGTGCCAGTTCAGCCAAGCAGCATAGGCGCTGACTTACATGGGGCTCTGGGGCTTTAGCCCCATGAATAAATCCCAAGCAGGGGCTCTGCCCCACCAATGTTTTTTCTCCCCTGCTTGGAGCGCGCCGCCGCCGCCGCCAGGGCTGGAGAGCTTCCCCCCTCCCCTCCCCTCCCCGCCCCGCCCGGCCCCAGAGAGCTTAACTGCCTGAACGCAGGCAGCTGTGTCTGTGTGTCTCAGGTGATGGGAGGGCGGCAGGTCCCCGCCGCTCGGCCGCTCCGCTCCATCCCCGGCGCTTGCAGGGGTCGCGCCGCCGGGCTTTGCCGCTGTGGGCTAGAGGACAGGCTGGTCACTGGCCCGTCCCCAGCAGGGGCAGGGGCCGGGAGCTGTGCTAGGAGCTCTTCCCAGGCCTGCGCTCCTCTCCGTGGCGGGCTCGCTGGCCTGCTCTGGCCTCCCGCTCACGGGCAAACGCTTGGAAAGAAACCAGGCGCCTCATTGTAACTCCCCCGAGCTGGAGCCTGCGGAGGGAGTGGGGACCGGGGGACACTTCCCTGGCGGCGATCGCTGCTGCACAGGCCCTGTTCCTGGGGGCAAGGGACCAGCGCAGGCTGATGACTTGCAAACTCGAATCACCCGTGAGCCACCCGGCGCTGCTGCAGCCCGGCCCCGCTGCGGGAAGGAGGGGCTGCTGCAGGAACAGCGGAGAGGCACTCAGAGGATGCACCAGGTCCCGGGAATGACACCGGCCTGGCCTGAACCAGGGCTTATTTCTCTCCCATTTCACAGGTGCTGCCGGCCGGTCCGATCTGTGCAGGGAGGAGCGAGGTGTGTGCTTGCCGGCATGCCCTGTCCTGGGGGCGGGCCGCCCCCTCAGGAGAGTTTGGGAGGCTGAAGCCCCCGGGTGGGCACCCCGAAGCGATCTCTCTCTCTGCATGTCTAACCCATCCACCCGCCCAGCCGGGCTACACATGCAGACAACACCCCTCTTTCAGCCTGTGCTGGGGGGGCGGGGGGGTTGAAGCCATTGCTGTTTAAAGGGCTGCGGCTGGGTCCCTCCACTCTTTTCCCATGCTGCTCCCTAGGAGGGAGAGATCACTGCGTGGGGGCGGGCGGGGACTCTTGCATGATACTTGTGAGCTCTCACAGCCGGGTGGCCACAGGTGAGTCCCCAGGGCAGCATCATTGGCACATGGGAGAGGAGGAGCCCCGAGGATAGAGCAACTGAAGGTGAGCTAGGGTGGCTCTGGGCTGGGGGGGGGTCCTTTCCCTTGTGCTGCACGGGGAGGGAGTTTCTTTAAATGGGGGGGGGGCTGGGAGTGGGATTTTACTTCTAAGAATGTCATTGCTGAGCTGTTTGACCTGGGGGGAGGGGGAGACCTCTGTCTAGGGAACAGAAAAGAGTGGCTCTCAGCTGGCAGAACCAGGCCTCACGAGATAGCCAACGACAGGGGACATTGTCTACAGCTCATTTCCATCGGATGGTGGCATCTTTCCAACTCTACCCACTTGGACCCTGCATTGCTCAGCTGTTTGCTTTTCAATGACCTAGCAAACACCCTTCCACTGTCCGGATGTAGCTGAGCTGAACTTGCTTTACTGTTCAGTATTAGCCTAATTTCACAGATGGAGGAACGGAGACACAGAAAGGTTGAAGCCAACATTTTCAAACCTGGGTTGCTAAAGTTAGATGCTACAACCTAATTTAGGTGGCTAAATAAGTGGCCTGATTTTCAGAGGCAAGGAGCAAATAGATTTGATTCCAATGGTGCTGCATCTTGGGGGGTGGGGAGCCCAGAACCAAGTTCTGGGTCTCTCCCCATTTCCCCAGCCAGCTCCAAACTGACACTCCCTCCTCTGGCCTCTGTGTCTCTTCCGGACAAGGAGGCCACCTGATCTTTGGCCACAACACCTTCAGTTGGCATCTTGCAGGGGAAACTGAGGCACCCATACAGTATTCAGAGAAAATATTAAGAACATTCCCACTTCATCACAACAGGTGCAACAAAATATAATACTGTATATTGAAGTAGGCAAGTGCTGCTTCTGACTTTCTACTTTTAATTGACCTTTGTAATCTTGTGGCACTCATGCATTGTAGCTTCATTTTATATCGGCTTACAGGGCGGGAGCCAGGGCCGGCTCCAGACCCCAGCGTGCCAAGCAGGAGCGTGGGGCGGCATTGTCCTGGCAGGGCGGCATTTGGCTCCGGCGGACCTTCCGCAGTCATGCCTGCGGGAGGTCCACAGGAGCCCTGGGAGGAGCGGACCTGCCGCAGGCATGACTGCAGTGGGTGCGCTGGTCCCGCGGCTCGGATGGAGCTCCCGCAGGCATGCCTGCGGATGCTCCACCGGAGCTGCGGGACCACAGGACCGTCCGCAGGCACTTCAGCCCCGGCCGTGGGACCGGGGAAGGGTGGCGGAAGCGGCGCAGCGCGCCGCCCTGCTTGGGGCGGCGGAATTTCTAGAGCTGCCCCTGGCAGGAGCGGGGGGGCACCACCATTTTGGGCCCCACCAAAAATTATACAAACCTGCCGCCTATGCCAAGCACATGAGTAATTCCAGTGATATGCTGCAGGATACAGCTGGGCTTTGCTGAACATGAGGCCCCAAGACTGGAGCTTGTGAGAGCCAATGAGTCTTCACCATTCTGGTCTATCATTATTATATGTTGTTGATAGAGTAACTTTTTGCTAATTCCACTTGTCTTGAAATGAAAACTGCCAGAGCTTGATGTTTGTGCCACAAAGGTTTCTAGCTGCTGCTTCTAGAAGTACTTTTGTGTCCTCTTCTGCAGTGAGATTTTGTAGCCTATTTAGAGCCATGCTCATTGAGGCAGACTAGATGTCCTGACACATCCTTCCATGTCCCAGCACTTTAGTGAGACTCCTTTTTATTTTCTCCAGTGTTGGAAAGGTTCCAGTGTTGCATGAGAATGCTCTAGTCTTCCAGTTCCTGTGTTGATACCAATAGATCCTGTATCCAGGGCGAAATCCACCCCAGGGCAGTGAACCTGCACTAGGTCATATGAGACCGTCTACAATCACTTAAGTTCCATATTAAAGGCTTAGCTTGTACATAGGGCATTGTGCAGGCCCTCTGGATGGTATGAATTTCACCTGTAAGATGTAATATTCACCCATATGGATGAACGTTATTAAGGTTCCACATGGGATACAGTTTGTACTAAGGGGGCATGGGAGTGCAGCATGGAAACGCAAGCAAGTGGACATCAAAAGCTGATGGATCAGTGTTCTTGTTTACATCAACATCCTGTGCACACAGCACATCCCACTGTGGGGAGTGAGTCATCTAGCACTCCTCACCTCAGGCAGCCTAATGGGGTTTGACTCCCTTTCTCTGAGCTGAGAAATATGCATAATACAGACTTCTCTACCAAGGTGCACCTAACTTCATGTTAAGAGGTGTTAAATAGATTTGAGCAAACTCTTTGCTTTCATCCTGATGTCTGTGTAATAAGCTGCCTGTGGGATAATACCACATAAAAACATGATCATACTGGTAGCTTAGTTTCAGCTGGAGAGTGGTATGTCCCATGTCACTTGGGGGCTCCTTTAATTAAGACTCAGTGGTGAGGTACATAACTCTGAGCTTTTACTACTCTGTCCCCATCTTGTGAGAGTCACATGGCATTTATTAGACTCCCAGTACTCCCTCCCTGCTATGCACTATGCTCATTGTAAAACCTGGGACCAAATCACTTTGAGCTGCTGCTCACCAGCCCTGATCAGGAATATGGAGCGGTCTCCCCGGAATGTTACTAGGAAACTAATCCTGGCTTAGGAAAAGCAATCCGCAGGAGATGGGGTACTCAGGAGCCACACTGAATTTAAACTAGAAGAGGGTGAGATGCTCAGAGTGGATGGCCTGGTGGCTGAAGTACAGGACTGGGAGTCAGTAGATCTGTTCCAGATCATTTGCTTTTTGACTACTGAAAAGTCACTCAGCCTCTCTGTGTGTCTCTTCCCCCATGTGTTAACTGAGTATAACACATCCCAAGGCTTAATAATTGTTTGTAAAGCCATTGAGATCCTTGGATAAGAAGGTTCCATAAAAAATTATGAGCCAAGTCCTCAGCTGGTGTAAATCAATGTAACCCCACTAACTGCAAGGAGCTCTGCTGATTTACACCCACTGAGGATCCTGTGTAGCTATGCACCCCTTAAATTGCAACACCTGTTTGGCTTTTCAAGGACTGATCTACACCAAAGCATCTAATGGGAAACTGCACTTGGAACTGGATGATTTTTGTCGCCTTGTCTTTTTTAGCACCTTCCTCCCAGCTTCTTCTGTGTATTGGAACAGGACTAAAATCACTCCTATTCAGTTAATAACATATTAGTAATTAAATGCACAAAATCCACCCCTAGTCCTCCTTAGGTTGTCTGGAATGAAATACTTTGAGGAACAACTTTCCAACCAAGAACTCACAGGACTGGTGCTGCGAGGTTCTCCGGAGCCCTGTGTTCAGTTCTGATTAGTTGTCTTTGTGGCTGTCTTGTCCATAGGGAGCATTCAGTTCCCTTCTGCAGCTCTTTAAAATACTCCTGCTTCCATTCAAAAAATGGCTCTAATGGCCATATCTGTAATAAATGTCCTTCCATTGTCTGAGCAATCAGACCTGTGGGCCCGCCTGACTCTTCTTTCAATCACAAGAATCTTGCACTGATATAATTCTAGGGACCCCAAAAGAGTTATATGTGGTTTACGCCAGAATGAGAGTGAAGAAAATCAGTCTGAAGAGATCCAATTTGGCATACAGACTCTGGGGGGCTTAGAAACACCACACAGATTTGGAACTGTGGGATTCCTTGTATTTTACCTATTTCTGGTAAGATAAATGTAGATGAATCCACTTGAAGGTTTTGTTGAATAAATTTTCAAGCAGTTGTCATGAGGTGGGAGAAGGGAAGTGTTAATACCTGCATTGACAGATCAGGGAATGTAAGGACACAGAATAATTGACTTGTCTAAAGCCCACAAGGAATCTGTGGCAGAGCCAGGATCAGAACCAGATCTCCTGAGTCCCAGTGTAGTGCCTTATCCACCCTCCCTGTCAAACAAACTAGCAAACAATCATGCTAAAAATGTGGTTTCATATTATGGACCTCCATGGTGTGTGTAAGTTCAATGAAAAATTAAAACAAGGGTGCAGTAATTTAGGGAGAGGTTTATTTTCTGTCTGAGGATATTTTTTTAAAATAAATTTCAAATGTGTGATGGGACTTGTAGACCTGTTGAGGTGGGGAAATCATTTTATGTATTTAATTCCTTTAGCTGTTGTCACTCATAGATCTCAAAGCATTTTACAAGGAGAGCTTGGATCCTGATCCCCATTTTATAGACGGGGGAAGTGACTTGTCCTAGGTGTTGCAGGAAGTCTGTGGCAGAGGTGAGAATAGAACACAGGTGTGCTAGCTCTTAATCCAGAGCGCTCTCACCCCTGCCCCCCAGCCACACTGTCTCAAAAGAGATTCTAGCATTTCCAGCTCCAATTTATATTTGCAGCTTTCTTAATAGCTTTTTAAAAATCCTAAATATCAACAAACTCCCTTTCTTTTTTAAATTCCCTTCCCCGTAGCCTTCTGAACTCAGGGTAATCCCGGGTCATTGCTGACCAGGAGAATTGCTGTCTCTGCCCTCTCTGCGTCCTGTATTTAAACTTGTCACTATGAAAACAGGTTTTTCCAACTTTCTTGGCCCCTGCCGGCTTTCCACTCTCAAGCTGTAACAAGGGCTCCAGAATGTTCTTTCCATTAGGAACTTACAATGGAATAAACTGATAATAATGAATGTCTGACAAATTATTTTTCCAGCTAAAGAATGACCAGATGAGTTTATACAGCCCTAAACTGCAGTTACCTCTGCTTGAGTTAGGATAATTTTCCTGTTTCCCCTGAAGACGGCTGCTGTCTTTTAACCATAATGCAGCAGCCTTCTCACACAAACAAGAAATGGCATTTGGTTCCTTAAATGGTGATTGTGCAGAGCCGTGACTGATGCCTTTCCTCTGTTGGCTTTGACTCTTGTGCATGGTCACAGGCCATTCAAGAAGTTGAGGGGTCTAGCAGTCACTCTGTTCTTCATTAGAGAGTGTTTGAAAGCTGTTACCATTGGATGCATGTTTGCTGCTCTATGTGAAATGAGTTGGGGGCTTTTCTAGCAGCTCACCACCAGAATTAATAATACCTAGCTCTTATCTAGTGCTTTTTTATCAGTAGATCTCAAAAGCACTTCACGAAAGAGGTCAGTAGCATTGTCCCCTGCAATTGGGATCCTTGCTGGCAGTCTGAGCAAAGAAAGAATTTTGCAACTGGATTAGTATGGGGTCTAATGGAACTAGCCTTTTCTAACACAGAGCCTTTCAACCATGGATGCTGGAATACTTTGATCATTGCCTCAGAGTGATGTTAACCCCATTCTACAGGTCGGAAAACTGAGGCACAAACACGTGACATGTCCAAGTTCTCACAGCCAGAGTAGGGTGTAAGAGCTATGTAACACCACACTGGTGATAAACCTTAGGAGAGAAGCAAATGGGATAAAGAATGTTATAGCCACATACTACTAGGAAAGAGATGGATCCTTCACCGTAGGTTCTCTGAAGCCAGTAAGGAGTTTTCCAGTCTCTTTCTGATGGAGTTAAGATCATCAGAGGACCCATCCTTACTTTGACCAAGCTGGCGTTTCTACGATTATTGGTCAGATGAAGGAAACTGAGGAAGTGTTTAATTATTTTCCTTGTTTTAGTCCTTTCAGTCTTTGAGCATATCAGAATGTGATCATTCGCTTCTTCTCATGGTTTCGTAGCACCTCTGCCTGTTTAGGATTTATTGTTTGTATTACAGTAATACCTAGAGGCTGCAGCTGAGCTCAGGGCCCTATTGTGCTGGGTGCGGTACAAACATAGCAAGGGACAGTCCTGCCCTGAACTACTAGTCTAGGTAGACATGGCAGACAAAGGGCAGGAGGGGAAATGAATTGTCCCTGGTGATGCAGTGTGTGAGCGGCAGCGGTGAAAATAGAATTGAGACCTCCAGGTGCCCTATCTACGAGACCATTCAGATTCTCATTTAAAAAAAAAAAAATACAACCCTCCAGAGGCCTTAGCATGTGTGTACTGATTACGTTCTGATTTGGATAACTGCATTCTGCCCACCTAAACCTGCCCTGATTAAGCAATTCTCCTTCACTTCCTGTCACAAAGTGCTGTGCTGTGGTTGCCATGTGCGCAGCCTTTCATGGCTGAACTTCTGGTGTGGGCAGGGTGATTCCAACAGGTGGAGTTTGTAAAGCACTCAAGGCTCCTTTGGGAGGAGAGACCTAGCCACATGTGTTGTAACAAGGATGAACTGAATGTAAAAGTCTTTAACTCTCTGGACTTGCTGGTTATATAAACTCCTTCCCCCTCCCCCAATGGTTTTGGAGACATTGGCTCCCCTTTTATTAGCGAAGTGCTAGTGCATTGCAGCTGTACTTAGGCAGAGATGTTTATGAATGTCTCATCAAAGGGTACAGTTTGTCTCTCTTGCTTGGGAACAGCTAATCGAGAGCAGTTGCTGCACTCATCCTCCTTAAACATCCTTGTGTGCACTGTTCTGCTCTGCGCAACTCTAAAAAATTGCTTGGGGTGGACGGGAGGGTTTTTCCCACCAGTCCTGGGCTCTGTTGGATACATGCAGAAATCTTGATCTCCTTGGGACATTCAACCTTCACGCTGTTCCGTATCCTGCCATCTATCTCCTTTACCTCTTCTTTATTCCACCTCTTTGCCCCTTTCTAATATTCCCTGAACTAACGCCCACTAAAGCTTTGGGTCAGAACATGTTTGTGTGTGGAGCATCATTGCTGTACTTTGTCTTCAACATCAAGGGCAAGCTTTGCAGCCCCCTTCATTGCCCCTGCACATCTGAGGTTATTAATCTGTGCCCTGACTGGCTATGGACTCTTGAGAGACCAGTGCTGGTACCTTCCTCTGAGACCAAAAAAACTGTCTCTTAAACACAGCTACATTCCAGCTGCCCCTGGAGGAAAAAGTAGGATTGCTTTTGAATCCAGATCTCCTATG
Source organism: Mauremys mutica (assembly GCF_020497125.1). Classification (NCBI taxonomy): domain Eukaryota; kingdom Metazoa; phylum Chordata; order Testudines; family Geoemydidae; genus Mauremys; species Mauremys mutica. The sequence continues at coordinate 9,885,413 of NC_059090.1, read as the reverse complement.
CTGCTGGAATGGCAGAGTCTTTCTCTTCGGATGTTTACTAACTCCGCTGTTCAAACCTGGTTGACAATGACCTATTGTGATAGTTTCTTTCCACTCGAAAAAGAGTCCTACAAAAAGTAGAAACCAGGTCAAATTACCAAGGATAAATATAAGCAAGTATGTAGGGACAAAATTAGAAAGGTCAAGGAACAAAACGAGATTAAACTAGCTAGAGACAAAAAGGGTAACAAGAAAACATTCTCCAAATACATTAGAAGCACGAGGAAGGACGGGGTAGGCCTGTTACTCAATTATGGAGGGAGAGAAGGGAAAGAAACAATAACAGAACATGTGGAAATGGCAGAAGTGATAAATGACACTTTTGTTTCAGTTTTCACCGAAAAGGTTAGTAGTGATTGGACGTCTAAAATAGTGTGAATGCCCGTGAAAATGAAGTAGGATCAGGGGCTAAAATAGGGAAAGAACAAGTTAAAAATTACTTAGAGATGCACTTCTCTCTGATAATGGGCTATACCAGGGATGCAATTGGCTCATTGGGCCTCTTATGCAGCACATATTCCATTTCATTGCAGCCTGAAGGATGACAAGCCCGTTCAGTGTGGACAGTATGATGGCCTGGTGGAACTAGCCACTATCTGTGCTCTCTGCAATGACTCCTCTCTGGATTATAACGAGGTGAGTGTGCTGGATCCTTACCACATTCGCCAAACCAGCCGCACAGAGGTTTTTTTAAAGATATTCCTGCTGGCAATAACTAAAGACCCTCCCTCCCCCATGCACACGAGGAGAGATCATAAAGTAATGGAGTCAAGTAGTTAGTTTTGTGTCCATATCAAATTTGTTCCCGTGGCCTACTTTGCATGCAGAGGTTGGGATAGCATTGGCCAAGACGTTCCTATAGAGTGCCCCGCTCTGTTGTGTCAAATGTCTATTGTGTTCGATACAGAGGACACACGAGATTTCTGTGCTTTGTTTGCTCTGCAGCGGGTCCTTTTAGCTTCTAGAGGGACTTGTAGCCTTTATCTTTGTGTAATGGAGACAGTAGCTGCTCTGTCCCTTCAGTTGAGCGGAACTGAACTACGCATGGCTGGATTTTCAGACGAGCGGCTGCCTTTTGAAAGTACAAATTGCACCTGCATTCATTTTCTGATCCTTGCACCTTTTGTGGGTGCAAAACAGATGGCCAGAGGCACAGATACAAGGCTTGCACTCCCCACCCCTTGGAATGTATTTGTGGGAACAAACCTTTCAGGCACTAATTGAGCCTGTACCAAAGAAAGCTGGGCCTTGCTGGGCTTAAAAGTATTCCCCAAAACTGTGTGCATCATCCTTACAGGAAGATGGTTACACAAACACAAAGCAGGGTTATTCTGACTTGAGTAGCAAGTCAGCTTGTATTGCAGTCTTCAGCATTTAATGCACGGTCTGAGTTGACTCCGACGGCCCTAGAGTGAACACAATGCTGTTGGAATCTCAAGGACAGTGCAGTAAATAAAATCATCCTGGGCTTAGTCATGCAGGTTAGGAGACGGAGGTCATACAGCTCATGGTTTTCTTTTACACTGGACGTTTGTGTTCCTTTCTTCCTGCCGGCCAGTCAAAAAAAGCCTATGAGAAGGTGGGAGAAGCAACTGAAACAGCCCTGACCTGCCTGGTAGAAAAGATGAACGTCTTCAGCACTGATACAAGCAACCTCTCGAAGGTGGAGAGAGCCAATGCCTGCAACTCTGTGAGTAGGATGAAGGGACAAAACCCATGTGGTCCCTTTGGCTGGGGAGTGAGGGAAGGGGTGGAGGGAGATGGCATGGCTGCTTGTGCAAGAATTCTCCCTGAGTTACCAGGATAAGAGGTGATGGGGTTGGAGTGGACTGACCCATATCTGATTCTCAACCGCCTGAGTTCTCAAAGGAAATGGGATATCTGCACCCTAAGACAACATCTCACCACCCAGGCCAGGATTTCCAGAAGTAACTAGTGATTGGAGACTCCATAAAGGTGCCTGGTTTTCAGGAAGTGCTGAGCCACTCTTCCTCTGAAAATAAGACCCTATTAAAGTTGCTGAAATTGGGCACCCAAAGCCACTAGCCCCACCTGAAAATCTTGGTCTTCGTGTCACAGAGTGTCTACACATCGAAAGCTGTGCACTGGCTAGCCTACCTGAGCTAGCTAGACTCTAGGATAACAATGGTAGCGGGGACAGCTTTAGCCACCAGTAGTACAAGCCCAGCTCGGACCCTCTGTACGCGTTCAGCTCACTAGCTCCAAAGCCTGCACTGTTTTCACTACTACTGTTACCCGCAGTAGCTTGATTCAAACTAGCTCACGTAGGCTAGCCCAGGCACAGCATTTCCTGTGTAGAAATACCCTTTGGCTACGCTACAGGGCTGAGATTTGCAAAGCTAGAGTGTTTAGCTGGCCACTTCCCATGAATTATAATGGGAACTGAGCATCCAGATCCCTTAGCTTTGACGATCATCAGCCTAGATGTTTATAGACTTAAGGTCAGAAGGGACCGTTATGATCATCTAGTCTGACCTCCTGTACAACGCAGGCCACAGAATCTCACCCACCCACTCCTGTATCAACCCCCTAATCTATGTCTGAGTTATTGAAGTCCTTAAATTGTGGTTTAAAGACCTCAAGGTGCAGAGACTCCTCCAGCAAGTGACCCATGCCCCATGCTGCAGAGGAAGGCGAAAAACCTCCAGGGCCTCTGCCAGTCTGCCCTGGAGGAAAATTCCTTCCTGACCCCAAATATGGCAATCAGCTAAACCCTGAGCATGTGGGCAAGAGTCACCAGCCAGCACCCAGGAAAGAATTCTTTGTAGTAACTCAGATCTCACCCCATCTAACATCCCATCACAGACCATTGGGCATATTTACCTGCTAATAATCAAAGATCAATTATTTGCCAAAATTAGGCTAGCTATCCCCTCCATAAACTTATCAAGCTTAGTCTTGAAGCCAGATATGTCTTTTGCCCCCACTACTCCCCTTGGAAGGCTGTTCCAGAACTTCATGTTTAAAGGCACCTGAACAGAGTGCTCCTTTAGATGCACTGTATGGAGCTGGGAGTGTCCATCTAGACCAATAGGATGCACTGTGCTCCTTTAGGCCATGTCTACTCTACACTTTTGCAAAAAAGAAAAAAAAACAAATAAATAAATAAAAAATTCCTCCCTTTGCTCTCATGATGGAGCTGAACCATGGTAGCTATAGTGGGTCCGCTGGCCTAGGCAGAGCACCCACCACCTGTTGGTTTTCTAAGTACTATGCTGTCTTACCCTGCTCAGAGCAGATCTGTATCATACATCTGTTGGAGCACTGTCCATGCTAGCACTCCCACTGATGCTATCTATTGCCAATGGAGCTGAACCAGTGGTGACAGCGGTGGGTGATTTGGAGGACTAAACCAAGTGTAGACAGGGTTTCTGTGTCTTAAGAGGTGGTGTGAAAGTCATGATGAAACTGGGAAGCTTCTTTTGCATCTAGCTTCCATTTATTGGAGTTGGACCAATTTCTGCTATAAACCTGCAAATTTGTGCACAGATTGGAGAGTGGGTTTTTGGCAGGAAAACTGTCCCTCTTTTTATTTACTTATTTAGATTTAAATAACAATAAATCACCATGATAGATGCCCTCATGATTAAACTTACAGTTGCAAATGATGACCATCCAGTAGAAAAAACAAATCATAGACAAATAATGAATGAATTCAGCCAAGCAAAAAAAAATAAAAAAAAATCAAGTAGCAAGACAGTTATTTAGCATCCCCTCACTAGTCTCCCAGAAACCCACTTTCAGGATTCCCCCAAAGTCCTGTCAAATAAATGGCTTTTTATGGGATAAAATCTTTGTTCTCCAAAGGCCAAGCACCTGCCAGATTTGTCTGGCATAATACTAAAGTGGTCATGCAAGAGGAAGTGTTCATAAATCTTTGAAGCTCAGACAGGACTGGATCTAATGAGGCCCAGCAACTATCTTGCTGGAATCTTAGCTGTATAAATTATTTAAAATAGCAAATGCAATCGGTTATGGCGTAAACAGGTGGAGAGGTGTGTGTGTGTGTGTGTGTGTGTGTGTAAAATGACATCCCTAAAATACAAAGCCACAATACACTAAATGCAAAACCTTCTTATAAACACAGCCTGAGTGCATAAAAGGGCATGAACACACACTAATGTCGCAGATCTTTGTCTTTCCATTCTGAAACTTGGAAGAAAAAAATGTGCAAGATCCTTTCTGTGCAAATGAATTTTAATGCTAAGCTGCCACATGCTGCCTGTCAAGACTGTCTGGTGCAAAACCTGTCCCCAAAGGAGACTAATTGGAAAATGCATAGCTCAAAGCATGCACAGAGAAGACAGGGGAAGAAAAGTTAATTTGACAAGGGCCTGATCCAGAACTTTTCAAGTCAATGGAAAGGTTCCTGTGGACTCCAGTGGACTTTGGATCAGGCTTTAAATGTCTTGACCTTTATCATAAGGTTAAAACTGGAGGAGAACGCTATGTATTTCCCCCTCTCTATATTACAGTAGCTGCAACTGAAATCAAATTAGGCAGTCATTTTTGGGAAAGACTTAAATACCACTGCCTTCCCCCCACCCCAAAAAAAGGCCCAATCTTACAACTGCATGACCTCAAGCCAGAACTTAAAATGACTGTTTTGGCTTCAGGAGTGATAGGCATATAGAACCAGATCCTAAATATGAAGCCAATGGCAATAATATGTAAGAACTGATGAGCTGATCTTCTAGCCCATAATGTACGTGTGTGTGTATATATATGTGTGTGTGTGTGTGTATACACACAGCTTCTGTCACCATAGTAATGGAAGAGGAAAAACTGAGGCTTTCTGATAACAAGAGCATTTGGTTTGAAGTTAAAATATTTTTGTATCTGTTGATTAGTACCCAGTGCAGTAAAATGTTGAGTGCAATGCTTGTCTAGCATGGGACTGAGTCTATCCCAGTACAAAGTGGCTGCAAAGGAAGAGAGTTTGATGATCTGTCCATTTCACTTCCAAATATTGAGTGAATTCATGGTGTCACTTGAGCTCAAATTGAAGGAGCAAAGGAGGTTAAAGCACCTGGATGCAGCTGAACTTCCAGTCGGCTAAATTACGTTGGGAAAGCTGTGGGGCAGAAAGTCCCCTCTGATGCTTTTCCTATTGTTGCTTAAATTACAGAAGCTGCCTTGCCACCCTGACGAGTTTGTGCATTTATTTTTGACTTGCGCAGTGTTGACTCATCGGGCCCGTTAGATAAAATCAAGTAGTGCCTGGCCATTGCCAGTCTCTTTGCCTGCATTTGACAGAGCTAGTTGCATAGGGCTGCCAGGTGTCTGGTTTTCACATCGTGCATCCCTCAACCCCCTGCCCCAGCTCTGAACCCCCTCCTGCACCCCAAACCCCTCATCCCGAGCCTGCATCCCCAGCCCAGAGCCTGCACCCCCAGCTGGAGCCCTCACGCCCCCCCGCACCCCAACCTCCTGCCCCAGCCTGGTGAAAGTGGGTGGGGGAGAGCGAGCAACGGGGGGAGGATGGAGTGAGCAGGGACGGGGCCTTAGAGAAGGGGCGGGGCCTAGGGAAGGGGTGTTTGGTTTTGTGCCATTAGAAAGTTCACAACTCTATAATTGCACCCTATTGAATTTGGCACATCTGTCCCGTCACAGGTAATCAAGCAGCTGATGAAGAAAGAATGCACCCTGGAGTTCTCCCGTGACCGCAAGTCAATGTCTGTCTACTGCACTCCTGTCGGTTCCAGCCACAACTCTGTTGGCAGCAAGATGTTTGTCAAGGTAAGAGACACATGTGCATTGCCTGGTGCAGGGGGCTCAGTGTGGGAGAGCTTGTGATTGTTCCGCATGCCGAGTGAGGGTGGGAAGGAGCTAGCAGGATGCTGCAGGAATTGTTCCTGATCTCACTTTGGGAGCCTCTACGTGCTACTGTAATATGAATAGCAATAATCACCTTCTTCCCACGTCCACCTGTGCAGTTCAGAGCAGGATTAGGCTTTAATACCGAAAGCCATCATAATCCTCTTTAATAAAGAATAACTTCAGTCCCTAGAATGCTGGCATTTCCTAGATGGCTGCTCTGATGGAAGCTGTGTGTGTTCAGTCTCCAAAGAGTGAACACACTAAGTTAAAAGTTCTGGATATCATTGTGGGCTTCAGGATGTCCTAGGCAGCAGAGCTCCTGAAAGTGCAGGGTAGTTGGATAGCTCGAGAGGAAGACACAGCTTGGAAAGCTTTATTTCAATGCAGGAAAACCTCTGCACTTCCCTCATGGTGGCTTGTGATCAGTTACCCAGCGTTTTGGGTTATCCAAGTTGTTTTTCCTTCCAGTCCCAACCTTATGGAAAAGTCACGTGTCACCTCTCAGCTATTTTCCTAATGGCCTGGAGGGATTTCAGTTAGTGGACAAGATGATATGGTCAGGAGGGAGGGATAATTGGCTCATTGAAGCAATAATACAGCTGAAGTTTTGGGGTAGCTTGTTACAAGTGTCTTCACTATTAAAAGTTTATGAGGAATTATAGTCCATCTTGCAATGCTTAAAAGGAGAGAGAATCTGAGGTTGGATTTTCAGAGGTGCTTCTGCTCCTAAACCAGTTAGGTCCTTGTGAACATCCTCCCCTACCCCTATGTGTCCAGTAGGGGGGACACATTATTTATAACAGTGGTGGACTCTCAGTCAAGCCCTCTTGACCTTGCCTCCATCCAAATCTGAGTTCAGTATTATGGTACCAGGTCAGGTAATTCAGGGAAACATGCAGGTCATTTAGGGAAGTCTGCACAGCAAGCAGCAGCCTGCGTCAGCACACTCGGGCATGCAGGGCTCGAGCTGCCACCCTCAAAATAGTCATGTAGATGCTGCAGCTCGGGAGCCGAAGCCCACCCCTGTCCTTAGGCTTCAGAGCCGGTACGTGGCTATTTTTAGCACGGTAGCCTGAGCTCCATGGGTCCAAGGCTGTTGACCCAAGCTCTGAGACTTGCTGCCACAGGCTGTGGAGATGGTCCCTTAAAGACTAGACTGATTTCTCCCTCAGTCTGGATTCTTCTTTCTAGTGACCTGAACCGAGTCCATCTTACCAGCCACCCCCTTTCCCGGCATGTAACCTTTGGTGCTGGAGGACCGAAGCGTTCTGTGGGCATCACCGTCTTTAAACGCTGATGAGATAGTGCCACCTAGAGGAAGCTAAAGATATTGAGGAAGAACCTGTGCAGTGGGCTCATCAGACTATGGCTACACTACAGAGCTTACAGCGGTGCAGCTGCATCCATGCCACTGTAGCGCTGCTAGTGCAGCCGCTCTATGCTGACGGGAGGGAATTACTCCAGCCCCCACGAGCAGCGGTAACTATGTCGTTAGGAGAAGCTCTCCCAGCAACATAGCACTGTCCACACCAGTGCTTACGTCGCTCAGAGGGGTGGCTTATTCACACCCCTGAACAACATCACTTATCCCGACGTAAGCTATAGTGTGTACATAGCCTCAGGATGGCTTTTGTCTCTTGAACATATTATCTCCTTTTCTGAGACATTCTGCACTCCATGACGTGCTGTCCTCAGTGACTGCAGTACGCACTGAATACCCCAGGGGGTTAAAATTGGCTTTTGTTGATAGTTAGGGAAGTTTTCACTCAGTTGTGCTTTGCTTAGAAGTTAGGTTGCGAGGAGGCATGTATGAGTGACTCTTGTTTCTTTTGTTTCCAAAGGGCGCCCCCGAAAGTGTGATCGAACGCTGCAACTACGTCCGTATTGGCACTAACCGGATCCCCCTCACGCTCTCCACTAAGGAGAAGATCTTGTCCAAGATCCGGGAATGGGGGACTGGCATTGACACCCTGCGCTGCCTCGCTCTGGCCACCCGGGACACCCCCTGCAAGAAAGAGGACATGCAGCTGGAAGACTCGACCAAGTTCATTAACTATGAGGTGAGGAAGTTTTAAGAGACCCCTGGGACAGAACATGGGGGCCATTTCTTGGGAAACAAAGGGTTTGCTCCAGCTCTCCTTCCCCTGGCACAGATGCTGACGGGAAGGGCTCTGAGAGCAGCTGCTTGGGAAGCAGAGAGGGGAGGATGCCTTGCAAATGCCGGGCTCCATGTGCCAAGGGTGTGGTGAAACTCCAAGCTGAGGAGTCTTCTGTCTCCTTTCTGCTCATGTAACTTATTTTGTTTCCTAATCCTGATCACTGCCTCTCCAGGAACACGCCGTGCTGGCTGCAAATGCATTTCCTCCTTCTGCTGAGTTTTCCCACCAATTTACAGGTGTCTCATTGGAAGTTCTAACAGACTCAGTGGTTCCGACTGGTCTCTGAGGGTTTCTACTGGAGAACCAAGTAGCCCAGTAGTCCTGCTGGTCTGTTGCAAACCATAGCTGCGAAGAACCATGTGACAGATGCTAGTCATGATGCATAGGCCCCAATTCAGCAAAACACTTAAACATGTTTAAGTCCCATTGACTTGAATCCATTGACTCAAGTACATAAGAATGGCCATACTGAGTCAGACCAATGGTCCATCCAGACCAGTATTCTGTCTCTGATAGTGGCCACTACCAGATGCTTCAAAGGGGTTGAACAGGACAGTGCAATTTATTGAGTGATCCATCCCCTGTTGTCCAGTCGTAGCTTCTGGCAATCAGAGGTTTAAACCCAGAGCATGGGGTTGCATCCCTGACAATCTTGGCTAATAGACACTGATGGATCTATCCTCCATGAACTTTTTTGAACCCAGTTTTACTTTTGGCCTTCACAACATCCCCTGGCAATGAGTTCCACCAATTGACTGTGTGTTGTGTGAAGAAATACTTTGTATGTTTATTTTAAACCTGCAGCCTATTGAGCATGTGCTTTGCTAAATCTGGGCCTTTATGCAATCCCAGGAAGCATGCAAATACCAAGGTGATGGGCATGGTATAAGAACCTGAACAGAATGCAGTGAATAGCAACCCACTATAGTCTGTCAGCTGGAACCTCCCCAAAGAAGAACAAATCAGGATTACAGCTGCATTATTTTAAATGGAGGGTGATACTCTTTTGGGCCGTATTATGCTCCCATTAGAGTTAGTGGGAGTTTTGCCATTGGCTGTAATGGGAACATGATCAGGCCTTTAAAGAGGAAAATTTGCCAGCATCTTTAGATTTTTCCCATGTGGGGTCAATTAAAGGCAGGGAGAAGGACATGCCCCTTTCCCGGGAGGGGAGGGGCGTAGTGAGTGTTAATGTGTTTCTTCTTCTCTTGCCCTCAGACTAACCTAACCTTTGTGGGCTGCGTGGGGATGCTGGACCCTCCCCGGAAGGAGGTGATGTCGTCCATTAAGATGTGCAAGAAAGCCGGCATCCGGGTCATCATGATCACTGGGGACAACAAAGGCACAGCCGTGGCCATCTGCCGGAGGATTGGGATCTTCTCAGAGAAGGAGGATGTGACGGACAAGGCCTACACTGGCAGGGAGTTTGATGATCTCCCCCCGGAGACACAGCGGGAGGCCTGCCGTTCAGCCCGTTGCTTCGCCCGAGTCGAACCTGCTCACAAGTCCAAGATAGTCGAATACCTACAGTCTTTCCATGAGATTACAGCTATGGTGAGTCGTACACAGGGCCCCTCGTGGGTTTACTCATATTAATAATTTTGTAAATGTCACCTCTGCTGTCAAGAGCAGGGGATGGGAGTCAGTACTTCAAGGTCCCAGTCTGAGCTGTAGAGTAGGAGTGTTGCACTGTGCGAATACAAAATTTTCATCCTTATCCGATCTGTAAGTGTGGTCTGCAGATATCATAAAATCATAGATTAGGGTTGGAAGAGACCTCAGGAGGTCATCTAGTCCAACCCCCTGCTCAAAGCAGGACCAACACCAACTAAATCATCCCAGTCAGGGCTTTGTCAAGCCGGGCCTTAAAAACCACTAAGAATGGAGATTCCACCACCTCCCTAGGTAACCCATTCCAGTGCTTCACCACCCTCCTAGTGAAATACTGTTTCCTAATATCCAACCTAGACCTCCCACACTGCAACGTGAGATCATTGCTCCTTATTCTGTCAGCTGGTACCACTGAGACCAGCCGAGCTCCATTCTCGGATATCCACAGATTTGCAGGGCTCTAGTGTTGTCCATTGGTTTGGAGCAAAGGTCTGGAAGTCAGGACTTCTGGATTCTGTTCCCAGCTCTTCTACTTACTCTGTATAGCCTTGAGGAAAACACTTAAGTTTTCCCATCTATACAATGGGCCATCATATTACTTGCCTACATTACAGAGCTGTTTTGAAGCTGAATGTGAGCAGAGCATCACAGCAGTGCCAAGTGGTGGTGTTTAAAGAACTAATTGATAGGTAGAAGTCCTGTCAACAAACATGTATGAATTAATGTGACCCAGACTTGGTTCTCAGGCTATGTCTAGACTCTGAGCGAGGGGTGTGATTCCCAGCTCCCATAGCTGTCATCGAGCTAGCCTGCTAAAAACAGTAGTGTAGCCGTGGTAGCATGGGCAGTGGCGAGTGGCAGCACAGACTAGCCATGCCAAGTACAAACCCGCTTGAGCCCTGTGGGTACATACTCGGCACAGCTAGCCTGTGCTCCCATGACTACACTATTTTCAGCATGTTAGCTCTCATTGACTACATCTGGGATTTTCACCCCTAGCTCATAGCCTCAGTCTCATGCCTAGGCTGTTTCCTACTATAAAATGTCCTTTAATAAAACACCCATGCTTTGTCCAGACGGGAGATGGAGTGAATGATGCCCCTGCCCTGAAAAAGGCTGAGATTGGCATTGCCATGGGCTCTGGCACAGCCGTAGCAAAATCGGCAGCTGAGATGGTGCTGTCTGATGACAACTTCTCCACCATCGTGTCTGCCGTTGAGGAGGGCAGAGCCATCTACAACAACATGAAGCAGTTCATCCGCTACCTCATCTCTTCTAACGTTGGAGAGGTCGTCTGGTAAGGGCTTCCGGTTCACACCTCATGCTAGGATAGTAGGAGGGATGAGAAATATCACCAGGACAGAAGTGTCCTTTCTGATGCTTAAATATATACTTGGAGCTATATCCCAGTTGGTGTAAATCAGATAGCAGTGGCGCTATGTTGATTTACATCCGCTGAGGATGTGGGCCTAGATCGCAGCACCACTTTAGGTCCTGTGCACTCTGCCTCAGTTAAAAGTGGCATGGATACTTTCATTCATATTTCTACACATTCAGCAGCTGCTACTAAAGCTAGCCTTTCCCTTGATGTGATGTGAGGACCTCTGGCTATTTTACAGCATTTCCAATTTTGAGCACAATAAAGGAAACACCATGAAACACTGCAGTATGATCAAATACCATGGTGTCACTTAAGGATCAGCATATTTGTCACAAGTGCTGCAGCTTGCTATAAGTGCATCATTATGCCCCCCCAGTGTGGTGCTGATAGATTCCTGTGAGGGTATTTGTGTCTGACGGGGTGAATGAGACTCCATTACAATGCTCACAGCTTCTTTCACTGTGAACAGTTTCCTGAAAAAGGCTTTCAGAACAAATCAGTGTGTTCTGCAGCAATCCTGGCCATGTACTGATTACTTGCAGTTATCTTTGGAACCCCGTATGTCAGAAATTCAGCAGGTACATCTGTGCTGGTGACAAAAAACACATTGAACAGTTGAGATGCCATGTGATGGGCTCCTTATGCAAATTTACAAGTCTGGTCCCCAGTGGTGAGATGGGTTGAAACTGCAACATTCACATCTGAGTTTAAAATTCCCTAAAGTTTGGAGGTGTTTGAATCCGGGGCTTTGGGGTGAACTGCAAAATCCAAATCCATGTGTGGATTTTGAACAGCACCAATGTTTAGAGGGCATTTGGACCCAGGGTTTTGGATCACACTCCAACTGTACAAGAGCAATCCTCTCTCTCCCTGACGTGTATCTAATCTAGTGAGGTTGTCTTTTTCACCTGAAGTATTTTCCTGACTGCAATCCTGGGCTTGCCTGAAGCTCTGATCCCAGTCCAGCTGCTCTGGGTGAACCTAGTGACAGACGGGCTACCTGCCACTGCTCTTGGATTCAACCCCCCTGACCTAGACATCATGGACAAACTTCCCCGCAACCCAAGAGAGCCCCTCATCAGTGGCTGGCTTTTCTTCCGCTACCTTGCCATTGGAGGTGAGAGGCTCTGGCTAGAGATGTAGTGCCATGAATGGACAAAGTGCCGTGTATTACCTTGGCTTAAAACAATTGCTGACTAGCGTGTGTCAGGAGGGGTGGGTCCATTGTGATCTCCAGTAATGAAGAGAGGCTTATTCACAGTGCAGAGATGTAGAGATGCACAATATCCAGGGAAAATATATTCCTCATAACAGACCAGGACTTTCATACAACCAAAAGAAGGCAACCCCTCAAGAATCCGTCTCCTCTAAGATCCAGTGCATTGGAAGAGTTTAATCAGCTCAGTCAGACATCAGACAATAGCTGAGAGATATTTTACCTTCAGTAGTCCTAGGGTTGCTGTGGTGGGAGCAAGGGAACTTTCTGGTCTGATGACAGGGCCAGCTTGGGATTCTTGCAGTGTATGCACTTGACTGCCTCTGCTAAGAGCCATCTTTTCTTCTGGTCAGGCTCCTAGTTTGAGCTACCCCAGTCCCCACCCACCCATTACCTACGGTTCTCTCCAGCTCAGGTCGCAGCATGAGAAGGCATTGTGACAGATTGCCTATAGCAGCTTTGGGATCAGACAGAAGGCCAGAGTGCAGAAGGGGCTAGGCATGGAGCAGGAGGGTCTCCACTTTCTGGGGTGAGGTGGATTTTTGTAGTGAATGTCAGGACAAAGGAAGCAAATAGGAATGTTGGTCTAGTGGATAAGGTGAAGGATTGGGATTCAAGATACCTGGGTTCAATTCCTGGCTCAGCTACAGAACTCCCTATGTGACCTTGGACAAGTCACTTATTCTACCCTGTGCCATAGTTCCCCATCTGTAAAATGGGGCTATCGCTTCTCTGCCTCTTAATGACCGTGAGGTGCTCTGGTATACTATAGTGATGTACCTACACAGACTGGGTAGAAGGGTTCTTATTTAAGAAAGGACAGGGGGAGAGACCTTAGCAGGGTGCGAGGTAAAGCTGTGGCAATGCAAGATGGGGAGAGAGGAGGGAGACAGGTTCAGGTGCAAGTGTTTTCAGAATTATTGCTCCAAGCTCCTAACCATCTGGGATGGAATATGAGGAGTCCCGCTTTGTGCGTAGTGTGGGTTTAGAGGGTCAGAACAGTTCAGGTCTCTTTTCCCAATTTGCTGTTCTTCCTCTACCCGAATGAGCAGCGAGAGCCATAGCACAGGGTGGAATCTGCAGGTTCACTGTCTAGCACAAGGCAGTGTAACCCTGAGGGCCGGAGGTCCCTGTGCTAAAGAATAACATAGCTAGCAAGAACCAAGCAATGAATCCAGTGCTTACAGGGCTATACAACCTGCTGTCTCTTCGGTTGCAGTGTACGTTGGATTGGCAACGGTGGGGGCAGCTACCTGGTGGTTCTTGTATGATGCTGAAGGGCCGCAAGTTACCTTCTACCAGTTGGTAAGTTGTGGCAGGGAGGGAGAAGGGAAGACTGTTTCACTTGAACACCACTGCAAACCCTAGTATCTAGGCTCCCCAGCAGGATCACCAGAGGATTTGTTTTCCTGCCTGTCCCCCTCTTTTAAAAATTAAATTTTGAAAAGTTCCCAAGTCATTAAAAGAAAATGTGTCAGCTGAAACGACTGCAAAAGCTCCCTCCCGGGTGAGATCCCACCTCCCATCAGCTGGTCAGCATGGTGGTGACTTTACCTATAGAAACATCCCTTGTATGTCCCCAGACCTGATGGCCCGTAGGTGTGCACTCCACCCATGTCACTGTGAGGAGTCAGAGAGACATTCATAGGGAGTGCAGCAGGAATTGCAGTTATTCCGTGTGATCGCTGCCACTCTGATCAGGTGGGGTGAAGGCAAAACTTTCCCATCGCTGCTTTAAGGCATCCATTTTAAACCCCTTAAATAAGCAAATCTCTTATTACTCAGTATGTTTCTAATGCATCTAGTGCCAGATTGGCTACCCTGGAGACTGATTATTGTTGTTTGCATTGCAGTAACTCCTAAGAGCTCCAACCAAGGTTAGGACCTCATTGTGCTAGGTGCAGTACAAACAGGAAGAGTCATTCCTTGCCCTAAGGATCTTTCATTCTGTGTAGACAAGACGTGCAAAGAGTGGGAGGGAAGGCAGAGGCACTGGGAGGGAAATGGCCTTGCCAAGTGTGTGATAACTGGTGTAGAGGAAGGAATAGAAGCCATGTTTCCTGACTTCAGGTATGATTAATGCCAGTTGCAGAGGTAGATTTTTTTTTATTTTTTTTTACGGAGACACTTGTTCTCTTGGAAATAAACTGAAACAACTAATGAATCAAGTTCACATAGACTACCTAGAAGCTGTCATATGATCACTATTGACCTACTAGGTGGGCTGGATTCAAACCTGAAGATGAATGGCTTCATATCCTCTTATCAGTCCCCCCTGAGCCAAGAAATATTTAATAGAACCACTGATAACCGGGGCTCAGATCCCACCAGCAACCTGCCACTTCTGCCTGCTTCATGCCTGTTACTCTTTCTTCTGCCAGAGGAACTTCATGAGATGCACAGAGGACAACCCCATCTTTGAAGGCATTAACTGTGAAATCTTCGAGTCTCGTTACCCAACCACTATGGCTCTGTCGGTGCTAGTGACGATTGAGATGTGCAATGCTCTCAACAGGTACAGTACGTATGGGAATATCAGATAAAGCATTCTGCCCTGAATAACATCTGAACCAAGCAAACATGTTACTTTCATTAGAGATGGCAATGTAAACACATTTGGATCTCTTAGTGGACATTTTGGCCATATTAGCAAGCCAGTAGTATCTGGATCCAGATCCATTTTGGGTTTGGTGTTCAGATTCAAAACCACTCCGGGCTTTAAGGGTCAGGCTTGGATCTGACAATGCTGAAATCTCCCTAACTCTTCTGGTAAAATCTGGAGCCAGAACCGGCAAATAGTTCCCTTTGCAATTTTGGCTCTGACCCACGGATGGATCAGGGCTTCACGCTGGAGATTCTGGTATTGGCTGTCACAATGAGTAATATTTTGATGCTGTATGTGTACCTGTCCAATGAGTTCGGGAATCTGGTACTGAAGGAATAGCATGACATCAGCTATTCTCAGGCTGACCCGAAGAAGAGCTCTGCATAAGCTTGAAAGCTTGTCCCTCTCACCAACAATAGTTGGTCCAATAAAAGATATTACCTCACCTACCTTGTCTCTCCATCTGAATAGTGATATATTGCATGAAATTCACTTCAGAATATTTATTTCCAGAGCCTAACAAGCTTGGAAGGAGAATAATGTATGGTAATGGTTAAGTAATCCTTTTTCTTGGAGGAGGCTTTTATGCAGAGATCTAGCAACATATTTCTACTGATTAAGAGGGCTTAGGGATATATTGATTGATCCAAATTATACTTGAGGACGGGGTATTTAGTAGATAATTTGATCTAACCTCTGCCCTCTCGCTCTTGCAGTGTGTCTGAAAACCAGTCACTGCTGAGAATGCCACCATGGCTCAACATCTGGCTTCTGGGGACAATTGTCATGTCCATGGCGCTGCACTTCGTGATTCTCCACGTGAAGCCTATGCCTGTAAGTGATGCAGTTAGCACAACACGCAGCTTGTAGGGCTGTTCTTTTGACAAGAAAACTCCATTGTACGTTTTACTTCCCAAGTCTTTGCTGATTTTCAGTGGGACTTCCCTGCCCAAAGGGTTTCCATGATCGAGCCTTGTGATTCAGAAGGATACAGAACTGGGAATTAGGAGTCTTGGGTTCTAGTCTCAGGTCGGCAACGGAATTGCATTGCGACCTTCAGTAGTTACTTCCCCTGTTTGTGCCTCACTTTCTCCATCTGTAAAGTGAATGTAATGATACTTACTGTCCCTTGCCAAGTTCCTTGTCATTATCTGTTCAAGCCTTAATGAAGTCCCTCTCTTTGCACATATGATATGATCCGGAAGGCCTTGGTCCCTTGCACATCTTACCTCAGTCCACATCTATATGAACAAAAATGGGTCTGATTTTTGTGTCTCTCCCCCCTTCCCTGTTAATAAATATATTGAATTCTTCCTGCCTTGCAGCTGATCTTCCAGGTGACCCCCCTGAGCTGGCCACAGTGGGTGGTCGTGTTGAAAATTTCCCTGCCTGTTATCCTGCTCGATGAAGGACTCAAGTACCTTTCCCGCAACCACCTAGAGGGTGAGCACACTCTGCAAAGTAACTGCTGACTGATTTCTGTACCATGGCGCTTGCTTTGTGCTGCTTTGTGCTTTCAGGCACGTGTCATTTAGCGTCTCTGCTGAAGTAAAGATTGGTCCATGCACACGCAGTCATACTTACTTTTCCCCCAGTGTGGTGTATTGCAAAGGATCTGTCCTTCCCTATTTTTTTGTAATCACTTACGGTGGCTGACACTAAAATCTTGTTGTGCATTATGGACTTGACCACAATACATTGGAACAGCCTCCTCCATTGTCTATCCAAACCGCCCTCCTGTCTCCTACTTAAGGCCTGATCCAACTCCCACTGAATGTTTCCATTGACTTCATTGGGAATTGGATCAGCCCTCTTTAAAAATCTGTTTCTTCCAAGAATTTTTCTTGCCTTGTTCTTTTGACTCTTTTTTCCTCCAAATGATGGTTCTGTCCTGTTTGCTCTCTCTACTGTATAACTAAAAGGTGCTGAGCACCTGAAACTTTGAGTAACTTCAGTGGGAGTTGCAGGTGCTCCTCACCTCTCCGAATATGGCCCTCATGTTGTAAACAGGAAATACTGTATAGGTCTAGTCCTGCACCATTTACATCAATTGAAGGTTTACCAACGTCTTCAATGGCAGTGGGTTTGAGCCTGGTGCGCTTAAAGTACAGTGGATATTTACAGAGCTCTGTGAATTATATCTAATATGCTAATATTTTCTTCTTGTTGTAATGAAATATCGCAGTGAGCAATCTCAACATCCTAATTAAATCTTTCCTTTCTTTTCTTTTTTTGACAAACACTGTAGTCTTTCAATAATTCAGCCAGTGGCCTTCAAAACTCTGCCCCACTACTTTCCTGCCACCCTCCTAAGCAGTCCTCTGGTATTTGTTCCTTAATTAGTTAACTCTTAGTGCCAAGTTCTGGAGAATATATCAGAATCTGGGCTCTGACATTTAAAGTGACTGGGATTGTAGTAGATGAATGGAGACTGCTTTTTAAAGGGAGTTTACCCAACCCAGCAATGTTGCCAGAAAGAACATAAACATCAAGATGGGAAGCTGTCCCGCCGATCCTTCTTTTCGGAATTCCCATGGCAGGAAGAAGGCTTAAGGGGTTCTGGCTGTCACCTTGCAAAAGAAGGGAGCCTAGGTGGCCAATCCCAGGTTACTTTTGTTGCTCCTCCTCATTTTTAGCTTGCCTGAATGTTGCTCTTAGCACGGGTGAGTGGTGGATGACCTGGCAGAGCACTTTAATTGTGTTTTTTCTTCACCTTGGGTAGATACTTTGACCATATTAATAATAATTCCATTAGGCATCCTGGACACATGCTGCTGTTTCTTAGTATTTCTTCCTTTTCACTTCTGAAGACAGGTCTCTTCTGCCCTGTTGAGGGAGGGATTCCTTGGGATTGTAATCATTAGGGGACAACTTGGTTACTGGCGAGGACAAGCATGTGCCTTCTGAGAGAGTGCTTATGAAAAGCTATCTTTTCAAACGCTTTGCTACCATATAGTTTGCATGGCTTCTTCAAGAACACCTGTGCAGCCCCATTGCTTTCATATCATACACTAACAGCTGATCAGTGGGGCTGCACAGATGTCCTCGAGGCCCTACTTTGGCCCACAGAACTCTTCCATTACTGGGGATGATCCGCAAGACAGTCAGACCCCAGCTTGTCTCTCTTCAGCCTGCAAACTCAGCTGAGCTCTGAGCTTTGTTTCATAAACAATCTTCTTGACTTACAAACTGTGCACATTTTTATATGGAAATATTGAATAGGGAAACCCCACTGTGCTATTTTTAGAGTCACTTTTTAGGGCAGAACCACCCTTTAAGATTGCCAAGAGCCACAAGTACTGAATACGCAATCTCTCTGTGACTCTTGGACAGTTGTGCAGCCATTGTAGAGTGACACCAGTCCAGTGTAGGTGCAATGGCAAATATGAAGATGAAGGTTGGTGCTCTCTGCCACCCAAAGCATGAGTATCTCTGCATTGCCTCGCTTCCTGAAATGTGCTGGTGTTTTCAAAGGTGCCCTTGCTTTCTTGCCAAGAGTTAGATTCTCCTCCAGCTGGACTGTGTCAGAAGGTGAAAGGTGATGCAATTCACTTTAGAGGGTGTATATGCCAACGGCATGTCAGATTTGCTCAAGGATACGTCATTAGTAAGACCTGCCACAGCTAAGGAGATTCAGCTAACGTGTTAAAGCCCTGTGCTTTCTGAGCAAAAGTTCTCTCCAGATATCACCACATAGTCTCTGGGAGGTCATCACATATGGTATAATGAGGACTATGAAGCCATCTGGAGCTGTTACAAAAGATAATGCAGCACCAGCTTTGGATTAGATCAGGCCCTATGGTTGCCTGTTCAGCACTTGGCCTTGTTCCAGACAAATGCTTCCGATCTTTTGTGGGCAGAATGCTGCCACAGTCCTCTTCCTCTCTTGTTCGCAGAGATGCGCAGTCTGGTGACTGGAGTGAGACTCTCCTCTGGCACTGCTGTATTGGCCAGAGAGGATCATGGTGTTACAATTTCATTGGTGTACCCTAGTTGTGTGTCCTTCTACAACAGCCTCTCACACCTCTCTCCAGCCCTCCTAATGGGCTGCTTTGGGTGTTGCCTCTCTATTGTTTTAACTGTAAGGTCTTTCAGAAAGTCAGACTCTTGCTTCTCCCTACCTTACCCTCAACTCCCAATAACCAAGTGTAACGATAGTCTTGTGGTTAAGGGCTTGGGAGACCTGGGTTCATTTCCCAGGCTCTCCCACAAACTCCTTCTATGACCACCATCTCCCAAGGGGGCTTTGGCTGCTACTGTTATACAAACAACAATTTCCAGAAGTGATTGCACCAGCTATTGATGATTCTAGCTGCTGGGTCCCATCTGCCATGCTGGCAACCCACCTGTTCGTCCGCACTGTTTGCCATGCAGCTGCATCATGCTAATGCTGATTTCTGTGAATGGCCTTTGTCTGAACACTGCGTCACAATTTCTTGCCACTATTTAATCACAGCAAGAGAACAAAATCATACCAGCTTGTGCTTCAATTGTCACATTCAAAAAAACCCAAACTCCTGTATTTACTCCACCTAATTCCTCTGAATACATTTTAAAAACCAGTCTTTAAATCTAGCATTGTCATTTTTCACCAGGAATTCTCAGGACAGTCAGACACACGTGGACTGGGGAGCACCAGCTGAAAACCTGCAGGAGTCCAGATCAAACAGGGTTGGCTCTGTTGTGTGTATTGTCCTTGTCCATCATGTTCCTGCACCTGTGCCAGACACTCTCATGTGCTGTGGTGACCTGGTTTTACAGCATCTCGGTGGAACTGCCGAACAGCACAGGCTCCACTCCGGAAAATGTCCCGCAATTGTTTAGTCTGTGATTATTGTTCAGTAGTAGGACAACAGGATCAAACAGCATCTCCAGTTCCTTTGTGAATCACAGAACTACACTGTATTCTAAATAAGAAAAGCATGTGTGTTTGTGTAGGAGGGGTGGTGTGTTATCAGAGATGCTCTCACAACTAAAATATATTATTACATAGCCCCGGAAGGTCAGATGTTATGCAATGGCATAGCTCCACTGACATCAGTTTACATCAGCTCATGATCTGACCTCAAGGTCAGAATTTTCAGAAGGACTCAGCACCCACAACCAGGGCCACTTTTTCAGATGATGTCAACACACTGGGTGCTGAGCTCTTCTTGTAATCTGGTCATTATTTTGGTGCCATGAGAGCTGAGCTCTCTAGTTCGAGTGGCCCCAGTTGTGGGTGCTGCACAACTGAAATTCTACCGAGTAGAGTGGTGGCTAGCAAGTGCTGGCTTGCCAAAGGAGATTTAGCGCACGGGAAGAAGGAGGCACTTCCAGCCATAGCTGCACAAGGAAGGGCCTTACTGGACTTTGCTCCATAAGGCTTTACTTCTGATAATGCTCTCGTAAAGGGGAGATTCCACTCATACTACTTGTTTAATATTTGACCATATGTTCCCTTTTTCAAGTGTCCGTAAGTCTCTTAAGTGGCTTTCTCTGCTAAAAAAACCAAAACATTAGAGGCAGAAGTGCAGGTATCAGGTTGGAAGAAATACATTGATGCAAACTCTGGAAGCTGAAAAAGTGTCATCCCAAAGGCTCACCCTCATGCTTTGCAGCTAGAAAATCACTTCTCAGCATGTAGGAACCGATAGACCAGATCGGTGCAATGGTCCATCTAGTCCAATACCTGCTCTCTGACAATGGCCAGCCCCAGATGCTTCAGAAGGAGTGGACAATTATGGAATCATTGGCCTATAGGGGAAGCTGCTTTTTAACCTCTGTGAGGTTGTGGTTAATATATGGTTTCAAGCATAAGAGTTTTTATCTCTTTTATAAGGTGGGATTTTTCAAAAGCACTTACAAGATTTGGGCCCCCAGTTCCCATGGAAGATCAACGGGAGTTAAGAACTTTTGAAAATCCCACTCATATTTTTCAGTCTATATAATGTGAGGCTCCTCTCATTATCCACATAAATGTCCAGTCCTTGTTTTGAATCCTGCTAAACTCAGGGACTAATCATATCTTGTCACAATGAGTTCCACTGATCTATGCTTTGTGTGAAAAAAGTGCTTTCTTTTATCAGTTTTACATTTGTTGCCTTTCTGTTTGTTTGAATGTCTCCTCATTCTCGTACTGGGAGATGACTTGGACATTCCAATTTACCCTGTCATCTCTCTGACCCTCATTATTTTATATATCTCTATCATGTCTCCTCTTACTCATCTCCCCTCTAAACTCAGCAGTCCTGATCTTTTCAGATTCTCTTCACATGGCAGTTTTTTCATGCCTAGAATCACCCATCTCTGGATCCCTTCTATATTTCTGTTCTAACTTTTTTTATTTGAGGTAGGGTGACCAGAACTTAGCCTGGTATGACCAGTAAGAGTGCATTGTTGGATTTATATTGCACAGAGCTGCCCAAAACAATGCCCAGATCTTTTTCCTGAGTCATTTCAGTTAATTTAAAGTTTGGAGGAGTAGTTGAAATTAATCCTTTCAATGCTCTTTACCTTTCATTTGTCATCTCGAAATTCCATCTGCCTTCATGCTGCCCTTTCACCCAGCTCTATTTCCTTGCCTAGTTTAGACTCCGACTTTAAGGCCAGATGGAACCATAATGATCATCTAGTCCAGTGGCCAGATCAATATACATACAGACATGAGTTCAGTTCATTGAGGTTCAGATTCATAGCTGAGATGGTGAGTTTTGTAGTTGCAGAGTTCTTCCAGAAATAGTTCATAGGTTATAGTCCAATCTCCTATTCAGGACGTACCAGCATAACTGGGACCTCAGTCTTGCAACTCAAACTTCTCCTGATGAAGCCGAAGCAGTTCTGAGATGATAGAATCAGGACCCAATGATCTTTTATACAATTTCATGTCTTTTGACAAGTTGGAGTTCCTCAGGGAACAAAAGATCGTTAGGATGACTTTGAAGGAGGTCTATCACTGTTACTTAGCTATATGTATTAACATAAGGCCATTTGCTTGTTCCTCCACCATTTACAGTACGTTTCAAAGAGAGATGAATACCAAGATATCCCTCGTTTACAGTTCATGTAAATGATGTTCTTTTGACCTCTGAATTATCAGAATACAGCATAGACAGAGACTGTTGGTTACATCGTTGACCCTACTCATACATATGTAAATACACAAAACCACAAACCTTATCTCTCCACATACCTTTTGAGGTTTATTTATTTTGCAGGATGTTTAACCCTTTCTAGCCATGCATCACAAGTGTGCTGTGACACGTTTGTATTTTTATGTCTGCTTTTGGAAGCAAATAGTTTTTAAGTGAGGTGAAACTTGGGGGTACACAAGACAAATCAGACTCCTGAAAGGGGTACAGTAGTTTTGAGCCACTGAACTAGTCTGACCTCCTGCACATTGCAGGGCACAGAACCTCACCCACCCACTCCTGAAATAGACCCCTAACCTCTGGCTAAGTTACTGAAGTCCTCAAATCATGCTTTAAAGATTTCAAGTGACAGAGAATCCACCATTTACATAGTTTAAACCTGCAAGTGATCCATGGCCCCTGCAGAGGAAGGCGAAAAACCCTCAGGGTCTCTGCCATTCTGAGCTGGGGGGAAATTCCCTCCTGACCCCAAATACAGCAGTCCGTTAGACTCTGAGCATGTGGTCATAACCCCCCAAGCCAGACACCTGGGAAAGAAATCTCTGTAGTAACTCAGAGCTCTCCCTATCTAGTGTCCCATCACTGGCCATAGGCGATATTTGCTGCTAGCAGTCGCAGATTGGCTACATGTCATTGTAGAATGTGTTATCATACCAGTCCCTCCATAAACTTATCGAACTCAGTCTCGTTTCTCACATCTTTCTCTTGACTATCTTTAAATAATCTTTTCTTATCTGAAATGTTGTCACCTTGTTGTGTTCAGTGCCTCTTCCAGATCATTAACCGCTATATTGGACACTACTCCTAGAATGGAACTTTGGGCCACCACACTGATGATCTTTTGCCTTGTTGAAAATTGGCCAGTTCCCCACCTTCTTGTTCTGTCTTTTGGGTCAATTTAGAACCCATGACTGAATTTTATTCTCCATGATAATGAGGCTTTTGGAAACACCAAATACGTTGTCAATCATCTCTCCTTTATCTCCTAATCTGTTGACACTCTCAAATAGTTCTAGTAGATTGGAGAGGCATGATTTCCCTTTACAAGAACTGGGCTGGTTTATCCTTATATCACCTTTATTTAGTTTTTTTAAAAATAATTATCTTTAATTATAGTTTCAACCACTTTCACTTTGGAGTGAAGTATAAGCCCTAACCGGTATGCAATTCCCAAGAACAGCTCTAGTGCCTTTGTGTAGGTGCTCTTGCTGTCCTCCAGTCCTGTGCTGCAACAGTTGATTTTAACTAAAGGTTGCATATTTATGTTAGCAGCTCAGCCTCTGAGAATGATTTGGCCCATTATCTGCACGAGGTCAGTTCTACTTCACCTCTACACTTTAAAACCCTCTGTTCTAGTGCTCTGACAAATAGGGTGTGGAGATAATGGACATACGTAGGGCCTGATTCAGATCTTGCTTACACTGCTGTAGATCAGGAATAACTCTGTCAATGAAATTACATCTGTGTGAGATCAGCATTGGGGCTACAGGTCCTTTAACCCAACATAAAGAGAAGGTTTTGCTAAACAGTGGGGATATAAATTCTACTGATCGTAAATAAGTCACAACATTTAGGAAACACTCCCTCCCCCCAATATCTCACAAAAATACCTTCACATTGAGACAATAACCAACCATAAAAGGCATTCAAAAGCACATGTGAATCTCCATAGTGATGCATTAACAATGTGGACTAAACAGTTATTGTCTCTAATGGAGTCTGAGAGCAGCAGGGAATATGGTGTTATGTTTCCAAGTCTACTGAGTGTCCTTGTATGTTAATTTCTCTCTCTTGTTACCTTAGCCAAACAATCATGTGGAAAGGAAAAGAATGTTTCCAGATATATGTCAGGTTGTTTGAGCTGAGAGGTGTTACTAAGGAGAGTATTGCTGCTCCTTTGGAATATGTCAACATCCACCTTAATGCCCTGCTGGCTTTTTGAAGGCTCTCATGTCATGCTTTGGGGAATGCAGGAAGAAAAGAACTTTTCAGGGGTAGTCAATTATATTTTTGTCAAGTCCGAATTTCTTGGTCAAGGTATAGTCACGGTCCAGACTCCAGAGGAAAATAATAATAATGATAATAGTAAGTTAATAAAAAGACATTGGGGTCTGTTCAGTAGCGTCTGGCAGTCCAGATTTTGCCCGCAGTTTGCCTACTGACTACCCCTGCTTCATATAATCAGATACAGAGGTCTGTGGTGGTTCCATTTCAGGGAGTTGGTGCTCGTGAAAGGGGCTACTGTAGTCTGAGACCCTTAGAAACTGAAGTCCTGTATTTAGCCAAAGAACAGGGGCAGCACCAACTTCCTCAACAATGTGCCTCAGCTGTTCCAGAGGGAGCATCTCAAGGCACAAGAGGTTATTTTAGTTTCTGTCCCTTTTCAGGCTCTCGGTCTCAGCTAACGCTGCCAGCAAGGGTGCCAGCAGTATTTGGCGTTTATTTCCAGAGGCACAGATTATATTGCTTTTTGTTTGCTGCCATATGGGTTGTGGGAGAGAGTGCTATGTCCAAACATCTGAATTCCTCCAGTGTCTTCTGTCACTAGGAGAGTGGTAATAAAACACACTGAAAAGGCAGGTATCCATGATCTTGTGTGAGCCCAGTACACATCCTTTGGCCAAAATTTACACACGTTCAAAGCAATGACTACATCAAAGGCTCCTGCATTGTGAAGCAGGAATGAAATGGGAGCTGGTGAAGTGGCCCTGTCTCTCAGCTGGCTGTTTCTGCTGTAGTTATTTGACTGATGTTCAGAAATGTTAGGCTGGGATTTTCAAAGCAGCATAATGCAATTAGATGCCCAAGTCTCATTAAAATTTGGTGGAGTTTGGCATCTGACTCCTTTGGGCTCCTTTGAAAATGCCAGGCTTAGTGCAGGGTATGACAACTCTTCACATCTAAGGTGATTCTATTAAAAGCTTCTAGATAAACTTTTCAAAAGCCTCTAAAGAGTTTAAGAGCCTAAATCCTAGGACTTGGACTCCTAAGTAACTAGGGTGCTTTTGAAAATGTTATACTATCTTTTTTTTTTTAATTGACACTTGTTATCAAACTCTGACATGTCAGCTCTGAACTTTACAAACATCCTTAAAACTCAGGTTCTTTTACCCATTTGTACTGCTAAGCAACACTTAGGTGCTCAGATGATAAAGTTATGAATGCAATATAAATACACAGCGCCCTGACTCTGCACTTTCCATATCACTCTAGGAGGCATTACTCATTTGGCCTGAGAGTTTGAGGTTTATGGCTGCGCAGTGGATGAAACTTCCCTTTGCACACTGGTGAAAATGTGCTGTGTAAACTGAGGAAGTGGGTGTAGAACTGGAAATGATGGCAAATGACAGTGTAATTTAGGTATTCCAGATATTATGGCTGGAAATTTCAAAGGAGCACAAAGGAGTAAAGTGCCCAACTCTGGTTGCATCCCAGTGGGATTTGGACACCTCCCTCCTATAGGTTCTCGAAAATCCAGCTAATGCAAAGAAAAGTGAACAAGTTAAAAATTTCTTAAATATAATATGAATAATTAGCCTCATGAGAAACTGCCATCTTAACAATTCAGTCTAAAGTGGGCCTGAAGGAGATGGCTTTCCCATCAGTAAGCAGTGAACATAAACATTTTGCAAAATAAAAGTTCTCTCTTCAAAACAGAACGTACCTTCGAGTAACTTGATTTTCCAGGGGTGAAGCTGGATCTCTATCATTCCATACTGCTTTGCAGGGCTGGCTCCAGCTTTTTTGCCGCCCAAGTGGCGAAGTTGGGGAGGAAGATAAAGCCACGGTCAGCGGCAGCTCTACCACACCGCTTCATTCTTCGGTGGCAGGTCCTTCCCTCCAAGAGGGACTGACGGACCCACCGCCAAATTGTTGCCGAAGACCCGGACGTGCCACTCCTTTCCATTGGTCGCTGCAAGCACCTGCTTCCTTTGCTGGTGCCTGGAGCCGGCCCTGCTGCTTTGTGTCATCAAATGGGGTCCTTGTGACTCAGGAGCATTAAAACAACAGCCCCTAAGAGAGATGCAGCAGTCCCACTCAATGAATAAAGAAACTGAAATACCGTCAAGTATTTGTAATTAACTTTTTTCAGTGCACATTCTTATTGCCTACAGGCTAGATTCTGCCACCCTCCCTTGTGTTTTATAGTACCTTGCTTCTAGAAGTCACTACAACTGCCTGCGGACTCCAAATGTGGCAAAATCTGGACCTACATAGTTAAGATGAGATTTTTTTCAAAGCTGCCTAGTGGATTTGGACACCCATTCCCATTTAAAAATAATTTTAGCTCTGTAAGGCACTGTTTCTAAATACTCTAGCTTTCCTTTAAGCCATAAATCACCTAATGCATCCCAGCAAGCATCTGGTTCTGCCATTGACAGGGTGAAGAAATTGGAGGAAAAGGCTGGTCTTGTGGCTCAAGCACAGGACTGGGAGTCAGGAAACCTGTGTTCTATTTCCCACTTGGCCATGACTTACTGAGAGACCCTGGGCAAGTCATTTACGCTCTGTGCCTCAGTTTGCCAATTGGTAAAATGAAGTTAGTACCTACCTCACAGTGATGCTATAAGGCTAAATTTTTTCATGTCTATAAAGCGTTTGGGAATGCTCAGTTGAAAAGCGCTGTAGAATTCCCATGTAGTAGTACTGTTCCATGTTGGTTGTACTGGGGTTCATGTATCCCCGTGTGATGTATTGTGAGGTAGCCATTTCAGAAGTGAAGCCAAGCATTAAGAGCAAAAGCAGCAGATTCTACTACTCCATACTCACCCTAGATTGGCCTTTTCATAAGCCATCAGGTTATACAGGGTCCTACCCAGCTGTATGACTTAGTGAAATGTCTGTCTCAATAACATAATAGGTGCTTGGCTTGCTTTTTAACCATAGCCAATTTCCTTTGTTTTGCAGGAGAAGAGGGCAAGAAATGAATGACATAAAGGAAACTCACTTTCTAAATAAAGAAACCCTAAGCTGTAACTCGGACTGAAGTCTTGCATGTTTGACCATCACTAGAAGCCAGCAGGACATGCATGTGTCCGACTATCAGACTAATGCGGGTGAATCGTTGAAAAGAAAAATACTGATTTTGTTTTAGTTTCGTAGCTTTTTTTCCCTGTACGTAATGGTGCAATTACTGGACAGCTAAATTATAGTTTGGGGATGAAACTATATGTAACTGAGTCATTGTAACACAGCTCCTTGGGGGTCCGCTCCTGAAAAGTTTGAGACCCCTTAAAAATAGCCCCAATGTGTGAGCTCAGTAAGGCATCTTTTGTTTTGTAAAAATGTGGTAGGTGGGAGGTCGTGCTTTTACAGTGGTGCACAGTATCTGTGCATGAGCAATGATGACAGAGGTGCATTCCAGAGCTGTGATGTGGCAAAACAGACAGCATCTCAGTACCAAGGAAAAGCTTATCTGTGTGAATGGGCAGGGGAGGTAAGCAAAGAAAGGTGCATGGGATGCAACAGGTGTGTTCCAATTGACTTCCAATTTAGTAGGGTGATATCCATTAAAGTATAATACCTAGGTGGCAATGCTAGTGCTCTGGAAGCCACATTGCCTAGATGTCCAGCTTTGGTGGTTTCAATGTACCTGTATCCTGGTATAATTACCAGTGTTGTAGATCTTGTGGACATGTATTTACTTGCAAAGATTTTTGTGGTGGAAGTTGAAACTTCCTCTATTTATCATATTATTCTCTATTCTATTTTCCTCTTGTGAAAATCTTGCACCTTCTCAGGCTCATCTGACACCAAAGCATGACCCAGTCCTCTTGTCCTTTCTCTTCTGTATAACACCTTGTTAGCTCCCTTCCTGTGCTAAGCATCTCCACCTAGACAGCTTAAAACAAAACACGGAAATGGAGAACTCTGGATCCCACCTCATCTAGTGCTCATTCCTGATCAAATTTTCTGACTAGGTAAATCTAGATTACCTAGTTTTTAAAATATGACTACATAGAAGGTAGAATAAAAGACTTAAGAGGGAGTTGTCCATTAGTTAATGTCAGTTTTGGGAGACAATCTGTGCTCCCAATATGATGTTGAAAAAGGGAGAGGTGATCACATGGGAGCAAAGGTTGTCTCCCAGAAACTGACATTAAGACTTATTCTACCACCTATATAATCTTATTTTTGAAACTCACATAGAACATTTGACCAGGAATGGGCACTAGATGTGGTAGGATCCAAAGTTCTTGATGAAGGGAAAAAGATGCCTACAGTTTTCCTTCCTTCTAAACTTCACTCGGGTGCATGCCGGAGCACCGGGGTCAGTTATTGCTTTGCTTTGCTATTATTTTGCTCCATTCCTATCTGGATCAGTTTCTATTTAATTTTTTAAGTCTCTTAAAACCCCCAGTGCTTTTTGTCTCTCTTCCGTCCAGGCCAGCTGGCTGAACTTTGACAAGCTGGCTACCGTAGGTACAGTACGTGCCAAACACCATCCTTTCCTTTTTCTCCATCACCAGCATTGAAAAAGATGGGTCGCGCCCCCAGACCAATGGGAATGTACAGACTTGTTATACTACTGATCTGATTTAATTGTACAGAAAACCTTGCATGAAATGTTGTTACTGTATTTAATATAGAATGTACTCAAGGAATTTTAATATGGAGCTTTTAAAAAACAAACAAACATCTTTATAAATACTGTGTGATTACAGGAAAATTGTTCACCGAAAAATCACTATTTGCTTTCTTTGAAAATTTTTCTTTTTCCAACATGTTTTGTATGTTTCAGTTTATAGAGCTGATTTAATTGAGCTGATTACACAGGCTGACTGATTCTTTTTAGAGACCATTTTCAATGTGGGTGGAACTTATCCTTGAGCAGAGGGTCAGTAGATGATCCATACACCTCTTAAGCTCTCTAAAGAGGGTTTAAGTGGGACTTAAGTGGTGTTTGGGCCATCCATGCTTCTGTACAGAGGTGAATTCCACCTTGTTTTATTACAAAGATCCCCACCACTCCATGGCTTTCTGAACAGCCTTTGGAAATAAATGGGAATTTAATCAAATATTTAAGGGCCACATTCAGCCCTCATGTAACCAGAGCAATTCCATTGCCTTTAGGAGAACTGTTTCTGCTTATTCCAGGGTTGAGATTGATCCTAAACATCCTGCCCACCCTATTGGGGGTGGAGGGTGTCCATGGAATGTAGTGCAACCAGAGCTGCCAAGTACCTGGTCTGTAAGTTGTCCCTGTTGGTACATGTTCATATCCATCAGAGATCCATATTGGATTATGGGGAGTCCTGGCCAGATCTGCAGCTCCTGTGAATCTGTGTTGCTCTACTGGAGTTACATTGATTTACACCAGCTGAAGATCTGACTTGTGACTTTTTTGGTACCCAAATGTGTGTTTTCTAAAGCTTTTGATATTATTTTAAAATCTGTAACAAAGAGGGTTTAAAATATTTACAAAACGTGTGTCTTGGGCAAGCATGGGACAGGCAAAGATATGACGTCAGTAACTTTTAAGTCCTCTATTAAATTCCTTTTGGTCATTTTGCTTTGCCTCATCTGATGCCAAGAAGGTGGAGACAATTATGTTAAGTCATTGAGAGGAAGAGGCAGGGGAAATATTAGTTTTTATTGGATTGGTTTTAATTTACGCTCAACACAGCTAAAATGCACTATGGTGGTTCACTGTGCCTGATGATGTTGGATTGAAATTGTGAAATTACAGGATATGAAATTCAGCAAATAGAGTGCAACAACTCTCAGCCATGTTCCATGCCAAAGGCTTACTCTTCCCAGTAATAGCAGGTTTTGTCTTAAAATTCAGTTTGCCCTTTTCACTGTAAGCTTCTGGGTCAAATCAGTGGAACCTGCACTAAGGACACCTTCAACAGGTATTCACTCTACTAAGGGTGACCTCTTTTAAAGTATCCCCATTTTCTAGTATGATCCCTCATTGAAGGACCGTGTCTCATTTTTTCTTTTGTTGCTTGTCATTTGGCTGGCTGCTTTAAGACTGGTTTCCCGCTAGACATTTTGGGGTTGTGAAGGGTTATAGTTCAAATATTTTAATGAAGTAGAAAAATATCCTTAGATCAAAATTATTTTTCCTTTATGCTTTGGTGAAGGGTCAGGATAAATTGCATAGAAGTTGTTGTTTATTATTTGTATGTCACCAGCAGTGTGCTGGCTGCTTTAACATGCTGTAGTGTTCTTCTGCAAACTTGAAGGTGGTTAAAGACCTAATCCCATTGATTTCAATATGTTTTGGATCAGGTCTGAATTGCATCTTACGGAAACATTTGATTGTGTGCAATAGAATGGAGATGTGCACTGGAGTGGCTTTTTTCTTCTTCCCTGATTGCATGTTGCAAAAGGAGGCCTGTGACGAAAAGCTGTCTAGTCTCACTTCTGTTGGAAACCAGGATCTAGGAATCACAATCATTGCCTTCTGGTGTATTCAGATTATTTATAATAGTTTAGTCTCTTTCCATCAATACTTCCAGCCAGCCTGGGCCATTACAATAGATCCTCTTAAACAAAAGGAGCAAATCATTCATCATGCATCACAGCCTGAGCACCAGAAAAGTAGCCTGTGTGGTTGTCCATGTGCACTTTAAATTAATTTCTCAGGGGCCATTCAACATGTTGGATCACACCTGTAAAATAAACGTGGAAGGTAAGGAAGAGGCTCTCCTCTCTTGGGAGAGCTCCAAGTGTGAGCATTGGACAATGGCTATGAAGTCCACATTATGCTGTTTGAGGACTTGAATATCCTTGTGGCCGATGACTGGATAAATTCTCTCCTACCAAGAACTCTCCTATGGAACATCCATCATCTGGGAAGAGTGCATTATGTATGTGAAAAGACTGCTGTTGCTTGAAACAGCAGGGTATGGGGGGTGGGGGGAAAGAGATTACTAGTATCACATCTGAAATTTATATTCTCCCTTAATTCCTCTATTGGCCAAAATATGGCTGAAGTTCTTGATTCTGATTCCATACATTGTCTGTTTGACTTGCATAGTGCCTTTCACGAGAATCTGGCACTGTCATGATGATATTGTCTTATTTACATGTTTCTAACACTTGGCCAATCCAAGACCAGGGTGGTACCATAAGGTGTCATAATAGTGAGAAATTGGAGGTTTGGCCTTTATGGGAAGAATTGGTGGGTAACTTTAAAGGGAGCCTTAATTCATGCAACAAATGTGGGGCTGGAGAAAAGGGTTTGTAAATGGAGCTTTTGGGAAGCCCCATCCTATCTAGGTACACAGTACAGTAGATGGATGGGGTGTGAAAAGCCAGATCAACAGAAGGATCCTGAGGTGGCAAGTTTCAGTTACTGTTACACACTTCACATTTACTATGCTGCTTAGAACTTAAAGCCCTTGTCCTGCCAACACTTGGGTGTAGCTTTATGCATGCAGAGCTCAATCTAACAACCATGGTAGTCAATTGGTGGTGTTGTTTCATTGACTTCAATGAGCTTTGGGTCAGACTAGTGAGTCCATCCCATTAAATGTTAACAGACAAATGTTTGCAAGATTAGTTTTTCGTATCATGGAATAGCCACTGTCTTAAATAGAAGAATAACTGCATGAGATTCCTGACTGAAAAATTAATGGGTGGAAGAGCTTAGTATTGCAGAAAATCACAGGATCGTCCCATCCCACTATTAATACTTCACATTCTGAACCACTGTAGACACAGACCAGGTAAGACCCACCAAACAAATATCCAATGGGGAAAACCTTGTAGGGAGTATTTTCCAAGTGGGTTGCCTTGGGCACTGGCCATGGTCCTGATTAAAGAAAAGAAGCCAAGCATTGATTGAAAGGCCTTACAATGCATACAAAGGGTCTGCACTGGGATTTAATATCTTTATGGACCATTTGGCAATTTATCCCTCATCCTTAGGAGACCCACCCCCACTTAACTTTCTAGGTTGAGCATGTTCCTGGCATGGATGAAAAACACTTCGGACCCGCATAATGCTTCTCTAAAGAGTTGCATACATGCAACCTGTGTTTTCTCTATGCTGTGATATGTATTTTTATAACAATCTAGATATTTTCAAAGGTTTTATCTTCACTTATCCCCTCCTACCATCAATCAACCTGTCTCAGCAATCCCCTACCCACTGATTGCCAAGGTATTCTTAATACTCAGATTTTCACTGCCACTTTCTCCCACCAGCTTCTGATTATCCTACCAACCCTCCAGTGCTACCTTGAATTGCATGTCAGCCTGTTCGTTCAGCTTAGCAAGAGAAGAGCAGTGGAGGTGGTTTTATGCTGCCAAAATAAAGACCTCTAGACCCCATGAGGCTGGTAACAATGGTTTCTGCCGGGCATAGATTGGGATGATCCCGGGTTTAGGTATGCAGGAACAAAATTAGTGAAAAGACAGTATGGGGGAGATACAAGTGTCCCTTGCATCCTCTCCTTTTGGTGCCATTCAGCTTTTGGTAATGTAAGAATGGAAAACTAAATGAGTCTAGAATAGATCTCTGTGCTCTGTATATACAAGAGCCTAGACAGGTAGGTGTACCCTACCATAGAGATATTTGTATAGCAGACTCCTGCCCATGCTATGTGGAGTCTGTGCTGTGTTTTGTCAGTGTACTCAAGACCATGAAGAGAGAAAACACTGACTTGTTTACAGGTATCATTAGTGTCATGGCTTGAATCTCTGAACATAGCAATTTTGCTACGATGCCTGAGCAGCCGAATCTAGAAACCTTGTTGAGTTTGCACTTAGTGAAAGATAAATTGTTACATCTTTTTAAAAAGAGTTGTTTGGGGGTAGAATTAAACAAGGTTTCCTATTTTATTATAAGAGATATTTTTCCACTAAATTACTGATTCCTAAATGGTGTACTTTTGTCTGATGTAAATAGCCAGGTGTATCGTGAAGACTTAAGAAGGGTCATTGTAGTCACATATGTATGATCCACTCTGTTCGCACAATATTGAGCTGATTTGTTTTATACTTATGAAATTACAGAAATAAAAGCAATTTTACTGGATGGCTGTGATTCTGCTTTTCTTCCCTATTTGTTATTCACTTTGAGTCAACTAAAGAAATTAGTGAGAGCCACACACAGTGCCTGCGGCCATTATTTAGCCCTTAATCTGTGGCATAAAAGATCATGGAATGTGGACTCAACTTTTTAGGCCAAACAGGGTTTGTTTCTAAATAGTAACAGTTCCTTAAAATTTGTTCAGATTCTTAATTTGAGGATTTTTGGTGGAGCATATTAACAGCATGTCGCAAAGGAGGTGGGTTGTTCCAAAGTCTGTTGAATCATTGATTTCACTGCATACTGTTTATATAATCGAGGGGTTTAAAAAGAAAATAAGGGGTCTTAATGTCACTAGATCACAATTGCCTATGGATTCTGGTAGCAGCCATGATAGAAATATAACATGACTACAATCCCTGGCTGCAGGTGGTACGTCTGCTTCCAATTCTGGTTGAAACTGGGAATTAGAGACATGTGGCTATGGATGGTTGTGGAGAAGTTTTAGCAAGTGCAAATTCAACTTGAGGGTATAGCAATACAAAAATTATTTCCTAATGTATCCAAAGTAGTTCCCCGACCCTCAGCATGTGTGTTTTGAACGTGTTCTGCATGTGTAGAGGTCACCAAAAATGCTTTGTGTTTTCACTGCCATTTAGGAATGTGAAATGGTTGAGGGCTGTACTTTAAAGAGCTACATTCACAGCTTAGTATAAATCAATGGTCCACTGAGATCAGACTCCACTGACCTATACACCAGCTGAGGGTCCAGCCCAAGCTCATGTTGTCCTCCCTTTCTAGAGAGCTCATGCTGACCCTGAGAGTTGGACCCTAGGCAGGCTTTATAAACAGCCTGTTTAACATGGTTGGGCACTGGCCAGAGGAACACACTCAGCACCTTTCTAATAAGAATCATGCTCTAATAAAATATATAGGCTTTCTTCTGGAAATAGAGCACAAGTGCAGACCAGTGCTGGAAGAGCTGGCCTGCAACTGCTGCAGAAAAGGACACTTCATTCCCCCATTATCCATTGCAGAATAATCCTGAGTCTGTATAATCTTGAGTACACCAGAATCAATGAGCAGCCTGACCAATGCATGCCGCAGGCCAACCACTGGGAGATGTTTCTGCCTGGGATTAAATCAGGGGAGCAAGGGGGGATTTGCTGGGGGAGAAAAGGGGATAGCAAAGTGAAGGGGGTAGGGCTGGGAAGGAGGGGGGAGTTGCCCGGGTATCCTCTTCATGATCTTCCTAAATTTAGACCAAAATCTCAAATCCTGCCTCTACCTGATGTTTGAGCAAAGTGAAGCCACCTGCCTTGCCCTGCCCCGCCCCTAACTCTCCTCACCTATCCAATGGCTGATCAGAAGGACACTAACATTTTTATTCAGAAGTAAAGTTTAGCTTGGGGCTGTGTCTGCCTGATTGGTTCCATGGTGCTATACAAGAGACGTGTCACTTTGGACAATGACCTAAGGCTGCATGGGTAGCTGGTTGTGCCAGTAATAAGTACAACATCCTCGTCCTAGTGCTTTATCCAGCCTCCAGCTGAATTTTCCAATGAAGGTTTATCCTGTTTGTATCATTGGTAAATTTCCTCTCTCTGCACAATTCATAAGACCTCTCTTTGGCGGAAAGAAACATCAGGGTGTATTTACAGCTGGCCCTCTCTGCTGGATGCTAAGACTGAGATTTTTTTTTCATAGCTGCACAAACTGATTTCCTATTAGTTTTAATGGGAATTGTACATCTGACTCCCTTAGGGTGAAATTTTCAGGATTCCTAAGTGTTTATTTTAGAGTTGGCTAAGTCATTGCCAAGTAATTTGTAAGGTTGGATGTGTTGTCATGGCAGCTAAGGACTGCAATGCCATTTATTTCCCCCCTTCCCCACATAGTTTAGTTAATGCCGTCAGAACTATTTGTCAGAGTGCACACTGTAGGACAGGAAAGCATATACACAGAATAAAGCTGAAACCACAGGGAAGAAGCTTAGGGAGGTAAAGGACAAGTTAAAATTGGAAATAAAACTGAACATGCTGTTTTGCATAGAACATTACGTAAACTTATCTGCAAATATTTCCCCCCTATTGCTCTCACAATTGCATATCCATGACCCAAGCTCTGGCTGGGATAAGGGTCCCATTGTGTTAGGTGCTGTACACACACAGTGAGATGTTCCTTACTCAAAGGGCTTACAATCTGAGCCTGGGATTTTCAACAGAACCAAAGGGAGATTGAACTTTAAAGGGAGTTGGGTGACAGACTCCCTTTGGTTCTACTGAAAATCCCAGCCTGACTCACAGAAAGGCAGGACTGGCAGGAACCTCAAGATGGCATCTAGCCCAGTTCCGCTGCATTATCTAGACCAGCCACCCCGAAGCCCTCCTGCACCCCAACTCCCTGCCCTGAGCCCCCTGGACCTCAACCCCATGCCCTGAGCCCCCTGCTGCATCCCACACCCCTTCTGCACTCCAATCCCCTGCACCCCAACCCCCTGCAGCACCCCAACTCCCTGCCTTGAGCCCCCTGCTGCATCCCACACCCCTCCTGCACCCTGAGCCCCCTGCCTGCACCCCAACCCCCTGCTTCACCTCAACTCTCTGCCCTGAGCCCCCGCCACACCCCTCATGCACCCTCTGAGAACAGGGAGGGGGCGGAGTTAGGGTGGGGACTTCAGGGAAGGGGTTGGAATGAGAGCAGGGAAGGGGTGGGAAGAGGTGAGGCCTCATGGAAGGGGTGGAGTGGGGGCAGGGCCGGGGGCAGCGATGGGGGGCTGTCAGTGATGCAGCCCTCAGGCCAATGAACTAGCCCTCATGTGGCCCTCATGGTCATTTTGAGTTTGAGACCCCCTGATCTAGATTCTCCCTGACAGCTGTTTGTCTAACCTGTTCTTAAAAACCTCCAGTCAAAATGATTCCACAACTTCACTAGGCAATTTGTTCCAGTGCTTAACTACCTTGACAGTAGGAAACTTTGCCTAATAATTAATTTAAGATTTCCCTTGCTGCAATTTAAGCCCATTACCTCTTGTCCTCTCCTCAGTGGTTAAGGAGAACAATTTATCACCCTCCTTTTTATGAGCAGCAAAGAATCCTGTGGCACCTTATAGACTAACAGACGTTTTGCAGCATGAGCTTTCGTGGGTGAATACCCACTTCTTCAGATGCAAGTAGTGGAAATTTCCAGGGGCAGGTATATATATGCAAGCAAGAAGCAAGCTAGAGATAACGAGGTTAGTTCAATCAGGGAGGATGAGGCCCTGTTCTAGCAGTTGAGGTGTGAAAACCAAGGGAGGAGAAACTGGTTCTGTAGTTGGCAAGCCATTCACAGTCTTTGTTTAGTCCTGAGCTGATGGTGTCAAATTTGCAGATGAACTGAAGCTCAGCAGTTTCACCCATGAAAGCTCATGCTGCAAAATGTCTGTTAGTCTATAAGGTGCCACAGGATTCTTTGCTGCTTTTACAGATCCAGACTAACACGGCTACCCCTCTGATACTTGCCTCCTTTTTATAACAAAACAACCTTTTACGTACTAGAAGACTTAGGTCTCCCCTCAGTTTTCTCTTCTGCAGACTAAACAAACCCAGTTTTTTCAATCTTTCCTTGAAGGCCATGTTTTCTAGACCTCTAATTATTTTTGTTGCTCTCGTCTGGATTTTCTCCAACTTGTCACATCTTTCCCAAAGTGTGATGTTCAGAATTGGACACAATACTCCAGTTGAGGCCTTATCAGCACTGAGTTGAGTGGAACAATTAGTTAGGTCTTGCTTTACAACACTCCTGCTAATATATCCCAGAATGATGTTCACTTTTTTTGGCAACAATATTACATTGTTGACTCGTATTTAGTTTGTGATTCACTCTACGCCCCACAGCCTACTCCTTCCTAGGCAATCACTTCCCATATTGTACTTGTGCAATTGATTATTCCTTCCTAAGTGGAGTACTTTGCATTTCTCCTTATTGAATTTCATCCTATTTATTTCAGACCATTTCTCCAGTTTATCCAGATAATTTTGAATTCTAATCCTGTCCTGCAAAGCACTTGCAATCCCTCCCAGCTTGATATTGTCCACAAACTTTATAAGTGTTCTTTCTGTGCAATTATCCAAATCATTTATGAAGGTATTGAGGGACCCCTTTCCCTTCTATATGCCTTTCCAGCTTGATTGTGATCTATTGATAACTATATGGTTTTCCAACTAGTTGTGCACGCACCTTTCAGTAGGTTTATTTAGGCTATATTTCCTAGACAAGATAAACAGACCCTACAGACTTCAGCACCACTGCCATTCAGTTTATTCTGAAGGTCATCTCCACAGCCACAAGAGACAGCTACTATTTAAAAAAATATATTGTCTATATTTTACAGATGGAAAAAGAGAGAGAGCAGTTCAATTCACCTATTGAATCAGCAGGGAAGATGTTGAATAGCAACCAGAAATTAACTCTTTCTCCCCTGCTCTAGTCCTTATGCAATACTCTGCTGGTCTGTCTACACTCCAGTTTAAGCCCAAGATGAGGAGAACTTGAGTTAGCAGACCCTGGGTTTGTTAACCTAGGGCTTGAGTGTCCACACTCATTTGTAACCCCACATTAGGAACTGTTGAACCTGGGTCTCACCGTGGGGCTCCAGCATCTACGTTGCCTTATGCGGACCTGAGTCCAACCATCCATATTCCACAGTGCCCTCCCAAAATGTGGCTGCTCTAGCTCTTTGTTCATGGTGCTGTTTGGGAAAACCTGGGTGTTCACCAGACTTGACTGTCCAGAAGACAAAGAAAGTCGGCCTGTGGGATTTTGGGATACCTTTGGCGGAGTCCCAGAGCATGAGTCCAGTGACACTGCAAAGCAATAGGGCTTGAACTCTGGGTCCCGGCTTGACTCAAGCTGGACCCTGCACCCCCATGGGGGCCTGGGACCCTGAATCTGAGCCCTGGGTTGTTGCGACTTGTGTGTAGGTGGAAGGGGGGCTAGGCTTGAACCCTGGACTTTCACTGCAATGTAGTCAGACCCTAAAGGTATGTTATCCTTTCATTGATAACTTGGATGCTTGCTTGTGTGATGCCCCTAATCCCTCTCATGTTCCCACACAAAACCCTTTCACCTGAGTTCAGTGGTGCGTTCAGCCTGGGCTACTTGGCCCAGCTGGGGCTATAGACTAAAACCTGAGAAGTTTTTCCTTGGGTAACCTGCAATAAGGACACAGGCTAAACCACAAGTGCTGATAGTCCTCCACTGTCTTCCCACAACCCTCCATGTGCTCTGCAGGACAGACGAGTTCTCCCACATTTCACTGGGAAACCATCAGAGCAGCTCAGCCCGCTGCAGCACTAAGAACCATGAGATGTGCCCCCAGAAGTCCCAGCAACACGCAAGGGTGAGCGCAGCATCAGCAAGGACACAGTAACCAAGGCCGGGCTTTGCAGTGGGGCTGCTCAGGTGCAGATCGGATGATTTAACTGGGCAGTGAAGATGTTCCCTTCGATTGTCAGACTGCTACTTGGCTACGTAATCTTTCAAAAACAAACAAACAACCCTGATATCACACATCGTAAGTGCAGCATCTGCCAGTACACATGGGGAAACCTTCTGGCCATATCCTGCTCCTCCCTTTTGTGATGACTTCGGAGTTCCTCTCCTGTCTTTGTCTATCTCAAGCTTTTAAGTATATTGGCTCAATCCAGCAAACACTGATTATGTGCCTAGTTCTGACCCATTGAAAGGAATGTGAGTTTTGCCACTGACTTCAATGTAAATAGGATCAGGCTTTCAGTACTTATCATGAGTCATTAACAGATGGTAATAACTTTTATGGCCTGACATGTGGAAGTAAGACTCATCCCGCAGTGTTTGCAGGGTCCTGCCCTTATTTGTGACCAAACAAATACAAGTTTAAATGCAAACATCTTATTTTGCATTAACCACAAGTTAATTTTCCATAAGAGAGAGCCAGCCCCTGTGTGAGAGGTTTCAGTCTCTTCTGTCTTTAAAATGTAAATATACTTAGGGCTTATGGTTATCAGTGTTGTTTGCTTTAAAAATCTGTAGGTTGCCATTAGAAGAAGCCAACAATATTCTATAACAATATTAAGCTGAGTTTGGAGTGTTTATTAAGGGTGTTTGAGTTTTGTTTTGTTTTGTTTTCTAAGTGTGGTGGTAGTGCAGCATTTCTGATATCCTCTCTGATCTCCCAGACCATCACTCTGCAGTGTGGAAGTCCACAGGACTCCTCCGTCCTTTTGAAATCTTAGTGTGACTAAATAGGAGTGCGAGAAGTTGTGATGATGTTGAGCACGACAGACTGGTAGACTATGACAAGTAATGTTCAGCAGCATGGGGCTCGATCCTCCTATGGGCTGAGCCCTCTGGCTCTGATCCAGAAAAGCACTTAAGCATGCAAATAGGCCCACTGACTTCAGGTTTGAAACCTCCAGTTCACGTGCTATAAAGAGTCACTACTGAAGGCTAGCCCCGGGTGGAGGTAGGGCAAAGATGATGGATGGAACTGCACGCTGCAGGAACATTTTGTACTGGCACTCCAGGCCGGTTAAAGATAGTGTTTTGAAAGGACTCATTCCCTACCCTGTATTACTAATACCACCTGAGTGTATTTAATGTTTACATGCTCATATGCTGTTCACTGTTGCTGCTGTTTTCAACTTCATGCCTCTTTTGTTTGTAGTTGGTTTCACTTTTTGGTTTTTAGGGCTAGGCTACACTGGAAAATTCTGCCATTTTATATCTGTATAGTTAAAGTGTAAACCTCCCCTTAGTATTGACATAAAGGTGCTGATAATGGTATAGCTTATTCCCATTCGGGAAGGGGAATAAACTATACTGGTATAAGGCACCTTTGACCAGAATAACTGCATCCATGCTAGGACTTATACCCTCATAACTCAATCGGTCTTAAAAAAAAAATAAAAAAAAATCACCCCCCTGACCAACAGTTATCCTGGGATGAAAACAGAGTATAGACCAGGCCTTACACACTGTTTCAGCTGCATATGCTGCATCAATTAGTTTTTAAAATCCTGTTTGCACTGAAATATTAGTTTAGATATTTCATAAAACCATTTGTGTTCATATCAGAGTTTATAAAGTCAATATATATTAAGCAAAGTCTACATTTAGGATTAAAGCTGCCACACAGAATCAGAGTTTTGGCTGGTGTAGATCAGCAGAGCCCCAGTGACTTCAGCTAAGGCACCTTCTCCCAATTATGAGCTGCAATGGAGCTATGATGGTTTACACCAGCTGAGGATCTGGCCTATGGGGTCCCTTAATTGAGTATTTTACCTGCAAGGCAGCAGCTTAGCATAGTACTGGCAAACATGACTTAATTTTAAACCCCCCAAAGTAAGCATTTTTATACCACCACCAGATGGTAGATGAGATGATCTCTATCATAAACTCATGCATTTTATGAACAGGGAACCAAAGCTTTAATTAGGGAAGTGTTGTAAATGTTGCCATTTAGGAAGGGATACAAACTACCACAATCATCTCTGCTAAAGATCTAGGGGCAGAGTTTATTCTCCCTGCCCAAGATAAATAACACAGTGCATTATCCAGCTGTACTTGCTCTGCTGTTTTGGTGCCAGGTAGCTTAGCAATATACTTTCAAGGCTAGTTGGTTAGTGGTAATAAAGTAATTAAGACAGTAGGGTACCTGCTTTAATGGGTGCATGGGGTTGAGCAAGGATGGGGTGGGGTTGGAACTCTCTCAAGACGGTCTGGAGTAGGTTTATTTGGGACTTGACTGGGGAGCAAAGGTACGAGTTATGTACAAGCCGGTGCCGTAAAGCCTCTCTAGGGAGTGAATGTGCGCAAGGCCTATAGCAAGGCTGAAGATACATCCTGGGATGAGGGGGAAGAGTGTAGGCCTAAGCTTTCATAAGCTTTTGGGGTTTCCAGCTCCTCCACCTTAATGAAGCCCAATTCTGAAAGCAGGTGCTCAACCCTTTTAAGTTTCTTAAGTTTAACTCCATTAAGTTGTCTCAAGTTTGGCACCCAAAAATAAAAATCATGAGTCACTATTAGACCCTCTGACTAGAGGAGTTCAGTCGCTCAGGGCAGCCAATCCAACAGCTGTCTGAAGAAATTTTAAAATCGGAGATGAATATGGTCTCCCAAGGAAACTACTTTAGCTGAAAGATTAGCCATTCTATTGAATCCAAGTCCTGGAGAGGGTTACAAGTTCCTCTTTTACAAGAGAGTTTGCTGTTAAATTTAGATGTCCTATTTTCCATATTCCCATTTCTCTGGCAAGGATGTGCAGCCTTCCCTAAAAGGCCTTCTTTCGTACAGTAGGTTATGATTTATTCCCCCCCCACACACACACACACAGATGTCTAAGCTTATAAGGTCTGTCTGTTCTTCTCAGTAGCAATATCGGGCTTCACTCTTAAATGGTTATCAGCAGCAATTTATGTTTGCTCTTGGCTTCCCATCTGATGGTTTTCTGCGTCCTCTAGGGCTTAGGAGCCTGGAGTACATCACGTCACTTAGAAGTAAGCAAAGGGGTGCCATCTGATTTAGATTTCTAAGCTGCATGGTATGCCCAAAAGGTTACTATGAACATTCATCTGTGTTTCCATGCAGTCTATTTTAAATGCACCAAGTGGCTCCTTGTAGTCTTGTGAAAGGATCTTGTTATAATCAATTTGTTCAGCTCTTTTCTTGTTTGTCAAGCCTTCAAATTATTGAGCCTGTATGTCAAAGTGTTGCCAGGCTAAAGCCAGTAGAGAGTGAAAAGTGACGAGGTGAAAATATTGCCATGTCT
Source organism: Mauremys mutica (assembly GCF_020497125.1). Lineage (NCBI taxonomy): Eukaryota > Metazoa > Chordata > Testudines > Geoemydidae > Mauremys > Mauremys mutica. The sequence goes on along the minus strand of NC_059090.1, from coordinate 9,843,653 downwards.
CAACAGGTCTGCTCCCTGCTTTTATGCAGAGCCCTAACTGCTCACAGTACAAGTGTATTTTAAAAAACATGTTTTACTCTCCTTAGCCTGGTATAGTCACAATAGCCAGAGGAAGGGGGAGTTGGAGTCTAGCCTGGTTCCTATATCATTCAACACAATTGTTGTGAATAACTCCTTGGTTTCCGGGGATGTTGCATACATCAGGAAGAGCCCAGCTTGAATCTCAGAGGCCAGGCTGTATTTGCAGGGCTGGCTGTTGAGGTTGGGGGGGAAAACCCGCATCAGCTAAGCACTTGTAGTGCAGAAATCTTTGAGGCAATAATTATGGAGCCTCTTGAAGCTATGTCTCCCCCCTCCCCGTACATACACACGTCATGGCAGAATCGCACTTTCAAAGCTGCCATACTGGAAACCATTTGAAAAGTTGCAAGGTAACCTCGCTGGGTCTCCTGCAGTGGGATTTCTACATTGTACTTACAGCTTTCGCACTAGAGAGGAGTCTGAGCCAAAACCCTACTTCCAAGCCTCAGTCTGAGGCTAACAGGCCCAGGCCCATTTATTGGCACTCATTTACACGCAATAAACGTCTCATTGAGAAACCTTCCCCAGCCTGCTGGAGCACTGTGGCTGTAGCTCTTTGCTCCCTTCCTCCTGAGATTCATTACATAGACCACATGGCAAGAGGGTAGTCCTATCCTGCACCACCTTGGGCAAGTCCCTTCACCCCGACCCAGCTTGCCCTCCCATAAGTGGGGAGGAGTCAATAGCATTATCTGTCTAAAGTGCATCGATACCAGTGAAACGCTCACATGGATGCAAGTTATTATTATGGGCCAGATCCTAAAGAGCACCCCAGCTCTGCTCAGCATGAGCACAAGGGGCTTTCCACCACCTTTCAGATCCTCAGCTCTGACCCTGGAGATGCTGCTCTATCTTTTTCTGCCTGGAATTCTCCCCACAGTCCCGCTGTGCTTCCACCAGGCAAGAAGAGCCAGAGTGAAGGCTTGGCTATGTCCCTTTCTCTCCCTGGTACAACCCCAGAACAGCACCTGTGCTAAGAGAGTCAGGACCAGGTACCATAGATCTGGCTATACCAGGTCTACTCCATCTAAGGATTCCCAGAGAGAATCCCCAGATGCCCCATTATACAACTGGTGCAAGAATCTGGCCCTGTTAGTAGCTGAGTTATCTTAGTACTAGAAAAGCTTCCTGACTCCCCCAGAATGTTCCCTGAAGCATGAAGATGACTATCAGAATTGTTCCAAATGCTCTCAGTGAAACCTAAAATCTTTGTCTGGATTTGGGTTAAATTTACAGGCTTGAAACATAGTTGAAGTTTGCACAATGTTTCACTAAAATTTTCCCACTGCTGAGCTAAACTGGGCTGATTTTATGGGATTTGAGTTGAAAACAAGTGAAATTCCCAGTTGTGCAAACTTCTGATGTGAACTATGGCAATTTTGCCTGGGTTCTGCTTTGTGATGCATCTGAACCAGAAATTCAGAGTGAAAAGTGCTTTGAAGCCAGGTGGAGTGGAATCAAATCAGAAACTCATGGGGATTTCTTAAGTGTACCTTCCCTAGTTTACACAGTCTTAACTGATACATTCCAAATCCATCTCTTTAGAGACACACCTGAGTCATACAGTTTAGTTATGGATCTAACCTCTCCCAAAGTTCAGGAGTGTTTGCATTAGGCTGGAGAGTGAGAGGTTGGATTGCATCTATTTCTAGTAGCTAGGGTTGTTGCAAATGGCAGTCAATAAGCTAGGCAAGATATTCACCTGATCCCAGGTCTGGGAACCAAGTGCTCTTATGTTTTTAGTCTGTCTTTAATGGATTCCCTCTCTCTGTATCCTTAGCGAATTCCATGGTCTTTCAGTGTCTGTTTCCCCATTTACCATGGTTGTATTACTATAGCACTTAGATGCTCCAGTCATGGCCTAGCACTCCCACTGTGCTAGGTGCTGTACAAACACAAGACAAAGACGGTCCCTGCCCATCTATAATATGAGGAAGCTACCCACATCCCAGGTATATTGTGAGACAGTTAATTAACATTTACAAAGCTCTCTAGCTGTTGCTAGTCCTATTCCTGGACATAGCCAATCCCTTTATAATCTTACTGAAATGACCATATTTGCTAGAGATAGGCCCAAACCTAAATCCCAAATCTGATCAGCCCCACACCCAAACGTTGTGACTAGCCCTTATCTCTATGATGGCCCAAGAGAAACCCCTGGATGCAAACCCCACCGAACATTCAGATCCGAACTCCTTTCCTCGGGCTGTCGTTTTGAGTTCGTGACTCACCCTTTGACCTCCCAGTGCAATGCTAATGCCAAGAAGGAACAGAACTGTAGAGGAGAGTGAATCATTGGGCTCTGGAAGGCAAGTGAGTTACCAGAGAGCTGCACCACCTGCTGTAATCATGAAGACCAAAAAAACCCCACTCAAAAACCCACAGGAAAAAACGTTATTTCCCAGTATACAGTTGCTTGGAGAAGCAGCGTACAACAGGAAAGGGTCCCATGCACTTTCAGTAACCCACAGCAATCTACAAACTGACTTAGACCATGCATCTTGATTTCACAACTTCCATTTTTTGCTAACAGGCAATTTCTGTTACCCGGGGATGATTTCAGCTTTCTGAGAAATTATATATGGCAATGTGCTGATCCTACCAGCAGGTCTGCCCCAGTCAGAGCAATCAGAATAGTAACTCTTAGCACATTACTTTGCACTCTGCATTGTCCAAATGCTTTGTAAGCGTTAACCCATCCTGCCTGTGTTGTGCTGCAGTTACTGTGCTGCCGGATAGCCTGGGTTGTATGCTTCCGTTACATATTCATATATACCCACCCCCAGACCATCTAAGGAGACACTGAGTGCACTGTGCACGCAGAGGTGAGCATATAGGAAGAGCAAGCTTCCATCCCCTCGCTGAGAAGGAACCAGATGTGCAGAGGGAAACACTGGTAGATTTTTGTGCAAACAGAAGACTTGACCTCTTGTATCGAGGAGCTCCACCCACTACAGTCAGAAGCGACAGAGCCTGTGTTTGGTTTGGGATTAGGCATTTGCATAGAAAAGCTTTAGTCCTGCTGCATCAGCCATGGGGCTCAAACTCGGGGAGAAAGCCGCTTCCTTCTTCTTTGAATATGACACCCCCCGAATGGTGCTGGTGAAGAACAAGAAAGTGGGACTCATCTTCCGGCTGATCCAGCTTGTGGTCCTTGGATACATCATAGGGTAAGGCTTTTCTAGCTCATTACATAGCCTTTCATTTCAGTGAGAAATTCCAAATGGCAGCTCTTCTGAACTTTCCAGATACTATACCTGCTGACTAGCCATTAAGTCAATGCTAGTGTTGCCACATATTCAGTTCTTGGCTGTCTTGGTACTGGAATTTCTGTTCGGCCCCCTTCTGGATGCGAAGTAAAGCTGAGCCCTTGCCGCTTATGATCCTTAGACACCCTGAGCAGGGGCATTAGCTAGATTCTAATGTTGTGAGTAATTATATTTTGTCTCCTTACATCTCCCAACAGTTTCACCTGAAAACAGTATTCACTTTGCCCTGAGCTGTTTGTTGAGCTGTGTTGCACTGCACTGTTAAATAGATGCTGTGTTAAACCCCAGAGGTGGCTACATGTCAGTGATGAGTGTAACAATCCCAGTACGTAAACATCATAAATCATAGTAAGCTCACTGGAGGAAAGGCCTTCTATAAGGGCCTGATCCAAAGCCAATTAAGTCATTGGTTCAGGCCCTCAATGCCTGCTGCTGTTACTATTTTCATCATATTAACCCTAAACTTTGTAATTTGTGAGACCCAAGCAGCTGAAAGAGGGAGGAGGAGGAGTGGAGGGGAATAAGGCCATACATTTCCTCCATCTCTGGTCCTGCTTCCCAAGAAGGCGGTAAGGACAGCCTATGGGTTAAAGAATGAGCAGGGGATGAGCAAAAGAGCAAGGCGCAAATGTCTGCTTTGCTTTGTTTGTGCTTAAGGCCGGACCTGAAGGCAGCTAGAGCTCAGCAGAAACTGTTTTAGACAGGGAGTAAATAAAGCAAACGTGTCTAAAGCTCCTCACAAACTGAAAAGCATGTCCTGATCCTGGGTGTTTAGAGCTGTAGAAGAATCTTCCAGCAAGAGTTCACGTGCCCTGAATTGCCTGGGAAGTTTTCACCACAAGTTTCTTTCTAAAAACTGCAACTGAACTGGCCGCCCCCAGGCAGCAATCAAACTCTGTAGCGTGGCGCTGGGTGTTTTTCAAAAAGAGGTCAGAATCGCTGCACCCTTTGCCCAGTGAGCCTAGCCACATATTGAACAATCTCACCACAGAGTATGCGTATGATTCAGAGTGCATGTGGGCCACCGCAGTCGCTGAAATACACTAATGTAGGCAGTAAAGTCCCTGCACCAGCCTCCATCTCAGGGCAGGCCAGATAAGGAGCATGGTAGATTCAGCACATCTGCTGCAGCCTCTCCTGGTGAGGCTGCTGTGGAGTATCCAAAGGAACTTAAACTGCCCTTCTAGGATGGGAGCCTTGAAGGAGGGCTACAGTGGTGGAATGGGAGTAGAAGATCGGCTCCTGCTCCCATAGCTATTTGCACCTCTCTATGCCAGGGGGGATGGATCCGCTGAGGTGTATTCAGTGATGGAATAATATTGATTTCCCCCACGTACGCTGAAGATGGGCAAAGTCCTAAAGATGGACCTCAATCCCTCTTAGGAAATACTTGCCAGAGGGCTTCTAGCTTCTAACAGCAGAAGGCTTGTTACCTCGCATGTCTAATGGCTGAGGTAGGACTGTGAGCGATGCTTGGCTTTGTTTAACTCTTGTGGATGTGCAATTAGTAGCATTTGCATGAGAAGCAGCGAGTGCATACCCTTTATCCCCAAATAATCATTGCTTAGAGGCAGGGCAGCAGCCTCACAATGGGGGGACGATGGTGGTGAGAACAGTAATTGCTGCCATTGGGACCCTGCAGGCCCTGGATTGCCACATTTGCTGTCTGGAAAGTGGCTGAAAAAAACCTACTTTCTATGAAAGAACAGAAATGATGTTTGGTTCTTCCCTGCCCCACTCTTTTCTGACCAGCCCCATCTTCAAATCTGAGCTGTAGGGCTATTGCAGAACGGGATAGCTTCAGCCTCCATGTAGGGATCAAGGGTGAACACAAACCAGAGGAGTCGGGGAGGGGAATACGGACTGCAAAATATTGGAGAGAAACAGGCAGGAAAGCCTATGCCATGGCTCCAAAGCCAGAATCCAGTCTTTTTTTTTTTAAATCTCAGCAGGTAGGTGCAATAAAGACACGAACCATGATATGCTGGCAGCATAGGCAATAAAAATGGCTGCCAGGTGGGTAGAAGGGTAATTCTAACCCCCCTTTCCCCCCACCCTTTTTTGAGAAGGGTGAAACTTGTTTAACTCCAACATCAGGCCTGGGAGAAAAGCTCCTTCTCTGTGTGGGAGACTTTTGCTTGTGGACTGTGTTGGCCATCTCTGCCATACCAGATTACATGTACTGTAGCCTCTAATGGCCACAAGTGCTCAGCATCTCAGCTGCACTATCTGTCTAATGGAGTTTCTTCCTGTTTCCCCAACTTTCTGCAGATCATAACTATATTCTCCCTTAATGAACAAGCCTGAGGAAGTTAGACTTCTTTTATCTTTGAAAGCAAGTTTGCCAGGCAGGGTTATTTTTACATTTCATATGTAAATGAGCCCAGTTCTCTTGAAGAACAGTTTGTTGGGCAATTATTATGGCACTGGGTATCCTGCCTGCCTCTGGGAAGAAATGATATTGCAATGACACCAACTGCTGCATATTCAGCCATAGTAGTCATTGATAGCAAAGATAGAACCTTTAGTTTCCACTTGACCTAAAGGAGATTAGGCTTGAAATTAGACCAGAGATTACTAACCATCAGAGGAGTGAAGTTCTGGAACAGCCTTCCAAAGGGCGCAGTGGGGGCAAAAAACTTAACGGGCTTGAAGACTGAACTTGATAAGTTTATGGAGGGGATGGGATGATGGGACTGCCTATGGTGGGCATGTAGCTGATGTGCAACTGTTAGCAGCAAATGTCCCCAATGGCCAGTGATGGGACACTAGATGGGGAGGGCTCTGAGTTACTACATAGAGTTCTTTCCCAGGTGTCTGGCTGTTGGTCTTACTGAAATACTGAAGGTCTAACTGATTGCCATATTGCGGTCAGGAAGGAATTTCCCCCAGGTCAGATTGGCAGAGACTGGGGAGTTTTTGCTTTCCTCTGCAGCACGGGGCATGAGTCACTTGCAGGTTTAAAGTAGTGTACATGGTGAATTCTCTCTAACTTGAAGTCTTTAAGTTGAGGACTTCAGTAACTCAGCCAGAGGTTATGGTTCTGTTACAGGAGTGGGTGGGTGAGGTTCTGTGGCCTGTAGTGTGCAGGAGGTCAGACTAGATGATCATGGTGGTCCCATCTGGCCTTAAAGTCGCTGAGTCTTTGAGTCTATTAGTTTTCAGTAGCAACAGGACTTGGACGTTCTCATGCTAGAAGCAAAGTTGGGGTTAGCCCACTGACAAAAACAGAGGCAGCTTTATATCTCTGTAGCTTCCTCTTCCTCTGTACCCTATATTTATCTATGTGCATCCTAAGATAGAGTTATCAATGCTCTCCAAGCACATGCAGTCATTACTGCATGGGCCTGTGGGTTTTTCTAATCTGACAAGTTTACATGCAGAGACTTTTCCAACTATGGTGAGACTGTAATGCTATTTCATTTGTATTTTCCCTCCCGTTGTCCTACTGGGTTTCTTTTACCACGGAGAGGGTTCAGAAGGAAGTGAGCATTAGCTTACACCATGTGAAAAAATGATCATTTGTTTGTCTTGGTGTGTGCTGTGTACAGAATGCAGGTAGCAGATACGAAGCATCCTGTTCCTGCCAGCCCCAGCAACAGTGAGGGTTAGCCAGCTGGATCTGAACCCAAATCCTCAGTCTGAGCATCTCCAAATATTGAGGAAGTTGTTATAGCACAGTAGCATTAGGAGGCCCCAAGATCAGGGACCCATTGTTCTGGGTACTGTACATGCCTAGGAAGACAGTTCCTGCCCCAAGAAGCTTTCAGGAAGAACGACGACGATGATTAGGGGTATAGAACAGCTTCCATATGAAGAGAGATTGAAAAGTCTGGGACTGTGCAGCTTGGAAAAGGGATGACTAAAGGCAGATATGATGGAGGTCTATAAAATCATGATTGGTATGGAGAAAGTCAATAAGGATGTGTTATTTACCCCTTCAGGTAACAAGAACTAGGGGTCACCCAATGAAATTAACAAGCAACAGGGATGCTGAGGGAAAGATGCAGACAATGTTCTATCCCCTGGTCTAGTGTGGGAACACACAAGAAAAATATCAGTTTCAGATTTCTAACTGTCTAATCCTATGCCAGAAAACTAAAACGCAAGTCTGGTTACCAATAAGACTCTTCTTCCCACACTTCCAGTGGGTCCCAGCCATGCTAGAGAATGATATGCAGTTCTTCTACTGCCGGGAGAATCTTGGAAGATATATTTACCAGTAAAATATGCAAGAACCACAAGTCTCAATTCCCTCTGGATTCCCAGCTGCTGCCTCTGCCAGGAAGGCTCATTTTCAAAACCAACCCCTTGCCCCCCCATATACACACTTAGAAAAAGGTCTTTTAAATGACAAGTAGTTCTACAGGCAGCAAAAACTGGGGGGCTCACTCATTTGCCTAGGATCCATCAATTATTTGCCTGAGCACCCCAGCTATGGTGGCAAGGTTCAGGGCCGGCTCTAGGCACCAGCAAACCAAGCATGTGCTTGGGGTGGCACATTTTCAGGGGCAGCATTCCGGCCATCCTTTTTTTTTTTTTTTTTGGTGTGTGCTTCAGGCGGCAAAAGCATAGAGCCAGCCCTGGCAGCAGCAGTGTGCGCGGGGGGTGTCCTGGGGCCACTGTGGTTCACGCCGTGGGGGAGCAGCGCCCGCACCGTGTGGCTGGGCCGGGCAGGCTCCGAACAGGGGACACTCGGGCTGGGGGCCATCCTGTGGGGCAAACGGAGCTGCCTGCAGGGCGGCCGCCCCTCAGCGCCGCAGCCGGGGCTGAGTGAAGCGGCCCGAGCTGCCCAGGGACTGCAGCAGGGCAGCCAGAAGCAGCAGGACCATAGAGGGCGGGGCGCTGCTGTGCAGGGCCCACATCCTGCTCTCCAGGGCTCCACTCCCTCTAGGGCTACCGTGCCCCGGCTCCTTAGCCCCTTGCCGGGGTGATCCCCAGCTCTGCCATCCCAGGTCCCAGCCAGTCGTGGCGGCAGGAGCCCTGGCTGGAGGGACCCTGGGCTGAGGTGGGGCCCGGGACCCCCACTGCTTACTCCAATCCTGCCAGCGCCAGACCAGCTGGAGGCGAGGGGGGAGTCAGCACTGTTGGCGGGGAGCCCAGGGCTGGAGTGGCAGGGGGCAGTGGTGGGGGGCATGAGAGCCCAGGGCTGGGGTGGGGGGCAGCCAACAAATTTTTTTCTTGGGGTGGCAAAAAACCTAGAGCCGGCCCTGGCAAGGTTTAGGAAACCTGGGCTGGAGATTTTGGCACAACCAAGGCATTCTTCTTGTTCCCCTTCTGTTTGGCTACAGATGGCATTAGGTTCCTAGTCCAAGTGTACAACCCCATCTACTGAAGCAGGTCTACGCTGGCTCTGAGCATCTACTGCCTTAGAAAAATTGCAAGACAGGCCCACAGTCACTTTCTTATCTAGCCCCCAGAAACATGCTGCAATGGGTCTAGGCAGCAGCCAGGCACTACAGCTGTTGCTGCACAGGTGACTACTAAATCTGGTAGAGCTGGCCCTGTAGAAGTGTTGCTTTCTGTGACTCAGTAGGCAGAGAGCATCATTTTAGCCCTATTAGAGAGACAGCGTGGGTGAGGTAATATCTTTTTATTTATTGGACCTACTTCTGTTGGTGAGAGAGACAAGCTTGCGAGCCACACAGAGCTCTTCTTCAGGTCTGGGGAATATCCTTTGTCACTGTGGGAACGTTACCTTTCTGTTAATGGAGGCAAGTATTGCAGACCTGCCTAATGCTCTGGGGCTATGGGTATTGCAATGTCTCTCTAGGCGCCAGGGCCATCTCTTCTTTTGTTAAATGCATTTGCATTTTATTTCAATAGGGAATACGTTACATGTGACAGCACTGGAAACTGCTGAAATCCCTCAGCCACAGCTGCAGTACGAGCTTTCCCAGCCAGGTTGCTCCCTGCAGCGTCCGGCAATGGAGGAGCCAGCTGCATGGCTAAGAGGGCAGTTCAGTCTCTGTGCTCATTAAGGCCCCGGGTGCCCTCAACTCCCAGTGAAGTCAATGGGAGTTGAAGGTGCACAACACCTTGCTGGAGGCTCTCATAGAAGCAGGCCCTTTTGTTCTTGGCTTCTCTGCTAAAAACTTGGTGCTCTTCAGGCTGCTATGGCTGTAGTTTTAAGATGGGAAAAGGGAAACACTGGTGATGCGTGTGAATTTTTGCTTCGGTGTGTGAATTGTCTGCAAGGAGCTGGGCTGAGGCTGAGACCACTGTCTTGTTTGGTGGAGGCCACCCAACAGCCTTTTAGTCACTGCTGGATGGGTCGTCAGCAGCAGGGATTGAACCTGGGATCTCTGGATTGAAAACCATGAATCTCTCTTTCCTGAGATAGAAGATTCATGTTTGTAGCGGGCTCATCAACCTCTATATACAGTCCTGCCTCCACTACAGGGGGACACAGCACCACACTCAGTGGGTTAGGTTAATGGATTAGGGTTGGATTTGAAGTGGCATCCTAGGGGCTTTATAGTTCATTTCCACTCCCCTAAACTACCATGCAGTTCTTCCCTCAGCAAGAGAAATGCTCAGAGTGCCCAAAAATGGAAGGGATGAAATTCACCCATTATTAACACCATATGCTAATCAGCTGATTGCAGCCTCTGACATAGCCACATGGTGAAGGCAGCAGAGGACAATTACAGGCACCCGCCGCAGCTAATGACCAATGTTCACCACCGCTGCCTCTATGCTCTCCTAGAAAACGCCCCCAGCAGAGCCCTCACTTTGCATGCCAGAGCTAGTGGGATCCATGCCCACATTCTGCAGGGGATGAAAACCAGATCGCTCCTTTTTTAGTCTGATTGACTCTTATGTGGATGATTCCACAAAGTGTTGGATTTCAACCCAAAATGGTCACCTGGCCTTGTTTACAATTTCTCAGAGTTGATTAAAAGACAGTTTGTTCATGTACTATGCTAATTAATGTTAAAATCTGGCCATATTGAAAGTATTAATGGCCATATAAATGTGATGAACCATTCATAAAGTAATCTGTAAACTAATATTTAGACAACTGACTAACATAACTTACTGCCGCAATCCTCAGCTTGCCAGTTGTCAGCTGAGACCAAGTGTTGGCTAATCATTATCCTGAGTTACATCAACCATACATTGCACTGTGAGACAGGGTGATGTTTAGACCATTCAATGTTGCTCTGATTTAATTTAGTCTGACAGAGGGTTCTGTCACACACTTGATCATGAGGTCAAATTCAGATTAAAAGCAGGGAAATTCAAGCAGATCCCCCACCCCCCGCACAGACTACATTGTGGCTAACTTCCTGCAAAATCAACCCATGCCATCCACAAAAGCTGCCGAATTCACATATGTAAAGAACATGCATTTTAGTTTGTAGATCTCTTTCTTTATGGAACTATCACACGTTTTGTGCCATTGTTGAAATCTGGAGACACTGACATTAATTTAAGGGGCGGGGGGTGGGGTCGTGTTAGGAAGTGGTTAGAAAAGAGAACTGTAAGTTAGGACTTTCTGACTAACACCGTCTGCCTTAGATTTTTCAATTCCTAATTTTATAATCTTTGAAAAGGGAGAGGAGATATTTCCTCACTTTGTGGTGGTGTAGTAAGGCTGAAAGAGTTGTTTCTGTAGAGCACTTTGAGGCCTATAGATGAAAGAGGCTACAGAAGAGATTGAAAGACCTTCAAGATACAGGTTCTGGCTTAGGTCTATTCCTGCAACCCTTCTTCATACAAGTATCCTTGGTGGAATCAGTAGACTTGTTATGTGAGCTAGACTTGCAAGATCTGCAACACGTTAATATAGCACTTGCAAATGTGAGAGACTTGGCTGAAAAGTCTCTCAAAACAACCTTCCTTGAAGGTATTTTAGGTGTTCGTAGTTCTGGTCCAAGCTCTGACCAGGACTTGCCGGTTCGCACAAAAAGGAATGGTAGTTTTTTTTAAACACCAAAGTTTGGTTTGGGCTAGGTTCAAATTTTGAGTGGGTTTCGGGGTGGTTTCTGTTTGAATTGAACCAATTCCTGTTCCCCACCAGGAATTTCAAAATATATTTCAAGATATTTTGCACAGAAATAACTCAGTAATAATGCTTTTCAAATCTACCTATAGCGCCTTCCATCTACAATTTCAAGTACTTTACCAACATGGCTGAGTTAAGACTCACAACACTGCTGTGAGCTGGGTAAGTTTTGTTACCCTCATTTTGTAGATGGGGAAATTGAAACCCGTAGACTCGGTTAAGGATCACATTTTCTAGCTTGGCCTCTACTTCTGAGTGCCTCAGAAAGTGTCCAACTTCAGAAGCCATGTGAGTCTGATTTTCAGAAGGGCTAGCGCCATCACAGACCTAGTGTTGGGGATGCTCAGCACCTCTGGAAGTCAGGCCTTTGGGTTCTAAAGTGGGAGACCCAAAGAAACCAGGCAATGCTTGAAAACTTAGGCAACTCGGTTAAGCCCAACGTCACATAAGGAGTCAGTGGCAAAATGAGGAACAGAACCAGGTCCCCAAACACAGTACTGTTCTTCAACCACTGCACTGTGCTTCCTCCTTCTGAAATATCTGTGCTTTTCCCATTCTGCAAATGGAGCCCATTCTATGTCTACTCCATCCTGGTAACTAGACAAAAAACAGATACCCCACTGTACTCCTAATGAAAGTGATGTTCTGTAACTCATCTGAATGACTTTGTTTGCCTAGGTGGGTTTTCCTCTATGAGAAGGGTTATCAGTCACAGGACGGCATCATCAGCTCGGTCTCGGTGAAGCTCAAAGGTTTAACTGTTACTAACATTAGCGGGATAGGCCCACACATCTGGGACGTGGCCGACTATGTTTTCCCACCTCAGGTAAGGAGGAGGGAGGGCTTTTTTCTAATCACTGTCCTTTATTGGCACCTTGCGGAGGAGAGGGAACCAGCAAATGACTCTTCAGCTCTACAGCCTTCTCTGTGAATTGGCAGCATGTGCTGGGCTACCACTGTCTGAAAGGGCATCTGTTCTGCAGCACACTAAGGGCCTTATTTCTAGAGGTCCTGAGCATCTGCCACTTCCCTTAAGGTCAATAGGAACTGAAGGTGAAGCACCTCTTAAAAAAAAATCAGACTACAGGTTACCGTCAGCTCATGACTAGTTACTATTTACTGGGGGCTCCTTGTCCCCTCTCCAAACCAGGGGGTCCAAACTGCTGATGAGGCTCTGGGGAGGTGCAACACCCATCAGCAGCCCAAAATGATGTATCCCCAGGAGACAAAACATCACCGATAGTCATTGCTGGCCCCATTGTCCCTCATCTCCTTATCTGACTGGGTGATATTTCGTCTCTATTTCCTCCTACTGCTCCCCCTTGTAGCATCTGTACTATCCATGGGAGAGACTGCCTGCCTCTCATGAGCAACCATCTGGTTAAGTCTTTAAAGTAGCGGTGTTGGTAAGAGGGTTAAGGATGAGTCTGCCTAAGGGAGGAAAGATGGGCAGTATGTGTTCTAGGTGGGGTTGTTTACCGCCTGGGCCATGGTCAGATGGAAGGTTTTTGCATAACAGTAACACCTTACACCCAGTAACTCCCCCCGCACCATGATGACTCACTTGAAAATAAGTTTCCACTTTTGACTTGATCGCATTCCTCTTTGTAGGGGGACAGTTCATTTGTGGTAATGACAAACGTCATTATCACCAGCGGACAGAAGCAGGATATTTGCCCTGAGGTAAATAGAATTGTTTTATATTTGCAGAGATTTTCTTTTTTTAAATTAGGTTTATTAGGGATGGGTGAATAAATTCAGGGGGAAAAAATCAGGCCTCTCCCCACATCCCAAATATTTGCCTAAAATTCCAGCCAATCCCCCAAATGAAAGAACTTGTAGAGAATTTACCCAAACTCAATCACACCTCAGTGTTTGAGTCCAAGTTTTGTGGAAGCTTCAGGTCAGTTCTTATTGTACCACACTGTATTAATCCATCATGTATCATCATGGGAAACTGAGGCACAGAGGGGGAAGAGACTTGCTCAAGGTTGCAGAACTGGGGATAGCTGCTCTACTGACTCCTAGTCTGCTGCCCCATCCATTGAACCAATGATGAGACTTTGGAACTGTCTTGCTTTGGCTGGTTATTTCAATATGAAACCTGGAGTCACAAGTTTCCTCTATGCCTTGTGATAGGCAAGTCAGTTCACAAAGAATTCCTCCCTAATGGATAAGAGACACGCCAGGGTGGAATTGTTCCCTGTAGTAGCAAAGTCCCCTCTCTTCGGGGGTAACACAGCCCATTATTTTCCCACCAATTTGCTAGTAGCAAGCTTCTGATCTTTAGCTTTATGGATATTAAGATTTTTGGCAAAGAAATATGCTGTTTATAATGCAAGGGAAAGCTACAGTTAATGTGTTGGATGCACTGTACTACAGTTGCTTTCCATAATAAAACATCCCTAGTACTGACAAACTCATTAGCAAATCTATTTTCAGCCTCCTCCATCCTCCCCACAGGATTTGCCATGTCTCAGAAATCCAAAAGGATTGCAAGGAAACCTTGTGTTGCAGTACATGGTCTTCTGCAGCTACCTGCAACAGTCACCTGGCTCAATCTCTGCAGTCTGCTGAGAATTCTAATGCCATTTAAAGGATTTGGATGCTCAAGTGCCCATTAATTTTTAAATGGAAATTTGAGCATGCAAATCCCCTTGAACACCATTGAGAATCCAGCCTACATATATAACCAGGACCAGTACAGGGCCTTTGGGAGGGTTGGATTATCTACTACAGTTGATTAGCTTGCTGGAGTTTACCCCCTGCCTCCTTTGTACTTTACGCCTGAGGGCATTCTGTGTCAAAAAATTAAAAATTCTGCGCACGATATTTTAAAATTCTGCAAATCGTAGTTGACAAATAAATGTGGAGGCTCCAGCATGGCGCTGGAGAGCACAGGCCACTGGCTGCTCAGAGGTGGGAGATCACTGTACAGCTCTCCCCAGGACACAGACTCAGCAGTGAGGCTGCACCCAACCCTGGTCCAAGGACCAGGCCTGCCCCAGAAACACCCCAGGTCCCTGCCCCTTTGTGCCAGGTGCACCAGGTGTGGGCAGGTAGGCTCAGCAAGGCAGGATCCAAATGTGGAAGAGCTTAGTGTCAGGGGATTCAGGTGTGGGTTGAGAGGGTTCTGTGTGGGGGACCTGGGTGCGGCAGGGATCTGGATGCACAGGGGCTTGTTGGGGGGTTCTGGGTGCAACTACGCATACACAGTGACGCAGAATTCCCCCAGGAGTAGTACTTGTATTCACAAGATGCTATCTCTAGTGAGGCAGGGGATGAGATTGCAGTATCTTCTTAGGCCCAACAGTGAAGACAATCAGATTCCCTAAGGATTTTCCACTCTCCTTTTCTGGGAATGGCCACCTAGAAAATCTGCCTCCCATAGGGCACAATTCTCAATCCAGTTTAGGGTTTCTCTTCACTGCAGAGTTGCCTTGCATTATAAATCCAGTGTTGCCCCAATTCATGTCCTGTCCACACACAAAGTCCTTTGAGTGTGGTGGTGCTTTTAACTTGAGTTGACTGGCCCAGCAGGTAGTAAGGATACAGCTCAAATGAGCACAATTTGCCAGCTGCTAATCCAATCAATCACTCAATGCGACCCCAGCGCTATTTTGCAATGTAGCTGCTCTCACTAGAACTAGGCTAGTTTGAACAGTGATAACTCGAGTTACTCTGCAGCAAAGTCCCAGCTTGAGGGCTTGTCTATGAGGAACGTTATGTGCAGCATGCTATATGCTGTAGATTCGCACCCTGGCTTGCTGTGCAGAAATATCCCCACGTAGACAAGCCCTTAGTCTAAAGACAACTGGAATTGAAGAGGGCTTTCCCATGCACAGTATAGAGAGGGATTGCTAGACACCTGACTCCCAGCCACTGAGCGATGTCTTTTTTTCTCATCACAGCTGCCAGATGCAGGACAATGCAATAATGATGGTGATTGTATCCAAGGGAAGTACAGTCGCCAGGGGCAAGGTAAGAAGGGAGGCATTAAGACTGTGAGCTCTTCAGGGCAGGGACTTTGTCTTTTATTGTCTCTGAAGCCCCTAATGTGCTTTTGTTACTATATGAATAACAGGCTGCCCTCAATTCTTAGTCTAGACGGTACAATGAGAGGCATATTGGAAATGCAGAGATTGGATTAGACAGGTTGTTTTGTTACTTTCTCACAGTGCAAGGAAGGTGGCAGTATTTCAGCCTGTCAGCAGAGATGGGTTGAACCCATTTGGAAAAGGTCAGATACATCTGAACATGAGAAGATTCTCTCTTGTTCCCACTCTTTGGAAAAAGGGTCAACCACTCCGACTATTCCATCCACATCTGCCTGTGCACTCCGCAGCAGTGCCTCATTGGCAGCAGAAGCTCAGGTTCAATGCCAGTGTTCCTAACTTCCTTCTCAGGGAGTTTTCTTCCAATCTTAAGGACATGAAGATAATTTAATGAAGGAGGATGGTAGGAAAATGGCTTACTAAGATAGAAACAGGATTGTAATGGGGCATGCTGGTCAGTCTATCTCCTAATATATATTCTACCAGCATGCTCTTGGACTCTATTTAATTATATACTTTGACTTCCAAGGTTTTTTTTAAGCTTATAAACATGGAGAAGCTGACAAGGGGATCTGAGTGACCCTAGTAAGATCTCTCCAGACAACTCCCATATTCCGTGCTGGAGTGATGAGAATCTACCAGAGAGTGACCATTAACTGGTTACTTCTTGGGGTCACTGTTCCATAGCTGCAGTCTGTGCATTTTTAAAGGTTACTTGGGTAAACCTGAAAACTTGTAGGGGAGAGCTACAGGGGTGATGATGCAGGGACACTGTACAACATCTGAATTCTGGCTGATACAGCAGTTTTCGTAGTGACAACTTCAAGGTATCATTGAATACCTCTATATGTACGTAGACCACATCCTTGCTGACAAGGGCTATATCCCTCCCAGGTCATTAGAACACAACCACTGACCATTCAGATGGAAGCACCTTGGACAATATGTTAACTGGTTCTTCTGGTCTTGAGCTTTCTCCTACCCCTCTGCAGAAGGGGTGGGAGAGCAGAAAATCCCCAAATGCAGGACAAAAAAACCCCAGGTGTTCATGCTAGTCTTTAACAACTACAGAGGTTGAGTGAATACGGGAAAGATACACTCAGATATCCGGAGAAAGCCACACAGGAAGTTTTAGGCAGGAAAGGGGAGGAGATGGGCATCCCCTCATGGGGGAGAGGTGTAGTGGTGGTGGTTTAGCTGCAGGATCCATCAACATCAGAAAACAGAAAGCTGACATGGCAGAGAGGTGAAGACAGACAATGCACAGCATGAGAGAGACCTGGATACTACCAGAGTACTCTCATCCCAGCCCAGAGAATACTCTGGAGTGATGAGGAAACTGAGGCAGGGAAATGCCTGTAGGTTTTATTGTTTTTTTATAGATCTGGGTATTTCTCATGCTATTAAATGTAAAGCGCAATAGTGTGTTATAAACTTGCAGAGAGTCTGTTTGTGTTGTATGTGCTACATCTGTCACATCCCCTTGAAAAGTTAACCTGTGAACCCAGAGCATCCACACAGCTGGAGTTTTGGGAAAGGGTATGGTTAAGGATGAGAAGTCTGAAGGGTCAATATTAGTTCCCGGGCCAGGCAGTTGGTCTATGGGATCTCAAGCAAATCTTCTGTCTCACACCCTCTACCAAGGGTGTGCCTAGAGACTCCAAAGCAGAGAGAGCCTGTTCAGATTCTAGAGCATTTTAGCTCACAGGATTCAGTGGCTGGGTCCTTCACAGCAGTGTGGTGAATGTCTAGGAGAAACCACTCAACTAGATCTGTGACAACAGGTGCTGCTAAAACTTAGCAACAATCTGGACTCACAAGGAACAGGATCTCCTGATCCTCAAAGCCTTACTGCTTCCTAACAATCAAAGTGAACTATTTGCTGGAGTAGTCGGGGGAGTCAGAACTCCTGGCATCTGTTTGTGGCTTTGCTGTGGACTCACATTCTTTGGCCATACCCAACTCCCTTAGCCTCAGTCTGCCAGGTGAAATTCACCCCTGTGCAGAAGGCCAGCACAAGACCTATTTTGCTGGTTTAAAGTGTTGCATAGACCCTCTGCACAGGGGTGAATCTGACCCACGTATACAGATAGTGTTATTGTTCCCCCAAAGTTTTAAAACTGAGTGAATTAACCACAGACGAATTGCAAAGCCTCATAGATGCTCTGCTTCAGCATTATTGCTTTCCTTGTGGTGTGTGTGATATTTGCAACCAGGCCTATTGTAATAATTAATTAATTTATTAGTTACTGTTTACTCACAAGCAAGATCAGGGCCCCATTGTGGTGTGTACTGGAAACATACAGTGTAAGAGACAGTCTGTGTCCCAAAAAGCTTACATACCAAACAGACAAAAGAAACAAAGGAAGGATAGTTATCGCTGTTTCACAGATGGGGAACCGAGACACAAAGAGACTACATGACTTGTTCAAGGTCACACACGGAGTCCGTGGCAGAGCTGTGATTTGAACAGTCTTCCAAGTCCTAGGAGCACAAGGCTACCCTTTGTCTCAATAATGTGAGATTTGACAGTGAGCATCTACAACTGTTAGACAGTCCCATAATTCAACTGCAAGTGTGAACTTTAAACCCTGTCTTCTTCAGGTATCATGACTGGGAAGTGTGTAGATTTCAACAGCAATAACAAGACCTGTGAGATTTTTGGCTGGTGCCCTGTAGAAGAGGACAATGAGATTCCTGAGTAAGAAATGGTCCAATTTTCAGTCAGATTTCCCTTCTTGGTTGTGAGAGGTATTGCTAGTATTGCATGTAAGGTTAGGATTGCACTGGGAATAAGACCACTGCCTAACTACGGCTGCTCATGAGCCAAATCCTGAAGCCCCTACTCAGGCAAAACTCTAACGGGGCCAAATGCCAAGCTTGCTGCTCCATGACCTTGGAACATGGCCAGTTTTGCAGAGCAGTAAGTACATGCTTGGTGGTGGGGTGGGGTGGCAGGTGCCATATGTTGCAGTTTCAGGGTAAATGCACTTATATTCGCCCTCCATGGTCCCATGAGGGCATATTTAAGGTTTCTGGCTCCCAATTGTCACCTCTCTTTGGCAGAGACCCATCACTCTCCCTTCAGAATGGAGTCTTAAGGCTGCACAGCCCCCTGCCAGCCAGTCTGATATCCATGGCAAGCCAGTCTACCTAAAGGCCAGCCCCCATGCATTGCTTTCTGTCTCTGAGAGCTCTGAGCAGCATGCTGCCAGCCATTACAAGTTACCACACAGCTCTTTCTAAGCAAGCACGTGTATTCTTAGGAGAAAAAGCATTACAGACAAAACATAAAAAAAACCATTAAAAGAACCTACATGCATGCTAAAAACTTCCCAGAAGTCACCCCCAACTCCAGCCTAGAATACTTGTCAATCATTCAAACCCCACAACTGGGTTTGCCCCCTTGGTTACAAGTTCATGTCAATTTTTCAGTCAGGAACTAGACCTCCCAACTGGACAATTTAGCTGTGTCTTTATACAGCACAGGCCTTTGCTCTCCAGTATCCTGGACCAGGCAATCACCAATCAATGGCCCTCTCCTCAGGGCACAGCTTCAAAAGGCCAGATAACCGGGGTCGTAGAATTTGCATTAATCACTCCCCAGAAAATCAATGTAACACTTATTGTCCCAAAAGTCCATGCCTGCCTGACACATTTCAATACAATGTATTGTTCGTTTAGTGTACAGGTGCTGGGTGGTGTGGCAGCCTGTGACATACAGGGGTTCAGACTAGATGATCTGGTGGGGTCCCTTAAGTCCTTAAGCTTTATTGAACTCCTTAAATTTCCCAGATCTCACATTTGTCTCGCCCCTTATCAGCAACCAAGGACTTTCCATCACACTCTCACAATGTGTATATGGCTGGGAAATTCTGTGGAATGTCTTGCAGAAGTGCTCTATAATGTACATGCCAGAGCAGCTTACCTGATCCAGCAGCAGGTGCCTTCACTGCCTCCTTTCCCCCATCCTCGAGCTGGGAGTCATAATCTTCCCATTTGGATTCTGGTGTGTTTGAGTGGTTGGGGCTGTCATGGTTACAGGGCTAGCTGTAAGTTTGTCCTCTTCCCAGTTTCTCTGAATGCACCATTTGAGGTCTTTTGCCTTTACCACAATTCTTCCACATTTAGACCATCCCTGGGCTACAGCACCCTGTGGATCAACCATTCCTATCCAGCAGGTTCAGCTGAACTCAGGTACCTGTTGTTCTTCCCTGCAGGAGTCTGTGATTGATGGTTTACAGGGATCCGACAGCTTTCCTGAAACAAAAGTAGTATTTTAAATAGTGGAACAAAGCACTTAGAGAAAAAGGATTTTAAAACAACCAGCTCTCTTAGCTAAAGGCTGAATATTGGCAGGCATAACATCTCCAGACACACCGAATGAGGTATCATGTGTCAGTTCCCTTGAACCACTTCTCCCCGGTCTTGAGAGAATGTTCCTTTTTAAACTTGCCACAGTTCTTTTAATCACCTGCATTCCCAGGCCTTTTCCTATCTTGGCATCGTCTCTTAACAACTCTCAAGAGTTTGCTGAGAAGTGTCTTAACTGCAGCCTTTCCCTTCCTGCTTGTTTTTCCTGACAACCACCTATTAATCTAAACCAATATAGTCATACAGTAAACATGCCAATAACCATCTCAACATACTGTATTAATAAATTACAGAGACGCTCCAAATCCATCACAGAGTCTTCCAGACACTACGGCAAAAGTACTTCTCCTTTCAGGGTAAGTCAAAGTTCCAAACAAAGATAGGCTTCCAGCAACTCTCCCAGGGTCAAGCAGTGCTGCAGCTCTTCTCTGAGGCTCAGAATCCTTACCCCGTTTATCCAGGGGTTCCCTCCCCAGCAACCTCAATATACCCCACTAGTGCTGTATTGCCCAAGCCTCTTCCTTCTTCTGTGTACCCTTCCCAGCTTCTTCTAAATCTTACCTCCTCAACTCTTCCCAGCTGTCTGCTCCCCAGCATTCTCTATCCCAGCAATTCTCAACCAGAGGTCTGAGGCCCCCTAAGGGGCTGTGAGCAGGTTTCAGGGGATCTGCCAATCAGGACCAACATTAGGTTCACTGGGGCCCGGGGCAGAAAGCCAAAGCCCCTCCATCCAGAACTGAAGCTGAAGCCTGAGCAACTTAGTGGCGTGGGGCCCTGGGCAATTGCCCTGCTTGCTGCCCCCTAATGTCGGCTCTGGCTTTTACATGCAGAAAAACAGTTGTGGCCTAGATGGGCCATGGAGTTTTTATAGTAGGTTGGGGGGGGGAGACTCAGAAAAATGTTGAGAACCCCCACTCTAGCCCACCATGAAGAACCTCCTGCCAGTCTTTCTCCTGAGCCACAGGCTTGCCTTATATTCTGTAGCCTGTCACATGACTGTCACTTAACCGGACCCCCAATCTCCAGCAGGACTTACTCTCTGTTTGGTCGTGTGATCTTTAGAAGACCTACAAGTCCCAGAATAGCTGTCCTTAAAGGAGCCAAACCTTGGAACACGGCTGGCTGGACCCATGCCACAATTACCCTTAAAGAGAGGACAGCCTGCCCTGTTACACAGGAAATGCAGCTAGCTAATAGAGCACCGGGTTGGGTACATATGAACACACAGCATTTTTCATAAGTTAGTAGGTTCAAAAAAGTTGCCATTGTGCACTGCAAATGGCTTCTTGATTGAGCAGATCTTAGCAGAGGGGAAATTAATTTTTCCCCCTTATATCCCTCATTGGGAGGAGGGTTGCTCCAACCCAGTGAGGTAGCTGAGTAGTCCCCATGCTGCTCCTCCCACTTCCCAGAGTCACCAGAACTGGGGAGAAGCAGGAGCCTATCAGACACATACCCTGCATGCATTCAAGGGATGGGCAACAATAATGGCTCTGGGGTCCTTCTCAGTCATCCCAGCCACCAGATCATATTATGGGTGCTCTGACCAGCCGATCACCAGGATCCCCTCTCTCCTTCCTCTACGGGTGCTTCCAGGCTTTAGGGTGTATTGTTATGCCAGGGTTTTAGTAGCCTCCTCTCTTCCCCAGCAATGATGGCATGAAAAGCCAGGAGCCTTGAGTCCTGGGTATGGGTAGGGCACGACCTGCCCCTTTCTGAGGCTGCACAGAATCTTACCATAGAAAGTAAGGCGCTCCCATCATTGGGAGTGAGAGCCTCTCACGAGCCATGGATTTGAGCTTGTTGCCTTTAGTGGGAGTTTTGCTTGAGGATAAAGACTTCAGAATTTGGCCAACATGTTCAGCAGAAAAGTAACTGAAATTCCTCTGTTCTAACTGTAAAACATCAGGTGCTGTATAGTAGCCAGCTGCAAAACCAAACCCTAGTCTCTGTATCAGCCAATTGGTCAGTGGGTGGGGATGAGCAGAGGACATTTGGCTTCTGCATTATTGCTTCTCCACAGTAAAGTCAACACAGCATATAATGAAAGGAAGCTCCTTCATCAGGCACAAGAAAAGGTTTGTCTGCATGGCAAATATTCCCCCTTCTCTATAGTGCTTCTACCTAGGATACTTTGGAATTCATCTTTTTATCTAGAAAGTGCAAGGACCAGACCAAATCTCTCATTGGGTCCTGAATGTGATCGTTTGGATGCTATCCCATATAATTTCTTTGCATCTATTGTTCTTCCCTTTATTGTAATTACTTTAGATGTTGGCAAACTGAAAGACAAGCACTTGTTAACACATGTATTTTTCAGCCCCCCATTGCTCTTAGAAGCTGAAAATTTTACCTTATTTATTAAGAACAGCATCACCTTTCCCAAGTTTAAAGTCTCCAGGTGAGTAAAATTTTTTTTAAAAGAGATCAAGTGTCAAATCTGTATGACTTTCTTTTTTCTGATCGCTCATGAGTTTGATCCCTGCCACTATGTAAAGCGATGTAGTATTGTACTTATAGCTTTTGGCTCATTTGATGCAGAAAACACCATCTTTTGTCCCTGAGTCCAGTATTTGGTTGACTGCAGCATTCAATAACAAATCAGTTAGCAGGAATCAGGACTGGTCCTTAAATGAGTCACTAATCAAAATGGGGCCGAAAACTCTGACCCTCCAAACAATAAGACCGCTCATGTGAGTAAAGTTCTGAACTTATTCGCAAGAGCAGGGCCTAACTTTGTAACACGTGGTTTAGTGTAGCTAGGAGCGAGCCTCAGCCTGGGCAGACAGATTTGCACTAGTGTAAGGGCTTGTCTACACTGGCAATTTACAGAGCTGCTAGGGGTGTGAAAAAACACCTCAAAGAGTGCAGCAAATTTCAGCGCTGTAAAGCGCCAGTGTAAACAGTGCACCAGCACTGGGAACCACGCCCTTCGTGGAGGTGGGTTTTTTTTTAGAGTGCTGAGAGAACTCTCCCCCAGTGCTCTGCCGCGACCACACAAGCCCCGTTAAAGCACTGCCAGCGTAGACTAGCCCTAACTCACACACCTTCTGGGTGTGGTGTTCTGTCCCATCTAGTGGCACTGGGACCACTTCGAGAGAGAGAGTTAAAATGAGTCTGCTCTACAGCCTTAGCTAAGAGCCAGTTGGCTTTTAGCTCACGCAGTAGAGGCTCATGCTCTAAGATCCAGAGGCCCCACATTCAGTCCCACCCGCTGACAACCAGAGTCTGCTGGTGTTACGCTAGCACACTAAAAATAGTGGCGTAGACGTTGCTGTACTGGCAGAGACTCATTCGCAGCTACACTGAACCATACGTTATAAAGTTAGGCCACCTGAGCTGAGACACAGGAGATTGGGTGGCTAGCCCGAGCCTCTGCAGCAACGTCCACACTGCTCTTTTTGCCGTGGTAGCTCAAGCCCAGCTAGCATGAGTCTGTCTACCCAGACTGGGAAGCTCACATGCAGCTGTAGTGTAGCCATACCCCTAGTGGCTAGAGCACCTGATCGGGACTCAGGAGACCTAGTTCTATTCCCAGCTGTGCCACTGACCTTGGACAAGTCACTTTGCCTTCTATATGCTTCACTTTACCCATCTGTAAAATGGGGGTAATCATGTTGACCTCCTTTGTAAAGCACTTTGAGATCTACTGATGAAAAATGCCTACATAGGAAATAGGTAGTATTATAAGGAACACTTCAGCGATGTAAAACCTGCTGCGTTGGTGCTAGCATTCAGCTGTATTTGGCTGTAAATGGTGTCTAATTTTAATCTTAAAATCAGAGAAGCAGAGATTGCAATGAAATTTACTGGAGAGCTCAGTTGTCATGGTACACACCTCTCCTCTTTCTCTGTCTTTTTATTCTTCTGAAGGCTGAAATATAAAATGAAGTACTACAGTGGGAGCAGCTAACGCACCAGGACAATCTAGATTGTATAGAAATTGTCAAAGACCCTTCACATCATTACAATTTATGCTTCTATTACAGTAATTGATTTAGGAAATAATTCCCTCAGTGCCTCTCTGTAAACTGTCTCTCTGACCAAACGAACAAGTGTAAGAGGATTTGTTGCTAGTTGCTAATTTGATCCAGAACAAATGAACAAAAGTCATTTGTGCTGGGCATGACAGATTTCCCTTCTGTAGATTTGTACTGTCCCTGTACTATTTATGAGGTTAAATACACAGTAACCTGACATTAATCCATGCTGCTCTCTGAAGCAGCATGTATTCAGTAGAGTCTGTCCATTACTCAGTGCCATGGATTGCCAGTTCACCCAAGACTCCCAGGAGAGGTGAAAGAGAATAAGATATTCCGAAGTTGTAATTAGGTGAAATGCACAGAACCCAGCTAAACAAATCCCTCTGTCATATTTTGCCATCACTATCTTAATTTCTGCATGACAAAACCATGTTACAAAGTCAAAATGGGACCAGTTACACTAATGTAAATCTAGAGAAACTCCAACTGACTTGAATGAAGTTACTCTGGTTTACAATAGTGTA
The DNA here is from genome assembly GCF_020497125.1 of Mauremys mutica. Classification (NCBI taxonomy): domain Eukaryota; kingdom Metazoa; phylum Chordata; order Testudines; family Geoemydidae; genus Mauremys; species Mauremys mutica. The sequence continues at coordinate 9,819,356 of NC_059090.1, read as the reverse complement.
AGTGAGCGTTATGCCCTTTTGGCCAGGAACTCTTAGTATGTGTTAGTACATCACCTAGCACAATGAGACCTGTCCTGGCTGTACTGCAATATAAACAAACAAACAACAGAAACAATCTGGAGCACTGTGTCCATAATGATTTATAGCTAAAACCCACTCTTCCATTGCTTTGAAAACAGGCTTGTCTCAATCCTTATTTCTGTCTCTGTTTCTCTAAATTATAAGTTTTCTGAAACAATGTAAGTTCTTTGCTCTCGTGTTGCTGATTTTAAAGCACGATGCTCACTGTGGCCTAGCTTTTCGAAAGAGCTCAGTACCCGCTCAGGCATGGAGACAAGTGTCTAGATTTTCAAAAGAACTTGGCACGTTGGGTGCAGAACTCTTATGAGACTCTGGCTGCTGGGTGGTGAGTAATGAGCTCATTTGAAAATCTGGCTTTTTATACCACAACTAATCATAAACTATCACATTTCATTCAGTTGACATGCAGATTCTTTTTTATTCACAGACGCAACCTGGTGGAGGGCATTACCACAAGCTATCTGAAAAAATGCTCCTACCACAAAAACAAAGATCCCTTTTGCCCTGTGTTTGAGCTGGGATACATTGTGAAGGAATCGGGACAAAATTTTCGTGCCCTGGCCCTTAAGGTACACAGATTTCAACTGGTGTTTGCTTTGGTCATGAGAATGAGGGGGCATATGAGGTTGACCAGAAATTTTGTTTGTTTGTTTGTTTTTTGTTTGGCCACTGAAGTGAAAAATCGTCATTAGCACAGCTCTATACCTTGATCCATAGTTCTGACCAATCACTTTATATATTTTGTTTGCAGCAAAATCTAAACTTGGCAAATAGGAGTCAACAAGGTGTGCTTGTTTACACTTCAAGCTGGAGGAGCAAATTACAGCTCAGGGAGACATACTCATGCTAACTCTGACTGAGCTAGCATGTTGAAAGTAAAATGTAGCCATAGTGGTGTGAGCAGCACAAGGCGCTGGATGCCCTATGTACCTAGCAGACATGTCTTCTCCAGCTCAAAATGCAGACATACCCTTAGGGCATGGCTACACTTGCAGATGTAGAGTGCTTTGAGTTAAACCAGCCTTTGGAGAGCGCAGTAGGGAAAGCGCTGTAGTCTGTCCACGCTGCCAGCACACTGGCGTGACCACATTAGCAGCTCTTGCAGCGGCATAGAGAGGAGTGCATTGTGGTAGCTATCCCAGCATGCAAGTGGCTGCAACGTGCTTTTCAAAAGGGGGGGTGGAGTGTGACATGGAGTGTGTTGTGTGTATGTGGGGGGAGAGACAGTGGATTTTTGGGGGGCTGAGAGCATGTCAGCATGCTGTCTTGTAAGTTCAGACAGCAGCAGACCTCCCGCTTCACTTCGACACACACACACACACACACACACACACACACAGCATTCCACAGTAATGGTTGCTTTGTCTCAGAGCAGATAAGCATGCCGGCTGTCAGAAATGGAGCTTTCAAAGGGCACGGCCTGCCTGCAGTGATTCCAAAACAATGACAAGAGTGGCCGCTTGATTTAAGGAGATTATGGCACATTTCTGGAGGCTGATCAGAGCGCAGTAATGCAACACCTTGTTCACACTGACGCTGGGGCACTCCAGAGGGGGTGCATCAAACATTATTCTAGCCGTGGAATCAGAGCACTCTACGTGTCTTGCCAGTGTGGACAGGTAGTGAGCTAGTGCACCCGGGGCTCCTTTAATGCGCTGTAACTCACAAGTGTAGCCAAGCTCTTAGACTACAGAGAAATATGGTCTAATCTGCAAAAAAAGATCAGGAAAGGCAGAGCATTTCGTGCTCATGTTAACAAGGATTATGTGTATTTGCCATGTTGCTGATCACAAGGTGCTACAATGTTGTTTGTTTTAGAACAAATAAAGAGGGTTTTTTTTTCTGTCTCCACCCTTCTCATCCTGTTTGGCTTTTGTATTGAGAAACTCACCACTGCTTTGGTTCAGGCTTTTTTGCTTCCTTATTGCTTTTTGTTAACATTTCCCTCTCCACCTCCACAAGTGCACATGCATGGCTCACACACAAGCCACCTGTCTACATGTTAGCATCTTACACCGGGGAAGAGGAAGAGGTGAAACATGTTACTATGGAGCTGTGTCGATGTTGCTCAGTTGATTAGATGGAAAATGACCTCCTGAATCCAGCACTATCTAATCTGTGCCCCCTCCTCTTCCTCTCTCCTTCCTAACCACAAGAATCTGATATGTTCTCTCCATCACTGGCCCAGCCTCATGAGTGACAGTTCCAAGCCCACAGCAGTTGTGTACTAGCTATTGATCCACTGAGCTGGCTATAAAAGCTAGTAAAACACAGAATCCATGCTACTTACTGTATGCGCAGAAATGGGTCCCATACATGAAGACACTGTACCTCCCTGTTTCCATTTTTTTTATTTGTTGTTGTATTTCCAATGGTAGCCCATTGTAAATGGTTGAGAGATTAATCTTTTCAGCCAGATCTGTCTGTTTAAGGGGTTACAAGTTTATCTCTCTCTAATCCAAGAAGGAGCATCCCTACAGATGTGCATGAGCTGCAAAATTTGGATCCACGCCCAGCCCGCACTTCAAATTTTAGGGATTTTCAGATGCAGGCTTTTGGCTTGGGCCTCTCTCTAATAATCACAAAATAAAAGTCCCTTCTCTCCCAAACACAGGATGTAATCATTCTATCCACCGGCTTGGGCTGTGACGTCAACCCTGCTGCCCAAATCCTTAGTGGAAAGGGTCATAGCTGCTCAGGGTCATGCTTCTAGACACAGGTTACCGAACAAAGAGGAGGCAACCTTGTGAGCACTACAGTGATACCATGTAAACAGCAACAGTCATGACAGCCAGCATTACTAGGCTCCTGTATCCAACATGAGGACTTCCCAATGAAGCTCTTGATCTGCTCTTTCCAAATGGAGCAGCATGATAGTAGAAGAGGCACTGGAGGCTCTACTAGTAACTGAGGGTGAGGCTAGCATGGCAAGTGTGTCATACAAAGAACCAGATGATTGCAAGCAGGAATCCTATGACACTGAGAGTCCTGGGTGAAGAGTGGGAAATAAATCGGCAGGACTATGTATCATGGCTGGATCTCTGGTCCCTTAGTAGCATCTTTGGAGCCAGCTGTGGAGAGTGATTTTATGGAGATGGAAAAAGCATCCCTTTCCAAATTAAAAAGCTAACAAAACCAGGATGCAGCAGAGCACAAATTTCTGCATGATAATGATGTGGCTATTTCCTGTCCTTTTGTCTTGTCTCTCATAGGGTGGGGTTGTCGGTATCACCATAGACTGGGACTGTGACCTCGACTGGCCCGTGACATACTGTAAACCTGTTTACCAGTTTCATGGACTTTACAATGATGACAATAATGTTTCACCAGGCTTCAACTTCAGGTAAGATGGCCCTATTATCTTCTGTTCAGCCTTCATATATAGTTTCTTTCATCCTGGAGGATCTCAAAGCACATTACAGACTCTATAAAAACAGGGATTATTCTCCCGGCTACCAAAATAAATGTCACATTGCATGTGCAAAGAGCAGCCGTTTGCTTTAGACCAGGAAGTGAAAATGCTCCACCTCCCTTTAATCAGTTGTCCTCCTTCTCTCTTCCTCTTCTCACACACCCAGGCACTCACTCCACACTCCTAGCTCTGAGCCACTGCAAAACCCTCCCAGGGTCACCCATATGCCCCAAATTAAAACATCATCATAATCATAACACGATGTATCTCCTTTGCTGAAATGGGTTAGCAGATCCCATAATTGTCACTATAGTTGTGTAGTGCTACACCTGGCACTGCACTTAATAGTAACACGTAGCTCGTATATAGCACTTTGCATTCTTAGATCTTAAAACACAGGCAGTCAGTATCATTACTGCCTCTCTGTCATGACAGGCAGGGCGGCTGGGCCAAATTTGAGTGAGTGACATTGTGACTTAGTGCATGGGGTCAACGATTTGACCTGGCTCCCCTTCTGTCATAACGGGGGGAGAGGGAAGAGGTAGGCAGCCAGGCCAAACCTGAGTGGCACTGTGACCCTCTGTGCCGGGTTCCAATGCCAAGAGCAGGGCCAACCCCCTGGGACAGGAGCCACTCCTGCAGGGTAGGCTTGCTCTCTGACCCTACCAACTCCTCAGAGTCGGCGGTGCCATGCCAGCAGGTGCTGCTGAGAGTGGTCCGTGCTCCCTCAGTGGGGCGAGGAGGAGCAGAAGTACCCAAGCCGATGATTTTGGGGTTCCCCCCATCAAACTTGGATGCTGGGTGGGCTGCAAAAAAAGACAACATGCAGTTGGTGGGTCACCTTATTAATATATTCCAAATGTAGTAAGAGCATGAGTATATTCACTACATGTATTGTCAAGAACAAGGTATTTGTGAGTTAGGCCAAACTTTCCTAAAACCAGCCAGATACCCTCTAAACTGGTACTGCAGTGATCACAGAAATTCACCCCCTACATCCATTCACCCATTAGTGGCACAGGATTCTCAGTCGAATGCCTCATCATAGGTTGCCTAGCTATACATATTGAAATACCAACCCATTTTTTGTATTTGTTTGTTATTCATTTCTTTAGATTTACGTAATAGTAACAAAATGAGAGCCCTGTGCACCGTAACACTTATTCTTCTTGTAATAACATAATACACCCAGTAGCAATAAACAACAAATGTTCAAACAGGAGCAAATGAACTCATCTCATCTTAGCCAGTCGTGAAAGCTTCAGCTGAATATTTTCAGTTCATTCACTGACTTTGATTTGGAAGAGGTCAGCTTCAGGGTAAAATTAATACTAACTAACAAGCTGTTATTTAGCACTTTTCCTCTGCTCTGATCCTCAAAGCACTTTACAAAGGATGTGACTATTATTAGCCCCATTTTCCAGATGGGGAAATTGAGGCATCAAGCAGGAAAGTGACTTGCCCTAGGTTATCCAGCAGGGCAAGAGTCTCCCAAGTCCCAGTCCCTTCCTCTGTCCACTCAGTCACAAAAGTTCTAGTTTCTCAATTTTCTAAGTGGTTTATATTAGTTTGGTTTATCTTTGTTTTCTAAAGACCATGAAAGGCCATTTAACATATTATCTGTCTGATTGGAAAGGTATGCCAAATACTACAGAGATAACGGAACTGACTACAGGACTTTGTACAAGGTGTTTGGAATCCGGTTTGATATCCTGGTGAATGGAAAGGTAACATCCTGTGTGAATTCATTTTAAATTTAATTCACAGATTTCTCATGAGCCTAGCTTTTAATTTCATTGCCAGTTCATGTGTTGTGTTATAATCCACTTCAGTATCTGAACCTAATGCATCTCAGGGTCTTAGAATGAAGGTTGAATGAGAGTCAGGATGGTGCGTATGCCATTTCCATATATCCCTGAAGTTCATTTACTGAAGCAGAGGGTTGAATTGTTTCAGCAGACTTTGTAGGGATGGATATGATTTCTGTTGGAGTCCTAGGTGCTTCCTGCTGTGACAGAGCACTCTCTCTCTCTCTCACTCAATGCAAGTTAGTAGATAAACTGCCAGTAGATGGCAATCGGGAATATGTAGCATAGTTCCTGGTTTTGCAAATGGTTCTCTCTGTACAGCTATTTACACCAGCTATTTACACTTTCCACAATGGCCATTGAGCACTGCAAGCCATCTCCGAAGGATGGTGTTTAAAGATAATAGGTCACAGTCATCAAATCTAATGGTTTGGTCAATCAGAAAATAACCATTGTGAGCTGATGGTCTCTGTCTTTTCCTGGTGCCCACATCCCAGAATCACCCCTACATTAGTATAGATGGCACTCTGGTTGACAGTCTCAGCACAGACATCAAGCATGGGTGTGGAGACAGACTTGCCCCATGCCACTAGAAACTGGTCTCTTTGGGTCATGAGTAATTGAGGAGCATTGCAGGAGGAGCATAAGGAAAGTCACTGGAACTGCCCATCCTTTTCCTGTTCTTTGCCTAAATAGAGAACTGCAGTTGCATGGATGGAAATCCCAGTGTCTTCAGGAATATTCAGTTCACAAAAGAAAAAAGAAAGTAATGGCTTGATATCTAAAATGCCCAGTCACCCCATCTCCTTCTCTAGAAGGGTGTCCACAGCTCCTGCAGAACTTTGAGAGGGACTGAACTCTTTTAGTGGTAGCCACGCAAGGTTCCTGAGCAGGGTCATCTCTAGCCCTACCAGTTCCTTCCCCCTGCAGGATTCCTCTGCTTTATTAAGAGATCCTGCCTATTTTCTCTGATTTTATTCAGGCAGGTAAATTTGACATCATCCCAACGATGACCACGATAGGTTCTGGAATTGGTATATTTGGAGTGGTGAGTATTGCTATGTCCAGCCTGCATGTGAACATGCAAATTATTCTGCTTGCATATGGCACTGAAGTGAAAGTGACTCTGAGCTATAGCAAAATACCAGCTCCACATAGGCATCTGCCTGGCCCTGTAAATGTGGAAATGTGGAAAATGAATAGAGAAGATATTTCCTTGCAGAGCTCATCTATATCCAGATCCCCTAGATATGAACAAACCATGGCGCAATGAGGACTGATGTTAGACAGTTTGCATATCAGCTTGGGCTGCCATCTTGCTGGACCCAGTCAAGCTAAGGAAAGTCAGGCCTGGTCAATATTTTCATGGGTGACCTCCAAAAGAAACACCAGAGCAAATATTTTGGCTGATAGGTAGAGGTCTTCCTTCTGTATATGTACCAAACCAATACCCCAGCATGTGTTTTCAGCGGTGAGGTTCTGTCTTTTGAGGTCAGATACCACATTGGGATCCTGGCTGCTTGTGGCCATTAAAGACTGCATGGCACCTTTTGCAACAGGAAGGGTGTTAAACTTAGGGTGTTAGCCAAATTACAGTTTAAGTAATTACTTTCTGCCTACTTAAGTCCCCTGGCTTGAATCCTGCATGTATCACTTCTGTCCTAAACTAAGGTGCAGCGTGACTGTGCACTATTAAACAGCTGCCATGTTCCATGTCCAAAGTGGATGAAGTGACTGCTGTTTGCAAGGTGCTTTGGGATATTTTGGAATGAATGATGTAGACTTGGGAGATTGGTGCAGATTCCTGGTTTAGAGGATCTAATACTTTAGGTTCTGCCCTAACCATGGTTTGGCCTCTGTGTCATACTTTGTCTGATTTAAGGCATCTATAGTGTGTGATCTGCTCCTGCTGCACTTTCTCCCACGACGGGATTATTACAAACAGAGGAAATTCAAATATGCGGAAATGAGGACTCCCGTGTCTGTAAGTAACAATTCATTCCTCTTTTACCTGAGACTGCAGAGGGCAGGAGGTATTTGTACATATGTATGTGTGTTCATGTATAGAGATTATACAACAAGTGTGTGTGTGTGTGTGTATATATAATGTATATATATATATAGGAGAGCAGCTAGACACTTCCTTCTTTGGATTGGTTGGCTCTAGTGATTATCAAATCCACATAACACTGAACAGAGACTAGAACCCATGACCTTCAGCTCTGAAGTTAGAAAGCCCTTTGATATGAAGAATTTCCATTAGCTCTTTGCTTATTCCCTCAGTGATCCAATCACTTAAGAGCGATGGTCATGTGCCTTTAGAGTGAGGTTTTCAAAAGCAGTCAGTGTTTGCGCTAACTCCGCTATGACTGGAGTCAATGGCAAAACTCCCATTGGCTTCAGTGGGAGCAGAGCTAGGCCAGCACTGAGTGCTTTTAAAACCCCCACCCATATCACCTTAGAATAACATGATAACATTGCAACACTGCAATCCAGGTTGTTTTTCACAGCTGCCTAATGGATCTGGACTGTCAATTTCCATTCAAATTAACAGCTATTCCAGAAATTAAATTTTAATGGGTATTGAGCACCCAGATCTCCTAGATGAATTTGCAAATCTCAGACCTTATGTCTAATGATCCACAGAGTCGAGAGATTGAGTGGGGGTTAAATCCTTTGCTCCATCTACCATGCATCCTACAGGCCAAGAGGTGACTTGCCGAAAGAACTTATTCTTGGGTGTTTTAAAAGAATACCCATTGAAATCTGGGGTAATTCATGAGTCACTGGCCCTACACTTACTGATCTTTCTAGGATACCTTTTAACTAGTGCTGTCAAGCGATTAAAAAAATTAATCGTGATTAATCAAACTAATCGCATGATTAATCAAACTGTTAAACAATAACAGAATACCATTTATTTAAATATTTTTGGATGTTTTCTACATTTTCAAATATATTGATTTCAATTACAACACAGAATAAAAAGTGTACAGTGCTTACTTTACATTTATTTTTATTACAAGTATTTGCACTGTAAAAAAACAAAATAGTATTTTTCAGTTTACCTAATACAAGTACTGTAATCCAATCTCTTTATCATGAAAGTTGTACTTACACATGTAGAATTACAGTATGTACAAAAAACCTGCATTCAAAAATAAACCAATGTAAAATTTTAGAGCCTGCAAGTCCGCTCAGTCCTACTTCTCGTTCAGCCAATTGCTCAAACAAGTTTGTTTACATTTGCAGGAGATGCTGCTGCTTGCTTTTTGTTTACATTGTCACCTGAAGGCGTTCTCATGGCATTGTTGTAGCTGACATCGCAAGATATTTACATGCCAGATGCGCCAAAGTTTCATATGTCCCTTCGTGATTCAACCACCATTCTAGGGGATATGCGTCCATCCTGATGATGGGTTCTGCTCGATAACAATCCAAAGCAGTGCAGACCGACGCATGTTCATTTTCATTGTCCGAGTCAGGTGCCACCAGCAGATGGTTGATTCTTTTTTGATGGTTCGGGTTCTGTAGTTTCCACACTGGAGTGTTGCTCTTTTAAGACTTCTGAAAGCATGCGCCACTCCCCGTCCCTCTCAGATTTTGGAAGGCACTTCAGATTCTTAAACCTTGGGTTGAGTGCTGTAGCTATCTTTAGAAATCTCACATTGGTACCTTCTTTGCATTTTGTCAAATCTGCAGTGAAAGTGTTCTTAAAATGAACAACATGTGCTGGGTCATCATCCGACATTGCTATAACATGAAATATATGGCAGAATGTAGATAAAACAGAGCAGGGGACATACAATTCTCCCCCAAAGAGTTCAGTCACAAATTTAATTAACACATTTTTTAACGAGCATCATCAGCATGGAAGCATGTCCCCTGGAATGATGCCTGAAGCATGAAGGGACATACGGATGTTTAGCATATCTGGCATGTAAATACCTAAAAAAGTGCCATGCAAATGCCTGTTCTTACTTTCTGGTAACACTGTAAATAAGAAGAGGACAGCATTATCTCCTGTAAACGTGAATAAACTTGTTTGTCTTAGCAATTAGCTGAACAAGAAGTAGGACCGAGTGGACTTGTAGGCTCTGAAGTTTTACATTGTTTTGTTTTTGAGTGCAGTTATGTAACAAACAAAAAAAACCTACATTTAAAAAATATACTTTCATGACAAAGAGATTTCACTACAGTACTTTATGAGGTGACCTGAAAAATACTATTTCTTCTGTTTATCATTTTTACAGTGCAAATATTTATAATAAAATATATCATACATTTTTATTTCAATTACAACACAGAATATATATGAAAATGTAGAAAAACATCCAAAATATTTAATAAATTTCAACTGGTATTCTCTTGTTTAACAGTGCGATTAAAACTGTGATTAATCGCAATTAATTTTTGTGAATTAACTGCGATTAATCAACAGTCCTACTTTTAACACAAACTTACTCTGATTTCCAAAGAGTTGGGAATGCTTCACTAAGCATGGTGTAAAACATATTGAGACCAATTGGATCATGGTTACTGTTGCACAAACAGAGATTAGTCTTTATCACTGATGCCGTTGTGGGGTAATCCCTGAAGGAATAATTGTTTCATCTGGTTTGGACTGGGCAATATCACAGGAAAAAGAAGAGGCTTCCCCTTCCTCCATGAGCAATCTGCAGAACAATGTGATGGGCTCTCAGTGAAATGTAAGTGGCCTCCCCTATCTAAGTTAGATGAACCATTGGAAGTTGATGAAGTCACACCATTTGACCCAGTGGTGAATTTGGCCCTCCCTATTTCACACAAGGCATGAGAAAGATGCTGTTAAAATAACAGAGCTGTGGAGAGCAACAAGAGAGAGTTGAAATGGGGTTGCAGATGTGGCTTATGGTTGGTTAAATCAACAGATGGGGGCCATAAAATCTTAACAGGTGTTAATGTTTCATTGTGTGGCTGGGTGGATGCCCTCATCATGGAGATAAGATCTGGGGTGAATGTCCTGGGTTACTCCCTAAAGTTCTGGGTGTGACTATGGCAAAGTCAGCTGAAGTACAGCTCAGCTCAGAGCTGTTCCTCCTGGGGAGGTGCTGGGCAGGAAGACCCATCCAGGAGAAGGTGGTGATGACTTTTACTGAACCTGTCTCTTTCTTGGCAGGGTCTGCACTGAAAGAAGAACCTGCATCCTCTTCCTCTTCTGATATGTTGTAATTGCCCCCACTTCATCAGGCCATCACAGAACAAATACCAGCTGAACTCACCATTTTATACCTTAGACTGAGTCTTCCTAGGCTGATACATGTGGTCTGTGTTTCAGCAGACTATATTTGTCAGGATAGGAGTGCACACCTTTATGAGCGCAGAAAAAATGTGAGTGGAAGGCCGATGGGCTGCAAGATAGCAGATGGTTCTGATTTAGTCACAGCTTTAGGCACTGACTAGCAGTGACTAAACTATTCTGGCATGGGGGATCCCCACTGACTTCACCCCAAGAAAAGAGAAGCATGGAGCCCCATTTAATTAAAGCACAAGGGGACTTTTTCCTTGTTGCTCTTTATTTAAAGGCCCTCTTAAGTTAGGATGACCAGCTGTCCCAATTTTATAGGGCCAGTCCCGATATTCAGGGCTTGGTCTTATATAGGTGCCTATTACCTCCCACCTCCATCCTGATTTTTCACACTTGCTAGCTGGTCAGCCTATCTGAAGTGCTACCATCCTTGGTCCAAATACAATAGACAGAGAGGGAGAGAGGTTAGGCCAGACTAAATACTGAGTCTAAAACAAACATGGGGAGACCCAAACAGTACTGATTACATCACCCTCCTGATCCCTAGTTGGGTGTTGGCATCACACGTGATAAGGCACACACCCATAGAGTCTAATGAGATCACAGCAGACAGTTCTAGTTCCACCTAGACCTTCTGTGGTCTGACTATGAAATGCACAGAGGCTGTTTGGAGCTATGCTCTGGATTAGCCTAGGCTCTGCCTGATTTGTAGGGACTTTGTTAGCCCTGTCTAAGCCACTGCCCAGTAGAGGAAGTGCCTCCTCCTGATGAGGACCGCACTGTTCCTCTTGGTCAATTACAACACTTGGTAATTATATGTGGTGGAGAAATGGTTATTTTGTAATAATGTATTGTATTAAAATAAACCTCTAGTTTTTCTACTAATTCACCTCTTGTGCCAGTGCTTGTCCTTGGAGGGTGTAGACAGATACAGTGTTTCTTACAACTATCTTAAGTGAAGGGTGCATTCACACATCAGTTTTAACAAGGTTTTAACTCAACCCATAACACAGTTTCACCTAGCTCATGACAGTATTTTAACCTAAATTACTGATATGTGGTAGTAGTCTCAACCTTATCTACATTTTAATGTAGTTCTTCTCTGGGAATATATAAGGAAATTGACTCTTACTGTTAATCCAGTTTTTAGTGTAAATGTTGTGTAACAGGGTCAGGCCAGAGGGCATCAGGAGAGTGTTCCTATTGGGATACAGTGTGCTGGCAGGCACTGAAGAATTCAGCATCTCAGAAAGGTCGTATATACAAGTCTACAGCTCTTCTCCTCTAGCCTAACAAAGAATGTGACCATAAGCAAACCCAGTGCAACAGCCAGAGCTGCATGTAGACAGTGAGGATATGCCAACCCATCATTTTGACTCTGCAAAATCTAGATTGCATCTCTCTGCTCACTTTTTCCTCATGCTGCACATGCCTGGGGACCCCTTAAATTGTCGTACCCTGTTTAATTCTATTTCTATGGCCAGTTTGCTCTGCACTCCTCAGGGGAAATTCTATCTGAATTGCTTATTGTTAGTTTCCCTCTGCATCCCAGCTTCACCCATAGATAACCTATTTTTGCTCAAATGACATATTTTGCAATTCTTTCATCTAAGGAGCTCAGAACCTTTTCCACAAATCAACTAGTTAAGCTTTACAACACTGTGTGGGTAGTAAAGGATTTATAGAGATCACTTCATCTTCCACAGAAATCCAGCCATCTCTGGTGTGGGACGCAAGAGCTGTTTGACAGCACACAGCAATATTTCACCACAGTGTAGGGCAGGAAATGAAGGAGAATCTTGTAACATTTGTAACCGCAGGAGGAATTTAGTTAGCAGGTCACCTAACTGCATTGCAAATCATTCATTAACAAGGTCTATTCCTCCCCTGTTTACCCTTAAAAGGTACTTTAGCTTTCCCACTAATCTATACTGACTGATCAATTTAACTAATCTTTTCTACCCTTTGTAATGACCTTGATATTAAACATTATAGCACTTTAAGAGAGCTGATGACAAGAAACTCCATATCCTCTATCAATTGGACTCAATTAAGGTTAAGAGCCACAGGGAGAGAGAATAGCAGAGGTGAGCAGATGCACTCACAGGCTCTTATGTTAGGATACACTTTGCCAGGAATTAGATCATGACATCAGGACAGTACATTATGCCAGATTCTGACTTTAGACACACCTCATTCCACAGTTTACAAAAATCCTGCCACTGCTGCACTGCATTTAGTGATTTAATACAGTATTAGATGTACCTGGTCCTAAGTGAACTATCACTTCCTAGATACCTTGCATCACTGTGTCACACCAATACCAGGAGTTTCAACAGCTACAGCATCGTGCACATGCTCTGGAATAACAGAGCATTTCTGCAGCAGTCACTGTGCACATCCATGCCATAATCATAGAAAGCTGACCATCAGTCACATCCCAGAGCTGCTCAAGAAAAACACGAGTGCAACACATGCATTATGGGTGAATCTTCAAGTAACAAATAGGGTGGTTAAACACTGGAATAAATTGCCTAGGGAGGTTGTGGAATCTCCATCTCTGGAGATATTTAAGAGTAGGTTAGATAAATGTCTATCAGAGATGGTCTAGACAGTATTTGGTCCTGCCATGAGGGCAGGGGACTGGACTCGATGACCTCTCGAGGTCCCTTCCAGTCCTAGAGTCTATGAATACGCTGCAGCAATAATTGTCTAGTGTGGCTGCATTGTTCCCCTTGCAGTGACAAACTGCAACCAGCAGATGGAACTAGCAGACCATTGATGGTCTTTGAATTAAAAGGCAGCATAGGAAAATTTGAATTGTCAGAGATCACAAACACTGAAATAAATGTGTTCGCGCAACCTTTTGTGACAGTTTAACTAAATCAATCCTTAAGGTAAACCAGTGCAAGCTGTGTGCAGAGAAACGGATAGTTCTTGGCTTCTTGGTATTTTAACTTTTGGGCTTTAGTAACTGAGTTGGGAGGCAGGCTTTGTATTTTGCTTTTTAAAAGGGAGGAATAAAGCATTTGGGAAAATGCCACTTTATCAGTACTGCCAATGCTAAACATTCAAGAGTCAGCTTCCCTCCCCTCCCCTCCCCAATCATGACTTTGTCCTTAAAATCATGATATTTTAAAATATATATACAGTGAGTTCTTTTTATTTGCCTTCTGGTTTATGAGAATTTAGGGCATATTTTCAAGCTTTCTGAAACCATGAGGGCTTAATAAAAAGAGAGCTCAGATTCTCACGTAATTACTCGTCCCAGGGCCGGAAGCTTTAAGTTAAATACCAAATATCACGAGACTCTTGATAATATCGCAACAGTTGGCAACTATTTTGTTTTAATACAGATCTTCCCCTTTTGCTCCATTGAAATGTAGAAAAAACTGTAACACCTCCAAGGCTAGGCCTGGTGGAAGGTATGCTATATCTGGGCATACAGCATGTGAAATAAGGCCAAATGAGCAGACAGAGGTGCACTAGCTCATTCATTCATTCAGTCTAGGCAGGTGGGTCCTTCTTAGGTATAATTTCTATGCTTCAGTGTTGTCCACTCATAAACCCTTCCCTCTATCCTGCTGCTTTTAAATTATGTTTGATGCAAAAATAGCTCATCCAAGTAAAGAGAAGAGGTCTCCCTGACTCATATTCTTCTGGCTGGCTGGAGCCTCTTTGTCTTCCAAGTATTCATTTGGATGTGACAGTGAGTCTGAGAGTCAGGGGCCTGGGGAAATGGCCTCGGAAATTACAGGTAAACAGTCGAGAAGAAAATGAAAATTGCCTTTTGATTGTGCCTAGTGGCTAGTTCTCTCTTGTGCCAAAAGTAAACTGGAGAGAGAAAGGTACAAGTGTTATCATGGGGGATCTGGGTAGCTCAATGCTGCCCCCTACAGTTCCTGAATGTTTATAATATGAGTCAGTGGAAGATTATTTTGGACAGTGGGTGGGAAGAGGTAGTGCAAGTGTGTATATTGTGGGACAGGGGAACCAGATTGAACCTTTCGGTCTCTCCTTCTGACTCATTTGTATCTCAGCGTTGACCTGCTATCACTGCAGAGGTCAGGAACTATTTTTGTCTATTTGGTGCTTTATGCATAATTCCCCTGAAGAGAGTGCATGTGAGGCTGTAATTCCCTGTGGCGCCTGAGTTGGTCTCCTTCTATTCCTCAGCAAGGGGCCAAACCACGTCTGTTTACCATAGCATTAGCCCAAGGGGTTTTAGTCTTTATTTTCAAGTGCTGTAGAATTTTTGTTAAGAATCTCCTCAGTTTGCTGTATGTGCCACCTTATTTGTGCAGGAGTGGTTTTTTTACAGCTCCTTCTCCTGTTTAATTGGGCTTTGGCCTTGTAAATGATTATTGAATTAATAGAAAAAAATACAATGTAGTCCCTGATGAATTAAATGCACTCTCCAATCCTTTCAGCCAGAGATCACACAGGAATTAATGTCTCAGTGACCAAATAGACATTAGTGTTATTAATAAAATAATAATAATACCTCTTATGTAGCTCTTGTCATCAGTAGATCTCAGAACACTTTATAATGGAGGTCAGTATCATTAGCCCTGCTCTACAGATGAGGAAACTAAGATACAGGAGAATTAAAGTACTGCAGCTGGCCTTTGAGTACGTGAACAGTTTTATTGCTCTGTCTTTGGAATCAGTCCAACACAATAGCCTAGATCAGAGCACTCCTGAACTTTGGGGAGTTTAAAATCTGGATCCAAATGTAACCCTAATAAATAATGGTCTGAGCGTTTACTTATGTCAGTAGCCCCAGAAGTACTTTCATGAGTGAGGGTAATACAATCAGGCTCTAAATAAATATACAAACACATTCATATACTTAGGCCTTGTCTATATAGGAAAATTGACCATGTGGAATATTCTATTTCTCAATAGCTTTGCAGAACAGCTTATTCCGCAATAACAATGACAGAATTTTTTTCCCATGTAGACAAGGCCTCAGATTGTAAATTCTTGGTGGCAGGGACTATCTTACCATTCTGCATGTGCATAGTGCCCAGCGAAGCTGATCCCTGACTAGGGCCTTTAGGTGCTACAGCAATGCAAATAATAATAAACAATAACATTATAAAATATATATTTCCCATTCTACACTATCTCTCCTTGCTCTAATACGTTCATTGTTTCTCCAGTGCAGCATCCAGTCCTTAAGTTTAAACACTCTTGGATTTCTCCAAAACAAAGCTGCTGCTCCTCTGGTTTCAATTATCTTGACAAATTCTCCAGAGGATACTCAATGAAGAGCAGGCAGGAACACCTGCTGCTTTCACACGCTCTTCAGCAATGCTTCCCATCCCTTACGCCCCAAGAAATTCATTCTGAGACAAGTCCATGATAGATGGAGAAAGGTACCTTCTGTAGTACTATCACACTAGACATCCTCTATTGTGCCTCAAGTCATAACCCCAGCAACAATGTGGTTATTATATAGCTCATTTCCTTGGCTGTAAACTTAATTATTAATTATCTTAATTATTCCACGATATTTTCTATGGGAAACTGCTATTTCCTTTTGTCTTTTTTTTTTAATTGCTCACTTTATTTTAGAGTGAGTGACAGGCAGGCAGGGCCAAATCTATTCCTGATGCAATGATAGTGAAGTCCCTGGACCAGATCTTCATCTAGTGTAAATCAGCATAGCTCCACTAATGTCAACAGAGCTATTCCAATTTACACTAGCTGCAGATCCAGTTCCATGATATAGATCTGTCCCACTGTTCCAAAAAAGAAATGGTAACAACTCTGACTTCTTCTTAAACAAACTGTACTCGTTACACAATGGCAGAATGCATGTCATGTCACCCTCTGGTGGTTGGCCCAAAAAAGAACAACCACCTACCAATGCTATTAGCTAATGAAGTTATTCCTTTAGCTCTGTGGTTTTCAAACTTTTTTGGCTGTGTATCCCTGGCTAAATAACATTGCCTGCCATGTACCCTAAACTGAGATAGGGTCATAATATACCCATGAAAACAGGAAAAAACAAAACAAAAAAGAAATCTGTAAGGGATAACATAATGTATTGTTCACCATTACAAGATTTTTCTCACATACTCCCTGACAAGAGTTTGAGTATCCATAGGGGTACACATACCCCAGTTTGAAAACCACTGCTTAAGCTCAGGTGGTAGAGGTCTGTACTGCAGTACTAAAGGAAATAGGTTCAGATTCTGCTAATATCCCTTGTAGGATGCTGGTACATAACTAAGCCAAGAGTTTTAAAAGTGACCAGTGATTCTGGGGCCTAACCTGAGGCATGTTAAAGGGATCTGAGTTTCTCTCAGTAGTCCTCAACCCTTTCTAAAAATGAAGCTCCTTTAATGCAACTTAAGTTGAACACTCAAAAATGGAGGCAGTCAAAATTACTAGTCACTTTTGAAAATCTGAGACTGATTTTATTAATACTTTATGAAACAGGATCAGTAGGGGAAAAAAAATCTCATTCCTCAGATCAAAAGATTCTGTTCTCCCCTCGAAGCATGCGAGCAATGCTTCGTTGGCATTAATGATCATTATACACACTAGTTTGAGAGGTACTGAAAGTGTTAGTGAAACTGTCCAGTGTTTAGTCTTCCATATTGATATCTTTATCTTGAACGATTTTATGCTCCAAAACACACTCTCTCTAAGTATGAGCACATTCTACGGATCCTATGGTGCTAAGGCACAGCAATGTTTACATATCTAGATGTGTATAAGAAAAGGTTTCTATGGCTCTCATTGTTCTGAACTGGGAGATGTTTTGTCTTGGTGTGTTTATACTTCCTGCAAGAGTTCTATTAAAGCTGATATACAATTAGCTCTATCAGTTTGAGCTCCCTAAATCAAAGGCTGCCGACACAATATTGTGGCAGCCTTGTGATCTCATTGTATCTTGTAAACTAAGCAGAGTAAAGTCTTGTCTAGACTTGAAGAGAGACATCTAAGGAGAACTCAGGTGATGCAGGAGGCAGTGTTGAAGATTCAGTAAGTGGCAGTTTTCTCTCTGAGTCAGTATTGAACCAATGCTCCAGGGTACTGTTAAGGGGCACCATTCAGTTGCAGGAGGGTATAGTCTTTTGGATTCAATGTAAATCTGAGGTCAATTAAAAAGTCCCACTGGATTTTCTGCAAGGGTACAGGAGTTACCTAGAGATTGTCCTGAATTAAAACACCCTGGCTCTAAACACCCTTGAGTTTGGGGTAAAGTTTGGATCTGTATCCAGACTCTGCAGCTCAGGCCCAACTATTTTGTAAATACTGGTATTCGGTCCAATTACCTGAGGAGGTGCATTCTGCCCCAGATGAATGCAGTATAAGAACCTGAACAGAATAAACCACACATTTGCTCATTTTCTCTCCTTGCTCTGAAATGTGTGCACTGTTCAATATCTACCACATTCCATCCTGCCTAATGACTGGCAAAGTCATTCCTGTGCATAGACAAGTTAAGACCTATCTGATGAAAGATTCTACATAAATAGGATATTGGGTTATGTTTTACATGACAGGTTAAACTGGTAGAACAAAGACGAGTTAAGGGAATGCTAATTATAAGAATTATATTAATTAAGTGTATACATAAAGGGACACCTATCCAAGGCTCTAGACACCCTGTGTAATGGTGTGGAGGTCACCCCAGTCTGCCCCCAAAGGTCAAGTGTTAGCCCCTACCAACACAGGCCATAAGCAAGTCCAAGCAGATCTTTCTAGTATTAGAGTGCCCTGTGTGGAGGGTCTAATTTATTTAACAGAAAAGGACAACACGAAAACATAAATGAAAGCATCAGTCAGCTACTCCACCAGAAACTCTCTGCCTCTGGATTAATCAATCAAATGTCTTGCCCCTGTAGCCACAGAGCTCTCACGGGGACTGAATTACCTGCCTGCTGGGCATTCAGCTGGATGCTACCCTTTCCCCAACAGTGCATCACTCTTTGCTGAGTGTGAGAAAGTGGGACTTTTCTAAAACACTTATTAATCCCATAAGTGCCTCAGTTTCCCTCTGTACTTTACATTGTAAAAAAAAAATTGTCTCCTGCTAAACCAGTGCAGGAAGCATGAAGTGGGGGGCCACCTGCCTGTCTGGAGGGGGAAGGGCTGGATCATTAAAAAACTGGCTCAAACCTTCCCTGAATCAATAGAGCAGCCAGCAAGACAAAGAGATGCCCAGGGACTGAACCATCAACATCTAACAGCAGGGAAACCCCAGCAGGTGGGACTTGTGAACTGAGCTGGAGAACAGGGTGTCAGGTGAGTGGAAGGCGGCAGCTTTTTGGAGGAACTCAGGAGCTGGGGGACAAAGTGGGGAATTCATCACAGGTTGGCTGGCTCATCATGGCACTGGTTGACCAGGGAGGTCTATGGCTTAACTCAGTCATCCCCAAACTGGGGGGTGTGCCCCCCTAGAAGGCATGGAGGAACATCTGGGTGTGTGTGTGATGGGGCCTGGGCCAGCTCCCACAAGAGGGAAAGGAGGGAGCACCACTCAGCCCTACTCTGCCCCCAGCTCTGCTCCAACCCCACTCTCGGGCCCCAGCTCCTGGCCGGCACCTGCCGGCCATGGCCTCCAGCCTGGCTGCAACTCCGCTCCCAGCTCAGGGGCCCCAGACACATTTTATTATTGGTAAGGGCAGGTGAGAGGAAACGTTTGTGGACCACTGTCTTAATTTCTGCCTCTCTGCACTAATTGAAGGACTGTAAAAATCTGTGTGCTCGGTGACTAATAAACAGCCCCTTGCTTTGAAAAGGCTGCCGGTGTCGCTGGAAATACTGACTAGGAGCATTGTACCTGGAAGGGCACAGTACAAGCCTCCCTGCAGGAGTCTGGCTTAGCTGGATTTGCTGGTGCCAAAGGCCCAGTCCTGGAGGCCACAGGCCTGCCCTGGGGAACTGTGTGGGTTCTTGGGGCATGGCACACTAAAGGGGTCACTTACCAGCTGGGCATAGACCAGACCATGATGCTAACCAACTCCCTATTTGCTCCTCAGGAGATTGCGTGCCCAGTTTGTTCTCCTGGGCTGCTCTGGTCCCTTGCCAGGGAGCACTTTCTCTCTGGTTCTGTTCCTCTCCCTGAACATCCTCTCACCAGGGAAACACTGCTGGGAGTAGCTTCCTACCCAGCTCCCCTGAGGAGAGACTCTCCTCAGGAGCTTCCTCTGTTCTGGCTTCCTGACTGAGCTGGGACCTCCTAAAACTTTATTATGTCCAGGTGTTCCTTAACTAATTAACTGCTGCCCAGTCACCTAGATGATTAACTACTCACAGTACATCTGGGTTGGCTCACTCTCCTTAGCAGAGCTTGTCACAAGTAGGCCTGACCTGCTCCCCCAAGAGTATGCGTCTACCCTTCTGTTAGACACCAGTGGCCTGCGCTGACTCAGGCTCACAGGACTCGGGTTAAGGGGCTGTTTAACTGTGGTGTAGATGTTTGGGCCTTAGGGCCTTGTGAGGTGGGAGAGTCCCAACCAAGCCCGAACGTCTGCACCACAACTAAACAGCCCCTTAGCTTGAGCCCTGCAAGCCCAAGTCGGCTGACATGGCCCAGGTTTTTAATTGCAGTGTAGACATACCTCAGGGACAGCTGCCCTGTGCTACCCTACTATAAATTATGAAAACAAAATTAGATCATGCATCAAAAACCAACTCCTTTCTCCCCCACACACATCTGATTTCTCCCCAAGGTCCTCCTCCTCAGCAGCCCATGTAAGTAGATGTGTCTTGCAATGTGCCCTGAAGGGCAATAGTCCTCCCCTTTTAAATCAAGGAGTATAATTATACCCAGCACTCAACATCTTCAAATCTCTTAAGCAACAGCAATTAACCCTCAGAAAGCCCTGCAGAGGTAAATATTATTTAATCTCTATTTTACAGATGGGTAAACTGAGGCACGGGGTGGGGCAATGACTTGCTAAAGGCCAAAGCATATGCTAGTGTCAAAACCAGCATTAGAATTGGACCATCTTCATATGTTCAGCTAAACTGCTAAAGATAGACACAGGTTCTAGAGAGCTTCCTTACTGGCTTTCTTTGAAATGCTTCAAAAGGAGATATACCAAGGATACTTATATTGTTTCTACTCTAATTAGATTATAAACTCTTCCAGGGTCTGCCTTAATCAGGGCCTGTAGGCCCTCCTGTAATACAAATATGATAGTAAAAACTCAAGCAATCTTTTAAACTGTGCCTTGTATTCTACAGAATAAACATTACCAGCTTTCTTATACATGTCAGACTTGTTGAGCTAGTTACATCTTGTTTCCTTGGTTTTAATATTGGTTTCTTCTTATCTCACTGTTTAGTCAGAACCACTAGTAAAGGATATGGGGAGACAAATTAGTGTACATATGTAGGGAAGCCTGTTTTTCAAACTTGTATATGGAATTTGGGGCCTGTCATAAATACAAATGTCTGAAAATTAGGCCATGTATGTCTACATTTTATGGATATTTTTGCATCCAAATATCACACTGGGTGCATAATGCAGCCCTCCATATGCATTTTGTAACATAACCATATTAGAGAATGGTGCTGGTAAATTTAAACCAGAGCATGCTTAAAATCTCTTTACGGAACATCAAAGAAACTAATTAAATTGTTTTGTTTTTCCTTTTGCATTTACAGACTCAGCAAAATGACGGTGGAACGGGAATAGTGAAGAAAGCGTCAGGCTCTCGGCACCATTTCTCCTTTCGTTTGGTTTCGGTTTATGAATCTCCCAGGGCAATACAGGCAGGAAGTCGTTCTTTTTAATATTTTATAGGATTCCTGCCAATAGTTTTTAAAAATGCAATCAGTGCTGTGCATTTTCCAGTATTAATATCAACCTCTTGCAGACTATGGAGCCCCAGCTGCAGGCTCAGCATTGGTATGAAATGATCCATCAGACAGTTGGGTTCCTTAAGCTTTGGAAGTTTGGGTGGCAGTATTGGACCCCCAAAACTACACTGTTGGCTTATTTCCAATCCATGACTAGCTTGTATGTGCAGGTTCCTTTCAATAGGAACTCAAGCTGTAAAGAGAAAGTGATAGCAGAGGGTGAGCAGTCCTCAGAAAAGGCCTAATCCTGTTGGAATTACTCAGGCAGAACTCCTACTGAAGTCAATGGGCCCTTACTTAGGTCCAAATAACCCCCTACAGGGACGGGAACGGTGGGTGGGAAAATTACTAGGTTCCCCTCAGATTCCTCTGAATCCTTCCTCAGTGGAGGGGTTGTTGGGGATTGTTCCTGCCTTGACAAAGAAAAGTGGGGGATGAGGTTTGCCCCTCAAGTGCCACTGGTCACTGAAACATGCCCAGATCTTGGGAGGATCTGCCAGAGCTGTCTGCACTGCTTCATTGACCCAGTTTGAGCCACGTTGACAGGACATCTCCTACAGGCAGCAAACCCCAGAGACTTTTTTTAACAGGAGAGCCTATTGTGGAGAAGGTTTGTTGGGGGATGTCTATATTAACTGCTAAACAGAGTCTCCATAGGATGGGGGGGGTGTCCCTTCTCCTTTGTGGATACTTGTGAGCATCTGAGAACAGTGATGCAAAGACTGCCGCTTTCTGTCATTTCCACAGGAAAAGGGCAAGACCTGGGTACATTAGTTCTTTCCATTCAAGAATCTCATGGAGATGTTTAGTTTTTACTCATTGCAATACCTATTGTCTCCAGAGGGAGTTTTGCCTGAGTAAGGATTGGAGGCTGCAGCCTAGTGGGAGTTTTGTGTGAGTGACAAGCACAAAATCTGGCCAGTAATAATTAGACCTGGGGAAACCTCATGGTGTTTGAGCTTTCACAAACCTCTCTTACTAGATTTTTGGGTTCCCAAAGCCAGCACAAGTTCTTTCCTACCCTGTAACTTAAACTCATGAGGATTTTTCAATTAAAAAAATAAAATAAAAGCAGCCTGTATTAGGGATAGAGAGCCTCCATCCCAAACTTCCCTTCCCAAAAAACAGACTCACAGAATGGGGTACCTGATACACTGTGTTGATATTTTAATTTGGATTTCTCTCTCAGGCAGTGAGAGTTGTGTTCATGTATCTAATGACAGAATTGGATTGAACAGTATTTAAAGATATGATACCATGGAAACTACAGCACGACTATAAATAAAGGACATTGCAAGGATATAACTGCCAGGTTGCCGATTAAATTTTAAAACTAGATGGTCAGTCTAAAATTTGTCTGACTTGAAGTCCCAGCCATTGGTTCTTGTTATGCCTTTCTCTGCTAGATGAAAGACCCTTTAATACCTGGTATTTTCTCCTCATGTGGATACTTATACACTGTAATCAAGTCACCTCTTGATTTTGTTTTTGATAAGCTAAATACATGTAGTTTTGAGTCTCCCACTTGTAAGCCATTTTCTCAGAATTTAACAATTCCTTATCATTTGATACTTGGCTGATAAAGCAAGCTTTGCTAAGAGTGCTGGGGCTTGGATACATAGAGCTAATGCAATATAGGAGGTCCGATTAATGACTGCAGTTTAGACTAAATAAAATAAAGTCCTTGCAAGGCTTAGTGGAAACATTGATATTTTAATAACTAGTGTCCTCTTAATAATTATCTTTTGACACTTCTGTGCGCAGAGACTAAATGCAAATGAGCAAGACTCTGTTGGATGGGAAACAAAAGTTTATTGTAAGCCACAAGCTGCAGTAATACTGTGTCAGTTATTTTGAGATTT
Source organism: Mauremys mutica (assembly GCF_020497125.1). Taxonomy (NCBI): domain Eukaryota; kingdom Metazoa; phylum Chordata; order Testudines; family Geoemydidae; genus Mauremys; species Mauremys mutica. Next base: position 9,796,076 of record NC_059090.1, on the reverse strand, counting down.
GAAGCCCACACTAAAAATAAAATAATGGAGCAATGGAGAATATTGAGCAGCTTCAATGTCTACAGAAACAACAGTGAGGAAAATTCCTGATCCCTTTGAGAAGTGTGTGGAGGATGGGGGTTGGGGGGAGGGAGGGATGGATTCTCTTCCCTACAATTGTTCACTCTTGGGTTAACCTTCTCCACAGAATGGAAAGGGCTCTGCTGCCAGTGTTCAGACATGTTCATAGATTTGTGTGGGGCCTCTCAGGCTCTCCCTTAAGCTCATTCAATTACAAAGCAAATGCTGATTGGAGACCCATGGGAGAGCACTCCCAAACCATGGGGATTAGCTAGCAAACTGATCTCTGTCCCTGCTCCAATGAACTATCTGCATTTGTTAAAGCACAGGATAGCACTGCCAGTGGTGGCAATGACAGCAACACTGATGGCAAGTTGGGTCAGGGAGTAAAGGATACCTGTGGCTTTGATCAGTTAGGGTATAATTCATATAGGGTATCAATACCTACTATTAATCAAAGGGCTGTATTTAATTCTAGGGAAAGGTAGGCAAAATGGATCAGGAAAAAATCATCAAATAATTTAGTGTACCTGCTTATGGGCTTAACAGACTGAATTCAAATTGTGTTAGTCGAATGCATCACTTATCCACATCTCCCTATAATTTCAGTAAATGCTTGTATTTGCAGTCACAATTAAATTCTATTAGTAGCTTCTGAAACTGAGCCTTTGGATTAAGGAACCTTCTGTAGTACTGATGGGGCTGAAGCAGAAGATCCCTGAAAGATTAAGTGGGGCTGGACCTCTCTGCATCAGGACCCTTAAGAATGAGGCATATTTCTATCACACAAATTCTAATTTTAAAAGCACCTATATTGTATTGGGGGTTGTTATTTTTATTATTTGTATTTTGGTATTTCCCAGAGACCCCAGTCCCAGTGTGCTCGGTGCAATACAAACATATGACAAAGAGACGGTCGTGTCCCAAAGAGCTTACGATCCAAGTATAAGATGAGATAATAAATTGGCTGATATAACAGAGAGACTAGGAGCACAAGAACTAGGAGCACAAGAACAAGGAGATTAGATGATCAACATGATAAGCAGAGGTTACAATACATCAGCTAAACTCGGTAATTATTTTTGTTTTCATCATGGCACAGAAGAGTCATTCATGCATAGATTCATAGATTCCAAGTCCAGAAGGGCCCATTGCGATCATCTAGTCTGACATCCTATATATAACACAGGCCACAGAACTTCCCCCAAATAATTCCTAGAACAGATCTTTTAGAAAATATCCAATCCTGATTTTAAAATTGTCAATAATGGAGAATCAACCATGACCCTTGGAAAGTTGTTCCAATTGTTAATTACTCTCTCTCTCTCAAATGTATGCCTTATTTCCAAACTGAATTTATCTAGCTTCAGCTTCCAGCTATTGGAATGTTATACCTTTCTTTGCACAACTGAAAAATACATTAAATATTTGTTACCCATGTACGTACTTATAAATTGTAATCAAGTGATCCCTTAACCTTCATTAAGCTAAATAGAGTGAGCTCCTGGAGTCTACCACAATAGGGCATGTTTTCTAATCCTTTAATCATTCTCGTGGCTCTTCTATGAAACCTTTTGAATTGATCAACATCCTTCTTGAATTGTGGACACCAGAACAGGATGCTATTCTGTCCAGTGGTTGGATCAGTGGTTGCATTCACTCTTTTGGCCACAGTCTCTCACTGCAGGATCAAATTCAGCTGATAATCCATCACAATCTCCAAATCTTTTTCAAAATCACTGCTTCCCAGAATAGTCTCCCAATGTGTAAGAACAACATTTTTGATAGACATATACATTTACATTTAGCTACATTAAAATTCATATTATTTGCTTGAGCCGTTTACCAAGCAATCCAGATCACTCTGTATCAGTGATCTGTCTTCATTATTCCCCCAATTTGTATCATCTGCAAACTTTATTAGTGTTGATTTTAAGTTTTCTTCCAGATGATTAACAAAAAAGGTTAAATAGCATAGCACCAAGAACTGACTCTTGAGGGATCCCACTAGAAACATTCCTGTCTGTTGATGAGTCCCTATTTACAATTAAATTCTGAGATCTATCAGTTAGCTAGCTTTTAATCCATTTAACATGTGCCATTTAGGGATGTAAATAGGGTTTAAAAATAGTAACCGTTTAACCTATTAAAATTCTATTGGTTAAACAGTTAACTGTTAAGGAGTTCACATAGGCAGGTAACTGGGGGGAGTGTGTGCTGCAGCACTCCCATGTTTTATGCGGGGCTCTGCTGCTGGCCCCACGCCTGGAGTCCTGGCTGGGGCTGGTAGCCAGGAGGCTGGGCAGCAGCAGAGTTTTATTGTTAACTGAAACCAATAAGACTGATGCTTATCGGTTAAATCGGTTAAATTTTTACATCCCCAGTGCCATTAAATGTATCTTTCCAGTTTTTTAATCAAAATGTCATGCGGTACCAAGTCAAATGCCTTACAGAAGTCTAATTGTATTACATCAACATTATTACCTTTACCAGCCAAACTTGTAATCTCATAAAAAAAAAAAAGTCATGTTAGTTTGACAGATCTATTTTCCATAAACCTATGCTGATTGCATTAATTATATGATCCTTCTGTAACTCTTTATTAATTGAATCCCGTATCAGTCGCCCTGTTATCTTGCCTGGGATTAATGTCAGACTGACAGATCTACAATTACTTGGGTCATCCCTGTTACTTTTTTTAAATATTGGCACAACATCAGCTTTCTTCCAGTCTTCCGAAAAGCAACATTAACAGTCAAGTAAACACCTCACCCAGCTCTTTTAAAACTCTTGGATGCAATTTATATGGACCTGATTTGAATGTGTGTCACTTAAATAGGTGCTGTTTAATATCTTCCTGAGATACTAGTGGAATGAAGAGAGTTTTATTATATGATATGACTACATCATGTTTTTTCTCCAAATACAGAACAGAAATATTTCTTTATTCATGACCTGTAAACTTCAGATTTTTAATTTTTGATTAGTGGAGAAAAAGCAAAGCATCATTTTTACTAAATATTTTGGTCTCACTCTAATTTGTGAGGTCCCCATAGGCTATCATACAACACAGTCCCTCTCAAAAACTCAGCATCTGAGAGCCCTTGGCCTGCATTCACAGCACACACACTTGGACGTGTGGCATGGTTGCAGCTGTATTTAAGTTATTGCTGTTATGACTCCTTTCGTGATTAGAGGTAAAAACTGCTGAAATCTTAAGGCCTCACACTCTTCAGTTGAAATAACAAGATGAGAACAGTGATCTAGACTGCTTCAGCTCCAAAAAATCACAGAGAGCTCCTCACTTTGTATTTTGACCCCACAGATACAGTAGGGAAAGATTTTGCTCTGGCAGAAAGGTGGACTGGATAATCAACTACATCTTTTCCTTCTCTACGTTCTTTTTATTGTACCGCACTTAGCACAGTGGGACCCAGCCTGGTTCTGGTGTTTAACGGCTACCACAATTACTGGAGTTACTTCTGGTATAAATGTTCAATAATAATAATAATAATAATAAATAACTTAGATTTAACAAACAGCTGCTTTTTCCCAGCTCAGCCTCATTTTCTACTTGAAGTCAGAAGGCTGAATTTATGCTAGCAAAATCATTTTCCTGTCAATCTCTAACCTAATCTGGTATTGGGAAGATTACCTTTTAGAAAGTGCCATGATTCAGCTCCTTCTCCCACCCCCCACCCCCATAATGAGAAAAATTTTTAATCCCATAATTTTTAAGTCAAATAAATTCTGAGTTCTTTTTATTTGCCTTCTGGTTTCTGAGCCTTCAGGGTGCACTTGGATTACATTTTCAAGCTTTTTTCTGCAACAGTGAATGCTAGAAAACTCCTCCTCCCCCACACACACTTATAAATGAAAGCTAGGAGACTCTGATAATCACATGCCTCCAGAAGCTAAGGCATTAAAATAAACAACAAATATTGCAAGTTTCACTATAAAATGGTGAGAGTTGGCAGCACTTGAAGTGTGGGGTGAAAAATCGCTGACCACCCACTCCATCAGATACAAAGGGCTGTAGTAATCTGCCATTGGAAAACATTGTTTAAGATTAATTTCTAGTGACTTTAAAAATATTAGTAATTAAAAAGTAAATTGCTACCACTGCTTAACAAAGCAATGGAGATTCCAGTAGAGGTGTATTTACCCATACACTGTCCCCTTTTTAAATGCATGTAAAGATACCTTTTTTCTGGATACACAGTCAGATCAAAAACCTCATCAAGGCTGGTGATCTGCGAGACACCAACACTCAGGACAACAGTGATATAACGCCACATGGAAGAAATACGTTGCAATTTCTTTGTGAAGTTTTTTAATCAAAACGCTCCAATCAACCTGCAATTTACAGCAAGTTTGGGGAGAAAAGCCTATGGAAAGCTCAGAAGCAATGAGCCAACGGGAACCCAACCTCATATAGTTATTTACATAGTCCTCTGTGCTTCCAATCAGAAACCAGAGTTATAATATACCGTCCACCAATCGCACTGGACATCAGAAATTGCCAATAGGAGGAGAGCCGAGGATGTTGCTCATGGTACAAAATTCCTGATAGGAGGATCACTTGATACTTTGTATAGTCTCTGCAAACAGAGGCACGTTGCAAGCAGCCCAGGCAGAGACCTAGAGCCGCAGCCTCTCTAGACCTTCCAGCAACCTGCCCAGGTGAGTGAGTGCTAGCGGGTTACATGCTGGGGGCAGCAGTATCCGATAGGAGGGGGAAACAGAGAGTGCTGGGCTGAAACCACCTAGTGCTCATATGCCTGCAGGGGCAAAGCTGCAGAGGACTTTGCTGGGAAGGTGCAGCCCATCAGCACTAGGAGGGGAGGAAAGTGCATACAGCAGCCAGGCTGGGCTGGAGAAACTTGGCTGGCCGGTTAAGGATCTAATGCCTGGCAGCCTTCCTGCTTCCTTGTGCTGACTAAAATGCCCCATTGCTGCAGCTGTCTGGGATCCCCACGCTCCGGCTGTGCTGGTGGAAGGGACTTTCTCATAGTCTTTGTACAGATCCTAGGGTCCTACGGGGCTGCTGCCCCGCTGAATCTGCCCTTTTCACATTGCTGGGTGCGTTTCCACCTGCTCTCCTCCCCGAGCCTGAGGGGTCCATGACCAATGGTAAGCAACTGCCAGTGACTTTGCTTGTGGCTGCACCCCGGTGTGCCCCTTTCATCGAAGCAGATGAATGTTCAGCGCTGATGGAACAAAAGCGGAGGATTTGGAAGCGACTTTCTGGCTTTAAATCATTTAATTGGGAGGGAATCGTTAGCGAATAAAGGAGGAAGATTTAAATCATCTGCATCCTGCACACTATTCATCCCTGTGTTTGTGTAATGCATATTTATATTGGTGCAATATCCATTACATACCTTTTGTTCTCATTTGGTCATTACATCCAGCAGAGCATTTGGACAAATCATAATAACAACGAGATTGCTTTGCTCTGGGAGCAGATGCAGAATTGTCTTTGTATCCCATTTTCTATTTTGCTAAAATGTCTTTAGTCTGAAAAAGGAAAACTGGAATAAAACAACCTCAGTTGGTCACTCCATCTCTAACTCCTGTGATGCTTTTTGGGGGTGGTGCCTTGGGGGGAATCTGCTTCTCACACTGTATTCTTCCTAGAACCATATTGACAGTGGATCTAGTGGAGCAGCCAGATAATATTCCAGTTGTATAAGCATATCTATAAAAATCTGCATGGTATGTATTCACAACTGCATCTTTCCATTTTTATGCTGCAAACACTGGCAAGTGATTTGGTTTTTTTTTATTTTAAAATTGAGACTAATTATCGTGCACTGATTATAACACTGCTTATGTATGATTAATTCTGAGCTGATGACTTTTTTTTAAATTTAAATGTTTGCTATAAATGCCTTTTGTAGACCTTTGAGGGTAGGGAATGTGGGCCAAATTCTGCTATGTTACACCAATGTAAATCCAGAGCAACTCTATAGATTGTGTAAATGGAACTTGGTCCCAGGTCTTTACTGATGTGCCAGATTCTGCTGTGTACACATGAAAATCTATGCTAATTCCATTGACTTCAGTGGAGTTACTCCTGATTTTAACTAGTGTAACTTTGAGCAGAATTTGTCGCTCTGGCTATAAATTTACAGTGCTGTATATAATAATATTGCAAATTTTGTCCTCTGTACACCTCAAATTTGATTTAAGACTGAAAAAAATTACCATGCAAAACCTGAATTTTTAAAAAATCATGCTTGTTGGCTGTATAGCAGGAAAACCGGCTGAAGCCTTGAAGAGCTTGTTTTTTGAGTTCTGCAGTGGGGGAAGCCGGTTACCGCAATCAAGCTATAAATCAGCGGGTAGCTGGGAGCTACTGTAGTTCTGGAGATTGGGTAGGAGGCAAGTCTAAGCGCATCTATCAGTGGGTATAACGCAAGAGGTGCCAAGGTCAGATCTAGTCATTCACTGCTATGCTGGTTATACAGAATGTTCTGAGTAAACCCTGGGTGGTGGTGGTTGTAGTGCTGCTGTTGCACTGCTATGAATATATAGACTGTCAGAGAATTTCCAAGCTAAACACTCTACTGCCCTGGAGGTTGAAATTTATAGAAGTCATCAGTCTGGGAGGGAATGTGTGTTTTGTTTTTTGTTTTGTTTTTCCCCTACCTAAAAGTCAAATCACACTCATTTTATTCACCTGAGTAGTCCCACTGGCTTCTCGCACTCAAGTAAGAACTGAATTCTCATGATCAAGGTAAGCAGGGTTTGACCTATTCTTTTAAATTATTTTTAATCCCCCGTTTTTTAGTAGCAGAGAAGCAAAATAATTTGTGATATTTATTTATAAAACATCCACAAATCTGGAGTTTTGAGGTTGTTTTTTTTAAAACTCCATCTCAATTTTTCTTTGCTAAGTCAGAGTTTAAACTAAAAAGGATTTTCAAAAGAGCTCAGCTTCTATTTAGGTACCAGAATAAGTGCCCAGATTTTCACAGCAGCTCAGCTCAGCACAGCATGTTGGGTGCTATGCAGTTTTGAAAATCTGGCTCTTATATAGGTGTTAGAATGGTTACTGAGTTCTTCTGAAAATCTGGCCTCCCTTATGGGTGCTCAGCATTTGAAATTCTGACTCTGAGCTCCTTTGAAAATGTGATCCTTATTTCTTGGTAACAGCAGAAGTTTCTTTTGCATTTCAGTCTCTCAGGTATATGTGTTTAGTGTGAGCTGTGATGAGAGATACTAGTTGGTTAACTAAGATCTGCTAATGAGTCTAAAATAGAACTGCAACAAGAGAAAATCATGGAAAGATTGTATTGGACTCCTGTGTCCATGTTCAGATAGATCTGTTTGACACTGGTGTGTGCTGACAGTATAGAAATCTGGGTAGTAATGTGATTAATTATTTACCAATATTTTAGCATTAGAAAGTGAGTGGGTGTTTTGTTTTGTTTTTTTAAGGTCGTGAAACTGTTGTTTCCATCTTCAACACATTGATATGTTGACATGGTAGCAGTGGTTTAATGTGAGCATGTTGTAAGAAGTATGATGAAACAGTAGACTTTCCTGTGATAAGAGAGGCATGGGAAAACCCAGATGTTTAAGTGAAAGGTGTATTAGATGGCTAAGGAGATGTTGTGTGTGGCTGGGATGTTGTGTAGTATGCAGGACATTGCTTTTGAAAAGTGTCTGTGTGTCCATGGAATGTTTTGTTTTTAATGTATAGCTTTGTAGTATTGTTTGAAACTCAGAGACATAGTATTAAAAATAAACAAACTGATTTGAATAGCTTGAGAAATTAATATATAGGAAGTACCTATATATTAATTTCAGAGCAGGGAAATATACCCGAGTCACTTTAAAGAAGGATGGTATGCAGTTAAATCACAGGTTTTAGATACAGAAGGCCTGGGCTCTATTCCCAGCTCTTCAGCAGACAGTGCACCAGAATTCCAGCGGTCTAGGGTACATTCTTGGCTCTGTCACAGACTTTCCTGTGTGACCTTGGGCGAGTCACTTAGTTGCTCTGTGGCTTAGTTCTCTGTCTGTAAAATGTGGAGAGTAATGCTTCCCTACTGCACATAGAGTGTTGTGAAGATAAATTCATTCATGTCAGTGTACTGCTCAGATGCTACAGTGATAGGAGGCCTAGAGAACAGAGCTATTAAAAAAAGAACCATTTTTACAATTTATTATGAAAATCTAAAAAAATTTCCATCATGAGTTGGTTAAAAAAACAGCAAAAAAAAGCAAAATTTTTTGAGAAAAGTTTGCGAAAAAACTTTCATCTAAGTTTTGAAAAATTTTGATCTATCTTGATAGAGAAGTCCATTAATTTTTTTTATTGTGGCTAGCTCTACAATGATATCTACTAACTGGAAGATTATCCCCCTTGCTGTGCCAAAGTCCCAGGAAGTTAGTTTTGAGCCATCTTGGTAGCTTGGATTTTCTGTTGTGGCAGTGCACAGTATCAGCCTTTGCAATCACCAGTATTGATTTTGAGATTAGACTGTGTTATTACTCGATTTGTATATAGTGCCAGTTGAAAGTTTCTTCCCCTACCAGTATCAGATGTCCACCTTGCAATCATGCATGTACAGTGATAGCACTTTTATTGTTATCTCTGTCTTACTGTTCCTTCTGAATAATTCTCTTCTTTCCCTCATAATTGCCTGTACATTGTTGGTAAGGAAAGCTGCTTGTGTTGCAGTGATAGCAGTTTATGCAGCTGTGCTGTCAAAGCAAAATATATGATTCTGTTGTGGTTATAACTCAATGGAAAGGTTTAATTTAATAGTAATCATGGCTATTTTATTCATCTCCCTCTTTGCCATCATATCAAGCTAAGCATATAATGCAGGGAAAAAATAAACACGTTAATAGAAGTTGCAAGTCACCACATCAGTTTTGACTTGTTTGGCTTTTGGCATATGATCACTTTGAAAAAGTGCTTCTGAAATTGCATAAGGCAGGCAAGGAGCCTTTAAGTCTGTCACTTAAAAAGAAGAAAAATTGTACATTGATGCTGTGATCCCACAAGTATTTGTGCATGGTGCAGCAGGTTGCTGTACTGCAGCATGTGTATGAGGCTGGAGTGTGCACAGGAATGAGTGAACTTAATCACAAGGCATGCTGACTTCTTTGCTCACAAGTGTGCAATGTGTGGGTGGCAAATGGATATGTCTTAGGAAACATGGGTTTAAGCAACAGCTTATTTTGTTCCAATTAGGAGCTCAGATACATTATTATTTGTTTGTATTAAAGTAGTACCTAGGGCTTCAACTGAGACTAGGCGCCCACTGTAATAGGTGTTGCGCACATACAAGAGAAATCGCTGCCCAAAGAGCTTACAGTCTAAATAATCAACACAAAGGATGGGAAGGGAAATAGAAGCACAGAGAGATGCCTTCCCCAAGGTCATACAGCATGTCATGGAGCAGAGCTACAAATAGAACTCAGGTCACCCAAGTCCCAGTGCCATGCTCTATGCGCAGGACAACATTGCCTCTCCCAGTTCCCTCTTAGGTGCCCTCCTGTTAAGAGGTTGTAATGCAGTGTCCGTGTGTCAGGGTCTCTCTGATACAGCATTGTTGTTCTTGCATGTGTATGTCTGATTCTCTGCCTTTGCTCTGTAGAGGACCACACTCTGAATGTTCTCCATCAGATATGAAGCATTAATCGGCTTTAGAGGACTAACTTTCTTTGGATGGGAATAAGTGGTTAATAATAGGCAGAACCCATGTGGTTTCCCCTGTGACGGCAGTATAATCTTGGAGTTTTAGCCAGTGAGGTATTAAACAAGACATCTGTCTTGAGTGTGTTTGGGGGTGGGAGGGCGGGAGGAGAGTGCTAAAGCAAGGCATCAGGCTCTATCAATTTACAGGGCAGTGGATGGGTCCTGGAAACAGCATCCACTGACTAGTAGCATTTTCCTTCCAGTGTTAGTTTCTTTGTCAGTCTGAAATAAAACTTTATCATGTTCTTACTGTCTCCATAGCTCTCCAAATTAAATTCTCTTGTGGAGCTCAAAGGACCAGTCTGTGGTTCTTTTTGTTACAGTAGCCATAGTTAGATGATAACAGAATGGGGGGACTGTGCAGTGCCCTGTAATGGTTATTGTCAGAGCTGGCTGCAGCTACAGTGGCAGGCATATATAGGAGCAAGATTTAAAAAACCCAGCACACCCAGGTTTCCAATAGGAGCAATTTTGTATGTGTTAGACTGAATATGGAATACCATGTGAGACAGACGGATTGCCTGGGAACAGGCTACAGTGAGAGGAATTTAGGGGCAAAGTGGACAGCAAGGTGATAAATGAGCCATGCCTGAGTTGTCCTGACAAAGTCCTGTGGTGTTTGTCCCTTAGAAAAGACTGAATCATATATTGAGAGTAACACAAGTACTTCTGCACTGTAAAATGTGTCAGAGATAACCCAGTAAGAAATCGTAACACTGGTAGCGTCACAGTTCTGTACAAACACTGACTGACTAATCTTCATAATCCCGCTGTGAAAAGGGGTAGGAGGTTACAGATGGGGCAATGGAGACAGAAAAATTAACTGCCTTGATCATCATGACACAGCAATAACTGAGTCCTTTGTGAACATGATTTTAATTTCCTTCACATTTCTGCTCATGGGATTGGATAAGAGATAAATGGGATCCTTGAAGTTGTTCCCAGAACCGGGTCTTGTGGAGAACACAATCCAACAAACCTGCCCCCAGGCACTCTCTAGAAAGACTGTGTATAAGCATAAGCTTATTTAATTGCCTGAAAAATACCAATGTGGAAAGCAGTATTAGAGAAGCCACAAAAGGATGCTGCTAAAAAGATCCCTTCTTCTACTGCAACATCAGAGAAGGCGGGCATTGTACTTTCATCAAGGAATGCCTGCATCAAATGCTAGCCAAGTTGTTGTTAGTCTGCTTTCTGTAATGCTGCAGTATAGGAGATGCTTAATGGTGCATAAATGGAAGTGTCCTGAAAACTACTTTGGATGTAAGGGAAGCTTAAAGGCTTCAGTCATTGATTTGCAACTAAGGTGAGGGACTGATCTCCATTAAAAACCAAACATGGATTTGGCCTGGTGTAAATCCGTAGCTCTAGTCAAGTAAATGACACTATGCTGCTAGTCAGTTACGACAACTATTCTTGAGGTTGAAACTTGAAAGGCAGAATCTAACGTGAAGGGATGGTTTAAAGTTGACCTACCACTGCAAACTCACTTTTTTTACTTTCGACAGAGGAAGGCAGTAGCTTATGATTTTACATCGGAAAAGTCAGAGTAAAGAATTGAGTCCCGGGGTGACTCAAGGGATTGTTAATAGGGTACAGAGACTTTCACTGGAAATCAGTGGGGCTGGGATTTTCAGAGGAGTTAGGCATCCAAATCCTACTGAAATTCATCGAGTTCTCCCTTAAGCACCTTTGAAAATCCCCGTGTAAGAGTCTTGTTTAATTAAGGATGAGAATTTGGCCCTAAATCCAGTCTCATGTACATGGATGATGGACATTTGTCCTTTCAAATGTTTGGAAGCAGCATTTGTACATATGCTGCAGAATAGGCACAACCATGGGGAACATGAGGATATGTTCTGGTTCTCCTTATATTTTATTTACCTGTTGATGAGTGAAGTCCAGGACGCTCGTGCATTTTCACTCTTGGTCCCTCCCAGACTTTTGGAAACTGTGTCCTCTCAGGAGGTCGAAGAGTGCTGTGGTCACCAAGCCTAATCTGGCAACGATCACTGACAAAGGGCCAACTGAGGCAAATGCAGCAGGCATTTCATCTGGTAGTTCACATGGGCTCTAACACCTTGGGAGTCCTAGGGCTGCCAACAGTCCTGTATTACAAGGGACATCCCTTATTTTTTCATCTCTGTACAAGATTGGGAGTTGCTGAGTGCTGCAAAAAGCAGCAAGAAATGCTCCTGGCGAACGTAGGTGAGTTCTTCTTCATAATTAATATTGGGAAGAGGGATGGGGCAGGGGTGCTAAGAAAACAGTCTGTTGTTTTTGAAATACAATGTTGACAACCCTAGCTCCTAACTGACTTCCATACCATGCTCCACCCTGGGCCCCAGATACGTCTGTGACCCATTTCTTCCGACTGCCACGGAACCTTCTGGCCTCCCTTCTTCCAACTGTCACGGAATCTTCCTCACTGCCTCTGTGACCCTCCCCACAACTGCCACGGAACCTTCCTCCCCCCTGCCTCTGTGACCCCTCCCCCAACTGCCACAGAACCGGTCTCCCCGCTAACTGCTTCAGAACCTTCCCCCTGTGTCTGTGCCCCCGCAACTCCCACAGAACCTTCCTCCCCCCGATTGCTTCAGAACCTCCCCCTGCCTCTGTGACCCCCTCCTCATCCCAACTGCCATGGAACTTTCCCCCATTGCTGTGACCTCCCAAATGCCATGGAACCTTTGCCCAGTCCCCACTTCTGTGATCCACCCCTTCCTCGCCACTGCCCTCCTTGTTGCTACAAAACCTTTCCTTGCCAGCAGCCGCCCATCACCCACCTGAGCAGGAGGAAAAATGAAGGAGCAGACTCGCCCCCAGCAGTGTCACCACCCTTTGGCAAGTGTTTGCACTGCAATGACTGTAGTAATAATGAAGGGCTGGTTTTGGTTTCTTTAAAAAAAAAAATCCACTATGGAAAGATCCTGGTTTCTATGACTAGAAATGTATTTGTTTTGGAACTGATGCATATAAACAGAGTCAAAGCTGTTAGCTGAAACCATTAAAGCTCTAAGTGGCTTGTGCCTGGTCACTGGAGACACTGTGTCTCCCCATGTGATACTGCCACAGTTAAGATCTTTGGGGGCTCTTGAGCTGGAGTCCTCTCAGCCCAAATCAAGGGGCTACTGGCAGAGCCTGTGTGGTGAGATCCTTCGCTGTGGAAGTTGCTTCTCCCCATTTGTCAGCCAAGACTTGGGGTTGTTTGACTTACTGTGGTAATGGAGACCATATAAATACATTAGATAGTCTACTTGATTACATTTGTTGACTGTATTTGGTGTGGATTGTAAAGGTGGATGGGAGGGTACCAATTATTGCTATACATCAAAAGAATAAAGATAAATACCAGCTGAACAAAGGATAGATGGATTTGCATTCGCAACTTCAAACAAATATTGAAAACTGTGTAGCAGGACTGTTTTTTCCAACATTATTCTTTATATTGTGGTCACTCCTGAGGGTTCCAGATGAGATCAGGGCTCCATTCTGCTAGGTGTTATACATACAGATAGAGATGGTCCCTGCCCACAAAGAACTTGTAGTCTAAATAGAGAAGACCGCATGGGAGGCAAAGTGATTTGCGCAAGGTCGCACAACCGGTTAGTGTCATCCCAGGCCACTGCCTTATCCAGTGGGCTGCACTGCCTCTTATGGTAGCATGCTTAGTTTTTCTTTTCTCTTTGTTTGATCTCTCTTCTTTCTCTATTGCTTTTCATTTCTTATTCCTTGTTTCCTCCTTCATGAACCCTTTCTTTTCTGCTCTGGCACTCTGTTTTGGGAGAGAAACACAAATTCATCAGCCTGATTGAGCTCTGGAGCGTGAGCATTTTAAAAACTGCCCTTTGGAAAGTGACCTAATCTTCAGCAAAGAGAGAGAGTTAAATATAACTATTATGCATGTTCGGCCATAAAAACAATGTATATTGTAGAAGTGGTTGGAAGTTATTGTTGACATTGCTTATTCATCCCAACAGTATTCATTACAAGCATCACTACTGAGTTTTGATAAGGCATTATACTAAATAGATGCTGTGTGCACAAGCATGCCGTTTTAATTAAACAAACCCTGTTTGAAAAAAGAAATGTTTAAGTACTTTGAAAATAAAAATATGCTGATGGTAATTGATATATTGGTATAATGTTATCCTGAAGGATAAAGATGACTTTTTTAAAAGGAGAAATGCACCATGTGTGTGTTTTAATCCCATGTGAAAGTGTTTTCAGGGCCCTTATTAACTGCAGAAAAAATTGCTTAATTAGAATATGTAAATTTAAACAAGGAAATTACGACATATATTTCCAAAATCTCCAGTGAACTAGGTTGCTGTGTAATCCTCAGGGGCTATTGTTTTAGGGCCTGATCATGCATGGTGTGGAGTGCTCTCAGCTCCTAAGTCAGTACCTTCCAGGATGGAGCCCTTAATGATGGTTCCAACAAGAAATGCAGTCTGACATTCACTGAGACTGGAAGATCCGAGCAGGAGCCACAGACATGGAGTATTACTACAGGAGATTTCCCATAGTTCTTTTTAGGGAAAGTTTGCATTTTAGTTTCTGGCATTGTTTTGCGTTAAGAAGTGTTTATATTTGTTGCCAGTTGCAAAGCTTCAGGGCTATCAGAAAATTCCTATGGAAATTTCCTGTTCTCTTTGTCTTGACTCAACTTTGCTGGGATTTATCAAGACAAGAAATGTGGAATATAAATATGGGAATTTTAAGGAAATAATTATTAGTGATTGTGTGCATGATCTGCAGACACTGTGGCCCAAATCCTCAAAGGTATTTAGGCACCTAACTTCCATTGATTTCAATAGGGGTTATGCAGCCAAATACCTTTGAGTAGCTGGGACTGTGTAACTTTATTAACATGCCTGTATGTTTGCAGGTTTGGGTTCTTCATCATATTTCTCACTGGATCAAGTGATTGGAAAATTTTTCTATTCCATTGCAGTTTTTCTTTAGTTTTATTTTTGGCACTAGCAATACAGAAAAAGTACAGAAGGAGAAATAATAAATGTCAAGCATGTTATATGGGAAGATAGATCAGCAGCTTTTTAAAACCATGTTTTCAAGTTCTGTTGTTTCCATATGTTTATAAAATCTCTTCTGCCTAGAATCTTACAAGGTTTATTTACTTGCCATTTTTCACTGTGTAGCAGCTTGGTAAATGGGCCTATACTGCAAGGATCCTTTCAGAAGTTTTGGATGCCGCTCAGAATCCATCTCTGAGCAGCCCCGCTCCTCCCCCCCCCCCAGTTTAGCAACAGGACAAAAGAAACACGACAAAAGAAAGTCCATGGGTTACAGTAGTGGTTGCTTCCCTGAGGTATGCAGTTTTGGCCATTGGATTCGTATAATGAGGATCCACTGACCTGCTCCTTGTTGTCCCAAACCCATTCTGTGTTGCCATGGAGCACTGTTCTAGCACACAGAGCCCTGAACTACTGTTTCCCACCCGAGTTCTTCCATATCTGGGGAATTCTCAGTCTCAGTCTTAATCCAAAATGCGCTGAGGGCCACAGTTTCTCCGGACAAGACTAATCTGTTCAGCTGTGTCACAGGTTGCTGTCTATTGACATAGAGCAATATTTCCATCTGGTTATTTTATAGCCAACCACAATTTAAAATCTATGCTTCTCTTGGAGTTGAAGTTCTTTGTGCCAGAAAGTGTGCTGGGTTAATTTAGCTCATTTGTCTCTGGTGTAACTTTAGTATTTCATATGAATCTGTATCTGTGCTTAGACAAAGCTGTGAAGTGTTGAGAGTGATAAATTCTCCTGCATGTATTGTTCAAGTAAGTTTATAGTAACGTTGTTAGCTAGTTAGCAGTGACTGTGCTAATTATATTGGTGTGAGCATAAACAGAAATTAATGCTGCGATGCTGTGTGAGAGATGTTCCACTGCTTGCTGGAGAAGTATTTATATTCCGTGTTGTTTTCTGGGATTTGGCTTATCATTTTCTCTTCTCTGGCTCCTCTGTTAGAGCCCTTGTTATGTTGTCAGCAGAGCTACTATATTTATTACTGGGGACAAATTATTCCCTTTGCAGGAAAATCCATGGCCTGATTCTCCTCTCAATGACAATGGTGTAAATTGGCAATAATCTCACTGAAGTGAGTGGAGTTAAACCAATGCAAAATCTGCGTAAGTGAGGTAACAGTCAAGCTCACTGTGTCTTACACGCCTCAGATTTCCCTTGTTTTTACACCTTTGTAGCTCACTGACTTTAATAGTCCCTCCTGATTGACATCATTATAAGAGAGAGGAGGATCAGGTCCTGTTATTTCATCTTGCAGCGTTTACTGCTCATCATGAATGGGAGTCACTTTCACAGAGTGGAGACATAACCTGAACAGGTCCTTATAGAGACATAAGGAACACAGAGCCCTGGGAATCCTGTGCATCCCCCAAGCTGAGGGGAAGGAGATGAGGGCTGCTCCCTGGGGCCCCCAACTCTTATGCGAGGGCCCACAGAAGCCCCTTTAATTAATAGCACCATAATTCATGTACATGTTAAGAGCAGAGCCTGCATATCACTGCACTCTCTTATAGACCTATTGGTTACTTCTTCTAGCCAAGAAAACTTACTAACTTCCCTGGCATAGGGTGTTCTCTTGGGGAACAAAGCACTGATTGTACTTCTCAGATTATCAGTTTCCTTGCAGGCTGTGTATATATATATATATATATATATATATATATAATAAATTTTCTCTGTAACTGCAGAGAAAAAGTTCCAGGATTTGTTTATTTTTCTTTTTAAGATGAATTCTGAGATGGCAGGCAGATTCAGATCACACTGATCAGAAGCCAGGCCTACAGACTCGTGAGAATCAGAATTTAGAGAAAGGGTGGCCCAGTAGTTAGGGCACTAGCCCAGGACATGGAAGCCCTAGGTTTAATTCCTAGCTCTTCCACAGATTTCCTGTGTGATTTGGTTAAGTCACTTCGTCTCTCTGTGCCTTGATTCTCAACCTGCAAAATGGGGATAATACCACTGCCCTAACTTGTGGGGTTCTGTCAGAATAAGTACATTAGATTGTGAAGTGTTCAGATGCTGCAGTACTCGCCTTGTAAAATGGATTAAGCACATACTTTCCACCTCTTAGCAAAGTGGTTTGTGGTTCTGTGCTTTGAGCTGACCATGTCATTTTTGAGTCAGTGAGTATCATGTGTTCATTTGCTGAGCAAGCCCAGGTTGAATACACCTTGCAAAGACATATTGGTGTGTAAATAAACAGCTGCAGACACTCATGCTTATGTAGGTATATATCTGTGTCATACTGAGGAAAGCAACATTATTTTCTAGGCCTGTTTAGGATGAAACTAAAGAAGTCAGAGCTGGGCTTTGTATTCATATCACACTGAGTAGTACTCTGGTTGCGTTTAACTATCAGAGGTAACTATGTGCATTTATAGTTTGAATTAACCCCCTCACAGTGTGCTACGTTAAATATTTAAATCACTCTTAAATATAGATAAATTTGTCTAGATTTACCTTATATGTAGTATAAATACCACAACTTAACGCTATTTTGCTTCTGCTACCACTGACCCCAATTCAGGAGAATACTTAAGCTAACCGAAAGAATCCATCCCTCTAAAAGTACATGAAAGAGGGAGAGCTCATGGGACTTAACAACATACAAGACATGCAAAGAATGGCCTAGGATAGACAGGGATGGTGGAGGCACAGAAGGAAGGGACCTGCTCTGGACATGAATCATGATTGTGTAGTGAAGGAAACTTGTCTGTAGGATCATTGACTCATTTGTTGCGGAAGTTGGAAAGTGTGTAGTAAATGATGCAGGGGATTGCAAAAAGAGAGAGGATGATTTTCTCACAATGCACAGTCAACCTGTGGAACTCTTTGCCAAAGGATGTTGTGAAGGCCAAGACTATAACAGAGTTAAACAAAAAAAACCTAGATACATTCATGGAGGATAGGTCCATCAGTGGCTATTAGCCAGGATGTGCAGGGATGATGTCCCTAGCCTCTGTTTGCCAGAGGTCGGGAATGAGTGACAGGGAATGGATTACCTGTTGTGTTCATTCCCTCTGGGGCACCTGGCATTGGCCACTGTCGGAAAACAGGGTACTGGGCTAGATGGACCTTTGGTCTGACCCAGTATGGTCCTTCTTATGTTCTTGTGGATAAAGCAGTTCAGTGCCCTAGGGCGGCATTCTGCATTTAAGTCTCTGACTGCCAAATGCTGGGAATGGACGACAAGGGGATGGATCGCTTGATGGTTGCCCTGTTCTGTTCATTCCCTTTGAAGCATTTGGCATTGTCCACTGTCAGAAGACAAGATATTGGGCTAGATGGACTGTTGGTCTGACCAAGTATGGCCATTCTTATTTTCTTTTTTGATTCTATTCCTGTCTCTGCCACAGAGTTCCTGTGTGATGGTGGGCAAGTCACTTATGCCAAACTTTTCACTGATGATCAGTAATTGTGTGTTCCTCATTTTTTGGATACTTAATCTGAGGGCTTGCAATCTGATTTGCAGAAGTGATGAGTACTCACAGGTGCAACTGGGGTCAATGGGAGGCTTGGGAGCTGTGATTTGAATGTATAAAGTGGTGTATAATGTTATGCGTGCTGAAATATCCGGTCATAGGTGCTAAAACTGGGCATCCAGAATTAGTAGATACTTTTCACCATAATCTCTCCTTGCCATAGTTCCCCATCTGTAAATTGGGGATAATTATGCCTTCTGTCATTTTACAGAGGTGTTGTGAAAATAAATAAATATTTGTGCAGCATGCAGGTTCTATATTGATGAGCATCATAGAAAAGCCCATGAGGAAATTATTCTATAGAGTAGGATTTGAATAGTGTGCAGTAAACAAGGCCTGTGGAACCATACATTAAACAGTGGGGAGAAAACAAAATATTGAATAGCTGCTCATTAAGTGAGCACCATCCATTCTGTGCAGTAAATGAGGCAGGAGTCATGGAAAAAATAGTATGTGATAAGGTAATTAAAAACTGTATCATAATGTACATGCACAAGGGAGCAGAATTAAGGTTGCACAGGCAATCTTATTTCTGGCATTTACTAACTTTTGAGTGCTTGACTTTGCAACTTTAATCCCCTTTTAACATAGTTTATTTGTGTGTAAGTTAATATTTATATTGAAAATGCGGATTAGAGTACCATTGTGATAGGCACTGCATAGTTGTATACAAAATCATGAATTTGCCAAGAGGAGCATATATAACGTATTAGAACTTTAAATCCAATTAGTGATCCTCTATTAGTGACCTATGACTGATGATGGATGTTTGTATAGTGTTGAAACTTCTAAAGCCTCATTCTATGGCTTTCTGCAGGTAACAGCATTGATAAAGATTAAAAACAACAACCCTAAACTCTGCAAGATTCGGTATATTACAGAACAGCAGTTCTGAGAGATGGTTTTCTGATATGGTGATCTCAGACTTGAACAGATACCATGCATTTTTATCATTGCCTCTCTCCCTCTTCTCATCTCCCCACAAAGCTTCCACGCCTCTTCTCCCACACCTCCAAATCACTTCCCTTATCCTCCCAGTTCTCTCTTCCTCTGGGCCCGTTTCTGTCAATCTGGGGTTATGCCAGTTTGTGGTTTGTAATGTGAACTTTTACCAAGTGGTGATGGAACCAACAGGAGTGAGTGCTGTGTCCTCATGGTCAAGGACTGCATAGTGCTTGACAACATGCTGAGATACGTAACTTTATTTTATCTGTTGGAAATGAGAACATTAATTCCCAGTTGACTCAATTTATTGTGTGACTAATCTGCCCAGTCCTGCAGCTCTTACTCATGTAAAGAATCCGACTGTGACAGAGTGAAGCCCAGGGGATGGGAGTACTGTGTTAGTGAGGGGAGGACAGACAGACAGAAGAGGTGCTGTCTTTCCTAGTCTGAGATTGTTGTGTGGGAAACCCATTTCTCAAGACTGCTGCTGTTTAGTCAAAGCTGAAGTCTTGCCCTGTGAGCTTGGAAATGAAAGGATTTCCAATGGAGTATTACAGGTGGCGGGGGCCTCACAAGTGCTGTATAGAATGGGACTGTTCCCTCCCTGCTTCATGTCAGGATTAGAGCAGGATCTTGAGTAGCATTCCTAACAAATTCTTTTAGTCTTCCCTGTGCTAACTGCTCTATGCTCAGAAACAAGATTATCTTGTTGTCTTGGTAGATCATTATTTTCCTGCAGCCTTTAAAAGTGTTTTGCTCCCTCAAGTCAGCCAAAACCACTTAAAGGTGCTATCTGGTTTTTACCAGCCATTATCATGTAGTGACGTTAATGAACTTCAAGTGCTTTGAGTTAATATAATGCCTAGTAGTAACTCAACCTGATTTTTATACATAAACATTAGAGTGCATCTGCTCCAACATGTTTCCATACTCCAATCAAGTTGCCTCCTTTCCGTCTCATAAAATATTGACACAGGCAGTGCTTGTAATTTGGCTTGAAGTGATAGAATAAAGGTATGACTTATTCATGTCATGTAGGAGTTCATTCCTTGATGTTGGATGGATTCATTAAAGCCTTAAGACATGGCAGGGTGTGACTTTAATATGTGCTTATATTTTACAGTAGGACCTAGCTGATTTCCACTCATCACTGGGATTTCCATTGGGAATTACCAAATGAATAAGTCAACAAATGATAAGAAAATAAAGCTGGTCCATTACCAAATGTATGATACATATAAATGTGTTCTGCAGGATGTTTTAACAAAACTAATAGAGTCTGAGTAACACGAGACCGTGACATCTGTATTGTTTTATTGACTGCATTGTCAATATTGTCTCATTGTTTCCTTGTGCTCCCCCACCTATCTGGCTCCACCTATTTCTTTTTTTAGGCTTAGATAGTAATCTCTTTGGGACACGGAGCATCAGCTTGTTCTGTGTTTGTACAGCACGTAGTACAATGGAGCCCTGGTCCATGACTAGGGCGCCTAGGTGCTACCACAGTACAAATAATAAATAATAGTAAATTGAACCTCAGAGCTTTAAGAACTGCATAGACTCAGGGAATCCAAGGCCAAATCCGAGTTTATTAGCCACAAGAGAGCGTATCAGAGACTTTGCTATAGCACTCCCGCTTTTAAAGGCCTGATCCTGCAGCTGCCATTGACATGCTGTACACCAAACTCCTGCTGGTGGTGGTAATTCTCTATGTGGTGTGATCACAGGATCAGGCTGTAAAACTTTTCTGTAGTGTGGGGAAAGCACTGTTCTCTTAGCTTTTATGAATTGCAGAGCATTTGGATTATCTGAGAGTTTTTTATGGCCAGGAAATTTTGAATTATTCTGGATCTCTAGTTTCATTGAAGGGGCGGCTGTTGGTAAATACACGAGCAAAGCAAGTGTGTTCCAAGAATCTGAGTATTCTTAAAATAAAATCAGAATGAATACTTCCTTGGCCCAAGCATTTCCCTTCTATTAGATCCTCTCCCTCTTTTTGCTGATACAGTGACCTTTTTCGAAGACACAGCTTTTATTAACCTAGAAATGCACTGACATTTCTACATGAGAATGACTCCTAGCAAATATGGGAGCTGTGCTGAGACTCTTTGCAAATCACCAGCATAATCACCTGTGAGAGAAGAAATAGCTACTCCACAAATGTGTTTGTCTCCAGAGGAATTTGGTTTTCCTTCAGAGATGTTTCTCTGCAAAAGTGCTTTACTGCAAGTCTGTGAGCATATGTGGACAGCTCCATCATAAAGTACAAAATCAGTGTAGGGAGAGATTTAACCAGAGTTAGTTAATGTTCATATTGGTGCCACATCTCCAGAGACTCCCAGTCCAAATCATGAAGGCATTATTCTCCCTGGCATTGTCTCCTTTGTCTGAGTTTCTGTTTGGAAAGTTACAATCTTGTCAAACTTTCATGAATTGTGTAGTTCTTATGCTTTTGTGGATTCGCTTTACATTCTTGACAGGAGGCAGGTGACCTATTATAAACCCATCAAATCCATTTTCCTTGGGACTGTGCATAAGGAAGGCAGTGTTGTGTAAGGGTTAGAGTTCAGGCTAGAAAGTCAGAAGTTCAGTATTGAGACAGACATGTCCCAGGTTGGACAGTTCTGATAAAGGAAGACTTGCTTCACTTTTCTAGTATTATGTAGCATAGAAAGAGGTTATAGAAAGACCCCTGTGTGTTTTGCCTCTCAGATCTATAGCCTCTGTCTTGTTTGTTTCTCTGTCAGGTATGTATTTGATGTGATGATGTTGTCCTCATGAGATGTTTGCACCATTGCGTATAGAGTAGAATCCACACTAAGTGACCACACAATCGGCTAGATGAAATTGGTCAGTGAGCAACAACGATCACACAATAAAAAGTAAAAACAGTCTTAAACTATCCTTTGCTCCAAACTACTGTCTCAATTGCAAGGGGTGCCAGAATCCTGTTGGGTGCAGCGCCTAATGCAATAGAGCCCTGATTTGGGATTTGGGTGTCTAACTCACTTAAGCCCCCTTATAAATCTTAATAATAATAAATGATAACAAGGAGATGCACATGAAAGAAGACTGTAACTCAGCCCACTTGTCTCTGCAAAGCAACTACAGTTACCTGAGGAAGCTGGAAGCATGGAATGTTGCAGCCAAAATCAGGACACTTTACAATCTGATCCAGTTCCCATTGAAGTCAGTGTGAGTTGGATAGGGCCATTATTTCTTCAAGTGGCAGTCAATAACATAATGTATTCAAGCTCACTGATACATGTCAAGCCAAATAATCTTTTGATAATTAGGACAGACAGAATTTTTCTCCTGTAGAACTGCTAATTCTAACTACAATCTTGCATCTCTGCTGGAAGCCTGTAATTTTTCTAGCCTTTAAAGACCGCCTCCCTGAGGGGGAATATGGCAGTCTTAAGTGTTTAGGCATAATTAGAATGATACAATTAAATTCCTTAATTTTATTTTTTTCTTTTGCATTTGATGAGAGTTTTTTAATTACTTTGATTTAAGCGATGGTAGTAGCTAATTGGATTTCAGGCTAGATCTGTGTAGGCACCAGTAAAGAGAGAGTGGAAACGGGTCTTGTCAAGAAATTAAACATTCTTAATGGGACCAGTAAAATCCCCAAGGGCAAATTAAAAACAAAAATCTCTTTTAATGTGTTAATTTATCAGCCAACGTCATCTTAAAGGGAATGAGAAATATAAATTTGGGAGTTAGGTGAGCAAATGGTATGGTAGATCATCCCCTGTACTATGCATGAAAACAGTGCTCCAAAACTGTCCAAGGGACCTGAGCAGAGCAAGTCTCACCTGCGCTCCCTGAGGCTGTTGTACCTGCTGTTCATCCCCCCTGCACCCTCCTGTGGCTGATCGCAGAGCCTACTACAGTAGGGGAGGCAGTGTAGCCTAGAGGATAAAGCACCAGGCTGGGAGTCAGGATTCTGTTCCTGGCTCTGTTCCGGGGTGACATTGGGCAACTCACTTCATCTCTCTGTGTCTGTTTCCCCATCTGTAAAATGCAGAAAATGATAAGCCTCCTTTGTAACGCACTTTGAGCAGTGCTATATAAGAGCTACATATTATTATTGTTGTTGCTGACACCAGCAGAGAGCTATATTGTGACCCTGGCTACAGTGTTGTGCCGGGCAGTAAGGGGATGTAAGGAGCCCCCTTATTACCCTGTGCAGGCTAGAGTTATTTTGGGTAGCAGCACTGGGGAAAGAAACTTCTGTTAGGCTGCTTCTCCCCTTTTGAAGCATGTGAGTGGGTGGAGTCTTGGCTCTGTCCCTCCCCATGATGTTGGTTAATGCAGCTGAGCTGGCCTACCAAGGAAAATAATTACAGGGTTGGTGCACACTGCATTCCACCCTCTTCCCCATATCACACCAAAGCAATGGGGAAACTAGGAAGCAGAATGAGACTCTGAGTTGCAGTCCTGCTTCTGGTCTGCTCTGGGGACAGCGCAACAATGTGCTGCCCCTTATTTGGGGTTTATGGCAAAGATGCAATCAAGCTCTAAAGGAGTTGGGCCCAGATCCTGTGTGGATCTGGGCCTTACTCTTTTAGCTCTGGTGAGAGAAGCTCATGTTTTAGTGCTGGAGGTCCCAAGCTTGGTTCCTAGTAATTACCCATGACATCAGTCATTGCACCTGCAGGATACCCTTGGAATGAAACCAAGCATGTTTCTAGTCAGTCTGGGAGAAGTGGAACAGGATGGCAGCAACTGTGTGGCCTTGTCTCTCTATAAAACTGTGACATGGCCATAGGAACTTACAATGCTGCTGCTTTCAAGCTGAACGCCCACTTTTGTGCCTTCTCTCCCTTTGGCAAGAGGACAGGTGCAGAGGCTCTTTGGGGCAGAGATGGTCTCTTACTATGTGTTTGTACAGCCCCTAGCACAATGAGCTAGAATTAGTAATGTGTTAGTTTGGGGCCTTTAGGTGTAGCTGTAATATAAATAATAACAAACTTTGAAATCCTGGGCCAGACTCTTTGATTCCTCTGCTATCATCAAGAAAATTAGGAAGCCTGACTGTGATATGAACAAAAGAAGGGGAGAGAAGCACCAAATGAAATGTAAACTATCAACAAAGTTCTGTTGGAGCTTCAGGTCTGACCCTGTCAAATCACAGCAGCATTACTCTCTTAGTAATTTGTTGCCACTGTAACCATCAGTTACAGCCACCAAGAGAACAAAGTGACTGATTTGTCTAAATCCTGATGATATAGTCTAAGCTGGTGCTGCATGAGCAAATTGAAAAGGGTGATTTCTTTTTTCTCCTCCTGTTTTGCTATTTTAGTGAACAGGTAATGTTTCTCGCAGCTTCACATTAATTGCTCCTTCCAGCATCTGCTGGTGCACAGAGCGGCAAAATGAATGGTCATTTTCTATCCCCCTTGATACAGTATTTTCAGAAATATATGATTATCAGAACTAAGTAGATTCATGGAGAGATCCTGGAAGTAGATGTGTGGGCAGTAAATTGCCCACATATATTTGCTGAGGGTGCCTGAAATTATCTGCTAAACTAGCTGGATGAGGAGCATGAAGAAGAAAAGTAAAATGGTCGGAGAAGTGAGAAATAGTGTCTAGTAAATATGGGCCAGATCCTGGTCCTGTTGAAGTCAATGGCAAAAAGCTCATGGACTTCAATAGCAGCAGGATCAGGTCACTGGGAGTTAGTTAGGGAACATGTGATGGGCAGATAATCCCCCTTGTTGTCTCTAACAAGGACTGGATTTACTTAGCTGTTCTGAAGTGTGAAGAAATGCATGTTTTTCCTATAGAGAAGGAACATAACCTCATGCTCCCACTGATACCAATGGAGAGTTTTAATCTTGATTTCAGTGCAAAGATCAGCTGCATCACAGACATTCTACATTTAGGTATAAAAGGCAGGAGGGGTCCTTTATTCAGAAGACCCATCTCTAGGGTTTCTGATATAGATGGCATCTGTAGACTGACTCGATGCAAGCATCCTGGTGTTAAATCCAGTTTTCCATTCCTCTGTTGATTACAAACTGAAAGACTGGATCTACAAAATATATGGTGCAAATTACCACTCCACCTTAAATTTCACTCCCCATCCCTGTCTATTAGCATGTTCAGTTAGCATGTGGAGCTATCAATGGAGCTGTGGGGTCTCAGAAATATACCAGAGGACTGGTAGTCACAACTCCTTGCTTTCTATTCCCTGTTGTTGTGACACCTTATGGCCTGATTTTCAAAGGTGCAAATCACCTACTTTTTCCATTAACCTCAGTGAGAGCTGGGGTTCATCAGCACC
This sequence comes from Mauremys mutica, assembly GCF_020497125.1. NCBI lineage: Eukaryota > Metazoa > Chordata > Testudines > Geoemydidae > Mauremys > Mauremys mutica. The sequence goes on along the minus strand of NC_059090.1, from coordinate 9,770,528 downwards.
TCTGAAACTCAGGCCAGGAATCTCTCTGTGCCTCAGTTTCCTCATCTGTGAAATCAGAATAATGATAGCTGCTTCCCAGGGACAACATAATGCTTGTAAAGGGCTTTGAGTTCCTGGATAAAAGGTATAATAGGAGAGAAAAGGATGATTGAACAGCACTTCATAGAGCAATTTTCATCTTCAAAGTCTAATGCAAACCTTTACTACTCATCCTGTCCGTTTCTGATTAACATGAGATAATTTATTGGACCAATTTGTAGGGTATGAATGGACACGGGTTTTAAAATCACGTGCTTTATTTATGTATGTATTTATTATTTTGATTGGCACGCCCACTAAAACAGCACCTCTTCATAACCTGTAGAAGACCTTGACATAACTTTAAAAATACAGCAGAACTAACACCCAAACTTAACTGAACAGTAGCAGTGCAATTCAGTATAGCTAAGCCCCTTCATTTTCAGTTTAAACCGATTTTTACCAAAAAATTCCTGGGTTTTACAAAAAGTATTATTCATTTTTTTCCTGATTTTTTCACCCTACTTTTGTATCATTTTAATATAAAAAAATTCCTTGTTTTATTAGGAAAATACAGTACATTGCATGAGGTATACATAGTTCGATAATACATTAGTCTGCGTGTATATACAAAGCTGCCTGTTGAAGGAAGGCTATGTATTGGTCTAGAAGATACACATAATAAACAAACAGGAGTGTATGCACACTTCAGCGTGCGCATCTGAACGTACTGATGAATCTCATGCCCGCCATGTACACGTTTCAAGCTGTTAGCAGATAACTGTTTAAAGATTTGACACACTAAAATGGGGAAAAAATGAAAATCTGTATCAGAATATGTTCCAGAACACAAGGAAGCATTTGAAAGTTTAAAAAAAAACAAAAGCAGAAGAGGATGAAATTGAGTGTGTGCGCTGCAAATGGTGTGGCCCAATTATTAAGGGTAAATATTTATAGGCTAATAGTTCTACGTTTACAACAGTAAACTGTTTTTTCAAATGAAAAGTTTTATTTGGGGATTAGAGATGTATTGTTTTCTTAAACTCAGAGGCGGCATTGTGTTTTCAGTTTGGTTTTAGTTCTGGAGCAAACCAAATTAATGAATGGAATTCAAAGCATTAATCTACTGAATACTTTTCCCCCCTGTCTTTCTGTCCACCAAAATAAACACTAATGTTTACCCAGAAAAATTAATAATAGTTTTTTGCACTGATATTCACCTGTTCTTGTTGTTGTGGTAATAAACACTGATAAATTCCTGAGAAAAATTAAATAAAGTAAAAACTGAAAATCAAGAGTGCTAAGTATAGCCCACCACGAGCAAACTTCACCGCTCAGGCTGTCAAATAACCCCTTTCTCCCCCATTTTCAAATGCCTGAGAAAAATACATAATTTTTAGACATCCAGTGCAAATTGTGCTACCACATTTGCAATATATCAGAGGAGACAGGAGCCCTATATATCAGCTTTAACAATTCATAGGCAAGAAGGGATTACAATGCTGCTTCCAGCTCCAAGTTGTGATCATGCTATAAACGGCTTTCATAATTTAGTGCAGCAACAGAATCCCACAATGGTATCATAGATGGAATAAGTAATCAACATCTCAGAAATACATGGCTGTGTTCAATCACATTTTCCCCCAGTGATATATAACCACCAGGCTGAAGCTGGTGTGATCCAGATCTAGAAGATTGGATTAGAGCCTTCTAATTTAGAGCTCTCCTGTCTTTTTAAAAAATAAACTCTCATTTGATGTTATTTATTGCTATGAAATTTTTAATGCTCTCTTCCCTTGCACTCCCATCTTTGCTTTTGTTCTTTCCTTCCATTCTTTTCTTCCTTTCCCCTCAATTTTTCTCCGTCTCATTCACCAAATGCTGCCAAAGAAGCTTGGTCCCAAGGAATCGCTGCCATTGAAATGTGCCAGCAGTTGGACAGAGACAGCTCTTGTTGCAGTGAAGTTCCTGTGGGAGGCTTTGTCCATAATGAGCAGAAGGGTGAGGGTGCAGTGGAAAATAACCAACACTGGGGCTGATCCTAAGAAGTGCTGAGTGTTCTCAATACTGCAGTTGAGAAAGCCCAGCCACTCTTAGAAGGAGCTTGGCATCTTGCAGGATCAGTGCCACAGATTGCATGACTGTATCTTCCACAGGAAATCTTAACCCTAAAAAGATGATTGGGACTTTTATGTGTGTGGCTAGTGGCGATGAAGGCACAGAGGTCAGATGGGTGTCCATCATTGTTATGATATGTATTATAGTAGTATCTGGAGGTTTCAATTGAGCTATGGCCCCATTGTGCTAGGTGCTGTACACCCATCAGGTTAAATAGAATCCATGCCCCAAAGAACTTACAATGTAAAGACAGGACAGGTTAGGGGTTTGTTATTGAAGTGGATGGGTGATATTCTGTGGCCTGCATTGTGCAGGAGATCAGACTAGATGATCATAATGGTCCCTTCTGACCTTAAAGTCTATGAGTCTGAGTCTATGACAGGTGAAGAGTGTGAGAGAGCATGTTATCCCCATTTTATAGATGGAGTACAGAGGCACAAAGAGATTAAGTAACTTGCCCAAAGTCATACAAGAAGGCTGTGGCAGAGTCGGGAATTTACCCTAGATCTCCTAAGTTCCAGTCCAGCGCCTTAACCACAAGACTATTCTCCCCCTTTAAAGTGTTGTTAATATAGGAGGAAGTGAAAAGATTCAGTCTCTCTCCCGCCTTGCTCTCTCAAGGGGAAAAAATGAGATCAAATCTTGCAATTTTCAACCATGCAGAACTCCCATTGAGTAATAAATAACTTGCAGCTTCTTCTTGGAATGATGGTCCCTATTGTATTCCACTGTGGGTTACCCATGTGCACCATGCGTACAGAGTCAGATAATTTGAAAGTAGTGTGCAGCATTTATATAACATCTTACCATCATCAATAGATCTCAAAGCAGGCAAGTACTGTCATCTTCATTTTACAGGTGGAGAAAATGGACATGCAAAGAGGTTAATATGATTTGGCCATTGCCATACAGCTAGTGAGTGTCAGAACAGGGGAAAGAACCCAGTTGTGGTGTGCGTTATCCACAGAGGTCATTGCAAGTTTTGAATGTGTAAAGACCAGATAATTACTGCAAGTTTTGACTAATAATAATAAAAAGGGAAATTACAGAAAAAATCAAAACACTGGAACAGATTTAGTAACTGGGATGAATAATTCTGAAGTATTTTAGAATATAAACTAATGGATGAATGCATTTACTTAATATAATGAAGTGGGTCTCTGTGGTTTTTTAATCAAACAGATGGGTAAAAGATTATGAACAAAAATGAGATCCGAATACAATGAATGCATTTAATTACTGAAAAAGACAAGAGGGTTAGTTTTTAAACTCAAGGAGTGAGCTTAAAGGATTTTTCTACATTGTACATTCAGAAAGTCTCAAATATTATTTTCCTTAAATCCAGATTATTACTCCTTTGTATTGTGTTGAATTTCTCAAGGGCAAAAATTGTTGCCGATAGTAAAATTTAGCACACATACAGTGCTCTTAGCCACTTTTGTGAAACATACTAGGGTCTATGGATTACATATAATTTCCATTTTATAGATGGGAAAACTGAGGCAGTGACTCATCTGAGTAAATCGGTAATAAGGAATACACTCCATAGTCCAATGCCATATCCCATGAATCATGCCTTATTAAATTAGCTTCTCTCCTAGTGTTATGAACCACATCTATACAATATGTTTCTACTCCAGCTTTTTTTGTGAGATGTGATTTTGATCTACGTACTCCTGGGAGGTATGGGCAATTGAGGGTTCTAGAGCACTTGTATTCCTTGTCAAGATGGTTCTATCTTGCAGGTTGCTTAGAATCCTGTTGTAAAACTCTTTCTAATTACCATTTTGCTTGTTTTCCAGATCAATTCAGGAATGGCTTATAGTAGCTGATACTTTACCAATTCCTAATGTTACAAATTAATGGTTTATGCCACTTGAAAGCTTGGAAAGCCAGATTTCCCACTGAAACTAGTTATTGCTGCTATCATATTGCACTTCTTACATGAAGGTGCTTTTCCTTTTTGTTGTCTGTCATTTATTAGGTACAATCTGAGAATGTCACTGGATGGGTCCCAGAGTAAAAGCATTGACACAGGGCGGAATGATCAAACCCATCTACGGGCTTCAGATCATTAAAGTGGCCAATGTGTGTGAGGGGAGAAGCAAAGTAAATACAGCAAGTGCCTGTATTTAATCGCCAGCCGAAAGCGCAGCTCAACAAAGCTGAAAGATAGGGAATTTATCTAGGCCTGAGGTAGGAGTGGGAAAGTGAAAGTAAATCTCATTCCCTTTGATAAAAGGCTCTGTGTTTGCCTTCACCTCTGTGTGCCAAGTGAGGCCAAGCTGCTTTTGCCATTTTTTAAAATTAATTCTCCCTTTCATTGCACCTATCTCATTCTCCAAGCACACTGAATAATTAACAAAACATAAATTTGATCACAACAAATTCAGTGCTTCTCAGGCCCTTGTCCGTGCCTGGTAGGGTGGCCAGATAGCAAGTATGAAAAATCGGGATGGGGTGGGGGAAATAGAGGGGCCTATATAAGACAAAGCCCAAATATCAGGACTGTCCCTATAAAAACGGGACATTTGGTCACGCTAGTACTTGGGATTAGCCCTGACTCAATCATTGGTAGCCAACAACCAATAGAGCTGAACACGTGCAAATCTGAAGTGCAGATTACAATATCTGTCCTTTACACCAGCTGAGTTTACAAAAGTTTCAATAAACTCCATTGGTGCAAATTGGAGCTTTCCTTGTCTACACTTCGGGTTTGGACTGGTGCAGCTACACTAGTAATTGGACACCGTTGTCTGAATCCCAAGTATTGATCAATACATTAGATACAAACATTTGCTGCATGGACTGGGGAATATCATCACAGCATTGGGGAAAACATCCTTATTTTATAGCAGGGGTAGGCAACCTACAGCACGCAAGCTGATTTTCAGCGGTACTCACACTGCCCAGGTCCTGGCTCTGCATTTTAATTTAATTTTAAATGAAGCTTCTTAAACAGTTTAAAAACCTTATTTACTTTACATACAACAATAGTTTTAGTTATATATTATAGACTTATAGAAAGAGACCTTCTAAAAATGTTAAAATGTATTACTGGCACTCCAAACCTTAAATTAGAGTGAATAAATGAAGACTCGGCACACCACTTCTGAAAGGTTACCGACCCCTGTTTTATAGCAAACTACAATATCTTGAAATAATGGTCCAAAACACTACAGTTTATAGTAGCCATATTGAAGGAATTGGGATTGTTGCTTTAGAATACTGTAGAATTTTATTTTACGTGAGGAGTAACTGGTCCACCACATATTTACATTTACTACTGTGAGTTTATAGTAAAGCCACTGAGTGTTGCTGTTTACACTGCTTACCTTCATTACAGGAACTTGGTGTTAATGAATGACATTGCCCTACAGAGCAGGAAATACCCAACAACTCAGTTAGAATGTTAAGGCTCCAGGTTTGTATGTAGTCTTCCAATATTTATTTGAGGTTTGCCAGCTCATGGGATTTCTGCTCAGCCCTACTTTACAGGCTGAACAAAATATTTTTATATTTAAAGAGCACCAAGTATATAATTATGATAATTAATTAATACCTTGTAGCAAAAGAGTGCTTCCAGTACGTTTTCCTCAATACTCAGTTCTTTATTCTTTGTAGGTCTACATCTTACAGTCTAGAAGAATCCCTTTTTTAGTTTTGTATTTGAATTAGTTATGATATTCTCCAGTTTATTTCAATACATGGAGTCTCATGTTTAACTTGAAGCACATAAGTAAGTAGACCCCATTGAAGATAGTGCTGTATTGCAGCCTTTAAGTTAACCTTACGCTGTTTATTTCTTTGGCTGTATTGGGACCCTAGATTCTACAGTTTTTGTCCCCTTCCTTTTACATGTGTGGTATAATAAATGAAAAGCATTTGGGATACAGTAGCTTGGTTATCTGTGGCTATAACAGGGCAAATAATTTGTAATGAATTTTACTGAATATTCCCTAAATCTGATAGTTGTCTGTGAGTGGGTAGGGATTTTTTCTGATTTAGAAATGATTTGCCAAATAACTTATTTGGATAATTTTTTGGCCGGTAACTTTTTTAAAATCTTAGGTCATGTCTAACTACCACTTAGGTTGGCAAAACTTATGTCGCTCAGGAGTGTGAAAAAACTCCCCCTCAAGCTACATAAATTTCACTGGCATAAATGTCAGGGTACGTCTACACTATGGGATTATTCCGAATTTACATAAACCGGTTTAGCAAAACAGATTGTATAAAATCGAGTGTGCGCGGCCACACTAAACACATTAAATCGGTGGTGTGCGTCCACGGTCCGAGGCTAGCGTCGATTTCTGGAGCATTGCACTGTGGGTAGCTATTCTGTAGCTATCCCATAGTTCCCGCAGCCTCCCCCGCCCCTTGGAATTTCCGGGTTGAGATCCCAGTGCCTGATGGGGCAAAAATCATTGTCGCGGGTGGTTCTGGGTAAATGTCGTTAGTCACTCCTTCCGCTGGGAAAGCAACGGCAGACAAGCATTTCGTGCCTTTTTTCCCTGGATTGCCCTGGCAGATGCCATAGCATGGCAATCATGGAGCCTGTTTTTCCTTTTGTGACTGTCACCATATGTGTACTAGATGCTGCTCACAGAGGCGATTCAGCAGCGCTACACAGCAGCATGCTTTTGCTTTTGCATGACAGCAGAGATGGTTACCAGCCATATTGCACCATCTACCATACTATAAATTGGTAATAAGATGATCGTGGCTACCAGTCCTTTTGCACTGCACCATCTGTTGCTGTCATAAGTGCCCCTGGCTGCTCTTAGCCAGGGGCGCAAAAGCCAAAATTGGGAATGACTCCCTGAGTCAATCCCTCCTTTTTGGTATCTAAAAATAGAATCATTATTGTCTAGAATATGGGCAAGTGTACTAGAGAACCATAGTATCATAGAACCAGAGAGCACAGCTGCTCTGTGTCAGATCCTTCACAAATTATGAGCTGTATGCTATTTACAGGGGGTGCTCCTTCAACAACCCCACCTGTTCATTCCGTTCTTCCCCCAGCCTTCCTGGGGTACCATAGCATTGTCCCCCCACTTGTGTGATGACACAGTGACTTGTTAGTGAGAAATGAGTGGAAGGCAGCCTCCATCTGCTATGATAGTCCAGACAGGACATTAAGCAGTGTGTAGGAGAGGAGCCCAGCATCCCACTGCTAGTCCAGGGGCAACTGAATCTTTTCTTTACACATGAAGGGTGGGGGCTGATGGAGCTCAGCCCCCTGTTGCTATGATGAAGACGGTTACCAGCCATATTGCACCATCTACCAGGAAAAATTAGGGGCAGGCACCCTTGATCGACCTAACTGATGCTAGTCGGCATGGTTACCAGTCCTTTTGCACTGCCCCATGTGCCAATAGGCTGATGATGACGATGGGTATCAGTCTTATTGTACCATCAGCCACCCATGGCATGGAGGGAGCAAGGATGTTGGTGTTGAGTGCTGCAGCATCGTGTCTATCTGCAGCATTCAGTAAAGATAGGGTGACATGTAAAAGAGTCAAGAGAGGATTGTTTTCCCTTTCACTTCTGGGGGTGGGTGGGGGGGTGCGTAAATTGCCGAGATATGCCCTGACCCACCGCGGACACTGTGTTTGACCCTAGAAGCATTTGGAGCTCAGCCAAGAATGCAAATACTTTTCGGAGACTGCAAGAACTGTGGGATAGCTTGAGTCCTCCAGGCCATGAGCGTCCATTTGATTCTTTGGCTTTCCGTTACGCTTGTCACGCAGCAGTGAGCTGAGTCCCTGCTATGGCGTCTGTCTGGAGATTTTTTAAAAATGATTTTGAATTTTGTCTTCTGTAACGGAGCGCTGATAGAACAGATTTGCCTGCCCTTACAGCAATCACATCCGCATGGTCCATGCTGGAGCTCTTTCTTTATTTTGATTTTTAACTGCCTCGCCACACGTGCTGATCGGAGCTCCACGCTGGGCAAACAGGAAATATTCAAAAGTTCGCGGGGCTTTTCCTGTCTACCTGGCCACTGCATCCGAGTTCAGATTGCTGTCCAGAGCGGTCAGTGGTGCACTGTGGGATACCACCCGGAGGCCAATACCGTCGATCTGCGGCCACACTAACCCTAATCCGATATGGTAATACCGATACTAGCGCTACTCCTCTCGTTAGGGAGGAGTACAGAAACCGATTTAAAGAGCCCTTTATATCGATATAAAGGGCCTCTTAGTGTGGACAGGTGTGGCGTTAAATCGGTTTAACGCTCCTAAAACCGGTTTAAACGCGTAGTGTAGACCAGGCCTTAGTGTTCACAGCGCTATGTCGGTGGGAGAGCTTCTCCCGCCGACGTAGGTACCGCTGCTCGTTTGAGGTGGTTTAATTATGTTGACGGGAGAGCTCTCTCCCATTGGCATAGAGCAGTTACACTAGAGATCTTACAGCGGCGCAGATGCATCAATGCAGCTGCGCCGCTGTAAAGTCTCTAGTGTAGACATAGCCTTAGAGACAGATTTCCAGTACGAATACTCGTGTTTGCACATTTTAAAATGTGCTTTATATGACTATTCCCTAATGTTTCCTTAATTTCATTGTTATCATGCAACTCTCCCAGTCTTGTAACCTCCCCGTAGTTAATCAAGAGAGGAGCGAGTTGGGCCCTATGTATTAGTATTAATGGCACTTATGAAGTTAGAGGAATACAGCAGCTGGGCTAATAGCAGAGTGTTTTTTACTGAGTGTCTAAACAAGATGCAAAACATTACACTCTGTGTAATTGTGGATCTAATCTTGACTAAGAAAATTCTTGTAATGGGAATGAGATCCTATTGCAAGCTGCTGATTAATCAGCAGCTGCTTGGATGGCTGGACACTAGAATAGCAGGCAATCAATCATTAGACAGATTCAGCAAAATAAGCAGAGTGACTTCAGTCCTCTTTCACAAGCAAAGACACTTCCGAATCTCGGTTGCTTTCAGAGTCCTCTTGTTGGCCCAGGAAGTGCAGGTGAAGTCCGTTGTTACCATGGCAGTTCCCCTCACTCACAATATTTCTGCATGTTGTTATTTACCACTTGAGATAGGTGATGGTGCTCATGAAGGCACACAATCCTGTCAGTTTCTTCTGCAAGCGTGTGCCACAGCGTTGGAAAGCTTGGAAGTGCGAAGGGAGAGGTATTTGCTGACTGAGTATAACCAAGATGGAGGCAGAGTAAGAAGTGATTGTACTCCATGATAAATCTATGCTAATTGATGCTATCTGAAGTTTTGCCCCTCCATTTGACTTAGTTTGTTGGATTGTGACTGGCTAGTGAGCATTAATTAGTATGAGCCGTCCAGCTGAGGTCACATTGCTGTGTGGCATGTTGTTTACTACTTCATTTTCTTCCAGCCATTTCCCTCTTTTCCTCTCTCCCCCACAATGAACACCAGTAATAGCTAGAAGGTTATTCTGTGGCAATGAGAGAATTTCATTCTCAAGGGCCATAGTGGGAGCAGCACCTTCTTGTCTATTTGTTTTTCCATTTCATTTTTAAGAATCGTATGAATAATTTACATCTAAACTCCTCCTCCTCATTTATTATTACAGTTGTCCCTAACTGAAATTATAGCCCCATAATACTAGTCAGTGTAAAGACACAGTCCTTACCTTGAAGAGTACACTATGCATAGAAAAGACGGACAAAGGAAGTATTATTTTTTCTTATTAAAAATTAAGTGACTTGCCCAAGGTCACACAGGGAGTCTCTGGCAGAGCCTGCAATTGAACCCAGATCTCTTGAGTCCCAGTTCTGTGCCTTAATCCCAAAGGCATCCTTCCTCTCTGTGAAATACAGCAGATAGTCCACAATACATTACCATGTCCCCGTGGCTTTTACGTTGCCAAGCTTTATCTGGAAAGCAGGCTCCTCCAGCATCTTGACTGACATATTCTAGTATTTTAACATTTACTTGAGTTATATAACAGCCAAACAATCTGTTTTGTGAGTTTAATATAAACCTAATTCCAGTGAGTCACATGCCGTGCTTGCAATGGTGCAAAGTTAATGAGTTGGGGGAGTGACGGTGATTCTTTCTGGGCTTCTGCATGGAAATCTCTTGCTGCCTGAAATATCCCTGCTGTCTCATAGTCAAGTAAAGCTGCCAATTTTCCTCCCCCCAGTCACTTTCCATCATTGGGGACTCGTTCCGAAACTTTGAAAGAGCAGCGGATGCATCACATCAGCTCTCATTCTTCAATACCATCAAGCCCAGTGGTCTTCATTAAAGTAATTTATATGCCACAAGCAATTGTCTGTAGCCATCTCCAAAAGAGGTGTACATGGTTGTCCCAAATTCTCCATTATCCTGGCCATTATTTAAGTGCATTGCAGGGCAGAGGAAAGGGGTGTGTGTTGGGGGGTGGGGAGAGAGAATGATAATGGCCACTCAATTAAAAAAAACACAGCCTGGTTCTTGTCCTGTAGAAACATGCCTTTTATTAAAAAAAATAAAAAAATGCAACATCCACTTAATGTGAAAACTTGGGCATAAATCTTAAGGGCCAAATCCTCAGCTGGTGTAAATCAGCATAACTCCACTGAAGTCAATAGCGCTATGCCAGTTTACACCAGCTGATGCTCTCGTCTCGTCTTAATGTCAAAGTGAATACCTCTAGATGTTCTTTCATGTGCACTGAATTCTAGTATGCAGAATGGCCCTCTGTTTTAGCTCACAAATGTTAGTGCTGTCCACATGTACATGGCATCGTTCCAAGCATGACTTTGACAGTAGGTCTGAGCAAGACCAATCTACATCAGTTTAATAGTTTGGCTGGTCTCCTTGGCATGAACTGGTAACTGAGGCAGTGCAATCAGATTTAGGGCCTGATCTTACTCCAGTTTAAGACAAAATAAAACTCCCATTGAGTTCAGTGCAAATGGGATTAGGCCATAGTATTGTCTGATGTCTTTCAGAGAAATCTTCTCATGCTGCAGTCACCTTTCAGGGTCTCACATAACCTAAGCGCATCACTGGGGCGCAGTTGAGCATGATTTAAAATAAAACACAGCGGCGCTGAAGGATTTTTATTTCTTTTAAACTTGGTCAGTGAATATGTTGGATATACAAGAGGAAGGACCAGCAACACTTTCTTGCGCTACACACTAATGCAAACAAGTGGTGTGCAAACTTCCACCACACAACTCAGACAGTTTAGTCTGCAACACCCTTGCTGTTTGAGTCCAATGCACCTCTTGAGCAGAGATTGCCAGTCATGTCCCTCTGGTGGTTTTTGTGATGTGCACAAGTGGCGATCAGAATAAGGTCACCAAACTAGCTAGCACTTGTAAGAAGATTTTGAACTGGAGATTCCAGAAAGGAAAAACTGATCTACAGAACTCACTGTGCCACCTAGCTGCTTGATCTTGAGTTTAGCTAACCCAGCATGTCTCTTATTTATAACTTGTTTGCAAGAATGGAAGGGAAGTGCTGGCTTATATACCCAGTCCTGCACTAATTTTAAAAGCATGCAGAGCACTTGTACATTATTTTCATCTCCAGATAGCCTAATTTCCATTGTTTCACCCCACCCTTCTTTATAGCCTTGTGTCTCCCATCCCCGTGAAGATTTTCTGCTCAAGTTCCACTCCATTTTAGAAATTGAGGTGCTCACTTTAGATTCTTGTTTTTCTTTTTGATGCTTCACAGATTGTGACATCGAGCTGAGTTGCTGTCTTACTAGCACACTCCGTGGTTGTAGGCAGCTGGGCAGGCCTGACACTTCAGTGATCTTTTCCATTCACACTGAGCCGATTGTTGAGAGATGCCAGTGGTACAACCTAGAAGCCTGGAAAAACCCCACAGGTCTGGAATTTCTGAGCCTTATGTGTTCAAGGCTTTGCAAGTATTTCCAACCCCACCCAAGCGGAGTTTCTTGATGAGTAAAAGGGAAAATTTTAGTTTCTCCTGCAGTTGAGACATTTACAAGCAAATCCTAAACTTGAATTTCTTCTGCTTGCACCAATGAATATGTGAAGTCCTGCTCAAGAAGGCAAGGCAGCCAGGGAGTGAAATTCATCTGGGGAATCAGTACACCGGAGCAGTAACAAAAACAAACAGAACATCCATGTTGAAAAATTGGAGTTTAAAAATGTTTGCTTATAATCAAAATGATGCTATGGTAACTCTGGGAAGAGAATGTTTGATTTACAACTGATAGCGTCCTTAGAAAGGCTGTAGTAGCTGATGATGACTGTTTTGTGGTTTTTAGTTCCAATAACATCTCTTACATTAATAGATAGCTTCTTATGGTCTTATCTCTGTGTTAAACACTCAGATGAAGAATTTTGTTATCTAGGGCCCAGTCCAACTTATATTAAAGCCTGTGGACAGATGCCAATGACTTTATTTGGACCATTTTTTCCTCTAAAGAGTGCCGGGGGGAGGGGAGGGTGTTCAAGAGCTCAGCACCAACATTTGGGGTCAGATTTTTCAGCCACTCCAATTATGATACCTGTGACCAGCTTTTCAAAAGAGCTTGGCATCCAATGTGCACCTAACATGCTGAGCTCTTTTGAAAAGCTGGCCCCAATTGCAGGTGCTGATCCCTTCTGGAGTCCTTAGTATCTGCATCTGCTGGAACTCAGTAATAGAAGCGGTGTGTGCCAAATTACCTCCTGGCTGTCCTTTGACTAGCTCTGTGTCCCAGGAGAGCTCTGTGGTTGAGGTATACTTGCATATCTACCTGGCCTGTGCAATTATCGTTTCATCTCCACCCCAGTGGTGCTCTCAGAGCCTGATGGCCACAGTCACACATCAGTGTTGTTAGAGGAATTCTGCCTTCATAGGCAGCCTTTGTGAACACAGCTGAGATAAACGCTTTACAGAACTAAATGCAGGAACAGCTAATCCCTCAGAGCAGTCACCTTGGTCTTGCACGATGAACAGAGAGGCTTTGCTGCTTTGATTAACAGCACTGGTAAGAACATTAATTCACTTTTTATTTGGAAATGAGAAGAATCTGTCAAGAAGACGTTAAGGAATTAAGTACCAGGTGGAATATTGAGGTGGATTTCCTGACCCAATATATAGATATAAAATCTAGATCAGTAATGTGCTCAGTATTTATTAGTAAATATGCACTAATTCTGTCACTCTAAGGAGGAGATTCACTGTAGTGGAGAGGGTCAACACAAGGCCTATGCAATGCTTGAGACCCACTTACACCCTATTTTGAGGATTTAAGTGATGTATAGGTCTCGTGCTGGTCTTCTGCACTGGAGTGAAATTCACTCTGGGCATATGCTGAGCTTCCTATATTAACAACTGACAAACTATCAACCCAGCAGTTAAAGGACACATCCCAATTTTTAAAGCCTCAGCAAGACCCAAAATACCCTGATTCTTGCCTCCCCAGCAAAAGCCTAAGTAAATAAAAGCACCTTGCTGTGCCAGTGTTGCCAACTCTTGCAATTTTATTGTATCTTACACTTTTTAAGCCAATCTCATGATTTTGGGGGACCTGAGTCCTGATTGTTTGAACGCTGCTTGTTGGCAGTATCGCTGTGCTCCCTCAGGATCAACAAACACAGTCCCTGAGTGTTGGAGCAGTGGGGAAAGTGACCCTTTCACTGGTATCTCCTTGATGTTTAACTCAGAGGACTGTTAACTCAAGCAGCAGAGCTGATCTCTGTGTCCTGGGTATAAAATGTAAAGGGCGACGTGGTCTCTCAATAGGCAGCTCCCACCCTATTAAGCACTTTAAAACTACTCTTACTTCCTGCACCTGGAAATGAACTGATAGTCAGTGCAGGTGTCATGCTCTGTGCTAGAAGCACTGCTGAGTAAGGACAAGGTTCTGATATCTTTACTCATGCTTAGTAGCACCTTACCTCACAAGTAGCCCCATGGGTAAGACTTTGGTACGGTACTATTCAATATAAGTAAAGGTATCAAGTGAACAACCACCTTAAGTGTTGAAACAATACAAGAAACAAACCCATCCTCCCCAATTCACTAGTTTCCATCGAATCTCAAACATGGTTTTTTTCCATCTTCCATCTAGCTATAAAACAGTCAAGTAAAATACAAAGGAAAGGGTACATCTACACTACCTGCCGGATCGGTGGGTAGTGATTGATCTATTGGGGATTGATTTATCGCGTCTAGTGTAGACGCAATCAAATTGATGCCCAATCGCACTGCAGTCGACTCTGGAACTCCACCGCAGCGAGAGGCAGAAACGGAGTCGATGGGGGAGTGGCAGCGGTTGACTCGCCGCTGTCCTCACGGCCAGGTAAATCGACCTAAGATACACCAACTTCAGCTATGCTGTTCTCTATTTGCGTAGCTGAAGTTGAGTATCTTAGGTCGACACTCCCCCACCCCCCAGTGTAGACCTAGCCTAAGAGTCCTACTGAAGTCCCATGGAATGGGAAAACTCCTCCCATCTTCAGTAGGGGCAGGATTTCACCCCATAAGTGCTGGGGAATCTGACACTTAAGAGATGCCTAGGCCTTTTGCTAGCTCTCTGTGCAGAGGGTGAATTTCATCCTGGCCAAATAAACTGAAATAAATAAGACCTGGTAACGCTGGAGATAAGTTAATTTAAAAATATTATCCCGTTCTCTTTTGTGGAATGACAGAGTACAAGATAAACGTCTTTAATTTTTTTTTTCTTTTTTTGAGTGGAAATATAAAGAATGAAGATTACATAGGGAAAAAGCTTCATATTGAACAAAATTATTCTGAATGCGGAGGTGGCAATATAGCATTTAATTCTAATTTAGAGATTTTTTGGGAACACATGATTGACAGAAAGTGAGGAGTGCATTATGTTGTTTTTCATCAGATTGTCATTCCTGCTATCCATTTACCTGTCAGCGGCTTACAGGAAAACTTGTCTTTGAATGCCATTAACCCAGTTTCACGGAAAACTACTATACACTTCTTTTAACTTAGTGTCTATACAGACTCTTTACTGTATTCTGTTCTGTAGTCAGGGGCGGCTCCAGGCACCAGCGCACCAAGTGCGTACCTAGGGCGGCAAGCTGTGGGGGGGGGCGGCTTGCTGGTCGCCGTGAGGGTGGCAGTCAGGCAGCCTTCGGCAGCATGCCTGCGTGAGGTCCGCCAGTCCCATGGCTTTGGCAGCAATTCGGCAGTGGGTACGCCGAAGGCGCGGACTGGCAGACCTCCCACAGGCAAGCCACCGAATCTGCATTACCAGCGGACCTCCTGCAGTCATGCCGCCGAAAGCCGCCTGCCTGCTGTGCTTGGGGCAGCAAAATACATAGAGCCGCCCCTGTCTGTAGTAGAAAACAGACTGTTTCTGTCCTGACTTTCACTGGTCTAAGTCCACAGAGAATTTGGACAATCAGCTTCTTTGGAGTTACTTCAGACTTAAACCAGTTTAACCGAAAACAGAATCTAGTCCCCAAAACTGGACCTGAGTGGTAGTGATTTCCTTAAATTGAAACATGGTTAATTTTTTTCTGGTTGAAACTTGCAATTTAAGCAATCTCTGTCCTTTTACAGACTATGGTACAAAACATGAATGGTGATTGTGAACTAGAAGCAGAAAAACATTGATGGTCAGATTTGTACGTTATGGATTGTCATGTCTGTGTTAATAACTTGGAAAAATAGATCCAAAATGGTGGTAATAAACAGGTATTCTGCTCCTTGATCATAAGAGAGACCAAACTATATCTCTTTGATAATCCTCAAAAATGTATAATGTACCAAAAGAGAGGAAGGATGGTCTTATGGCTTTGGCACTAAATTGGGACTCTGTAGATCTGGATTCAAATGTTAGTTCTATCATAGGATTCCTGTGTGATCTTAATCAAGTCACTTAATTTCTCTGTGCCTCAGTTCTCTCATCTGTAAAAAGGAGATAATAATCCTTCCTTTCTCCCAGTCTTTGCCGGATTTGTCTGTTTAAGTGTAAGCTCTTTGAGTAGGAGCCATCTCATACTACATGTTTGTTCAGTGCCCAGCACAATGGGTCCAAATATTTGTTGATAATACAACAGGAGAACCAGCACTGCTGTTATCTATAGGAGGTAGAGTCAAGACTGTACACGAATGGAGTCAAGGCTGCAAAGGGATGGAAGCCTTTTCTCTTCCCATACTCAGACTAGTAATGCATGCAGCCCATGCCTCCCCCATGCAAACATTTCTATGAATGGTAGTCAATAAAAATAATACTAATAAAAGATTTGTTTTCTAAAACTTAAATTTTAGCCAAACTTTTTTTGTTGACAGTGACACTGTCTCTTTGTTTGCACTTTAAACACTGAGACTGTAAACAGTATCTTACTGCAAATGTGGGACTTCTGCCATTATTTCTCTGCAGATGTACAATGTATATATTAGAGACCCTGTTTTGCAAGGTGAGAACCTGATTAGGTTTGTTTTAACAATCAATAAATGTTTGTTGTGCCCATTCCCACAAGAGTTAAGTTTACTCTGAGTTTATAGTTGCCCATCTAAGCAAAAGTGGTATTGCTCCAAAGATTGGCTTCAGTATATATCTTATCTGTCTGTCTCTCTTTATTTTAGGGTAATTTAGAGTTTACCATACTATCTGAGTGAGCACTTCCCTGGTTAAAAAATATTAAATGTTTCTGGCTGGTGAAAATGCCTTGGCATTTTTTTAAATGGCTACTTTTACAAATGGTTATCTTTGCAAATAGCTCTTCTCTGCTTGTGATGATATTATGGGTCTGGTCCAAAGCCCATTGAAGTTAAGGATATTTTTCCACTGACTTCATTGAGCTTAGGATCAGGCCATCTAGGGGCAAAGTGTTTTTGTTTTTTTTTAATTTAACATTTTTATTGCGGTAGCTCCTAGAGGCCAGCTGGGTTGGGGCTCCTTTGTGTTAACTGCAGTAATTAGGAACAGTAATCACAACTCTCTGCCTCCCAAGCCATGATTAGATTGCACTTTTCTGTATGCATCGTAGCAGAGATGTGTTGTAACACTACTTTTGATGTCTTGAAGTTATTATGACCTTTTGTCATCCCACATCTTTTGATATTCCTGCCAGAGTTTCTTGGCTTTCATCAGGCATTGAGTCTCATCCTATTGTATCTCAGGGTAGCATCCCCAGCACAATCTGCATGTAAATGTCTGTATGCCTCTTCTCCCCACAGAGCGAGGAGATCCATTTCTTCTGCCCTGCAACAGGCAGGAGCATGTCTGGTAGCTCTCTGCATGGATGCTAGCAAAGATGGGCTAGTAGGTGTGTTTGCCAAGGTGGGCAACCAGGATAAAGCATTTCAGAAACATGCTATGGTTTGTAAAGGGGAAGGGGGCTTCCAGTATCTGTGATCAGTGGAGTTTAAACTTTTGATTAGAGCAACTGCTGTCACAGAGATGGGGCATTGTGTGACAACTTCTGGAGGACTGTTAGGGTTGACACAGGTAATTCAGTGTCTACACTTGCACTATGTCCACAGAAGCAGGTCAACTTCGGCTCTGCATTGTTTGGGATGGTGGTATTATTGCGTCAATGAAGCGGGGTGTGTATGTCAGCAGGAGACAGATTTAGGCGTAGATGCATGCAAAACTATGCTGAAACAAGTTGATGTAGGTTGATGTAAATTTGTAGTGTAGACCAGGTCTTAAATTAAACTGGAGCCATGACCTGAAGTTATTTAAAAGGAAGCATGGGAGAAGAGAGTGAAAAACCATCATCAGAGTGACACTTACCTGCAAAGGTCCCATCAAACCAACCATGGAAGCGTGGCCGAAAACCATGAAGCACAATCCACACATGTTTGAGGTAAAACATAATGTGTCCTATATTGATGGAGTTCAAATCTTGTTAAATTCATGCATTACTATGGCATTGCTCAGCTGACTTCAGTAGAGCCATGTCGATGTACACCTGCTGAGAATCTGGCTCACTGACTAGAAGTAACCTGGACTTGAACAAAAGTTTGACTTAGTTTGGCTTCTGTTATAATTCACTCTCCCCCAACCTATTGTTTTTGGCCAGCATGGACAAAGCCAACGTTTCCTTTACACTGTGGTCATCAGAGATGCAAGAGGCCACACTATACAACCAGCTCCTGTGTGCTAAGACCAACAGTAACAGAACAGGATGATTTCACTTTACCAGTATTAGGCATTTTTTTTATGTGAGTGTCTGCAGAGGTCTCCCTTGAATTGCTGCTGATTACCTCAAGACAAAGGAACAGACATACCCCATTAAAGCCAGAGGACTCTAAATCAGGAATGAAGCTGGCCCTAATAGTGATGACAGATTCAGGGATTTGAAGTTTTCCTGGTGATCAACGAATTTCTCTTAAGTGTGGTTGCTTTCTCTTCTCTTTTGGGTCCTAAGCATGTACCTGTGTTATAGCCTCACTGGGAGTTTTGCCATTGATTTCAAGTGGGAACAGGCTGAGGGCTCTAGCATAGAAACCATCCTCCAACCACAGACCCAAAATACTTGCTCTCTTTTTAGAAGTATTTTTCTATTGATTTCCCAACCTGGAAAGGAAGGTTGCATTGGGGTATGATCATTTATCCTGAAACCAGAAGTGCATTGCCTCCTGTATGATATTCCTCTTAATTGCTTGTGTGATTTCTCTTCTGCCCTTTCATGGTTTTAGCCTCTCCTTCACATTAGCAACAGTCTAGAAGACTGCGGAATTAACAAGACCTGACAGAATTAAGCTCCTTTCCGCTAGCCTCTCTTCTCAAGGTGCAGCTTCTTGTCTGTTGAGAGGATCTGCCCTTCCTCGGGTTCATATTTCACTATTGCCAGAAGCACCAGTTCAAAGTACAGTGGAATTCTGCCAGTTATGTAATCCTACTAGAAGTCGTTAACTCCCTTATGCAATGGCAAGGAAACTTTGAGGCTGCCAGTGGACGTATAGTATTGACTTGGCACTTGAGTGAGAATGACTTGGAAGGAGATAGAAACGTAAAGGGGTTATCCCAGTGGGGAACTTGACAGATCTTATGGCATTATGACTGTATCAGGAGAGATGATAATTGCCCTTTCATTGAGGTTATGTTAAAAGGTCTCTTTAGTGTGAATGAGAGAGGAGGAAGTGGTTTGCAGCTGTGTTAAATGAATTACAGCCCAAATGCCTTGTGATAACAATAAATGCTTTGTTTTTCTTTCTTCACTGGGACTTTTATAGCACATCAGACATGATTAATGTTGAAGGCAATATCAATAATATGCTGGTGACTTTGACCTGTCTGCTAAATCTTGTGTAACGCACTGAACAGTGTGTTACATGTCCCACCTCAGTGGCTGATCCTCAGATGACAGGTGTTTGTTACTGCTCCCAGCTACTAAACTTAACTCAAGTAGTAGAGGACTGTGCTGAAGAGCCTAAATTCAGACCATGTTGTTGGTACATTGTGGGGGTTGTGACACCTGCCCATTTAACAAGGATTACTGAAAATGGTGCCGAAACCCATTTAACCTTGACTGTGCTTGCAGCTGCACACATAAGTAACAGCTAATTTTTGTAATGAAGATATGGCTTTTGATGGGGTAAAAAGTGCTTGGGATCTTTTACTTCCATGTGGATGGCCAGAAGAGAAGGACAAAAAAAGACCTTTGGTTTGACATTTTATCCAAAGAAAGGCACTATCGAAATAAAGCGGCCCCTTAGTACTCCAGTGTTGGCAATGGGCTTGAGCCCAAGTTCCAGTGCAGGGCTGAGACTTGCAACATCCTGATCCAAGAGCATGAGAGGGCTAACTAATGGTTTAGTCACCGAGTCGCTGTGTGACGGTAGACAAGTCACTTGCTCTCACCATGAATCGGTTTCCCTCCTCTCTAAAATGGGACTGATAGAGACATTTGCGCCTTTTGTAAAGTGATTTCAGAACTTTTGGAGGAAAGGAGTCAAGTATTATTATTGTCTGTTAATGTAACCAGCCTGACACTGGCACATTGGAAGCTCACTCCCTAATGAGGAATTTCCATTCTTTTTCTGGATCAAGACAGAAACTTAAAGGACTGGTCATTTTCAAAGGCCAGATTTTTAGAAGAGCTCAGCAAATTGGGGTGCTGAGCTTTTCTGAAAATCTGGTCCAAAGATGCCTGCCTTAATATTAACCTACTATGACAGTTGCCCCAGAATCATCTGAATCTAACTTTAATTATTTCACAATGTGTTTTTTTTTTTTAAATGCATTTCTGCTGCAACACTAAACTAAACTGGAGAAATTAACCACCCCACGTACTTATTGTGCACTGCACAGTGAACCATGCCATACAGACTAATTATCCCCATCAGACCCCCATGTACCCTTCTTCATTTACTGTGTGATGCACAGCATGTCTGAGCTTAATTTTTAAATGTTAATGCTTAGAAGTTTAACTCCCATGTTTTATGTGGCCTCTAAGTGCTTTGGCCTCGATCCTACAACTGACTTTAAGTGGGGTGCTCTGAGGGGATGAGGGTCTGCCTGGGCAGATTTGTTTGCAGGATGAAGGCCTCTGTTTTCTGAGTCTGAAATGGTTTGGAGATAATAGAGGTGACTTTCAGGACCATGTACTGGTGTGGCTCTTAAACCAAATATTGGGTGACATCTGATGTGTCTCTGAAGTTGACTTTTGGACCTAATAAATACAGCCATTTATGTAAATGTCCACGTCTTCTGTAATATAGATTTCAAGGAGCGTGCTGCCTATCTCAGCCTAATGAGATCAGCAGCAATTACCCCAGGGTCTGTGAAATGGGAGCCTGTTCCCAGCCCCAGAGCGCTGGCGCATTAGCATATAAAATGGACAAGTGATTTAGATAATGAAATGATCTGGGCTTGCACATAGACTGAATGAGACTCTCAGCTCCAATGTGCTTATTCATCAGATGACTCACATCTCATTCATTTTTAGAAATAATACTTCCATTTCTTGACATTCCCAGAATCTTATATGCAGAGATGAGCTTTTAAAAAATCTTGTATAAAAGAACAAAATTAAAATGGGCTAAGAAAGAGGGAATGTGGGAGGGATGATAACAGTTAAATCAAGACCTGCAGATAAGAATGTGATAAGATGTTATATAGAATGGGAGATGAAATAACTTATCCTGGCAACTACAGTGTCAGTCCAAAGAAATTAGCCTGAACTTTATAACCATTAGGAGACACTAATACATCTTGGGTGCTGTTGCTTCCTAAAGAGGCATTGTGGATAAGACACTTGACTGGGACTCAGGATATGAATACCTGAGTTCTCTTCTAAAGACTCTGTGACCTTGGGGAAGTCACTTCCTCTCTCTCTGCTTCTGCTTCTGTTTCCCTCCCCATCATTATCTATTTAGACTATTAGTTCTTTGGTACAGGGACAGTCTCTCACTATGTATTTGTACAGCAGCTAGCACAATTTTGGCTGAGGCCACTAGGTGCTACTGTAATACTACTCCTGCTAATAGTAATGGAGTGCAGAGACCAGGGATTGCTCTGCAGGTGTAGTTCCGCTGACTTTTATGGTTTCTAAAATCATGTTTTTCTGTTTTAAAAATGTTTTTTCTTTACCTTGCTGCTCTGTGAAAGATGCATAGGAACAACAAGGGAAGTGAGTAAGGCCCAGGTTTTTAAAGGTATTCGGTGTTAGGATGCTCAGCATTGTAATGCCTTATGTAGGAATCTGAGTCTCATTTTCAAAAGGGGTTTAATCACTTAGGACCCTAAATTCCACTGGTTTTTAGTGCCTAAATCCCTTTAGAAAACTGAAGTTAGGAGCCTCAATCTGCAACGCTGAGCACTGCAACATCTAAATACCTTTGAAAATCTGGCCTTAAGGCCATGATCCTGAGAAGATGAACACACATGCTTAACTTTAAACATGTGAGTAGCGTAACTGACTAGACGGGAAACAATAAAAAATGATTATACAAAAATTGCTGCCAACTATGTTTTTATAGAAAAGAAGCTGGAAAAAATAGAGCAAAGAAATATATTCTTCGAAGGATGCAGATGTGTATTCCATGTAGGGGTAGGGGTGTGCATGTGTGCGTGCACCCAGTGTGCCAAAGCCAGAAAAACTTTCCACAGCAGTACCAAATGGGGAGGGGCGCACACGTGCCCTATGCCTCCTATGGCCCTTCTCGAGGCTGTATAAGGGCGGCGCTGCCCTGTACCCACTCAGTTCCTTCTTACCACTCATGGCCTGAATCTGAACTCCCCATGTGGTTTTCCTTATGGTCTCTTCTGTGCCACAGTTAGCTGATAATCCTGTAAATAGTTGGGTTTTATTTACTGTTTTAGTTTTCTCTTTTCTGCTTTGGTTGGGTTAGTGGCAGTGCTGAGCAGTGGGGGCATTCAGCACTCTCCGGCCTTTATATGGGGTGTCCATTCCTAATAGTGACCCCACACTTGTTGTTTGTTGTGTCTCAGAGATGTGTAGTATCTGCTGGTCCTTCAAGAAGCGCATTCTGATCTCCACATATCTGTGTCTCAAACAGCACCTCCTGGAACAGGCAGTGAGGCCTGCCTCAGTACCGACACCGGCCCTGGATTGCTCTGCCCACATGCAGTCATCCACCATGGTGCAGGCTTCAGACAGACTCTTGGACTCCGTCTACCCTCCAGGAATGAGGAGAAGTTGGTCTTCCTCTCCTGGGGTTCCTTGCAAAAGGACCCATAAGACTGATAGGAGCCATTCAAGCTGTAAAAGAGGCTTATCTTCCACCACAAAGAGGAGATCGGAGCAGCACGAAGATTCACCAGGTACCTGGGTAGAGTTGGGCTGTCAGCCTGTATCTTCCTGATACCGAGACAAGAGACTCTCGGCTCTATTCCACTGACTCTGGATCTGTTTGTGTGGCAGATGTCAAGTCTGGTACTGATGGACAGTGTTCCCACTCTGCACATGGTGCCTCCAACCTCACAGGTACATAAGGTGACGAAGAACCTGCTCTGTCTGTCCCTGATTCACCACTGATATAGGAGCCTGCAGGACCCCTGTTGGCTCTGACTCTCCACGGGCTCTCTACCTTGTCAGCACTGGGGCAGGGACTATTGCCAGCACCATCACTGATGCCGGTTAAGAGAAAATCTAAAACTGCCCTGTCTGTGTTTTCAGCACCGGTACCGACTGTGCCTTCATCTGGGGCTCCAGTACTGAGGCTTTAGTCTGTCTGGGTGTTGACACTGGGCTATGCATTGCCACCTGGTAAGCCTGTTCTTCTACCAGGCTTAGAGGCGAGACCTTCAATGTCCCAGGAGGTGTTTGCGATACTGACCATGCTGCCACCTCCAGTACTGCCTTTGTCTTTGTCCTGAAGTGAGTTGCACAGATTGGGCCGCCCAGTAGATCCACTGGGTTTGGTACCTTCTATGCCAACTGATATTTCAGAGGGCCCCCTCTAGCTCCTCCCCATCCCTGCTGTGGTGCACGAAGTTCAGTAAATCATCCAGGCCGCCTCAAGAAGAAGACCCTTGGTGCCAGATTGTACCAGTCATGTAGTAAGGAGAGGCTGGTGTGGCCTGAGACAGTTTTGCCTCCAGTGTCTTATTGTACGGAACCTGTGGGGCCCCCACTAGATCCTCCAGATCTTGATCTCCACTTGGCTGCAGGAGGATGTCTCTGGAGCCATCCATGTTAGAGTCTTGTGTGCTGGAAGAGTGAGCAGGCATTTTCCTGCTGAACACCCACCCCAGAAAGATGAGCCATTGTTGATGGAACAAGCTTTGCTCCAGGCGGCTACACTGGCTCTCGTAAATTTATCCTTGCCCTCCCCAGAGGACTCGCTGGTCTCAGGCTCATCGTCACCTGTCCCTGAAGATTTTACATCCTGTCAGGATTTGCTAGAAAAATGGCCTCTCTGCTTGGTATAGAAGCTGAGTTCTTGCAGGGGAATACCCACAAGCTGTTGGATATTCTGCAAAGGAGCCAACCCCAGGAAGGGTAGTCCTCCTGATTACTGAGGCCCTTTTGGAGCCACCAAAAGCCCTATGGAGTACACCTGGGTCACTGTCTCCCACAGCTAGACAAATACTACCATGTACCTGCCCAGGGATTCAAGTATTTTGACTCTTATCCAGCTCCAAATTCCCTGGTAGTCATGGGTGCCAATGAGAGGCCAAGGCAAGGGAGGTTAACATCAGTCCCCAAGGAAAGAGCCTCAGAGACTGGACACAAAGATTTATTCCACTTCATCTCTACAAATGCCAGCAACTAATCAACAGGCACTGTTAGCCAAGTATGATTTACTTAAATGGGAGGCTCTATCAAAGTTTGTAGATAAACTCTCTGAGGATTCCAGGAAAGAGTTCTAAACCTTCATGATGGAAGACCATCTAGTTGGAAAACATTTTTTCAGTCTGCATTGGACACTGCAGATATTTCCTCCAAGATTATGCCTCTGCAATCATAATGAGAAGATTCTCAGGGTTATATAATTCTGGTATAGTGTCTGTGATGGGGTGTTTACCCCACACTTGTCCTGAAAGGGTTAATGCAGACTGAGAAGGGGGCTAATTAACCCAAGAGTTGGGCTGGGATTTATAAAGACAGGAAATTAGAAGCTGAGGAAGCTGCTGGGAAAGTCTGCAGTCACTCCCTGGGAGATGCATTTGGGCTGGCAAATCCAGATGGGGGCAAAGCCAGGAAGGTAGGACAGGACTCAGGGAAAGGCAATAAGGTCTAAGAGGGAACATCTAGAAGATCCCTGAGCCAGAACCTGGAGTAGAGAGCAGGCTCGGGTTCCCCTGCCAGCTACTGAGGGAGTTGCACTACGAGGCAGTTAATAGGAAGACTGCCTGAGCTTGTCTGTAGGAAGAGACTTTCCAACCCCAGAGGGGAAATCATTTGATTACCTGGCTGGAGGGATGAGTCACGAAGAGGCAGCAGCAGCCTGAAGAGCGAGAAAGAATCTAAAGACCCAGAGGGAGAGTCGTAGAGATGGCGTGCAACCATGGGAAGCGGCATTGACCTCATGTGCTATATCCGTGAGTGACCAGGAGGAGGCATCATCCTAGCAGTGAGTAGTGGACCCCGTCACATGCCCAACATACAACAGACTATAGCAGTCCTTCCCTTTGGTGGTGGTTTTTTATTTTCTGATGAGACTAATGAAACATGGCATTTGTTCAAAAAATTTGGAGTGACCCTTTCTTTGCTTCTTAAAGCTTTATGGCCCTATATCCAAGAAGAGATAACACAAGACTCTTCATTCCCAGCATTGCTATAGACAGCCTTTCTACCCACCCAGTCAAGTGGAATTACTGAAAAGAAGGCACAGACCTCCGAGCTCTAGCTCTGTCTCCAACCAGCAGGCCTATTTTCAGGTATCTGTGGGGAAATCCGATTTTTGACTATTCCTGTGATGACAGCAAACCAGTGATTCACAATCCGTTCACTGTCCTCTCTCCATTTGGGAAAAGACTATCTCACTTTTTGGATGCGTGGGAGTCCATAACCATGGACAAGTGGGCCCTAAGTACCCAGAGACTGGAATATCCAATCCAGTTTCTCTCCATCTCCCCTTCCTACTCTCCGTCCTCATCCCTTTTCAGGTACCCATTGCTAAGTATCTGCTTGCTCAAGAGCTTCAGGTGCAGCTTGCGTTAAAAGCTGAAGGACCTGTGGAAGAAGTCTCCCTTCAGTTTCAAAGAAAGGGATTTTATTCAAAATATTTTCTACTCCTCAAGTCTAAGTGTGGTCTAAGGTCCATTTGGGACCTTTGCAGTCTCAACGTGTTCATCCAGTATGTTAGCTTCTGCATAGTCTCCCTATCATCTAACCTCCCCTTTCTGGATCACAGCAGTTGATTTGCTGCCCTCAATCTTTGCAACGCTTACTTCCAAATCACAGTGCTACCAAATCACAGGAAGTTTCCCAGATTCATGGCAGTGGGCAGGCAATATCAGTATACTGTTCTTCCCTTTTGGCCTAGCATCAGACCCATATGTCCTCACAAAATGTATGGCAGTAGAGGAGGAAAAATATACACATCGTCCTTCACCTAGATGACTGGCTAGCATGGGGTGTCACACTGCCTGGAGTGGCTCACGACTGTGAGTGCCAAGAAACAGGGCAATGATCCCAAACTGGTAGACTATAATTAGACTTCATCAACTCAGTAACAAATGTGAACTTCTGAAGCACTATAACAGTCTTACTGTGGAGTCACAGACTGTTCCCTTGGGCATTCCAGTCTCTCTTACTACCCAGGCAAGCAGGATTTAGTGATAATTGGTGGCAAGACACCAAAGATCACAAAATATTCAGGTTGGTCCCTGTCCCAAGAGACTCACCCCATGTCAATCTGTACCTTAAATATCTCACCAAAGATAAGGTTTGTAGCCAATCGTGAAATTAACTAAAGATTTATCAACTAGGACAAAGAAATTAGAGAGTTTTTACAAGGTTTAAAGCAGGCAAGCACATATCCACAGATGAGTTGGAATCTATGGTTTTAAAAGGTGACAGAGTTGTAGTAATCTGGCAGCTCTGAATGTCTTTCATGGCTAACCCAAGTTGACCTTGGGGAATCTCTGCTTCTGTGTCATAGTTCCAGCCCTGGGAGAATCCAAACACCAGAAGAGAGATGAAACATTTTGTTGTCTGCTGTTTTTATTTCCTTCTTCCAGAATTCAAGTTGATGGGATGAGCCCTTTTGCAGGTAGCCTCTTTCTGGGTATGAAGGGATAATTAACAAAGTCTTTGTATTGTGATGTCCCACAAAGGCCCAGTTAGTTTTGATAGACCTTCTTGGTGGTTAGAAGATGATCACTCCTGACTGAATTCAGAGTTTAATTTTTTACAGTCATATGCAAAAACGTAAATATTATAGCATATAATAAAAATATTATAGGTAAGACTAAAGCATTCATCAACTTACAAGCACTTCGTAATGTCTACATACTAAACACGTTGTTATATGTTCAAAAGCCACCTTAGCTGTACTAACACACAGGTGAAACAGACTGGTTTCCAGCAATGAATTTGTCAGTGTTCAGCTGAGGCCTAAGCCCTGGCAAGATCTGGCACCTGGTCTGCCACCATCACATGTGGCACATCCCATCATCAGGTCGTTGCACATTTCCAGTTCATTCTCTCTCTTTTTTGACGCTCTAGGACTTACGCTGAACAAAGACACGTCAACACTGGTACTCACACAGAGACTGGAATTTATCGGGGCCTTGCTCTATTCTACAATAGCAAAGATGGGTGCTAAAACAATTTTTACAGTGGGAGTGCTGATGGAAACCGTGGAAACCACATATTTGGTGTTTGTTATTACTACTTCAAGCCAGGGGGTATGGTAGCACCCTTAGTTCCAGCACTACTGGTAGCGAAGGTCTTTCTTCCTCGAGAGGTTCTGAACTATTTATAATCTGTGTGTCCCCCTCAGGCCCAAATGAGCCTCAGACTGCAGGGTCGGAGAGCAGCATCGGCTTATGTAACCTGGTATGCAAGACTGCATCTTTGCCCTCTACAAGCGTGGTTAAGATTGGTTTACCAATTAAGCAGACACCATCTGGACAGCCTGGTCTAAGTTCCTCCTGCAGTCTTTAGAATGGTGGATGGTCTAGGGGACAATGTAAGTGCAGGTGTCCCATTTGTCCATTCCCTTCCAGCGAAGACAGTTGTAACCAACAATTCTACAATAGGCTGGGGTGTTCTGATTGAGAGTCAGAACTTTTTGTG
Organism: Mauremys mutica; assembly: GCF_020497125.1. Taxonomy (NCBI): domain Eukaryota; kingdom Metazoa; phylum Chordata; order Testudines; family Geoemydidae; genus Mauremys; species Mauremys mutica. Next base: position 9,742,798 of record NC_059090.1, on the reverse strand, counting down.
TTCTGTACCTGGCTGTACCAGGACTTTAGCAAGACTCTCTGCCCTATTTCCCATTCAGTAAAATGATTGTTCTTGCCCACTGTCCAGCCTAGAGGTCTTCAGGGTTAACATCTGTAAAACACTATTAGGTCATTTGAGAATGATAGTTATGTAAATAAGAAATCCCATTGAAATGCAATGGCCCATAACTTCAAAAACAGGAAGCCACAAAATAGGGCTTTATTGTTGAACCAACTGGTGAAAGGAAAGCCATAAATAGTTTTCTTAAGAATGTCATTAATCTTAATCAGCTACTGGAAAATAATTCAGAGTTATAGATTTTAAGTCCATTATGATCAACATCATGTCTGACCTCCTGTATAGCACAGATCAGAGAATTTCACCCAGTAATTTCTTTGAGAGGGAATTATTCTTCTCTGCTCTGTAAATGAACACTATTGAGCCCAATAACTTGTGGCTGAACGCACGCTTGTTTATTTTATTTTATTTTATTTATTTATTTATTTATTTTATTATTACCATAGCACCTAGAAGCCCTAGTCATGGACCAGGACACCGTTGTGCTAGGTGCTGTACAAAACCCTGGCCCAAAGAGTTTACATTTTAAGTATAAGACAAAAGACAACAGGGGAATTCAGACAGATTGGGTAGTAAAAAGAAACAATGACGACTTTATAAAATCCACTCTAGATGTGAAAGTTGAGAGGAGTGAGAAGCTGTCTGTACTCTGAGAGGAATATACAGCTCCATCACTGCAGTTTTGGGAATTGAAATCACTTGGCTTTTCAGAGGTGCCCAGTGCCTGTGACTGCAGTTGAAGTCAGCGAAGAGCTGCAGGTACTAGGCACTGCTGCAAGTTAGGCAGTTGCGTGTGAGATGACTGAACAGTGCTGCTTCCTAGCAACTATTGCATTAATTGTTTTAAATGACAGATAAGTAAGAAGAACCAAAAGTGGAGAGAGAGAGAGAGAGAGAGAGAGGATAATGCTAGACTGGGAGAAGGGGGTGGTAGGCAGAGTTTATAGAAGCTAAGTGCTGGAGTATTTGTTGTCAAGGGTAAGGAAGCATTGCTATGGCAACAGATTACTAATATTCTTATTTTAAAAGAGCGGCTGAGCTTTGAGAAGTGCTTCAGAGAACGGCTTCGCTGGAAAGGTCAGCTTGCTATGTTGAAGTCCTTCTGTTTTAGGGCCTTATCAATGGCCCAGCGATGTCGAGATTGGGCCCCAAAAGTGTTTCCCTGATGGGGCTGGAGGAGACAGAGAGTTTGTCCACATTTTACCATGAAGAATGTGCAAGAAACTCCACACAGGCAACTTAGTGAAATTTCTTGTGCCTTGTGTGGGAGTATCCCACATGGGGGCCATGGAGGCTCTGTTGTTACCATTAGTATGTAGAAAATCAGTGCATCTGTAATTGAGTGGATAATCCTGTGGTTTCATGAATCAGTTTTAATGCCTATAACAGGGATAGGCAACCTATGGCATGTGTGCCAAAGGCGGCACGCGAGCTGATTTTCAGTGGCACTCACACTGCCCGGGTCCTGGCCACTGGTCCGGGGGGCTCTGCATTTTAATTTAATTTTAAATTAAACTTCTTAAACTTTTTAAAAACCTTAATTACTTAACATACAACAATAGCTTAGTTATATATTATAGACTTATAGAAAGAGACCTTCTAAAAATGTTAACATGTATTACTGGCACGCGAAACCTTAAATTAGAGTGAATAAATGTAGACTCGGCACAGCACTTCTGAAAGGTTGCTGTCCCCTGGCCTATAACATAGCCATTAATGCAAACTACTGTACATACTGTCCAGTATGTGAGTGGGCATACAGCCAGCAATAACTATTGTCTCAGAAGAAAACCCAAATGTTGTTTATTACATTTGTTTTCCTTTGGTCAGGGTCATAGTTTAGTCTGATAATAACTGTTCCTCCTTTAGCAGCTTTTCCTGACTTTCAGGAAACCTTTGATGAGATTCCACGATAGGTCCCACTTGAGCCACAATGCAAACAACAGGGACTATCTAGAATTGTAACAAACAAAGCCCTTGTTAAAAACAGGAAGCAGACTCCTTGTGCACTGTTTATTCATGCAAATATATGCACATGAAACCACTTTCATTGCTGTGCATTTCTCTCTCCTTTCCTTTCAAGCTACAAATAAGACTCTTTCCATAATCTTCTGCCCTGTGCTGATTCCGAGAGGGTGCACCCTGATTACCTCACTGTTACTGAAAGGCCATGATGCTTTTGCAGTGTTTCAGAGATAATTTGTTGAGTGTCATATGGGCCTGATCCTGCTCCAATTGAAGTCAAAGGCAATTTTTCCACCCTGTGGGATCATCAGGCCCAATTTTTGGAAACTACTTCTTAAGTTCCAATTCCAGTGGTTCCCCTTTTTCTGTTCATTTGTCCTTGCTTGCCCTTTTTAGGGCAATTTCAAGACATCATTACAGAGAACACAAGAAAATGGCATGCCTAAGACTAATCCATTTATTTATTTATCTGGGAACAATCCAAATATTTTTTTATTTTTGTTTGCTGTTTAGCTTCCTATTGGCACAGATGTTTGAAAAGCCATTATTAAAAGGAAACTTGCTCAGTATTTTGAATCCTAAATAGAGTGTAGTGTCTTCACTTGTTACTTTGCTGTTGAATTAGCTGGGTCAAGATACTTCACTATTAATACTTAAAAATACCTTAATCATTATGGTTCATTGACTCTGATGTCTTCTATTATTTTAAAGCAAACCTCCCCCCCAAACAACAACAAAAAACAACCCGCACATGGTTATTGTGCTAGTTCCCTTTAGCTTGTCCTATGGCCTGCTGCAAATTTTGTCGTTCTCAGAAAAAAAAAAAAGGAGTATTACAAAAATGCTAAATGTATTTGTGATGGAGGAGGTTGGCATATACATAAAGTCCAAGATGTATGTCTGTGTTGGTCATCTCTACCGGATAGGGTGTTTAGGAGAGAGACATGGATGGCCTAGTGTTCAGAACAAAGGACTACTCGCATCTGATACCAAATCCTTCTGGGTGACTTTGGGCAAGTTACTTATTGCCTGATTTTCAGAGGTGCTGAGCACTTTTGTTGACTTCAGTGGGATGTAAGGGTGCTCAGCACTTCTGATAATCAGGTCATTAACCTCGGAGCCTCAGTTTCCCCAGGAATTTACTCCTGAGCTGACAATGAAAGGCCATCAAGAAAGGAAAGGAAAGGAACAGCAAAATAAAATAATCTGTTATAGTCATTCAATGAGAAACAACATTAAAGTAGTAAAATAGAGATGTGTATGAGCTACATATTTTGGATCTGGAATCAAAGTTCAAGAGATCTTTAGAAGCCAGACTGTGTAGCTGGTCCCATCTCTTCAGTAAAAGATATAAGACAAACCTGCAACAGCAAGGAAATTTACAGCAATGGCTCAGAGATCCCCTATGTGTAGGGTCCAAATTCAGCCAGAGTGTCATCGGACACAGCTCCCATTGATTTCAATGGGAGTTGCACCCACTTAACCAAAGTTTAAAATGGGTTCCCAGATATAACTGTGGACAGTAAAACAGTGTTGTAGCAGTGTCTTATTTCATCACAGTCTTGGGGCTTTAAGCCTGAATGCTAACTTTCCTTTCACTTGAATAGATTTGCCACTCAGCTCTTTTAGTCTCCCTAATGTTTTTTTGTTGTAGGAATTTCCTTAAGGAGAATTTTTTTAGTGTAATTTTTGGTTGATTATTGCTTATATATGCAATTAGTGTAATTGCATCTGATTATGCCAATTAGAGTAATCATGAAATTAGAACATGCAACGATGAAGTATAATGCATTTGTGAAGTCTTTTGTAAAATTTCCTGAACTACATATACCAGGGGTCAGCAACCTTTCAGAAGTGGTGTGCCGAGTCTTCATTTATTCACTCTAATTTAAGGTTTCGTGTGCCAGTAATACATTTTAATTTTTTTAGAAGGTCTCTTTCTATAAGTCTATAATATATAACTAAACTATTGTTGTATGTAAAGTAAATAAGGTTTTAAAAAAGTTTAAGAAGCTTCATTTAAAATTAAATTAAAATGCAGAGCCCCCTGGATCAGTGGCCAGGACCCGGGCAGTATGAGTGCCACTGAAAATCAACTTGCATACTGCAGGTTGCCTATCCCTGACATATACTAAGCAAAAGATGTTTATTTTCTTTTGTTTTGGCTGTGGTGTGTTTGAGTGTTAAGTTCAGCATCCTGGGTTGCTTCAAAAGAGAGAGTGCTAATTTGTTATTAATTATTCTTAATATTCATATTATTATTAATATTATTTATTCTTACTTGTGATACAGTACCATCTAGTGACCACAACTGAGATCTGCCCCCATTGTGCTAGATGTTATACAAGCACATAGTAAGAGATGGTCTCTGCCCCCAAAGAGCCTACAGAAAAAGGAGGTAGTAGTATTGCCATTTTACAAATGGACTGTTGTCACACAGAGTGATTAGGTGATTTTCCCAAGATCTTACAAGGAGTCTGTGGCAGAACGAGGAACTGAACCCACATCTTCTGAGTTCCAGTGCAGGGCCATAACCACAGACCATCCTTCCGGTCTCCTCCATTCATTAGTTAATATTTAGAGCATTCTGAAATAGATGAAGATTTTTGCTCTTACAATCTAATATTCAGCCATGGCATGATAAACGAGGATCATAAACAGTTAAAAAAAAAGGGGGGGGAGGGATTAAGGGAAGAAGACAGACAAGCGTTACAATAGCAAGATCATGTGACTGCCCAGGAAGGCAAGTTATCTGTTCAAATAACAAGAGAGTGTTCTATAAAACAGAGTATTAAACAAACCCGAGGGAGGAGGAGGCTGACATATATACAGATGATCCAAACAATACGTTATTATTATGTTTTTGTTATGTGATAATACCTAGGGACTCCAGCCAGGGATCCAGACCCCTCTACTCGGTGCTATCCAAACATTGAGCAAAACCCAGAGAGATTATAGTGTATGTCTGTTTTGGTCATCTCTGCAGGCGTTGCCAGCATTCTTTCTCTTTTGGCCATTCCTTGTTATGGCCTCTGGTCGTTTGTATTCATTCAGCTTTGGCTGCCCTGCGGCTGAGAGCTGCTGTGGGGCTCTTTTCGCAGATGCTCAGAAGCAAATTAACTTCTACAAAGAGGGATTCCTTCATGCATCCTCCTTCGGTATCTCTGGTGAAGAAGGAGATGGTAGGCGACCTTTTGTTCAGGCACTGTGTTGCTTGGGAAGCAGCTAGATGTGAGGAAATGAATAACAGCTTTGGAGCTTAGAATTCTTTGCAGAAAAGACTGTTTAACTCTATGGCTGCTGTGCTTAGATACTACAGTGATAAAAACCGTATGTGGCTAGATAGATGTTATGGGGCATGTTTCAGAATAGCATACCCTGGGTATATTTTTGAAGGCCACTAATGGCATCTCTTGTTGCTGCCCTATATTAGCAGGTGGTTTTAGAAACAAGGGGGTACTGCCATGTACCAGATAGCATTGGAGGCCATTATTTTCAAAAGTAGCTAGAGATTTTGATTGCTCAACTTGAGATCTCTTAATAGAGCCTGATTTCCAGAGAGTGAGTGCTTACTGCATCATGAAAATCAGCCCCCAAACTCAGAGAGAGAGTTTCAAGATGGCTTTCCAAATGCTTCCAGTGCAAATATTTGCACTCGCTATTGTTATTAATCATTATTTGTTTGACAATGTACATCAGGTGCCAAAGTGCTAGGCACTGTATAAATACTTACTAAGAGACAGTCTCTCCTCCAGAGAGCTTACAACCTAAATAGAAAAGGCAAACATTGGGGATCAGAGACACAAAAAGATACTAAGTGACTTACCCACGGTCACTTGCGTTGTCTATAGCAGAGCTAGGAAATGAACCCAGATCTCCGGAGTTCCAAGTGACCTAATCACAAATTTATCCATCCATCATCTAAAGAAGAAAATTCTTGTTGACCAAGGAAATGAACCAAACATTGAAGCAAATTTGTGATTTTCATTTCAACCAGTGTTTGCAAGTACTTTATTGAGCAGCAAAACTAAATTCATCCTCCTCTGGCTTCCACATACAGTACAGAGAGACCTTTTTCAGAAACACACTCTTTATAAATGTATATTTCATACTGTGCTCTGTGCAGAGCATATCTGGAAAACTTGTGCAACCATTTGAAAAATAAATTTCAAAGCTGCACAAAAACATAATCAACTTTAAAGTGATGGTCTACGTGCTGCAGGGGAATAGCTCCGTTTAAAGTGAAAAATAAAAAATAAGATATCAATAAGTAAATTAATTCGGCTCAGATAAGCTTATTTGTAGCTTTGGTTCATGTCCGCAGCGTAATCCTTTGATCTAAGACAGATGTTTCACTTTGGTTGGCATCAGACAGATGACCATGTCTAAAGCACCATGGCCACAGATGCAGGATATGGTTTATAGATAGTGACTGTGTGGTTCAGCTTTGTTTCACTTGAGGTGCTGGCTCTGGGTTGCTATTCAGAATCCTCCTTATAAGAGGCAGTAATGTTATGCCCGACAAGTTTTCCAAACTTGGGGCTCTGTCCGCTGTAGATTGTGCTTCAGGGAAATACTTGCTATTTGGTGCTGGGTCTTGTATAATTACAAAGTGTAAAATGAGAGTGTTCTGTTTGCTTATCCTGAAATCAGTTGTTTTGATACTTCCTATTTGTGGAGAATTGAATAGAGAATAAGAACTTTTCTATAAGATTGTTGATGAACCAGCCTCTTAAGAATTGTTAGAATTCTGTGGCAGAAATATAAATATCATATCAAAAAACAAAACAAACAAACCCTAATGTAGAGACAAATTCATTTTCCATTGAATTCTGCCCAATTATGGAGTGATATCTACAGAATCTGATTGGTTACTGTGGTGTTCTGTGTATGTAAAGCTTCGTATTGGCTTATTACTATTTGCATTACGCTAGTGCTTAGAGGCTGCAACCAAGATCAGATCAAGGTTGTGCTAGAAACTGTATAAACACATAATAATAGACAGTACCTGCCCCAAGTGCTTACGGTCTGGGGCTTCCAGTACTGTGAGTAGTCCCATTGAAGTCAATAGGCTACTTACAGTAGTGTTTGCATAACATGTAAAGCGCTTTGGGATCTTTTGGCATGAAGCGCTGTATGAATGTAACATTTTATTAATCATTATTCTGTATAGAGTGGCAGTATCTCTAAAAATGCCTTGGAGCCCAGCCCTGAGATTGTGAGCCAGGTTTAAGCAAAAGGGCTTGCACACTAAAACAGTGGGAAAGAAGGAAGAAATCCTCATTTGCAATGTATGTGCCTTAATGCTGAGCCATGTGCACAGTAAGCCCACTATTCTCTGCTCCTGTTGGATGCAGGGAGGACTAGCACATGCAAACCACCCGGTATATGTGGTTTGGGCCATGCATTTCCACACTGTGCATGGGGCCCTCTAGCCATAGCTGTGTTCATGGGCAACACACCTACACTCCTTAGTCCTAAATTCCTGCAGAGACCTGCTGCAGCAGTGACTATGTCAGTGTGCAAGGTGGGATGTGAGGTTCCTGGCAAGGTTCTTTCCTAGATTGTCCCAGAGATTGGCTCTGGAACACCCAATGATCTCTGTATTGGCCCCTGTGTGGCAAACTTGTGGGGTTTTATTTTGTTGTAAAGAAGTCATTTAATACACTGGAAGGATAAATGTAACCTCCCTATCCCCCCAAAAAACACTTAGTTTTATTTTTGTTTTTGTGTTATATATACCCTATACAATTCTTAGAAGTCAATGTCTATGTACTACATCTTTAAAGCTCTAAGAAGCATGTTGCCAGCAGAAACTGACAGCCATTTTGCATTCAGTTCAGCACAGACTGCTACAGAGGAGATGTGCACACTGCCCTCTTTCATGGAAATTTTCCATTTGTTCTTTCTTGTTTTGTTGTTCTCTAAAATAATAAGACGTGTCTGTTTTGTATACAGAGAGCATGCAGGGAGTTTCTTTCCGAAAGGCTGAGATACTGAGGCACTTGGCCTGAGGGTATGAAAGATTAACCACAGTGTAACACAGATATTACTATTTAATATGTTTCATACAGCCAGCCCAAGTGCCCCAGGGTCTTTCCAGGTAGTGGGGGAAGGGTTAGACACCCCAGCTGCGCGGGGGGGAATTTGTGCAATAGAGTGAGCTATCACTTCTGCCAGACAGTCCGTGTATTTTAACTGCCAGCCTGAGAAATGCCCCAAAAGCAAATGCCCCCAAAACCTACAATAAGCAGCAGCAGAAAAAAGCTTTGGAGGTTTTACTGCTGTTTTGGGTTTGTTTCTTTTTAACTGATACTCTTTAGGGAGCAAGGTGAATTGTAAGTGACCATGGGCTATTGCCTCTGAAGGAAATGGCTTGTGATTTGTAACAACCTGATTTCTTTTTAACAAAAAAATCAAAGCCATGTTTAAATCGTCAAGCTAATCCTCAGTGGAGGATGAAATCGGTTGGAATTCTGGAATGGTGATTAATTATGCTTTCAGATAACCCTTTTGTACATCAGATTAAATGGTTTGGGGCTTCTTTTGTTCTGATCAGAAGTAAATGCAGAGGCTGGAGTGTGCACAAACAGTGTGAGTAGATCAGTTTGCATGGTTGCACCTCTGTCCAGGGCTGCATCTGTTGCTGCTGCATCTTAACACTGAGCCTCTCAGAGACAACCTGGTAACAAATTGTGTGTGGGATGGATCTGTCTCTTCCTTAACTTAATGACTTCGCTAATCCATGAGAATCCATCTCCTTCCTATGCTGTGATAAAGGCCAGTTTCTACACTCTAGGGGCCAAAACTCTTGACTCCAGTGCAAAGCCCAAGCATACAAGCTTGGGATAGGAGTTCTTCACAGGCTTCCCATCTCCAGGCCACAGAGCACTAATAGAGCTGCTTCAGAGTTACTGGCGCAGTCACAGGGCTGCAGTGTCCACAACCCTGTGCTCTACATGAACAAGAATTAGCCAGATCTATATGCAAACATGTATGTTTAGTGTGAAGGCAGCATTCCTCTCTGGGAAGCTGATCCAGATCGTACACTTACAGTTGATGGAGCATTAATGGGATCTTGGTGGGGGTATCAGAAATTTCTCTCTCGCTCCTTACTCTGTGAGCATCCCTATTCTCTGAAGGGGATTCATGCTTTGGGGCTAGATAGTTTAATAAAGTTTTAATATAAGATTTTAAAACTGATCTGCCATTTGACTGCAGCTTCTAATGACTGTGACATTTTTGTCACTTTGTTAAACTGCAGAGAGAGCAGGGAATGATTATGCATGGGAGGGAGAACAGTGTTACTGCAAGGGGAAAATTGTTCAGTTTTGCTTCTTTCCATTCTGTGACATTTAGTGTGCTAACAAAGCATGAAAATTCTTACCTGTTGGCATGTGATCAGATGTGATCTGGAGTTAAGATTGTAGGCCAAATTCTTCCCTTGTTTACACCCATAAAACCCTGTTGAAGGCCATGAGGCTGCGTAGATGTAAATAAGGGCAAAACTAGACCCCATATCCTTATCTGCTCATGCAGTTTTTCTCTTAAACCCTCTTCACAGCTTCTTTGCAGCAGGGTTCAGCTTCATTATTTTTAATTGCGTATTTATTGAATGCTTAGGGCCAGGACCTTCCCTTGATCTGTGCACAGAATCCCCATGATCTACAGCAAAGTCCTGTGTGTGCCTGGACTGAAGGCGGTAGGCCAATTCTGATCTTGATTTACAAACTGGTGTGAATCAGAAGTAATTCCATTCGAGCTGGAGTCACACTGGTGTAGGTGACATCAGAACCAGTGTATGACACTAATTAATAACTCGACTTATGCGTAAAAGACTCAAGCAGGCTAGTGTTATTCTTGCATTTTTGTACTTCACTAAACATAATCCAGGGTAAGAGAGAAATGCTAGGACTAACCAGACAAAAAATCCAGTTAAGGGATTCAGATGTATATGTCCTGCAGCACTGTGTTGTCAGAGATGAATAGTGGGTGACCGCTGTATATTATATATGATCATTTGCTTTTCTGGACCTATCAGCTTTTTTTATAGTCTTAGGTGGTTGGTGGTTAGGTTAATGTACCCATCGGATAGCTAATTTCACCCAGTAGTGTCTAGGAAATGGACCGCTTGTGTGGATTGGACACTACTGTGCTAATAAGCGATGGTCACATAAACACCACCCTATACCAGAAACCTGCTGACCACTGTACTTACCTACATGCCTCCAGCTTCCATCCAGGACACACCACACGATCCATTGTCTACAGCCAAGCTCTAAGATACAACCGTATTTGCTCCAATCCCTCAGACAGAGATAAACACCTACAAGATCTCTATCAAGCATTCTTAAAACTACAATACCCACCTGCTGAAGTGAAAAAACAGATTGACAGAGCCAGAAGAGTACCCAGAAGACACCTACTACAGGACAGGCCCAACAAAGAAAATAACAGAACGCCACTAGCCATCACCTACAGCCCCCAACTAAAACCTCTCCAGCGCATCATCAAAGATCTACAACCTATCCTTAAAGATGATCCCTCACTCTCACAGATCTTGGGAGACAGGCCAGTCCTTGCTTATGGACAGCCTCCCAACCTGAAGCAACTACTCACCAGCAACCGCACACCATACAACATAAACACTAACCCAGGAACCTATCCTTGCAACAAAGCCCGATGCCAGCTCTGTCCACATATCTATTCAAGTGACACCATCATAGGGCCTAATCCCATCAGACATGCCATCAGGGGCTCATTCACCTGCACATCTACCAACGTGATATATGCCATCATGTGCCAGCAATGCCCCTCTGCCATGTACATTGGCCAAACCGGACAGTCTCTACGCAAAAGAATAAATGGACACAAATCTGACATCAGGAATCATAACATTCAAAAACCAGTGGGAGAACACTTCAACCTCTCTAACCACTCAGTGACAGACTTGAAGGTGGCAATTTTGCAACAAAAAAACTTCAAAAACAGACTCCAAAGAGAGACTGCTGAACTTGAATTAATATGCAAATTAGACACAATTAACTCAGGCCTAAACAGAGACTGGGAATGGTTGGGTCATTACACTAATTGATTCTATTTCCCTATGTTAAGTTCTCACACCTTCTGTGGGTCATCTTAATTATCACTTCAAAAGTTTTTTTTTCTCCTGCTAACAATAGCTCATCTCAGTTGATTAGACTTCCTGTTGGTATGCATACTTCCACCTTTTCATGTTCTCTGTATGTATAAATATCTCCTGTCTGTGTGTTCCATTCTATGCATCCGAAGAAGTGAGCTGTAGCTCATGAAAGCTCATGCTGAAATAAATTTGTTAGTCTCTAAGGTGCCACAAGTACTCCTGTTCTTTTTGCGGATACAGACTAACACGGCTGCTACTCTGAAACCAGATATTGGCTAGTGTCATTCGGTTGCAAGTAGCTGGGAGCAGCTTACATGCCAGAGGCTGTGTGTGAACAGCTCAGGAGGGGCGGTTCTCACAGCAGAGCAAGGTAAGGCTGGCTCCCAGAGTCAAGGATTGGAGTGATCTAGCAGTTCACCGGTCCGGATAACACCAGATGGGAATGTCACAGAGAGTTCCCTTTAGTGCAGGTGGCTAGGCTTTTTCCCAGCAGGAGGTTCCGAGATCTAAGTTCTCATGCACTAGGATGGACAGTGTAGTGATTATCGTGAAGTCCTATGTGGCTATGGATTTGATGCACTCTGTAAGAATGGTTGGTTCACAATGTGTGTTTTTCCATGTTCCATGCTGCATGATAGATAGGGCAACCTCCTGCAATATCCTTGGGAGACCATATTGTATTAAGTTTATGAATGGTTTATGTATCATTGTGGGTCAGATGTTGCATGCACTCCATCAGGGGAGGGTGAACACAGCTCCTCCAGGAAGTGAAAACAGTAGGGGACGGTTAGAGCAAATCATTCAGCTTTAACATCTCCAGAGAGGTACCACCTCTCGGGGAGGCTCGAATATTCTGGTTCAAACGAGATTCTCCAGAGACCAGCAGACAAGGAAAGGGTGCTTGGATAAATAACCTGAGTTTAAACTGACTTGAGGCTTTTCTTGTAATCACATGGAAAACCAAGTTGAGCCCTATGCTGGAATTGGGGGTTATCACTGATAAGCTTTTTAGCATGTGTGAAGGTTCATTTATTGCTTTTATATTCTTTTTTTTTTAATGTTGCTACTTTAATAATAAATGTGCTTGCTTAGAAGAAACTATGTGGTAACTTGTAACTGCTGGCAATACCCTGTTCAAAGTCCATGGAGAGAAAGCAAAGCACAGGTGCTGGCCTTTAGGCAGACTGGCCTGTGGGGGATATCAGAGTGTAGACCTGAGAGCACTACTGCCTTAAAAATCTCTGTCAGAAGAGAGAGAGACATGGATCTCTCTCTAGGAGACGTGAAGGCTGGGAGCCAGAAATCTTTAAAGGGTGGTCTCACAGACCACACAGGAGGAAATACTAGTGCAGTTTCCCTGAAATTGTGACATGCTGTACCTATAAATGTGATTTAAAACAAGATCAGATATTTGGCTTTTCATCCCCGTCATTATTCTTTTAAGAGGCTGTACTAATTTCCTCCTTCCAGTATTAGAAACTAACACTATCTGTTGATCTAGATATGAAAAGCAGAAGTATCTTTTAGCTGACTTCCAGATCAACTGATGAAATTCTGCCCTTATCACTTGTAAATGTTTTGTAACTAGTTTGTTGATTGGTTTTGCTTTTCCTTCTGGATGTTTTTAACTTATAGCTCCTGCTGACATTCTGCCTTCATTTTCTTCGAATCTTTTTCACATGCCTGCTACTGGAGGTTTTGGCTACGTCCTTGCTTAGCTGATGCCATCACTCAGTAATCTTTCATTGTGTTTCCTTCTAGAGATCCATGTGGAGAACGTCCTTCATGTCACATGTTTTCCGTGAGCCCTAAGACCACAGCTGTCTGCAGTGTCATCTGAGATCTTGAGAGCCACACACAGTTATGGGAGATTCTCCAGCCGACACTACTGATGAAGGTGCAGACACATGCTGCAAAGACACTCAGACTGACCTGGCAGAGAGAGTAGCAGCCATAGATGTTGCTGTTGGGCCTAATATAGATGACCAAAATATTCAAGAAGCAATAGAAGAGAATGACACAGTCTTTTCTGACAGTGTAGCAGAGATGCAGAGGAATGGGATCCGTAGTGACATGGTAACAAATGAATCTTTACCTTCACAAGACCCAGAGGATGTTCATCAGATGAATGTTCCAAAGAAAGCTCCCACTAGGCCTGTTCTATCCAGCAGAAAGTTGTCTCTTCAAGAAAGACCGTCAGGAAGCTACCTGGCTTCTACCAATGCTCCAGGCTATGGTCCTTATGCAACAGGACCTTTAACACATATCTCGCCACGTATAGTGAGGAGACCAACGATAGAGTCCAACCGGATCGCCATCTCAGATTCTGAGGTAGGTTTCTTCTCTGCTGTAATGATGATGCCAAGGTATTATGATGTCTTTTCTGCCTGCTGATAGGAAACTTTAGCGTCCAAAGCCAATAGTTTCAGAGGCAGTACATGTAACTTATGCAAAAATGCCTAAAAACAATAATAAGCTATGATTATAAGCAACTTGTAGCATAGGTTGTAACATAAGTAAGCAACTTGTATATGTCTGTGCCTTCAACACTTGAAGCAGTCTTTACTTCTATTGTAAATGGACCATCTGATCATCTAGGTCATGTAAGCTACATAAGCCTGTGCCCAGCACACGAGTTGTCCCATTGAAGTTAATGCCTTCCTTATAACTAATCCAGTTGAATAGTAGAAGCAGCAGCACGGTAGGCTAAATTTGGTATCCCATACTTTTTTTTTTTTAATGAGTAGCAGTAAGGCTGGTTTCAAATGAATTTCCTTGGGGTTTTTTACCGCATGTGCTCTCAAGAAGTTTATCGGCTGTGGCAGCTTTGTCATGATTATTTTATGGGTTTACACATGCGGAGATCAGGCATTTCCCATCATGCCACGTGAATGAGGTTGTGGTTATTGGAGACATGATTTAATTTCATGTGAAGTGTAAATATATTGCGATCTCCCTCTCCTGATTTTTTACATTTTTATTGACTTTCAAAAATAATTCCTCAGGTAGAAGCTAAGTTCCTCAGACAGTGTTTCCAGGATTGCATGGACTCCCCAAGAGCCCCACCAAACAGCTTTGTGAATGTGCAGATTACACAGTCCTATTTCACACCTCAGAGCTCACTGAATAAAATAAGGCATGCAGCAGTCCACGGTGCTAAAGCAAGCTGTACAGCGCTTGAATAATACAGGAAGTGCTCACAGACAACGTTGAAACTTTGATAGGGTTTTCTTTGAAAGCTCTGCATAATGAAAGGCCTGTGTTCCTTTTGTAAGCTGTGTAACCCGCTCTCAGAATAGCACTTACAACTTCACTCAGACCATAGAAAGCTATTCTGGACAGAGTACTGGGAAACAATCCTGACTGGAGGGAGGCAAAGATGTACTGATCTTTTCCGTCCCTAATGTGTGAGATTCCAGGATACACAAGGCCATTGGTAGTTCTCTTAAGGCCAGATTTCCAAAGAGGTCAGCTCTAGAGCTGGTGAGGATTTTTTTCATTGGAAAATGCTGATTCATCAAAACCAAAACCTTTGGGGGAAATATATTGGTTTTGACAAAGCTTTTGTCAGGAAGGTGTCTTAGATCCAGGATAAAATTGAGAGAGAGAGAGTCCCCAGGCTAAAATAGCCAATAGCTCAGGAGCTAGGGAGACCCAAGTTCAAGTCCTTGCTCTTCATGAGGTTGAATCTGGGTCTTCCTCGTCTCTGGTGAATGCCCTTTGTGAAAGGGCTTCGTTTTGTTCTGATGCAGAACAAAAACAAATTCTGAAATCTCAAATATTTTTGCAAAACAGAATCCTTGTTTTCTGGCTAGCCCTACGCAGCTCCCATTTGGTCGCTTATTTTGGTGCCTAAATGGGAGCTGAGCTTTTTTGAACATCTATCGCTACGAGTAGATGCTGAGCACTCAAGAATCTGGCTCCTCCATGAATTCTGGCCACATGCCTGTTTCCCCATGTTTCTCTTCCTCTTTTGCTTCCTGTTTCTACAACCCCTTGGTCTTCCTCTTTCTTTCCTTCCTCCTTTCTCTACTCTTTACAGAAAGATAGCTGCCAAGCCAATACAGTTCAGTGACCAGTGGTTTCATGCTGAGGTTTCATCTTCCATCGTTAGATAGTAAGAATTTAGTGGCACCTCCTGCCCTTCCCCTGCATGGGAGTTGAAGGTCCCTGACTGCAAAGACCAGAACTGTCCCTCTGCATGTAGTAGAGTGGAAACAGGATTTGGGGAGTGTACATGTAGTATCACAAGGAGAGGTGAGAATGAATAAATGGAGTGATGCACTGGTATCTTTTGCACAACTACCACTAGGTTGTTTATCATTTGTTAAGCATTGACAGTGAGCTCAGGTCTGTACAGGACACAATACAGACAGTTCCTCTTCCAGCATAGTTGCAGTCAAAACAAGATAGATATGGTTGACAAAGATGTATGAGGAAGCCCAGGGGCGGCTCCAGGCCCCAGCACGCCAAGGGCATGCTTGGGGCGGCATGCTGCAGGGGGCGCTCTGCTGGTCACCAGGAGGGCGGCAGGCAGGGTGCCTTCGGCAGCATGCCTGCGGAGGGTCCACTGGTCCCGCGGCTCCGGTGGACCTCCTGCAGGCGTGCACCGAAGCCGCGGGACCAGAGGACCCTCCGCAGGCACACCTGCAGGAGGTCCACCGGAGCCGCGGGGCTTCCTCAGGGGCGGCTCTAGACATTTTGCCCCCCCCGTGGCATGACGCTGTGTTTGGGGCGGCAAAATGTCTAGAGCCGCCCCTGAGGAAGCCCCCAGGATGAATAGGAATTTGTTTAAAGCTTACACTATTATCTATTCACTTGCTTCTTGTGTGCGTCACTGCAGAAGAGAGTCATTAGAGTGGATTTGAATGAAGAGAGAGTAGTCACTTGGCAGAGTGGAGTTATGGGCGGGGAGAGGGGACATTCCAAGTGTCTTGGTTGATGCCACATTGAGGCTTTTATCCTGCCAGAGATGAAATGGGACTGTGGTGATAATTATGATCATGCTGTGCTGCTTTTTATACAGATCCCTAAGGAAGCTTTGGTAAACAGTCCCTTTGTGAGCTGAGAGGCCAATAGGGCAGGCTCACAGACTTGCCTCTCCAGTAGTTGAATAATCACCAGGTTTCAGTGCAGATGATCTTTCAAGTCATTTCCAGGTGAATACTGTGGGACACATTTGTACTGAAGGCATTGGTGACCTGCATGTGTTAAAGCACCTTTAAAACTGCTCCTTTCTCCTTGCACTGACTGTTTGGTGTCATCAGTCAATGTCTTTCTAGAGACAGTGCATCCATCATCCAGAGCTAGCAGTCATTACCCAAGGTAAATTATAGTCTTTGCAAAAATGAAGATTAAATCCATGAACATCCGCACTTTGTCAGATATGCAGGGATAGTCTACATCAATCAGAAACCAAGATGGATTGTCCAGCTACACCCTGGGATGTATCAGAATTTCTGATCCGGTATTGGCTATGCTTTCATCAGTCATTATACCAGAAGTTGCAACAGTTCAGTGCTTTGCCACCATAGTTCCTATGTTTAAAACTAATCTAAAAAAAAAACACTAAAGAATGTGCTGCAGGTAGATGGATGGGATGATCTGATAGGTCTATCTACTGTAGATATCTGATGTATTATAGAAGAGCCTGCCATACACCTATAGAGATTCTGCTAGTCCTTTTGGGGTTGCTGTTCCTTGCCTAGAAAGCTGAGTGGAAATCTCCTTTCAGGAGCGGGGCTAGTTCTTGAACTGTGGCCAGGAGGACCTGTTGCATAAGTTCTTGCCCTAACTCTGTAGTACACTTACTCTGTAATTCCTTTAAGATTGATTAATATTACTAATGAAATTACTTGCTTTTCATCCATAGGTCTCAAAATGCCTTAAAAAGGGGAGTAACGTGATCTTCAACTGAAGCACAGAGTTTTAGTACTAAGGTCCATAACAAGTCATTGCAGAGCTAGGATTAGAATAAAGGTCTCCTGACAGAGTCCAGTGTTCTATCCACTGGACTCCACTGTCTCCTTCAGTATTAGCTGTCTGTATATACAGCTCTCAGCTTCCTCTTCATTATATACACGATGATGACATACCCAGGGTACAATCCAGACTAATGAGTGGCTGTGTCACCCCTGCCCTCTAACCTGGGCTGCCCTTTACAATGCTTTGCTGCTGTCACCTCCTGTCTGGACTGCTCCCAGACAGCCTCCAGCTTGAAAGTCACTCCCAGCTGTGTCAGTGTGTGTGTGCTGCCCTCCAGCCTTGGCTTTTACCAACCTGGGTTATACTGCAGGGTGACCCCAACACACTCTGTCTTAGATTCCCCTTTTCCCCCCCAGAATGTATGTCTTATATTGCCCAGCCCTCTCCTGGACAATGCAGACTTTATATGAATTTGTATTTGTTTAATAGAAATAATATGCGCACACTTTGTTACCCCAAGTGGAGTTTCACAGACACTTCAATTTAAACATACTGGATTAGATAAAACAAGTTTATTAACTACAAAGAGAGAGATTTTAAGTGAGTACAAGTAATGAAGCCTAAAAGTGAGAGATGGTTACAAGAAAAATCAAGATAAAAAGCAACTGGTTCCTAAATTAACAAACTAAGTTAAATTCAAAGCAAAGTTTTTCTCGTCACATGCTCTCAGCAATTTTACTGACCAAACTTCTTAGGTCAGGACCCCTTTTCAAGTTCAATGGCTGCTTTCTTTGTCCGTTGTGGTGCAGTGAATTAATGGACACAGAGAAAGAGAGAGGATGGGTGTGTTGGGGTATTTGTCCCTCCTTTTTGTAGTGCCAGTCCCTTTTTGGAAAACATTTCCAGCTGAGATTCTGGAGACAAAGTGGAGAAGGATGTTCTCTAACCTGTTTGAGTTTCTTTTTCTACCCTTCCTGCTTGATGACTGTTTACTGCTTAAATGCAAATTAAGCAGAGCGCACATCCCTTTGTTTGAAACAGTCCTGTTTGCCAACTTCTGCTATGGTATGAAACATGTGGTAATAGCATTATACAGGGAAATCTTATAACTTCACATACAATGCTGCCACACATATGTTATCAGAACAACATTGATTAGCAAATTATGAGTTTTCAGCTGATACCTCACAAGGCATACTTGTAGAAATATTACTACAGCAGTGTGTAGGGTGTGGACCCAAGAGTACATTCTGTCACAATAGATTTTTATGCTGAACTTGCCAGATTCCTCCTTTGGCTATGCTGTTAGAACTGAAATCTGGTTTATTGTCAGGATGGGACCCTGGTGCCTGTATTTACAAAAAAATTGGAGATGGGAGCTTGTCTCTCTGAAAAATCTCATTACAGACTGACTTTGAATCTCCTTATCACCATATCTGATATGACTTGTCTTACATAAAATGGCAGAGATATTGCAAATGAATAAGAAAATGTAAGAACTCTAAAATACCATGCTGGAGTACTGTATTCGATAATACAACCACTCATTCTCCTCCCCCTGCCAAAAAAAAATAATTATAGCCAGCCTGTGAAAGCAAAAGACTCTTTTCTCCATTTGCTAATCTGACTCTTTCTTCCCCCAACTACCTAGTATGGTTAATCGGATCATCCTTTCTTTCCCCCAGACTTTCCTGACTGATTAAATTGTCCTTTTCTCTCTTTCTCTGTCTCACATTCTCACACTCACACACTTTCTCTCTCCTCTCCCTGGGTGTTTGAATTCACCATCCCCAGAGCCTGCCTGTCCTATCCATCCCCTGGGATCACTGATTAGGTTGTCCCTATCTCTTTGTTGCTCAGGCAGCGTAGTGTGTATAAATGGAAGGCCATACAGCATATGCTTAGCAGAAGCAGAGAGCGTGAGACCAGATAAGTGGTTGCTCTTTCTTACTTCTCAGTGCTCTTGCTGCTGCTGCTGTACTCAGGCTGAGAAGAGTCTTTAAGGATCTGCAGAATTGCAACTTTTAGGTCTGTAATTGAGTGTCCAGGGTGGTTGAAGTGTTCTCCGACTGGTTTTTGAATGTTAATTCTTGACATCTGATTTGTGTCCATTTATTCTTTTGCGTAAAGACTGTCTGGTTTGGCCAATGTACATGGCAGAGGGGCATTGCTGGCACATGATGGCAACCCCCATCTTTTCATGTTCTCTGTATATTTATACCTGCTCCTGTATTTTCCACACCATGCATCTGATGAAGTGGGTTTTAGCTCCCAAAAGCTTATGCCCAAATAAATTTGTTAGTCTCTAAGGTGCCACAAGTACTCCTTGTTCTTTTTGCTGATACAGACTAACACGGCTACCACTCTGAAACCTTTAAGGATCTGCTATCTACTTTCCCACTGTCTGTTTCCAAAGTCCAGCTTTGGGAATTAACAGATTCTTCATCCTCTTTCATTTAGATTGCAACAGCAGTAGAGTGTGTACTCATCACCTTGCAAGATCAGGCCATTAATTATTTGTTCAGTTGTTTTGAAGCATCTAGTGCAGAGATCTATGAGAGATAGAATACTGAACTGGGTGGACCATTGGCCTCGCACAATGGGGCCCACTTGTGGTCGGTCCTTAAACACTGCTGTAATAAACACAATAATATGCTACCTCTTTATTTACCCTGCTTAACTAATATTTAACCTACTTATTAGCTCTGAATTTTTGTATATTATTATTATTTTGTACCATCACTCTGAGAACAGAGATTACCTTTTAAGGCCAGAAGTGACCATTGTTATCATTTAGTCTGACCTCCTGCATAACACAGAGGCCATAGAACTTCCCCGAATTAATTCCTGCTTCAAGTATTAAACTAGAGCATATCTTTTAGAAAAACATCCAATCTTGATTTTAAAATTTCCTGTGATGTAGAGTCCATCATGACCTTTGGTAAGTTGTTTCTATAGTTAGCTACCCTCACTGATAAATTCATACTAGAAGTAAGGTGCACATTTTTCAGCTTCCACCCACCCTTTGTAACATTTTAACACTGAAACAAACATGCAAAATTAAAGGACCCTTACACCTCCTTCTTAATTTATGGACAGCTCCTGTGGCTAATGCAGAGAACTGGAAGTCATGAAATCTGGGTTCTTTTCTCGTTCTGTTCTGACACAGTCTCACTGTGCAACTTAGGCAAGTCACACAACCTGTCAGTGTCTCCATCTTTTACGTGGGGATGTAATAACTGGACTTCTGGAGTTGGTCCTAGAATATGGACTCCCATATTTGATTCTGTGACTTTGATTTCTGATCAACACTGATCTCTTGTGCTTTTTTTTTCCCCCTCCAAGGGAGAGCCTCGTGCATGATGACAAACAGAGCATCTTGTTTTAAGACAAAACAAGTACTGTACATTCAAATAGACACAGCATTCTAATTCTCTGACAACCTTTTATCAAAGGGAGGGGGAAGGAATTGCCCTTGTGCCCTTCTTTTGTTTCTTCATGACTGATAAAGAGAGCCTGTAAGGTTGGTTTTTGTTATTTAACAGTTATTGGAAGGTTTTTTTCTGCTTGGTTTTTTTACATTGTAAATTCAGGCCCTAATAAGCCTGGAGGTCTTTATGGTGTCTAATGAAATAATGACATCAAACCAGTCAGGAAAGTTGAGCTAGTGAGAGGGGGGAAAGGATTTTTAATCAGACTATAAATATCTCTTTGATTTTCTTCACACCTATTTAGCTTCAGTGACTAGTATTTTAGAAGAAAGGAAGTTAAACCCACTCACACAGTTTAGGAGTGAGAGCTAACAATATACCACACCTGAGACACCCACTAGGCCCTCCCGCAAAAGCCAAGAAGACCAGAGTTGGCATTCCTGAATCCAGGTCATCTTTAACTTTCTCAGTGGTGAAGGCTGTTGGCAATATCCTGTCATAAATGTTAAGCTTCATTATTAGTTGGGCATTTGCTGGAAACTTTCCAAAAGAAAAGTCAGTCTAAAATTTCCCACAGGTGTGAAGATTCCTTCAAAGGGTCATACAGCCTTTCAAACTAATCTCGCTTCTCCACAGTCCACTCATGGGTGAGTGGGCAGGTTAAAGTCTGACCCAGAAGTGGTAGAAAGCCCTCAAGAGTCTTCCTAAGTGGTGAAGTTGAATAAAGGATAGAAAGAAGTTTTAGAAAAATGGTTGAGTCATATGCAAGGCATTATGGGCAGACAGTGGTTCTGTCAAAGAATTGAAGCTCTCAATGCCCCAAACACTCAGAATAGGGGTAGTCCCTTGAGTCCAGGCTACTTTAAATATAAATTCTTTCTAAAAGAATCTAGTCCAGCTGGAGAAATTATCTTCCACAAAAATGAAATCTTTGGGGTCAGGATTAGCAGAAGTCCCGCCCACATCCATCATTAGAATTTAGATGAAAGCTACCCTGCCTTATTACATGGAGTGAAACTCCATTAGTGAGAGCCCAAGGATCCTCAGGAATCTGTTCCATTCCCTACATCTGCAGTGGTAAGAGAGTTTATCTAGAAGAGCCAAGCAAGTTCTGTTTCTATGCTCTCTCACTGCCCCCTGCAATTTCTCTCTCAGACAAGCACGCTGTGGTATTCAGTTCCCCAGCATGCCTAGTAAATTAAGCATCTAATTCAGTATTGAGTCTGAGAGTACACAGTGCATAGCCATTTAGATTGACGATGCTTCTGACAGTAGCTCAACCTACTGTAGACTTTATTCCAAGATAAATATTTTAAGCCTTTCTCCTATAAATAATCACAGCCAGCAAAATGTGTATGTTAGGGGGAAAGGAGGGGAGTGTGTAGGCTCTGATCATAGAAGGACCTTTCATGAGGCTCACTGAACATTCTGCATATGTAAAACTTCGTCAGATTTGTCTGAGAAATCCTTTATTTTTACATTCATTTTACAATTAACTTGGAATCCCAGACACTAGTGAAATCTATCTCAATCAGTGGATACCAAAAAGTGTTTTAAAAAGGCATTTGATTTAGGGGCATATGGCCAGATTTATTAAGGCACTTGAAGATGCACACAAGTGTGTAGGCATCTAACATCCTTTGATCACAAAGGATTTGTGACCTCTGGAGCCAAAGTATCTGGACTTTCTAAAGTGACCAGTGATTGGGTGTCTCCTTTTTTGTGTGTGTGCCCTACCTTAGAGACATTAAGGGGCCCTGATTTTCAGAGGGCAAGGCTATTTGTTACTAAACTACAGATCATAAAGGACTTGTAACCCTGACATGGCCTCAGCTGGTGTTAATTGACACAGATAGCTCCATTGACCAAGGCACCCACAAATTGAGATACCCAAAACTATTAGGGCACTTCTGAAAATTTAGGTCCCTGTTGATTTGACTTCAGGTTCTTTGACATGAATGGAGCTACTCTGTTTTGCACTAGCTGAGGATCTAGCCCATTGTGTTATTTGCCAGGCCAGCCATCTTAAACCCTCCCTTGAAGTACAATTTTCTTTCCTTTGTTTGTACTCTTTCTCTAATCCCTCTGAAATCAGAATAAGATCCAGAGTGTTTTCTCTTTACCTACATCGGCCATGGTCGATTCAGCATTCATGGCTGGAATCAGAGAAGGTTAAAAATATTTTGTAAATGCTAGAGATTTAGAAACATTTCACTTTTATACGCAGAATAGGCATTTTGTCTTATAATCTTAATACGAGCAGCATGCTGGGGCCATTTGAAATTGAAAGATGCTGCGGTGATTGATGATCAGTTTTCTTTAGACATCCTGAATGCTGGGAAAATCAGCAATATCTCAGATCCCAGTGTGTGTAACTGCTGCTATACTATGGCTTTTTATTAGTGGCCATTGTCCAAAACATTTTCAAGCATGATTTGCATGTTTAGGTCTGATTCTGTTCTCACTTGCATGGGTGTAAATTAGAAGTAGCCCTACTGAAGTCTATAAATGAGATCAGAAACAGGTCCTCAGAGCTGACCCCTTTATCTTAAACCCTCTTCCTCTCACCAGGTTATGAGTACTGAATAATATAAATGGACGTGAATTACTGAAGTTTTCCTGGTCTTCATTTCAAGATGCTCCATAGCCACCAGAGAGGCTGAATCCATCCCTGTGCAGAGGGTCAGCATGAGTCCTATGCACCTCTTAAGCCTTACTTTGAATATCTTATAGTGGCCTTCTGCAAAGCTGTAGCTTTTAGATGGCATTTTGTGAGGACTCCAGGCTTAAGTTTTCAGTAGTGTCTAGTGATTCTGGATGCCCTTCCTGAGACACCTTTGAAGGGCCTGAGTTTTTTTCAAAGTTCTGAACACCCAAGTCTTCTGAAAATCAGGCTCCTTTAAGGAGTTGCAAGCTGGGTGCACAAAAATTGTGCCGTCCAAAATCACTAGTCACTTTTGAAAATGTAAGGCCTCATCAGCATTTCTTCCATGTGTTTGTCCTTTTTTGCAGCAGACCACTTGCTGGCCTAAATCTTGATCCAAAAGTATTTGTGAGGCTCAGCCTCAGCTAAAGGAAAGTGTTACATAGGCCTGGTCTACACTAGGATCTTAAATCGAATTTAGCAGCGTTAATTCGAACTAATCGCTCAACCGTCCACACCAGGAAGCCATTTAATTCGAACTAGGGGGCTCCTTAGTTCGAATTTGGTACTCCACCCCGACAGGTGGAGTAACGCTAAATTCGCACTTGCTAGCTCGAATTAGGCTAGGTGTGGATGCAAATCGAACTTAGTAGCTCCGGGAGCTATCCCACAGTGCACCACTCTGTTGACGCTCTGGACAGCAGTCGGAGCTTGGATTCTCTGACCAGCCACACAGGAAATGACCCGGGAAAATTTGAATTCATTTTCCTGTCTGGGCACTTTGAATCTGACGTCCTGGCTGGACATCGGGGCGAGCTCCGCAGCACCTGCAACGATGCAGAGCTCTCCAGCAGAGGAGTCAGCCCAATGCAAGAATAGAAAGAGATCCCCAGCATGGACAGACCGGGAAGTCCAGGATCTGATCGCTGTGTGGGGCGAGGAGTCTGTGCTGTCGGAGCTGCGCTCCAACAAGCGTAATGCAAAGACCTTCGAGAAGGTCTCCCAAGCCATGACACAGAAAGGATACAGCCGGGATGCGATGCAGTGCCGCGTGAAAGTCAAGGACCTGAGGCAAGGCTATCAAAAAGTCAGAGCGGCAAACGGACGCTCCGGAGCACAGCCCCAGACATGCCGCTTCTACGAGGCACTGCATGCCATTCTCGGTGGGTCTGCCACCACTGTCCCACCACTGACCGTGGACTCAGTGGATGGCATAGTGAGCCAGGACAGTTCCTACTCGATGTTCGCCGATGGGCAAGACGACGAAGGGTCCGTGGAGGAAGGCGCAGGCGACAGCGAACACAATGCCGCTTTCCCTGACAGCCAGGATCTGTTCCTCACCCTCACAGAGATCCCCTACCAACCCTCACCGGCCGTGAACCCGGACTCAGAGTCAGGGGAAGGATCAGGCGGTAAGTCGTATAAACAAGAAAATATTTATTTGCTCGAAAACATGTATACCAAAAATATAAATTCTATCTATAAATACTATATCTAAAACTTTTTAAAGGGAAACTAAACGAACAGTAGGTCTACACAGATTGGGATGGAACAATAGTCCTCCATGGACAATTCCACAAATGCTTCAAACAGTTCCTCAAATACCCTCCGCAGGAGGTTTCGAGGAAGAGGTGCCCTATTTGGTCCTCCGGTGAAGCTCACTCTTCCACGCCACGACATCCTCAGATACAGGGGAACCATCGCCTCTACCAGCATGGCCGCGTAGGGTCCCGGTCGGTGAAGTGCTTCCCTTAACATCCTTTCTTTCTGCACTCGAGAGACACGCCTCAGGGTAATCTCGTTACTGAAGTGCTGCATCTAATTAGGGCAATTAGCGAATAGTTACTGTTCTTAATGGTTTACTTATACTTTGCATAACAAAGCCCCGCGCTTAGCAGCCACGTGCTGTAGGCCACACAGGAAAAGCATACATTGATCTTTCCCCTGCAGTGTCGGGAGTGGCTGCAAAAGGGTCATAGTATCTGATTTCCAGATTGCCGTTAGCACGACGGCACAGCTATCCGTTAACTGATAAGCATAATGTACTGTAAGGCTTACCAGGACTCTCTGCTAGAGGGATTCTGCTCTCTCTCCCGACTTCTCCGCTCTCCTGTGCAATGGCGCAGCCAATCAGAGCGTAGGCCAAAATGTTGTGCTTCTCTGGAGACCACGTGACACTTGTTGTCCGGTACGGTCTTCTTCATGGAAATTGACTAGACGGTGTTCACTGTTCGCGAAAATGTATCTGTACAAGGAAATCACTAACTTTCCCCATCACACAGCTTCGGGTCCTTCCCGGACTGCCCAGGCATCCCCCTCGCAGAGACTGGCAATGATTAGACGGCGAAAGAAGAAGACTAGGGACGACATGTTCGCTGAACTGATGGTCTGCTCCCGAGCAGAGGCTGCAGAGCAGAAACACTGGAGGGAGACCCTATGTGAGCAGCATCGCACACTCATGGAACGTGAGGATAGGTGGCGGCAGGAAGACCAGCAGACCACCCAAACGCTACTTGGTCTCATGAAGGAACAAACGGACACGCTTCGTCGCCTTGTTGATGTCCTGCAGGACCACAGGCTGGAGGACAGGGCCCCCCTGCAGTGTCTCTGCAATCGCCCTCACCAGCCAAGAAGTCCTGGCCCCCCCTCACCCAAAAGTACAAGACGGAGGGGTGGTAGAGGACGTGAGAACTGTCACTGAACCAGAGCAGAGCGGCCGTGTACCCCGCACTTCTCACGTTAGAAATTTGTAGAAGTGCTTCCCTTATAGGCTCAGCCAGTCCCAAATCCAAGGTTCATCCCCCCACTGTTTATTAGATTAATAAAAGCTGTTTGCTGTTAATCACTGTTTCCGTCATGTCTTTCCTGTCAGAGGATTTTTCGGTGTATGGGGTGGACAGGGGTTTCATACTTGCACGGTATAGCCTACAGTACCAGGGTACAGACTTGGGGAAAGGATCAACTGCGGGGCACACACACACTGCAGTCAGTAGGCACCAGGGTCATTCTGTGTTGTGTATGCTGCCCCTGTTCATTTCGTAATGTGTATAATTGTCCAGGGTCCTAGCGCCTGTCACGCCATTACTGTGAAGGCAGGCTGCCCTTACGATGCACTTGCAACGGATCCACGAGCCTATCCGCTGCCCTGAGCCCCAACCAGAGCCCTCATCCACGGACAGATAGTCACCCTTCTCCCACACCCATCACCCCTTCCCACGCAGAAACCCGCAGCCCACTGCCGTCATCCAAACCCCTATGCAAAGAAGGCACCACTCGCCCCTTCCTGCAAACCCTCCCCTTCATGCAGAACCACTGTCATCCGTCCCCCACCCCAGAGACCTATGTAGGAGCAGGAGGATGTCAGTCCTCTATGGAGGAAGCGGTCTGTACGTCAGTGCACACCGTGCCCAGCACAGTATGCGTCCATGTCTCAACAGCAGAACAGAAATGCAAAGTAAAAGAAAGATTTATTAATAATGAGTGTAACAATTACTTTGCTTAAAAACGTGCTTTGGAAGTGGGGGAAACTTGGAGAACAAGGCATGTAGCCGCAGATCCAAATCGACACAAACTGACACAGGCCCAGGGTCAGTTTCTCTTGAAAGCAAGTGGAGAGTCATAGGTTACCCTGATCTCCGAGGAAACTTGCTTTCAAAGCCTCCCGGATACAGAGCGCTTCCCGCTGGGATATTCTCTCGGCACGGGTGTCTGGCTGAGCGTAAACTGCAGCCAGGCGATTTGCCTCAACCTCCCATCCGGACAAAAAGGCCTCGCCCTTGCTCTCACACAGATTGTGCAGCACACAGCAAGCAGCAATAACTACGGGGATATTCTTTTCGCTGATGTCCGAGCGAGTGAGTAAGCTCCGCCATCTCCCCTTGAGACGTCCGAAAGCACACTCCACCACCATTCTGCACTTGCTTAGCCGGTAGTTGAAGAGTTCCTTCTCACTGTCCAGGGCGCCTGTATAGGGCTTCATGAGCCAGGGCATTAGCGGGTAGGCTGGGTCCCCGAGGATCACTGTAGGCATCTGCACATCCCCAACCGTTATTTTGTGGTCCGGGAAGAAAGTACCTGCCTGGAGGAGTCTAAAGAGACCAGAGCTCCTGAACACACGCGCGTCATGAACCTTGCCCGCCCACCCGACGTTGATGTTGGTAAAACGTCCCCTATGGTCCACTAGTCCTTGCAGCACCATGGAAAAGTAGCCCTTTCGGTTAATGTACTCGCTGGCCTGGTGGGCCGGTGCCAGGATAGGGATGTGAGTCCCATCTATAGCCCCACCGCAGTTTGGGAATCCCATCGCGGCGAAGCCGTCTATGATGACCTGAACGTTTCCCAGGTTCACTACCTTTGAGAGCAGTTGCTCAACGATTGCGTGGGCTACTTGCATCACAGCAACCCCCACGGTAGATTTGCCCACGCCAAAGTGGTTCGCTACTGACCGGTAGCTGTCTGGCGTGGCAAGTTTCCAGAGGGCTATGGCCACTCGCTTCTGCACACTCAGGGCTGCTCGCATCCGGGTGTCCTGGCGCTTCAGGGCAGGGGCCAGCAAGTCACAGAGTTCAAGGAAAGTGCCCTTACGCATCCTGAAGTTTCGCAGCCACTCTGTGTCATCCCAGACCTGCAGCACTATGCGGTCCCACCAGTCCGTGCTTGTTTCCCGGGCCCAGAATCGCCGTTCCACACCATGAACTTGACCCATTGCCACCATGATCTCCACTGCCCGGCGTACCCTGCTTTGTGAGAGGTCTGCGCCACTCTCCTCACCGCGCTGCCGGAGCCTCCTCGCCCGATTTCTCAGTAGCTGACTGTTGCACAGGTGGACGATAAGGTGCGAGGAGTTGACAACGGCCATAAGTGCAGCGATGATCGCAGCGGGCTCCATGCTCGCAGTGCTGTGGCGTCCGCGCTGTAACCGACCAGAAAAGTGCGCGAACAGATTTCCCGCCGGCGCTTTCAGGGAGGGAGGGCGTTTGTGAGTGACGGTTGAATGATGACAGTTACCCAAAACCACCCTCGACACATTTTTCCCCCAGCAGGCATTGCGAGCTCTACCCAGCATTCCAATGGGCAGCGGGGAGTGCGGGAACTGTGGGATAGCTTCCCACAGTGCACCGCTTCCAAAGTCGACGCTGGCCCCGTGAATGTGGACTCAGAAATTCGAATTAGTGTATTTAGTATGGATACACAAATTCGACTTCATAAGGTCGAATCCACAAATTCGAACTAAGTTGATTCGAAATAGTCTTGTAGTGTAGACAAGGCCATATGGAGTGGAAACTGCCATTGAGTTTGGAGAAAACGTGTTTGTCTTCTGGCCACCTGCAGTCCTGGTGCTGTGCTGTGCATGACATCTGTGAGCACCCACTACATTAGCTGTACTTTGGCTGCTGTTGAGCAGAACTAATGGTGTCTATTTAGACAAGCATTAACTTTATTAATGTAAGCAGAATGTGATAACTATAATTATAACAGCTAGAAGTTGTTCCAGAAATCCAATATTATCCTTGCATGGACTAACACACATCTCCTTTTGTCTTCCCTTCTGCTGTCAGATGGCCCCTCCCAGACCCCCTGAGCTGCAGAGATGTTAGTTCTTATCCACCTTTCCCTCATGTCAAGCCACTAAATCTGCCTCAAACGCTTCTAACACATGAGATACTCATTTCAGTATAGACATACGCCTTCCAGCAACATTAGCGCCATACTGGTAGGTACTGGAGTGCCCATTCTCCCATCAATGCCACTGCCTTATTTGGGCTATTAGCAGACCTGGTTCAAGCAAACCTTTTATTTTCTCTCCATTTTACCATGTGGGAGGCAGCGTGCTTTAATAGAACAGGGAACTAGGAGGCAGGAGACCAGAGTTAAATTCCTGCTTCTGCCATTGACTTATGTGTCCTTGGACAAGTCATTTTATTTCTCTTGTTTCCATAGTTACCCATCTCTAAAATGGGGATCATAATATTTATCCACATTTTGGAAAGCAATTTCAGCTCCTCTCTTGAAAAATGCGATATTAATGCAATTACTACTACTACTACAGTGTTATTATTGGAGGCTGCTGTGGCCCATTGCTGAAGAAGACTGTAATATTTTTATACAGGGGAGATAACTCTGTGCCAGACCAGAAGAGCAAGCCAAATGATATGTCAGAGCTTATAATATTTCACAGAAGGGGTGCCTGAAATATGAAAATGTCAGTAGCAGTAATGCCCCCAAATATGTCCATTCAGTGCAGAAAAACATTTCCCCCTCCCTCCACCATATGTAATCTACCTTTCCACCTCAGTAGGAGGATTCCTGCCAAAATACTGCAGCTCAATAAATCACCTTGAGTCTCCACGTAGGGTTTTCAACCCTCCAGGATTGTCCTGGAGTCTCCAGGAATTAAAGATTAATCTTTAATTAAAGTTTGTCATGTGATGAAGCCTCCAGGAATATGTCCAACCAAAATTGGCAACCCTATCTCCACTCCGTTCTTTTTTTTAAATCAAGATGCAAGCCTTGTCCCTGTATCTGCCCCATTTGTTGAACTGACTTTCTCTCTAGGGGTGAAATTTCAGGCTTTTACTTCAGTTTCATGAAAGAAGCTCCACCTCCTGTTAAGATTTAAAGAAAAGGAAAAGGGAGGCAGACTACCATGAACGCCAGCTCTTACTGAGAGTAATAAAGAGGTGGCAGGCAGTATCCAGTGCTAGGGTGCAGTGCAACAGCAATAAATTATTGGATCTATTAAAGTTTAGTCAGCTAAAGTGCGGTGTATTAAATTCTGTTAGAATCTAGAGAGGTATAAAGTATGTGGCTCACAGGTAAGTCAGTATCGAGAAGAATCTGGTTGCTGCAAGCAAGCTAAGGGCTGCAATTACACTTAGCCTGCTTAGTGACAAAAGCCATTCAGTTAACAATAAACTAGTTTATTAAATAGTTTTATTTATTATTTTATCCAGCTTGTTGCATTGATAGCCCATATTCCTCCCCCCTCACCCTTCAAGTGCTGTCCTGGAAACCAGTAAAATGAAATTCCGGTTGGATATTCTTATTTGTTCATATACCCCAGAGCTGAAGCAACATGGCAAATGGAAGAATGTTAGGGCTGTCGATTAATCGCAGTTAACTCATGCGATGAACTCAAAAAAGTAACTGCTCCCCGCCCCAGCTCACCTGCGCTCTGCCTCCGCCGCCTCCCTGAGCGCGCCGCTGCCGCTTCTCCCTCCCTCCCTCCCAGGCTTGCCGCGCCAATCAGCTGTTTGGCGTGGCAAGCCTGGGAGGGAGGAGAAGCGGAGCTGAGCAGCGTGCTTGTAGGAGGAGGCGGAGCGGGTGTTGGGTTTGGTCCTGCTTTGAGCAGGGGGTTGGACTAGATGACCTCCTGAGGTCCCTTCCAACCCTGAGATTCTATGATTCTATGGGGTGGGAAGTGATTCCTTTGCACACACCCCCACTTGCTGCGGCCCCCCTGCCCCAGCTTACCTTCGCTCCGCAGCAAGTAATGAGATGGCTCAGAGGAACCGCTTGCGGTAACACGAATTCAGATATAACACGGTAAAGCAGCCCCGTCCCCCGGAGCGCTGCTTTACCACGTTATGTCCGAATTTGTGTTATATCAGACCGCATTATATTGGGGTAGAGGTGTACTTTGGATCGTTATCAAGCAGAACCCATCATTAGCATGGACGCATGTCCTCTGGAATGGTGGTTGAAGCATCAAGGGACATGTGAATCTTTAGTGCACCTGGTCCTGTAAATATCTTGAGATGCCGGCTACAACATTACCATGAGAACACCTTTTCTCACTCTCAGGTGACATTGTGAACAAGAAGCAGGCAGCATTATCTCCTGCAAATGTAAACAAACTTGTTCATCTGAGCGATTGGCTGAACAAGACTGAGTGGACTTGTATGCTCTAAAGTTTTACATTGTTTTATTTTTGAATGCAGGGGTCTGGTTTTTTTTGGACATATCTCTAGATTTGTAAGTTCAACTTTCATGCTTAAGAGATTGCACTACAGTAATTGTATTAAGTGAATTGAAAAATACTATTTTATTTTTACAGTGCAAATATTATTAATAAAAAAGAAATATAAAGCGAGCAGTGTACACTGCAGTGTAAATATTTATATAAATGGTATTGTATTATTGTTTAACAGTAGGATTAATCGCAATCAATTTTTTAAATTGTGATTAATTGTGATAAAAAATTTTAATTGCTTGACAGCCCTAAAAAATGTCTTAGAGTCTAGAAGGACTTTTTGATTTGTATCTGTGAATACTGAGGCTGTTTCCCCAGCCCTGCAGCCTTGCTTGGACAGGAGTACGTATTTTAATTAGATGTTACAGGTAAAATATTTAGAATGGATGCAGTTTTCAGAAGTGCTTATGGGATAGATTTTTTTTCAAAAGGACAAATGGCATTCAGGTACCTAACTCACTGATTTTCATGGCACCTGACTCTCATTTATTTCCAGTGGAATTTGGTACCTAAGGGTACGTCTACACTACGGGACTATTCCGAATTTGCATAAACCGGTTTTGTAAAACAGATTTTATAAAATCGAGTGTGCGCGGCCACACTAAACACATTAAATCGGTGGTGTGCGTCCATGGTCCGAGGCTAGCGTCGATTTCTGGAGCGTTGCACTGTGGGTAGCTATCCCGTAGCTATCCCATAGTTCCCGCAGCCTCCCCCGCCCCTTGGCATTTCCGGGTTGAGATCCCAGTGCCTGATGGGGCAAAAATCATTTTCGCGGGTGGTTCTGGGTACAGCCTCACCCCTCCCTCCCTCCCTGACAGCGGCAGACAACCGTTTCGCGCCTTTTTTGCTTGGTGAACCGTGCAGACGCCATAGCACAGCAAGCATGGACCCTGCTCAGCTCCATACCGCAATCGTGGATGTTTTAAACACCTCGCGCACTCTCGTGCAGTATATGCTGAACCAGGACCTTCGAACCGAGGCGAGTAAGAGGCGGATACGGCAGCGCGGCGATGACAGTGATGAGGACGTGGACACAGAATTATCTCAAACCGCGGGCCCCGGCGCTTTGGAGATCCTGATGGTAATGGGGCAGATTCTATCCATTGAACGCCGATTTTGGGCCCGGGAAACAAGCACTGACTGGTGGGACCGCATTGTGTTGCAGGTGTGGGACGATTCCCAGTGGCTGCGAAACTTTCGCATGCGTAAGGGCACTTTCATGGAACTTTGTGACTTGCTTGCCCCTGCCCTGAAACGCCATAATACCAAGATGAGAGCAGCCCTCACAGTAGAGAAGCGAGTGGCGATAGCCCTGTGGAAGCTTGCAACGCCAGACAGCTACCGGTCAGTCGGGAATCAATTTGGAGTTGGAAAATCTACTGTGGGGGCTGCTGTGATGCAAGTAGCCAAAGCAATCACTAAGCTGCTGCTACGAAAGGTTGTGACTCTGGGAAACGTGCAGGCCATAGTGGATGGCTTTGCTGCAATGGGATTCCCTAACTGTGGGGGGGCGATAGATGGAACCCATATCCCTATCTTGGCACCGCAGCACCAGGGCACCCAGTACGTAAACCGGAAGGGGTACTTTTCAATGGTGCTGCAAGCACTGGTGGATCACAAGGGACGTTTCACAAACATCCACGCGGGATGGCCAGGGAGGGTTCATGACGCTCGCGTATTCAGAAGCACTACTCTGTTTAAACGGCTGCAACAAGGGACTTACTTCCCAGACCAGAAAATAACAGTTGGGGATGTTGAAATGCCTGTCGTTATCCTGGGGGACCCAGCCTACCCCTTGATGCCATGGCTCATGAAGCCATACACAGGCAGCCTGGACAGTGGTCAGGATCTGTTCAATTACAGGCTGAGCAAGTGCAGAATGGTGGTGGAATGTGCATTTGGCCGTTTAAAGGCGCGCTGGCGCACATTACTGACTCGCTCAGACCTCAGCCAAACCAATGTCCCCTATGTTATTGCTGCTTGCTGTATTCTCCACAATCTCTGTGAGAGTAAGGGGGAGACCTTTATGGCGGGGTGGGAGGCTGAGGCAAATCACCTGGCCGCTGATTACGCGCAGCCAGACACCAGGGAGATTAGAAGAGCACACCAGGAAGCGGTGCGCATCAGAGAAGCTTTGAAAACGAGCTTCATCAATGGCCAGGGTACAGTGTGACTGCTGTGTTTGTTGATGAACACCCAACCCCCTTGATTGACTCAGTCCCTGTAAGCAACTCCCCCTCCCCCTTCGAGTACAGCTTACTTATGCAAATAAAGTCACTCTCATTTAAAAAGCATGAATTCTTTATTGATTCATTATAAAAAGAGGGAGAGAAGTAAGGGTGTGCTTTGGGAGGAGGAAAGGAGGGATGGAGAAGGCCATTAAAAAAATAAAATTCAAAGTAACGACATCCTTCTGGTTGGGCTGTCCACGGGGGTGGAGTGGGCGGGTGCACGGAGCCTCCCCCCACGCGTTCTTACACGTCTGGGTGAGGAGGCTAAGGAACATGGTGAGGGGGGAGGGTGGTTATACAGGGGCTGCAGCGGCACTCTGTGATCCTGCTGCCGTTCCTGAAGCTCCACAAGACGCCGGAGCATGTCAGTTTGATCACGCAGCAGCCCCAGAGTTGCATCCCGCCACCGCTGATCTTCCTGCCGCCACCGCTGATTTTCCTGCCGGTCTTCCTGCCGCCACCTCTCACCTCGGTTGTCCCTCCTGTCCTCACGTTCATCCCTCCTGTCCTCACGTTCACTGGCCTCTTTCCTGTAATTTGAAACCACGTCCTTCCACTCATTCAGATGAGCTCTTTCATTGCGTGTAACTTCCATAATATCCGAGAACATCTCATCTCGCGTCTTCTTTTTCCTCCGCCTTATCTGTGCTAGCCTTTGGGATGGAGGAGGGACGCTTGAAATATTTGCAGCTGCATGAGGGAGATAAATATTTAGAAAGATACATTTTACAGAACAATGGTTATACTCTTTCACAGTGAAAAGCACTATTCACCTTACATAGCACATGTGATTTCCCTACAAGGTCGCATTTTTCATCTTAATAGTGCCTGCTTGCAACTCTTGGGTTACAGATCTCAGACACAGGTCCAGGCATCAGGATTCAGCTTGCATGCGGCCATGGTAAGCCACTGTCTCAGTGATTTACCCCTCCCCCCCCAACGCATGGCTAATACCACGCTAGCTCCCTGCTAATCAACAACCTTCCCCCTCCCCCCCACCCACTGCTTGTCCGGTAGCTTGGGGAAGATCGCCTCGCCGGTGACCAAACAGAAAAGATCATCGGCATTTCACTCCTCCCCTCCCCCCGCTTCGCTACGTGCAGGAAAGTGTTTTTTTTAAGCTGCTGCATTCCACGAACCCAGTAGAAAAATGGCCACCCCCCCTTACTTAAATTCCTGATTTCTAACCAGGTTATCCTGAACGATATCACTTTGCTGAGGATAACAGAACAAGATAAAGAGCGCATGCTTCTTGAATGCCAGCAGTCACCGGGACCATACGCCGCTATGCTTTGCCACGCAATGATACCTGATTACTTGCTACATGCATGGCATGGTAAAGTGTCCTACCATGGTGGGCGGAACAAGGATGCTTTGCCCAGAAACCTTCTGCAAAGGCTTCTGGAGTACCTACAGGAGCGCTTCATCGAGATGTCCCTGGAGGATTTCCTCTCAATCCCCGGACATGTTAACAAACTTTTCTAAGTAACTATACTGTCTGCGAATGCGTCCCAAGTCCTCAGGGCAAATCAATCATTTAAAAAGGCTTGCTTAAAAAACACTGTTTGCTATTTGCAAAGGTACACTCACCAGAGCTCCCTTCCATGGCGTCATTCTCTGGAATAGTTGCTTGTGAGGGCTGGGAGCAGGGTAATTCCGTCAGGGTGATAAAAAGCTCCTGGCTGCTGGGGGTCACGGAGTGCTGTGTGCTCTCTGCGAGGTCTTCCTCCTCTTCTTCATCTTCATCTTCCCCGTCTGACATGGCAGAGATTACAACCCCCACCTCGGAATCCACGGTCAGGGGTGGGGTACTTGTGGCGCAGCCCCCTAAAATTGCATGCAGCTCAGCATAGAAGCGGCATGTTTTTCGACCTGCCCCGGACCTTCCGTTTGCTTCTTTGGTTTTCTGGTAGGCTTGTCTGAGCTCCTTAACTTTCACTCTGCACTGCACGGAGTCCCTGCTGTGGCCTTTATCCGTCATAGACTTAGAAATTCTTTCAAATACTTTTTCATTTCGTCTTTTGGAACGCAGTTCTGTTAGCACTGAATCCTCTCCCCATATAGCGATCAGATCCATTACCTCCCGAGCGGTCCATGCTGGGGCTCTTTTTCGATTCTCAGGAGACTGCATTGTTAACTGTGCTGATGAGCTGTGCGTGGTCACCTGTGATGATGAGCTCTCCACGCTGGGGAAGCAGGAAATGAATTTCAAAAGTTCGCGGGGCTTTTCCTGTCTACCTGGCCAGTGCATCCGAGTTGAGAATGCTGTCCAGAGCGGTCAGTGGTGCACTGTGGGATAGCTCCCGGAGGCCAATACCGTCGATTGCGGCCACACTAACCCTATTCCGATATGTTAATACCGATATTAGCGCTACTCCTCTCGTCGGGCAGGAGTACAGAAACCGATTTAAAGAGCCATTAAAATCGATATAAGGTGCCTCCTAGTGTGGACGGTTGTGGCGTTAAATCGGTTTTAGGCTCCTAAAACCGATTTAAACGCCTAGTGTAGACCAGGCCTTAGTGCCCCCTTTGAAAAATTACATCTATGTGATTTAGGAACACACACCGCATTGAAAGTCAATGGGCCTAAATCACTTAGGCCCAGTGAGTGTAATTTCTTTCTCAGCCCCCTCTCTAAGCTAGAAGAAAAGCCCCACTAATTCTGTATGTAAAAAAAAGGGACTCTGGATTGTTGCCTTCAGTCCTTAATCAGGCAAAAAAGTCCTATAGGCTGGTCCATAGTAATAAAGGATATTCCTGCTAGCTGCCAGAGGAAGGGAAGAAACATCCAGTATGCACAGGTTGTTCCATAATTTTCCATTATGGGCTTTCTTGCCCCTTCCTCTGAAGCATCTGGTGCTGGCTATCGCAGACAGGATATTAGACTAGATAGACCACAGGTGTGATCCAGTTTGGCAGTTCCTTCTATGTACTGGTTATAGAATTTAGGTAACACTGAGATCTCTGGCAGTGATTATACTGTGAAACTGAATTATGATACAGTAATTAGGACTGCAGATTAACTGTTGGCTGAGGAATCGGACCTGCTGTATTGTGCACAGTCCTGGAGCATAACAAGTCATCAAGGGAAGCCTGCATGAACTGCACTTGTGCTTTGTTTGAGAGGATACACAGTGTACAAGGGCATCGTTACATCCGTGATCTTGAGAATCAATGTATGTAAGGAAGCAGGGGTTAGATGGGGGAGTAGAATAGGAAGCTGGAAACAAAAACATATTGGTTGGCTTGCTCCCCTGGAAAGCCAGGAGAGACCAAGGACAATTGGAGCATTTCTAAAATGAATGCAGCTAGGCAAGAGAGTGGGAATGAAGCAGAGGGTGCAGAAAAATAGGAGAGGAGGCAATTACAATTAAACTGCACCTGTTTTGTTCCAGTGGTGTTATGAAATTTCTCGTGGTGAAGAGCACTACAGTAAATGAAATGAATCTGCAGGTGAAGTATTTCTCTGAAACGCTTACAGTTCCACTTGCAGAGCCAGTTAGACAGATGGAACTGAAGAGTCTTAATGCATGGATTGGACAGTGGTGTTAGGAGGAAGGATTTAGATGTATTAGGTTTATTCCCCTTTTGGGAAAGGAAGAGCCTATACGAAGGATGGGCTCCGCCTAAATCAAAACAGAACCAGATTGCTGGCGTGTAAAATTTAAAAGATCGTAGAGGAGTTTTTAAACTGAGGGCGGAGGGAAAGCCAACAGGTGCAGAGAAGCACACGGTCCAGACAGAGACATCCCTTAGGGGAATATTAAGGGAGATACTCTATATCCTAGTAAAAAGGAGAGGATATAAGTGGATAAAGTACAGGTGGGACATGAAGAGAAACAGTCAAACAAAAAAGAGTCCCTTTCAGTTACATCAGTGAAGGCAGACAACTAAATAAAGACACATTTTATAAGCTCCTGTATACAAATGCTAGAAGTCTAAAAACTTACCAAGTGTGAGGTCAGTCTAATGAGACAGTTCAATTGATAGCAGGATACCAAGGGAGGAAAAATAACTTTTGAAGTGGTAATGATAGTGGCTCATTTCAGACAGTTGACAAGAAGGTGTGAGTAACAGTATGGGGAAATTAGTATTGGGGAAATTAGGTTTAGGTTTTGTAATGACCCAACCATTCCCAGTTTTTATTCAGGCCTAATCTGATGGTGTCCAGTTTGCAAATCAATTCCAGTTGTGCAGTTTCACGTTGGAGTCTGTTTTTTAAGTTTTTTTTGTTGGAGAATTGGAACTTTTACATCTGTTATTGAGTGACCAGGTAGATTGAAGTGTTCTCCTGCTGGTTATTGACTGACCTCACACTTGGTAAGGCAACTCACATTTTCATGTATTTATACCTGCTCCTGTATTTTCCACTCCATGTATCTGATGAAGTGGGTTCTTGATTTGGTCCTAAGTGGAGCACAGGATCTGCTCCAAGAGGTGAATATAGCCAGACCACTCAGTAATAGGGACTATAATGTAACTAAATTTAACATGCTTGTAGGGTGGAGAAATAGCAAAGAAACTTACTATGGAAGCATTTAACTTCAAAAAGGGAAACTACACAAAAATGAGCAGACTAGTTAAATGGAAATTAAAAGGAACAGTCACTATAGCAGGGGTAGGCAACCTATGGCATGCTGTCAGGATAATAAATACACTGCAAGGTTTGTGTTCTTATTTCAATAGGACTTCTTAGACCTATGTAAATCTGGCCCAATGTAAATGTTGCTGTTGACTTCACCAGGAGTTAGATTGGGCCCATACACACGTAGCCTCCTTTGTTTAGCATAGTTCCGAAATGAAAGTCCACCACCGAATGTGCCAGGCTCAGTGGATCTGTGTCAATATTTAGTGGTGCTGCACACATTGAAAATTGGGCAGATTCTTTCTTCCCACAGCGATGCCAGGGATTTGGCTTTCAACATCGTCTTGCCTCTCCTAAGATCCTCCAAAGCCATTCATGAGGAATCCCTGTGCTTCAGTACTGCTCTTGCCATTGCCGCCTTGCCGAATACCACCCCACAAAGCCACCTTGGCTGTGGTTGTGTTGTGAGGTGGGATGGCCATGTATGTTATTTCTGATAGGGTCAGTCTTAACTGACCAGGAATGTTCACAGGGGACAGTGCCCCAAAAATTGGCATTTACAGCCCTGCTCCAATGGACCCCTTTCCCACTTGCTGTGGGGCCTCTGCAGGATTTGGGGGAGGAGGGAGTAAATTATGGAACCTGTCCTCCTTTCTTTCCCCTTCTCACTGGCCTATATCCGCTGCCAGTCTGCTCTATTCACATTAGTGATCAGCCGGGATCCTGGAAATCCATTTGCCATGGGAGAAGGCAGAATTTGTGTTTTTACAAAGAATCTGAAGTTTTTACATTTGGTGGAAAAAAAACCCCAACATATACAGTAGAACCCTCTTGATCTAAGCCTTCCTTATCCGGCTCTCCGTATTAACCAAACTGGGCCGGTGGGGCTCGGGCTGACAGCCCCGGGCTCCCACTGTCAGTGCTGAGCAGCGGGATTCCCACTGTCAGCCCAAGTCTCACCACCCGGGGCTGACAGACATAGAAGTATTTGGCACATGTAAGAAATACAAATTGCAGTTCTATTAATTGTATTTGATTATAATGATTGATGTCACTGTTAGACTTCCAACTTACTTAAAAATTGTAGATATATCAATAAAATATTGTGTTAGACTGATGCCTAGATATAGGGTGGCTAGGGAAACTAAAATCCAGTGTTAATCACAGAAAACACACATTTTAATCACAGAAAAACATGGATTTTTTTTATTGGAGAATTTTGATTTTTGTTTTCATGAAAAATTAGGATCCCTGGTGGTCAGGCCCATAAGGATCTCATGTTGTCGTGTAGCAGTTATTTTCAGTGATACATGTGTGGTGCTCCTCAACAAGCAGCATTTTGGATCTTGTACCAATATCCTGACATCTGAATCCTGTGCCCCATAGGAATCATCCAAACCCTAGCAAAATTTAACGGGAAGGGAAAAA
Organism: Mauremys mutica; assembly: GCF_020497125.1. Classification (NCBI taxonomy): domain Eukaryota; kingdom Metazoa; phylum Chordata; order Testudines; family Geoemydidae; genus Mauremys; species Mauremys mutica. Next base: position 9,703,394 of record NC_059090.1, on the reverse strand, counting down.
GTTCCATTGCATTTCTTCAACCTCACATACCTTCAGTAAAGTGCAGAGAGTTGCTTTGCGTATATGCTCACAAATACTCTGCAACAGCCACTGTCTGTTCAGCTGGCCTGTGCTGGTGTTCTATGATGTTATACCATGGGCTGACTATTGTGCATTTAGCAGCAGTCCAATGGAAGCTCACCAGTGAATGCTCTGACAGCATACTCTTCTTGCTGTAGATCATAATGGAAGTCACATAATGTGGTTTCATTAAAACACAGACATTTTGGCTCCAGCAGAATAAATTTCACTTTCATTTTTGTGGAGTGCTGTCAGGATAATAAACACACTGCAAGGTTTGTTTTCTTATTTCAGTAGGACTTCTTAGACCTAAAAGAACATATTTGAACTCGGTAATTTATCCTTCCTCTCATCTTTTTATTTTCTTTTTGGTTGAAGCTGTTGATGATACAGGATCTCATTTTCAGAAGTGCTGAGAAACTGCAATACCCAGTGAAGTCAGAGGAAGCTCACAGTCTCTGAAAATCAGGCCCTTGGTACCTAATCATTCTGGGACAAATTGTCTCTTTATTTACATTGTCTAACTTTGAATTTCAATGGGAATTAGGCACCTACCTCATTTAGGCACTTTTGTAAATCCCACTAGACACCTATCTGCATCGTTATGTGCCTAAGTGCCTATGTAAATCTGGCCCAATGTAAATCTTGCTGTTGACTTCACTAGGCGTTAGATTGGCCCCATACACACGTAGCCTCCTTTGTTTAGCATAGTTCCGAAATGAAAGTCCACCACAGAATGTGCTAGGCTCAGGAGTGGATCTGTGTCAATATTTAGTGGTGCTGCACACATTGAAAATTCTCCCATGGTTGCTATGTATCCAGCATGTATTTAATGTGGAAGATATTCCTAGAGTTCACTCTATGCATGCACATAGTGTTATGTGACTTCTGCACTTGATGCACCCTGTGGAAGGTTTTAACTCATTGCATTGTATCTAATGCCCAAAACTTGAATACTCATCAGTGGCCTGCTAATATGGAGATATTGGGCCAGTTTTTGAAATAGGGTGACCAGATGTCCCGATTTTATAGGGACAGCCCCGATTTTTGAGTCTTTTTCTTATATAGGCTTCTATTACCCCCCACCTCCTGTCCCGATTTTTCACATTTTCTGTCTGGTCACCCTATTTTGAGAGGTATTTAGGCACTTGCTTTAAATGGCTGTTAGGCACCTAGGTGCATTTGAAAATAGCAGTGGTGACTGTTCTTATCTTTAGGTGCCTACATGCCTTTAAAAATCTGGCCCATAGCGCTCATGTGGGCCTTTATAGTCTGGTGATGATATCTTTGTTTAGAGACAGAAGCATGTTTGGCTCTTTTCTTAGCTTGTAGAATTACCTAGGTAAAATTTCACCCCAGAGAACTGAACCTTTGATGCCAGAGTTTTCAAAAGGCCTCTGATCCATGTGTACTTAGGGCCCTGAAGGTGGTACAGTCCAGAGACCCTTGAAAAAATTGGCCCTTGTTTCATGACTCTTAAAGAGTCTGATCCAAATGGAATCTTTCTATTAATTTCAATGGTTTTTGCATTATAGCCCAGATGTAAAAGTTACAGTTGTTGGCAGTATGTTGGATGCGCTCCTTGTGTTATCTGGGTGCTTCACCTAGTTATTCGGCTCTGCCATTACCCCAGATGACTGAGCTGATCCTGACTCTCCTTAGTTGCCCATATGGTACACCAAGCTACTCCTAGAAGAGCCTCAATTAAAGTATTGTCATTTAGGAACAAAGGGACAGATTCTGATTTCACTTGCATTCAAAGCCCTTGGTGGGATGGGTCCAGAATACCTAAGGGACTGCATCATAATTCAGGACCACAACCTCACACGAAAGCTCTGTGCTTCAGGAACAAGGGAACTGTCCACTTCAAGAGTAAAACTCATGTGCAGGTGATAGAGCTTTCACAGAGGCTAATCCATGACTGTAGAACTCACTGCCACAGGATCATAGAACAGCTATGAACCTTACCACCTTCAGGACAAAATGTAAAGCTCACTTCATCCACTTAGCTTTCCCACACAATAACAGGTAAAAATAACCCTGCTCTTTCAGAGGGATCAAGAGAGACCCACTACCAGGCATGTCTCATCTAGTATACTGTTTTGTATGGTGCTCAGATTCCATGTTGAGGAGTGGTATTAGAAAATCTTGGATATGTAAATGTGGAGTTACTTTGGATTTACACAGCTGTAACAGATATCAGAATTCAGCCCCATGTCTTTTTTGTGATGTTTCAGGACAAAAGAATATAGTTGACATTCATCAGTAAAAGAGAGACAGATAGCTGGTGTGCTTCTTGCAACAGAGCTAGCTACTTTTATGAGCTCTGATATTATCTTCTTATATAATCAAGTGCCTTTATAAATAATTGGAATGTGATAAACAAATCTGTTGCTGTACAAAAAGGAAGAGAATCCTGCTCAGTGCCTCTTTGCCTTATTAGTAAGGATTAATAGGCATAGAAAATAAATTAGAGCTGGCTGAAATTTTTCAAACACATTTTTTCCCCAAACTTTGGGGCTGGGGCATAGGAGGGATGCGGGAGAGGAAAAAAAGAAGAAAAACACAAAAATGAAAACAAATATTGTGAAAACAGTAGAGAAAACAAACATTTAAAAAAACCCACAAAAAGTAGGTGGGTCTGTTTTGAACTGCAAAGTGAAAACCACTTTGAATTTTTTATTTGTTTTGTTTGTGAAATTTAATTTTTAATTTTTCAGACCACTCTGACACAAACGTATTGTAGTCACTTGAATCACAGCTCTGACTGTGATGCAAACCAGGAGCAGATCTGGTGGAGAAGCAGGTTCCATAGTTATATACCGTAGTTACTTTTCAGAGTAGCAGTTTTAAGTTTGCAGTGAATTGCATCCTATCCTTAATGGAGCATTAAAAGAACACCTTTAGCTCCCTAGATGGAGCACATGACTCATAAAACGGTGCAGATCCCCATGGAGTTCCCCAGGGCACGCAGATCTGTGGGAGGAATTGAAGGTCCCAGAAAGGCAGCATGTTGTACTCCTGCCTTGACAGTTGTAATGAACTCAGTTGAGTGGGCTTCTGTCACATCTGGCTTTTTTTATTCCACCCTAATTACAATTACAACGAGCTGAACTTATTGGAATTTCACTCCATGATAACTCACAAATAGAGGTTAATGCAGTTTACAGATAATTGATTCTAATAAATATCAGATCCATTTGAGAATTCATTATTCTTTTTGGTAGTCTTTTAAATGAGCTTGCCTGAATGCTGGTTTCTTTTAAAATGTGTATTCTGGATGTTTGAATTCTATTCCTTGTTAACTGCAGTGGTTAGATACAACCCCTCAAATTTTAAACATAAAAGGGCCAGATTCTGCTCTGATTATACCAATAACATCATTGAAGTGAGTGGAATTACTCCAGATTTACACCAGTGTAACTAAGCTCAGAATCTGGCCCATAATTACTTTGTTCTATTGTCATAAAAATGCGGTAACTATAACTTAACATATAATGGCTTAAATAAGCCTTAATGCTTCTGTCTTCGGGACTTTTTCTTCTCTTGGTACCGATTCAAGCTCACAGTAATTCCCTTTTACTAATACCCTATTTTTTTCTCTTTTTGATCTGCAGGACTGTGTGCAATTAAACCAATACAAGCTGCAAAGTGAAATTGGCAAGGTATGTTAGTGTAATTAAGGTTTCTATTACAGTAGCACCCAGCAGCCCCATTGTGCTACACGCACACCCACGTGAAGACACGATCCCTGCCCTGAAGACCGATATAATCCAAGACTATATTCAGCCTTTATTTTCTTCCCTCTTATTTGTCTTATCAAGTTTTATTCAAGATCAGTGTTGAACTACTTTCTCTGAAGTCTACATTTATTTTCCTTCCAACTGAAGATATTGAGCTGGCTCTGTTCCAGGGTGTTTCTTACCAAATGTAACACCAAGGTCCTTTAATGAATTAACTCAACCAGTGAGAAAAGAAAGATAAAGGCAGGCACTTGTTCTCCATCAGGACTGGTTAAATCTTATTTCCATGTAGAAATTGCTGATTTAATTCTATTCTGTATTTAAAAGTCTCGGAACGTTTCCTGAAGAGATTCATTGAAAGTTATTTAAAGGTCTGAATTGGTGAACAGTTCAGACACCTGCACATTTGGACTCATGCCATGTGTCTGCAAATGGATCAGTAAATGATCGTTCCCTAAAGGCTGTACTTGCTATTGCTATCTATGTATTCCATTTAGAAGTGACTACACCTGCTTCCGCAGGTAGTTTCACCAAAAAGGTTATTAGCTCAAACTTCTCTAGGGCTCACAGACTCTGACCACTTCAGAGAGATGTCTTCTTACTTACAAACTGACTGTATGGATCAGTTAAAGCATCCAGATTAGCAAGCACCAGGTTGTAGCAGAGTAGGTGTTTCATAAGCATGCTGTGATTCTGCACTGCAGCCAGTCCCTGGGGTGGTAGTAATTACTGTGTATATCAAAACATATGTGTGGCTCATTTCCAAGTTTTAGCACCTGTTTTCTGTGACAAGAAGCCACAGTTGCTACCTTCTTTTTGTCCTTCATATGCATGCAGGAATGGGGGAAAGGGCAGTGGGTGGTTTCTGTTGCGAGGCTTTGAATGTACCTGTCTAGATTAATTGTGTACGGGTACAGTACCTGGAGAGAGCAGAATCAGGGAGAGAATATTGGAGACTCTTGCTAATTCTCAACTGTGCTCATCTCCAGACTTAACAATTCTCATTCACAGATATTCTCCAAAGGGTCTCCTGTCTTCTTATCAGAGAGAGCGCTCTAGGCAGTTCTCATATCACCAAGACTTTATGACACATATGCAGTTTACCACAGCACATTCATTAGTGGAAGTTTACCATAAAAAATTAAAATAGAGATTGGTCCAGGTCAGGAAGCTCAGAGAGATGCAATTCTGAAGGTGTTTGGACCTGAGTCTTTGGCTTTGTACATGATAGAGGTAGGAACCAGCTGCAAATTCAGATCTGTCTCCAGACTTTTCCATGGTTCCAGGGTGTTTGGATCTGGGAATTCTGTTTGGGCCTCACCTCCATTTAACACTAAATTACATCTATCAGAATGAATGAGCAAAGCCCTATTCTTGATTTTTTTTAAATTGTATTTCTTTAATTAGGGCCACATTGCAATACGCTTACTCCCCTTGTGTAGTACCTTACTCTTCCATTAGACCCATGGAGGTCAGTGAAGAGTATATTACTATTCAAGGTGAGTAGGTGTATCACAGTCGAGCCCTCACTCTTGTGCAGAGGGCTCACCAAGCCCTATGCTCTCCTTAAGACCCATTTAAACCTTATTTTGGTGGCTTTAGTGGGACTTTAGTAGACAGAGCTTGTGCAGGCCTTCTGCAGAGGAGTGAATTTCACCTTTACTTTCTAATCTGCCACATTAAATAATTCACAATGGGCCTGATCCATAGCCCAGTAAAGTCAATGGAAAGACTTCCATTGACTCCAGTGGGTTTTGGGTCAGGCTCAAAGCTTTGCTCACCAGCTGTTCATGAGATTTAGAGTCTCATTCCAACTCTTAAATCAATGGAAATGTTCCTACTGATTTCAGTGGGAGTTGGATCACACCCTTAGTGTAAAAAGCGACAAAGAGTCCTGTGGCATCTTATAGACTAACAGAAGTATTGGAGCATATTCGTGAGTGAATACCCACTTCATCAGATGCATGCGTATGCTCCAATACTTCTGTTAGTTTTAAGGTGCCACAGGACTCTTAGTCTGGATCTGTAAAAAGCAACAAACACTGCTACCCCTCTGATACTTGACACCCTTAGTGTAGTTCTTTTACATGTATTCAGTGGGCAACTATTGTAGGAGGAATCTAGTTATAGTTTAATATCTTGGCCTTGAAAATGTATAGAGTTGACAGAAAACTAGACGAAATTTCAGTGGTTTTACTTTGAGCTCCTACTGGAGCTGTCATGTTCCACATGCTCTAATACTGACCTTCCCATAAACTGCAACTGACCAGGCAACACACACTCATGAGAACTGTGCCAGTTAATATCAGCTGAAGATATGATCTACAAAGTGTTAATTTCCTATAAACCCCCAGTGCATGGAAAGTCCTCTATGAAAATGGTGGGGGCTTCCGGTTGTGAGGGAATGTCTGAAGGGAATATAAAAAACTAACACAGAAACAAAAAGACTTTAAAAAAGAAAATTTTCCCCAGTGTTCAACTTGTAATAAAAATATAACCTTGGCTCAGGGCATTTGCTGAGAATTAATAACTGGTTGGAGTTAATGGCCTGAGGCAGTTCCTTCCAGACAGTCATTAATCCTCAGGAAATGCTCTGTGCCTCCATCATTATTGCCCAAATGCAATAGCTGCCAGGAGAGGAAGGACATTATCCCTGGCATTGAACATAACAATGAAAAGGAGAGAAACTCCCTTTGCCCCTATATGTGTCCTAGTCCATCTGAGTTGCATTTCATAGGGGGAAGGGAGCTGCACTGTATAACGCAATCTGACATCACGTGGAGCTTTTGCTTGAGGCTGTTGAGGATACTTCTTATTTTTCACTGCAAGGCCAAACATGATAAGCCTTGAGCAGCAGGCAAACAAAGCCAGGCAGCCGAACTGACTGTGTAATTTGTGTTTATTTATAGGGCTCCTATGGTGTTGTGAAACTGGCCTACAATGAGAGTGACGACAAGTATTACGTAAGTGCCTCTCTCCCCGTATTACTGGCTGGTGTTGATATTTCTGGTTCTTTTTTCACATCCCAGAGAACTAGCTCTCTCCTGCTTTTTTTTTTTTTTTTTTTATTAAATCCTTCTGAGCCACGTGGCCTATGAGTAGAAAATCAACCTGATGGGGCATGAGGCTACACTTTTCAGTGTATGTGACGCAGAGCAGAGTAATGTGAGCAAAACTTAGTGTGAAGTGTTATGTAATGAGTGGAGATGTTGGACACATGTTTCAGAAATAGGCAGGCAAACTTATTGCTGAGCTAGCTTGACATTTTCTAGATATGAAAGAGGCCACCTGAAATGAGAGATCTACTGTGCTTCTAAAAAATCTTCCTGGAAGGAACAGGCACATTTCGTAACTGAATGTTGGGCCCTATATGGGATAACCTTAGCAAGACAACCCAGCACAGCACTGTGTGGTTTCTTTGTGACAGCACTGCATGTTATACTATTCACTTAGCAAGTCAATGTTTAGCTGTAGGGAGTGTTTCCTAGGGGATAGAGCATTGGGTGGGACTCAAGAGACCTGTATTCTTTTCTGAGCTCCACCACTGGATTGCTGGGTGATCTTGAGCCAAGTCACTTCCCCTCGTCAAGCCTTAGTTTCCCCATTGGAGGTAATGATGCTCACATCGTTGTAAAGTGCTTTGAGATCTACAGATGAAAATTGCTGTATAACAGGTAGGTATTATTATAATGAAGACTACGGAAAAATCAAGATATTATGGTGATGGGCTCTGTAGCAAGTCCTGCAAATAAGTAAAAATCAATCAGTCCATTGTATAGCTAATTGTAGGGTTTGGGCATAGAGGCTCAAAAATGCCTCCTTAGTTCAGAACACATATAAGCACATACTTAAGTCCTTTCCTGAACTGAGGCCATAGGTTTAAGACTTCTACTTCTAAATAGCTGTTAAATCAAAAAATCCCAATACCTGTCACTTCAAACCAACAGATAGGGTAAACCTGGAATCTCTAATCTGAACCCCTTCCAAATTTTCTAGTGAGGGGTGGATTTGACTCCATAGTCCCATGCCTACCCTTGTAGTTTTTGTTCTGGATTGAATCAAAAACCACAAAGCCGTCAATTTTTTTTATTTGGATGGATCTGAAATCTCGTGAGAACAGCTGATCTTGAGCGATTTCTACCATTTTGCAGGCCTGAAATCTGATGAGAGACGTCCAAATCCAAACATGAGCCCTCTTTGGACCCAAACTTTTGACAGGGTAACTGATTTGGTGGATAGCGGGAATGCAGTGGACATAATATACCTGGTCTTCAACACATGACATTCTGATAAGTAAGCTGGAGAAATGCAGGCTTGATAGAACTACCATTCAGTGGATATATAATTGGTTAAACAACCGCAAACAAAGAGTAACTATTAATGGAATGATGTCAGATTGGAGGGACTTCTCAAGTGGAATTCCACAGGGATATGTTCTGGCTCCAGTGTTGTTTAACGTAGAATCATAGAATATCAGGGTTGGAAGGGACCTCAGGAGGTCATCTAGTTCAACCCCCTGCTCAAAGCAGGACCAATTCCCAACTAAATCATCCCAGCCAGGGCTTTGTCAAGACTGACCTTAAAAACCTCTAAGGAAGGAGATTCCACCACCTCTGGATGTAGGAATAGAGAGCATACTGATGAAGTTTGCAGATGACACAAAGCGAGGGGGTGTTGCCAGTACTATGGAGGATAGAGCTGAAATTCAGAGGGATCTTGATAAATTGAAGAATGAGGCTATAGACAATAAAATGAAATTCAACAGAGACAAATATAAGGTGCTACACTTAGGGAAGAAAAAACAAATGCACAAATACAGAATGGGGGAAAACTGGCTTGGCAGCAGCACTGCTGAGAATGATCTGGGAGTTGTGGTGTAGCACAGCCTCAACGCGAGTCAGCAATGCGATGCAGTTACAAAAAAAGCAAATGCAATTTTAGGTTCCATTAACAGCGGCAGAGCATGTAAGTCACGGGAAGTGATAGTACCACTGTACTCAGTGCTGGTTAGGCCTCAGCTGGAGTACTGTATCCAGTTTTGGTCACCAATGTATAGAAAGTATGTAGAGAAACTCAAAAGGATCCAGAGTCAAGTGACAAAGATGATCAAAGGGATGGAATGCAAGCCATACAAGCCAAGGCTGAAGGAACTGTGTATGTTTAGGTTGGAAAAGAGGAGGTTAAGGGGGGATATATTGAAAGGTTGCCACGAAAAAGATGGAGGAAAGTTGTTCTCTTTTGCCACAGAGGGCAGGGCAATGGGCAATGGGTTCAAACTACAGCATAGCAGATTTAGATTAAATCTCAGGAAAAACTTCCTATCTGTAAGAGCAGTACAATGGAACAGACTGCCTTGGGAGGTTGTGGAAGCTTCTTCACTGAAAGTTTTCAAAAGGAGACGGATAACCATCTGTCTTGGATGGTTTAGACACAACAAATCCTGCATCTTGGCGGGGGGTTAGACTAGGTGACCCCTGCGGTCCCTTCTAATGATTCTAACCCCAGTCTAATTTTAGTGAGGATTGGGATCTGAACACCTCCCTATCACTTTGAAATCGAAGATCCACAGTCAGCTTCTTGGCCAACATTTGAAGCACAGACTAAAGAGCAACCCCAGATAAATCTGGCCTCCTGGTCTGATGTTTCTTTGTCTGAGTGTGGTGTGGGAAACACGCACCCCATGGAGTGAGGAAAGCTTAAAGGCTAGAGTAGCAGCCACAGAGCAGCTCCACTGCTCATCGTCTGGGAAGAAGGGGTTCTTCCCCACCACTCACTCTCCATGGAGGGCCCCAAGTACTTTGGCTGTGCAGACCACTTAAGTCCCATTTAAATCCAATTTTGAGAGCTTACGTAGTACTTAAGTGGTGCATAGGCTTCTGATGGCCTTCTGCACAAGAGTGAATTTCACCCTGAAATGAGGATTTGCCCCTTAAGGAGAGCTCATAATTAGAGAGCTCATAAATAGCAGACTACAACTGATATTAGTCACATTGCTTACTGCATTTCTGGAAGGTGTTCAGATATTCTAGTGATGAGCATGACATAAGAACCTATATAAAACAGAATAGACTGTGCCAGAGCCAGGAGATACCTGGAAGTCTGACTGTCCCTACAACTGTAGTGATCTACATTCTGTGTGTGAAACTTGCCTCCATTCAGAGAGGCAGGTCAAGGCCTATGACCTGCTGAAGCCCCCAGCACAAGTAGGGTACAGGGATGAGGAATAAGCTCTCCAAATTGATTCCTCATTCCCACGGTAATAAAAAGGAACTTTCACAAACAGCCACCCTGTTGCTCAGATATTTTTCCTTCCTGACTTGCAGTTTTGCTACTGAGCTTTTTTAGCATGACTGTTAACATCATTATCCAAGATTATCCTAGCCGGTCATATTTCCAGCTAGTGTGAGACAGCATAGGAAATATATTGAAATGATAGAAGGAAGAAATGATGCAAAATCTGGAAGAGACACCCTGAATCTATCCAACTGGATGGAATCACAATTGTTTCCATGCCTTTCGCTTTCTAACCAACTCAGTCCGTTAATTGAAATGTTTGCTGTTCCCATTAGTTCCTCTTTCTGCTCTGGCCTCCTAACAAACTGTGCCCTATCGTGCTGATTTGGATGGAAACTGCATATTGCACAAGACATTGTTCTCAATGCAGCACCTAGTGACATGCTAATACAGTCATTTCTATGAATCCTCTCCGCCCACTTCTACGTGAGGATGCATCTGTAACATGGAGGGAAGCAAACCACTGAACATTTTAGATTTATTAATGCAGGGATTTTACTTTTATTTCCTGGGCAAGACTTTATTTAGTGAGTGTGCTCAGTGCTACACAGGGGACTGGTTCAGTGAACCTGGGGGGGTTGTGTAAATTAGGAAAAGAGGTCAAATGTAGGTTGGGACTAGCTAACCCTAATGGTACTATGATCATTGCACTTGTGTTAGATGCAGGTTAATACCTTTTATGTTGGTTTAGCTGGTGAACAGCTAATTCAGGGTAAAATGTGCTAACCTGTGTCTTCATTAGGGAAAAGGTCTGGGTTAGTGAACACATGTTTGCTAAACGCTGCTTAATCTCAGTTTCTTTTTCTAAACTAGACAAACCTTCAGAGGCTACTGCAGCCAGAGTGTATCACCTACTGCTAGGAAGATTCCATTTCAGCCCTGGTACCTCAGCAGAGACCCTCATACACAAAACCCATTTACTCAGACTTTGTGCAAGGAAGGAGCAGAGGTTCACAATGATCCACCCTCCAAATCCCCAATAGACTTTAAGACCAGAAAGGACCATTATGATCATCCTGTCTGACCACCTGCACATTGCAGGCCACAGAACCTTTCCCACCCACTTCTGTAATAGACCCATAACCTCTGCCTGACTTACTGAAATCCTCAATTCATGATTTAAAGACTTCAAGTTACAGAGAATCCACCATTTACATTAATTTAAACCTACAAATGACCCATGCTGGGGAGGAAGGTGAAAAAAACAACCAGCTCAGGGTCTCTGCCAATCTGACCAAGGGGAAATTCCTTCCTGCCCCCAAATATGGCGATTAGTTAGACCCTGAGCTTTTCAGCAAAACCCAACAGCCAGACACCAGAAAAGAATTCTCTGTAGTAATTCAGAGCCCTTCCCATCTAGTGTCCCATCACTGGGCATATTTGCTACTTGCAGTCTCACAGTGGCGATCTACCATTGTAGGCAGTCTCATCATACTATCTCTTCCAAAAACTTATCAAGCTCAGCCTTGAAGCCAGTTAGGTTTTTACATAAAAACATAAGAACGGCCATACTGGGTCAGACCGAAGATCCATCTAGTCCAGTATCTTGTCTTCCTACAGTGGCCAATGCCAGGTGCCCCAGAGCTAATGAACAGAACAGGTAATCACCAAGTGATCCATCCCCTGTCACCCATTCCCAGCTTCTGGCAAACAGAAGCTAGAGACACCATCCCTGTTCTTCCTGGCTAATAGCCATCGATGGACCTATCCTCCATGAACTATTTTGCCCCTCACTGTTCCCCTTGAAAGGCTGTTCCAGAACTGCACTCCTCTGATGGTTAGAAACCTTCATCTAATTCCAAGACTAAACTTGTTGATGGCCAGTTCATATCTATTTGTTCATGTCGCAACATTGGCACTTAACTTAAATAACTCCTCTCCCTCCCTGGTATTTATCCCTCCGTTGTATTTATAGAGAGCGATCAGATCTCCCCTCAGCCTTCTTTTGATGGAGAGGCTTCCAGTTTCCCGAGGCGTTGAAAAACCCTGGAATTTGACAGATTTTTTAAAAAAGCTTAAGAGAAATGGTAGAGAATTGTGTAATTAGCTAATGGTTGCATTGCTCCTCACATTTCCCTGTGTGTTTGACTGACATGCAGCTTTTAATACCGAGATAAATTGCATGTTGTTCCACTTATCGCTGCTGTGTAAAACCATGTTACAACAATACACTTTGACAAGAGTTGTCAGGCAGCCGAAGGGGAGATCTAATGCAAATGTGTAGCACCAGCAATTACCAGGAGCAATTCTGATCATGGCAATTCGGGAGGGGCTTTTTTATTCTTTTTTTTCCAAAACCAACATTGCCAATTTCTTTTTTTGTCTTCATGTTGAAAAGTGACAACAAATAATTGGAGAAAATTAGCATGTAAGTGGCCTGGAATTGTATATGGTATGTAGCCGAACCTCACACATTCTATTTCAGTACAAGGAAGTGTTGCCACCTAACTTAAAGGAAACAGAGAATGATTGTGCAAAAAAAAGTATATACCTATAAACAGGACAAAACTTATTTTTAAGACGCAGTATTTTATTCATGTTACAAAATCCTGCACAGTGCAAAATCGCAGTGTATGATCTTTTACATGATTGTTGCTGAACTATGGGCCAATGTGCATGCTGTATTGATTACTGCAGAACTTTTAAGCACCAATAGCCTGACTCAATTCTTGTGAAAGTAAGTAGAAAGACTCATTATGTTAGTGGATTTTGGATCAGGTCTCAAATTAGGCATATCCCTTTTAATAAGAAATCAGTGGTCATCCCATGTGCAAGCAGGACTTTATTTTTTTCTGATTTTGACCTTCTATTAAAGGAAAAGTAGATAAATGAAAAGAATCCCATTGACTTTGTTGGGCATAGCCTGCTAAAGCACAGGCCTCTAACATTTGAGTTCAGTCCCTGCTGATAACCTGCCATTACACCAGAGTTTGCAAAACTATGCCTAGGAACCCGTACAGCTGTAAATATTTCAGTGTTACAGTTTGCAGTAGATGCATTAACAGTGATTAGAAAAAAAGGCCAAGCACCTTAAAAGGCAAAATATACAAAGCAGAAACAACATATGTCCCTGTGGAAGTGTAGTTTGGAGTAATTTTGCTGATGAAATTTGAGTCTGAGAAGCCTCAGGCCATGTATTTTTCCCGTTCTCAAATTCTAAAACAGCTTGTAGCGCAAAGTGATTGAGAAGGACAATTGCTGTTCCAATTCTGGACAAAAATGATCCCATTCCATTTTTGACCCTGCAGCTTCTTGATGGAGATGATAATGATTGTGTTTCTTCATGAAAGCTTTCCAGATGCAGCCATAAATCCTCCATTAAAAATCACACCAAAAAATAGGGACGGATGGATAGCAATCCAGGTTCCTCAGACACAGATGCCATCACTCAGTCACACGCTACGCATGCAACTCGTTCAATGACCAAGATGGATGGAGTGATCGGATGTAAACTGTTCAGATGATGATATGATAAACAGTGCTTGGGATTAGTGATGACAAATTTATGGTCAGCATCTGAATAGCGTGATATGCAGGCACTAATGGCTTTCCCTTATTCAGCAAAAGAGGCTTTGTAGTCCCTTTTCATTGGGATGTCATTCTGAAACATGGCAGATAAGGGTAAAGAATAGATGTGGGGGCTTACTGGAAATAGACAGTGATACTTTTCTGCATTCCCAATGGGACATTTAATCCAACATTGATATAAGATTATTGATAATAATAATGCTTTGAATGTATATCACTTTCCATATCCAAAGTGCTGGACAAACATCAATCCAATTTAGCTTCTGTACAGCTGAACCTCCATAGAGTGAGCTTGGGTATACAGTAATTGAAGTCCTCAGCTGTCTCAATGCATTGCAATGTGCAGATGGCAAGTCCACTTTCAAGTCCTAACACTGCTTATTGCCCCCATGTGAAATAATGGAAATTTTGTTACTGACTTTACTGAAAGCAGGATCTGAGCTAGAGTCAGCATCAGATCAGGTCACCAGAACAGGAGTTACAGAACTCCTCCTGATCTTCAGCCTTTCATCTCAAAGATACCAAGATCCTCTTTTGTTGGGTTATTCCCCTAAAGTACTTTAGCCCTTTTGATTATGCTCCTCAATACACTCAGACTACAGTAATGCTATGAAGAAAGTAGTAGTCTTAAATATTGTACAGAGGTTTCCATTAATCAGAGAATTGTAACATGATCCCCATGCTGCCTCCCAAGAACACATGCCATGAACCACGTTTTCATGAAATCAGAAAGGGACAGGAATTGGGCGCAGGGTCATAGATAGAGAAAACTACTGGGACCATTTGTTTCTGAAGAAGCTATTAAGGCACTTGTCAGTACTAAGGGAAAATCCACCACCAAGGTTCTGAGAGAATTCTGTGTCTGAACGTCTCTGTTTGGATAATTAGCTTTGCTTGAGAGCGGAAATGGGTTGGTTCTTTCACGAATGCATTGCCTTGGTGACAGCTCTGCTTGAGCCTGGAAGGAAGAGAGACTTGCTAAATCCCCATTGTATCTCTGCTGTTATCCACAGCTAGGATGCAGTGCGGTGATTTGCCTCTCCAACTTTCACTGTAGTGAAAACTTGACTTTAATACTGTTTATTCGTGCCTCTATTCTTTGTGGTAATTAAATGACTCCTGCTTGTTCCGCAAGAAACTTTGCTGTTCATCCCACATATGGATTTAGAAAACAATGGGATGTATTATGATCCAACCTCTTTGCACTGCTCTGATGGCATAAAAGGGGCTAGAAAACTACCAGAGTTCTGCAGATGAAGAGTTCCCAAGGGTTGGGGAGTCACCAGTAGAGAAAGAGCTGGTGTAGCCGCAGCTGCAATATAGGAAGCAAGTCTGAATGCTGTCATAGGCTTCCCACAACCTTCACTACATTACAGTATCCATACAGTTGCCATGTAGTTCCTTTCAGGTGAGTTATGAACAGTTGAGATGACTGGGTTACTACTACTTGCTTCCCTCATTGAATGTGAGAGCACTGCTTTACTAGCGTCTAAAAGTTGCTGTATCCTTATTCCTGTGACAGGGAGGAAGGATGGTAGAGTGATTAGGACACTACCCTAGGACTTGGAAAATCCAGGTTCAGTTCCTTGCTCTCCACAGATGTTGTGTACTCATGGACAAGTCACTTAGGGCTGGATTTTTAAAGGTATTTAGGTGCCCAATGGAATCTTCAAAAGCATCTAGGCACCTAAAACTCATTGATTTCAATAGATGCTTTTGAGAATCCCAAGAGGTGCCTAAATATTTTTTAAAATGTGTCCCTTAGCCTCTCTGTGCCTCAGTTTCCCAATTGTAAAATATGGATAATAGCATTTCCCTGCCTCACAGGAATGGTGTGAGGGTTGTGAGGTGCTCAGATATTATGGCGACTGGGGCTATATAGATACCTAAGCTAGACAGAAAGATAGTGCTGAAAACAGGCATTCCCTCTATGCCATTCCATTCCCTGCAAGTTCTAGACCCAGTAGGGTAGGTATCATGATTCTTATAAATTATTTGTATCATGGCAGTGCCTAGTGGCATCAGCTGAAAGCAAGGCCCCATTAGTTTAGTAAAGTAGATGCTTACCAGTTTTTGCCAATGAACTAGCAAAACTTGGTGAATTTTTATTTTAAAGTTAATTTCCACTCATCAAATGGGAAAAAGACTCCAATTTTAGGGATGGGATCAGGACAATGGAACATTCTCTTTATTGGCTGAATCTGAGTGAAATAGTAACCGTGTATTTTAATTTCTTTGGTGGGTAGAAAGAAATGTTTTCTGAAGTTCTCTTGTCACTGTAATTTGGGTGCAGGGGGAGAAATAAAAGTGGAGTGTGTTTATAGTACACTGAGAACTGTCCTGTCCTGGGCCTTCTTTCAAGGTGCTGATTGTAGAGGTGGTTTTTGGGTTGTGGACATCACAAACTCATTTCACACAGACCGCAGAATAATTCAGCCAACCAGTTGGAACCAAGATTAGACATGGCAATGTGTAGGTGAAAGACTAGAACTGTCTAGTCTCCATCTCCTGATACTACTATTTTCAATGTGTTTATAAAATGGGATTGAATGCCAGAGTCTCCGCTCAGTTACACCAGCATAAATTCATATTTCATTGGAGTTAGCCCAGCTATCCACTGATCCACTGAGATTTGAATCTGGCCCTTAAGCTATATAAGAGACACTGAAAGGATGGATGGGGTTTCTGATTGGTAGCTGTATCCTCACCAGCAAAGATAACTAGCATCAGGTAACATGTAATAAAGTTTCTTTCCGTTGAGCACCATTTCACTGGGGTCACTCCACTGTGTATTACAGATATGGAAGTTTGATTAATAGAAGTAAACTACTCATTCTGAAAAAGCCTCACTAGAGCTGAATATTTCCCTGAGCAAATTGTCGTATGAGCTGGTTTCTCATGAAATATTTATCTGTAAAGTATTCAGGGATCATTGGAGTGGCTGCTAGAAGGTTATTTAACACAGTAGTATGTATGGAGTCTCAGAGATTTGATTTATTACATTCAGGTTGCCTTTTGCCATCAGGCCTAATGCCGTTTGGATGGCAGAAAAATTACTCTGATGTCCACCACCTCACATCAACTACATATTGGTTCCAAACAACTGTAGGATACTGGAATATGAGAATGTAGAGGGATGGAAGAGTGTCACCAAATGGCCAGCTTATTTAAATCTATGCTTCCCTTTGTGTTCTCTTACCCATTTACCCTGCAGTTCCTATGCTACCCCACAGCTCACTGTGCCCCTCAATCTGTGGTACCACAGTGACAGGCATCCTGGAAACATCTAACCTAGAGCTCTTGGGCCTGGTTCTCAGTTACATGCAACTCTGGTAGCGTACAGGGGGCAGAAATGGCCTTGTGCGAATACTGCCTGTGCTAACGGCTTCCCCAGCCAAAGGGCTGCGTGCAGTTCTTGCTCCCAGCTCCTGGCATAGGGTGAGGGCAAATATACACAGGTGTGGCCAGAGTGCACCCCAGTTAATTTGCCTTCCCAGAGTCAATGGCAGCTGTAGGAAGCCAAGGGAAGTGAGAGTACTCCAAGGCTACTCTCACTTGCCCCAGTGGCTGGGTAGGCCCCAGAATATGGAGAGCAAAAAGCTAGTTTAAAGTCACCTTCTCTCCTCAGACCCTGCTCAAAGCACAGGAACAGAATGTGACAGCTCTTGGGGTACCCAGCACTGGGAGCCACCTTGTTACCCCCTTCATCCAGCAAGAGGGAGTCTTTTTTGTGGTAACTGGGTGTCGGCTCCCTGATACCACCAGCCCTTCAAGCACTCTCCTCTGGACTATGCCTGCCCTAACTTTGCCTTGCAGTTTAATAACAGATGCACCCAGCCTCTGAGTCCCTCTGAATTGTTCCCCAGTGATATCCAGACCCTGACATTGGCTACTCACAGGAATTTCAGATCTTTTGCTCCCAAAGGAGCCACCCCAGTTTACCAGTTTTACCTTAAGCCAGCACTTCTGTAAGCCACACAGAACTTAATGGGCATTTATAATAAAACAAAAGAAGGGTGATTTAAGAAAGAATAAATATTTAACTGGAAACGAGAGAGAGTGGTGGAAACAAATGGTCACAACACAAAACAAACATAAAATACAAACCTGGTTTTCTACTTATCAAGAGTTACTGTCCAATGAAGTAGATTTTTCCCCCCCCCTCCACCCCCCCAAAAGCTCAGTCTGTTGAAGAGTTGGCTGGAGCCAGGATCTCAAGAATCCCCACTCCACAAAGGTTTTCCAGAGTGCTTCTTCCTCCTCTGTGCTATACTGAAAACAGCCTTTGGTGTCTATTCACAGATAGGGCGTTCTTTAAGTGGTTTTGATTGTTTGTTTGTCATTGCCTCTGATGGTTTCCTGTTGAAAGTTGTAGTATCACACAAGGCTAAACAACTGAGCCTGCTGGCATCACCAGCCAAACAGGGCAGGGTGACAACTCCCCTTTGCCCTAATGAGACACGTAATCCCCTGGTGACTAATTTCTACTCCCAATCCATAACGCAAATTTTCAATATAAATACATTATTCTGTAAATATCATCTGTACATATGTCTCTCCGTGATTATGAATTGGGACAAGTTATGAGCTTTCTATACTTTTTAGGGATGGCTATCCTACATGGTATGGGTGTTGTAGTGAGTTTCTCAGGTGTGAGATGAGAGATGTTTGCAAAGAGCAGAACACTGTTTACAAAGGGGTCTCTGTGTCACACAGAGTAACTGAGACTCAGGCCCCCTTCTTACTTATCTGATTAAGATAAATGAATCAGATTTATTTTTGCTTTGTAAAAAGATGGGTAAAATTGGCCTTTATATACCTAAAGGAAAATAATTCATTCTTTCTTAGATCTTAAGTATTTTGAAAGTGTCTGTCACTAATTAAGCTCTCTCTGCCTTGGATAAAGATCTGAAAACTGGAGTCCCACACCAGTAGCTGAACTGAATTGCAAAGATATAACAAACAGTGTGAGGACTGAGCAGTGAGTGTAACTCCCAGTATCATGGCTTTGCTCTGTTTTAACACTTTTTTTTTCTTCCCTCAGGCTATGAAAGTCCTCTCCAAAAAGAAGCTACTGAAACAGTATGGATTTCCACGTAGGTATCATGCTTTTAAAGGTTACAGACAAGCCCTGCAGGCCTTACCTGCTATCCACTGGAAATTTTGCCGGAGTAAGGCATACAGAACCTGGCCTCCTTTCAAAGCTCCTTGGGTGGTTTGTGAGGATAGGCCTACTGGATCATCTATAATAAGGATTAAGGACACTCTACTCTTCCTACTGTATTTTCCACTGCATGAATCCGATGAAGTGGATTTTAGCTCACGAAAGCTTATGCCCAAATAAATTTGTTAGTCTCTAAGGTGCCACGAGTACTCCTCGTTCTTTATACTCAACCTGTAAGGAAAAGCCATTTTGAATTTGTGATGTGATCCAAAGCCGCCCCTGCTTGCGTCCCAGCCATCAGGAAGTTAACTCTCCTTCTTGGGTGTCCCACAGTGGTCTAGCACAGAATGTGAAGGTGGAGTCTAAAGGCTCAAACAGGCTCTCAAAGAGTGTGCAAAACACCTAGGGCCAGATTTTCAAAAGCACATGGCACCCGACACTCTGAGCGCATTTGAAAACCTGGCCCTGACTGGATACTGAGCCCTTCTGAAAATTCTAGCCTTGGGGCCAGATTGTCAAGTACTCAGTATCCACAGTTGGAGACAGATTTTCACTAGATCTCAGCACCCAGCAGCTCCAATTGCGACACCGATGGCCAGATTTTCACACGGTGTGCTGAGCACTTCTGAAACTGTGGCCTTAGAGACAGTGCAGCCATCTCTGGGGTGGAAGGCATCAACTAGATGTATCAGAGTAGTTGGGGGCAGATAAATTGTGGCTAGTAACACGGGGTAAGTCCATCTTTGAAAACATCCCATGGTCTCCTTAATGTTCTTGAAGAATGTTAGTTTTAAGGCTTCACCTGAGAGGACCGAACACACTGAAGCACACAGAGCTCAATTCATCGGCCTTAAAAAGATAATGGGATGAGTTGACGCAGCCGAGCTTGGGACCTGCTGGATGTCCTTCCAGAGAAGACTGTAGGAATGTTGGTGGGGCAGTGCTGATACCCATGTTGTACTTGTTATGCAGCTGACTGATTTCCAATCCCCAGAGCAGCCCATCTGACTCTTTTCACTGGCACTAAATTTCAAGTTGACTTTATACAAGAAAATAAAAGTCAGGCATTGAATCGTGTGGAGAATGTTCAGTAGGTCAGTGTGTCATCTCTCAGAGGTCACTCAACCCCTGCTCTCTTACATCTGTGTCTGGCTAGTTGTATATTTTTAGGTCCTGCACCCATTCAAAGCCCCATGTTCTACAGCCATTCACTGTGTTGTATTGTGCTGCCAAGCAGGGGTAAAGCACAATTTTTTGTTGCTGCTGTTACAGGTCGACCTCCCCCTAGAGGATCCAAAGCAACTTCTGGTGGGCAGCTGAAACCAATGGCACCGCTGGATAGAGTTTATCAAGAAATAGCCATCTTAAAGAAACTGGACCATATCAACATTGTGAAACTGATTGAGGTGTGTATGCCAAAGCGGGTTGGGAGGGAAAGGGTGCTGTTATTCAGGTCAGACTGTGCGGATGGTTACATTCAAGTTTGGGTTTTTTAAGTTAATGGGGATCAGGAAGTAAAATCTCCTAGATGGCTTTGAAAGTCGCAGCCTATCTTTACAAATTAAGGACCCGATTCTGCCCACGCTCCAGACAGTGGGGCTGTGTATGTGGAGGGCTTGCTTGATCAAGGTCAAAGTTTATAAATAGTAGATCCTTAAGCAACCACAGAGATATATGGGTTCAAGTCAAGTTTTAGCTGCAAAGTTTGGTGAACCCTGAATCCAGTGTCATGACAATTATGCAGGGCCATAGCTTAGCTCTGTTGGTGTCATGACATTGCAGCACGTGCCCAGTGAGACCTATGCTTGCCTCTCCAGTGGCCCCACACTGCAGTTAGAGAGGTCTGGATGCAGCTCCTTTCTGAGCTAATAAACAATGTGCGTAGGTGGACAGAGGAGATTGCGACAGGGTGATATTCCCAGCTGCTGACAGTCCAGGAGTTCAGGACCCAAACTGAGAAACTTCCTAGCATACTAGTGTGATATCCTTTCCTTAGACTATAAGGCCAGCCAGATTTTTGCATGTAGGTTACATGGAGACAGATGCATAGCAGCCTTTCTTGCATATACTTTGTCTGAAAATCAGGCTTATGTGACTATGCCATGCATGAGCAGGGCCCTTGGTGTGTACAGTGGTTGGGCTTAACATGGCTTAACATGGTTGTGCTTAACATGGGTGCAAGTCTTGCTATTTTAAGTCTAGTCTGCAGAGCATCAGAGAAGGGTCAGGTTGCAATGTGCAGATCTGTAGCTAAATTTCCCAGGTTTAGGGATGCTTGAGTCTATCTCTACTAAAAACTGGTAAGAGGTGTGTGCGCACATGCGAGATAAAGGCAGGGGAGATAGATATATATTTAAAGTCACATCGCATATTACTCCATTAAACTTCAATTCCAGATGCTCTGTGAGTTTAACACCCTCCAGCACAACATGAATATGGGTAATTATAGAGTATTATTGGATTAAAGTTGTCTCCCTGTCTGTTTCCCGTCCCTTGCCTCTGTGATATCCATTTTAGGTACTGGATGATTCTGCAGAGGACAATCTGTACATGGGTATGTATCTCCCTGTATGTTAATAGAGCCATACTTGTTTATTCTCACTGAGGTGTTTAATGTACATATCCAGGAGAGATCATAACTAGGAGACTTACACAGACCACAACAGAGATAGAGTTGGTACCTATGAAACATTAAAGTCTCCTAAGGGGTGGGAGAATGCAGAAAGGCATTGCACCAGTGTCATAGAATCATAGAATATCAGGGTTGGAAGGGACCTCAGGAGGTCATCTAGTCCAACCCCCTGCTCAAAGCAGGACCAATCCCCAGACCCCTAAGTGGCTCCCTCAAGGATTGAGCTCACAACTCTGGGTTTAGCAAACCAATGCTCAAACCACTGAGCTATCCCTCCCCCAGGTTCAGGTGGCCTTGCACTTTAAGAGAACTGCACAGAGCAAGAGCTGCTGCATCCACTGACACTGACCGGGTATACTTTGTGCTTCCTGCACACACTCAGCCTGGCTTTAATTCATCCAGTCAGAGTAAAAGGATGGGAGAAGTGGATGGCTCCTCTTCTCTCTGGGGAGTCTAGTGTGATATGCAAAGACTGAGATCATGTCTGCCTCATGCATGCGCACAAGGAGTGGAGGGAATTTTCCTCTGTCCTGTCTTCCCTAACCCCCCTGTGAAGAGTCAGCCACAGTATCTACAAGGATACGCCTCATGAAATAGTAAAGGAGGCTTTTGAAGCTGCCGGGAAACGGGGATCTGCCTAGCAAATGAAGCTGCTTTCCTTTGAAAGGCCAGTTTCCCTTTCAAGAGCAGATTCAGCCGAAGCCCACTTTGTTTTTCGAGAGACATCAAAGATGTGGCAGTTGAGGTGGAAACACAAGTATAGCAGGGAGCCCAGCTAGCGTGGCTTTTTGGAGGCCCGGTCTCCTGGAGGGGCGTGTGTGTTAGATTCCTTTTGTTTGAATGAAAGTCAGTGCAAAGTGCAATTCAAAAAGCAGCAGAGGAAAAGGATATGCTGCTGGGTTACAGTAATGGTGATAGCATTAATAATAGTGGGGCTGCTTGTCAACCTCTTACTCATACTGGAGAGCAGTTACTCACATGAGTTGACCCACTGGCGTCTGAGCAGAGAATGGGTGAGCAAACTAGGGGCAAAACCACCTGCATAACTATCTCCAGTGTCACCCTCTCTTTAAACCCTGAAATAGCTTATGTGAGCAGTAGCTCAGCAGTGTGATGAAAGGGTTCATAGATTGGGCCAGGAGTACTGGAGTGGGACAGTAAGGGCTGCTTCATTAGTACTAGTAGGTACATTTGAGAACATTGTAAAAAGCAATTCTTTCATGTGCAGTTAAAACCAAGCCAAGGTGTAGCAGCACTCTGCAGGGTGTGCAAGCCTTACTGTTCCGTCTACATGTCTCAGTGATGCTGTATGAAGATGTAGGTCTAATCCTGTGTGGGGCTGATTTTCATCTACACACTGCTTCCTTTGCAATGCTCAGGGAACACAGAGCAGCTACTAGGCTGCTCTAACCTGGGACAAGGGCCTGCAGAGAATTAGGGAGCTGTAACCACGCCTCTCTGCTTTACAAAGAATAAGCTTGGCAAAGCCAAGAATCTGGCTGTGTATCTGTAATTCCCGTTGAAGTCAGAGGACGTGGTAAGTGCTCAACACGTCTCGAGCTCAGGCTGTCTGACAGGCTTTCAGCTGAATGGTGTCACCATTGATAGCACTTCCCAGCAGGACGATCAGAAATACCAGGCAGGCTTTCCTTCTAAAATGTACTGTAGACAATCAAGTACAAAAGAAAACAAGGTGCAGGACAGAGTGAGCTATTGAGATGTAAGCACATTGGCTTGTTTATAGTTTAGTTTAAAAGTAGGATTTCATGCATCCATGTACACCAGGCAGAGCTTGGTGCTAAGAAAATTGAGAAGCTGAGATAGAGGAAATGGTAGAAGTATGAAATGCTGCCAAAAGCAGCTTCTTCCTAAGCCTGCAAAGAAAGACGAGTTGGCCTTAGTATATTGCAGCATGTTATAGTTGCATCTTGATCTGTTTTAACATCACTGCTGTATGGTAGCAAATAGGTCTTTGCTGTAAATAGAATGGTCTCACTTTACAGGTGAGAGTTTGCACTGGGATTTTGCTAGTGTTGCAGTATCTTGTTTAACTACTTGTGAGGGAAAGGTCTCCTTGGTTTTGGCAGATCACCCCCTAACAGTACAGGACCCTACTGCCTAGCTCAGACTATACATCTGACACAAAGGTGTCTAATGGTGGAATTGCATTGCTGGGAAACCCTATGCTATTATGGAGCAGTGATAGCCACCTCGGACTTTAGGCTACAACCCAATTCCCAGCCTAAGCCCTGTTTTTGCTCAGCAGACCCCAGTGAGCTGGTGTTACACCTGTTTACACCTGCATAAATTGAGGCAGAGAGAGATTTAAGTGATTGACCTAAGTTCACAGAGTGAGGCAGTGGCAGAGCCATAGATAGAGCCCAGGAGTCCTGCTCTAAGCATGGCGCCAGAGGGTGCTCAAGCCACCCTGACTGGAACCAGTGAGGGGAAAAAGTTCTCTGACCACTGTGCACAAGGTGCACACATACCTATAGTGAAATAGATATGTGCAACACGTCTTGAAGAACAGCAGTTACAGAAAGGTAGATTAACCGGTTTTTTAATTAATAAATATTTTTTTATTTGTATTTTATTAATTGAACCTTAAAAGGTTTGGTTTTATGAAAGAAAAACAAGTACCAGATGGTACCAGGCTGTGGCCCATCTATCCCTCCCCCACAGAAGTGTGAGGATTGCTTTACCCCCTTACTCCTGTGTGCCAGCTACCTACTGCACTGTGTGGTGGAGCAGCCTCTGCAGGGCTGCTACTGTTCCTTCTTCTGCACAGGGGGACAGAGCCAAGGCCCCAGTGTGCCTTCCAGCAGAGGAAATAATCTGCACTAGGAATAGGGCTGAGATAGGTGACTGGGATGTGGACAGATGGGATGGGGAGGGAGCAAACTCCTGGATCCAATGCCCCCCCTCCCCAATATGCCGTACAGCATAAGTGCCCCACTGTTCGCGGGGAGGGGGAAGTAATCTATAAGGCTGGTACACGTTATTCCCTGTCTCTCCTGCTCAGCCATAGCAGGGTGGGGAACTGGGATGCAGATTGGGACTCTGAGTCACAGGCTGGTTCCCAGGCTGGTTCTGGAGAAGTGCAATGCGCTGCTGCTTACTCAGCAAAGCCACGGTTTCACCCATAATAAAAATGAGAACACTCAGAGTTGTACAAACTAGAGCACGTTTCAAACTCATATAATTGCATCCATTTTATCTGTTGATAGTTACATAGCTATCCTGCCAATTTAATACATTACTAGTGAGGATACACATTCATACCGTATCATGTCTTGCTATTGATATTATTGCAGTGATACAAAAACAATGCTGTTATGCAAGAAGGGAAAATCAAATCAAGAGGGTCTGGAAGCCAGGAGAATGGAAGTAGGGTTAGTAAATTGGCATCTGTTGTCTCCCAGTTGGAGCTGGCCTGGGTAGTTATAGTTGTCTCTGCTAAAGCAACAAGCTCTTTTAATTCTGCATCGCCTTGTAGCCTTGTTGGGTGGGATAAATTGATTACAATGGTTCTGGGACTGTGTTTATTTTATAGGCAAATATGCTAGAAATGTGTGTCTGCACTAAACTGGATTCCTTCCCTCGTACCCATGGTTGCTTTTTTTTCTTTTTCTTTCAGTGTTTGACCTTCTGCGCAAGGGGTAAGTAGCCCGCAGGGGACTTTGGGGAATAGAATGTTTAGGTGTTTGCAGTTCTCATCAGATGGCAAGCCAGCGTCTGAATGGAGGAGGACTCATTCACTAACTCCCTGGGTGAAATGCAGAGGCGATGTGTAAGATGATGCCAGTTGTATGTCACTAAGTGGGTGCAAAGGAGACAGACTCTGATTGCCGTTACACCACTGTAAATCAGATACTCTATAGATTTTGTAGTCACTGAGATTTACACTGGCATAACTGCTTTCAGAATCTGGTGAAGGGAGTCTGACTTGATTAACTTACATGTCAAGTGGCCAGAAGAAGTTTTTAAATAATGTAAGTTAAAGTAACTTCCACCTTATAAGTATAGGGTAAGTTTCCTTAGACTTCCTTTCACTCGTTTACTCACCAGTGTCTAACCTTACACCAATCACTGTTGAATTCTCCCTCCCCCGAATTATTTGAGAGACAACATTTTGTAAAAGCAGGAGCTTTTCTACTTTCACACATTACGTTATCTAGATCTTTGGGATAGATACAGTTTACAGCAGATCCTGAAGAGCTTACAATCTTAATACGCAAGACAGGTCCAGGAAGGGAGAAGGGAAGTATTACTAACCACGTTTTTGAATGCCCCTGCCTCGGAGAGAGATGAAGCGGTCAAGGCCAGACAGAGAGCCTCTATCGCAGTGAGCAATGGAACACAAATCTGTATCATAGTCTAGTGCCTTTGCCACAAGACCATCCTTCCTTACTTGCTGCTTTGCTTTTGTTTCTCTTGGGTCCTAACACTCAATTTCAGTTCTTTAGATTCTGATGTGGGGTCTGCTTTTCTTTTTGCTGGGTCCGCCTGTGACGGGTTGGATCACAGAAACCCTCTTGGGAGCTGCCACCCGATGTGCCAAGACTAATTCTACCCCTGCTTTCCCTGCCAGCTCAGGACTCCAGCACCCTGTCTTGCTGAGCCAGACACTCCTGTCTGCTCCAACAAAGACCCAGGGTCTGAATTACTTGCCCCAAAGCTGCAGGTTTACCTGAAAGCAGCTTACAGAAGTGTTCCTGTCTTTAACACTCAGATGCCCAACTCCCAATGGGGTCTAAACCCAAATAAATCCATTTTACCCTGTATAAAGCTTATACAGGGTAAACTCATAAATTGTTCGCCCTCTATAACACTGATAGAGAGACATGCACAGTTGTTTGCTCCCCCAGATATTAATACATACTCTGAGTTAATTAATAAGTAAAAAGTGATTTTATTAAATACAGAAAGTAGGATTTAAGTGGTTCCAAGTAGTAACAGACTGAACAAAGTAAGTCACAAAGCAAAATAAAATGCGCAAATCTATGTCTAATCAAACTGAATACAGATAATCTCACCTTCAGAGATGCTTCAGTAAGTTTTTTCCTCAGACTGGACACCTTCCAGGTCTGGGCACAATTCTTTCCCCTGTTACAGCTCTTGTTCCAGCTCAGGTGGTAGCTAGGGGATTCTTTATGATGGCTCCTCTCCTCCCTTTGTTCTGTTTCACTCCTTTATATATCTTTTGCATAAGGCGGGAATCCTTTGTCTCTCTCTGGGTTCCCACTCCCTCCTTCTCAATGGAAAGACACCAGGTTAAAGATGGATTCCAGTTCAGGTGACATGATCACATGTCACTGCAAGACTTGATTGCCCACTTGCCAGCACACACGTAGACTGGAAGACTTACAGGTAAACACAGCCATCTGCAGACAATTGTCCTGGTTAATGGGAGTCATCAAGATTCCGAACCACCATTAATGGCCCACAGAGTTATATTTCATAGTTCTAGTTTCAGATACAAGAGTGATACATTTATACAGATAGGATGATCGCACTCAGTAGATTATAAGCTTTGTAATGATACCTTACAAGAGACCTTTTGCATGAAGCATATTCCAGTTACATTATATTCACTCATTAGCATATTTTTATAAAATTATATAGACTGCAATGTCACACTGCCAACATACGAATGTCCATACTGGGTCAGACCAGTAGTCCATCTAGCCCAGTATCCTGTCTTCTGACAGTAGCCAATGCAAGTGAGAACCTCTGCATGCTGTAGCACAGATGCATTCTGATGTGCATGTGATGCACAATTTTCAGTGTGACACGATAGTTGTTATTGCAGCAAACAATGACCATCACAGAGTAAAATGAGATGATCATTAGAATTTTCTGCTCCAAATGAGTAGAGGTGATGCTGAAAATGCCTTCCAGAGTACCACTGCCAGGTAGAAACATGGGCTGGAATCCTGGCTCAACCAAAAAAAACAACCACCAACAATACAGAGTTGCGATACGGTTTTAAAATGTCACAGCATATTCATGTGTCACTGCACCGTGTGGCAGGGTTGTTGCTATTAACGTTATTATAGTGGTGGGGTGATGGTTTTAGGCCTCATCTAGTAGAGGATGAAAAGCTGTTCACTGTCTAAGCCAATTGAAGGGTAGCCTTTTCCTGAACAGAGTCCATTGTGTTGTGTAGCATGTTGTGGTAGTTTAGGGCGTTTGGCACTGGCCTCACTCTACTCCGATTGAAGCCACTGTTAAAACTCCCACTGACTTCAGTGGCATGAGAGTCGAGACAGTGGTGAGCACCTTTGAAAATCCCACCCTTAGCAACCACTGAAGACAGTGATAGTCTTTCCATTGGCTTCATTTGGCTTTGGCTCAGGCCCTTACTTAGGGGTCAGTGGAAACACCCTTATTGATTTCAGTAGGCATCGGCTTGGGTCCTAAGGGTGTAATATTACAAGGTACTGAGCACCCTCAGTTACCATTTATTTCAAGGCAGGATTGAGCCATAAGTCTCTCCAGGACCTGTTACTTCTGCTTTGGAGCTAAACAGAAGAAATGGAACAAGACATGAAAGGAGAGTTGAACCATTGAGGCTTACGTGCACACTACAAAGTGAAGGTCTGATTGTAGCATAGGAAGGCATAGCCATGTTAAGTTTAATCTAGCTAGCACGGGTAACAGTAGTGGCAGCATGGGCCAGCAACCAGAGCATATACCCAGGATCCCTGGAGGGCTTGTACTCTGATTGCTAGTCCGTGCCAGATTAATGCTAATGCAGATATGCTTAGGCATGCTACAGTCAGACCTTCATTTTGCAGTGTAGACCAATCCAGAAGCTCCTCTTTCCAAACTCCCCTCCCATACTTTATTTAGGGCCAGGTTCAGCTCCCAAGGAAGTCACTGGGAGCCTTTCCATTGACTTTAATTGCACTTGGAATAGGCCTGTAATCCAGAAAAGAAGGAAGAAGGATCAGGAGAGCTAAATCTGCAGGGAGATTCCATACATTTTATTTCTCTTTATCACTTTTTTCTGGGCTGCCATCTCTTGCAGGTTAATGGTGACAGGATGAGAGGCAAGGAAGGTCTTACTGGTGATCAGGACAACAATTGTCCCTTTGGGGAAGGGAGAAAACTCTCTCTTGAGTCTCTGCACAGCTCAGAAAAGCCATTGCAATCAGCTGCAGCCACGAGGGGGGCTGTGCCACTCTTTTGAAGCAACTCTTCTACCTCTAGCAGATGGCAATTATACTTCATTAGCAGTCCTGTCGCTCCCATTGCTTCTCCCAGGATTCAGTGACATGAAAATGTTGCCATGTGATGGGGGAGGAAGTTGGAAATCAGTGACAAAAATGGAAACAGAGCATTAAGCTCATCAAGTGAAAGAAGTCGGCCGGGGGGTGGGGGGGCTAAAAAGCACAAAGAGTAGTTTTCTGACAGGAGAGATGCAGTGCTGCCAGCTTCCTTGAACTCTATAGGATGGGGGGTGGACAGGGTGGTTAAAAGAAAGGATAGCTGCTGATAAGTTGCTGGAGACCTTTTTTGCTGTCATTCTGTTGTGCATTGATTCTCAACCAGGGCTCAATCCTGCAAGATGCTGAGGACTCTAGCTCGGATCCAGCACAGCATTTAAGCACATGCTTAAGTCTCCTGAAGTCAGTGGGAATACTCACACGCTTAAAGTTAAAGAGTGCTTTGCTGCTTCGGTGCCAAATACATTGCAGAATCAGGCAGAATCCTGCAAGATGTCATCATTGAGAGTTGAATGTGCCCCTTACCTCTCCGAAAGTGCTAAGCAGCTTGTAGGGTCTAGGCCCTATATTGCCATTTACGCTTGGCTCTCACCTGTGGGCAGGGGAGAGGAGGGTCACTTAAGAGATTCTGCACGTCCATTAACAATGAAGACATAAAGGGGGCCACCAGGGCGGGGAAAAGGGAGCTTTCAATCCACCTGCTCACTCCTGGGACTTTTTCCCAGCTGTACTGAACCTTGAACAGGAAAACAGGGTTTTTAGAGCTGCTAAAATGATAAATCAGAAATATTTTCATGTTAATGTCAAATCCTACAAGGGAATATTTAGCTCTTAGTCTGGTCTCATTGAAACCTGGACGACACTGGTTTTATTGCCCTTTTCTTCAGGAGCAAATCCTAACTAGCATAATGTCAAATCAGAATCAGGTCTTTGGAAGACTACTTTTGATATGCAAATCATATGCCAACTGTGTGGTGCTTGTAAAGGCCATAAAGCAATATACCAACAGCAGTTTCTTTCTGTGAGACTGATAGTAATGGTTGTGACATGCTCCTTTAATAAGTGATACAATAATAAATAATACAGTTTTGCACTTTTTATAACACTTTTCATCCATGGTTGTCAGTGTTTCACATTGGGGTAGGTACTATCCTGATTTTACAGAAGAGGAAACAGACAATTAGGGCCTGATTTTTAGAAGTGCTGAGTATGCCCAGTTCCCATTGCCTTCAGCTGGAGTTGTGGGTGCTCAGTCCTCTGAAATGAAGTCCTAGGGATCAGATTTTCAGAAGAGCTCAGCTCCCATTTAGGCACCAAAGTAAATGGCCAGATTTTCCAATGAGCTGAGCATGCTGGGTCTTTTGAAAATCTATCCCTAAATGTCAGAATGGGAGATGCCAGATGATGAGCACTTATGTAGGTACCTGAATGGGAGCTGAGCTCTTTTGAAAATCTGGCCCCCCCATTGTGGTTACTGACCACTTTTGTAAATCTGGTCTGAAATGACTTGCCCAAGATCATGCAGAGTCACCAACAGAAATAAAACCCAAGAGCTCTGGTTACTAGCTGACTGCCTTTTTCCTTACAGACCTGTCATGGAGGTGCCAACTGACCAGCCATTCACTGAAGAGCAGGCTCGGCTCCACTTTAAGGACATTGTCTTGGGCATAGAGTACTGTGAGTACCAAGATCAGTTGCACCTTTACAAAGCATTGCATTGACCTACATTCTTGTTTGAAGCCAACCTTTTGGTCAGTGGTGAACTGTCAGGAGTAAAAGGATACTCTCTAATCATATATGGAGGGGTCTGCAAGATTGGCAATGACCCGTCTCAGCCTGGTTTTGTATAGGCCATATCACAGTTATTCAGTGGCAGCCGTTCTTTAAAGTGGCACTATGAAAACGATTAGTAATTTTTTTTTGTTAACTCTCTTGGATAGAAATTGTAGACTTTAATCCTTACAGCTGCGCCAAGCTTGGCTGAAGCCAGGAAACAGCATTTGCAAAGACACAGGCAAAGAAAGTCAATTAGCTTCAGTTGAAGTGAATTTGCGCTGCTTCCAGCTGAGCTGTGGGGGATGAGCTTGCAAGTGGCAGCTGGAGGGCATCTGTCCTTGTCTGCTCCCTTTGGAATGCATCTCAGTGACTCATCATTACTCAGGGCTGTGACATGGAGAGAACATGCCACCTCATCACCTGCCATCACAGCTGGTGGCTTATGTATTTCACAGAAGCCTCATTCAGTATTCAGCATCTATATATATTTTAATGGGCTATTGCACAATTTATTTTAATAAATCAAATATTGTGTTTCTCCCTCTAACCTGGCAGATGAGTTCTCAAGTATTTTGGGCCAGATTCTCACCTAAAATCCAGGCTTGAGCACTACAAAAGGGCCAGATTTTATCCTTAAATGGTATTCAGGGAATTTCCCTGGCATAAGGGAACTGGCATATCACTGCTGACATAAAGATAATAAGACAGCCCCTATGCCAGCTGCCTCACACCACGTGTAGGGAAATGTTGGGGGAGGAAGGGAGTGGTTGTGTGGTGAACCCTATGCTAGTGGGATAAGAGCAACCTTTGACTGGTTAGCTCTTACTGGGTCCGATGCACACTGGCCCTCAGGAATCAGGATCAAAGATCCATTTATGGACTCCTTGATGCTCCTTCCTTTTCTGCACTGAGCAGAGATCTAGCATTCCAGAGCTCCCAGGTCCTCCAAGATATTTAGGCACCTAACTCACATTGACTTCAGTGGGGGTTAGGCACTTAAATACCTTGGAGAATCTGGGCCTCAGAGAGTAGGAATGAAATCCTGGCTCCATTGACGTTAAAGGCAAAATTTGATTTAGTTGGGGATTGGTCATACTTTGAGCAAGGGGTTGGACTGGATGTCCTCCTGAGGTCCCTTCCAACCCTGATATTCTGTGATTCTATGAAAACTCTTGTTAACTTCAGTGAAAAGGCCATAAGGCAATATACCAACAGCAGTTTCTTTCCATGAGACTGATAGTAATGGCTGTGACATGCTTCTTTAATAAGTGATATAATAATAAATAATACAGTTTTGCACTTTCTATAACACTTTTCATCCATGATTGTCAATGTTTCACACTGGGGTAGGTATTGTCCTGATTTTACAGGCATTATCCTGATTATCCAGGATTTCACTCTAGGGATCTCATCATACAGCCTTTATTCAGGTCAGTAGCTTCATTGACAACTTTAGTAAAGCTATCTATGGGCTGGTTTGCGTTACCCTCACATATTGAATCACACCTTCCAACACAAGCTGTGAGTAGTAAGTCAGAGTTGAAAGATCAGACCATATGGAGACTTCTAGATATGTAACCTAACCTGTTTTGCTTCCATAGTCTGAAATGCAACATTTTCCACTGTTTCAACCCTTAGGAAAAATCTGTTTGTTTTACTGAACCAGAGGGAATAATTTCTAAATCACTTCCACTGACCATGTTTTTAAAAAGCAAAGACATAGCCTTGTCAGTCTAAAAGAAATGTATTATCCTGTAATCTGTACTTAGAGCCTTGTCTGCCTTCAGTTAATTGGATCTCAGAAAGACACAGGGAGCGCTACTGCTCTCCCCATAGGCTAAACAAAGCTTTAGGTATTGCTTGGCTATTTTACAGAAGAGCCGTCTCTGAAAGGGTAACTGGAATGTGAATGTCCCTAACGAGAACAGCAGGCTTTGCTGAGATGAAGGAAGATCATTCACAAGGCCATATTCATATCACACGCTGCAATACATTAATTCTGTCTTCCACCTGAAACTAAAGGGACAGTACCAGCCACTGAATGGAAATGAAATAAATACTTACAGTCAATGGGATTGTACTATGAGTTAAGGCTGCAGGGTCCAAGACCATTTTGCCAGTAGTTTATAGGTTATAAAAATTGTAGTTTTTGTTATTAATGTTTATATTCTGCTAGTGCCTAGATGCCTCCACAGAGATCGGGGCCCTGTTTTGCTTGGCACTGGGTGTGCATGTAGTAAATGACAGCCCCATGCCCCAAAATATTTACAGTCTAAAAGATAATCCAAAAAAAGTGGATGGGGGGAGGTGGGATGAGACTGGGTAACAAAAACAAATAAGATGTTTTAGTAGTGATAATAGCAAAAACAATAGGATGTTTTGTTTTAAGCTTTTGGGTAACCATTTGTTTTATTAGCTGCTAAAAGTTAAGAAATGTGCTCTGTTGCAACTGCTGTGTAAATGCATAGCAATTACTATGTAATTACAGAGAAAAGTGTACCATTTGTGCATACTGAGGGAAAGTGTTGCCAGGCAATCCAAAGATTGCAAGGTAATTTTAATGTAAGCATACATAATTGTTATGTAATTTGCTAGACTCAATAACTATGCAGCTGTTCTAAGCTCACAATGTTCACAGCAGTAACTGCATCATTGCTAGTTGTGTTTTATTAAATTAGATGTTAAAAACTGGATTCTTGTCACAAACTGGAATGTATTAATCAAGAACAATATGCTGTATGTTGTATGTAAGGCATCTTGTTTTAGATGGAAAATGGCTGACTGAATACAGGCCTGCCTATGTGAGGCTACGTCTTCACTACCCGCCGTATCGGCGGGTAGCAATCGATTTCTCGGGGATTGATATATCGCGTCTCATCTAGACACAATATATCGATCCCCGAATGAGCTCCTGTCGACTCCGGAACTCCACCAACCCGAACGGCGGTAGCGGAGTCGACATGGGGAGCCGCGGACGTCGATCCCGCGCCGTGAGGATGGTAGGTAATTCGATCTAAGATACTTCGACTTCAGCTACGTTATTCATGTAACTGAAGTTGCGTATCTTAGATCGATTTCCCCCGTAGTGTAGACCAGCCCTAATACTGTAGAAATATTGGCTTAAGTTAATTATTGGTGCCCGTCACAGAGTCGGCTGGCCCCATAAGGAGAGTTGGGCTTAGCCCCACCTGTGCCTAATTATCGGTTGCCAGTGGTTGAGTCAAGTGTCCATGCATCACCCAATGGTAGCCAGGGATTGGTGCTTCTTATAAAAGGAAGCCTGCTCAGTTGAGAGAGAGCCACCTGTAGGGAGATTCTTATTGGGATATAGCATTAGAGAGAAGACTGGAGCAGAAGTTTTCCCTACCAGCCAGAGGCAAAGACCTGGCTGGAGCTGTGTGCAGTGACAGGCAGGAACAAAAACCCTTAGGAGAGTCATAGTGGACTGCAGAGCGCTGTGAGGTGCCCCGATTGAGCAGGGGAAGACCTAGCATGAGGCTACCAGATGTCTGCTTTTGTTTTCTTGATCAGTGTTGTTTTAGTAAACTAGATTCTGGAGTATCTGATATACACAGGAGTCTGGGACATTTCTTCAGAAAACTGAGGTATTGGCAGGATCTGATGCTAAATGAGATGAAATTCTGTTACAGTGCCCTTCCTGAATCTGTGCTACAAGCCATCAGCATTTACCTTTCCTTGCCAGTGTGACAGTGAATGGCACAAGATTAGCTGACCAAGAGGGACACTACAATGGGTGACAAAAGTGTCCCCAAACCATTGGTGTTTTATTTTATTAATTTCATTTATTTAAATATAATTCCAGTTGCTCCTGCCTAAACTCTAGGTAGGGTGTGCACATTCATGTGTGTTTGTGTTGTCCATGTATGTTTGTACACACACAGGTAGATCCCAATTCAGCAAATCACTTAAACACATGCATAACTTTAAGCACATAAGTAATCCCATCTTTATTCAACAGGGCCCTGATCAAAGAAAGCAGCCCTGTTCAGGAAAGCGCCATATCCACATGCTCAAGTGCTTTTCTTAGTATTGTAAAGTCATTTCCTGAACTGGGAGTGAAAGCGCTCTGCCATGTGCTTAAGTAGCATTGAAGCCAATGGGAGTTAAGCACATGCTCAAGTGCTTTGCAGAACAGAGTTGGGGATGTCCACATGCTTAAAATTAAGCATGTGCTGCACTTAAGTGTCTTCTGAAACAGGGCCATGATGATGTATTGTGCACTTAGATAATGCATTTCAGTTGAGCAACTCAAAGAGCTTAACAAACATTATTTAAGCTTCACAATACCCCTGGAGAGAAAGCAAGTGTTATCCCCATTTTACAGACTGGGAAACTGAGTTGTCCAAAAGTTACCTTGACTTATGTAATGAGACAGTAGCAGAGCTACAAATAGAATACACAAGTCCTGACTCCTGTTCCCCAGTCCTAATCCCTAGACAACACTTCCTACCCAATACAGAGAACAAATCATTGTTTTTCTTTAATATCGGCTAACAGTTCTAGAACCTGGAATCTCTGTAAATAGGAGTGGCACAACATTTCAGAGTCAGACCATCTTCCACCCTAAACAAGGTTGAAAATGTTTAAAACAACCCATGACAAATCTACAGATTTGCTGGAGTAAAAAGAAAACCCCATTTATTTGCTTAGAGTATTTTATTTTTGACATCTTGAATACAGTTAGTAAGATTTCTTCCAGGTTGACTTAATGCTAATTTTCTTGTCAATAACCAAGCTTTAAATTGGTTTGCTGAATAATGATGAATTGGATGTCCTGCAGATTTGCTTTGGCAGGTGAACCATGGAAACCAGCACCAGGTAAAGTAAGTAAAAGAAGAAGGATGTTTTTTCCACAGCTGTCAGGCTGACATCTCTTAACGAGAAATCTCTCTCTTGCTGGGAATTGACATTTGGTTTAACAAAAGGAGGTGGAGGCTACACTACATCTCTTTCCAAATTGGCTCTGTAAGTGTGTGTGCATGCGTGCACGCATGTGCACGTTTGAGGTGCGGGTGAGAGAGAAAAGGCTTGTTATATAAAATTGCACCAAGCAATCCATTTATCAATATGGGGTTTGGCAAGCACACAGTCACTGCAATACTCTTTTGAAGCCTGAATGTTCCTGAAGTCCTTATTCGGGCAAAGCTCTAGGACTTCAGAATTCAGCCGTGTCTGCCTGTGCATGTCTGGGTATTCAATTACTGCACTCACAAGACAGACATTATAATTTAAACTAAATTCTTAGTGAGTCAGAATGCTGATTCACTCTCCAAGGGCCTGCTTTATGAATGAAGCTTTCACAATGATGTCATTGTTTGTTCAGTCTCCTTGGATTTGGAGTAGAAAGCATCATACCTTAAGGCAGTGGTCACCAAATGGTCGATCACGATCAACTGGTCAATCCTAGAGGATCCCCTAATCGATTGCAATCTCCAGTGGTGCAGCGGGGCTCCCAGAAGTGGCCAGCACATCTCTGGGGGCAGGGGGACAGGGGTCTTCCTCTGTGCGCTGCTCCTGCCTGCAAGCACCACCGCCGCAGCTCCCATTGGCTGGGAACAGGGAGCTATGGCCAATGGGAGCTGCGGGGGTGGTGGTTGCAGAGAGGGGCAGCGCATGGAGGCACATGCCCCCCAGCCATGGTTGCGTTGGCCCCTTCCAGGAGCGGCGTGGGGCCAGGGTAGGCAGGGAACCTGCCTTAGCAGGAGCCACGCTGCACCACCAACTAGGAGCCACTGGAGGCCACACCCCAGCTCTGAACCCACTCCCGAAGCCAGCACCCCGAACCCCAACCCTCTACCCCAGCTCATTGAAAGTGAGTGAGGGTGGGGGAGAGCAAGTGGGGGGGTGGAGTGGAGTGAGTGGGGCAGAGCTTTGGGGGAGGGGCTCCTTCTGCTTTGCCCCCTCCATTCCTGAATTCTTTGTAACCGTAGACAAAATGTTCCATTTTGTGGCTTTGGGAATTGGAGAGTTAAAACTCCTCCACCCACCCCCTCTCTGGGCCTCCCCGAAGTGGCTGTGTTTCACTGGTACCAAATGGATATAGAGTAAATGTTTGTGGCATCCTTTACGAGGACTGTGTTGATGTAAAGTGTTTTTGTAATTGTATTTGTTACTATTAAGTATTGTAAGAGTTTAAAATTTATTGTTAAAATATTTTTCTAAGCATGAAATTGAAAGGAGACCATTCCCTCTTACTGTATGTAAGTAAAGGTCCAGTGTAAACACTGACATGCCATAACAATTTATATAACATCTTCCTCATCTCACTACAGAATTAGAGATTTTGGCCTGTATGTGTTTACTATAGCTGGGTTTAACTAGAATCTCAAATGTGACCCCCCCTGAACCCTTCAAAATTTTAGGGTGAGGTTGGGTTCAGATACCTGGATCGGGCCCAAACTCTACAGTTTTAATGGTCAATTAGCTTCATTTTGTAAGAGCCTGACTCTGGGGTCTTTACACAGGCTAAACTCCCATTGGCTGCAGTGGGAGTTATACCATAGTAAAGATGAACTGCAGGATTTGTTCCTTTGCATTTTATCTGCAAGATCACAGGAAGCTGGAACAGCTGCAGTTGCTGTGAGTGAAATGAAGAAAATCCATTCTTTCTGCCACTTTTGCACTAGGAAATGTAAAGTCTCTCTATTGATTGTGTTACGGAAAACCCGCTTTGCTTACTATGTGGCAGGACTACTGTCCACTCAAGGGAACCCCTGTCATCTGTTAGTTGAACTAGTGGGTCAGAAAGAGGAACAGGAAAGGATAATGAAGTGCAGCTCAAACCATTGGGAAGTTACCTTTCCAGCAGTACAGTCACACAAAGCAATTCTCAGTAAAATCCCCCACCAGCTTCTGGAGCCCTGCACCGTACACTAAACCCAGAACAATATAAATGCCTGCTGTGCTGATCAAAAGCTGGCTTTTCCAAGATAAGGCGTAATCTTTCTTCTGTACCATCAATATGTGAATATAATTCCCATTATCTTAAAAGGGGAATTAAGTAAATAAATCAACAGAAGAGTCAATTGCAGTGTGTTTGTTTTAAGAGTATTCTCAGGACTGTTATCAAGAGATGGGTAAATTCAAACACTGGTGACATGGCAAATAAAAGCCCTGGTGTACCCAGGGTCTTGTTTTGGATTTTGTCAGCTGCACATTCTGCATGACACATCTGTTGTGTGGGCTTTTGCAAATGTGGCTGTAAGCACGTAATGTACATGGAGAAGGAAGGGATGGTCTTGTGATTAAGACACTGGCATGGAACTCAGGAGATTTGGGTTCAGTTCCTAGCTCTACCATAGACTCCCTGTGTGACCTTTGTAAGTCACTTAATCTCTCTATGAATCAGTTCCCATCTGTAAAATAAGGATAATAATCCTTCTTTTCTCCCACTTCTTGTCTGTTTAATTTGAAGACCCATCTAGGCAAGGACTGTCTTTTACTATGTCCATACACAGCACCTAGCACAGTGGGGCCCTGATTTCAACTGGGCCC
Source organism: Mauremys mutica (assembly GCF_020497125.1). Lineage (NCBI taxonomy): Eukaryota > Metazoa > Chordata > Testudines > Geoemydidae > Mauremys > Mauremys mutica. The sequence continues at coordinate 9,665,450 of NC_059090.1, read as the reverse complement.
TAGGCACTGCTGAAATATAAACAGTAAGAACATAGCCAGTGTTTGTGTGTATTGTAATAAATCTATTATGTCCTGTTTCTCCCGCCTCTCATTAAATGTTCTTCCCCGACCTTGCTAAATGCCTGTAAAATGTTGGTTTTAGTGTAGGAGATTCTGGCACTTCTGCCTAATCCGTGACAACTGATTTTGCTTATGCTGTGAATTCAAAGTTTCCGAAGAGCTTAGCTGCCAGAAGCTCCCATTATGAAGTTTTGTGGCCATATTTTCCAAGGAGCTGAGTAGCCAAAATGCACTCACTGTGCTGACCTCTGTTGAAAATCTGGCCGTGTGTCCAGGGGCTGATCCCTCCTGAAAATTCTGGCCCATGTGGCTTGGTCAAGGTCATAAAGCAATTCGGTGTTAGACTAGTGAATGAAACCCAGAAGTCCTGATTTACAATCCTCTGCACTGAACACTAGGCTAAATATACAAGGTGTAAATGGTCACAGGAAGCAGGCTGTCTCTTAAATGTAGCCACTGGTATGTCCACTTGCTTTGGATCATTCTTGGTGTCTGTGGAACACTGCAAACTGGCATAGAAGCCTTGCTTCAAAGAACAGCATTTCGTTTTAAGCTTTATCGGCTGCTGCTGCTGCAGCTTCCTTGGTAGGGTGTTAAATCATTTCTCCACTACAGGGCTGATGTGAGGGTAATACTAAGCAGACTCTGCAGCAGCACCATATGGATTGCTTTTGCCCTTGAACAGTAACAGGCTTCTGTTTTAATCAAATATAATTCAGCACCAGCCTTAGTAAATAGCATTATGTGCTAATATGTGGCAATTTTTTGTAATGGGGTTTTGGAGAGTTAGTAATGAAGTGCCCGGGCCCTGGGATTTCCAGCAGGGAGAGCAGAGAAGGAAGCTGTTTTAAAAGACAATGGGGAATCATCTCCCATTTCCCCCTCCTGCTTTTTTCTGCTGGTTGGTATAGATGAACAATTCCCAAATGTCTGCTTTTGAATGACAAGCACAGCCTATTTTAGAGTCTGAAAGTGGATGTGTCTAGAAATGAGGGAAGAGAGGGTTCTCATTTAAAGGTGAGTTTAGTGATTCTGAAATGTGTTGTATTATCACCCCTGAAGGATGGCATGGTGATGGGTACTGTAAAAGGACCAGAACAAACAGATGTGGTCTTTTCATGCTTCATTAGCAATAAGGAATGCAGCAGACAGGCAGAGTTGTAGGAAAGAGATCTGGACTGAGTATGCACAGAGAGAGAAACCTGTGTTTATCCAGTAGCAGCCTGACTACCAAACTAGGTTCCTCCTGAAACCTGACCCTCTTTTTCACACAGTCAACCTGTGGAACTCGTTGCCAGGGAGTTGTGAAGGCTAAAAGTATAACTGGGTTCAGAAAAGAATTAGATAAGTTCATGGAGGATAGATCCATCAGTGGCTATTAGCCAAAATGGTCAGGGATGCAACCCCATGCTCTGGGTGTCCCTAAGCCTGTGACTGCCAGATGCTGGGGCTGGATGACCAGGGATGGATCACTCAATAGTTGCCCTGTTCTGTATATTCCCTCTCAAGTATCTGGCATTAGCCACTGCCAGAGGACAGGATAGTGGGATAGATGGACCATTGGTCAGACCCACTCTGGCCATTCTTATGGTCTCCAGTCCCACTCATCATACCACAGTGCATTCATTGAAAGAGTACAGCCTAGGGAGGCTTCCCTGCAGCACCGTATGTCTGTGACACCAATTTTTCAGTGTTCTACAATAATGGTGCAGCACAATGCAATTTACAGTTGTATTTCCCTTGGGAGTAGTCCCATTAGTGTGTCACACTGGGTGAATGGAGTATTGTTGGATGCTGACCTGGCTGGAGCACCTACAGAGGTCAGAGGAGGATTGACAGCAAGGGTGACATTTGTGATAGTAGTTCTTGAGGGTTTCTCATTTTGATGTCATTGAAGTAGTTTGGATTCAGCTAACTTTGCACATGAGCCTGCAAGCACTCTGACCCCAGTTCAAAAAAGAATTTAAGTATCTGCTTAACTTTAATCACTCAGGCTTAAGTGCTTTGCTTCATCAGTGGATGCTTTGCTTCATCAGGGCCTCAGAACACAGATGTCCTGCTGATCTCCTGGAGCTTTCTCAATGGGAACTCTGTGTCTAGAATGTTTGCAGGATCAGACTCTTGCTGATATGAGTCAAGAACAGCAAAATGTAGCACCAAACCCTTCCAGCATTTCTGCATTAAAGTCCCTCTGTGTCTCTTCAGGCCTGTCATTCAGGAGCATAGAGACACCACTCTTGAGAAGCTGGTGAAGTGGGCAGTGAAGGAGGTGGAGGAGGACAAAGTTGAAACAAATACATCAAGAGTTTTGGAGGGATGTAAGCCAACCTGGGACTGATATGGGTTAGGAAAAACTTTCCACATGGGCAGGTTATCCCATAAGTGCCTGCTGTGTGTTTATTTGCACCTTCCTTTGAAGCAGCTGATACTAGCCACTGTCAGAGCATCCTGCAGTAGATGAACCATTGGTCTGATCCAATATGGCAGGCCTCATGTTCTTATACTAATAAATGATAGCCTTAGATTTTCAGCGGTTTTGTACTATACATCCATAACCATATTTCCTCACTGCTAGCATCAATTAAGTGAAAATGCATTGTTTTTAAAAAAAACATTAAAAGCCAAGTTTGCAAAAGTTTGGGTGATTCAATTTTATGGGGCCCACATTTAGACACCTACAACCTGATTTTCAGAGTTACTGAGCATTCAGCTGCACTGATTTCAGTTGGAGTTGTGGGTACTAAGCATCTCTGATAATCAAGCTCCTTGTGTATGAGGTTGGGCCTTCCAAATTAGTAGACATGCTTGAAAATTCTGTGCCTCACCTTCACCATTAGTAATAATTGCCTCTCTCACAAGGGCTGTTGTGAAACTCGATTATTGGATGTTTATAAGATGTTTAGAGATTCCTGGATGGAAGATGCTATAAGAAGGATAAGAATTATTATTAAGATCCAAATAGTGCCTGAATTGCTGCTGTTTTCCCACAGAAATGAAGGATGACTCTAATAAAACTGAATTTAACCGAGAGCTCCAGAAGCAGATTTTCCCCCACGGGCTTTAACTGTAATATCGTACAATGTTTCATTTTCATTATGAAGCAGTATTGATTTATTTTTTAAATCAGGTCTGTCAGTTAGCATTGAGACAGCAGAGCAACTTGTACACAGGGAGCTTGTTATAGTGAGCAGCCAATCTCAGCACTAAAGAGCAAAACAATTTCCAGCCAAAATGAACAACTGAAACCATTTGTTTGAAGTCTTTGACAAATCATCTGCTCTGAGATTTTTTTTACCAGAAAACTGTGTTCTGATTGGGCCAGATCTATATTGATTTACACTACTTTAGGATCAGACCTATTATCTTTATACTGGAGTAACAGTGACTGCATTATTTGGCTGTCTCTGAGACTCCCTAGAGTGGTTGTTGCACTCAGGATCTTGGGTACGTGGAAGGAGTGTGATCAGATTACAGCTCTGCTCATTCTACTGTAGGTAAACATCAATCAGAAAGGTTTCTCAAAGCCAAGTGCCATGGTATGGTCCAGAGAAAAGACCAACTGGTTTATGGCTAATCAAGCAATGTCTTCAGTTGCTGAGAGAAGAGAACAAATGTCTCATTACAGCATTTGTCTCTACAATAGTTGAAGATCATCTGTTAATGTTGGATTCTTGTCTGCTGGACCAGGTGAACCACATCAGTCCGCAGCATAGGACTGAAATGCTGACTGCTTCATATCAGCCTGGAAAACCAGCCTCAGTTCATACCAGTACACAGCAGTCAGATATATTAGGGAGAAAATAATTATTTATTCATACCAGTGGTGCTGGCCTGAAAGTGTGCTCTGACTTACTGGGTGGGGGAATGCATGTTCGGGACACGATCGAGATGCCCTGAACAGCTTTTATAAAGTGTGCAGTCACAAGCTGAAATAACTCCCTACCAGTGCTGCCTACAAGCAAAAGTGGGTGAATGTTGAGGCTCACACTGATTCCCTGGCTAGACGCGCCACATTTGTCTCTGGAGGAACTGGGGGAGTGCTGGTAAGGACTTCCTAGAATAGGTTTAGATAAGAATTAGTATTTGTTTTTGTTAAGTTTATTTTGATGAGTGTTGATCTGTATGTCCTTCTATACAATATGTTCATACAGCTCTGCTGTCTTGTTATATGTGTTTAGTTCATAGTTTTTAATACTTAGAACCAAGAAAAGGTAGTATTGTTAATTTCCCTCACCTTGTGGCTGATGTTTCTGGTGATAATGAACAATAGGCTTAACATGATTGCCTTTAATTCCAACCACTATTGCTTGCGTTAACAGGATCCAGGCGACAACCTAACCCCGAGCACTCTGAGCACTGATGAAATAGCGGCTTAATATGGTGCGAGTGTAAACTACGCAATTTAATTTTACTGTGTATAAATATCACCAACTCCCTTGTTGTGATCTGTCTGTGTGTCTTCAGGAGCCAACAGTGGCACAAATGTATGCTGCTTGTGCTATTGTCCTCACTATATGATAATCAGGAGCTGTTCATGCTATTGTTCATGCTGATAAGCCCTTTGTTTTCAGGGCAGTTGGGACAGGATGTTTAGCTTTTTCTCTTGAGCTTTCTCTTTATTTCTCCATACTGTGAGGCGACAACTCCAGTGTTTCCTGTCATTGCAGCAGCCCACAGCCCTGTCACTGCAGCAGTCTTTTGTACTGGAAATGCAAATCACACCAATTTGCTGAAATTTTGCTGCAAGCAAAATGAGAGAACTGTTATCCAGGGTCATTTTCTGTTACAAAAAGCTCCCCCTCTGCAGTCTGTTTAATCCCTAAGGGTTCCAATGCATGCAATTGTCACTCTTTTAAAGGGCAAAAGTCACAGGACCCTTGGTCATTCTTCAGATGACCTTCCTATAAAACACAGCATGGAGCTACAGAGTAATTAACTAAATTACGTGACACTGTAAATAACATACTTTCATGTGGTCTTCAGCATGGTTTCCACCTATGTCATGAGTGGTTGTTTTGATATTCATTACTTTAAGAGAACAGGCGTCTTATGTTTTGCTTTCAGCTAATCAGCTGATACAATAGATGGGTGTTGTCTCATATTATTTGCCTCCAATTTGTTTGCACTATATAGTCAGCAATTACAATCAGTTTTACAGTTTTATTATGGTCTCTATTAAAACTGGAGATGGCCCAGGCTAAATGCTCCTGTACTTTACAGTATTTCAGATCTGAATCCAAAGTTTCGTCCCCTTTCTAATTAGAATTAACAAGTTACTTTTATTTCATTCATGAGAGAGCTGGAATTCTCTTATTTCTAAAGCTGGTTGGCTGGGAATTTTTTTGAAATCTGGTGTTTATGTTGTATGGATAAATAGTTCTTGGTTCTTTTCATAGGACCAGAAATCACTGGGAGTTGTTTTCACTGACTACAGTCAAGTCCATATGCAACTATATTTTATCGTTCCTTACACAGCCCCATATGTACCAAATACATTTCACAGTAATGTGAGACCTGGGACTAACAGCTCTGTTTGCTCCATTGAGATTTCTTTGAAGAACTATCTCTACCTGGGAATGGGTTTTCAGAGCTCTCCCTGTGTTTGAAATAATGTTGCAAACTCTTCAGGATGGAAAAATCTATACATGGCCCACACTAGAACTGAGGACAGATTTCTTTGATTTTAAGCTCCCCTCTAGGTCATTTTATTACTTAATATAAATAATTAGAGGGGGTGTTCTGGCTAGCAGTTCAGTACCAAATTATCCATTGTTGTAAATGAGCAACACACAACTGAAGTCAACAGAGCTCCTCCCATTTACATCAGCAGGGAATTTGGCCTGCAATGTTTAGAAATGGTTCTATTCTCATTAGTATGGCTTTCACATATGTAGCAGGAGGTTGTAAGGGGAGAAGATGGGGGTAGTAGTGTAAATATCTTTGTGTTAATAATAATGGAGATATACCAATCTCCTAGAACTGGAAGGGACCCTGAAGGGTCATCGAGTCCAGCCCCCTGCCTTCACTAGCAGGACCAAGTACTGATTTTGCCCCAGATCCCTAAGTGGCCCTCTCAAGGATTGAATTCACAATCCTGGGTTTAGCAGGCCAATGCTCAAACCACTGAGCTATCCCTCCCCCTTGAAAAGGTGTTAACTGATACAATGCTGTTATTACCATAGGCACCGACTCCATGAGTGCTCCAGGATTGGAGCACCCACGGGAAAAAAATAGTGGGTGTTCAGCACCCACTGGCAGCCCCACCCAGCAGCCCACAGATCCTTCCCCTCCCCTCCAGCGCCTCCCACCCGCTGGCGGCCCTGCCGATCAGCTCCTCCCAGTACCTCCCGCTCACCACAGTCAGCTGTTCAGCAGCATGCAGGAGGCATTGGGGGGAGGAGCAGGGGCAGGAAGAGGCAAGGGGAGAGGGTGGGAAGATGTGGGGTGGGGGTAGGGGTGAGGCTTGAGAAAAGGAGTTGAGTAGGGGCGGGGCCTGGGGCAGAGCGGGGCTCCAGCACCCCCAGGAAAATCCCAAAGTCGGTGCCTCTGGTTACTGCTATTAGAGAGGCAGTGAATACGACCCTGGGTTGGTACTCAGGAGACCTGGATTGGCCGTTGACCTGCCATTTGACCTTGGGCAAGTCACTTCACCTTTCTGCTTGTTTCCCCACCTGCTTTCAGTGTCTTCTCTATTTAGATTGTAAGTCAAATTTTGACTAAGGCTCCTATGCCATTTAGGTGCTTTTGAAAACTCTACAAGGAAAGCAGCAAAGAATCCTGTGGCACCTTATAGACTAACAGACGTTTTGCAGCATGAGCAAAACGTCTGTTAGTCTATAAGGTGCCACAGGATTCTTTGCTGCTTCTACAGAACCAGACTAACACGGCTACCCCTCTGATACTCTACAAGGAAAGGACTCTCTCTCACCATGTTTGTGTAGTGCCTAGCACAATGGGGCCCCGATATTGGTTGTGTCCTCTAACTGTTACTATAATACAAATAAACAAATAATCCTCATTTGCAGTCTTTGAACATAATGACTTGTGAACCACGTACACTTATGAATCCTGTAGTTTAGTGAACTTCATCCCAGTTACAATTTATTATGAGTTTATTTGTAGTACATATTATTTAACATTTTATATTGTGATTGCACCCAGAGCCTACCCAGATCAGGGCCTAATTGTTCCGAGTGCTGTACAAACATATCAACAACAGTTTCTACACCAAAGAGCTTGTGTTTACTGTCTTTTTATTAGATTTCACAAAGGCAAGTAATATATTTTGAAAGATAAATATTTATTTGACTTGGGATCATGTTTTACTTTGTTTTATGGATGAAATAATAAAAATCCCGGACTAAATTCTCCCCTGGTGTAAAACTCCATCGATTTCAATAGACTTTAACACCACAGCTGAATTAATATGACCTATATTTCATGGCCTGTATTTTTCTTGCAAAAATGTGTTGGGAATCTGAGCCCCGCAGTCTCTGGCTTATTCTTTAAGAATCTTATATTTCACACCTGCATGAAAGGCAGCTAATCATTTCCTGAAGAGAAACTGCAGTCTCATTTTCTTTCTTACATTACCATGATGAAATGTCAGCTCATCAATAGGTTTGCTCTGCAGCAGATGTCTGATAATAATTACTGTTGTCATAGGGTGTTTGGTGTTTACCCAGATTGTCTAGTCAGCCTCTCACAGAGTTAACCGATTCACATCACGATATAATTGCACGGCAACAGCAAATCTGGGATAGAATGACCACTGACGTTTCTTAGCACTAGATGACAGTGACATTTCAGATAACCTTTTCTGAAAGTTCTTGTTTAAACTGAATCCTGCTGTCATGATATTGCTGTACAATAAATCTGGTTTTCTTTTTATAATTTCCTTCTTCCCCTTTACTCCAGGACATAAAAATTCCTTTTCTTACCGCAACAGTATTGCCTCCAGGATAAACTGCAAACCAAGTAGTGAATTTGTTGTAAGGCTATCTCTTGACCTCGTGATCTGCAATGATGAGCTTTTCAACCTTATATAATTCAACTGGATCTGATATTTGGCAATGCTATAAACCAGTTAAGACTTAGAGTCCATTCTCACTTGCCCAGGAAGCAGTTCATTCATTCAACCTAATCATAATTACAATCTTTCCTGTTGTAACATTTCAGAATGGAAGTTGGTTTGAAACATGACTTTGCTATGAAAGGGTTCCTGGACAATAGCTTGTAAGGCCACGTTTCTGAACATGAGAGTGGTTGTTATTTTCAAGGTTGGAATATTTTTTTCTTTCCTTTTATTCTCTTTTAGAATAAAACATTCTGTGTCCTTTCAAAGGTTCCTGTTTATGGCACAACTAGAGCATGGTGGTATTCTCCAGAGTTCTGGCATCGACGATCTGATTATCACTCGGGTTTAAAACAGCCTCTTTCAAACTGAAAATGTTCACTGATTTTTTTGATGTGTCAGTTCCCGTTGGCACAAGGATGCTATCTTAGCCCCCTCAATCTTCCAGTCTTCTCATGTGGGCATGTTTCTTTCTGTGTGTGGGTCTAATGTTATGTAGATTAGCCAAGTAGAATTGCAATTTTGAGATAAACATCTAAAAAATGGAACCCATGGACTGCATCCCACAAACCTTTACTCGCATGATCAGTCCTGTGGATTCATTTGGAGCTAGTAGATGGAGTAAAGCTTTGCACCATCTGCAAGACTTGACTGTAATTACAGTATTTCCTTCTTCAACAGCAAAACTCCCTCTCCCTGGGTATTAAGATCTCTAGGGCTACGCCCACTCTCTCTTGTTAATTGCCTTTATCAGTTTGATTTTCCCCTTAATGTTTGTTCAGTGCTGGCGAAAAGTGCCAGATTGACAGGCCTGGCTGCATCTCATGTGACACGCATTTGACAGTCCTCCCACAGAATGCTGCATCTTGATTGAGATGCCATGCATCTGGCCAAGCTGCTGGAAGGCTGTGGGCATTTGCCTGCAATTGCACCTTTTGGACACTGGAGGCTGCAGTGGCATCTGCTGAGCAGGCAGCCATGTGCCACCAGGAAGTGGCAGTCGTGAGATTGGAGCAGTGGCGGAAGGTGGAGGGCCTGATATGAGCCCTGGGCTCCGTTTCTGCAGGCAGCTGCTCCAGCCACCACTCTCACTCATCCCCAGGATCCCCCAGCACCAGGGCCGGTGCAAGGATGTTTCGTGCCCTAGGCGAAACTTCCACCTTGCGCCCTCCCCCCTGCCCCCACGCCGCTGCCCTGAGGCGCCCCCCCCCTTGTGGCAGCTCCCCACGCTCTGCTCTGAGGCACCCCTCCCCCCGCCCCAGCTCATCCCTGCTCCGTGCACGAGCACCCCGAGCACGCCGTGGCCTCTTCACTGCTCCCGCCTCCCAGGCTTGCGGTGCCTAAGCTGATTGGCGCCGCAAGCCTGGGAGGCGGGAGAAGTGAAGCGACCACGGCGTGCTCGGGGAGGAGGCGGGGCAAGGATGAGCTGGGGCGGGGAGTCCCCCTGCGTGCCGCCCCCCCTTACTTGCTGCAGGCAGCCCTCCCCACGCTCCCCTGCCCCAGCTCCCTCCGCCTAAATGCCGGCGGCGACCAGGGCGGCTGAAGATCCGGCTGCCATGGTCGCTGCTGAAGAAAATGGCACCCCCCAAATGCCAGCGCCCTAGGCGACCTAGGCGGTTGCCTAAATGGTTGTACCGGCCCTGCCCAGCATGCTTCAGAAGCCCCCATTAACCCCAGCGCCCTCTACTCCCCAGTGACACAACAGGCAGGCAGAGTTGTAGAAAGCAGCTCTATTAATCCCACACTGGCCAATGTTACTTGATGAGGTTCTATTGCTCATCTAGCAGCAACCCAGCCATGGCTTGTATTCCTGAGCCCTGGTTCCTGCCAATCAGTCCCTTTTGAAATGTGACTGTCCTCCATTTCCACTCACTATACCACACTGGGGACTAAAATCTTCCTTTTATGCACAGAACAGTAGTCCTCTGACAATCACTGGTCCCAGGGCTGTGCTGGTATAAGTGATGACATGTATACATAAAAAATGCTTTAACTGACTAATTTACACCATATAAATTAAGGTTGCTGTCATTTTAAATACAACCACCCATGTTGATTTTATGGCCATTCAAATTTAAGAGTGAACTTCAAAAATACTAAGCTCAGCAAGGGGGAAATATTTTCTAACTACCCATGAGGGTTGAACGAGGCTCACTACAAAACAATAGTGGGTCAACAACTATTTTAGAAAGTATGATGAAGCCGTTGTATTTCTAAAATCTGATGTATAGGCCTGGGCATTAGCTAGCATTTTGTTGGAGAAGGAAGGGTGCTGTTATATATTGTGGCTTCTTCCGGATATGCTGGGTAGCTTTTGAAGAGCATGTTCCCATCTGTTTACAGTACACTATCAGAAGATCATTCACCGGGACATCAAGCCTTCCAACCTGCTCTTGGGAGACGATGGGCATGTCAAAATAGCTGATTTTGGAGTCAGTAATCAGTTTGAAGGGAATGATGCCCAGCTTTCCAGTACTGCCGGGACACCAGCCTTCATGGCTCCAGAGGCGATTTCAGATTCTGGCAAAAGCTTCAGTGGAAAGGTAAGTCTTCGATCACCACTAATTAGTCTGAGTTTTAGGACCTGGGGAACATGAAAAGAAGGATGGTATCCAAACCATCCTCATTGGTGTCTCTCTGTTCACAGGCCAGGTAAAATAAAGAAGAATTTTTCTTTTATTATTGAGTCAAATCCTGAGGTCCTAACTCTGTTTTACTCAAGACAAAACTCCCGTAGACGCCAATGGGAGTTTTGCCTGAATGAGGCTTCAGGTTTTGACCCATTATTATTTGTCTAGGTCAGATTTCTGCCAGTCTTCCTCATGTTAAGTTGTGTCTTCCTCCGCAAGTAGTCTGATTGAAATGAATGGGATTGTTTGTACAGTGAGGAACTACTGGATGTGATTAAGGCTGGCAGAATCTGGCCAATATCGGTCAAAGTGTGCTAGGTGGTTTGCAGACTTCTTTGTGTGCATATAGCAATGTATCTATCTAATTACATTGGTCAGTAGCTATAAAATTAGATTCCTAATGAAAAAGAGTTTATTTTTATGTTTGAGAAAATAGCTGTCTGATCTAAAATGTATCTGGCTGTTGGATCTAATTTACTAAGTGCAATTGCTTTCTTTCAGGCACTTGATGTATGGGCCATGGGAATTACTTTGTATTGCTTTGTATATGGGAAGGTAAGGTGACTGTAGAACAATTGAATTTTAAATAGGAGCCGCGGCTTGGTTAGCATTAGTCTGATTTTCCCACAAATAGGTGAAAAATAATAAACAGAGAGCTTGAATCTGCAAGCTCTAATTCTCCCAAATAGTCCTAATGAAGTCAGTGGGTGAATAAGGGTGGCATCCATGCATAAGAATTCACAGGTCTGCCCCATAGCTTACATCAGTGCCCAGATCGGCACCAGTGGTAATAATAGTGACATTCTTTTTTCCCCAAATATTTCCTGGATTTAGAAACAAATCAGGCAAAACGTGGAGTGAAGCATGAGTTTGATACAAAAGCTGCTCTAAAGTACTTTAAATGATCCAGATAGTGTGCCGTCCGTCAGCTGATAAACACGGCAGACCTGTGCAGGTTATGGTAACTTGCTGTGTGAGCAAAAAAACAATTATGGTTTTGTAGGATCCTCCCAAGGCCATGCAGGGCCCCACAAATCACACTGCACAGTTCCAAGGCTTTTTAGCTGATGTGGCTATAATTGATGGGGGTAAAATGTAAAGGAAGAAGTCATTTTGTTACGGTTGTGATATGGTTTAACTAATTCAGGATATTTTATTAGTTATGATAACTGCGCACTGGGCTAGTTCTAAAATAAATTATTTGCACCAAATCCTGAAGACAGTGGAATCTCTCAGAATTATGTCCCCTGGTGATATCATTTCCCCATGTGTTATGGCATGGAGAAGACTGGAAGAGGTAAGGTAAATAAAACCAATGAACTGTTCTGTTCCAAGAAACCCCCCTACAGCTGGCCTTGTAGTAAATACTGTGCACTCATTTCCCTTCATTTTATAACTCGCCTTGGCTGGGCAGTTCAGGGGACAAGGCCAGAAAACCATCCCCTATCCCACCAGAAGCAGGTGCTCATGCTACTGTCTTGGGACCAGCTGTAAGGAGCACTGCTGAATGCGCTGCCCCATACACTGCCCTTGAGATATGCTGCAAGCAGAGTGTCTCAAGTAAAGGCCAGTTGTCACAACAGCTCCGCTCCTGCCCACCTGCCCATGTTGCTCAGATAGGAAGAGCCAGAATTTAGGCATATATCAATCAACTGGAAAAAGTTACATTTGAAACAAATGTGCATTGAGCTCATGTATCTGAATTTAGCATAGAAAATTTAAAAAGTGATTGAAGAAGACTATTTTAAGCATCATGTAGGTGGTTAGTGCCCAAGAGATGTAAAGCTGTTCTATGAAGCATTTTTAAATCTGTTTAAGATCCTAGATTGTGAACAGAGTCTCCCAAGTAAATGTCATCCTTAAAAATTAATATATTTGAAAGCTGGGTCCTGCTTCGCTTACCTGTGAAGACTTGAAGCTCAAGATTCTGTTTCACCTGCAAAAGTCAATGACATTGCAAGCAGACAATACAGTCAGGGGGAGTCAGTGATCTGACTAGCTGTCATAGAAGGCCCCAGAACTATGAACTGACATCACAGCAGGCAACTAAAGAAGGAAGCAATTTTCCATGTATCATATAAAAATACACCCATGTATTCTGTTGAGTGGAATTCGCCTACTTGTGGAGGCTCCATACAAGGTCCTCCTGACCAAAAATCCCCATGGTAGCCCTGCATGGCACTGGCTGACAGAGCAACACCACTTGGGGACTACACCCCTGTGTGTGTGCTGTGAATGAGGGTTTCCCACCGGCTCCAGATAAACTGGTATATAGGAGAGCATTGAGGGGAGAGGGGTAAGAATGGAACCATTGGATCTGTGCTTACACAAATCCAGTAACTGTTGTCTAGAAGTCTAAAGCAGCAGCAGACACATTCCATAGACTGGAATAGGGGCTACGTGGTAACCCGCAGCGTTCGTGCAAGTTGCATGTGTGTAGGGTGGGGTTGGATTCCATCCTCTGGCCTTGGGTAATTTTCTTGCTTCATCTTTGTTCTCAGACAGGTGAATCTCCACTATTCATTTTGGAGATGAATTTCTTACTTACCTTTTGTATGGTAAACAATAATACCTAGCACTTATACAGAGTTTTTCATCAGATCTTAAAGTGCTTTACAAAGAAGGGTAGTATTGTTACCCCCATTTTACAGATGGGTAAACTGAGGCACAGAGACACAAAGTGACTTGCCCATGGTCACCCAGCAGGTCAATGGCAGGGTCCAGAATAGAACCCATATCTCTTGTCTCTCACTCCAGTGCTGCATTCACTGGGCAACCCTGGTCTTTTAAAATCTCTGCCTTTAACTTTTTAACTCTGCTTGTGAGAGGTGGGAAGATTTTACTAACATACCCTGCATGTATCTTCCGGGTCAAATTCAGAAGAACCATGTAACAAAAGTATATCTGAATGGCAATTGCTAAACACTTGAGATGCCTAACAGCTGGAAAACCATTGCTTTGTTTTGTTAGTGCCCTTTTATAGATGAATACATTCTGTCTCTCCATAACAAGATCAAGAACAAGGCGGTGGAGTTCCCAGAAGAGTAAGTAAACTTTACTGCACTATTGTAAAATAAAGTGCAGTCTGCAATGTTATTAACTGTGCAACATACATGATAACAGGTGGCTATTGTGCTGACGCTGTGTGGAGTTTTATGTGTGTATTTGTTCTGAGGTTTCCTATCTGTGTATCCTATGGCCCCCATTATTGTAGTATCTTATTGTGTATTTAATATAAATATGTATTTGTATAAATCTTTAATGTATTTATCTCCACACCCTTGTGAGGTAGGGAAGTGCTGTTGTCCCTATTTTATAGATGGGAAACTGAGGCCTGAGACTAGGTGACTTGCCCAAGGTCACACAGGAAGTTTGTGGACTTGAATCCTGGGTCTCTGCAATCTAGCTCTCTAACCACTGAACTATCTTTCCTTTCCAGCTGAGCTAGCCTCCCTCTGGAGGCTTTGGGGATGTTGTTCAAGTTGTGTTGTCTCTTTTCTTTTTTTCTTTTGCTTGGTCTACACTCTATTGTTTGTAAAAGTGAGAAATTCCATGGGCCAAATTCTAGCCATAAATGAACACGTGCAGTTTTCACTGAAGTCAGCTGAAGCTGGGTGCAACATATGTGAAGATAGAATTTTGGCCCTAAGTGACTAAACAAGGTTTTCCGATACTTGACTAAGGGCTGGTAGTGCCCGAGGTATCAGCATAGTGTAAAATTATTTAGTTATTTATTTATTTGGGTTTTTACAAAGTCTAACAAAAGAATACCCCTCCAATGCTCAGAGCACCCTTAATCTTAAAAAATGCACTATAAAACAAACAGACAGATCCGTTACCCAAGATCAGCTCAGATAACTTAATGACAACATATATATTATAACAGACTCAAACCAACCCCAATACAATCCCTAGAGCACCAGCCCTGTCCAACACCCGTCTCACAGACAAGAGAAGAAAGGTGGGCCTTGCAGCATGTCCTGAATGCAGAAAAACTCGGGCTGTTGTGAATCTTAGGAAGAAGCATATTCCAAAGGTTTGGAGTGAATGGGGAATGCTCTGGAATCTGCCCTCTCGGTTATAGCCAAGGGGCTTCAGCTCAGGTGCCTCCGCTAACCAGAGTGTGGTACTACGTGCAGTGTTCACAGATTTTGCTGAAGAAAGATATTTATTCAAGTCCAAATCCAGCAGTTCAGTATCCTCATCACTTATGATAAGCTAATAGCATTAGCATGAAGTGAGTGGTTTTAGTGAATAGCTGTAATTCAGTGATGGAGGCTACCAGTACATGGTGCCATGAGTTCCATAAGGATTGTGTATAGAGAAGAGGACTCTAGAAGAAATGGAGGGATAATCAGAAGGAAGCTGCTGGAAGCATATATGGCTGCAATCTATCTGTGAAACCTGCCGTTGTAGCAGAATTCTTCATCTCAATCCTTGTATTCTAGTGGAGCGCTGCAGGGTTAAGATATTCTACTAACTCGGCCTGCTAAGAAGGCAGGATAAATAGAGACACACCAGAGATGCAGTAGTCTCACCAATTGATTAGAAACTGCAGTCTGCCTCTTTGGCAGTGCCCAGAAAGTATCACAAGCCCTGGCATCCGTAATGGTTTTCATAGTCCCTTTTTTATCACAGCTTAAGATCTAGGACTCTGTGACCAATGAACCTAACGCTTAATGCAACTAAATAGTAGTAAGGGAAAATAAATTGACTTAAGACTATATTAAAGAAGTCAATAGTTCAAGAGGCTGGAAGAACAGAGAAACCCATGGAAGCCAAATCCAGCAGGACAATAGCATCAGTCTAGAGGAATGTTTTCCAAGATGGGAATTTCACCCTGCAATAGTGGGTGGGCCACAAAAGTTCTGTTATGCGCAATAGTACAGTGAAATAGTGACATCTACAGCTGTCCTGTTGCCTGTGTCCTGTAGTAGTAATGAGAGTCGTTTCATGCCGTTTGTAACTATGGGGTTGGGTTTTTCCCCTCATGGATGCCCATCCAAAAATTTGCTGTACAAATGAGAGTCAATTTAAAAAATAAATAGTTAATAATATATGAGGGGGCTATCAGGAGAGCTCCTGTGAGAGTCATGTTGGTACCAGTGAGTGCAGGATGTTTGGGTATTTTGTTTCTAGGGGAAGAGCAGAGGCAGCATGAACCCAGAAGGCTCACAAGGATGAGTCCCAGGGGATACATGTGAAGGCTCTGTTCTCTTGACCCACAGAAATCAGTTGTTCTATTCCTGTCAGCTTGAACTAGCTAGCTGAAAAGTCTGTCTGCAGATTTATTAGACTCCTGGCTTCTATCAGTAACCCCATTATGATGTAATAAAATCAGTCAAAGCAATATTATTGTACTAGGGCATGTGTGCCAGTGATGTTTCCAGAGACAGACATGAGAAGATCCAAATGAATCATCAAATCTCAATTTCCTAGAATAAAATAAAATAAAATATCAAAACCTCTGATTCTCCCTTAGTTGAAGCAGCACCCTATCTAAGCTACTGCCGAGGGACAGAAAGTATAATTTCTTCCATTTCTTCTCCCTTTGCATGTACTGCAGTGTTGGAATTGAAATGATTGCCAGTTTTACCTCAGATAAATATTATTTTTTTATTATTTATTATTTGTTTTACTGTAGTGCATAGTTTTGGACCAGAACCCCATTGTGCTAGGTGCTGTACAAATATAGAACAAAAAATAAATATGATTACTTCACTGTTGGCTATATTGTCTTCTCCTTCTCTATATTTACTGAGAAAATACCTTTATTACTGCAAATTGTATCAAGTTAGTTATGAACCAGATTGTGAACCTCTTGTGCTCACTGGTAGTTCTTCACACAAGTACTGTGATTTGAGTCAATGGGATTACTTGTGTTAGTAACCACTCACCAGTGTAAGTTTTCCAAGATCTGACCTGAACCAAACCCCCCTACCAAAAAAAAAGTTACTTTCCCCCCTCTCCCTCCCGTAAGAATCAGAATAGTAGTGCCCTCTACGAAAGTCCTGTGATAACAGAGATAATAGAAGTTTGAGTGATATACTTTCATGACCCTGGCTTAGTTTGATGTGGGACACAGTAGAACTGTACTACTGGATAATAATGTAACGCTAGGTCCTTTGATACTTCCTGTGCAGAATATTAATTGGGAATGAGAATTGTGTTGGAGGATAATGGTTGGCCTTGCAAAGGATGAAACAAAGCTGCTGAAGGGCTGTATGCATGGAAAGCTCTCTTTCAGAATATTCACCTACACTATAATGGATTTTTTACTAAGTCGGTAACTAGGATGTAGCAAGGTTGATCCCACACATGCAACATGATAAACACATGATTCCTAACCATGTGGGTGTTCCTTATTGCAGCACTGAACTTGAATAGTGTTCTGCCTTAGTTCAAACATGAGTAGGGGGGACTAATACTGTGTCTGTTACCTGTTTAACCAGTACTGCTGTCTCCCACAGGCTTGATTATTCACAGCCTTTCATCTTGCATAGTCACATACACCTGTGCAAGGTGGGTGTAAAATGCTTTCATTTTTATATTGGTAATATTTCACACTCACTTTACACAGGCTGTAAATGACTACACCGCATGCAAGGCAATAACGAATCAGGCTCCAAGTCTGTGCAGGAGGATATCTCAAAAGTGCAATGCACCATGTGAAAAACAACTTTAAACCCCTGCCCCTGGCACCAGGAACTAAGGCTATATGAAACAGCTGCCTGCATTTTCACAGAATGTACTGATGATGATTGATAATAGAATTCCTTCAACTATGAGAATTACTGGGTAAAATTCTATGACGTGTGTGCTATGAAGAAGTCAGACCGCATGATCATAGTGTTCTTTTTGGCCTTAATGATATTGATCTGTTGATTTCAGGGTTGTGCAGTGTGGCAGATGAATACGAGCCAACCACATTAACACACAGTTGTAGTGGGGAAAATGCTGTTATGTGGTCCATGTTTTCTGTACTCTTGTCAAATGAGTCTATCAGTCCCTGGTTACATTTAACATGGCTCTGTCTGTAGTGTAGACAGGGCTATAAAACATCTGTAAACATGCCTGCCACTTCTCTGCGCTTTCACAGCTTCAGGCCTTCCCTCTGGCTTTTGGATGATGATTCATTTATTTCTCCATTTGCTTTTGGATGAAGTACCCATAGCTGGATTTTTTCCAGCTCAACCCAATACCCAGACAGAGAATTTCTGACCTACTTGCATTAATTAATCCTTCATTTTAGTCAAAATCTAGAGATAAAATTACTTCAGTATTTATAAGTGTGCATGAGGAAATTAAAACTCTAATGAAACATGCTCCTGGTAAAGTACCAGGGTCACACAGCCCGAATTGTAGCCAGATATTCATTATCCAGTGGCGTGAATCATTTTTAAGATGCTAAGGACCTTCTCCTGTGAGGAGCTGAACACCCTCAATTCCCACTTAAATGAGGAAGGGGCCAGATGAAGAGCTTGGCTCCCATTTAGGCACTCAAATAAGGTCCAGGGTATCAAAACTTATCAAATCCCAAAGTGAGCTCCTTTGAGAATCTGCTCACTTGTCTAAGTGCCTAATAGGGAGCTGAACTCTTTTGAAAATCTTGCTCCAATTGTGGGTGCTGAGCCTTTCTGAAAATCTGGCCCTTAGAGTTGAGGACAGTTAGCACATTTCAGATAATCAGGCCCAAGGCATTGCAAATATGGACAGAACTCACTAAGCTAATTCATTCTGTGTTGCCATTGCTGCATGATTTTGGATGGATGTTTGTTTTAACAGAGCTGCGGCAAAGAATTGTTTATGTAGGCAGTCGTGTCTCTGCTCTCTCGGGTCCTGGGCAATTTGCCCATCATCTCTCAGCCATCATATATTTGGGTTAGCAGTCAGTTTACGAGTGACTGTTCCCATCTGTCTCCACAGTAAGTTATTAACATTTAATGGGCTAACTGGGTTGGGCTAAGAAACCGTTTCTTCATTCAGCCATCTCCTTCAGCAATAACTCTTGCTGCATGATTTATTTTGACTTCTCATTGACCTATTCTCCCAGTCTAAAAAAAATCTTGCTGCTCATTAAGATGTTGAGAGATAGTTACTGTGTGTTGATTGCTCTCTAAACTAAATCCATTTATTTGATAAAAATGGTAACAGAGAGATGCATATTAAGCAAGAACTCACTGGACTGATTCCACCTCAGACCTCCCACTAGGGTGACCAGATGCCCCGATTTTATAGGGACTGTCCCGATTTTGGGGTCTTTTTCTTATATAGGCTCCTATTACCCCCCACCCCCTGTCCCGATTTTTCTCATTTGCTGTCTGGTCACCCTACCTCCCACAGAATTAGCACCTATAGGGGCATTTTGGAGTTAATTTATTTTACCATGGCTGCAAAAAACACAAATTTCTGTTTACAGAGGGTCCATTAAAACTCAATCTCTACGAACGATTAAATAAAGAAATGTAACTTTCTGTGCTCCGATATTTCAGCTCCCCTTAGGCCAGAGACAGTGGGGTAAATATTTTCTGTAGATATGCAGCTCTGTTCATATAAATGAGAATCATACATCTAAACTCCTGTGCATTGTGCTAGATATTTAAGAAAATGGATTTAGGCATAATTTCATCTTGGGTTAAGTTACAATTAGCACTAAGTAAAAATTATTCAGGACTAACAGCAAATTGGTAAAGGCATTGTGTCCAGACATCTATTAAGAGTGCAAGAACTACTATGTGTGTGATTCTAATAAGGATCTAAAGTTGACTCATTCTTTTTCTGACCTACAGTGCAATGTTAACAATTCTCACTATTTTGTCATGAGTCTCACAATACTAGGTGTTCTTCCAAGCTTCTGGGAATATGCGAGAATCTCAGTTTACATTTAGAAAAATAAAGACATTTCCAGCTCCCTTAGTTGGGGGGAAAAAAGCTGGAAAACATGAACCCTAATTGCTCCAAGTCCAGAAGGCAATTTAAAAGACCCCAAAGTTGGTATTTAAAATATAAGTCAGTTCATAATTATTTGAGGGCTTGTCTCAATGGTTGTGGTTAGCAATACTGCTGCATGTTTGAATTGTGAGGAAGCTCTGTGCCATGCTTTAGCAATACCTCTGGCTGATTGGGAAACAGTGTTAACGAACTCCAAAGTATCGTGAAATCTTCCATTGAAAAAATTGTCAAGTACGACATGAGTTCTTTTTAGAATGGAGGAGTGAAGGGGAGAAATAGGGAGACTCCATGAGACTCTAAGGGGAGACAAGCAAACATGTTTGTACACATATGTTCCGAACACATGGAAGATATTTTCCCCTTTTTGGTGCACATACTGTCCCTTGGAACTGACATCTCCTCTGACATGGTGCATGGACATGCTGGTGTAAGTGGTGGGCATTTTGTTTAGCATTGACATAGTGAATAGCCGTTGCATGGCCATTTTTCCTTCCTTCCTCTCTCTGTTATTAACTGGGGAATTCAATTAGTTTCAACAGTAACTTACCCAGAACTGCATGAATGTCCCACAGAGCTTGTCTGCAACAAAGACAGCCATGCATTTGCCCTTCCTTATGATTTTTCATTATTTCTGTGTCTGCCTAGAAGTCTTTCTGGCTCCTAGAAAAATATCAGACTAGACCTGATGTCCTTTTTTTTTTTTTTAAATCACATTAATACTGCTTTTGCGCTGACAGATAGTAGGCCTTTTAGAAAGCACCATCTCACCTTTATCTCAGCTACCTACTGTGTTACCAGCCCTGACTGCTTATTTATGACCTGATGACTACTGCTCTCTGCGCCAGTATTAGTGTCTTTTATAGCCCAGATCTTGTTATAAGACTGTCATGGTTTTTCCTTTTCCTGCCCTCTGCCTAAAATTTCATGTGAGTGGCAGTCTAGAAAATGGCAGTATTCAGCTGGTCGTTCCTGTCCCTCCCATTATCTGGGCCTGATTCTCATTTACACTAAGACCCCTTGGCACCACTGTGGTGTTTAAAGAATACCACTTCATGACCTCTTTACACAGCCAGAGCAGTATTAAAGAGCCTCAGTGTAAGTGAGAATCAGGCCCTTTTGTTCTCGCTATTGGTAGCTATCACAGTTACAGGGTTAGCTGTACTTCTGTCCTCTTTCAGGGCTCAGACCTGTGCCTCTCCTGGAGTGAAATGCTACAGTTTTCCTGTTCTAACACCAGGGCCTGGGCTACAGAATCTGTAGCTGAACTAGGGTACCTGCAGTTCCTCTCAGTCTATGATCAGTGGTGAACAGGGATAGGACAGCCTTCTTGAAACAAAAGTGTTGTTTATTTTAACAGTGGAACAAAGCATTTAAAGCAAAAGTATTTTAAAACATGTCTTTCTGACCTAAAGGGTTCCCATCCACTGATGGTAACCTAGGCAGGCCAGTATGTTACTGTGTCTGAGTCTGGTTCCCCAAAACAGCTGCTCCCCAATCTCAATGAATTCCCAGGCATTTACTCCTCTGGTTCAGACCAGTCCTGTAGACTCAGTGGGTGATCAAGCCAGAGTCCTTAGGGCCAATAGTTCTGGCATTGTCTCTTAACAACTCTTAAGTGTTTTCTGAGAAAAGCCATTGTGTCCCTTCCCGTTGTGTTATCTTAAGCCATTGTGTCCCTTCCCGTTGTGTTTTTCCCAACAGTCCCCTTTTAAAGTAAACCAACATATTCATACACTAAACGTCCCAATAACCAGGTCAACATAGTGTTCATAAGTTATTACAGAACAGCTCCAAATCCATCACACTAGTATGTCCCTTAATATGATTTGAATGTAATTTATTTGTATATGGTTGGTTTATTTCCTTTTGCTTTTGAAGAGAAGAGAGAGGGAGGCATTGTGCCTGGTTCTCACCAGCGTTTTTAATCTGTCACGTTCATGAGCAATGAAATGCATTCTCATGGAACGGAAGTGTTTTCCTGGCGTGAAATTGTATATTGCCAAGTTCCAGCTTTGAACAAATATATGCACCACTGAAAATTGTTCATGACAGAAATGCTGACAGAGATCATCAGCTGACTATCATGGTGCTAACACACACTAATGTAATTTTATTTCAGAGCATTGTCATAATAAAAAATTTTTGTTTTTAAAAGTCCTTACCTGTGTTGTTAATATTACTGATCATGCAAACCTTTGCTTTTGAGAGTAATCCATTCAAGGGAACAACTTGCATGAGCAACTACTATTTGTGTGAATAGGGATTTACAGGATTGGGGTCTAAATTACTAAACCCTGGAAAAACTATTTAAAAAATCAAATGTTTTTGCTACCATTTGTGTTGATGGTTTACTTTTTATAAGACCCTTATCTTGGAAATTGAAACTATTTCCCTTCTTTGACCTTTTTCTGGCACAGTTCTGTAGTATTTTGCTTGCAAAAGCTTCAGACAAATCTTAAATTTGAAATCAGTTTTCATCAGCATTTGTGGGAACATTTCAATTAATACAATCTGCAAACTCAACCTGGGATTTGAATATCAAACAGGGCTATTTCTTTCCAACAAGTTGTTGTTAATAATAATGTTTCTGCAAGCTAAATGATGTATTTAGTGTCACCTGTACAACCCCGTTTAAATTGTGCCTGTCGGTTATACCTCATTGTCTCAGATTCTGCCCTCAGAATACCTGTAAAACCCCCAATCTTCAGATATGCCCTTATTTGCTCCTGTACAATCCCTTTGCCTGTAGGCAGAATCTGGTGTACATTATCCTTATTAGTGATCATAAGGCCTAAGAAGAATTGATTTTCACTTCTCAGGCTGAATTTGCGGGCAGTTGGGGGGTGCTGGTGGTGGAATTCTGTACTTGTAAACTGAGCAAATTAACAGAATCTTCCTACGAGAAGCTTTTCACATAACCTTGTCATTTGTCGTTACCTTATTAACCATATATTGGTATTTTCTTTAATCAGGCCACAGATAAGTGAAGAGCTCAAAGAACTGATTGCAAGGATGCTGGATAAAAATCCAGAAACGAGGATAATGGTTCCTGAGATTAAGGTAAATTTGTCATGAATGTTATATTTATTTGGAATTGTTTCATATAGTTTCAGTTGGTTTCATATTTCTTATATTACTTGTAATGTGACAAAACTTACCGGTATTTCTGTTTTGGGGCTATATCAATCAGCATAGCTCAAAGGGTGAGTATATTCACTTTGCTCCATATTTGTATGACTTAAAATCACTCTGATGCTGTTTATTTCTGAGAATATTAATAAAAGGGGATTTTTAATTAAAATTGTACAAAATCTGGATAAAACACTGATAGCATTTCCAACAAACACTTGTGTAGATTGAAACCTCGCTTTTTTACTGAGATTGCTAAGTCCAGTGATCAAACCTGTTTCCTCTAGCAGACATATGTGTTGTGGTGACTGTGAAGCTGAATACTATACATGTAGATACCTGTTGTTCATACCATGCTGGCTGTTGTTACAAATGCAGGAATGGGATCAAGGCATGTAGCATCCATTTCTGTCAACATTACCTTGGTCATTGTTCTGCAAAGCTCATGAATCTAGAGCAGCAAACACCCCCTGATAGAGAAAGATGCTCCATGCTGCTTTGTATATTTTGTTTTACGACTGATACCATGTTCTGCTATCATTAGTCACTGAGAAGTCTCACCTATTTGAAAAGAGTCAGAGGGCTTGTCTGCACTGGCACTTTACGGCACTGCAACTTTCTCGCTCAGGGATGTGAAAAAGAAAAATCCTGAGCGCAGCAAGTTTCAGCACCGTAAAGCACCAGTATAGACAGTGCCCCAGTGCTGGGAGCCACGCCCCTTGTGGAGGTGGGTTTTTTACTCTCCCAGCGCTG
Organism: Mauremys mutica; assembly: GCF_020497125.1. Classification (NCBI taxonomy): domain Eukaryota; kingdom Metazoa; phylum Chordata; order Testudines; family Geoemydidae; genus Mauremys; species Mauremys mutica. The sequence goes on along the minus strand of NC_059090.1, from coordinate 9,641,852 downwards.
CACTGCGACCCACACAGCCACGTTAAAGCGCTGCCACGGCAGCATTTTAGCATTGCCAGTGTAGACTAGCCCAGAGAAACTAAAGTTGAATAAAGCAGGGGTGGGGGTGGATTGACTGTATCTACCCTCTCCTAATTTGCATCTCTGATGTATCACTCTTGTTATTCACAGTTATTTAGGTCTAATTGTTTTGCAAACTCAGTTTGGAATTGCTGTTAACACAAAAAAAATCAAGGAAATTATATGGGGGATACATAAGGAAATTGCTGTTTCTGAACCATGTTGGTGCACGGAATACACTTGTCTCCTAATTGAAATGCTCACATGACTCAGGTATTCCATACTTTTAATAAAAATGATTTCATTTAGGGTTGACTGTGGTGTTTTGCCTCTGAAGAGGGCTGTTATAAGCATGAATAATCATTTTTGGAATACACAATTTAATTAAGTGCCATAAAGAAGCTCTTTGCTGAGCTCTTGAAAAGTGCTCTGGACACCTGCACTAAACTCCCTTTGATGTTCACCGCCTATAAACTTTAGTCTTACTGAATGCTGTGGACTAGTCCCTAGGAGGTAGGCAGGCATTTTTTAAAAGGTTACTGGATGCTGTTCTGATTAACATCCATAGGGCCAGCCCTTGGACAAATACATTGATATCAAAGAGCCCCACTCTAGTACTGTTTGTTTATACTTGAAACCCCTTGTATTATGCAGCACATTAGACCAAAATTATGTACAGGTCTCCCATGCCCTGAACTGATTTACATGGCATTATGGGACAATGCTAATTAATTACAAGATAATCTAATAAGCCATGTGGTTACTAAACTAGAGGAGCAGGGAGCAGCACAAGAAGGTGAAGTGTTCTCTTGGGAGGGGAAGTGGGAGGCCTGCTGGAAGATGCAGGTACATCTGAGGCTCCTAAACCACATAGGAGCCACTCCTGTGACATTTAATTATATGGGAAAGAAGACACATCCTCTGACAAGCTTCTTCCTGCTCCCTTGCAGTCGTCTGTGCCTCATTCCACTGCCTGCATCCTTATCCAACAATGCCCTTGTTTGCAATGTAATCCGCCTCCCCTGATGATCTCCATATGTTTGGCAAACAAGCTGAACAGCTGGAAGGTGGTAGGAGGGTGACTATGGTTTTTTACTGATGTGGTATGAACATCAGTCTGTGTGGCATCTAGGCAAAAAAGGTAAGTTGTGTGGGCAATTGCACAGTCATGTAACCACATCGTGTATAGGGGCCTCTCCGTGACCCTGAAATGTCACATTAGTGATAGGCCAAAATGCTCAGAGTTGGGTACCATATTATATGTTTACCTCAGTGGCCTGATTTCCAGAGATACTGAGCATTTGCCACAGCATCTGAAGTCACTAGTTGCTGAGTGCTCAGCACTTAGGAAAATCAAGCCACTTGTTTAGATGCCTAAATTTAGGCACTCAAGTTTGAGAACAGATTATGGCACTTTTTCTGGGCCTGTGTTGTTAAAGTGTCTATGTATGTGAGAAAGAGCTGCTGTTGATGACTGAGATTTTCATAGGTTTTGGCTGAATTCAGTGGAAATTGAGTACCTAACTCTTTTAGCCTGTTTGAAAATGCCAGCCAATGACAGTTGGTGCTGATGGTCTGTTATGGTCTTATGGTCTCTGTAGAGACACTATGCACAGTCGCTGGAGTGCAGCAGACCCTCTGAGTTAGCCCTCAGCTTGTTGATTCAGCACATTCCAACCTATGTGGAAAATGGAGCCATACCAACTCACAGCTTGTAATAATATTCAGCCCTATATTCATTATTTCCCCATATTAACTAACATCCATACTGTGTGAAGTACAAGGGACAAACACATTTAGGATTCTCTGCAGTGGCTTGTTCACAGCTTTCTTTTTGTCCCTTTTCTATGTAGTTGCATCCCTGGCTAACAAAGTTTGGGGAGGATCCACTGCCTCTGGAGGAAGAGCATTGCACTGTGGTGGAGGTGACTGAGGAGGAGGTGAAGAATTCCGTCAAGACAATCCCAAGCTTGCCAGCTGTAGTAAGTGTAAACAGGAGCTTTCTGAGGTTTTATGTTCTGGGAGATATGTCACTTTCTTTGAGCCATCAGCCTGTGAAGCAGTCTCAACGTGAGGGACAGACAAATTTCCAGTGTATGATGTGTGTGATTTAGCCATTCAAGTCAGTAGGCGTTGTTCATGCCTTTGAGCTGTGCATTTAGGTCAAAAGGTTTACTGGTACCGCAACACACGGGGGGTCTGATCCTGAAGCCATTATCCTTATGACCATTGACATCGGAGGGGCTTCTCAGATAATAGGTGCAGGGCCAAGCTCCCCAGGTGGCCAGCACCAGAGGAAGTGAATGATAGAAGAAATTCAAATTTGGGAAGACTTATTACCAGACACATAAGTAACTCCAGTTCCAACACCACCACTACTACTGGAAAAAGGAAGAGCAGTGAGGGAGAGTAAAGGGTTGTTGGCATTGTTTGCTGTGCAGCCGCCCGTGTATACAGACAAGGTAAGAAGCAGCGCTGCAAATAGCCCAGAAAATCCAGCATAGGACACACTCTGGTAGTTGTTGAGCATATTCTCTTTGGATCAGCAGTAAGGGCCTGATCAAAAGCCCATGACATCAATGAGAGTCTTTTCATTGACTTCAGTGGGCTTAGTACCAGGCTTTAGGTGCCTGTAGCAACTCAGTAGGCACTAGGCACCTCTAGAGATATAGCCCTGAGAACTGGATATCCTATTCTCTTCCCATTTTGAAGGCAATTTAATCATATGGCATTTTCCCTCTAGAAATAAATGTATGAAACCTTTTCCTACAAAATCTTCTATGTGATGGAATAATAAACACACTGCAAAATATTGACCTCCAGGTTTAAAATAAATAATTACAATGGGTAGTTAAGAACTCAGCCTTTCTGCTTTAGGCATTTAAACACTGGGCTCCAGTCTCGGGAGTTGAAAGACTCGCTTCTCGTTTATGAAAGGAAAAGATGAAGTTGTAATGAAAAGGGGACACTTTACTGACTGCAGATTGAGGTTATGCTTAAGTGTGCGTGTGGTGACCAGATGTCCTGGAATTGACATATGAAGTGCAGTATTCCAGACAAATATAGGCCATGGTCCAGAAAAGTCTTCCTGGCATAAAGCTAAATGCCTGCTTTTCAATTATTGAAACAAAATACTGTTAACATAGCCTCACCAATTTAAAAAGCAAAGGGAGGCAAGTGAGGTCTAAAGCCTGGTGGCTTAAGAACTTCCACGCATGTGGGAGGAAAATACTAATACTATCCCATAATTTGGGGAAAAATCCATAGACCAGAGCTACAGCTGGTGTAAATCAGTGTAGCTCCATTGGTGGCTTCAATGGAGCTACATCAATTTACATCCGCTGAGAATCTGGCCCCATGTTTCTCTACTGATTTTAGAATGCAATCACTGAAATATTGCAGAATTTGTGAGCCTACCTCATCACCATGAGCCAGCCACCCTGTCTCTCTTAGGTAAGATTGAACTGTAAAACTTGTTCTAAGGTGGCTTGTGGTTTTTTCCCCAAAGGCAGAGGGTTTCTCTTTTCCTTAAATATTTGTTAAATAGTGAAAGTCAAAATGCCAGCCTGTTTGACAGCCCTGGAAACTTAGGTACTCTGTTTACCCTCGTGCATCTCCACAATATCTAAGGTCTTATACTGTGCTTATAGTGATGGTATCTGATATTCTTCAGGGAATCCTGATACCTAGAAATAGAAATAATAAGATCTGTTAGTAACAGAGATGGCCCAAACTTAAATACCATGCACCTGAATGGAGTTAAGGATTGGGGGCATACAAAATCTGAATCTAAATTTAGTAGCTAATCCCTCTAGGGAGGGATGATTGTGAAAATACCTTCACCCAGCCACTGAGGTGGTGTGGCTATTTACCTCTCCTTATTTGGGACTAGTGATAAAACCACATTCTGACCTTTAATGACTCTCACAACTTCCCTATGAGGTAGATAAGAGAACATTATTATTTCCATTTGACAGATGGGAAAAGATATATAAAGTGGCCAGATCCTCAGCTGGTGTAAATCAACATAAGTTACATTGAAGTAAATGAAGCTAATTCATTTATGCCACCTGAGGATCTGGCCAAAGAGGTTTAAAGTGACTTCCCATGTCACAGAGGGAGTCATTGTCAGAGCTGGAACTACATCTGATGAGCTCTTGGCTCCCAGTCCTGTGCTCAGGCAACCAGCCTGTTCCCTTCCCTCTAGTCAATAGATGTTGACAGTATTCATGTAACTATTTCTAGCAATGCTTTGCAACTTCAGTAGCCAATGGGTCAGCATTTATACCATACAGAAACCTAAGGGCTATTATACAGATCCCTCTAGTTCAGTTTTTAACTGTGAAATGGCATTACAATTTTATTAAATTATTAATGAAGTAATCATTACATTCCTCTGATCTAATGCTTAGAGCTGCATTATAAAGATGATGAAAACTCTGTGCCACCTATCTTCTTTGATCTGTTTTTCCTTCTTCAAAGATTTTAGTGAAAGCCATGCTAAGGAAACGCTCATTCGGAAACCCATTTGAGGTTCAGGCCAGAAGGGAAGAGAGGTCCATGTCTGCTCCAGGAAACCTATTAATGTATGTATATCTACCCCTTCTAGTGCTCAGCCTGAGCTGTATACGTCCGCTTCAGTGAACAAAGTAGTATGGGAGGAATAATGGAAACTGTTTTCAGATAATTTCCTTAGAATTTAAAGGCAAAATTCATGTGGAAATCAGTCAGTGGAAATACACTAGGGATGAATAAGGCCTCAACTGTCATTTGGGGTTGAAGTATAGTGAAATATCCACATTAGAACAAAGTAAACATTTATTTGTATGGATGCAGCTACTTCCATATTTAGGGCCTCATCCTGAGCTGATGTAAATGAATGCAGCTCCGTGGACTTCAGAGGAGTTGCACCCATAGAGCAGCTCAGAATCCATCTTTTTAGCCAGTTTGTTTATAATATACTGTGTGTAGTTTAAACAGTACTCAAACATCAAGCTAGTAAAGTATCCTTTTATGAAATGCAGCTAGGTTATTTAATTCTTACGTAAGTAACCTCTGCTCTGCTGTCCATGAACAACAGAAGTAGGAGGTTTGGAGAAAGAGGCCAGCTGAGTCATCTAGACATTAAAAAATAAAAAACCTGTACAACTAGAAGCTTGCTGATATATTTCAGCTCTGCTCTGGAAATCAGTCACCCATGTAGTCTGTGCAAACTGGCAAACATGCACATCCTGGACTAGAAGCCAGTGAGGGACACCTTTGACATTACGTTATTGGTATTGTGGGAACCAACAAAATGCATCATCTGTAATAAACCAAGTTACAGTACATAGCATATATACAGGGGCATCTCTAGCTTTTTTTGCCTCCCCAAGCATGGCAGGCAGGCTGCCTTCGGCGGCTTGCCTGCAGGAGGTCCTCAGTCCCGCTATTTCGGCGGCTTGCCTGCGGCTTGCCTGCTTCCGCCACACCCGCGGCTTCGGCGTACCTGCCACCGAATTGCCACCGAATCTGCAGGACCGGCGGACCTCCCGCAGGCAAGCTGCCGAAGGCTGCCTAATTGCCGCCCTCGCAGGGACCTGCAGGGCACCCCTCGCGGCTTGCCGCCCCAGGCACGAGCTTGGAGCGCTGGTGCCTGGAGCCGCCGCTGCATATATACATCATGCACAAAACTCAACATCTTCCCTGCTAAACAAACACCACTCTTAGCAAATTCCTAAAGATGCTGATAACATTCTATATATATTAACTAAACTACCTAACTACATCTTTGGCAATACAAATGTAGTCTTTTCGCTCACCAGTGTGTAGGGATTTCAGCAGATTGCTCTCATTAAAGATGAGGAGACTTTAGAGCCCAACCCTGTACTAATGAAGTCAGAAGCAATTTTGCCACTGACTTCAGTTGGAGCAGGATCCAGGTAACGTGCAAATTCCCAGCATGCAATGGAGCCTAGATCAGTTAGGCCTTGTCTGCACTGCCACTTTACAGCGCTGAAACTTTCTCATTCAGGGGTGTAAAAAAACAACCCCCCTGAGAGATGCAAGTTTCAGCACTGTAAAGTGGCAGTGCAGACAGTGCACCAGTTATTCACTTCATGGGGGGTGGGTTTTTTTACAGTGCTGGGAGAGCTGTCTCCCAGCACTGGTGCCGCGACTACATAGCAACACTTTAACGTTGGTAGTGAAGACATACCCTCAGAGTGTTCAGACAATGTTGTGCGATAAAGATTGATCCTCATTAGAACTTCCCATAACACTGGGAAGAACTGATCTTGAGAAAAGGCATTTAACTGTAAGGATTTTTGTTTGCTATTTGAGTCAGGGATATTAGCCAGGGCCTTAGCCTAATTTTAACTCACGGTTCCCTGTATGAGACACACAGGCCAAGTTCCAACTCCCATACGTTTCCTTAATTAGATTTTGCACAACAGAAGGCAGGTCCTGTTTTTGCACACAGGACCTGCCATACACTGTACTAGTCAGATGTCTGGTGCCATCTAGCTGAGTGTCCTATAGCTCTAGCTATCTGCCCAGATCCTTACAACAGAGAGAGAGAATGACTACATTCAATTAGATACTTTTCTCCTTTGTATCCGCCTCCCTTCTCCCATCTACTATGGGAGACTCTGTAAATCTACTTCATGATTAACCAACTGTGGATAATGAACAGCACTCCTAATCCAGAAAGGAAAGAGTTACTGCAGTCATGTTGAATTGAACCTGGATAACAACAGAAGCACTTCTAGCTTTATGACCTTACCTAGAATAGGTTCTTCATATCTTTTTCCCGGGGACCCAATCCTGCGAGGTGCTGAGTGCTTCCTTTTAGGGTTCTGAGCATGCTCAAATCCCATTGAGATTTGGCCTGTAGTGAGTGCAGAGATGTACCATGCTCTCTGATTTCTGCTGCCAGTTTCCTGAAGCTCACTGATTTTCAGTCTACAAACTGACAGTTTCAATCCAGGCTGGCAAGCGAGATATCATCCAAGAGACTGCTCTAGATGATGTGATTGTGAGCATGAAATACAGTCTCAGGGACATGTCAGAAGAGCATTTCAAATGTGGATACTTCATCAGCTTAGCGGGAAGAGCTAATCTTCACTTTATATAACTCTCAGACCATCACCTTCCATTCCTGTTACCCTATGACATTGCTACTGTCACCCTTGTCCACACATAGTTCCTTGCCAGTGAGTCTTTTCACTCTATGATGTTGAGACTTTACTGAGTCTAAAGAAAAATACCAAATAGCTGTCACCCTCCAGAGTATTTAACTCGGGGGAAGCAATGGGTGCTTCTTTTTTTTCTTCAAATCTTATCCTAACTGGTATATTAGGATTTTCTCTTGTTCTCGTAGATATTACTGAGATACATAGAAATAGCCATACTAGATTAGACCAGTGGTCCATTTAGTCTATGTCTGACAGTAATCAGTGCCAAATGTTTAAGAGGAAGGTAGCATAAGAAACCCTTTAGTAGGCAATGATAGAATAAACTACCAGTAGGAGATGTTTCTTCCTGATCTCTTATGCCCTGAAGCATGAGAGTTTATATCCCTTCTAAAAAAATCTTTATCCAATCTATCTGATTTTTTTTAATCTTATTAAGCTTCAGTGACGGGTTGTATACCTCTGTTGTGTCCCTTTTATTTATTTCCTCTCTAAATTGAACAATTCTAGTCTTTTCAGTCTCTTCTTGTATGGAAGCTTTTCTGCGCTTCTAATCATTTTCAACCACCATGTCTGGACTTAGTTTCCTTAATAGCCTCTTGTGTGGCACTGTGTCAAGGGCTGTTTGAAATAAATTATGTCAGCTAGTTCTCATTTATCCACTATTGTGTTGGCTTGCTCAAGGCACTTGATTTACAATAATGAGCCAGTTCACTGATTGAATCAAAGCCAATTTGTGGTTGCTCCAAAGCAAGGAAGTTTATATCTCTTCTTTAAAAAAAAACGTTATCCTATCTATTGTAACCTTTGTGTGTGCAAGTGCTCAACTGTGCTGTCCTCTTACTTAATTGTACCCAATCAGCTTATGTGCTATCATGCAATCAGCATTTCTGGCACCTTCCAGTAATGTTTGATTACCCTAAACTAAGACTTGCAAAAATGGACCTTATGGACCAACATAGGAATGTTTCTAATTAAATCAAGAGACATTGATACATCAAGACAGTATTTCTTACATACAGTGATGTATTTAACACTGTAAACAGATAATTTAAAAGAATATGGATTTTTCTTTTTATACATTGTAAAAGTTAGATCAGTGCACTTGAATGAAAGAGATGTAAGCTGCTTATCTTTCCCTATGTTTTGCTTCATTGCATTTAAGAAAATACAGAAAGCAAGAGGCAAAGCTATTTTATTTCTATGAAGTCTATGAAGTGGGAGTGTTCATTGTAGTAGGTGAATTATGTCCTGATTACACTGAGTACATTTGCAAAGAGAAATTGTGCTAGATATTAAACCCAGGCTTCATGCCATCCATTTACAATGGATGGTTCTGTATAAAATCATCTCCAATAGAAAAGTAAAATAAAATATAAACGTACATGTTATGAATGGTGTCAAGTTAATTGAAATAAATCTAGAACAAATGTAAAGGATAACAAACTTCTAGGCGCTAACAATGTTAAATGACATTGTTACAGTATAAGGGCTTGATATTGCAAAGTCTGGCCCTGATCCCGCAAAGCACAACTTTAAGCACACGAGTAGTCCCACTGAAGTCATATGTTACATATATTTGATTTGAGATCATAGTCATACTCAATGTGCTCTAATTTAAGCATGTGCTTAAATCCTTTGCTGGGTCAAGGCCAGAGTGCTCAGCATCTTGCAGGATTAGTCCAAAGGCAATATTGTGTATGCTGCTTCGGAAGATCACGTTCAGGGACAGTATGTGTCTTCAGAATGGTGGAATAGATTCTCAGCTGGTATAAATCGGAGTAGTTCCATTAACTTTAATGCAGCTATGCCATTGACACCAGCTCAATATTGGGCCCATTTAGTCTTTAAAGCAAGTACACATAATACAGAACAGTAAGGACTAGACTGAGGGAAGGTTATACTGTAAGGTGGCTGATCTGTTATATGCCCGCCACTATCTGCCACCTGTCTTCAGTGCATACAGTATCGGCAATGATGCAGCTCTGTTATCCAGATGGCCTGTGAGCTGCTCTGTATGTCTCATCTGAGCCAATATCCATGTGAGCATTTGGTTTATAAGAAAAACAAAACATGACACTTTCTTCTAATATATCTAAAGTAATTTGTACTCAGTCCTATGTAAGATTCATCTTAGTTATATGGGGATAGCTCTCATTTTAAGAATTTTAACTGTTCAAACTCAATTAGTCTGCAGAAACACAGTCAGTAACTTTGCTGAAAGTACAAATCCTTTTGACAGGACCCACCCTTGATCTTCTAGTCTTGTGAAAAGTGTGATAGGATTGTAAAAGATGCAGGTGTTCAGAATTTGGGCTTTACATCTCATAGAGCAGGCAGTATCCTCAGCGTCAAAGTTCTCCCTACAACCATGTGTGTGTCCAGTGGTGACTGAGAGGGAACGATACCTCCTACTGAATTACCCACGTCAGTTCCTAGGAGCTCTGGGTATTGCTGAGCACACCAGTACCCACTGGACTCAATTCTGCTGTCCTCACTCAAACAAAACTCCCATGAAAGCAACACTGCAGACTTCTGGATTTGGCTCATGTTCCTCAATGGGAATTGAGAGCACTTTGCACGATCTAATAGTGAGCCTCTGGGTGCTGAAAACACACTGGGAAATGAGGTGTAACCTGTGTCACCTTTATTATATTAAAGGTCTCTCTCTTATATTAATGAAGCAAACAAATTTAAAAAAATCCCAACAACACTGTTTTTCCACATCCCTGACTGTACTGTCTTTGAAGTGTGGTAAATCAGTGATTGTAATGTTGCATTTAGTTCCAATTATAGGAAAGAAAATTACTTTCATGTTCCTATATAGGAAAAAAGAAAAGCAATTAGAAAACTTTCCCAATTTCACGTTCAATTTGTGTAATTAGGCTGCTTGTAAAATAGTTGGGGGTTTTCTAAGCCATATGCACTGGGTGCTGCTGAAGTCAACTTGCATCTGCGCCAATGTCAAGAATCTTCCTGCAATAAGCCTTTTGACAGCTGAGTTAGCTTTTCAATATCTGGTGCCTAATTAACATTTCTGAAAAGGGATCTGCCCTTTAGAAAAAGAGAGAAAGATGCCAATTTAACAGCCTACTTATTGGGTTTCTTAGGTTGGAAGCTGCCTGACTTAATTAATTTCTTCACAATCCTTCTGCTACCTGCTCACAATATGCCAAGCTCTATTCTGGGAAATGCTTAGGGAAGAAGATGCAGATCAAAGTTCTTTGCAATAGCAGGAGGCCTTTCATAGCTGTTACAGATTTTGGTCCTTAAATGGCCCTGTTTAAAAATAGTTTTTAAATTCATGGGAAGGGCTTAAATTCTTCACTTTTTGTAAAATTTTGAAAAATCCTTTCCTGTTTGTTATTTATTTCTTTACTTAGATGTCTAGAAATGTTTAAAAGGCACCTAGGCTTAGGTATTTGGCAATATATTACAAGTGAATGGAGCTAAAATGAAGACGGCTGTTTTTAGCAACACTATTTATATAGCTTCTGTGTTTAACTGCTGCTACAGGTCACAAAACACTGTGAGGCTGATCTCCTGGCTCTCACTTTGGTCCCTCCCTACATGCTGCTCCAGTACATAGGCAGCACAGAAAAGGCTGCCATAAGATAGAGCAGCGCTGAAGGCTGCTCTGACTTATGCTGGCGGGAGGGGAAGGGTCATTTTGGTCACAGCAGCAGCTTCCTGGAATCTGAGCAGCTCAAAGGTAGTGTAAAGCCATCTGTAACTCCCCTCTGGGCTGTTCTGTCTGTGCAGCGTCTCTCAGGAGATCTGCACTGAATCTGACCCTTTGGTTTTTTAGATCCTACATGCCCAAACCACTCCCACCGTGGCCCCCCAGCGCCGGACGGGCGGGGGGGGGGCGAGGCCCCAGCCCCAGTGCACCGCAGCCTGAGCACCCCCAGCCCCTGGGTGACGTGGCCACAGCGCACCCAGTCCCGGTGCCGTGGGTGGCCAGGCAGGACGGTCGTCGTGCCCCCAGTCACAGGGCTCCAGGCAGCACGATTGCTGTGCCCCCAGCCCTGGCGCTCCGTGTGGCGCAGTCACTGCACCCACAGCCCCAGGGCTCCGGGCGGCCCCCAGTCCCGGTGCTTGGGTGGCCAGCACTGGGCAGGCAGCGCAGCATGGCCCAGCACCGGCAGCCCCGAGTTGCTGCAGGAGGCACGCTGGCCTGCCGGTGGGGCCACAGTAGGCTGTTTGGGGAGGCAAAACCTCCCTTGCCTACAATACCAACCGCCCATGACTCTCTCCAAAACTCAATTGAGGCACATTGGTGGGGCAGCACGTGCAAGACTTTCCTTGCCAGTGCTGTGCCTATTGTGCTGAGAGAAGATGCCAGCCCCCAGGGCTATCAGTCCAGCACCTTTTACCAAAATTACATTCACTTTTAAAACATATCCTGTTGACACTTGTAGCCAGGATAAAGGCTTCATTGTTGATGGTATTGGCAGGAGACTGGCTGCAGAAAGGATGACAAGTTTACCTTAACCCTTAATTTCACAAAATATGTGTTTAAGGGGTACATCTACACACCAAAAAAACACCCCTGCAGTAAGTCTCAGGGTCTGGGTCAATTGACTTGGGCTCATGGGGTTTGCACTTGGGGCTAAAAATAGCAGTGCAGATGTTTGGGCTCAGGCTGGAGTCTGGGCTCTGAGAATGATGGGGAGGGTCTTGGAGCCCAGGCACCAGCCTGAGCCCAAGCGTGTACACGTTGTCAATGGAAAATCCTGTCCAAGTAAATTTCACACTAATATATTTTTCATTGCAAAGGAAGGATGTGTGCTTTTATTGAAAGCAATGGCTCATATTGTGGCAAGGGTAAGCAGTATTATAGTCTAACTAATGGTTTATAGAATAACTTGGGCACAGAATTTCACAACATCTTGTTAATCTAGGAGCATCAGTGCAGAAGCACCTGTCATCTGCTCAATGGTTTATGTGCCTAACTCCTGCTCAACTTGTGTCCTTTGGCAATTAATAACACTACATGTTCATAAGACCTCTACATGCTAGGGACACAGACCCGTATGCTGCTGAACACCCTCAACTCCCACTGATTTCAGTAGGTGTTGATGGCACTGAACACCTTGCTGGAAGCAATTGGCACCCTGCAGGATCAGTTTCTGTTAGCACAGGTGATTACTTCAGTATGCACAGCACTATGGGTGACAGCATTAACTGTCATGTTTTTTATTTGGTCTTTAGCCTTAGTAAACATTGCTGACTAATACCCCATCCTCTATTTAATTTCATTCCCTTAATATTCAGAAACGTGCTCATTTGCCTTTTACCAGCATCTTCTTTACCATTTTCTTCCTTTATCTCATTGTTTGCCCTTAGGGACAGGTTCCTCTTAAGCTCATCTGTATATTTGCATCCATCTTTAAGGTAACTGTGTGTTTGTGTTTCCCCTGGGTGTAGTAGAATTATAAGTCCTCTCCTCAGTTGTCATGCTTTCTGTGTTATTGAGAACATAAAATTCCATCCTTCGTATAGGAGCAGTTTTGTTACACTAGTTATGTGGTTTGTTACAGTATTTGTGTGTGTGTGACACTAACATTCATTCTCCAAGTTACTTGGGGTTTTTCTTGGTCATGTTTCCTCACTCTTCTTTTTTTTCTTTTGGGAAGGATGGGAGAGGGAGACTTGGTGAGTTTTAGCAGAGATGGGGCTCAATCCAAAACCCTAGATCCAATACCCACAAAATTTGGGAATCTGGATCTGAACTTGCAGCTCAGGCCCATCTCTAGTATTTAGAACTTATGAAAGATTAATAGATGTGGCTACAACCAAATATGCAGCAGGCAATTCTACCATTACCTCTACTCTTCAAGTTTCTGGGTCTCTGCTGTGATGATTCTGGGGGATGAGTTGGACTTTGCTGTGATGAGTTGGGGATTGGTCCTGCTTTGAGCAGGCAGTTGGACTAGATACCTCCTGAGGTCCCTTCCAACCCTGATATTCTATGATTTTATGACTGATATGGACAAAACCTCTTAGTCTACATTTCAGCATTCCTCATATCCATCAGGACTTAAGCAGACAGCATGCATATTTTGCAACAGATTCCACAGATCTGTCCACAAAGTATGCTGTCCAATTTAAAACAACAACAACAAAAAATGTAGTTAATGGAAACTATTGGAGGTGATTTAAAAAAAAGACATCTCAGTGAAAAATCCCACTGTGCACAGCCAGCTCAAAGCATAGTTATTCTGCCTGGAGTTTGACAGAGATGGTTTCAGATGAATGCTTGGAAATTAATCATGTCTCTTGAAATTCCATTTGAGCAGCTCCATTATTATGGAGACAATTGTTTGCTTAGGAGCTCATTTATCACTGTAAAATAAATAGATGAATCAAGCTAGGGACACCTCCTGCTGTAAGAGTGAAGGATTTTGAAAAGATTCTCCAAAAGTACGGGGAAGGAACTGAGCAGAATAAAGGCTGATGTAGCACTTTTATTGGCATTTGGATTGTGATACATGGGACTGTTTTCAATTTTGAAAAAAGAGAAAGTTTTAGTTTAATAGTCTTTTCCACTTGGAAGTACAGTTCAGGAATTCATAGACAGGTCCACTGAAGTCAAAGGAAGTTTTGCACTTATGATGACTTAAAAGACCATGCTCAGAAAATCAAGCTCAGGAGAAACTCCCTGTATCAGCATCCAGTAAGGCTAGAGAGATGTAATAAAATACAAAAGTTCACCACTTGCTCCATGATACTTGGTTTCAGCCACAGCTTCCTGTTTAGTCCTAACAGCAGCATATGCCTGGTCTCCCAGTAAGGGCATGACTGAGGCTTGTCTGCATTGGAAATTCACCCTGATTCCAGCCATCTGTGGCCAGTTGGCTCCATTGAAGTGTACACTGGTTTCAAGTAATCTCAATCTGTGCAAATTGAGGGTTATTTTGCCAACAGTTATTTTGCCCTGATACAGAAACTTCAGTCGCTGGCCAGAGATTGCTGGAACTAAGACAAACTGCCAGTGTAGACAATGCTTGGGTTTTGGAATGAATAACACAGCCTGGTGCAAATGAAACCTGTGATTGAAGTCTATTCATCAGGAATCAGAGGTGCAACAAACTGTTCACAAGAGAGACGCTGCCATTGTTCTGAAGCAATTTTTCTTTAAATACTTAGGACCAAATTCTCTTCTCAGATACCCAGGCTCAACTCCTGGCTGCTTCATTCTCATTAACATTCTGCCTTCATTCCCACAGAAGTCAATGGGAGCTCCAAGTGCATAAATGAGGACAGACCTTGGCCCATAGTGAAGGCATAGATGGCATTAGGAAAGAATTCTTATCAGTTAACAGGACAGAGAGTGAGCGAGCTATGACTGAATATGGGACTAGGAGCCATGATTCAAATACTGATTGTAGTCTCTTTGCCTCTCTATCCTAATTTTACTATCTGTTATGTTGTGAAGCTTGCGCCATTAATGTACAAAAATTGCTAGATGAGTGCCATGTGTTATTACCACTGTTAACAATGGTCTCAACAGTGCAGCATGTTGGATAACCACACAGAGCAAGGTTCATTAGCCTGCTATTAACAAAAGTAACACAAATACAAAATAACACCTTAAGAGAAGCTATTTAATGGAGACTAACATTTAGCCTCAATCCTCTCAGCATGTACTCATGTCTCCTATGGTGGCAGCACAGACCGCAGACTACTTACTGTAAGATCACCCCAGCTGTCTGTAGAAAAATGAATTTAGTTGATTTTCAGTATTGTATTGAATGTTTTATCAATTTATGCTGTATTGCACCCATTCCACATCATGTGGATCACATTGCCTTTAATACTAAAACAAGGTGTATCAGCTACAGAGCATTACAGGGAAACATTTAATCTGATTCATCAAATTGCAGACAGTAGCAAATAGTACAAAATGACAGCAGGCTCTAAATAACCAGTGAGACACCATCTGCTGCTGAATTATGCTTGCCGTTATCCCACTGCACAGACCTGCTTGCATTATATCTGATAATGAAACCTCCTTTCCTGTTCATGGTAATAAATCATTTAAAGAGGGTGATGACAGCCCCTGAATTAACTCGGATCAGCCACTGAAGATGGATCTGTTACTCAGCATGTTGGTGTCAGGCCTGAAAGTGCATTGGGAAATGGTCAGTTGTCTATATTCAAGGTCAGGTTTATCACCTGGGCTGTGATGGTGCACTTAGGAATGAAATTATGCTTAATGGCAACCATTCTTTTTTCTGTTTCACTCTTTAAAATGAACGCTTATGTCTGAGCTGTGATACAGCTTCAAACTAAATGATAAGGTATGATGTCCAAAAAATTTCACCTAACCAGTTTTAAGAGTTGACTAGCCTTGTTACCTCTCCTAGGCTGTCTTCACTGCAGAGTAAACTCAAGTTGCCTACACTCTGGTTACTTCCTCTCAAGTTAGCCTACCTCGGGTGAGAGCAGACGTATTGTGAAATAACACTCGAGTCACACAGTGTGATTGTATTAGCAGGAAAGTGATTGTGTTAGCACTTGACAAGTTGCACTAACTTGAGCTGGAGTCTTTACCACTTGACAGGCTTGCCAACTGTTCTTCCAGTATAAGGTGCATCTCCAATAGAACGATGTGTTAGTATAGCTATACCAGTGTACCTATACCAGCAACCCTTTTTTAGTGTAGTCAAGGCCTTAAAAGCACCACCACACTTGAGTAAAGGGTTTTTGTGTGTGGATGGGACTCAAGTAGGGGCAACACTCAAGTTGGCTTTGCAGTTGAGACAAGCCAACAGTCTCTTGAATCTGCAAGAGAGGAAGTTGAAATTTAGGAGCATTCTGAAAAGGCTGAAGACTTGTGAAGTAAGACAAATATAAGTAAGTTACCTTCATTTTGGTTTAGTGGCTAATACTGAGCAAGTTTTGCTTAGACTTTTTCAATGAATTATCAGAAATTGGAAACTGAAAATTTTTGGTAAAACTTTTGAATTATCAGGAACAATTTTGAGTTTTTGTAAAAATGTTCGTTTTTTAGTGTAGTTTTCAGTCAATATTTTCAGTTTTTGGATTTCAAAATCAATTTTTTTTATTGAAAACCTTTTTTTTCCCTTAAAAACTAATATTTTCTAGTTTGGGCTTTTCTTGGAAAAGCTGAAGAAAGTGGGAAATTTGGGGGAAAAAATTATATAATTGGCATTTTAATCAGCTGCCGTTTGCAGGTGAGCTTTGGAAAAAGGGTTGCAGATGTCAAACCATAAAATCAGTTAAACAAGTAGATTTTAAAAATATAAACCAAATAAACTTATAAACATTGCTGCCTTTCTGTATGTCTGTTTCTGAGAATTAAATCTCTTGTACTAGTGCAATAAAAGGGAGTTAGTTGAGAATGTATTTTAACAAACTAAGTAGCCGTAGCCTCGTGATACAAAGTCTTATAATACTTGAGTGATCAGTGCACTGGTGTTGATGCATTTTTCTTTATCACAGTGTAACTGTTTACATGGCATACTTTTTAAGGAAATACAGTTTTGTTTGAATGTCATCCTTCATATAGTTATTGATGAAATTGGTTTGGCTTGCCTATTGGAGAAAACTACACCTGCTCTATTTTTCTAAATGCCTGTTTCTAATTATTTACTTCCCTTCATTCATTCATGTAGAAAGCAAGGGAGCAGAGAAGGAATAAAGGACCCTGATCTCCCTGACGTCTGTGAAGATGAGGCTACTTCATGAAGCCACGTGCATGTCCTGGATTGGTTATTTACTGCTGTTGTAACCATTGTGTTGTGTCACACACATTCTGCTCTCATGAACCAAAGTTTGTGACCTGAAAAACTGAAATTGAAAAGAGGAAACAAGCAACAACAACTAACAGTGCGAGTTCTTTGGAAATGGTTTACTCATGGAATGCTATGTTGTATTACTCATTGGCTTCATTCAACATGTAAGATGTTTCTCTGTATTTGAAATGTGCCTCATTCTCCATTTGTGCTTCAGCCTACGTTGTGTGGTCATTATAGTCTGGCATCTTGACCAATTAATGTGTGTTTATTTATAATTCAAAGAACCAAACTTTATCTAATAAGGCACTTGCCATCAAGATGTTTTCCAGCTTTTTGCATTCTGCATTCAAAGTACCAAGAAAAAAGATATGCAGTAGCCAGGTCTTAGGTTAACTTTTAGTTATTACTCAAGTGCTTAAATTTACTGGGGCACAGTCTTACTTCTGCTGAAGTCAATGGCAAAATTCCTGTTGACTTCTGTTAAAGTAGGATGAGATCTTCCACTGTGTAATTCTTTGTGCTTTTCGTTTTTCTTATTTTTGCATTATATAGCTCCTTTTAACATATAGGGCCACATTAGAGTCATTTTAGTACAATATTGGAAATATACGGTATTGCCACCCATCTGCATTGAGCTTTCGAGTGTCCCAGAACAGTTAAAGGCCCTCATATTCATCTGAATATGATGGTTTAGTGCACCAGGAGCATTTGCTTATAGAGTGTACTTAGTGTGACCAGACAGCAAGTGTGAAAAATCAGGACGGGGTGAGCGGTAATAGGAGCCCATATAAAAAAAAAAAGCCCCAAATATTGGGACTGTCCCTATAAAATCAGGACATCTGGTCACCTTAAGTGTACTTGCTTATAGAGTGTACTGTTCTCAGAGGGCTGGGATTTGATTCCATTTGTGTGCTAATGTGTGAACATGAATTTGTATTTACAGATCTGAAAGCATAAGACAATGGATTTGATTTGTCACTTAAGGCAATCTGATTCTCCTTTCCCACTCACCTCCCAATCCACCCCATAAGAGAGAGAGAGTATGTGTGTTTGATTATAGCTTGAGTTTTTTACCTAACTGTTGTTTACTGGTGAATGCCCTGAAATAGGACATTTTCCTATAAGAGAGTATGTTAGTATATGATTCTTAGAGGTTAAGCAAGAGACCCAGAAAAGCTACAGGACAAAAGTTGAGTTAAATTAAACTCATTTGTGTAGCATTTCAATACTTTAGGTTTCATGCACTTGGTCCTTTGCTGTGGCATGCTGCTGTAACACCCCCAATATGGTTTTAATAATATGCATGAATCTTCAGTGTTGTCAAATTAGGAGATCAGAGATTTGTTTGGAATCCCAAGTCAGCAGCAATGGAGGCTGAAACCACTACAAAAGTAGTTATGTCATGTCCTAGGTTATGTCCGGCTGCAGTTCCACAGGAGAGAGAGAATAGCTTCTAGTTTGAGTTCTGAGATGAGATTGTCATGTTGCACAGCTATAAATTTGGAGTAATTCATTCACTTCAGTGGAGTTACTTCAGATTTACATTAGGGTTGCTGTGTTTAGTCAGGCAAGTACAAAGGTGTGTGCACACCTCTATAGAATCATAGGACTGGAAGGGACCTCGAGAGGTCATCTAGTCCAGTCCCCTGCACTCAAGGCAGGACTAAGTATTATCTAGACCATCCCTTACAGGTATTTATCTAACTTGCTCTTAAAAATCTCCAGTGATGGAGATTCCACAATCTCCCTAGGCAATTTATTCCAGTGTTTAACCACCCCAACAGGAAGTTTTTCCTAATGTCCAACCTAAACCTCCCTTGCTGCAATTTAAGCTCATTGCTTCTTGTCCTATCCTCAGAGATTAAGAACAACAATTTTTCTCCCTTCTCCTTTTAACAACCTTGTATGTACTTGAAAACTGTTATCATGTCCCCTTCTCTGTCTTCTCTTCTCCAGACTAAACAAACCCATTTTTTTAAACATTTCCCTCATAGGTCATGTTTTCTAGACCTTTAATCATTTTGTTGCTCTTCTCTGGACTTTCTCCAATTTGTCCAGATCTTTGGACCTGCGGCACCCAGAACTGGACACAATACTCCTGTTGTGATCTAATCAGCACAGAGTAGAGCGGAAGAATTACTTCTCACATCTTGCTTACAAGACTCCTCCTAATACATCTCAGAATTATGTTCATTTTTTTTGCAACAGTGTTACACTGTTGACTCATATTTAGCTTATGGTCCACTATGACCCCCAGACCTCTTTCCGGAGTACTCCTTCCTAGACAGCCATTTCCCATTTTGTATGTGTGCAACTGTTTGTTCCTGCCTAAGTGCAGTACTTTGCATTTGTCCTTATTGAATTTTATCCTATTTACTTCAGAGCATTCTCCATTTTTTCCAGATCATTTTGAATTTTAATCCTATCCTCCAAAGCACGTGCAACTTCTTCCAGATTGGTATCATATGCAAACTTTATAAGTGTACTCTCTATAGCATTATCTAAATCATTGATGAAGATATTGAACAGCACCGGACCCAGAACTGATCCCTGTGGACCCCACTCGTTATGCCCTTCCAGCATGACTGTGGACCACTGATAACTACTCTCTGGGAACCGTTTTCCAACCAGTTTTGCACCCACCTTATAGTAGATCCATCTAGATTGCATTTCCCTAGTTTGTTTATGAGAAGATCATGCGAGACAGTATCAAAAGCTTTACTAAAGTCAAGATATACCACATCTACCGCTTCCCCCCCATCCAGAAGGCTTGTTACCCTGTCAAAGAAAGCGATCAAGTTGGTTTGACACAATTTGTTCTTGAGAAATCCATCCTGACTGTTACTTATCATTATGTTTATCTATGTCAACAAAAAGGGCAAAGAAAGTCAAAAGGCAGGAGTATTTTCCATTATTATGCATTTAAGTGCAAGTTATGCAGTTTTTCTGTGAGGAAGGTAGCTAGAGTATACATTGTTTCAGAGAGAAAAGTGGTAAATTAAGGCTGGTCAGGATGAGGAGGTAGGCTTTTTGGCCCTTTTTAGGGTGTGAATGAGATAAAATGTTATAAACCCCTTGTTTATATCTTCTCTTATCTTATAGCTTATATTCCCTCTATTCTCCTCCACTTCTCATTTTTCAAAAAATCATTAATTTTTAAGGCCCGAAGGGGCAATTTTGATCACCAAGTCTGATCTCTTAAAGAACAAAGGCCATAGAATGTCATCCACTTTCTTCACCACATCCCTCTCTTTTATGATTACATATGTTAACAGGCATCTCTGCTAGCATCATTCTGTCAGTGTCAGGGTTATAGTTATTTTTTATCACACAGAAGTGTTGTTTTGAGAAATGCAGATTAAGTGTAGCAAGAGAAAGGCAGGCCTTTATGTCTATGGTCTAGTTGTAGAGCACAGGACTGGGAGTGAGGAAATGGGAATTCTCATCTGAATTCTGACAATGACTCACAGTGTGAAGCTGGGCAAGTCACTTAACTTCTCCGTGCCTCAGTTTATCCATCTGGAAAAGGGGGGATAATAATACTCCCCACTTCACAGGGGTGTGTGAATTTTAATCAAAGTTTGCGTCGCGCTTCAATAGCACCTTCTATCTACGGATAACAAAATATTTTAATTTATTATATTTATGCTACAGAGTAGTCACCATAAAAGCAGGTGTCTTAAATCAGCCTAGTCTTGGAGTTATTGTTATATTTCTTTTTTTGTAAAAGGAATGGTGCTGATGGAAAACTCATTTACTCTTTTCTTCAGCTCAGACAAGAAGTCTGCAAAGAAGAACTGACCAATTACAGTATTATGGAGCATTATTTCTCAGCAGAGGTATTCTCCTTGAGTTCACTTGGGCTCTAGCCTTGTCTATAGTCAAAGTTGCACTGGTTTTAACTGACGTGTGACTTTAAACCATTTAATTATACGGGTCCCAAAAACCTTAGTGGACACTCTGAATTCAATTTTATACTTAGTTTATGTCAATAAACTTGATAAGGAAGTTAAACTTTGAATATAGCACCTGACATCTATCTACACTAAGGAAATCTTCCAGTTCAGCTTCATGGTGTTAGCTGATTTGGGGGAGGAGAATTTAGATTATTTCTTAAACTAATGGATTTATAGTTCAATAACTCTCCATGTTGAAATTATGGAGGAGATTTGTCAAAGGACTCCAGTGGAGTTATGCACTCAATTTCCAGTGGGATTTGGGAGCCTGACTCCTTTAGGACTGCTTTGAAAATCTCAGCCTCAATTAATAAAACAAATCAAAATCTTAATATTTTTGGGAAGAGTAGGCTTTATGTACTATTGCTTTAGCTATAGGACACTGTGTTGCTTTTATAGTCTTTTAATCTCTTAAATTCTCCCCAAAATTGTTTTTAGAAAATGTTCAATGTTCCTTTAAAAAAACAAACAAACCATAATAGACCTGTTTCTTCCAATCCAGACAAAAATGAATTCTGCTTCAGAGACTTTGTCATCTCTGGCTTTCAGCCCAAGATTTCTTTTCCTTTAGATGACAAGAAATCATCCTAATTCCATCACACAAAGCAATCTTAAAATCTGCACACAGTTCAAAAAGGGGAAATTATGCTAGCATCAAAAGAAGTCTAATAATTTCTCTGCATGTCTAGAGGGAATGCCGACATTCCACTTGTGTCATCCTATCAGAGTGAAATGTACCACTTGTTTGCAGCAGTGCTAGTGTAGCTTGGAGCAATAGTGCCTTTCTACTATGGGACAGGAGCAGATTAAAGGATATAATTTTTTTTCTTAATTAGCCTTTCATCTTTGACAATCCAGCCCTATCCAGAATGGATGCAAATCATTCTCTTTACATAAATATCGGGCATTGGGATGATCTGCAGAGCAAGGGGAGGACTGGAATAGTCAGTCTCTGATGTCTTTGTGCAGTCCCTACATTTTGTATTCAAAATTCTCCACCACCATTTATATACTAGACAGCACTGTTTCTGCTGTAAGAGTATCCTGCAGATAGGGTGACCAGATGTCCTGTTTTTATAGGGACAGTCCCGATTTTGCGGTCTTTTTCTTATATAGGCTCCTATTACCTCCCACTCTGTCCCGATTTTTTACACTTGCTCTCTGGACACTCTACCTGCAGAAGAGGGTGCCTGAATTCATCAAAATGTGTGTACTCAAGTCCACATCTGTGAGAAAACACCTCTAACAGTTTTTTTGTAAAGCACTTGTCACTTCTTCTAATTTAGTCCAAGTTGTAATTAAGTTATGTCTAATTTGAGAAGCCTTCAAAGAAATTCCTCTTTGTGGAGAAATAACACACTTTTTAATCTGTATGAAGCTAGATTTAAAAAAAATTATTAATAGATCTAAGTTCTTAGCTTGAGAGATAACACTTGGTAAAGTTTGTCAAGTCGGTTAGCAAGGGCAGCCATATTAGAGATCTTTATCATTTTGGGTGGGAGTATTTCAATATGAACATGACACTTAAAAAAAACCCCAAACTCCCATTGTTTTCAGATGCTTATCATTACATTGTAGAGTCTGAGTGAAGCATGTACAGTGACTCTTAATGTTTATAACATCATCTCACCCCAGTGTGCACGTGTGCTATAGCTGCTGTTGTGCCGTGGTTTCCTGGCCATTTGTCTGTGATAAAGAATAATGTGTATTTGCTGGTAATCGTGTCATATCTGCATGATTCCACCTTTGAGCAGCAAAGGTCTATAAAAACACCAAGCAAATCAGCCGTGTTAGATTTTGCCAGTTGTCTTTCAGACTGCTGGAGACTTTGACAGTGCAAAGTAAAGAAACAGATGTTTACAGTATATCCTTTCCAGTTAGAGTCACATCATCAGCTCCTATAATTGTTGTCTACAAGAGAATTTAGTGCACATGCAGCATTAATTATGACTTTAGATTTAGATTTTTCTATGGTTCTTTTCAGTGCCTTGAGATATGTGAAATAAACAAAAATCCTCTCTTTTGTAGGTTAAAACGATAATGAATCAGGTGCCACAAAGATCTCTGTAAGACCCACCTGTTTATTTACCATATATAATATTATTTACCATAATATATAACATAAAGCATAATTTGAAAAGTGGCTAACATTAATAACATGTTCACAGATGTTCTTTGGCTTTCACTCCTTTGGTGACAACAGTTTTGTATCTTGTTTGAGTAGCTTCTGACAAGACACTCGTCTGTTGGTTTTTTACTTTACTTAAAATTGCCAGTGGGTTGCATGTCAGGGCAGTCGTTGAGTTTCAAAGATGTTAGGCAACTTAGAGGTCATTTTTGTTGTTTTAAGAGGAGATGGGATGCTAGCTTGATTAATTTTATTTGCAAATTGGGTACAATTTGAAACATTCTGATTAAAGTCTTACACTGCTCAAATTGAAGACAATGGAAGTTTTGCCACTGACTTAGTGGGAGTGAGATCAGGGTCCTAAGTGACTAACAAGTAGCTCTGATAATCTTGAAAAGAGAGCTTTAAAAATAACTCATTTTGTTCTGTTTGTTGTAGCTGTTATATCTGTCTTCCAAGCAGGTGTTTATAGCAAAGCATAAGCTCTTATGTAAACTCCTCTTTGGAGACAGCATAATTGAACATGGTAGCCATGAGACAAGACCCCTTGAACTGCTTACATTTCCAGAAACAAGGACAAAGAGAGAATGTGAGGTTTTTTCTTTAGTTACTGTGTATGATAAACCTGTGCCATGTTGGTTGCAATGGATTTCATTAAAGGAATGTCACTGTTCCATGGATCATGATGTCAAAGCAGTAAAATTGTAAATAAATCTACCTCCTTTGATGGGCAGGTGCAATCTTAATTGTAATATTTATTTCAGGAAAGCATGGACTGTGAGTCAAGTGTAAATTCAAGAAATTGGGGGGGGGGGAAATCCCCTTATAGTAAGAGTTTCTAGGCCTTTAGCTGCACCAACTGAACCGAGGCTAAGTTAAGTTCAGAGATGTGCTGTCGTGTGAAATAGATTACATTCAACAAAGTAAGCATAAGGGCTGTAGAGAATGTACCCCTTAAAGCCCAGATGTTGGTCTTTGTAATGCTGCTATAGCAGCTGGAGTTAGTATGTAAGTTCAAATGTCACGAATTTATTTTAAATGAAAATATGAGAGTTACATGAAATCAACATAGATGTCTTTCTATTGAAGAGTTTCTAACTTACTATGCAGTTTTACTGCATGATTCCAATTCTAGGCTAATAAATTCTTTTGACAAATAAATCAAATTCAGATGATAACTTGGCCTCTTTGTGAGCCCAATCTTGTAAGGTGCTGAGTGCTCGTGGAAACTAAATGTGTGTTTTTTGTATAAGTGAAGTGTGTCACTTTTGTATAGGCGTTACATGCATATGTGAATGTGCACTATAATTTGTGGAAGAGACCATTTACATATTAGTTTATAAAGGAGTCTATACATGGTCTATTATGAGTTTTAATATCATTTGGATGTAAGTGACATATTTCTGTTCCACATGGATCTCCTGGGAGGTATGGTGTGCCCTCAACACCCATTGATTTCAGTGGGAATTCACATAACTCAGCACATTGCAGGACCCAGTGCTAGAAAAGAATTTAACAATGCAAGGATAAATAATACTGTATGTATCTTAGTCCTAGAGCCTTACAGCATAAATAAAATGAGATCTAAATTGTATTGGGAATTCAGTAGAAAAATTTCTGACAAATGCTTTTTAAAGGTGCACTCCACCTTGAAATCTCTGCAAAACAAAGAGGATGCTGTTACAACAGCATTCCTTACTTAAGCAGATTGGTACTGTAGATGGGAAGCAAATTATCTATAGATCAGGTAATGCACCATATAACAGAGTCTTAAAATGAGGAGAGAGGGCATGGTATAGTTCTTTCTTAGAGGCAAAATGAACTGTAGTGCAACTAAAAGAAAGAAAGAAAGTCCCCATAACAGATTTTACTATTCATTACTTGTCCAGCCAGCTCACAGTTAAGATTAGACATTCTGTAGTCCTTAAAAAAGCAAAACTCACAGGGACTTCAAATGACTGCCTAAAGTATGACTTGAATTTTGTTTTCTTGTGTTTTGTGATAAATTGCAACATGAGATCCTTTAAAGTCTAGGAATGTGTGTCGTCTCTTCTCATGATTAGTCCAGGAGGATCAAACAAAAGTGTATTCACATTGTTCACAAATACCCATCTCAGTAAAAGCCATTACCCTACCCTCTCCCCCCCAAAGAAACAAAAACCACACACACACACACCAACACACCTTCTTTCTCCCCATCATCAGCAGGTCAAAGAGCTGTATAGAAAATGTGCAAAAAAGAAAAGGTATTCTCAGTATAACACATGTATAACACATCTCCTGTGTAGAGCAGCAAGTTGTGTATGTAACAGATCATTTGTTGCATGATTGCAAATTAAACTTCAGTGTCATGGCTAGCAAGAGCTTTTCAAGATTTATACAGCAAAGAATGGTACTAAGCACTTTGTATATTGACATCAGTTGGCCCAGTCACATACTTAAAGTTAAGCATGAGCTTAAGTTATTTCCAGGATCCAGGCCAGAGTCTTCCACACTGTGTAGGATCAAACCCCTAGATCCTTGCTGCATGTTGATCAGGTGTAACTTAGCAGTTCCTGATCCTTGATGCTAATGCAAAATGTTTGTGATTTGAGACGAGGAGACAGAAGGAAAGAGAATAGTCTCTCCTTATAAAGGGCATCTATATACTAATCTAAATGAAAACTAGGAAAGTGGAGTTGCTAGGGCTTGTGTGCACTTTTATTGTGTTTTAATGAAAAAGATTAGCAGCTCTTACAATATTTCAGATTTTTACAGCATTTCTTGGGGCTGGGAGGCATCTAGTGAATTTTTCTATAGTGCATTATGAGTTACCGGAGATTCTCCTTTCCACCTAAAAACATTTACAGAATTGAACAAAAAGTGAAAGCATTTTCTTTCCTGGGCCAGAGCACTGTACAAAAACACAAAAGATCTGCTTCATTCAGAACTCTGGATGTACTGGAGTGGGGGAAAGAGAGGAAGTAGCAATTTATCCCTAGCTTTTTATGCAGGAATAACCTTCATTCACTGAATCAAAGTCACTTAAGCTTTGTGTTTCCTCAAGCTGAGGAATGCGCCTTCGTTCAACATTCCTTCTCCATAAAGTGTTTCCAACACTACAGTTTTCAAAAAGAATGATAAAAGCTAAATAAATTATAATTTTCAGGATACAATGCTAATACCGTGTGCCGTAATTTTGCTGCTCTGTACCTGATTTTATATGCCTGTTCTGTGTTGTTGTTCACATGTGTTGCGTTATTTGGTGTGAGGTATAGCAATCTATGTATTCTACTATAACTGAAGCATGATGTATATGCGCTTTGTATTGTGATGGCACGTGGCCATTACGGTGTAAATATGTACTATTAAGAGAGAGGCTATTTTTTGCATGCTTTTATACTCTGGAACTGAAAGGAAAATGACAATAAAGTCTATAGAAACGCCTAGTGCTGATGTAGTGATTGAAGTACAAATTATTTTAAATTTGCATATTTAAGCATTGAGGCTGAAATTCACCCCAATGCACAGAATTCATACCAAGCCCTATTTTTCAATTAGGGCTTAAGCATGGAAGGTACTGAGCATTCCAGCCCATTTTTAAAAGAGAACCACACAAGAGCTAATTTTCTTTAATACTTCATTAGGTCATATTCATCCTATCTCCCTCCACATCTGGAAACAACACAAGTATCAGTCAAAATTGGCCAGTATGTTTATAATGGAGAGGTTACAGGGAAATTGTCATCTCCTTGCCACTGAGAACTGCAACAGCTTGTACCAAGGATTTTCAGCTCTGGTGTTTCAGGAGAGCATTGGATGGGCAATTCTTCTTGTGTGGCAGTCACCTCTGCACTATTATAATTATGCTAAAGACACCTTTACCAATCCTGCACTAATATTTATCTTGTGTCCTTCATTGTTGTTTTTTTCACCCATTTTAGGTAGGGCAAAAGGTGTGCTTAGTGCTGGGATAAATCCTATCCTCAGTTCATATTCACATCACTGACCATTGTGATCATTGCTTAAATACAAACCCCTAAGATCACCCTGCCTATGAGTTTGCTCATATAAAATAGCAGCTGGCTCCTAATGAAGTGTAATATTACCAATGCTGTGGTGGGCAATTCAGATTATAACTTGACATTTGAGCAGCAATATCGGTCTGCATGGATTTTAACTAGCATGCAAAGGATTAGAGCAGTGGGAAGGTATTTAAAAGCATGATGCTTCCAGTGCTTTCCTTGTCCTAGTATCTCTTTCGCCATATGCAAAAAGGAAATTTGTCTCTTCAGTCCAAGAATTACAGTATCTAAAAACCCCAGGAGAGACATCTCATCTGTCTTGTCATGTATACTTTGATCTATATGAACAAAGATTAAGTACTTTATTCACTTCTTAAAGCTCATTTTACAACTATACCTGGGCACAAAACTTTGAACAATATTATAGAGGGATTTGGGGTCCACAAAGTGACCACACTACCTTTTTCTACCCAGGCATACAAAAAAGAGTCAGATCCTCAGCTGATATAGATTTATGTAGCTACATTGATTTTCCCAAGGAAATGGAGGTCACCACATAATTTGAAACTAGACTACAAAATGTATCACACCGTGTGCTTCAGCTGAGAGTTGAAATGAGATAGCAAGACAATAAGGAGGCTGTTCCAGAAATCCAGACCTATAAAGAAGAATTTTGCTCAAAAAATGGTGTGACTGACTAGAATGACTAAGAGTAAGTCAGTCCTAGCAGGAGGGGGGGAAATAGAGAGAGACAAGTTCCATGGTATAGGTTGGATCAGGGTCATGGAGGCTTTTTAAATGAAGGTAGGTAATTTTGAATTAGATGCTGTAATGAACTGAGAGAGAGTGGAATTATTGAGAATGGGAGCAAAGTTTGAAGCAATTAGTTATACATATGATTACATGTTTCCTATAATAATGGTGCTCCATATTTGGCCTGGGTCGCTAGCCATATTTGGGGTCTTGCCCAGTTGTTTCTGTTAAGAGGATAAATTATTGATACAAGTCAGGGATTTCTTCAGTCCAATCCTATTTATTTACAAAGAATAGACACAAAGTCATGTTTTCCTGAACACAATAGAAACAAATACTGTCAGGCAGTTTCATAGCTCAGAAATCCAAGTCTGCCTTTCCAGCAAGTACTATGCCCTTAAGAAGTTCTGTCTCTTGGCTTCCTCTTAGGGCTTTGTTCAACACTGCTCACTGGCTGTTTGTTGGATATTTCCTCTCTCTCTTTCTCTCTAGCATGCGCACACAGCTGCAACCAACCAGTCCCTTAGTCCCTGTGCTTGCAATCAATTCTTGGGAAGTTACATCTCTTGCACACTTTATTTTCTGATGGGCCTTGCTATGTGGCCCATTGTGTTGGGCAATGGCTTCTTATTGTTTCCCGAAATCACTGCATAGAGGGGCATTTAATTGCTCCTTCCATTTAGCCTGAAAAAGGTGCTACCCATTGGCTTTAATAAGATCTGTGATTATCTATAGATCAAATGTCCTCTTGATGGCAGCCATTAATATCTTCCAGAATAATAATACATATTTAACTCAATGAGGCACACCAAAAGCTACAGTGAGGTCCAGAAAAGTCTTAGTCATTTTATAGGATTTGTATTAGAAACAATTATTTCTATAAAACCATCAATGTATGTATATACATTACAGACAGATATAAAGTCAAGGGCCCTATGGTCAGGGCCGGCTCCAGGCACCAGCTCAGCAAGCAGGTGCTTGGGGCGGCCAATGGAGAGGGGTGGCACGTCTGGCTTTTCGGCGGCGAGTCCCTCAGTCCCTCTCGGAGCGAAGAACCAGCCGCCGAATTGCTGCGAAGAATGAAGCGGCGGCGGTAGAGCTGCTGCAGATCGTGATCACGGCTTTTTTTTTTTTTTTTGTTTTTTTTGCACGCTGCTTGGGGCTGCAAAAACCCTGGAGCCGGCCCTGCCTATGGTGGAAAACTTACCATCTAGTTTAAATGTCATTTTCCTTCCCTGTCCCCCTTCCATCCTGTCCTTCCCATTCCTTTACTTGCTTGTTCTTTTGTCTTGTTCTCTCATCTTTGAAAAACAAAAATTCAATAAAATATTCTCAAAGAAGAAAGAAATAGATTAACTGTGATGTTGCAACCACAAACTTCAGATCAGGGGTCTGTAGGAAGGCTGAATTAGAGGTGTCTACTGTGTCTACAGGAGTATTACACTGGTAAGAAAGTAGGATGTGAAATATTTATTTTTGTTATTTAGCCTTATTTAGCCTAATCTTACCTTTCTCAAATGCTGGATGGCCTTAAAGCTAAGGAAGCAACACACCTGAAGAAGTAAACATGGAAAAGCATGCAAAATAGATTCTGTCTTCTGAAGGTAATGGATTTTTCATTTTATGTCAAATAACTTTTGAATCAGTATACGTTACATATGGCATATCTACTGTGGTTTCTGAACATCTATGGTCCATCATTTAGGCAGGTAGGAAGGCAGGGCCAAATTCTGGTCTTAGTATGCAGGTTGTTCTGGATTCTAAATGCATTTGGAGAATAGTCCGTGTCAGGTCTACTGTATAGATAGCATAACCCCACAGGCTATTATTTTGAAAGGACTCATGAATGCAAAGATGCTTTAGTTAATTGAATATTCCAGTGCTGATGGAATTTGTCTAGCCATTTGAATGCTTTGGGTTTTATTTTCTTAACATGCTTACAATCTTTCAGTATATATCAGAGCAATCCATTGTGTTGCCACATACCAGGAGAAAAATGTCTTTTCAAAAGCCATATCCTCATACAAGAAAGAAGATTGTGTCATATATTACTTGAAATATCTCATTGCTTGAGTCTCATAGATAAAATCTGCCCAGTTAAATTCAGTTAAGTGAAATGGAGACCATGCTTTCCATTTCTAAGATTTGATTCACTTCTGATTTGCTCATCATTCAGAGAACAAAACCTTTCCAGTGAGTGAATGTCTCTTCCACAGAAAATACCAACAAAGGAATAAACTGCTTCATAGTCCCCTCCAGCACTCATGGATCCAAAGCTTGGGATGTTTAAAGGGTGAAAGAACAGGAGTGTTTCACCAATCCTCTGTGGTGTTTCCCTATTCTAAGAAATAACTTAAATCAAAAAATCTATTTTGTGGCCTGAACGTATTCAAAATAGCTTGCAGTACCCTAGCGCACTCGGCAGAATTACGTTCAGATATCACAAATTAATGAAGGTTTGTTAAACTGAAACCTGCCTGTTTTACCTTGGACCACTATAAAACTAAACTCCAGTGTTCTGGTTTGCACTGAGCATTGCACTGGCGTGTTCACTGCAACATAACTAAAACTGCACCTCAGTTATGCTCATTTCTTTCCTAGCCTTTATATGAGTGACAAGGAGATTCTGAGTTTTAGACTAGGAGTGCTGAGACTAATTTTTCAAGATGCAGGTGCAGTGTCACCAGGGGTGGCTCCAGGCACCAGCACGCCAAGCGCGTGCCTGGGGTGGCAAGCCATGGGGGGAAGGGGGGGGCTCTGCCGGTCGCCGCGAGGACGGCAGGCAGGTTGCCTTCGGCTGCATGCCTGCGGAGGGTCCGCTGGTCCCGCGGCTTCGGCGGACCTCCCGCAGGCGTGCCGCCGAATCCACGGGACCGGGGACCTCCCGCAGGCAAGCTGCCAAAGGCAGCCTGCCTGCCGTGCTTGGGGCGGCAAAATACCTAGAGTCGCCCCTGAGTGTCACATACCACATCCTCCAAAGATTGCCAAAATCCTCCAACAAAATAAAGGTAAATAAATCATGACCTGATATTTTTTAATGCAGAAAATAGAAAACAACACTTTGAAGCTATATCACATATCACAAAGGCTTAGTAGAGGACACAAACTTTTTAAATTTTACTGCTTTCTTCAAAATGTGTGTGTATTTGCATCACATGACCAACTCTATTTTGTTTTCAGAGCATCATTTGGGGAATGAGACTTTTGTTACCTTTTTTCCTCCATCATAAATTCCAAGCAGTGTTGACAAATGGGAACCAATGCAAAGTGACCACCTGGAGGGTCTTCTATTCAAATGCCAGCATCCTTGGACAATGAGTTAGCTACCACCCAGAGAAACCCATCCTTCCAGGTAAGATAATAACCAACACATCACCTGATGGCGGCCCATGATGATCTTGAGGTGAGAGGGACTCAAGAGGCTGACCAGGAGGGTCACCTAACAAAGGGGATTGCAACTTTATAAAAGGAGGAGGATTCTCTCACTGGCCATTTTAGAAAGAGAAGAGACCAGAAGCAGGCAACACTGAGCAGGAGTAGGACTGCAGGAGGGACCTGGGACTGAGAAAAAGCACTGACCCAATCCTAAAGGGGTTCTTGGAGTGGTGAGGAAACTGAGGCAGGGATTTGTGTGCAGGATTTTGTTGTTTTTCAATAGATCGGTATACCTCTTCTCCTCTCTTAGACCCAAGTGTGGGGGCAGGGCGAGGTGGGGGAGGAGGAAGGGGAGGTGTTTAGAAATCTCTTTGCAGAGGCTGTGTGTTACTCCCAGTTTCAGACCTTTTATCTGATGCCCTTCCTTGGGATATGCGGTGCTACCACCCAGCTGCTCTAGACACTGAAATCAGTGCCTGAGACCTTCTGAGCCCACCATCATTCTCACACACTCCTGCAGCGCTTTGCCTAGGCCGTGGGCCTTCTGGGCTTCTCCTTTAGCCCCTTTGGGGACAATGTGACAGGAAAGCAACAAACACAGCCTTAACAAAGGAATTTCTTCAACACAGTGACTTTACTCTGAGGAGCACTTGAGTTCCAGCTCTTTGACAACAACAAAAGTCCTGAGCTGTACTCTCCCCTAGTCTGAGTTCACCCCTTCTGTGAGTCTGGGGTTTGTCAGCATTCCAGGCTGGGCTGAGCCCATCCTGCCCTTTGTCTCCTTATGTGTGGTGATGGTCAACTCCCAATCAGAGCAGCATCCCACTCTTAAGAAACATCTCTGGCTCTTGGCCTTGTGCTAGGATGCCCCAACCCTCTCCCCCTTTGTCATGCTTATTCCACATGCAGGGCCCTGCGTAGCAAAGTCATTGTTCCATGGGTATGGGCCAGTAGCCGAGCATCTTTCCAGGTCAGTAGCCCCAGATTGCAGTCTTGATGGGGCTGGTGATAGTCCTTGAAGGACTTGTCAAGTATTTTTCTTGGACAGGGAATTGCCTGGGATGCAATGAGCTTCCCTTGGGCACGTTTTGACATGTTCAACACACAATGGGGTGGAGTTGGACAATGCAGAACACACATTTTGTGGGGAAAATCCAGGACTAGGCGTGTGTTGGGGTCACCCTGCAAGGAGTAACCAGAGTGTGGTTGGTGACAGGTTGCTGGATCAGGATGTGGCTGTACACAAACTCTCAAGATGTGACCTGCTGATTGTGAGTGACCCAAGTTGGAAGATGCAACAGCAAAACATTGTGAGGCACCCAAGGTTGCAGGGCAGGGGTGACACAGGTTTGGATTGTACTCCAGAATGCCATAGAGTTAATAATTTGATATAGGCATCTCTCTCTGTCCCATCTACCAATGGCTATTCTGTGAGAAATTCATTCCTGGACACAGATTTTCAACACCCTAAAGTACAGGAATGTTTGGATTTATGGTTTGGGTTTGCATTCATCTTTACTTCTGAAAAAAAGTCTTCTGCAGCAAACTATGTGGCAGCCAATGTCCATTTTAAATACAGCCTTCAAATATTAATTTAAAAATGCTAAAGTTGCAGCAAAAGTTTGGGAAATCCTAGCAGGGCAACTGCTCAGAGTGGAGAGCCACAGTCAGGAAGAAATACAGAACTGTCAAACTAGGTCTGACCAATGGTCTGTCTAATCTAGTATTTTGTCCCTGAAATTATTCTGTACCAGATAGTTTAGTTAGAAAAGGTGTAAAACCCCCACAGTAGAAAAGTATGTATTAGCATGTCTGGGGGAAGTTTCTTCCTAAGAGCATGTAGTCAGTCATTGACAATTGTACTGAAGCATGGGGGCTGATATTCTTTATGCATTTATTTTTTGTGGGAATGGTCATGTCTGAAGAGACCAGACAAAGACCTTAGACTGTTAAATGTTTGCTTGTTGTCACCAGAGACAAGAAGGCATCACTTTTCTGTGTCGCTGGTGCTCTGATTTCCTCAATAATTACGGATAATGGCAATAGTGTGTTAAAGGCATGGGATCTCAGATTTTAAAAGAAAAAGAATATTCCATTAATTTATAATTCACTCAACTGGGTCTGGGGATTGTGGGAGTCTCAAACAGGGAATGCTGAATCTCGAATGTCCTACAATAATGTGGCACAATCAGGCAAAGGAGGAATTTTCCAGCTTTTAAACTCAGACACTGAATGTTATTTTAGATGTTTGAAAATAATCTGAAATATCAGATACAATCTCATTACTGATGCATCAACCCCTAAAAAGTTAGTAGCTGAAAAGCTTAAATTCCCATTTGAGTGGACTTCAAGAACCATAATTAGCTTTCCAGCAAGGCAATCAAAGACTCCTGCTATCAGATTTTGTCATCAGAGGTCAAACCTTCATACTTAACAAATCTACTGTATGCCTTTGTATTATCGGACAAGTGATTTATATGATAAGATCAGGGAAAAAACATGCCCTAGATATTCTTCAGTGCCATAGCAACAGTGTTGAACTCGCTGCAAACAATGTGCCGAGAGGAGAAGTAATGGGTACAAAGTGGGAAATAGGCTAACAAGATAGGGGGGAAAGCAGGATGGAGTTATTAAAAAATGAAATCAACAACTCAAAAATAAATAAATAAATAGACAGTTTAGTTAGATTAATGAAGCTGCATACTCGAGTATGTGATAACATGCTAAAAAAAGCCCCATATATTTCCAAGCATGAAATAAAATATTGAGCTAGAAAAATGGCTTGAGGCACAAGGTCCACTTCTAAACTCATTTACACCAATGTAACTAAGGAGTAACTCCAATGAAATTAATAGTATTACACTGCTGTAAAACTACTCTGTGTGCAAAGTATCAGGACCTGCTATTTCTAAATATGCATTATTTTAAAATTAATCAATTGGTCTTGACAGGGTTCCCTTTCAGTTAGAAATGTTGTGCAATGAAAATAGGCATTTTAAATTAAACACATTCATTGAGATGGAAGCCAAAGACGTAGTTTCTGTCCATACTGTAGACTGATTGATTTCAATGTATTCTACGTGTTTTTTATATGATTGAGAATGTTCCAGAGACCTACAAAATTCACTCATTACTAGGAGCTTACTGAACACCTAGGTTTGAAAAGGGATCGTGGTAGGTCTTCCTGACTGTCTCCTAAATCATAGAGTCATAGAAGATTATGGTTGGAATAGACCTCAGGAGGTCATCTAGTCCAACCCCCTGCTCAAAGCAGGACCAACCCCAACTAAATCATCTCAGCCAGGGCTTTGTCAAGCTGGGCCTTAAAAACTTCTAAGAATGGAGATTCCATCACCTCCCTAGGTAACCCATTCCAGTGCTTCACCACCCTCCTAGTGAAATAGTTTGACCTAATATCCAACCTAGACCTCCCCCACTGCAACTTGAGACCATTGCTCCCTGTTCTGTCATCTGCCACCACTGAGAAAAAGCCTAGCTCCATCCTCTTTGGAACTGCACCTTCAGGTAATTGAAGGCTGCTATCAAATCCCCCCTCACTCTTCTGTTCTGCGACAAAATAAGCCCAGTTCCCTCTGCCTCTCTCCGTAAGTTGTGCCCCAGCCCCCTACTCATTTTCGTTGCCCTTCGCTGGACTCTTTCCAATTTGTCCACATCCTTTCTGTAGAGGGGGGCCCAAAACTGGACTCAATACTCCAGATGTGGCCTCACCAGTGCTGAATAGAGGGGAATAATCATTTCCCTCTATCTGCTGGCAATGCTCCTATCAATCAGGGGCGGCTCCAGGCACCAGCGCAGCAAGCGCATGCCTGGGGCGGCAAGCCGCAGGGGGAGGCCTGCCGGTCGCTGTGAGGGCGGCAGGCAGACAGCTTTCAGCAGCACACCTGCGGAAGGTCTGCCGGTCCCACGGCTTTGGCGGCAATTTGGTGGCGGGGATGCCAATGGTGTGGCAGCAGCAGACCTCCCGCAGGCACGCCGCCAAACCCACGTGACCAGCGGACCACCCACAGGCGCGCCGCCAAAAGCCGCCTGCCTGCCGTGCTGGGGGCGGCAAAAAACATAGAGTTGCCCCTGCTACCAATGCAGCCCAATATGCTGTTAGCCTTCTGGGCGCCAAGGGCACACTGTTGACTCATATGCAGCTTCTTGTCCACTGTAATCCCCAGGTCCTTTTCTGCAGAACTGCTGCTTAGCCAGTCAGTCCCCAGCCTGTCGCAGTGCATAGGATTCTTCCTTCCTAAGTGCAGGCCTCTGCACTTGTCCTTGTTGAACCTCATCAGATTTCTTTTGGCCTAATCCTCCAATTTGTCTAGGTCACTCTGGATCCCATACCTACCCTCCAGCATATCTACCTCTCCCCACAGCTTAGTGTCATCCGCGAACTTGTGAGGGTGCAATCCATCCCATCATCCAGATCATTAATGAAGATGTTGAGCAAAATTGGCTCCAGGACCGACCTCTGGGGCACTCCGCTTGATACCGGCTGCCAACTAGACATCGAACTGTTGATCACTACCCATTGAGCCTGCCGATCTGGCCAGCTTTCTATCCACCTAATAGTCCATTCATCCAATCCATACTTCTTTAACTTGCTGGCAA
Organism: Mauremys mutica; assembly: GCF_020497125.1. Classification (NCBI taxonomy): domain Eukaryota; kingdom Metazoa; phylum Chordata; order Testudines; family Geoemydidae; genus Mauremys; species Mauremys mutica. The sequence goes on along the minus strand of NC_059090.1, from coordinate 9,606,020 downwards.
GAATACTTTTCATATCACTATATGAAATCCTGTATTTGAAAATATAACATCTTAACCCATGGGCTTAGCATACACGATTATATTTAGTGTATTAAGGAAGTTATCCCTCATGCAAAACCCAGCTTCCTAAAGACATTAAGGCTTCAGGAGCTGCGGTCAATAAAAGAACTCTTAAACAAACAAAACACCCTTCACTATTTGTTGTTAGGAACAGGCCTTTCTGTTTATCTGGGGTTTTAACACACACTTTTCTATAGTATCTGAATGCCTCACAAGATTTTAAATATCAAAATAGCAGTCGCTCTTACTTCCTCCCAGGATGGGAGCTAATCCCTTACTTTGCCTGTAACAGTGTTACCAACTCTCATGATTTTATCCCAAGCCTCATACTATTTGGTGTTTTTCTTTGTCTCAGCACCTGGAGTTCTGTGATGTTATGAAAATCACAGTTTTTTGTTGTTGTTGTTTTGAAGAAAAGGCTAGCCCTCATGGCTGCTGAGAAAAATGTGACCTGGGTGCATCCTAATGGTTCAAAAGCCAGAAAGCAAAAAGGGCTCAACATTTTAAATCTCATTATTTTGAAGCCACTCTTCAAAATTTAGTGATTTTTGGAGAGACCTGACTCAAGATTTTTGGATGTTTGGGATTGGCAACACTGCAAAATAGCATAGGGTAGCCAAGCCAAAGAAATGTTAGTTTTGCATTTAGTTCTTCTACTTCCCCAAGTATAGGGATTGCTAGGCCCAAATCCTCAAAGATATATAGGCTCTTGAATACTCTGGGCCAATGTGACCCAAAGCATTTTGCTCCCAGTCTGCCCTTATGAGGCAGAGAAAGGGGTTATGCTGAGAACTGATCCGAGGAGAATTTCTTGGAATATTCCATTACCCATAAAGAGAGGGGGAGAATTTTCAATAAAGATAATTTAATTAACAAAACATTTGCAAACAAAGGCTCCAGTCCTACTACAATCACAGTAACAGTTCACAAGGGTGAGATCCGTGCATTAAAATGAGAAAACCTGAGGTAAAATCCTAAGGGGAACTTTCCAATCTGAGGACTGGAAGCAGATGGGTCGGCCTGCCCATCTTTGCTATCAGTGCTAAGCCTGACCTCAGTAGGTACCTGTGGCAATGGCAACAAAGAGCTGTGAGGTGCTGAGTGCCCGTAATTCCCACTGACTTCTGTGGAAGCTGCAGTCATTCTTTTAGCAGTGACCATGAAGCTCAAGTAAATTGCATCCCCCATCGTGTAGCCAAAAGCAGAATTTGGCCTCTATCAAGATCCCTTTCACACATTTAAATTCCTTCTCCCTCCATAATTGTCATTCATATAGGGCCCTATTCTGCAGTCCTTGTCAAGCACAAATCCTATTGGCAGTAGAATCTGGGCCCATGTTAATTATGACAATGATTTTAAAACCAAAGACAGGCAGTGTGATTATAGAGGTCAGTTTTATGAGTTCTGTAAGGATCAACTAAGTTTAACCATGCTGGAGATCCCTCATTGGGCATTCATTATACGTCTCCCTCACTCAAGTTAAAAGGGTTTCCCTGAGTGTGTTTCAATGAGTTTTACAATTTCTCTCAGGATTTGATTTTTTCAATCACCCTCATCCCAGCCTGAAAGCCCTAGTCTTACAGTAACTTTTTTAATGGACCAGGTTTTAAGATGAGTTTCTTGAGTAATAAATTATATTTAGGGTTGGCAGAATTTTTTTTTAAATAATTTCATCAGCTAATGATGTTTATTTCTAAGCATTTTTTTGATATTTATCAATTTGAATTTTCACAGTTGTGGGAAATTATGGGAGGTTGGTCAGACAATTATTTAATGACAATAGATGCAAAAAGTTAAAATTTTATAAACCCATTAAAACACATTGTCCACATCACATTGTAAAATATACTAAGTAAACATCCTTACATCAATAAATTATACTTGTTTTTACTATTCACTAATCCATTTGTAACACTCCTAATTCAAAAATCTAAATCACTGGATTTTGATTTTATTTTCAAGCAGCATTTTTCTTACTTTCATAGAATCATAGAATATCAGGGTTGGAAGGGACCTCAGGAGGTCATCTAGTCCAACCCCCTGCTCAAAGCTGGACCAATTCCCAACTAAATCATCCCAGCCAGGGCTTTGTCAAGCCTGACCTTAAAAACCTCTAAGGAAGGAGATTCCACCACCTCCTTAGGTAACCCATTCCAGTGTTTCACCACTCTCTGAGTGAAAAAGTTTTTCCTAATATCCAACCTAAACCTCCCCCACTGCAACTTGAGACCATTACTCCTTGTTCTGTCATCAGGTACCACTGAGAACAGTCTAGATCCATCCTCTTTGGAACCCCCTTTGAGGTAGTTGAAAGCACCTATCAAATCCCCCCTCATTCTTCTCTTCTGTAGACTAAACAATCCCAGTTCCTTCAGCCTCCCCTCATAAGTCATGTGCTCCAGCCCCCTAATCATTTTTGTTGCCCTCTGCTGGACTCTTTCCAATTTTTCCACATCCTTCTTGTAGTGTGGGGCCCAAAACTGGACACAGTACTCCAGATGAGGCCTCACCAATGTCGAATAGAGGGGAATGATCACATCCCTTGATCTGCTGGCAATGTCCCTACTTATACAGCCCAAAAATGCCATTAGCCTTCTTGGCAACAAGGGCACACTGTTGACTCATATCCAGCTTCTCGTCCACTGTAACCCCTAGGTCCTTTTCTGCAGAACTGCTTCCTAGCCATTCGGTCCCTAGTCTGTAACAGTGAAGGGGATTCTTCCGTCCTAAGTACAGGACTCTGCACTTGGCCTTGTTGAACCTCATCAGGTTTCTTTTGGCCCAGTCCTCTAATTTGTCTAGGTCCCTCTGTATCCTATCTCTACCCTCCAGCGTATCTACCACTCCTCCAAGTTTAGTGTCATCTGCAAACTTGCTGAGAGTGCAGTCCACGCCATCCTCCAGATCATTAATGAAGATATTGAACAAAACCGGCCCCAGGACCGACCCTTGGGGCACTCCACTTGAAACCGGCTGCCAACTAGACATGGAGCCGTTGATCACTACCCGTTGAGCCTGACAATCTAGCCAGCTTTCTATCCACCTTATAGTCCAATCATCCAGCCCATACTTCTTTAACTTGCTGGCAAGAATATTATGGGAGACCGTATCAAAAGCTTTGCTAAAGTAAAGGAATAACACATCCACTGCTTTCCCCTCATCCACAGACCCAGTTATCTCCTCATAGAAGGCAATTAGGTTAGTCAGGCATGACTTGCCCTTGGTGAATCCATGTTGACTGTTCCTGATCACTTTCCTCTCTTCTAAGTGCTTCAGAATTGATTCTTTGAGGACCTGCTCCATGATTTTTCCAGGGACTGAGGTGAGGCTGACTGGCCTGTAGTTCCCCAGATCCTCCTTCTTCCCTTTTTTAAAGATGGGCACTACATTAGCCTTTTTCCAGTCATCCAGGACCTCCCCCATTCGCCATGAGTTTTCAAAGATACTGGCCAATGGCTCTGCAATCACATCTGCCAACTCCTTTAGCACCCTTGGATGCAGCGCATCTGGCCCCATGGACTTGTGCTCGTCCAGTTTTTCTAAATAGTCCTGAACCACTTCTTTCTCCACAGAGGGCTGGTCACCTTCTCCCCATACCGTGCTGTCCAGTGCAGCAGTCTGGGAGCTGACCTTGTTTGTGAAGACAGAGGCAAAAAAATCATTGAGTACATTAGCTTTTTGCACATCCTCTGTCACTATGTTGCCTCCCTCATTCAGTAAGGGGCCCACATTTTCCTTGACTTTCTTCTTGTTGCTAACATACCTGAAGAAACCCTTCTTGTTACTCTTAACATCTCTTGCTAGCGGCAACTCCAAGTGTGATTTGGCCTTCCTGATTTCACTCCTGCATGCCTGAGCAATATTTTTATACTCCTTCCTGGTCATTTGTCCAATCTTCCACTTCTTGTAAGCTTCTTTTTTGCATTTAAGATCAGCAAGGATTTCACTGTTAAGCCAAGCTGGTTGTCTGCCATATTTACTATTCTTCCTACACATCAGGATGGTTTTTTCCTGCAACCTCAATAAGGATTCTTTAAAATACAGCCAGCTCTTCTGGACTCCTTTCCCCATCATGTTATACCTTTGCCCAGGTATAAATTTTTATTATTATCAATTAAAATATTTGTGATGGTTTATGTGTGTGGTAAAATTGATGCTTACTGATGTTTCCCAATAAAAATCTAATCCTTCCAAACCTAATTATAATGTAGTGTATATTCTAATATCCATTATCTACCATGAGTCTGCCTGCTTCTGTCCTAGCACTATTTCATAACACTAATTATTGGAATTATTTAGGGTGATTCAAGGGTATATGATCAGCAGTGATACTAATACTCTTACTAGTGTAAGAAAGGGACAATTTAGGCAGAATAGCAGGAAGGTTTCCTGCCAATGAAATGTATTAAGCTTTGGAGCAGTCTCCTAAGAAAGGTGGTGAAAGCCTCATTATTGAGCACATTTGAAACAAGACTAGACAAAACACTAGAAAACATACTGCTGAGAACAAATCCTACCCTGGTAGCAGGTGGGACTCAATGACCTAGTACGATTTTCCATTTCTGCACTTCTAAGGTTCTTTCATTTGCTGAGTCTGATTCACTGATGAGGCCACTGTGTCCTTTCAATGCTCACACACAGAATTGGGCAGGAGAAAAATGTATGCAAAAAGACAACTATTACAGTAATCGTTCACTGTTCTGCTCTGTTTAGGGGTACCCAGGCTCATGGAAGGCATGGTATTATTTGGCCCTCAGTAAATAATTTACTTACTCTAAAAATTGCCCAGTAACACCACTACTTAATCAATTATACTCCAGACAGCCTTCATTAAGGGCCAGTTCCAAGCTCCTTCTCTGTGGCTGTGGAGGGCCCCTCAGTGGTAGATTGGAGGGATAGTTTGATTGGAAGATGCAGGATGAGGCGGTGCCTCCATATGGAGTCTCCTGTTCTCTGCTCCTGCAGGGTGCTGCGTAAGAAACTGTGAATGCAACTTCAGCCATTGGGCTGAAGCCGCTCAGGCTGGTTGCTGGGCTCTGGATTTTGGCCTTAGTAATATTAAAATAAATATTTTAGTGGGCAAAAACAATACTCGGGTAATATTAACTACACATTGGTATTGTCCAAACAAAGAGTGAAAGATCGGGAAGACAGTGAGAGCAATGAAAGTAGCAAAGAAAGAGAAATAGACTAAAATCCACCTGAAGTGCATGTGTGGGCTAGTTGATTCTCTCTGCACTGAGGGAGCATGAAGGGTAGCTCCTGACCTTAATTTGTTTTAATGTTAAACACAATGTCCAAAATTTTCAAACTTGGATGCTGAACGTCAGGCAGCTGCAAACAAGTGGCCTGACTTTCTGATGTGCTGAGCACCCCCAGTTCCCACTGAAAATCTTTATTTTTCTCTAATTTTTAAATTTGTTTAACTGAGGGCTGGCCATATTCTGACCTCTAAGTGAAAATCTTCTTTAATGCAATGCAAGCTCTGTATGTAACTAATAGAACTCTTCAGCTTTCGGACAATGATTAGTTATGGAGAAGGACAAATGAGCTCAGGATGCAATTCTAGTACTAACAATGTGGGGGAAGGGCAATGGAGTGTTGAGGGTTGTAGTCATATGTCCCAAACAGGAGACTGAATCCAGCTCATCCATTCCTAGCTCTAAATACAGTGCTGAACTTCAACTAAATGTAATGTTACACTAACTAGAAAGATAGGGCACACCTTGCTCTAAAGGAAATCCATACCTTCAGCCTGAGGAATGGCAAGCAACCACTCTTTGATGGCTTCAAGCTGCGATATGCTGAGAAAGAACCTGCTGGGTTCCACTAATGCAGCAGCCAAGTGATGAAGAAGGTAATTTCATCAGCCCTTTCCTCTGGACCTCTGCACTTTGCTATTAAAGTTCTGTAGCTCCAGTGTTAACCCCACGAGGAGCTGAAAAATGTCTCTGGAGTTCTTGTGTGTAAAACCGGAGAAGCCAGACATATAATAGAACCAGCAATTTCACAGGAGGGTGTCCAATCCATGCACTGTACAACTAACCCGGCTGGGGATGGAGAATGAATGCTTTATTAGAAGCCAGCTAAATTATGAGCCATGCTGGGAAGTTTCCTTTAGGAGTTCCTTTCTATCTAAGGAAAGGTTATTCTGATAGCAAGATGTAAAGGTGTCGGCATTACCTGTAATGCAGTCATGGCTAGAGCTGTATGGTAATTTGCACTAAGACAGTGTCAAAAGTTGTATTTCAGAAGTTTTAGAAAAACAAATATCTAATCCTTTTATGATTTGTATTATGCTCTTGGCCTTAATGATAGCATGTATCAATGGGTGCCAGTTATGCATTGTGTAAAATACAGTAGTATTTTCCTTTTTCAGTTTTAAATTTACTAGCTTTCAATTTAATTGTGTCCCCTTATTCTTGTATTATGTGGAGAGGGTAAATAGGAGCATGTGATTTACCTTCACTAGTCATTATTTTGTATGTCTCTCGATCATATTCCTTCTTATTCGTGCCCCACCACCCTCAGCCACAGAAGTTTTTGGATGATAGTGCTTGCCTGAAAAACTTGTTCTGTTCTCATAGAATCATAGAATAGAATCACAGAATATCAGGACTGGAAAGGACCTCAGGAGGTCACCTAGTCCAAACCCCTGCTCAAAGCAGGACCAGTCCCCAACTAAATCATCCCAGCCAGGGCTTTGTCAAGCCTGACCTTAAAAACCTCTAAGGAAGAAGATTCCACCATCTTCTAGGTAACCCATTCCAGTGCTTCACCACCCTCCTAGTGAAAAAGTTTTTCCTAATATCCAACCTAAACCTCCCCCACAGCAACTTGAGACCATTACTCCTTGTTCTGTCATCTGGTACCATTGAGAACAGTCTAGATGCCAGATGATGATGATGATGATCCTGCTATAAAATGACAGAAAGAAAACTAATATTTCTAAATTAAAACACTGAAGCGCTCATTTCCTGTTTGGAGACAGGGAACATGATCAGTTAGGCCAGGGGTTCTCAATCTCTTTCTTTCTGGGCTTCGCCTCCCACAACATGCTATAAAAACTCCATGTCCCACCTGTGCCACAACAGCTGTTTTTCTGTGATAGATTAAAAGTTTTATTAAACTGATGGTTATACAGTTAAACACACATATATAATATAAAAAAGAAAAGGATAATAGGTACAAAAATAAAAAAAACCTGAATATTATCTTCAAGTATTAATATGCTCGAGCCCCACCAAGTGGGTCTGAAGCCGAAACACAACCCCCGCCCCCCGGGGCTGAAGCCAAATCCTCAGCTCTGCCATGTGGGGCTGAAGCCGAAACCCGGCTGGCTGCTGCGCAGGGCACCCTGTGGTGTGGGGCAGGCAATTGCCCTGCTTGCTACCCCCTAACACCAGCCCTAATGAAGACAACAGGCTTCAATATATCATGCAGGAAAATTAACACACACTGTGGTAAAAAAATAAATAAAAAAGCAATGTGTGAGGCGAAATGGCTTTTACTTTTTGTATGCTGTTTGCTGTATTTTGGCGGATCCCCTGAAACCTGCTGAGGGGCCATGGACTCCCAGCTGAGAACTGCAGTTAGGCACCAGCCAAGTGAGAATCATGTTTGGTCCACCCAAAGATTAAGGATAGATGGCAGTATCTGCCTGAGCACCTCATCCTGTTTATAAGGTTTGAGCCTTCTGGAAAATATTAACCATATTTTTCTGACTTGCTAATGCAGCTGGATATTTAGCCCACCCAGTTATAAGGGAGATGAGTGTGACTCTAAAAGACAAAAGGAGGAGAATGAGAGAAAATATCTGAGAAGGAATCAGAGTGAACAACATCAACTGGCTATCACATATTGTCTTTCACTGCACTGAAGGTGTTGAAGAGGGTTTTGTTTTGTTTTCCTGGCAATCCTTAGTTATTTTTTAATGTGAAAATATAAACTCTAGCTCCAAATGTAAGGCATCTCACTGAAGAAGCTTTTCCCCCCAGGAATTGTGCCAGTAAATACAACACAAAATATCTCAGGCATTTCAGTTCTGATTATGCTGAGAGAGAGAGAGAGAGACAGACCATTTTTATTAGACTCTTGCTTTTGTGTGGCCTTGAGTAACAAGGCATTAGGTGCCTTATAAGTATCTTAGACAGTTCTCTTTCCTATAGTAAAGTATTTTGCCTCCAAGGCTACTTAGTGCTAGTGAGGTGTGAATAAGTTCAGAGGGAAAGGCTGCAAATACTGAGGTACAATATTAATACACCATGGAATAGAGATTTGTAAACACAGCCATGCCTGTAGCAGAATGAGGCCTCTTGCTTTCACACTCCTTATACGCAGCCATTTTGTAAAGAGTAATTGCAAGCATTAATAAATCTAAAGCTGTACTTATTTCTGAGGCATTTTCAATTGATTTAGCAGAAAGAGCGATGGTGCTCGCAGAATCAAACACCACCATGAAAAGGGATAGCACCGGGGTGCTAAGTGAAGTGGGAGAGTAGCATCTGGCCAATCTTTGATTTGGATTATCATAACTGGTTGTCTGTGTCAAACTTTCAGAAGCAGACCTGTCCTCAAAGTGGTAGGTAGGAGTGGCAGCACACGGGCCTGTAGACCCATCCCTGGTGTGGGGTTCAGGCAGAAATACTTTGTATTCATGGCATGCGGATCTGATCACCTGAATGTTGCTAAGCATTCTCTCCTCCTCTCCCGCAAAAAAGTAAAAATAAAATAAAAATAAAAGCTATATCAGGGTGTGACAGGTTGAAAGAGGTAGGGACTCCAAAGAAAAGGTTAGACGGATTAGTGCAAGGGAGATTCAAGTTCAACACAGCTACAAACTTTGAAAGTCTGATGAAAAAATTAAATATTATGGCTGCATTGTTGATCACAGCTGCATCAAATGATGAGATGCCTACAAACCTCCATCATCTGGCATTGGTTAGGCTCGTGGCCACCTGTCACTATGATGATCACTTAGACTGCTAGTTTATGCAAATATATTAAGCTTGTACTATCTTGTTCTTCTCCTGTTTGTCTATTTATCCACCTTGTCATAATCCTAGAACATGAGCTGTCTGTAGTATTCGTACAGTACCTGGAATAACAGGACTTTGCTTAGGACCTCTAGGTACTACTGGAATATGAATAATTAAAAGCTTTTATTCAGTGCTTATGTCTCAGCTGGCTACAGATCTCATGGGAGGCCCTGGTTTAAGCCAAGTAGTTTTACTTGCTTCAGAAATAAAACAGCAGTCTTTGTGTCCACAGACTTGATTTGTCAAAATGGGACTAAAACAGTCACCTTTACTGAAATAATTAAACAGAATATCTTCTGTTACCTATTTGTACATTCATCAGTAGTGACACATGCTGTACTGCCATGCTTTGAAGGTTTTCCCCCCTATTCACAGCAGTACCTGTGCCCCAAGTTAACAATGAGAATACAAATAATATGATATTAATAACTTAATTATTGAGCTACCTATTTTACACTTATTACTGTTCAGTACAGCCCATTTCATAAAAGATGCTTATTCATAGTCCTTCACATAAAGGAATTCAAAGCTTCTGCTTTGTTAAAAAACAAAAAAACCCTCCATCATTTACTCACATTTAATGCAAATTGACCATTTAATTAATTAACCCATTTGAATAAACAAAAATGATTCCTGAAATCATGTTTGTTAATTTAACCAAATAGACACACCAGAACAGAATGGGTCATGATACCTACACTAAATTTCCCAGAATGCCTCAGGCTTAGGACCAGTGTTTACAATCCCTTGCAAGGTATAAAAGAAGTAGTTCGGGGGGAATACTTCCACCATAAGTTGTAAATAGTATAAAGAAGACATCTGAAGCTGGCCACTGTATTCTACGCTTCCACTGGTCCTCCCCAAACAATGTGTCTTCAAACACCTCAATAAGGTATGACTTGACAATTCAACAGTTTGGGTTTTTCTGTACAGCTTTAAAAGTGGCCCCTTAATTAGTATTTTTTTTCCCAGAGAGAGCTCTTTAACTCCTCTGATACTCACACATCCCTAAGGCAGACCTTTTCAATATATTTTTCCTAAACGTACATCCCAGACCACTTCAAAGCAAAAAGGGGTAAAAAATGACTAGCCAGCAAAAGGCAGGTAGGGAATTGCGCACTTTATATACACCACATATGCATACAAGCAGTCTCCCATATTTCTTGTCTCAGATATTTCTGTTGCTTGATCTAGGCAGTTATTGGACATTATAATTCTAGCAAACCTTTAAATCCCAATACATGTTACTTGGTTAGCTAAATATGGGCTCCAGTGCCTCTCAAGCCTTAATTATTATTTACTGCAAGTGATCACTAGTGAGGAGTACTACTCTCTTGCACTGAAGTTTAATTAAATTAGTGTTGCCAGTGCCAGTCAACAATCATGAGTCAGGCCTAAAAAAAGCAGCAACAACCACAAAAACATGTGATTTTAAAAATATTTTGAGTTCTTTTCATTTGCCCTCTGGCTTTTGAGTCTTTAGGGTTCACATAATAAGGGCTCAAAATTGATTGGTTTATTTTTAATGACAGCTTAGTTTCTGTTGTAGTCACAGTGACTCTAGTACTTTGTTTTTTTTAAAAACCCACTAAATATTGCAAGCGCTGACAACACTAACAGCTTTTAGTGCTTTCTGCTGGGCTGGTTTTATTACCATGGCACTCTTCTATTTCAATCAGGCAGCTGCCATCGTGTTCCTTCACATAATAAATGGCTCTGTTGTTTTCAGCTTGGTTAGACCCTTTTCAGAGATTTCAGCTATGATACATATTTAGCTGCGACTGTTTACATGGTGAAAACTGTACAAAAGATCTCATTAGGCAAACTATTTTAAAAAACTACCAGAGTATCTCCAGATGTGTCAAGGACAAACCTGCCCCCACCTTTATTAAACTGTCACATTAGTTAGACAGCCAACTTTTGCGAATCCCTTGAATGACCACAACAAACAGGATTCACTGTATTTATATGTACTAAATATTATGTGTAAATGTCTAATGATGTGTTTAAGTTTCTTGTACTTAATGCTACTTGAGTAGCACTGGGTGAAGTTATTTATCACTTTCTTTTAAAAAACCAATTTCCAATGATGACTAGCAGCAGAGCAGTAAATGTGACCAAGCAGCCCTGGCGATAGCAGCCCTGACTGGATTTCTTTGCTCATGTAAATTAATGTCTTGGCACTAATGCTATCTGAATGGACACTTTCTGTGTTTAATTTATTATAGTGGTGGGAAGAGGGATAGTACTGCACAGGGTGAAGCAAAAAGTCCCAAAGTAATTTTCCATGAATCCCAAAGAGCCAGAATCCTGCCTGACCATACAATGGCTTCACAGCAACTGCCTAACCTTACAGCTGAGTCATGTGGAAACACAGTAAGAATGACAGTCTTCCTGCACAAAATCCACTACACAGTAACTCCCATATCCCTTGCCCGCTTCTTTTCCACAATAGTTTAGTTTAGACTCCTAGCTGATTCCATTCACTTTACCTCATCACAACCTGCATCCAAAATATTTGGGCTGAATGCTTACTCTTCAATCCAGTTGCACCCTTAACTGATCACTCCTCATCAGTGACTATTCCCCACCTTCTGCTATGCCTGCCTTGTGTAGGATGAGTTACAAATAGCCTCTGTGCCAAGGTCAGGTTGCCCCTATGAGCCTCTGCCTCACAGTCCTATGTATGCCCCTTCCCTACCCCACCCAGATTTTTTTTACTCTTTAGTTCTGCTGTACCAACAGATCAAAGAGATGCAGCACCCACCCCCTTTTTTTATTATCAAGCAGGTTAATTCTCTTTGGCCAGCTTGCTGAACCTCTCACAGTTCTCTGTAGTTGCAGTTACAACCTGAACCAGGCTTGCCTAGTTCTAGCTGCTTACGCTAAGCCAGCCAGCTAACCATCAATACCTTAGTCTCCCTGTCTGGATTCCCCCTACGGCTATTCTTACCACCCTGGCCTGCCCCGCCCCTCTGCCAAAATAAAACAAAGCAAAAACAAGGCTATGTCTACACTACACAGGTGACTGGCACTTGTGTTAGCCAAGCCCTGGTGTGAGCATCCCCACTGCAAAACCTAACATATAGTGTTACTGTGTCCTCACGGCTTCTGCAATTGCCTGTGTCTCTGGGGGCATAGCCCACAGCTTTTTGTGCTGAGATGCTTTAGAATTCTTTCCTAGTCAATGGTGGGAGGATTTTTATGTCCTTTGGACAGAATTGTGGGAACAGCACTAGAGGACTATCAGCACGCAAGTGTTTTAGCCTGGATCCTCGCTATAAAGTGGGTGGGTGCCAGCCAGAGTTAAAGCAGAACTTCAGTTCTAATCCATACACCCCACCCCCCTCAGGTCAGCTAGCCTGGCTTTTAAAACACCTCCAAACCTGGGTCAGAGGTTTTTGTCTGTGGCCTATAGGGGCGTTGAGGCTAAAAAACTGAGTAAAAGCCCAGGTTAACTGTAGTGTAGACACGTGCAAAACAAAAAAAAGAAAATCACTGTACAGACCTTGGGAGCATTTAGGTCAATACCTCCTCTTATTGGTTTAAGGACACATACCTGTAGAGAGACGAATTAAAGAGGCCCAAATTGAATTTCTAATGATTCAGGGTTGTTTCAGATGATGCTTAGCAAACCGCAAGGGTCCCTAGGTCATACAGACTCCACCCAGGGAGAGGTGTGATGTTTGCTGGTTATATGTCCTTCCTGTGTGGCTGGAAGATGAGCTGCTTTCTGCTGACTGAGAACTCTGTGGTGATAGAAATGTGACACACCTGGCAAACTAGGATTCTTCCCTTTTAAGCACTGTCATGCTTAGATTACCTTACCGGTTTCATGTCTTCCTGTCTGGGAACAGGACAGTCTCATCTGCTATTCCCGAACTATCTCAAACACACACTACTATCTGCCCACTCACCCCCAGCATTGTTACAGGAGTTCTGTATAAAAAGTGATATCTGTATGCAGTCAGTATATAGAAAGTGTACCATTTACTGCAGTGGTCCCAAAACGGTGGGGTGTGTGCCCCCTAGGGGGGGCTCTGAGGAACATTCGGGGGAGCACAGTAGGCCCCAGGCCAGCCTCTACAGGGGGTGGAGAGGGAGCGCCACCTAGCCCCGTTCTGTCCCCTGCTCCTCTCCAAGCCCCTGTCCCCGCTCTGCACCCGGTCCCAGCTCCCGACTGATGCTCTAGCCCTGGCTCCTGACCGAGGCTCCTGAGGGGGTGCGGACCACGACTGAAAAAGTTTGGGGACCACTGATTTACTATATACTATACTATTACTAATATACTAAATATTCTTGTTTTATTGTTCATGTTTGTAGGTTCAATCAAGTTGTCCTTACACTGCAGATGACTTCCTGACTGCAGCTCTTTCCTCCAGGGCAGGTTGGCAGAGGCCCTGGGGTTTTTTCATCTTCCTTTGCAGCGTGGGGCATGGGTCACTTGCTGGAGGATTCTCTGCACTTTGAAGTCTTTAAACCACGATTTGAGAACTTCAATAGCTCAGACATAGGTTAGGGGTTTGATACAGGAATGGGTGTGTCATGAATAGTTAGTTAAGGGTTGAGTTTCCACCTGTAAAGGGTTAACACATAATATCTGGTGAACACCTGACCTGAGGACCAATCAGGGAAGAGAATTTAAAATTCCTAGGAGGGAACTTTTTCTCTCTTTTTCTGTGTGTGTTGTTCTTAGCCGTTTGGAGTTACAAGGGTCCAGATGCTTAATCAAGTCTTCTACAAGTTTCCATCTTTCTGAACTAATTTCTTCTAGTCAAGATAGTGAGTATTAGAAGGGTACTTTGTGTCCTCATCTAGTAATCCTATGTTTGCAATTCTGTGTGTTTGTTACTGATTATTCTTAATTCTGCCTGTATTGTTTGTACTGAGAAGGAGAGAAGATTCTCTCCAGAACTTAGCAAGGTTATACCCTATGAGTGTCCAGCTTGGACTCATAGAGATTGTGTAATTTCTTGTTTTTCTTTTAATAAATTCTTTCTATAAAGATTTGATTAAATCCCTCTACTGTGGATACAGGGGGAGGGGGCTAAGAAACTCTCTCTCGGTGGTGAGACAAGCTTATCTCCGGGCAGAGAGGGGAGGGGGGAGGTTTCTCTCTCTGTGAGTTGATCTGTGTTTCCCCAGGGAACGTCTTTGGAAAGAGGATGGGGGGAAAACAGGGGTGTCCCGGCCCACGTATTCGACCGGGTGGTGGCAGCAAAAAGGGGACCTACCCTAGGATTTTAGGGTGGGGGGATAAATGCGGGTCCCCACATTGGAACCCAACAGTTCCAAGTGGGGGTGAGACCTATGACAGGGTGGGTGAGATTCTGTGGCCTGTGTTGAGCAGGAGGTCAGACTAGATGATCATAACGGTCCCTTTTGACCTTAAAGTCTATGATTCTATTATGTTAGTGTTAAGATATAAGCAGCACATACATACTGTTGCTCTCCAGAGACAATGCTGAGGAAAGAAGCCAAAACCCTGGCAGGTGTCAAACAACCATTAACAGCCGTTGTCCAGCAAGGGAGCTACAATTCAGTGACTTGCCTGCATAAAGCCACATCAGGGGAATTGCTCAATCTTGCCTGGGGACTCAGCAATGCTCACCAGACATGCATGGACTTGTGTTCTCCAAGCACATGGGACTGAGGGTATAAAACAGAACACAGGGGCCCCATGCTTGGCCTTTCTTCTGCCCCCACCTATGCTGCAAGCAACAAAGACACTCAGAAGACTGAAGACTCCAACAGAGGAGTTTAAGTTTAAGGGACAAACCTGTAAATTAAGGACTGCAATATTCAGTGGCACAGACGCCAACTTTCCTTGGCGACAGTGAGTGCTCGTGCCCCCCCGACCCCAACTCCACCCCGTCCCTGCCCCTATTGGACCCCTCCCTAAATCCCCGCCCTGGCCTCGCCTCTTCTCCAAGCGCACCATGTTCCTCCTCCTCTTCCCCACTCCCTCCCAGCGCTTGCCACGTGAAACAGCTGTTTCATGAAGCAAGTGCTGGCGGCGGGGAGAAGCAGGATGTGGCGGCGCACTCAGGGGAGGAGGCAGAGGTGAGCTGGGGTGGGGAGGCGGGGCGGGGAGCTGCCGGTGGGTGCAGAGCACTCACCAATTTTTCCCCGTGGGTGCTCCAGCCCCGGAGCACCCCCGGAGTCGGCACTTATATCCAGTGGGGTGAGAAAAACTGCTTAATCTAGATGTTGCCCAGTGTAATAGGTTTGAGAGTTTAGACTGCATGCTTATATATTTTATTGTATTTTGGTAACTAACTCTGATTTTTTGCCTATCACTTATAATCACTTAAAATCGATCATTTATAGTCAATACATTTATTTAACTGTTTATCTTTACCAGTCAGTTTGCCTGAAGTGTCTGGTGAATCTGCTCAGGTTTGCAAAGGCTGGTGTATATCCACTTTCTATTGATGAAGTGGGGAACCAATTAATACATTTGCATTGCTCATCTTGAGCAGTGCAATACAGAATATTCCTGAGGTACGGTGGTGGGAGTTGGGGGGATTTGGCTGGGGCATTTCTCTGTGTGATTCATGAGTGGCTTTGGGAGCATTCATGTAATCTCGCTGGGTGTGGGGCTCCTCATGCGGGTGTGCTGAGTGACAACAGTGCCCAGAGGGGCTTGCTGCTTGTCACTAGAAAAGCATTGTGAGAGACAGCCCCAGCTGGAGCGTTAAGAGGGCACAGCAGTCCCACAGTCCCAGGCTGCACCCCTGGGGTCCCATCACATATAGTTCAATTCTTCTCCTGATAATCCCATGTTTGTTTTATACACACCTAGCCTGTAGGCACTCAGCTAGTAATGGATCCCATAGAAAATAGGTAGGAGATAAAGGGTTAACCTTATTTAATAAAGCCCAAGTATTGAATACCAATTACCATGGTAACAAGAGCTGTTGAGGTTTAGAAGTGCAGTTTCCCCAAGACTCTCATTTACACAGAAGTCTTATTTGACTGAATATATTAGTATCAGCTGAAGCATGGTGACGCAATCCTATTTATGAAGGTATTGCTTTTTAATTGGTCTCGACAAAGTGCTTCAGCAACTCAAAAGTTGGAGCTGGGGGTCTGAATTGAACTTGGGATCAGCAGCGGCTCCAGGCACCAGTGCTCCAAGCGCATGCCTGGGGCGGCAAGCCGTGGGGGGCCCCATGCCAGTCCCTGCGAGGGCGGCAGTCAGGCAGCCTTCAGTGGCGCAACTGTGGGAGGTCCGCCGGTCCTGTGGATTCAGCAGCAATTCGGTGGTGGGTACACCGAAGCTGTGGGACTGGCAGACCTCCCACAGGCATGCCGCCAAATCCGTGGGACCGGGGACCTCCTGCAGGCATGCCACCGAAGGCAGCCTGACTGCTGTGCTTGAGGCGGCAAAAAAGCTAGAGCTGCCCCTGCTTGGGATTGTGAGTCACTTACTGGCCTGCCGCTTGCCTCAATATACAGTGACTTAATTGTGTCATTGTTAGAGACTGGGTCTCTTTTCTTGATTCACTGTTATTGTGACAACTGGGTTATGTAATCTGGATGGAAAAGAAACTTCCCATGATCACCACTAACCTCTAGGACACAAGAATTTGTGATCTGTGTTTTGGTTTCTTATAGCTGAGCTGACAGAGCAATCCTAAATAAAGATACTTTAAAAAAAAAAGTGTATTTAGCCCTTGAGAGAGCATCCTCCAGCAAACACCCTTTCCTCCTACTCCACACTGAACCCCATTTTCTTCAAGACAAGCCCTCAGTACCTTGCACCAAGGATACTGCTCTGCAGTGTTATTGGAACCACAGTTACTAAGTGTACTATGCAGATCAAATATGATATACTTTTTGAGTTGGTCGTCTGTCCATCACTGATGTTCCAGATAGGGGTCAAAGGTCAATCTCTCCTAAGAGACAACAGATATTGTAACTGGAGGTTGTGGAAGCTGCTCCTGGTGAAGCCTAGAACAGATCGTACAAACTAGCGATGTTCCTTTAACATTTATTGCCTCAGTCTGTGAAACTAATAAAGGGGGATTCAGATAATCCACAGATGTTCACTTTGGTGCTGACATAACTGCATTAGTTGACAAAATACACCAGAGCAATATTCTTTCTGCAAATCTTCTCTGAATTGTTTTGCTGCCATTGGTTAGACTTTCATTTAAATTGTAACCTCTTGGTCTCAGCCTTTTGCTCTTCTAACTTACATCCCAGCTCCTACATGATCCCTTTGAGGAGCTAACCTTTTAAAATGAAGGTTAGATCACTGATGGATTCTGTCTTCTATTCCTTTAAAGCCATATACAATACAAAAGTGGGGGTCAATCCTGCTCCCATTGAAGTCTGGAGCAAAACTACCATTCATTCACTGGAAGACAGAATGGGGCTTCACACTTTGGAATGCGTTGCATTGAGAACTACATTTGTTCAAACCCTTTGCTATTATTTATACAAATACCATAGCCATGCATGATGCTTTTGCATGCAAATAAGGCAACAAGGTCTCTGCCCCGAACAATCTTAGAGTCTGAATTGTCACAGAGCAAGAGATGAGAAAACACTGTTTGGTGGGAGGAAGTAACTAAGATGGCAACCGAAACCAGCTTAAAGCTAACCTGAGGATTTTTCTTCATTGTATTTGTCTTGTAGAGGAACACTTGCAATGCTGATTCAGGAATGTTTTGCACTTTGTGTAGCAGAAGAGGACAGGACAGGCTGCTTAATTTCAATACTGGAGGTAGAAGATTATTCTGTCTTTTTTTCATGAGTACAAAAAGATGCAATGAGCAAGACATTTAAAGGAATGCAAATATTCAGCTCTATTGCTTTACATATCTAGTTTATTTTTCTTTTAGTTTTGACCTGGCACATAATCATAGCATTACTGCAAACTAGTTAGTTATACTTACAGATTTTGTTGCTAAAAGAGACAAACTGGACACACATGTCTTGGTGTTAGCTGGAAACCTTAGTTAGTATAATTTCAGTATTACCGACTTTTGGAAAGGGGCTGAGCTTTATATATAATTGCTCCACTACTTCTGATGTTGTGATAGAAAAGCGAACATGGGACAAGTTAGCTGATGGTTGACTGAATCTCTGGCATTTACTAAAAACCTTCTTTATACAGGTGCCCAGTAAAGTCTGTTTAATATTTTGTTCTGGAGTAGTCAAAGACAATTAATTGGACTGTACCATTTGAGATATGGATGTACATTTGCAGAAAGGAAGGCTTTCATATGGAAGAAACTTTCTGGCATAGTTCTTAAGGACCAGCTATTTAATTATATAGCGTTTTGGCCTTTTAAAGAGGGAAAGATTCTATTTCTGCAGTAGACTTTGGGACAGTGGCACAAACCACTCTCATATATTCCAGTTAAGGTGCAGATAAATTGGGAAAAATCACCTTCTTCTGGGCTCATTTTTTCAGTGAATAAGTCACAGCATTTAACAGACCTCATACAGACCTGGAAGAGCCGTGTAAATTGCATTTATATTGATGTGTTTAATACAGTGTGTCTTTTGGACAGGTCACAGTTGCAAAACTGCAATTCAGCTGAGGGGTTCTGATAATGTAATCATACATTATTGCAAAGCTTCAGTGGAGTGGTTATATGTTCTCAGAATCCTGAGAATAGACTTTTATAATGTAATTAATGTGCTGAATATAATATACCAGACCTAATCTAGATAGCACAGAATGGGTTCTTATGGGTGGGTTCAATAATTCAAGAACAGGTATCAAAGTAAATCAGTCTTAATATTCTCTAGTTGTCATAACGAGCTTTTCCCAGTGGGATTCTTTCCACAACTGGGCAAGTGAGAAATGACTTCTTTCCAGAGGAACAGTGCTCTTCCTTTTACTTGTAAGATGCACGCAAACGTCATTTCAAATCTTTCTAACTCTGTCTACAGATTGGAGTAAGCAAGTTTTGGAATCCATGTAAATGCGTGCTTTTTTTTTTCTGTAAAACTTTTTCAACCTTTTTGGTGACCTGTGACCGATACAGTTGTTCTCTTAAGGCAGAAACATATTGGGGTCAGTTTGTATAAGCTGTTAGGTTCTTGTCCAGTAGAGCTCTAACAATAGAATTTTATAGCTATGCCAATTTACACCAGCTGGGGATCTGGCCCAATATGTTTATACTTTCATAGAATCATAGAATATCAGGGTTGGAAGGGACCTCATCTAGTCCAACCCCCTGCTCAAAGCAGGACCAATCCCCAACTAAGTAAAAAAAAAAAAATACAAACAACTTGATCACAAGAGGATGAAATAATATAATATATAAAAAGGCATTCCCATGGACTCCAAAATTTGTCAATGCCAAGGGATCTGCGTCTAGATGGCTGATTAATTTCTTTGTTTATCAGCCACATAGGCTTCAGAGAAGTTAAATTTGAGATTAGCTAGTCAAAACCCCAAGTACAAGCCCCTAAGAGTCTTGACTT
This sequence comes from Mauremys mutica, assembly GCF_020497125.1. NCBI lineage: Eukaryota > Metazoa > Chordata > Testudines > Geoemydidae > Mauremys > Mauremys mutica. Next base: position 9,586,473 of record NC_059090.1, on the reverse strand, counting down.
AGGTTACAACTAGCAAGAAACACCACTGATTTAAGACAGACTTCGTTATTGTGATTAGAAGCAGCTCTATTCACCACCTGGAAGTGGTCCACGGGCCTCTGTATGAAAACCACATCTCAAGTGGTAGAATTGCAACCATAGCTTAGAATCAGATTTTAGTTGAACCTAAAATAGCAGCTAGCTTAGATGACAACTGTGCTACTAGCAGGATATCCTGATTTGATAGCTATAGAAGAAAAATTTAAATATAGATTTTACTTTTTTATTTTTGTATTCCCTATATGAAAATCTCAGATGGTTTGATGACACTAAGGATTTGCAGGATAGAACCCAGTTTGATCCCTGGCAAGAGAACACTTTTAGAAGTTGAAAGTTTCCTTTCAGTCTTTTGTAAACAAATTAATCTATCCTGCTGTTAACTCCTTCAATTATAAGAGTTTAAAAAAAAACAATTTACTTGTAGCTATTTACACTCTGCTGACGTTTTACATTTCTCTGCTCAAACAATGCAACTCAGTGTTTCCCTTTGATTTTGTGAGGTTTTTTTTTTTTTGGCAGAGATATGATGTTTGGGTTTCAAACACTGCTAGGCAATGTTTTATTTAAAAAAAACCCAATCTTTTTAATTAAAAATAAGTGTGTGGAAACATGGCTATTGATCTTTACAATTTTATAAAAGCTTGAATTTATAAAATAATTGAGCCACATATGATTTAGCACATCCTTCTAGGGCAAAAGGAATATTTTTTACACTTTTAGAATAATTTGCACACCACCAACCTTAATAAAAGGAACTGGCATATACACAGAGAAGTCAAGTGGACATTTAATTACCTGCTTCTTAGTTAGGAGAGGCAGTTACAAAAGGGGTCATACTTAATAGGCTCCTGGCAATAGCTTGCTTCTGGGACAGCTGAAGAGTGTCCGCTTCCCAGGATTTGCCGAATAGGTGATAATGGTGTGGGAACTGGTTGTTGGAAGGTATAGCTCAGAGTTCCATTGCAAGTAGATGACTGGGCTGCTGCAATCATCTGTCTTGTGGTGCAACTGAATGCAAGAAGCCACAGAAGCATTCTTTATACAAAAATAGTCTCAAGAAGCCAGTCTGCCATCAGTACTTAATGATCAAAGTTTTTTACTTTAAAAGAACCAATAGGCTTTTTCAAACAGGAAAGCCTTTACCTATATGTCTGTAACAGGCAATAGGGTACCATCTCAGTTCCTCTTTTCCTGCAGCCATTCTTCAGTACTGAAAGATGATCCGCAGGCTCTACCCTTTCCCAATATGCCCTCCTAAAAGGAAATTAAGAGATGACCCTCCCAACCCTTCCCCAACTTTTCCCATGAGACAGGGCTGTTCCTTCCATTGCCTGAAGCTATCTCTGAGGGAGAGAGACACTGTTTTTCCTGACAGAAAAGTCAGGTAATGTTGGGGGGGGGGGGATACCTGTGGCTTAGTTGCTTTTAATGCTATTAAGCAGTTAGAAATAATACATCAAATATGATTGCAGATGCGACAATAGGTGTCCATGAGATTAACTCTGTGTGATGTCCATGCTTGTGAAAAAGGTTAAGAGCTCCTGGGAGAAGCCTCCCACCACCTGTGAATTGGGAGTTTATTGTCCTTGTTTTACAAATAAGGAAATTGAGGGAGCAGAGGGGTTAAGTGACATTCCCAAAGTGCTACCATGAATCAGTCAGTGCCAGAGCTGGAAATAGAACCCAGGTGTCTGTGCTCCTAGACCCATGCTGCAAGAACTACACCACACACTATAGTGTGCACCTGACTTTTTCAGTTGGACTAATGTGTATTCTGAGCACAAGTCCTGCTGTTCAAAATAGCACTTTGAATGATGAAGTTAATGTTGTCAACCTTTTCCTAGCATTTTATGTAGTGAGAACACCAGAAGCCAGCAAATGGAATGCTGCAGCATGCCCATGCATGAGAACGCTACACCATATTGCATCATAATAGTTCCCGAGGAAGAGTTCTGATGGCCCCAGTTACATTATTCTCTCTCTCTCTCTCTCTTTCTCATAGACTGTGGAAATTAAATAAAGGAAGAAAAACTATACTGTTAAGGATTTAAATTGACAAATACAAAACTGTGACAAGCCAAATATTCCATCATTTTATCACATTATTCTTTTAGCCTCACCATGTGTTTGTGGGTCAAATAAATGAGGCTTCATGCTTCTTGTTCATGTACATAATGATGTAGACTACCAGATCGCTATCCCTAAGGGCTTACAGTCTAAAAGCCCATCTATTATTTATATTGTATATAGAATCATAAATGTGTGTGGTATTTTACAGACACATTAAAGACCCAAAGAATTTAAAAGCTGATCCTTCAAAGGGATCCACAGGGATGGACCCTTATACCCAAGAGAACTCTATGCAGGCATAAGTGTCTGCCCATGTATATCCCTTTCCAGGATTTGGACTTAGCTTACACTTTCTAGGAAAAGTGGTAAATATATGTTATTGGTGGATGGAGAATGAAGGGCAAGAGCAGCAGCAATAAGATCATGCAGGAGTTTTATTTGGTGATGCAGTTGCTATGTGACAATGGTAAAGAATAATTTTCTTCTAACGCTGAACAATCTTTTGTAATCAGTAGGTGAATATTTTCCTTTGGCTGATTACAAAAGAACTGATTTGTCTCGGGAGATATTCAACAATTCTTGGTGTATATGAAAACAAATTAAATACTCAGTCTGCGGATGTCAAAATATCATCCAAGTCTCTTGATGCCCTCTACTGGCCAAAATGCTGTGTACATGAAAGAACAGGTGTAGTGGTTTGTTGTGCTCCTAGTTCTGCAGGACAGGCAACAGGGTATTATCCCGGTTTGTCCTACTCTTCAATGACTAGACACCATTATAATTACACATTACTGGTCTAATGTGACACTAGCCACTTATTAAATCCACATTCCATTGATTCACACCACATATCAGATAAACTGGAGTTTAGAACATGGCAATTTAGCAGGGAAAAGTCCAAAAAGGACATGATGGTTTTGAAAGAATGTATAGTACTCTGTTGAAATAAGAACAGGAGTACTTGTGGCACCTTAGAGACTAATAAATTTATCTGAGCATAAGCTTTGGTGGGCTACAGCCCACTTCATCAGATGCAGACTGGCGCATATAGTAAGGAGATATATATACACACATACAGAGAACATGAAAAGGTGGGAGTTGTCCTACCAGCTCTAAGAGGCTAATTAATTAAGAGAAAAAACTTTTTAGTGATAATCAAGATAGCCCATTACAGACAGTTTGACGAGGTGTGAGAATACTTAACATGGGGAAATAGATTCAGTGTGTGTAGTGGCTCAGCCAGTCTCTATTCAAGCCTAAGTTGATGGTGTCTAATTTGCAAATTAATTCAAGTTCAGCAGTTTCTCGTTGGAGTCTGTTTTTGAAGCTTTTCTGTTTCAAAATTGCCACCTTTAAGTCTGTTACTGAGTGGCCAGAGAGGTTGAAGTGTTCTCCTAATGGTTTTTTAATGTTATGATTCCTGATGTCAGATTTGTGCCCATTTATTCTTTTGCCTAGAGACTGTCCGGTCTGGCCAATGTACATGGCAGAGGGGTATTGCTGGCACATGGCATATATCACATTGGTAGATGTGCAGGTGAACGAGTCCCTGATAGCGTGGCTGATGTGATTAGGTCCTATGATGGTGTCACTTGAATAGATATGTGGACAGAGTTGGCAACAGGCTTTGTTGCAAGGACAGGTTCCTGGGTTAGTGTTTTTGTTCAGCGGTGTGTGGTTGCTGGTATTTGCTTCAGGTTGGGGGGCTGTCTGTAAGCAAGGACAGGTCTGTCTCCCAAGATCTGTGAGAGTGAGGGATCATCTTTCAGGATAGGTTGTAGATCTTTGATGATGCACTAGAGAGGTTTTAGTTAGGGGCTGAAGGTGACGGCTAGTGGCGTTATTTTCTTTGTTGGGCCTGAATTGTAGTAGTTGACTTCTGGGTACTCTTCTGGCTCTGTCAATCTGTTTTTTCACTTCAGCAGGTGGCTATTGTAGTTTTAAGAATGCTTGATAGAGATCTTGTAGGTGCTTGTCTCTGTCTGAGGGATTGGAGCAAATACGGTTGTATCTTAGAGGTTGGCTGTAGACAATGGATCGTGTGTGTCCTGGATGGAAGCTGGAGGCATGTAGGTAAGTATAGCGGTCAGTAGGTTTCTGGTATAGGGTGGTATTTATGTGACCATCGCTTATTAGCACAGTGGTGTCCAGGAAATGGACCGCTTGTGTGGATTGGTCTAGGCTGAGGTTGATGGTGGGATGGAAATTGTTGAAATCATGGTGGAAAAGAGGCCCTTGAGGAATTCCAGCCGTGAATTATTAATGTACAAAAGAAATACAATTTGTCTATAGTGTAATAGCATGCAAGACTTCTCTCTATGCCAGGAACTACATCAACCCAATTTAATTAATAATGGAAATAAAGCTGTACGCTTTGATACGTTTGGTGAGCATATAATGGTCCTCAGTACTTTGCATATTCATGCCAACATGTACAACACTCCTTCTGCATACTGTGCCTATTGTAGTCTGAGAATCCACATTGCCTATTACAACTGATAGGAAGTAGTGAAGTGTTTCAAATGTATCTTTATTGCAGAGAAAGGTAAAATATATACAGTCTGCATAAGGTTACATGTAGAAATGTATCTCCTGCAAACTTCCCAAAAACGTTAACATTCTGGCTGGGTTTTTTTAACATTGTTTCACTTAAAAGAAGAGAACATTCTGTAACCTGATAAAATAGATGGACAACAAACCTCTCAGGTCTATCTGAGGACACAACTTTATATTAGTAAGGAGTTTGGATGACCCAGTAAACCAACCACCTTTAGCAGGGTTAAACCCCATGATTGATTTATTTTTTAATCTATTTGAATGTGTTTGTGCACAAAATTCAAGATACCCATTGTTTGTGAGGTTAAAATCATAGTAAAGTGCAGTTAAAGTTAGAGTGTTTTGCTTTTCTTATCCAGCTTGAAGAATATGTATTTGGTGAACAGCTTTAAAACCCACCATTATAGAGTATCTATAAAAGGTACTCATTTTATCCCAAGCCAGTCCCTATCCTCAGCACTATTTATCATTATATTACTCAAAACATCATCCTTGTTTTTAAAAAAGTAATCCCTCCTTAGTCCATGGGATATTTAAGGAAGGATCCACTCCTTGGGGAAATGCTGACATTACTAGCAATGAATGATAAACACTATCAGTCTCATTTGGGGAGGGGGGGGTGTCTTCACCTACCACTCCCTGTCCCCACATGGACTTTTTTTTTATTTCTTACTATAAAAAAATCAACGTAATTGTTGATTATGCTATAGCTCCTGTTTTATGGACCTATTTAAATAAGCACACAGTAGATTTGTAAGGCTCAGAAAGGAGCTTTTAATTGTACCCTGAAGAAAAGATGGTATCTGTATTCTTCATCTCCTGCCTTGCCAAATGTCTGTATTACTGTACTCCTACTATTGACATCCACATGTTTACTTAATTTTATATTTAAATTACCAATTTAATTTTTTTGTCCTGCAGTAGATTTCCAATTAACATTCACTGTTGTTCAGAATGAAAACTAAACTCCCTTGGGGCTGTCTGACAAAACAATATCCACAGATTTGTTGTTGTCATATTGCTGAAAAAAATTGCATTAGCAATGAAGATTTTTGAATGAGATTTTTCTAGCACAGTAACAGTAAATTGCATCACACTATCTTATGAGTTATTGGAATGTTTATTTACTTGTCACTTAAATCACACTCTTAATAGAAGAATACGGTAAAAGGATGCAAGTTCTACAAAGTGACAGATGAATGACTTTTCATAAACTGGCATGTTTAGTTCAAAGTATGGGCCGTAGCCTTTGCAGTTTGGGGGAAGAAAAAGTTGTGTTTAACTATGTACTTTATTTATAAAAGACAGCCTAAGCTGCATCTTAAAAACTAATCTGCTTATTCAGTATCTGTTCCTAATCCTCTAACTATAGTTTTAGCTGCAGCCATACAGTAGCACAGAAGCTTACTACATGTAAGAATGAGTAGTGGGGAAATGAACACTCAGATTTTACTGATAAAAAAATGCAGATAAATAAACAATGTTTTAAGTATATATACAAAATGAGTCTCTAAATAAGATACTTTACAATGATTTCCATTAGAAAATCTTTAGGTGTTATTTAATGCACGTTAGTTCACACAAAGACTAGCGTTAAACATTAAAAGTTAACGTCTTTGGCCAAATTTTCAGATGTGGACACTGACTTTGGGTGCCCAAGGTGAGTCACAAAATGTCACACTGGGCTCACAAAATCAGTGGACACTTCAAATTTGTTGACCTGTTCTTTGAGCATATTGAGCTGATCCAGAAATCCTCAGGTATTTGACAAATTTCATAGATTAGCATAGAATATTTCATAGAATATTTCATAGTATAGTTTCAGAATGCATTGAAAAAATATATTTTGTCACTTTATGTATAATTTTTAAGTAGCTCTCAAGTTATACAGAAGTTAAACATCGTTCAAGCAAGTATCTTTTAAAAAGTAAGGAAGTTTTGCCCCTGTAAAAGTTAAGCTTCTTTTTACTGTACTAATATGCAAATAAGGGCTGATCCAAAAGGCACTGAAGTCAATGAAAAGATTCACATTTATTTTGATGGATTGTGCAACAAGTCCATATAAAGTAAGCTTAATTCAAGGACCTCAAAGGACTTCACAAATATTAATCAGTCCTCACAACACCCATGTAAGGTAGGTGAGTATATCCATTGTATAGCTAGGCAAACTAAGTTTTGCTTTTAGCAAGAGTCACACAATGTATAATGCTGTGCTGACACTACAATAAATACTATGGTGCAAGAAAACTTTCAAAGCAGTCCAGAGTCTTGAGTTATTCTGCTGTAGCTCATATCTGTCTCTTATCAGACACAGCACTGTACAGTGTGCACCTCCTGCTCAGAGCAAAACTAACTATTCGTTTGCAAAATTGGTATAATCACCTACTGTACATAGGTTTGTGACTACTGATTAATATTTGTGAAATACTCCCACTAGAAACAGGAAAGATCCAGGCCCTCTGTCCTGTCTTTGTTAACTCCTTCAGCATATCAACCAATTTTTTTTTTTTTAAATACTGGAAGTAATAACTAACCCCTCCGTTTTAGAAACCACTCACCATTGTCTAGATTAATTCCAACTCCAACATTTATAAATGTATTTCTCCTCAAGGCCTAAGTTTTACTATGATGTCACATGCTTACATTTCTAAATGGAACATTTCAATACTGACAAGTCTTGACTTCCAAAAAATAGTTTAAGATTAAAATGCTTCTAACCTATTGTACATTAAAGAAAAAGCTTCCTATCTACTAAGGTTGCTTAAATGAACTAGTGCAGAGAATTGAAGTCTTCATTACAATGCACTTATTTTGCATCTGCACTTCTACCATTCAGACAATTCATTTAGACATTCTTCAGGGGGTATAATTATTTACTTAAAGAAATATCTATGCAGTATTTATAGAATTCAGGAGGGGAAAATGATGGTTTGCCAGAATATTGCACTCACCAGCTTTCAGTCAAAACCTGGTATGGCAAGGAAGAGGGGGCAAAACCCCCAAAACTTTATATACAAATGCTTCTGGAGAGATCCTCAAAAAATGTATTGTGACAAAAGTATTGTCTTATTGGTTTCTCTGCTGCCCTTTCAGTACTTCCTTTACACTACATGGAGATTACTATTTTGCAATCTTTTGTTTTTCTTTTCAACTTCCTTTAGTATATCTTGCAGTTTCTTAGCCGTTTGCGTCAAGAATGCAAAGCTTTCCTTTAAATTGCTAGTCCCGTGCTCTCTGCATATGTTCTCAAGCCCATCAAACCACTGGAGGGTCTTCTCAAGTTCTGCCTGAACCATTTTCTGTTCTTCTAATTCTGCTAAAAGGGTCTGTCCAGCAGACACTTCAACCTTGTATTGTTTCTGTAGTTGATCAATTTCACCGTGAAGAGTTTGAAACTGTTCCTTACTGTAGGGGTACTGCTCATGGACCTTGTCTTCAGGAAGTAAAACATTTTTAGGGATGTTTAACACCAACTGCAAAAGCATTTGTTCCATTTTGCTGAAGAGGTGATCAAAGCGCTCCTTCATGAAGAGAAGAAATTTCTCTGTGCTCTTACGGATTTGGAATGGACTGATCTTAGAGTCAGGACAACCTTCTAGTTTCTTCAGAATGACTCTTTCCACAACCAGCATCATTTCAAACAGGTAGTCTTGAAATGCAATGTAGACCCTAAGCATACATGTCTGAGGGGTAAAACCAAAGAACTGGGCTTCATATGCCATAGGATTCACTGACATCTTGGCTAAAAGAAGTCAACCGTAGACAATGTGGAAATCTGTAAAGGAAAAAAGGAACATAAGTACAAATCTGTATTTTGGAAAGGGTGAGTTGTATTAGCAGTCTATTACAGCATTAACCTCACTTAGGAAGAGCAGAGGTCAAGTTTGAATTTAGGGGAATTTAAAGAATTTGGTTCTTAATCTAGTCCTTTCTCTGCCCAGCAGGACATAGTTTGCCAGTCTTTGACTCAGAGGAAACTACATCCTATTCAATTACCAGTGCTAACTAGGACCAGAACCTTACATTAAAATCTAAATTCTATTGTCATTAGGCCCAAGGAGGGATTCTGTAGAATGTAAATTGAACCTTCTTTTGTAGTGTTTGAATGCACAAGTGATGCGTTGTGTCAACAGTTGTAGACCTCTCTGAACATATTACACTGTGTTATAGATAAATATGTCAATATCTTAACTGTTTGGAAAAGCCCTGCAGCCATAACTATCAATACAACTGTCACACGGTGTATAAAAGCAGTTTCCCTGTCACACTGGAGCTGAAGGCTCTGGGCTGCAGGTATTCCAACAGAAGTCTTCTCCGGCATTTGTGTTGACACGGTAGGACCAAGACCCCAATTAGTCCATTATAATAGGATGAGCTCCCCCTTTAAGCAGTTTACCAGCCTTTATCCCACTAACAGTCACAGACCCCTACTGTGTACAAGCCTTTTCAAATCAGACCAAGGGCCAGGCTGACACCTTGGGAAGGTTTTCAGTGACTGACATTGGTCATAATTAAGGGGGAGGGGAGATCCCCCTGGATAATTAGCCACAGCATTAGGCGCTCAGGAAATTCAACGCAGGGTGAGAGCCGATGACAGCAGGCAGCTCTCACTGGGAGCTTTTCCTCAGCAGATCTCAAAGCGCCTTACCAAGCAGGTCAGGCTCTTTAGCCCCATTGTACAGATGGGGAAACTGAGGCACGGGGCAGGGCAATGACTTGCCCTAGCTCCCCCAGCAGGCACAGCGCCAACCCGCAGCCTGGTGCTCTATCCCCGCGGCCCTACCGCTGCCCAGGCCCAATGGGTGGGGGCCGCTGGGGCCCTCAGGCCCCGGCTGCCTCTTGCCGCGGTAGGAACCATCGCCTGGGCCCAGGCTCCCGAGGCCTTGGGGACTGGGGCGCCACCGTCCCCGGCTCCCAAGTGCGAGGGGCCCGCAGGCGTGGGGAAGCCTCCCCGCCCACTGCCCGCGGCCTCTCACCGGGCGGACGGCGCCTCTCGAGCGAGCCCGGACGCCGCTTCCCGCCTCATTCGAACGCCCGCCCCCGGGAAGAGCCCCACCACTCAGCGCCCACCTCCCAAACCAATCGGAGCGCCGCCTGGGGCGGGGAGACAATACCCCGCCCAATCACAAAGCACGTCTGACGGGGGACGTCAGAGCGCCCGGGAAGAAGCGCATTCCCCCCTTCAAACCGCTGAGATAAAAGAAAGCGAAGGATTGGCCGGCTTTGGATGCCGGAGGCAGCGCTGATTGGTTGTGTAGCGTGCGGAGGGGAGGGGAATGAGGCCGGCCGTCGCGCGGGCGGAAGCGGAAGCGGAGCCTTAAGATGGCGTACCAGACCTTCCGGCAGGAGTACCTGCAGGTGCCGCCCGTTACCCGGGCCTACGCCACCGCCTGCGTCCTCACCACCGCCGCCGTGGTGAGCCAGGAGGGTGCGGGGCAGCGGGGTGGGCCTGGGGGCAGCGCCGGCAGCCTCGTTCTCTCCCTCCGCTGGGTGTGAGCCGGGGCGCCCGCCCGCCCTTGCGGGGAGGGACGAGGGCTACGTCCTGGTTCGCCCCCGCTTGTGAGGCGTGGCCGAGCGGAGCAAGGGCCAGGCTCGGTTCCGGTTTGGCCTCACTCCCTCCCCCCGCGGCTGTGCGGGTTCCGAACCGTGCGGCTGGGTCGGGTCCGGTCCGTTGCAGAGACGCCGAACGGCGATCCTGGTTGAAACGGCCCTGCAGCCTGGGGGGTCGGTTACCTGCTTGATTGGGCTCCGGTGGCTCTGTCGCTCCCTTATCCTGTAGGACCAGGGCGCTCCCCTTCTCCAGACTGTTGTGCCCCTTTCCATACTCTGACTTGTCTTGTGTACCTCCAAGTGTCTCCTCACTTAAAAACTACCTGCCTACAAAATCAGATGTACAAATACAAAAATGTCACAGCACACACTACCACAGAAAAATTGCTGACTTGCTCATGTTGTTTTTATGAAATTTACGTTGTACTACTTCTATAGTGCTTTTTATGTAGCCTTATGGGGTTGTAAAACTAGGCAAATATCTAGATGTGTTGATGTACCCCTTGGAAGATCTCTGCATCCCCCTAGTTGAGGATCTTTTCTGTAGGACCCTCTGGAGGTGTACTCACAGCCTGTGCTGAATGCACAAACAAAATCCAAACCCACCAGCACTTGAAATGGGTGAGGGTAGCAAGACATTTAACAGTTGCACCACAGATAAGGACAGGAACTGAAAAGGAATCAGGCATCCACATGAGATGCTGTGTGTGTGTGTGTTTTTTGGGGGAAGGGGAGAATTAGACAGTTCTCCAAGACTCGTTCTCTGGTAGCTATATTACAGAGCCACTGTATTCTGAGGCGTAGGGTGTTTCACCGCAGAATCATTAAGCACCCAGCCCAATGGTGTCCCATTCCTTGGCAGCCTTTTGCTAGACTTAGTAAATTTCTTATTAATGAGGCCTCTAGAGAAGTGTGGAAAATATGGCAGAGCCCTTTCATAAAATGGTGGTTATAGTAATGACAGCTATTAAAGTGATGGCCAAGCAAATACATGGAAAATTGGTTGCTAGTGTTGCCCACATTCAAGTGACTGGACACAAGCAATCTAAAAACATGCTCATTTAAGATGAATGTGTCCGTTTAAAAAATATAATGTAATATATCAGTTTTTGAAGCCATGTGAGCTCTTGGGGTATGTAAAAGTAGATACATTCATGGAGGATAGGTCCATCAATGGCTATTAGCCAGGATGGCAGGGATGGTGTCCCTAGCCTCTATTTGCCAGAAGCTGGGAATGGGCAACGGGATGGATCACTTGATGATTCCCTGTTCTGTTCATTCCCTCTGGGGCACCTGGCATTGGCCACTGTTGGAAGACAGGAGACTGGGCTAGATGGACCTTTGGCCTGGCCCAGTGTATCTGTTCTTATGTTCTAGACACACATGCATAATGTGCAACATAAACATTCCATTAGTGGCACCATACATATATGTTGGATGTAGTCTTTGAAGAAGATTTTGTGTCCTGGGAATGCCGTGAAACCTCTTTTATTTTGAAAGGAATGTAGAGAAGGAAAAACTTTGCCAAGATTAAATTCTTCTGAAAACTCAGTGTTTTTGGGTGAAACTAGGGTGAGCTTTCAGTAGTTGTTTCTCAGATTAAAGGGGGGAATATGCTTTTATGTGATGGAAAAAATATAAGATGACATTCCTTAAAGCAGAAAGATCATTCTTTTTTGCCTTATATAATAATGATATAGTCATAGTAGTGGTCAGAGACCCCATCAAGACTATTCTGTTTCATGGCTCTACAGATCCCTGCATGTGAAATGAAACTTTTACAGATGTAAAATGAGCCAAATCCAGATCTCTGGACCAAAACCTTACTATCTTTTGCGCTTTACAAATATAAAATGGAAGATAGCCACTAAACCAAAGAGCTTGAAATCTAAACAGGACTAAGATGTGATAAGTAGGCACGGGACAAAATGGGGGAGGCAGAGGAGGAGGGCAAGCATGACTGTAAAAGGAACATAAGGTTGAATATGTTGGCTGAATTTAGGCTTTGCACATAATTTTTAAAATAAGAGAACATGAGATGATATTGTACCACTGACAGGTTCTTTGTGTCTCTACAGTAAATGAAGTGGAATGTAATGGATTGATCCTGTCACATATTTTCTCTTGTATTTCAGCAACTAGAACTAATCACACCATTTCAACTGTATTTTAACCCCGAATTAATATTTAAACACTTTCAAGTAAGTATTTTTTTCTGAATGTTAAATGTTGTCATCCCTGTAAGAAAATTATTAAACTTGCAACACTTGTTTTCCCAACTGCACATTGAGAATATTAGAATATCTTTTTTTCCCTGGAAGGTTTCTAATAACATTCAAGTGAAGGTAAGTAGTGGTAAAAACTCATTGCTTTGATAGGTCACATTGTTCAAACAGTAGCTAAGAAACTGAATTTGCTTGCAGACACATTTGTGGAGCTATCTTTTACTCCTGAGGGCATTCTGCGCCAGAAAAATTAAAATTCTGTGCACAATATTTTAAAATTCTGCAAATTTTATTTGTCAAATAAATATGGAGGCTCCAGCATGGCACTGGGGAGCACAGAGGTGGGAGATAACTGTGCAGCTCCCCACCGGGACATGGACTCAGCAGTGAGGCTGCACCCAACCCTGACACAGAACAAGGACCCAACCTGCCCCCAGAAACACCCAGTGCCCTGTCCCTCCGTGTGGGCAGGCAGGCTCAGCAAGGCAGGATCCAAGTGTGGGGGGATCTGGGTGTGGGTTGAGAGAGTTCTGTGTTGGGTGATCAGCTCAGTAGGAGATCTGGGTGTGGAGGGGATCTGGATGTACAGGGGCCTGTTGGGGGACTCTGTAGGGGGATCTAGATGAAGGTGGTTGGGGCTCAGCAGTGCGAGGGATAGAGCTTGGCAGGGTGTCTAGGTGTGGGGGGCTCAATGGGGGGTTGAGATGCTGTGGGAGTTTGGGCTCGGTGGTGTGGGGATCCTGGTGCATGTGGTTCATCTCGGTGGTTCAAGTGCAGTGGGAATGGGGCTCATTGGGAGGGGGTGGGGTTCTGAGTTCGGGAGGAGAGTGAGGCTTGGCAGGAGGGTCTGGGTATGAGGGGGTCTGGATGCACCAGGGTTGGGTGGATGGGGGAGCAGCTCCCTGTACAGGAATCTCTCCCCCTGCAGCAGAGGAGCAATGGATGCAGGAACTCTGTGTGTGGGGAGTTTGCAGAGCTTCCTACAGCCAGGGGAGAAATCTGGGGGTGGGTCTGACATGGCTCTGGATGCTGTGCCAGAGAAGAGGAAGTCCTGTCCTGCCCAGCCAGGACTAGCAGCTGAGCCCGGCACAGTGTAGGAGCCACCAGGCAGGTCTTCCCCAGTCCCGCCCCCTGCCCCACAGTGATTTACCTCTCTGCTGGATGCCCTGAGCACCTGAAACATACTGTTGGGGAGGGTCACGTGACTGCTTTTGTGGCTTCCTTTTGCTTCCCCATCAGAAAGTCATTTTTTCTGCAGCGAAGCAAATAAATCTGCCGGGGACATCAATTCTGCGCATGTGTAGTGGCACAGAATTCCTCCAGGAGTAATCTTTCTTTTTACATGTTTTCATTCTAACTTGCCGAGTAATTTTCCTTCCATTTTGCAGTGTGCGTGTTTTGTGTGATGGTGCTCTTCTGTCTTATTATGGGGACATAATGTCAGATGCTGTACTCTAGGTAGTATTGTCGTATTACACAGAATGCTCATACTAAAACAGTGTTAAAAGTCAAATAAACTTGATAAAACTTTGGGCAGTCTTCACATGGATTAAAAGTTAGATTGCCAAGTGCTTAGCCGCTCTTTCTGCTTGCTAGCTCTTCTCAGGTGAGCAGACATCCAAAGGAGCAATGCCTCCTATCAAACTAAGGATTCTTCTGAAAGATTGTTTCAAGGGGCCAAGATGTTTCTGATTGATTCAGCTCAACTGTTAACACAATAACAAAGCCAAAAAATTGCTTACTATGAAAGCTTGTTGGTTCTGAAATACAGCTGATTTGTCAAACTGACAAGATGTCCTTACTCCTACTTCATTCAGAATTATGTTTCTAAGTAATCATACTGACCTCCGACAGATAGAATTCAAAAAAATTAATCTGACCACACATTTTACTTAGGGTAACGAAACATTGCTTTAGCTTTCCTATAGATGAACTAATCTTGCTTCAATCCAAGTCTATATTTCATTGTGGAGAGGAATTTTGATATGGTAGAATTGAAGATGCATCACTCACCTAGCCTGCAAACCCAGTAATTGTCATACAAAATTTAGGGTTTCAATTTTCTTCTCTGCAAAAAATTAAAAGGAAGTGCTGTCATGAAGTCTTATAAGACCAAGATTTTGTTTTTACAAAATATGTTACCTTTATATTTACTAATACTGTATACTATTAAGTATTGCATATAATTAAAACTAAACTGCTGTCAGGATGAACAAAATATATTTGTTATGGTATACTTTGTTTTTAAATATGCCTTTGTTTACTTGGAAAATGAGTATAGCAATGTATTCCCAAGTCTTTAATGCAAAGTAGTACGGTTTACTGAATTTTAGAGTCTGACTATTGAAAAAGATCATTAAATTGGCTTACTACAATGTTCAAAAACCATTTTCATAAAGTTATTTTAGCTTGTGTGGATTAAACAAACTTCTTTCTGTATTCTCTATGTAGAGAATTTAAATACGTGAGATGGGTACCATTTATATTTAAGTTGTCTTATCTGTTTTCCTCTTATTCTGACAGGTATGGCGGTTGATTACAAACTACTTATTCTTTGGGCCAGTTGGATTTAATTTTTTATTTAATATGATTTTTTTGTATCCTTTATAAAAAGTGTATCTCACCTCTTTAGAATGCAAAACTGTGTGTCAGTGTTACTGTATAAGGGTCCAGTTCTGCACCACATTGTGAACTCAGTGTGAGTCCTGCGCCACTGATTTCAGTGGAGCCAGGATTTCATCCTAAATAACTAATTCAGTAATTCTTTTTCAGTGAGCTTTCATTGTTTCAATCTTGATTTGGAACGCACACTACTAGGAGTGAGAATTCATTCTGTAGTACCAGACTTTTCTGCTAAATAGCCAGTAAGACGGCTAATTGGGCAGGTATTTTTTCTGTGGTGTGAATACTTGTCCACTAACTCAGAACTGGACTGAGACTATCAAATTTACTTTATGTAATTTCAATACTTGCTTGATAATCTACTATAAAAATCCTTCGATTGTGAAGGATGTTTGGGAATTCTGTATGTAAAACCTATGTGAATGTATGTAAACAGCTATTTTTTTTCTTACTCTTTCTGCTGAATGTGATTAGTATCAGACTTTCCTGACCTACACCTTCAGATATCGTTACTGCCGAATGCTTGAGGAGGGGTCTTTCCGAGGTCGGACGGCAGACTTTGTATTTATGTTCCTTTTTGGTGGACTTTTAATGACTGTATCCTTTTTTACTGTTTTAATACAGCTGTGATTAACACGGAGGACACAGACCCTGTGCTTTGAAAGTCAATGAATAGAGAAATACTTTTTTTTGTATAATGAGATCTGAATGACACTATTTTAAGTGGGCTTCAAAACTTTCCAGATCTTGTGGTTACTATTAAATGTGGAATTGATCTTTTGCACTTAAATATTTCAGTTAAAGCTATAAAGATGAGATCCTAGATTGAAAGATGCTATTTAACTGTACAGTTATCATGAGGATTGAAGGAAATGTTATTGTCCAGGTGAATTTACACTCCCCCCCCCCCCCCCAATATAGACACTGTGTGTAAAATAGCTTCTGTAATAACAAACCCCTCATAGTGTATTTGCAGCATGGAGTATTTAAGGGGGATTAAACTATAGGTGTCTTGTTTGACTGAGGGAATATTTAAGTTTGTTTGGAAAACCATAGACTCAAAGGCCAGGTGTGTCTATTTTTGTTGATGGCCACGATTGGCCTCCAAAAACGATTTTTTTTTCTGAAGCCCATAGGTTCCCGTCTCCCCCATATTCATATTTCAGTTTTCTTCAAGTAGGTCATGTGCACTGATATTTTCTTTAACTGTTTGTGCCAGGTTTTTGGCTTGTTTGTGAACTTGGTTTTCCTGGGTCAGGCCTTTACTATAATGCTCGTGTATGTGTGGAGCCGCAGGAATCCCTACGTCCGTATGAACTTTTTTGGTCTTCTCATCTTCCAGGCCCCATTTCTGCCCTGGGTACTCATGGGCTTTTCATTGCTATTGGGGAACTCCATCATTGTGGATCTTTTGGGTAAGAAGCTATGAAAAATGAAATCCTTAGACTTTTTGGCCACTCTGTCATAAACTACTGGTAGGTAAAGTCTCTTTTCCCCCTACTTAGTAACTCTTCCTGCAAAGAGAAAGGGGTTATCAAGCCATGTTGGCTATTTATGCTTTGATGCACTACTAGAGAGGTAAGTAGATATCCATAAGCTTCCAGTGACAGGGTTGATTATGGTTTCAGGATTAGCCTGGATGGTTTAGGTGATGGATCTCTTATCTTTTCTCTCTCACGAGCAGTTCCCCCTTTGTGCTGCTTCCTCTGAGAGTCACTTCTAATCAGGTGTGCGTTTTGGGAATCTTTAGTTTCCACACACATTAATAATCCTTTGTACTGGTATTTCAAAAGAAAGTGCTGTGACTGCCAGGACAAGGATTTTCGGAATTATCTCAGATCCAGAAGTGCTCACTGCACACAGCTGAGCAGAAATTGGGCCACCCTTCTAGAGAAGAAACTGGATTGGGGAAGTCTTCAGAGCTGGAGCGATGGTCTGGGATTGGCTTATTGCACAAGTGATTGTATCAGAGCCAATACTCTTCCTGGTATCTGAGAGATCTTACTGCATAACCCTGTTCCAAAGGCCACCTCTACCTGTCTTGCTCAGTTTATCTTGGTACAAATCTGACAAGTATTTGTAACTTTGATATTTCAACTTTTTTTAAAAAGACTTGTTTTCCAAAGCGCTTTGAACAACTTATTGTCTGATACATTCTATATTTCTTTTGGAAGAGGAAACAGTCCTCCGCATTAAAGACTTCTGAAAAAGTTTTCATTCTGAAATGGGACCTTAGCTGAATAGTGAGTTTTATACTCTGAGGGATTAAGGTGACAAACCTTTAACTAAAGGAGTCAGCTCATTCAATTGGTAGTGTGTCTATTAACCTGTTCCATATAGGGAAAAAAAATTAAAAGCAGCAAGGAAGCACATGATTATTTTTTGTTGTGACCTAATTGTTTACATGCTCTGATGTACAGAGTACTGTATTCTACCAGTTTTCATTGTTCTTGTACGTGGTGGCGTACTCTGTGTTGTAACGTCTCCAAGTAGTGCAGTGTTTTGCTTCTGCATTACCTGGAGAGAGCCAGATATCCATGGCTGACTATGGAGATGAGACTTAATTGTGTAAGGCAGCTTGCATTCTGACATTTTCGTCAGTACAAATGAAACCATACCACCAAAGTGTTTAGACAGTTGTGACAGACTTTTACTTGTATTTATATGTCTCACTATGCTATAGATCTCTTCTAGTATGGCACTTAATTCTAGTGAGTATGTACCATGCTACTTCAGTTCCTTTTAACATCATGCTATTTACAAAGGGTATCAAAACACACAACTTGTCTTTTTTTTATTTCATGAAAAATCTAGTGAAACATTTAAAGGTGGTATAATGGCAATATTGAAAGTCACCAGTTCAACTTCAGCTTTCTTTTTCATTGATTCTAGGGATCGCAGTTGGACACATATATTTTTTCTTAGAGGATATCTTTCCTAATCAGCCTGGTGGTGGACGGCTTCTGAAAACACCATCTATTTTGTAAGTGTTACTTTCTAATTTGGAGCACATAGACAAATGTGTTTGTACACAATATTTTTTTTAAACTAATTCAAATACAAGTAAATTTGGAAATTTGATATAAATGGCACTGAGTTCATCATACTGTTCCATTTGTCATATGGGTGTTACAATTGCCAGAGGGGGAGAGGATCCAAGAGACACTCTTAAGACATGGTCTAACTTCTGAAAAGGTCCAAGAACTCCTATGCTAACTAAAATCGATAATATAGTTTGCCTGTTGGTGGCACCAAATATATTTGAATCTGTTAAAAGAAACCCATTTTAGGACAAAGTGTCAGTATGAGTTCAGAGTGCAAAATTCACAAAATGAGTGAGAAGCTTAATGTGGCTAATATTTTACACTTGGGTAGCTACTTCCTTCCCTCCCCACCATCCAAAAGGATCACAGAACACATAATAGACTATGTTCTGTTCACACAGTGCCATTCATATTCTTTCATCTCTTGGGCAGAGAATAGCAACCAACTGGAATGCTGCACACTAGAATGGATATGGGGAACTTTCCTGAAGGACGGGGTAAACCTCTTGAAAATTCTCTGAGTAGAAAAGACCTCAGTTTTTAAGACCGCAAACTGTCTGGCATTCTTGCCTTCAGAATGATGTGTAGTGCTGAGTTGATCCTGTCTAGATTTGATTTCTAAACCTGATATTTTAAACAAATTGACTGGCATAGCTGTTGAGAATAAGTGTCCCATGTGGTTACTCTTCTAGAATAAAAGTGATTTTTATTCTGGACTAATTACTTTGCTTTGGAATAAAATCACCTATTCCAGAATAGAGTGCTAACACAAAGGAGTTATTGCAGAATAACTAAATTATACTGGAATAGCTATAATGGAATAGTTATTCTGCAATAGCTATAGCTATGCTGGTCAATTCCCCCTGTATAGATGGGGTCTAAGCTATCAGCCATTGAGAGGTTCCCTTTGGCTCACCTGGTAGAGTATGCCTGTGAACCAAGTGGGGGACAGTTCTTGTTCTATGATTTCATCCACAGAGCTTCACTTAAGATCCAGTCTAGTGTCTGATCACCAATATTTTGGGACTACTTGAGTCACTTTGTTCAGAAGACTGGTTATGAATCCTGTCATGTCCTAAATTTGTGAATGTTCAGACTTAGCAATCTTCTTAAATGTGTCTGCAGTAGACTTGTCTTCAACTCGGTATTTTCCATCCTCCCTTTTGAAAATATTTCTGAGTGTCCTGTCACTCCTTTTGTGAACATAACATCATATAATTTCTTTAGCTATTTTAGTGTCAGCCAGGATTTGCCTTACATAACAGCACAAACTTTTATACTACTGCCAAAGACTGAAAGTTAAATTTACTCTCACTTCCTTTGCTCAAGTTTTGATCTTGGGTATAATTTTTTATATCCAGTCTAATTCCTTATGTTTGTAAATTACTTTTTTGGGCACTTGGTAAACAGATATCCACAGAGGTGAAATCTCTCAAACTGGTTTGATTGGCAGCATAATCAACAGGATTAAGTATGATTTTGGGAATTGGGAAATCCTGAATTGTAATTCTGACTCAGCTACAAAGTTATCTGTTGATTTTTAACAAGTCAACCTCTCTGTACCTTAGCCTTTCAACTGTGAAATGGAGACACTTGCCTATCACCGATATATTATGAAGATCAGCTAATGTTTCCACAGCTCTCCATAGATATGAAGAGATATTTAGTACTATACTGACCTATTATTTCTTCTCTGAATACTGTTCTTTAAACGTTAGCTGTAAGAAATTCATCCTTACATCTTTTAATAATGCTAATTGGAAGCCGTAACTATTCTATCCCGTCATTCTTAACTGCTTCATTTATATGCACAACTTCTCTGCTTCCAAATAGTCTCTAGTGCCACCCTACAATAATTTAATTCTAAATAATAATAGACATGTATGGCTGGAAGGGATCTCAAGAGGTCCTCTAGTCCATCCCTCTGCACTGATGCAGGGCCAGATATACCTAGGCCATCTCTGACAGGTGTTTGTGTAATCTGTTCTTAAAAACCTCCAGTGATGGGGATTCTACAGCTTCCCTTGGTAACCTATTCCAGTATTTAACTGTTTTACTAGTTAGAAAGTTTTTCCTGATATCGAACCTAAATCTCCCTTGCTGCAGATTAAGCCCATTACTTCTTGTCGTACCTTCCGTGACTATGGAGGACAGTTAATCATCCTCTTCATAACAGACCTTGACATATTTGAAGACTGTTACCAGGCCCCCCATCATCTTCTTTTCTGAAGACTAAACGTGCCCAGTTTTTTAACCTTTCCTTGTATGTCAGGTTTTCTTAACCTTTTATCATTTTTATTGTTCTTCTCTTGACTTTCTCCAATTTGTCCACATCTTTCTTAAAATATGGCGCCCAGAACTGGACACAATACTCCAGCTGAGGCCTCATCAGTGCTGAGTAGAGTGGAACAATTACTTCCCGTGTCTTACATATGACACTCCTGTTAATATGCCCCAGAATTATATTAGTTTTTTTGCAACTGCATCACTTTGGCTTAGTTCAATTTGTGATCCACTATAACTCCTAGATTTTTTGTTAGCAGTACCTGCTGCGTAGTCTGTTGTTTCCTGTTTTGTATTCAAAGAAGGAAATTAGGTTAGTCTGGCATGATTTGTTCTTGACAAATTCATGTTGCCTATTGCTTATCATTTATTCATGTTTCAGACAATCCCATGAAATTGAAATCCCCTCATTCTCTATATATTTTTGTCTGACTTTCTGTGTTTGTATACCTCTCCCAAAGGACTTCCTCTGACTGTAGGATGTTGATAAATTGTATAGTTAATTGTTTGGTTCGTTATGAAATATATTCAGGACACCAAATAAACCTTTATCAGTCAGATTTATTGCCATAATCCCATAATAATATAGTAAAGGAAAAAGGTTCAATACAATACCAATATCTGGGAAGCCATCTCATGCAGCATTGTTACATTCAGCGTACACAGAAGATGTGCTTCCAAAGTTACACTCCTAAAGCTATATTTTTATACCCATCTGTTTATAAGTAATAGATATTGAGTACATAATCTGAAATTAGATTTAACCAATCATCTTTCTTTCTATCTTTTTCTGGTAACATGGTGCGCCTCTTATCTTTGTTCTGAAGATGTGCATGCCACATACCAAAGGGGTGTGAAGGCACCTAGGTTGGTACCAGGGTAGAACAATCATACATCTTGTCCTTTTCCTTTGGGGCATTCCAGTAATGGCTTGTAAGAATAACTCCCTACCTGTTTTTCTATGGTAACACACTCATATGTCCTGATACTGACATTTTCCCTATTTACTTAAGCCAAAGCTTACTTCAGCTAATGCAAGGTGTTATAGGATACTTGACACGGGTGAACAGAATTATGAGGAGAGCATAATACACAGTTAACATAACTTCTCAACACTTCGTATTAATACGCTGCTTAACCTATGTATTGGCTAATGGGGGAGTTTTGCCCTGTTTTTCCAATGGCTAGTTTGAAGTCTCTCCATGTTTTTCTTCTTTTCCTCCATGTCCTCTTGTTTCATTGCTCAGTACTGTTCCCTCATCAGTTTCCATGCAGCTGACTGATATGAAGACTCCTTTTCTTTGGCTGCCACTTCCTGTTCACTAGTTGAAAATTTCCCCCTCAAACCAGCAAGTACAGTATGCCCCTTTGTGCTTAGCTGTAGCTTAGATGAATTTGGAGCCTATTTTTGCCCTTGTTCCCTGAGCTGCCTGTACTTGGCTTAGAGGAGAGTGCCTCTGCAATTTGAAACTGCTTTTAAGGTTAGCTCATATGAAAAGTACTAAGTTTCTCCTTACCTGTCTTGAGTCTTGTTGTTTCAACCACTGAGCATGTCCGTTTCAGATTCATGCATATATCTTTACTTCAAATTCCTTCAATTCAGTTGTGCTGTTCATATAATTTTCAGTAGAGCGAATTAACTGTGGCTTTGGTTCACTTGATCAGCATGAAACTAGGTGTCAAGGAAGACAGTTTTTAAATGACAAGAAATTCATAATTAGCTGTTACTTCAAGAGAACTCTCTGCTGTGTATCACATAGGAACACCAGAGGTTGACATAAATGTGGCTTTTTTTTCTGGTAGCCACCTCAGAACCAGGAAACAACGGTGGTTCTTAAAATATGGTGTTCGTGTAGATCCCACTCTAAGTGCACATGTGTGAAATGAGAATATTTTTGAATAGCAGTATCCATTGGCTACCATTTGTGCCATGTGTGTCCTTTTGTCCACACTGAAAGGAGCCACAACCATCCTTCAGTTCCATTGCTAAGTCAGAATCCCAGATAAAGAGAACGGCAAAAAAACAGGGTTGCAGGGTGGGGTGTGGAATCTATATGGGCAACAACGGTAACTAAGAACTATAGTTGCTAAAGGTAAGTAACCACTCCATTTTGGTAGTAATGTAATGATAACGATAAAATTGTTAGTTGACCAAACTAAAATGTGTGGCAGACTGAGATGTTTTTATCTCAGGAGTATAAAGAGCCATTATAGAATATCAGGGGTGGAAGGGACCTCAGGAGATCATCTACTCCAATCCCCCTGCCCAAAGTAGAGCAAATCCCCAGACAATTTTTTTACCCCAGTTCCCTAAATGGCCCCCTCAGGGATTGAACTCTCAACCCTGGGTTTAGCAGGCTGAGGCTCAAACCACTGAGCTATCCCTCCCCCTATACATAAACCTGTTCCCTTGACAACTGATTTAACACATGGCACTGAGTGAGCTAGGAGTTTGTGTCTTCCAGTTGTTAGGGCAATAGCATTGTAATAGTGAATCATGTATGGAACTCAGACTTGAAAGTCAGGCTCTTTCCTCCAATCAACATGCCTACCGCTCCCTCCCTCACAAATATTCATCCTCCATCTTTTCATTGACAGCATAGCACCCTTGCTGACTAGCATGTTAAATAATTTAACTGTACTCAAAACTTCTTAGTTTGTTGTTTGCCTAGCTTAATACTTACTCTTCATCCCAACCAGCATGGAAACCAGCAAGAAACCTTAGAGCTTCAAATTGGTTCCAGGCACCAGTCAAAAAGAAGGCATGTTGGGATTGCTTTAGAATCTTTCTGCCTGGTGACCTGAACCCTAGGGCTTGTCTACACTAGAAATGTTAGGTCAGCTTACAACCACTGCAGTAATTATTCTGATGGTTCATGTCCACACTACCCTCGTTCTGTAGGTTATGCATGTCCTCATGAGGAGCACTTCCACCGACATAAGAGGGCAGTATGGAGGGCTGAGAGCCCGGGCTCTCAGCTCCACATGCAGCTCCCCACCGGAAGCCCAGCTTCCCCTCCCCACTCCTTGGGCTCTTGGCTCTCCGCCGCCATGAGCCTGGCTGCCCCCCTTAGCTCCCCAGGCTTCCAGCAGGGAGTTCTGCATCCTGGTGCGGGAGCCAGAAGCCTCAGGGCAGCCAGTGGGGGCCGAGAAATTGTCAAGAATGACAGCCTGCAGCCGATGATAGTAATGCAGTGTCTACCGGGACACTGCATCGCCCTAACTGCACCGACATAAGCCCTTCACCTCTCCTGGAGGTGGAGTTATGTCAGTGTAGTCGGGTACTTACATAGGTGGGAGCAAGGCTGTAGCGTGTACACTGACATAATTAGGTTGACGTAAACTGCCTTGCGTCGACCTAACTCTGTAATGTAGACCAAGCCTTAGACTCATTAGTCAGAAAGTTTTACATTTTCTCTTTATAGGATTCTTGCCAAAAGGGTGATAATATGGCTCAGTGACTAGAATTGCCGTGGCTGAACTGTGCTGTTAACTAGGTTACAAAACTATATTTATAGAGGCTGCTAGTGAAAGGATACTGAAGGTTTTTGAGGTAAATCAAGGACTTGACTAATTATTCCAGCCTCATTGGTGGTCCCTTACTTCACCCAATATCTTGGTCCCACCTAGTCTGTACATGTTCCTGTAAATTGGTTTAAGTTGGGTCGTGTCTCCACCGGCTAAGAAAACTGTTAATCCTGTTCTTTTAAGTACGTTTAAATATATTTTGCTAGAGATGTGCTAATGTGTCTTCTGTAGCTGCTGTAGACAAGGCTACCGATTCAACTTCACTGACCCTGTTGTCAGGGGTAAGGCATATTTGAACTTGAGTCCTATATGATCTTATTTAAACTTTTAATTCTGAAGGGCTTGCATCATATGAGCTGACTGGATCTCAACTAGAGGACAAATGTGACTTGGATTTAAATGATTGACACTATTGCATACTGTATCTTGTAGTGAGAATGTGACATTGACTGCTTGCCTCAAGTGTGAACTGTGTATTTACATATAACTTCTGCTTTACAGGAAAGCAATGTTTGATACACCAGAAGATGATCCCAATTACAATCCGCTGCCCGAAGAGCGACCAGGAGGATTTGCATGGGGTGAAGGTCAGCGCCTCGGAGGCTAATAAATGGCTGTGCCAATACCCAGACATAACTGGAAGGAACTAAACTGAAGTACCATATTGGGAATTCTCTTTCTCCTTGTTGCAGAAAGGACACTTGACAGCTTTATGGTTCTGAATACAAGAAGCACTTTATGATATGGCAGTCTAACTAATCCAAGACATTTCCAGGAGACTACCAGTGTCTCTCTACACCAGGGGTTTTGTTGTATTGGTACTGAAAGCATAATCTAGTGGAGCCAAAAAAAACCCAACTGGAAACCATTTCCTGTTAACTTCAGTTAACAAGACCATGCGTACTCATTTAAAAATGTTTCTAAGGCATTTTTTTCCAAGTTATTTGATACAGGAAACTGTGTATGGGAAACTTTGAGGGACAAAATAAAACTTTGGCTTTAACTTTTTTCTCATTGGATAAAAAGCAGACGTGTGAGATCTTTTAAAGTGATTCCCTATTCTCATTGTCGAAGGCTGGTATGAAGCAAAATACACTAAATTTCCAAGCCTGTTTTCTTTTGAGTCAGACAGGATTTTAATTTTGGATGGTGCAAATTTTACCTTGCTAATTCTATGAAAGTAGACTGCTGCAGTTCCAGTATGAGCCCTATTATGAACCTAGCTTGCAGGCTGAGAATACATCTTGATCCAGATTATTTTGAACTACATGTGGCCAGGTATGAATCTCACTGACATGCTTATACATGCGGTAGCAAATGCAAATATGCATGTATAGTTCTGAAAAATCTAACTTTTTTTTTTTCAAAGTGGTCAGCAAATTATTCAGAATGCTGTGAAAGATTTTCCCATATAATTTAGAGTAGTAGCTCCTAGACTGGGATACGCATAGCTCTGAGATAGTGAGTGAATAAAATAAAATGTCTTGTGACTGCTTGTTACCTTCTTGCATAATCTGTTGATTTGAGGGAAATGATAGAAAAGAAGACAAGGCTAGAGAAAGTTTAACAGATGCTTGCTGCAAACATGAAAGCTCCCTGATGTGTATTTTGGTGTTAATGAAAGGTTCCAGTGACAGCCCTGGAGACATGGCAAAAATCCTAGGTTTCCTCACCAACATGCCTCAGCCATGACCTGTAGAGAAGAGGGTTGTTAATGCTGTGTGCTAAATTCAGTCCCTGAACTCTGCAAGACTGCTAACGAGAGGGCTGTGAGTGATATGGACATCTAGCCAACAAGAATTGGAGTGACATCAACTCATTCACATAGGCCACTGAACAGCTATCACAGAATGGACCAGCTAACCTGGATTGGATTTGAACTAGTGACTTGTCTGAGAGGTTTTGTATCCCACTTCTCATCACTGAAGGTATCCATCCATCGTAATCATTAATTTCAAAAATTGAGTGGGATGTGTGTTCTCTGAGGTTTTGGTGGGGGTTGATGGTGAGTTGTGGACCTCATGTCTCAACTGAGTGGTATTCCGTAGTCTTGCGTCTGAGACTTACAGAAATCTCTTCGTCTAGAAAACGGCTTGGCCTGTGTTTTAAATCCTACTTTTATCCTTTTGAGAGGTAAGAATGTATTTGGGTCTAATTTTGGAGGGGGAGGGGGCAATTTGATTAGATTCATGTTCCAATTTTTTGTATAGAGACTCTTGTTAATCTGCAGGTGGACTGTTAGCAGGCTAAAGGACAATTCTGTAGCTAGGACCAAAGTCTGTCTGTAAAAGGGAGGTCTGTTTCTCACCACTGTAACAAGAAGCATATGCATATATTCATAAGGATCAAGACCCAGGCTCGTCTACTGAAACTACTTGCTACTTTTTGCAGTATATTTGTTAATTTGTACTCAAAGTCAAGTTTTAAAGAGCATATTAATAGAAGTGTGGTGCTAGAGGCATCCTCAAAGATGAGGGAATGACATATAGGCTATCCTGAAATACCTCATAATGTAGTTGTCTTCAGATGCTGTCTCGTCTTTATGCCGTGCATCTTCCCATATTTTAATACTTTCAGAAACTTGTACTGTTTGCAATTGAAACCACTTATGTTGCTGGGGAGCAAGACCAGTTCCTTAATCTCCAGACCATAGAATTTTATGCAGCTAACGTTGTTTCAGGGCAGTGAGTTCGATCTCCTGCCACCCAGACTCCTGCCTTCACTTAACATAAAGGGGAGGCAGGCTTGTCAGGCTAAGTACCAGCAAGCTGCAGGCCAGGTCAGTGGCTGACGGGCCTACTGCTCCATTAAAGAAGATGTTGAAGTAAATCTGCTTGGGATATTGAGATGTGCCTATCATAAAGAAATAGGAAGTATAGGAGGAGACTGCTTGCCTGAGTTATGTGGCTAGAGAGACAACTGCTGGCTTGTTATAGTATAAAATGGCTTTTCATGGCCTGTTGTTTCCTAGCTCTGTTTACTTGTTACACTCTTTTCTGGCATTTCTTTTAAATTTCTTTTAAGCTTTTTTACACCCATGTGAGGGAAGACATAGATTATATGCTGCTCTCCTTCCCAGAATTTGTCCTGGATGGCCGGGAGGTGGGGGGGAAGGAAGCTATGCCCCATCCCACTCTACACTACAAGGCTCCTGGTCCTGGTTTCTTCCAGACACTATTATTCTGGGACCATCTGTTTCTTCCAGTATCTGCCTCTGCTGTTCCCTAGGCCTTTGTCTGCTCTGGGACTCCTGGAACAGGGTAGCCTGGCTTCCCAGACTTCCCTCTCTGACCTCAAATGGTCAGTATTCCCCATTGTAGTTCTATAATAACTCAAGCATTTACTTTAGAGAGAGACAAATCATGTGTTGAACTTAAAATAGGAAGAGGCCACTTTTTTGTGTCTATCTTAGGTACTTATATGGCTTTAAACGACTGTTACCCTTTTAAATTTCACTAAAAGCTGAACTACCTCTACAACTTCCATTGGTTATAGCCACTAATAATAGTGTTGAGAAATTATAAACAGTTTATGACAGGACATACAGCCACTTCAAGTAGCAGTAAAATTTTATGGAGGTGGAATGCAGTTATCCAAATATGTAATAACCTTATTGTTGTGGAAAAATGCCAACCGGTCTTTCATGACTGTAAGTGAACACTGCTTCCCGAAACGCCATCCTGTACTATTGGTGAGAGTGCTGTGCGTCAAATTGCCAACGGCACTTTCTACAGCATTCTTCTTTCCTTGAAGATCATTCAAGGAGCGTAGGTGGCTACAGGTGATGGGACAGACTGCGTGTTCATAAGACATTTTATAGGCCAGCTAAGTGCTTAACAGATGTGTGAAGAATTTTGGTCATAGGCTAAAAACAAAGCTGCTCATCCTCTGAACCGCTTGTCAAAGTTTAAATGAAGAAAAGTATTGTACTTCATAAATTGCATGCATCAAATATTTAACAGTAGCAAGAACCACAGAAGAACACACTCTTAGTCTAATTAGATTCCCAATACGTGGCAGTGATTGTTCCACATCAGAGCCTTTGTATTGTACTTTAGTTTGGAAAGCTGTCTCTCAAACTCTCTTAAGCTTCATCTCTTTGAAACCTCAGACACTCACACTTTATTGAAGTAAATATTCGTTACACAAATGATGTAGGAGATGGTGTGGTGGCTACTGCTAAGGAGCCAGCCATAGTTATTTTCAGGTGTTTCATTTGTGATTCTAAAATGGTAGCTTTGGTTGAGACTCTCCCACCTTCAGATTCCAAAGTCAACATTATCCCAAACTGAAGTTGGAGTATTTTTCTAAAGCAGCTAGTTAATTTTGTGTTCTTTCAGTGCAGCCAGGTAAGCTTATTTGCTGCAGTGTGCTGGGAAGCATGGTAGCAAGCAACTAAGCAAGAGACAAAAAGTAATTTTTCTGTTCTACACCACATTGATTAGGCCTGAACTGGACAGTTGTGTCCAGTTCTGGGTGCCACATTTCAGGAAAGATTTAGACAAATTGGAGAAAGTCCACAGAAGAGCAACACAAATGATTCAAGGGCTAGAAAACATGATCTGTGAGGGAAGATTGAAAAAACTGAGTTTGTTTAGTCTAGAGGAGAGAAGACGTTGAGGGGACATGATAACATAGGGGTTGGCAACCTTTCAGAAGTGCTGTGCCGAGTCTTCATTTATTCACTCTAATGTAAGGTTTCGTGTGCCAGTCATACATTTTAACATTTTGAGAAGGTCTCTTTCTATGTCTATAATATATAACTAAACTATTGTTGTATGTAAAGTAAATAAGGTTTTTTAAATGTTTAAGAAGCTTCATTTAAAATTAAATTAAAATGCAGAGCCCCTGGACCAGTGGCCAGGACCTGGGCAGTGTGAGTGCCACTGAAAATCAGCTCACGTGTCGCCTTTGGCACTCGTGCGATAGGTTGCCTACCCCTGTGATAACATAAGTACATAAAAGATTTTTGCAAGGAAGAGAGAAAAATTGTTCTCATTAACCTCTCAGGCTAGGCCAAGAAGCAATGGGCTGAAATTGCAGGAAGGATGGTTTAGGATGGACATTAGGAAAAGCTTCCTACCTATTAGGGTAGTTAAGCACTGGAATAAATTGCCTATGGAGGTTGTGGAATCTCTGTCACTGGAGATTTTTAAGAGCAGGTTAGACACACACCTGTCAGGGATTGTCTAAATAACACTTAGTCCTGCCTTGAGTTCAGGGGACTGGATTAGAAGACCTCTCGAATTCCCTTCCAGTCCTATGAGTCTATGGCGACTGTCCAATACTGGTGAAATAATAGGGAGGGGACAAGTAATTGACCCATATGTTGTCATATTTGGGCCTAAAATTCAGAAGTAGGACTCCAGAATTCTTATGCTTAAGCTGCTGCTTGTACACTTTTAAAAATAAAAATAAACTGCCCATTTCCCCCATATCCTGTGACACTAATTTTTTAAGAAAGTAATTAGTTAATTCCAAGGGGAAGTGAACTGCAGAAGATGATACTGCTAGTAGTGAGATATTTAACAGGGTGACCTTATTTCCATTAGGCTAGGTGACTCCGTCCTCACAGTTAAATACACTATCTTTTGCCTTCTTCCCTCTCTGAAGAAAGGAGATAGATAATTTCCACATTTCAGTTGGACCTTCCATCAGAACAGAGAAAAGAAGTGTTAGCCCTAGGCCCAGTCTCCCATGAGGACTTCTGGTAGAAATGTTCCCAAAGAACGGTACTGTAGCCACTCAGGTTGAAAAGTGGCAAGTCAAATTTCAGGGCCTGGGGATGTTCCAGTTGGAAGCAGAAATTGATGGAGTCTGCTATTTTCTTTGCGGTCTTGTTTGTTTCTAAGGAAAGGTACAAAGCCCTGCTTCTCCAAATGCAGGAGGAACCAGAAATAAAAAGGGGCAGTTTCTTAGCTTACAGCTCAAAGCCTCTTTAGCCAGCACGAGACCCAAAAGCTCTAGTTTTTTCCATGGTCACACCATGCTCACAAGCTATTGCTTGGCTTCCTTACTTTTTGCCTGTGCCTCTCTGTGTTCTGTTCTACCCCAAACAATACTTAGCTAAACAAACAATACTCAGCCAAAAAACCTCAAAAAACTTGTGTGTGGATTCACAACCCTTCCTTTGTCTTGGGGAGTCAGGGATGCAGGTTTTTTTTAAAATTTAATTAATCCTGACAGTTATGTTACATTAATTGCAGGGTACATTCATACCTAGTCTCAAAGAGGTTTGTGATTGTCACCAGTATCTCTCAGCATAACAGTGGGGTAGTGGATGTCTTTAGCAAAAAAGGCCAGAAACAGTATTTAAAAGGGACATTTAAAGCCTATTTCTGTGCTAAATGTTTGTGTGTTTAATCCACTTTTCAGTGTATTTTTGAATGTGGTGACCATGGACTGTCAAATGCCCTCGGTGGAGGGACACCAGCAGAAACTCTAGGCCTGGGAGCCATTTGGAACTGCTTGGCACATTTCTTTCATCTATATATCCCTCTAATGTTCTTTCTTTTCTAATCCAAGATTTCAGATCCTCTTCATTTTGACTCCTAAGCGTAGATCTTTGTCCTCTTTCGACCTACCCCACCCCCTTTCTTTTGTGCTGGAAGGCTCTGACTTCCCCAGTGCCCCTCTCTGTTGTCCCCTTTTCCATCATCCTTTGTATGGTTGAAGGCTTGAGCACACACTTGCCAGTGCTCTGTCTCCATGCACTTTTCCTTCTCACACTCCTCAGGTGATTGAAGACAAGATGCTGAACACCGGGTGAATATGCCTATGGCAATAGGCCGGGTAAGTGGATGCTTTACTATGGGATATGTTAGAAGCCTTAAAACCATCCTTACACACAGGGTTTTATCAGTAAAAAGTTGAGACAGCAAAGGTGGGGGTGCACACGGCTGACTCTTTACCTGCGTCTGTGCGCTCTACACACACATTCTCACACTTTTCTTAACAAGTAGCTGGCAGCCTGGGGAAAAGGGGGGTAGAGTAAGGGGTTGACCATAAATTACATAACATTTTGGGGGGATTTTTTCAAGACCCCCCCCACTCCTTGTAACAGTGACACAGCCCCTACAATTAAGGATCCACCCCCTAATACCTTATGTAATTGATGGACGGCCCCTAGCCAGGGTACGGTCCGCAGGCCCGGCCCACCCTGTAGCACGCTAAGGTGGGACGCAGACCAGCCTCACGTGTGGGCTGTGGGGACTACAGCTCCCAGCCTGCTCCGCTCTGGGCCAGTGGGACGCAGGCCGCGGGAGCGGGGCAGGCCGGGAGTTGTAGTCCCAGGGGGGGTGTCGCGGAGCCGGGCGGTAACCCCTGTGCGCGGCCGGCAGCGGGAACACGTGGGCGAGGGGCGGGGCGGGGCGGCCGCATGTCCCCCCGCGGGAGCTGATCCCGGCCCGGCCGCGGCCCGGGGGCGATGCCTCAGGAGGGCGAGCTGCCCCCGGCCAAGAGACTGAAGCTGGCGCCGCCTCCCCGCAGAGCCATGCAGCTGGCGCCGCCCGGAGCCA
Source organism: Mauremys mutica (assembly GCF_020497125.1). NCBI lineage: Eukaryota > Metazoa > Chordata > Testudines > Geoemydidae > Mauremys > Mauremys mutica. The sequence goes on along the minus strand of NC_059090.1, from coordinate 9,555,039 downwards.
AGCGCCCGCCGCCGGCTCCCAGCGCCGGGGAGACCCAGCGCCGGAGCCTCCCCATCTTCCAGGCACGGGGGCCGCTGCTCAGCCAGCTCCGGAGCCTGGACAGCGCCATCCTCATCGGTGAGCGCGGGCCGGGAGCGACCTTCCCGGCGGGGCCGGACTGGGAGAGACCCCCCCCCGCCCCTTCTCCGCTCCGCCATGCAGCCCCCACTCTGCCTCCTGCTTCCTCAGCCCCCCGCTGTCTCCCAGGGCGCACTCAGCGTCCCATCCCCCTGGCAGGAGCTCCCCTGGGCTAACGAGCCCCATGGAATAGCCCTGTTCCCCCACCCGGACGGGGCAGCCAGGCCTCTTCCTCCCAGGGCAGACAAGTAACTTGTTCCTCCTCTGCCCGGGAGTCCGGTCCCACAGCTATTGCTGAGACACTGGGTTAGTGAAAAGGGATGTGGGTTTGGCCCATCGTTGAGCTTTGTATAGCAGAGCAGGACAGTAGTGAGGGCCCTAGCCTAGGACTTGAGAGTTCCGGGTTCAATTTCCCAGCTCTGCCACAGACTTCCTATGTGACCTTGGGCTAATCACTTACTTGCTCCGTGCCTCAGTTTCCCCCTCTGTAAAGATGGAGTAAATAGCACTGTCCAGGCTCATGGGAATGCTTCAAGGATAAATATACTGGAGACTGTGAGATGCTCAGATACTGTGGTGATGGGGGTCATATAAGTACTTTTGATAGATACAATTAAGTATTTACAAAGTCTGTGTGGATTCTTTCTTCAGTTCCGAAAGAAACTGCTGTGTCCAAACAAACATTTTCCTACAATGTTCATAACCCAAACCTTCTGTGCTGGGAAGTGAAGCTGATTGTGTCATGGGAATGCTCACAGGCTCCAGTAGGTATGAAGCCCCATTGTACTGGACAGAGTAAAAGACAGTCCTTATCCCAGAGAGTTTACAGTCTTGCTCATTTTTCAAATGGAGAACCACATGAATGTATGACCTATAATGAAAAGCTTTTTCTCAAACTGTTTGAGTGTTAATAATCTAAAGTGCTGTTAGTAATTAGGTACAATGTGCCCTTAGTATAGAATCATAGACTTTAAGGTCAGAAGGGACCATTATGATTGCCTAGTCTGACCTTCTGCACAACGCAGGCCACAGAATCTCATCCACTCACTCCTGTAACAAACCCCTAACCTATGTCTGAGCTATTGAAGTCCTCAAATCGTGGTTTAAAGAATTCAAGGTGCAGACAATCCTCCAGCAAGTGACCTGTGCCCCACGCTGCAGAGGAAGGCGAAAAACTCCAAGGGCCTCTGCTAGTCTGCCCTGGAGGAAAATTCCTTCCCGACCCCAAATATGGCTATCAGCTAAACCCTGAGCATGTGGGCAAGACTCACCAGCCAGACACTCAGGAAAGAATTCTCTGTAGTAACTCAGATCCCACCCCATCTAACATCCCATCACCGGCCACTGGGCATATTTACCGCTAATAGTCAAAGACCAATTAATTGCCAAAATTAGGCTATCCCATCACACCATCCCCTCCATAAACTTATTAAGCTTAGTCTTGAAGCCAGATATGTCTTTTGCCCCCACTGCTCCCCTTGGAAAGATGTTCCAGAACTTCACTCCTGTGATGGTTAGAAACCTTCATCTAATTTCAAGTCTAAACTTCCTGATGGACAGTTTATATCCATTTGTTCTTGTGTCCACATTGGTACTGAGTTTAAATAATTCCTTTCCCTCCCTGATATTTATTCTTCTGATATATTTATAGAGCGCAATCATACCTCCCCATAGCTTTCTTTTGGTTAGGCTAAACAAGCCAAGCTCTTTGAGTCTCCTTTCATAAGACAGGTTTTCCATTCCTCGGATCATCCTAGGAGCCCTTCTCTGTACCTGTTCCAGTTTGAATTCATCCTTCTTAAACATGGGAGACCAACTGCACACACTATTCCAGATAAGGGCTTACCAGTGCCTTGTATAACGGTACTAACACCTCCTTATCTCTACTTTGCCTCATGCATCCCAAGACCGTGTTAGCTTTTTTCAGTAGTTAGATACAAATTGTTTGTTCATACTATATGGTGTCTGACTTTGAGTTGCAAGGTTCTCAGTTAAGACTTGCAGTGACTTAATTGTATGGGGAAAGCCAGGAAGTTTATTGCTGCTTTCTATCCCTCCCTTAATCCTTTTCCTACTACTCAGAGAGTAATTATTATAATGCAGGGTGGCCAAACTGGCTCCGCTCTTCAGAAGTTAATATGCGGCTCCTTGTATAGGCACCGACTCTGGGGCTGGAGCTACAGGCGCCAACTTTCCAATGTGCCAGTGGGGTGCTCACTGTTCACCCCCTGGCTCTGCCTCCACTCCACCCCTTCCTGCCCCCTCTCCTGAGCCTGCAGTGCCCTCGCTCCTCCCCACTCCCTCCCAGAGCCTCCTGCACGCCATGAAACAGCTGATCAGGAGGTGCGGGGAGGGAGCGGGAGGCGCTGATGAGCAGGGCTGCTGATGAGTGGGAGGCGGTGGGAGCGCGGTATGGAGGGGAAGTTGATGAGGGGGCTGCTGACGTATTACGTATTGGCAATGTAATTGGTAAATTCTGGCTCCTTCTCAGGCTGGCCACCCCTGTTATAATGGTTCACAGTCAAGCTGGAAGGGCATATTGAGTGGACAGGGATCTGTCCTAGGTCTGGTTCTATTCAGTATTTTCATAAATGGTTTGGATAGTGGCATTGATATGACACTTACAAAGTTTGTGGGCAATACCAAACTGGAAGGGGTTGCAAGTGCTTTGGACCACGGGATTAGAATTCAAAATGATGTTGACAAACTGGAGAAATCATCTAAAATAAATAGGATGAAATTTCAGTAAGAGAAATGCAAAGTACTACACTTAGGAATAACCAACTGCACAAATACACAATGGGAAATGACTGCCTGGGAAGGAATACTGCAGGAAAAGGATGTGGGAGCAATAGTGAATCACAAACTAAATATGAATCAACAATGTAATACTGTTGCAAAGAAAAAAGAAAAAGCAAACATTCTGGGATGTATTAGCAGGAGTGTTGATAAGAAGCAAGTCTTATTCTCTACTCAGTACTGATAAGAAGCAAGTCTTATTCTCTACTCAGTACTGATAAGGCCTCAGCTGGAGTAATGTGTCCAGTTCTGGGCACCATACTTAGGGAAAGATATGGACAAACTGGAGAAAGTCCAGAGAAGAGCAACAAAAATGATTAAAGGTCTAGAAAACATGACCTATGATTGAAAAAACTGGGTTTGTTTAGTCTGGGGAAGAGAAGACTGAGAGGGGACCTGATAAGCCTTTAAGGATGTAAAGGGTTGTTATATAGAGGAGTGTAATAAATTGTTCTCCTTAACCACTGAGGACTGGACAAGAAGTAATAGGTTTAAATTCATCCAGGTAGATCTTTAATTTGACAGGAGGAAAAACTTCGTAACTGTAAAGGTAGCTAAACACTGGAACAAATTACCTAGGGAGGTTGTGGAATCTGTCATTGGAGGTTTTTAAGAAGGAGTTAAACAAACAACGGTCAGGATGGTAGATAATACTTAATCCTACCTCAGTGCAGAGAACTGACCTAGGTGGCCTCATGAGGTTCCTTCCAGTCCTGCATTTCTATGATCCTATAGTTCCTTCCCTCTCCCCCTGGCCAAAAAAATCCGAAAATGGAAAAACCCTCTGTTCCTTGGGAAAAGCACCACCTTAGTCGAATTTTCAGAAATGTTCACTAATGATTCCTCTGTTTTTATGAGCCCAGCTTGAGACACCTTATGTGTGACTTTTAGCAGCTGAAGAGTCGCAGATCCCATTGACTCCAGCTGGAAACGTAGGGGCTCAGCACTTGTTAAAATTAGGCATGAAGTGCCTCAAATTTCACACATGCAATGAGCGAACACTTCAAAAAAATGTTGACCACAATAATTTTCTAGTCAAGGAATGCACAGTACTTTTCTCATTTCCCTTCTATAGTTGTATGGTTTGCATTATCACATGCTAAATATGTATTACAATAGGCCACTTGTAAGGTTCTGCAGCTGAGTGCGGTAAATAGTTCCTCCCTCTGCCCCAGTCTGCAGCTGGGCGGCTTACATTTGGCTTTCTGCTTCCCATCTGTCTAGGAATCACAATTGTATCACACAGTAATGGAACTGACAGTTCCAGCTGTGAATAGTCACCCATGGCAAATTGTGGAAGCTCTGTTGCCTGGAACTTTTAAGACTAAACTGCACAGAACACTAAGAAGCCAGACTGGATGACTGAATGGGTCTCATCTGTCTCTTGCTCCCAGGATTTTATGGGATCATAACTTCAAAAGCTTTGAAACCCAGGCCACAAACTAGTGCCATATATGCTGAAAAGAAACCACTTATCTGAGCCTCACGAGCCAGCTCCATGCCCTAGCAGGGGTTTCCTAGGAAGGTGTGATCCATCCAGGGGTCTGAGTGCGGTAGGTTGCTGTGATGCTGGGGGAAATCAAAAAGGAAGAATCGTAGGCTTTGTGCTGTGCTGAATGTTCTCGGGAACGCTTCTGTAGCGTACAGAACTCTGCTTCTATTTACTTGCGGTTTGCCTTTAAAATTCTGTACCAGGGACCAACCATGGGGAATGAGATGAGCGTTATCAAGTGAAGTGCTGTATCTAGTGGTTAGAGCTGGGGTACTTGGGTGCTGTTCCCATAGGCTAAATCACCCTAATTCTTTCTTCCTCAGCTTTCCCATTGGCAAAATGGGAACAACACCTGCCTCCCGGAGGGATGAGACTTAATTAACAAATGTTTGCAAAATGGCTTGAGAGCCTCTCATTAGAGATGCTACAGAAATAACAGCTGTTTGTTCATATATTGCTGTATAGGGGAAACAGGCTCAGGGAAGACGACTCAGATCCCACAGTACCTCTATGAAGCAGGAATCGGCCGCCAAGGCATCATTGCGGTGACCCAGCCTCGTAGAGTAGCTGCTATATCCTTAGCTACTAGAGTCTCGGATGAGAAGAAAACAGAGCTGGGAAAACTGGTATGTGAGGTGGCCTCAAATAAAGTGGTTGAGATGCAAGGTGGTGTTGGGTAGGTGAGGACAGCAGGTGGTCAGAGCAGTTGTATGGCTCCTAGAACCACAAGGGATAAAGTGCTGTCTACATTTAATAGTATACAAGAATAAAAACACTCTCTTCCATCCAGACCAGTGACTGAGCCCCGCTTGGCTTTTCTCTCACCATGTGGGGGCCAGCGATGTTGCTTTTATTTAAAAAAAAATGCTGGCTAATGAATAAAAATTAGTGTACCTGCTTATGGGCTTAACAGACTGAATTCAAGTTGTGTTAGTCAACGTGCATCACTTATCCACATCTCCCTATAATTTCAGTAAACGCTTGTATTTGCAGTCACAATTAAATTCTATTAGTAGCTCCTGAAACTGAGCGTGTGAACTGTGGGCAGTATTTGACCTTCACTCTACTTTAATTTCTTGTATGTATGAATGCTAACAAATTGTGATCCAGTTCACCGGCTTCTGGGAAAGGGGGTTATATCGTCTGTGTTTATTATATTTTACAGTGAATTCTTCAGGTTTTCTTAGGGGTGAACTTCCTCTGTCAGTGCCAGAAAATAGTGATTATGCTAAGACTTTGGCAGCTCTGTTTGGGGTAGGTTAGAATCTTGGGGCTTGTGACTCACAGAATGAAAATACATGCAGCCTCCTTAAATTGCACTTGCCGTTCTAACTGGATGTGGGTGAAGGGATGGCTGTAAGGATAGTCTGGATGCTTTGGGATCCTTTAGTGTGAATCTCAGCTGCTGTAAATGTACGTGATTTGGTGTCTGTGCCTTGTCCTGCATGACTATTTCCTTAGGTCGGCTACACAGTGCGCTTTGAAGATTTCACCTCCGAAGAGACGCGAATCAAGTTCCTAACGGATGGGATGCTTCTCCGCGAAGCCATTGGCGATCCCCTGCTGCGCAAATACAGTGTCGTCATTCTGGATGAAGCTCATGAGAGGACAATACACACAGACGTGCTCTTTGGGGTGGTGAAAGCGGCGCTAAAGAAACGGAAGGATTTGGGCAAATTCCCACTCAAAGTGAGTGCAGAGTCCCCGCCTGGCCCCCAAGCGGAATGCAATATGCTGATGGAGAGTGGGGGTTCTACACTGAAATGGTTAGCTTGAGTTCGATACACTCCAGTTAGTGCGCTAGAGAGAGCCTAGCTCCAGTCACTTCAGAAGAACACTGGAGTGATGCAGAGTGATTTGGTTAGCAGCAGAGTGATTGGATTTGCTGCTGCTGTGTTCTAATTCCAGCTTTTACATCCTCCCTGCATTACTAGCTGCAGCTTCAAGAGCACTCGAGTGTCAACCCATCCGCACCAGCTAATTTAAAGCATGCAAGCTAGAGATTTTTTTTGTGTGTGGACAGGAGTTGAGTTTGGTGTAACACACAAGCTAACTGTTGTGAAGACCCACCCTAAGGGCGGGGTCCTCGTCATGTTTGACTTTTCTAGCTTGAACCACGTTCCCTTGAAAGCCATCTCTTAAGTCTGAATGTTCTAACCAGTCGTAGCTGTTTTTAGTAAACGTCTGGAGCCCTTTAAGCTCGCTTCTCCACTCCTGCTGTAGCGTATGGGGTGATATGTGTATAACACATGTTGGGGTGTCACACAGTGGGAGTGGATGGCTGTAGACTTGAGGGCCCGGAAGAAAAAAAATTTGCTCTCTTCTGCACTAAATGCCTTTCTTACCTTTTGGTGGTTTGGGTGCTCGTCCTAGCAGTCTAAGGAGGCTGGGTTTTGTAGGCCTGTTGGCAAATGTCTCACGCTTGACTCCCATTGATAGCACCTTCCTTGCTCCCATTTTGTAGGTGGTGATCATGTCAGCTACTATGGATGTAGACCAGTTCTCTCAGTACTTCAACGGAGCCCCAGTTCTCTATCTAGAAGGTCGGCAACATCCAATCCAGATCTTTTACACCAAACAGCCTCAGAGTGATTACCTCCAAGCAGCACTGGTGTCGGTCTTCCAAATCCATCAGGTACCACGGGTGTGTTGGGAGCATGCATTGCTCCTGCGATGCTACAGTTGAATATTTCATCGGTTATCATTCGGCCAGTTCAGATCCAAGTGGTAGTTACAAGCATTGAGGCTTCTTTTAGTGTCACCCCTGAAGTCTGAATGAGCTATATTAATGTGAGACTTTGGCTAGATTCATTAACTTCAAATATCCCATGGCTTGAAATTGCACCTTGTATCGTTAGTAGAACTTGGCAATCGTTTTGTATGTTGTTGTATTCTCATCTTTAGCTTTCATACTTCAGTGTGGGCCAGCTGGCCCTATATTCTTTTAAAATCTACTTCTCAGGTAGATGATGCTGATGGTGTGACTGAGTTAGATGAGGACTCCCATTATTGGAAAATATTGCACTCCAGGGAATAATTTATTTGCACCCCATTACTTACAGAATTGTGGAATCCACAAAGAGCACCAAAATGAAAAAATGCCAATCTTCGATTATCATTAAGATCGCCTCCCTGAGGTAGTTGTTAAGAGAAAATGGAAATCTAATGAATTAAAAGCTCATCAATATTTTATGACTAGCACTAAGTGTTTCAACGAGAAACTGCCAGATGGTTAGTCTTGGGTTTTTGAAAGAGGTGCCTGCGGTTCTCGTCTTTGGAAATATATCCAGCGTGTCTCCTCTCCATTGGAGCACACGGTGACATGGTGCTTTCGGAGCTGTATGTAAACAGTGGCTTTTAAGGGGAGTGACTGCTGGAAAGCTGTTAAATAAACCATTAATATCCTGCATCTGCCGCTGGTAAAATACTTATTGTTGCTGTGCTTGTAGGAATTGAACCCTAGTCTGGAGGTGAAAGGAGACTGCTAAGCAAAGTATGCAGCCCAGCTTTCCTAACTATTCTTCTAGAGGTTTTCATGTGATTACTGGCCAGCTGTACTGCCACTGGGAGGGAGACTAGCTTGTTCGTTCGGGTGCACTGGAAAGTTGTTGAACAAAGCAGAAACATCAGTTTCTCTAGGGTTTTTTTCTTCTCCATCTTGGTGGTCCTACAAAGTGCTGAGCCCCCTTCCGTCTCAGTGAACGCAGCGGGAGCCGGGGGTGCTCAGCACCTCACTCTGTATGCACACGTTCAGCTTTGCTCCCCAGCTGCTCCAACTCTTCTGCTGTTGGTGGGAGAGCTCAGGAGATTTGCTGCCACTGATAACTGCTGTTTTATTTCTGCTTGAGTCTTCTTCCCCCCACTAGCTTACACTCGTTTCTAATTCCCCAACCCCCAAGGAAGCACCTTCTTCTCAGGACATCCTGGTGTTTCTAACTGGTCAGGAAGAGATCGAAGCGATGACCAAGACCTGCCGAGACATCGCCAAGCAGCTTCCCGATGGCTGCCCCCAGATGGCGGTGATGCCCCTCTATGCTTCGCTGCCATACACACAGCAGCTCCGAGTCTTTCAGGCTGCACCCAAGGTAAGCCAGGCTGGGGGACACCTGGGGGAGCTGATGCATCCACATCACTGTCCATTTCCCTGCACAGGAAGGGCTGTACGTCTCGTGGGTTAAAAGCAATCCTCATTTATGACCATGGCTGACTACTGCCTGGAGACAGGAGGGTACATGTTTTCAGTGCGATAGGTGGGGTGTCACCTCTATGAGTCTCTCCTCAACATTAGCCCCAATATGGGAATAACTGCCCTGGATATAGAAAAGGTAGCGGAATGAGGGCCCAAGGGCTTGGTAATGAGATGCAGAGCCTTTGGAACGTGCTCTATAAGGATCCTTGTGGACTAAGAGCCTCATCACAGAAAGCACCATTCCAGCTGGTCAGCCTCACTGGGCAGTTTCCAGGTCATACTGAAATTCCAAGAAGACCAGCTTCCAGGGTGTAGCAGACTCGGCAGCACTGTGTGTATGTGCACAGAGGAATTTGCATTGCTTCAGCCTGTGTTGTTCCTAGTCAGTGGATAAATAAGAACTCAGGTCTTCAGGGATCCTAATCTCATGCCTTTCAGCAGAAGCAAAAACGTTTAAAGGCTACACTGCAAACAGAAATCTGCCCAGTAGCTAGAGTTTTAAGGTAGCCATACACACTGGTCACACTGACACAATACTCTAAAGTGTAACCAAGTCAAAGCACACCAATAAGGATGTGTGAATCTTGGGACACTGAGGTGGGAAAGTGGGAGCTGGGACTCCGGCAAGTGTGGCCTGCTGGATGCAGCCCTGGACTGGCACTTGGGAGAGCCTGAGTTCTATTCCTGGCTCTGCCGCTGGCTTGCTGGGTGACCTTGGGCAAAGTCACCGCTGCCTCAGTTTCCCCAACTGTCAAATGGGGGTAATGCTACTGACCTCCTTTGTAAAACTCTCTGAGATGTACTGCTGCAAAGTGTTGGATAAGAGCTAGGTGATAGTCTTTTGTTTGCTCTTCTTCCTAGGGCTATCGCAAAGTGATCCTTTCAACCAACATTGCGGAAACCTCCATCACCATTGCGGGAATAAAATACGTTGTGGACACAGGCATGGTTAAAGCAAAGAAGTTCAGCCCTGGTGAGGAGTTGAGATGAGCGATATGGAAATAATTTTTAATTCTTGATACATACGTTGAGGCACTAAACCCTGATAGCAGCTGATTTAAAACTCCCCTCTGCCTCAGTCTTTAACACATTGTATTTCAGGTATTTTTTTGTGCGTGTGTTCTTCCTGTCAACTGAATGTGCTTTCTTCCCGAGTGCTCATCTGATCTTGGTATAGGGTGTACACAGGGAGAGTCAGCTAAGTGTGGAATTCTACCGGGCCTCCTGGGGTATGTCTACACTACAATTAAAAACCGGTGGCTGGCCCCTGCCAGCTGACTCAGGCTGCGGGGCTGTTTATTGCAGTGTAGATGTCTGGGCAAGGTGGAAGGGTCTCAGAGTTCAGGCTGCAGTCTAAGCCAGAACATATACACCCTAAATAGCCTCTTAGCCCGAGTCTGTTGGTACGGGCCAGCCGTGAGTGTCTACGTGCAGTGCAAAAATACCCCTGGAGCTGTGACATGCCACCAAGTGGGTGGAGCATGTAGCTGTCTTCAGGTCTTGTATGCCAAGCAAGAACAGGCCTGGTTAGTGTTTGGATGGGAGATTACCTTTAAGTGGTGTTGTTTCAGTAGGTGGTGCTCTTTCTTCCCCTAGGATCAGTACTCAGCCACTGTGCGAATTGGATCTAGCTGCATTTCCAAAGCCCCGCATATGTGAATATTCACTAATGTGGACTCTTTCCCTTTCCCAGAGAGTGGCCTGGAGGTGTTGGCTGTGCAGCGGGTGTCAAAGGCCCAGGCATGGCAACGTACAGGGCGAGCGGGACGAGAGGACAGTGGAATCTGTTACCGGCTCTACACAGAGGATGAGTTTGAGAAGTTTGATAAGATGACGATACCTGAGATACAGAGGTGAGAACAGAATCCACTTCCCCGAACACAGAGCCTTGCCCTCCCTTAGCCAGACCCTGCTACGTAGCCAGAATCTGCGACTCCGAAGGGAGGCCTGTGAGCGCTGTGGATGGATATGGAGCCCCATGAGCAGCATTGGCTGAGGAAGGCCATTCAGAGCCTGGAGACAGAACTGTCTCTCTGCTGGCTTCCTGTTTTCACAGCTTGGGTGTGTTTTGTGACCGGGGCGCCTGGAGCTGTCAGAGCTCAGGCTTTGGCTCCGTCTCACCAGCAGCCCCGTTGCTAGGAGGAAGGTGTCAGAAACGAGAAGAACCGGGTATTTTATTCCCCCTCCTCCATCAGTCCGGACTTGTAGCTTTTTCTCCCCATCCCTTTGAAGCGTGTACTGTCCCATTGCATGTGACATAACTGGCAGCAGGCTGATGAGGCTACAAGGGACAGCTGAAGTGACTGGTTTACCCATTGTGTCTTGCTCAGCCCTCAGGGATGGGGGCTCAGAATCCAAGAAGTTCTGTGCCAAATACCATCGGCTGTTCTGGGGAGATTCCAGCTTCCAGTGTCACCTTGGTTGTTGCCCTTTGTATTATACTCCTTTCCCTTATTATGCTTCTCCCCCGTTCCTGACCAAAATGAGTGTGTCAAGGCTCCCTCTGCTGCTCTTTCCTTCCCTCTGCTGTGTGACTGCAGGGGCTGCTGGAAGAAGCAGCCACTCTGCAGGAGTGCTGAAGCCAGGGGAGCGCGGCAGCCACTCTTGGGCTGGTCTTCCTCAGCGTGCAGGATTTCAGAGGTGCCAGTCGGGCAGGTCTGCCTGACTTGCCTCAACAGAGGCAGGTGGTTGAGGTTGTTCTTATATTTTTTTTTCTCTCCCTTTGCAGGTGTAACCTGGCCAGTGTGATGCTACAGCTCCTGGCTCTGAGAATTCCCAACGTTCTCACCTTCGACTTTATGTCCAAGCCATCCCCAGGTAAGTGGGTGTGAAGGTGGCGTTGGAAGGAGTGGGTAACAGGTCGCTGAGAATTTATCTGAAAATAAATGTTTTGGCTGAACTGATAATGGAGAGCGGAGGGGAGCCTGTATCATAAGGAGTGTAACACTTCCTGGACTGTTGCCACCTCTCCCGATGGGTCTAGCTGACAAGTGAACTCATCGAAATCTTCTGCCATCTGGGTGGACTGGATTCCCTTAAGATGCAAAGAATCTGAAGAAATCTTGGTGGGAGGCTTTTAGAGAAGGAGAGCAGCCTGCAGGGGTCCTGACAGGGCTGCTGCCAAAGGCTTGGCAACCTAACCTTTGCTTCTATTTAAAATATAATTTGTGAGTGTTGGGTCAGTGGAACGTGCCTGGTGGACAGCCCTGGAGGCTTGAGCAGTTTAATCATAACAGGCACAGCAGTGCCATGTCGTTGTCCTTCACTCTGACCCGGAGACACTGCCTCTGATGGTGCTAGGGGGAGTCCTCCTAACCTCTGCTGATATTGCCAACAATGAAGCCAACTGGCTGTACCATTCTGTCTTGATAGATGCCATCCAGGCAGCCATTGAGCAACTGGATCTGCTGGGCGCTGTGGACCGGAAGGAGGATCAGGTTATTCTGACCCCACTGGGAAGGAAGATGGCAGCATTTCCTCTGGAACCCAAATTCTCTAAAGTACAAATGATAGGCAACAAGTTTTTTATTTTTAGCTGGCTATATTTTTGCATAGTTATCAGTCTCTTATTCTCAAGCTCCTTAAACGACTTCCTTTTGATTTGCTAATGAGTTAAGAGCTTTGTTTTGACTGAATTTCCCACATTAACCTTCTGATTCCATGTAAGATTTCCACATATGGTGGAATGACAAGGTAGCTTTCATATAGCTGTTACCATGATACATACCTAACAATACACACGTTACTCCTGGGGGAATTCTGCGCCACTGCACATGCGCAGACTTTATAGCCCCCACAGATTTCTTTGCTTCCCCGCAGAAAAATGACTTTCTGACGGGGAAGCAAAGGGAAGCCACAAGAACGGTCGTGCAACCCTCCTCAGCAGTATGTTTCGGGTGCCCAGGGCAGCCGGCAGAGAGGTAAATCACTGTGGGGCAGGGAGGCGGGACTGGGGATGACCTGGTTGGTGGCTCCTACCCTGTGCCGGGCTCAGCTGGGCTGGGGAGGATGGGACTTCCTCTTCCCATGCATGGCATCCAGACCCACCCTCAGATTTCTCCCCTGGCTGTAGGAAGCTCTGCAAACTGCCCCCCCCCCCCCACTTCTTGCACCCAGCGCTCCTCTGCTGCAGGGGGAGGGATTCCTGTACAGGGAGCTGCTCCCTCATCCCCAACCCCAGTGCATCCAGACCCCCTCGCACCCAGACCCTCCTGCTGAGCCTCACCCCCTCGCACCCAGAACCCCCCTGATGAGCCCCACAGTGATCTCCCACCTCTGTGCTGGCAGTGGCCTCTGCTTCCCAATGCCAAGCTGGAACTTCCACATTTATTTGACAAATACAATTTTCAGAATTTTTAATGTTTTGGCGCAGAATGCCCTCAGGAGTAATGTGAGGAGAATGAGTGCCTGATTGGGCTCTGCTTACCAGCAGCTCCTATTAATATCTGTGAGCGTTGCTGCTATTCAGTAGATGTGGAACTTGGCCCTGAGTAGCTGTAGCCTCGCATGCGCTGAAAATCCTGGTAGATTAGAGAGGCACAGTTTTCCTTTACAGAAACTGTACTGGTTTGTCCCTGTCATATCCTGCTCATCTAGTGGGTGCTTTATAATCCTGTTTACCTCAGCCATTTCCTCTGGTACTGAAGTGAGGCTCACTGGTTTGGAATTCACCTTTAGTGCCTCTTGTTGATAGGTAGGACATTTGCTTTCCTCTAGCACACTAGTTGATTTTAATGAGGCAAGTTAGAGTTGAAACCAAAGTTTCCAAAAGAGCTGACTTTGTCTTACAATTTTCATCTGAATGAGCAGTGTTATATTGAAATTTCCTTAAAATGATCAGCTCTCCCAGTAGTGTGCATATGTTTAGCAAAAGTGTGTAATTCAAGGTTTGTGAGTAGTTTAGCTCATTCAAATGAGGACAGCTTAAAAGAATAATCCTTAATGATAGTTATTATTGCCAGTGCCTCCGTGATACTGCATTGGCATGAGGATGGACAAGCTGTGTCCCCTAGTACGTCTCTTCCCTCTGTCTTCTATGATTTTAAGAATAAACCAGAGCAGGGCCGCCCAGAGGATTCCGGGGGCCCGGGGTCTTCGGCGGCGGGGGGCCCTTCCATTCCGGGACCCGCCGCCGAAGTGCCCCAAGACCCGCGACGGGAGCCCCCCACCACCGAATTACCGCCGAAGCGGGACCCGCCGCTGTAGTGCAGCCCGGTCTTCGGCGGTAATTCGGCGGGGGGGGTCCTGGAACGGGAGGGGGCCCCCCGCCGCCAAAGACCGGGCTGCGCTTCGGCGGCAGGTCCCGCTTCCCCCCGGCCCCAGCCTCTTACCCCCGGCTCCCTCCTCACCCGGAGTCTCAGCGCCTCGCCGGAACAGCCGCAGCGTGTGTCCGGCGGGGCCTGAGCTCCGTCCCGCTCAGAGCCGCGTGGGGAGGGGGCGGGGCTGGGAGCTCCACGCCGAGCGGAGGGAGCCGAGCTCAGCCTGGAGCTCCCGGCCCCGCCCCCTGACCACGCGGCTCTGAGCGGGGCGGGGCTCAGGGGTCCCGCCGGAGACTCGGCGCTTGATGCGCTGAGGCTCCAGGAGAGGAGCGGAGGCGGGAACCTCCGCTGTTCTCTTGGGGGCCCCTGCGGGGCCCGGGGCAAATTGCCCCCTTTGCCCCCCCCTCTGGGCGGCCCTGAACCAGAGTTCCCCTCTCTTTTATATCTGAGCCTATTGAGCCAGGAGTTAGTTTAACATGGAGAAGGTATCTTTTAACGTTTACATTCCCCACCAAGATTACTGTGCTGTCGAAATCTGCCAGCTTTCTAGCTGGTGAAACCCTGAAAGCAGCTCTGTGCCTTGCAGACTATCCTCATGTCCCCCAAGTTCCACTGCACGGAGGAGATCCTGACCATCGTGTCCCTGCTTTCGGTGGACAGCATCCTCTACAACCCCCCATCCCGGCGGGATGAAGTGCAGTCTGTCCGGAAGAAGTTCATTTCCAGCGAGGGGGATCACCTCACCCTGCTCAACGTATACAGAGCCTTTAAAAATGTCAGCGGCAATAAGGTAGGTGGGGATGGAGCCTCTGGAGATGGTACAATAACTCGTCCGCTGGGGATCTGACGTCTCTCCATGTACCTGCACTTTGCTTTGCATCTGAGTGCCTCCTACTCAATATATTTATCCTCACTATGCTTCTGTGAGATGGGAAAGGGCTAACCTCATTTTACAGGCTGAATAAGTGACTTAATGAAGGTCACACAGGAACTCTGCAGCAGAGCTGGGAACCGAACCCATCTTTCGAGTCCCAGGTGAGCACGTTAACCTCAAGGTCATCATTCCTCCTTGTATTGTTCCAGGTGGGTGGGATTGTGTTTCAGCTGACCACCAGGAAATGCCTGGCAATGCTCTTCATCATTTCAGAACTCCTTACAAAGAGATTGGGCCTTTCTGCAAGTTTTGTAGATGAGATTTGGATTTAATCCACAAATCAAACTCTCCAGTCTGATTTCTAAATATGTTGAGTAGCATCCTGAGCTTCCTAGCGTGCTTTTCCTCCTCAGGGCTCCCAGTGTGATTTACAAACTTGGTGCTTCTAGGAATCACTTTCACCATCTCTGGGGAGGAAGCGCAGAAGCTGTTTCATGGCACATGGCAAACCCACAAAACAGTTTAGGACTGTGGGTGAGGAATACTGTGTTTACTTGGAACTGTAGGAGGGAATTTAGGTAGATTGAGTAACTATCCATATTGCGAATCTGGCCAGAAGGGTAGCAGCTCTCTTTTGAATGGCTATGTGATTTAGGGACTCTGTTTTACATCTGATCCAAAGACAATGTCCCTAACATCCTTGATAAAGAAGTGAATTGTTCTGGCTTCCACTTGCTCTGCTGCAGGAATGGTGCAGAGAGAACTTTGTGAACAACAGGAACATGATGCTGGTGTCGGACGTCAGAGCTCAGCTCAGGGACATTTGCCTAAAGGTAACTAGTTGCTGTAAAATTCTTCCATTGCCTTATTGTTTTACCTCCCCTGTACCCCCGAATGGCTTCCCTGTACCAGATCCTAGCAGAGGGAAACACTGTGCCTTCAGTTCCTGGTTTGAATATGGTTGGACTAAAACTAAGTCCTCTAACGGGCAGCTTGGACCCGTCTCTGGGCAAGCATCCCACAAACTCACAATAATGGCAGCTGTCCAAGCTTGAATTGGAATTCCCATTCCTTTTGAGCTTTTGGTCGTACCATATTTGCTCAGTTATTGGAAGGGATGCCAGAAAGTGATAGGTGATGTGGGCTTTTGTGTTGTGCTAGAAGCCACCTGATTCCAGTCTCACTCCCACCGTGTGGTATGACTGTGTGGTGATTGTGAGACTTTTCCAGGCTTGTTTTATGAGACTTGATGTTAGTTGGGTGTCTGATCCTGAGCTGCAGGGCACCAAACACAAGGGATTGCCATCTCTCTCTCTCTCTCTCTCTCTCTCGTTACTAACCAGCTATCATTACCGATTGAGTCCTCCCGATCAGACACGGGGAATATCCGCCGCTGCCTGGCTCACAGCCTCTTCATGAACACTGCAGAGTTGCAGCCGGATGGCACCTATGCCACTGTAGACTCCCACCAGCTGGTGGCAATCCATCCCTCCTCCGTCCTCTTCCACTGCAAGCCAGCCTGCGTAATGTACAACGAGCTGCTTCACACCAACAAGTGCTACATGAGGGACCTATGTGTAGTGGATGCAGATTGGCTGTATGATGCTGCACCCGACTACTTCCGCAGGAAGCTAAGAGCAGCCAAGAACTGACCCACCCTTGGTGCCACCAAGCTAATTGTGGGGGATTCCTTGGGTCATGGGATCAGATTTTTGTAAGGAATGTACAGGAACAATAGAGCTTTGCCTTGCCAATCCGGTAGGACTGTACAGGAAATGGCTTCTCCGCAAGAGCCATACCTCATGCACTGTTGCTGCACTGGCTTAGAACAATCATCTTTTATGACAGTTAATAGATAAGAGGGAAATAGTATGTTTGTGAATATATATATATATGTATATATTTGGGAACTGGGGGTGATGGTCTTGGATTTCAGTTTTTAAAACAGAAGTATAATGGGGTTGTGTATGAAGAAATGAGAGTCCCAAGGGGATTCTTTTGAGCAGATCTGGTATTTTTTGACAATTGCCCTTGTATCCCTCGCAGGTTTTATCAGCAAAAAGTTTTAAATCTTTATGTATAATTATATTAACAGGACAAAAATACCTTTTTTAAATGTACATTTTTCGGAGGGAGGTGCTAATGTATTTTACCTCATCAGACATCTTTCTGCCTGATGTCACTTTCATCACCTTGTTTGACCCATTTGAAAGCCAGTAAAGAGTTATCTGAATTGACAGCTCTTCATCACCTGTGCCTGTTTGTTAGACAAATCTTGTGGGGCTGATAGAGGTGAAGAGCCATTAAGAGAGGATGATCAGTAGCAGAGAGACTGCAGGCATGTCTTTCAAATGCTTTGTTAGTTTCTCATTCCTGCATCACCAGCCCAGCTCTGTCTTTTTAAACAAAATTCGTCTCCATCATCCGGTTGGTTTTCATGTAGCTGTGTAGCGAACCGGGTGCCATGCAAGTAAAATGTTTCCAGGGCTGCCCCTGTATGGCCACACCAAAGTGCCAATATTCCTATGGAACGCTGGCACTTCCCCACAGAAGTCGATGTCAGCTCTGAAGAGGTTAGTTCTCCTAGGCTGGTAGGAGGCCAATCTCTGAACCTTATACACACAGTTTTTCTTGAATACGGATGCAGAATCTGAAGCCAGTTGCAAAGCCAAACTAGGGAAAGCAATGGATTGGCACTTAGTCCTCCTAACTCTATGTTTATCTGTAGCGCTCTGTTGTTCACAGCAGTGATCTGTGGCTCTGGCTTCGAGAGCTAGTGCTGAAAATCATTGACTCTCAAGCAAGAGAAATTGATGTACATTGCCTGGTGGTTGTGATCACCTGATATTAATACGTAACATGCACACATGCTGCAGCAATAAGGGAATGCTGGGCTCACCACCACCAAAGAGTTAAATCTAAGGAAAGGATCAGCCACTGCAGAGCTCTTATAGGTAGTATGTATTGTTAAAGAAGTTGGGTAACATTTCCCCAGTGAGTTGGATGCTTCTGTTAATTGGCAACAAGCTATCATCTGTGAGATCTAAGTTTTGCTTGGGCAGGCGTGGCTAGTTATATTTTTCTAGAAGTTTATAACCATGTAATCCATAGAAGAATCATAAAAGTGCAGATGGTAAAGAAGTTAAGTATAAAGATCCCAGGCTCTTTACATGGCAGACGGTCTAACGAATTAGCAAAAACTGTTATCTTCCATACTTGCTTTTTAGCATTCCCACAAAGCACCGATCTTTAAAGAAATCTCTGCTTCTTACTTAGGAATCCAATCAGACTGTTGAGTTTGGCAATGGTCTATTATGCATCCCCTCTCTCCAAATGCCACTTGACTTTATAACCAGCAAAGAAATAGCCCTCCACCATGGACTGTGTCATCTCTCTTCCCCCCTCCCATCCCCCCAACCTTTGTTCATCCTTCCTTCTTGGCTAGGTTAAAACGTCCAAGTTCACTGCTTGGAGATAGCAGATCACTGTAAGTCTTATCCTTTGCAATAGCTCATCAGGTTATTTTGTGGCAAACTTTCCAGGAAAAAAAAATGAAGATGTAATTTGGAGTCAGACTTCCTTCAAAAGCTCTTTAATCATCAGATATTTATTCCCCCCCACTACAGTTTTACACCAGTATTTTTCTGCTTTTCTTGATTATTTTTGTCCTTCATTAGACATTTGTAGCATGGCAACATTGGCTAGGAACGCTGCACCTGTTTTCGGCATTTTGGGCTTCATCCAGCATCTCGTGGTCAGATTCTTCTCTGAAGGAAAATGCAATAAGAACCAATCTTATTTTTTAATCCTGTGTTTTATACAGGGACTAAGGCAGGTTCAGCCAGTCTAACTGCTTGATTGTCCAAGTATTACTTGCCCAGTAATGTCTTAAATGAATGGAATGGTCTGTTCTATTATGTCTGAATGGGGACGGAGAAAAATTGTAAGAAGTTTTTAAATTCTATCCTTATGAGTACTTCTAAAATAACTTCTCTGGGAGAGGCAACTTCTAGTTTCAGCAGAAATCTCTTTGCACAGTTTGAGTTGTTCAGTTTTAGGATGAGATAAACCAGATTAGATTTCTAAAAGGGGAAGATGAGAAACTTTTATTAATGAATGGGATTAGTTAACATGAGCTGCCCTGGGATATCCCAGTTTGACTAAAATGGTGTTTAGTCCACTCTTGTATTTTTCAAACATCTATTTTATTTTATTTTTTAAATGTTTTAATGGTACTGCTCAGGGATAGAATCATATTGGAAAACCCATTATCCTTGTGAACAGATAAACTGCTGACTTCACTGTGTGATCTGCAGGAGAAGTTATGCTTTCTATCTTGAAATTTTTTTTCTGGTTAAATGCTTCACAATTACACGGTATGTTGCAATATGCCTTCTTGACAGGCTACTATTATTCTGACTACCTTGGTCCTCATCCAGTGAAATCTCTGACAAATACCTCTCTGTAGAACCTGAATTACACTCTTAAATATCTGCAAATCACAGATTCCTAAGAGCAGCATTAGTGTAAATAGATGCACTCCAGTTACACAGTATGTCTAGAATATCTTCCCTTCTGCTTCCAGGAATAGTGAAGTGTATCAATCTATTTCCAGACAGGGTGACACTGAATTTTTTACAGAGGTCTAGAGGAAATGTATAAATGTATTAGTTGTGCCTCTCACTGTATGCTTGCTGGTAAGAAACATGCTGAGGGGTTGGGGGCAAAGTTGCCTCCTTTCTATGTATGACCAGCTGCAACTCTGGATGGCATTTCAACAGTATGCTGCTACTTTGGTGGTTATAACTCATACAAACTGCAGGGAATTATTAAAACACTGTATATCATTATTCCTGTGTTTATACAAAAACTCTGCATCTGTAGGGGAAAGTGGAAGAAAAGCACACTTTGTTTGGACAGCCTATTATTGATATGTATGGGGATTGGGTGGGGGGAGATCCATTCAGAAGCAACTAATTTGTACATTTGACTTTCCCATAATAAAGAGATGGCTAAACTCCAGGTTCAAGAAGCTGTTGTCTTATGTTCTATACATAGCTCAGGCTTTGACGTGAGGAAGCTAAGTGGCTATTAAAAGTACCTCATAGTATGTTTAGGTACAATTTCTAATTTTACATAGTGATTTTTCTTTTTTGTACTTTGGATTCTCGTAACATGATGTTTTGTTCTAAGCATAGCTTTGCTGTTATGACCTAAAGTCCTTTTGTGCATGTGTTTTCCTGGAGTCTTTTTGAGAGAGCTGGTCACTAGAGAGTAACATCACTAACTGATACAAAAGGTCAGTGTGTTATGCCAGGGTACATGTCCTTCTTTTAAAATTAATATTAGTATATTAGTACTAGGTTATTGTTTGACAGTTACTTCTATTTTCAAATAAATTAATGGGGACTTGCAAAAATGAATGAAAAGCTGAATGCTGTTATCTTGTAAAGGGTGGGAGAGAGAATATTGAGATAAAGTTTAATACATTTACAATACTTTTATTTCTAGCCCATGAGTTTTCAGTGCCCTGTACAATTTTCATTGGCCTCTATACAATTATTAAAAAATTAGATTCTATAAGCCTTAAAAAATCAGTGTTCAGGGAAAAATTGTAAATACTGATGTCTTGAGAACTTGGACTCACTATCCTATTCCCGGATGCAGTTTTTGAGGGTTTTTTTTGAGCTTCTTGGTTCATAGTGTGATTTAGCATATCTGCAGAAAGAATATGGAAATCTAAACAGTGAGAAATTAGCAGCTGCTCCCTTGATGCAATGTCATGAGTGGCACAGGAGAAAAGAAAAATAATGTTATACGGCAGGGGTGGCCTCCAACTATACTCTAGCAGAAGAGCTGGCTTCTATTGCCAGCTTTGCAACTGATGTGGGCAAGTAACTTCCCCTTGCTGGGCCCCCAGCAGCACCACGACATGCTGCATGGGCACGGCCTGGGGCTGCTCCCAACTACTGGGCTTGGCTGCAAAGGTGCAGCTGTGCAAATGGAGCCAAGAGTCCCTGCCCCAGAGGCCATTTAAAAGCACCTGGCAGCCTGGATTTGGCCCATGTTCTACCTATTGAGTATTTCTGCCTTAAAGGCTTCAGGATGCCCAGCTGTGTCCTAGGGTTACCAGCTTTGGTTGGATGTATTCCTGGAGGTTTCATCACATTACATAATCTTTAATTAAAGATTAATCTTTAATTCTTGGAGACTCCAGGACAATCCTGGAGGGTTGGCAACCCTACTGCATCCTTGCAGCACCACAAGCCCAGGAAAGCAGCAGACATTATAATCCCCTCCCCTTGTCTCCCTTTTGGCCTTTGCTCCCACAGGGGATAGCCACGGAGCTTTGTTCCCACTGCCACTGTACTGCGGGGGTGTGAAGGCTGAGCCATCAGAATTTTTCTTCCACTGAAAAGCCAACACCCGATTTCAGCACAAAGCAAGTGTGCTGCAGCCGAGAGTAACCATAGCCCACAATTTTCAAAAGTGACTAGTGATTGTGGATGCCAACTTGAGACAGCTTCAAGTAGAGGTAGTCAGTTATTTTGGTCAAGGTCCAGACTCCAGAGAAAATAATGACGATAAATAGAAGGATGTAAGGGTCCACTTAAAAGCCTCTAGCAGGCTGGATTGGGCCCACACTCTATCTGTTGAGTATCTCTGCCTTAAAGGCTTCCGGTAGTTGAGCAGCCACTGAAAATTACGACTCTTTAATGCGCCTCAAGCTGGACACCCGACATCCCTACTCACTACTGAAGATCTTGCCCACAATGATTTAAGTCCCAATCAAGCAGGCTCCCTCTCCCCCACCCAAGCCAGCTTTGAAAGCAGATCACTGCGGAGGTGGCAACCACTGAACATCAGGCTGTTACAATAGCGATTCGTGTTCACACCGCAGTGACCAAACGGCTCGTGTCTCCCCCGCGTAGGTATGTGCGGGAACATGCAGCTAAACCCCGCCCCCCCGATCGGCCCTGGAGCCCTTCTCGCCCACAGACGTTGGTCTGTTCCCTCCCCCCCGGCGTGTGCAACTTCCATAGAGCAGGAAACCAGGACGGTGGGTCCAGGGGGGAGAAGTGGGCCCGGGCCCCCGCTGAGGCCTAGCCGGGAACAGAGGAACCGCAGTCCCGGAAGGCGGGAGAAACGCTTCCGGGTGGCGGCTTGCACTTCCGGGTGACGGCTTTCACTTCCGGGTGAGAGGCCGGTCCCTGTCCTCTGCTCCCGCACGTGCCGCGGCCCCGCCTCACTCGGCCTCGCTCTCCTGGCAGGATGCTGCTCGCCCGGGCTCTGCGCTCCGCCGCCGCCGCCGCCCTCCGCCCGCTGCCTCAGCGGCTCCCGCCCTCCCCGCTGCTGCGGCCCGCGGCCCTGCTCTGCGACGCCCGCCCCTTCACCCGCAGCCTCTGGCTGCTCAGCGGGGACGCCGCCGGCACGCAGCGGCCGGGCCTCCTGCGGCCTCCGCGAGCCTCCCCCGCCGGCGTGTCCTGCGGCTGCGGCGGCCTCCACACCGAGGGTGAGAGCGGGCGGGGGGGGGGGGTGTGTGGAAGGAGGCGGGGCCGGGGGGTGTCCCCCATGGGGGGGGGCGAGGCGAGGCGGGAGTCCCGGGAGAAGAGCGGGGTTTCCTGGGCGCGGGGAGCCCCGTCCCCCCTTGTTCCCAGCAGAAGCGCGTTGCTGGCCTGGGCGGTCAGTGTGCGGGTAACAGGCCCAGGTGGACGCTCCGCTTCTGGGGCTGGCGCCTTGTCCGGGATGGGGAAGGGGCCGGGAGCTCTCGGTCTGAACAGAACTAAGAGCGGCCGTACCGGGCTAGAGCAAAGGTCCATCCAGCCCAGTATCCTGTCCGCCGACAGTGGCCAATGCCAGGTACCACATGGGGAGTGAACCTAACAGGCAATGATCAAGTGATCTCTCTCCTGCTGCCATCCCTCTCCATCCTCTGACGAACAGAGGCTAGGGACACCATTCCTTACCCATCCTGGCTAATAGCCATTAACGGACTTAACTGGATAAATTCATGGAGGTTCTCTTTTAAACCCTGTTATAGTCCCAGCCTTCACAACCGCCTCAGGCAAGGAGTTCCACAAGCTGACTGCGCTGCGTGAAGAAGAATTTCCTTTTATTTGTTTTAAACCTACTGCCCATTAATTTCATTTGGTGGCCCCTAGTTCTTGTATTATGGGAATAAGTAAATAACTTTTCCTTATCTACTTTCTCTGGGCTCCTTCCCTCAGAAGATTTGTAGCTGTAAACTGCTTCTCTCTGTGCTCCTGATGTTCCCTGTGTGGCGGATGGGGGGGGGGGGTGCTGCACTTTCCTCCTGGCGGCTTGCTCAGTCACATTATGCAAGTTAAAGTGTGGTATGTGCCCTTGGGGTGTGAACTGTGTTCATAGGCTCCTATGTTCTCTGCATCTCAACAATCGCTAGGCACAGAGTCTCTTGTGCATTGAGATGCTGGGTGGGGATAGATTAAAGATGTCTGACTATAGCAGAACTGGGAATTGTGTCTGTGGGAGTCTGTTCCTATCTTTGTCACTGACAAAATGTGTGACCTTGGGCAAGTCACTTAACCTTCCTGTTATGTGTCAGTCCCATGTCGTTCTCTTCCCACCCCCCACATCTTAACTTCAGCAAACCCAGTGGTGAAATATAGATAATTCACCAACCTTATGGAAAGGGGTGGTGATACATGTTTGTGAAGCAGTGTGAGCTCCTTAGCTAGATGGTTAAACAGGTATTTATCTGTATTGTAATCTAGTTTCAGTCATGGAGGTACATTGGGATTGTCACCCTCTGACTTCACTCCTAGGCCGTACAGGGCAGATTCTGATGCCTGAGGTCCGTTGTAGTCACTGGGAACCCTGCTTAAGACTCTCCAGTGATTCTATCCAAGTTGATTCCATCCAAATTCTTGTGCTCACTTCATTAATAATTTAGGTGCTTTTTTCTCGTGTATTGTACCTGTATCAATACTTGTATGTATTGAAAGAACAGTTTTTAGTAATGACTTAACTCTTCATCCAGAACTTCAGGCCCCTTGGCAAATTAAGGGCTCTCACACGTCATCACTCTGCACACACTTTAATTCTTTGCCCTCTTCAATATAGTGCTTTTCAGCTGAACATTGCAAAACTCTTTATGAACGAGTAGGCCTTGTAATCTTAGTATAAGGTATGTGGTATTACCTCCCACCATCACCACTTTATACCAGGATAAACTGAGGTACACAGATTGGTCAAGTCAGTGGCTAAGCTAGAAATAGAATCCTGGAGGCCTAACTTCATTTTCTCTTCTAGCCACAAGGGAACAATATTTCTCTAACTCAGGTGTTTTAATGTCTTCATCTCTTTTTATTCCTCCCAGGGGACAAAGCATTTGCAGTGTTTCTGACAGATGAAATTAAAGAGGAGAAGAAGATCCAGAAACATAAATCCCTGCCCAAGATGTCTGGAGGGTGGGAGCTAGAAGTGCATGGCACTGAAGCGAAATTGTTGCGGAAAATAGCTGGTGAGAGGTAAGTGTGAGATGGGTTTTTTGCTGAGCTGATATTTGATCTTGTCAGTGAATATAAGGACTTAGTATAAATACCAGTGAAGGAGGATAAGCATGTCTTGTCCGTGATAGATGTTGTGTTAATGAAAAGCTGTTAACTTAGAACTGCTTCCCAGTGACACTTGGTGCTGCCATCCAGGCCAAGTGGAGATTACAAGTTTTGTAGTCTCTTTATTTTTCCATCCTGTAGAGCAATGGGATATACTTTGCCATTGTATCTTGTCCTGTGTCTTCTAAGGATCCATGGCATCATTTCACCCTTGGGGGCAATAGGAAACATGAATTTAACCTAGTAAACTGAAAATGCGTTAGTTCATAAGTACAGGGAACTTATGGGGTTTAAGCTTGTGCAGTGATCTTATCTGAACATTTATCCTTGAGAGTAGCACACCATACAAAGTGCAGGGCAAATTAGGTGAAGTGCACAATATACTTCAGGCCCTGTTATTGACATTCCAGACTGAATAAGCTGCTGAAACTTTGCGAGCAGGAATAGAGCTGTGAATATCAGTTCAACTAATGTGGCTTTTATCTGGTATTTAATCTCCTCCTCTTGTTACATTGTGTTGAAGGATTACAGTTACATTCAACATTAACAACAGCATTCCACCAACATTTGATGAAGAACCACAAGAAGGACAGAAAGCTGATGAACAGGAGGTAAATTTACAGCCTTTATGTACCCTTTCAATAAGTACAGTGTAGTAGAGGAGGAGGTTAGGCATTTGCCTGGTCTACAATTAAACTATCCTCTCCTTCTTATTGCAATATCAAAGGAAGGAAAGACACCTGGTAGGCATAAAATGTGCCCCTACAAGAGGATCCTTTGTAGCTAAAATGTTCGAATTTGTGGCTACCGTTGCAACTTGCTGTGATGAAGTACAGTTTAAAAAAAAAACTTAATCCATAAATATAGTCACACACCCCTTGATCTTTTATAAGGTCATCTATATTTATGGTGATGGTGGGATTTAATCAGCCGGTATTACAATAGTTAGTAAATAGTATCTCTTACCACTTTTAAAGTGAGTAATGTGATGGTTTTGAGGCAAAAACTTGCTTTGCTGTGAACACCAATATTAGACATATTCAAGGAATCTCTGTAGTGTCTAAAAACAAACCAGTTTGAGGTTTGTAGCAGTTGGCTTATGTACTGCCTGTTTTCCCCACTGGTCTTTGTATAGAAGGTAGTTACCTAGCATAGGTGGAGTCCAATGCTAACGTGATCTTCCTCTTGCTTTTCATAGCCTGAACTTACATCAACTCCTAACTTTGTTATAGAAGTAACAAAAGATGACCCCAAACAGACTCTTGTGCTTGACTGCCACTATCCTGAGGATGAGGTAGGTATCATGAATTAGAGGAAATGAACCACTGGTAATTGTGGGTTGAGTGGGGCAATGCACTCTGATTCTGTGCACATTATCCTCCTGGCTGTGGCATGATTTTGCCATCATCTTATTCCTCTTGTCTGATCAGGCAAGATTTTGCTGTACAACATATATCTGCTTCCATAGACAGCCCTATTACCATCTTGTTCAGTGTGACACAATAAAAGGTTTTAAATGTTTGCAGAGCTGGGAAGTTCTACTCCACTCTGAATATTGTGATCTTGCTTCCCTAACAATAGCTGCTTGCTTTCCTCTGTTCTAATAGCTTCCCCTGAACAGAGTAGGCAGAAGGAAGTGAGCAGCAATTTTTAGCAGTGTACCGTAACTTGAAAGACAGCAATTTAAAACTTATAAAAGGAAATATATTTCTACAGAACACATAATTGACCTGTGGAATTCATTGTCACTAGATGTCATTGAGACCAAGAGTAGCAGAATTCCAAAATAAATTAGACATTTTTTCTGTTGAGAACATTGCAGTTGCATTTGACTCTTTTTTTTTTTTTAAACCTTAATAAAATCCTTAGAAGGGATAGAAATCTTAATGCTTAATAGTATAAACCAAACTCTAGTT
The DNA here is from genome assembly GCF_020497125.1 of Mauremys mutica. Classification (NCBI taxonomy): domain Eukaryota; kingdom Metazoa; phylum Chordata; order Testudines; family Geoemydidae; genus Mauremys; species Mauremys mutica. The sequence goes on along the minus strand of NC_059090.1, from coordinate 9,528,798 downwards.
GACAACGTTTAGGAGGAAACAACTTCTTGGGTTATTCCAGAATTGTCCATTAGAAGATTTTGTACATCTTCCTTTGAAGCAATTGGTACTGGCCACTGTCAGAGACAGGATAATGGGCAACAAATAATGGTGGATTGATCCATTATGGCAACTTGTGTGTTTTTGTGCTTATGTGCAAGTGTCCTTACCACCTGTACACAGCAAGAGGAGAACTAGGGACTCCTAAGTATGTTAATAAGCGAAAACTGCAAGTGTACATAGCTTTACCATGTGTCAGTCATATGGTGGTGAGCTCCATAGCTTTTGCCAGCTGAATAATGTTCCTGATCCAGAATGTAATGGCTGAAGGTGCTCTCCAGTTAGGGCGGTTCTTCCTCACAGATCTCATTTCTTGTCTCAGATTGGACATGGGGAAGAGGAGGAGAGTGACATTTTCTCAATTCGGGAGGTCAGCTTTCAGCCCACTGGAGAATCAGACTGGAAGGACACCAACTACACTCTCAGCACAGACTCTCTTGACTGGGTAGGTGCCGCTAAAGCCTGTGTAGCACACTAGACTGCATAGATCTTAGCTCAACTCATCCCACTTGGTTTTCTCTCTAGATGTTGATCTAGTCACCAGCAGCCCTGTCCTGGGATCGCTTCTTGGTGAGCGCTCATTGAGAAGGAGAGTCCAGTGGTTAGGGTGCTTGCCTAGGACTTGATATTCCCTACTCTGCCCCAGGCTTCCTGTGTGATTTTAGGCAATTCTTTGCCTCAGTTCTCCATCTGTAAAATGGGGATAATAGCACTGCTGTTCCTTATAGGGGTGCTGTGAAGAGGAACATAGATCTGTGAGGTGCTCAGATACTACTGTGATGAGGGCCATATGTACCTAAGATTAATTGAAGTCAGGCTGATCTGTAGAATGGACCAAGTAGAATACTGACCAAGTATTAGTTAGTGAAATTATCCCAGTTGTGTGAAAAATTGACAGATGATTTAAGGTAAAATTAGCAGACACTCATGCATGTTCTTCTGTCTGTGTGTTACGGGCACATTTTATTATGCATATTTTGTGTGTATTTACCAAAAACCTCACCAGGCACCTGCTGATCCCCTCAAAATGCCAGTGATTTAACTGGAAATCCATGTGGGAGGAAGGATTGATATGTGCAAGTCCTTTTGCAGGCTCAAGCCAGTATCAAGAAGTTTGAGACTCACTAGTTGGAACAGTACTGCTGATAATGCCAGAGGTTGAGATGCTGATGGTGGTTTGTTTAAAAAAAACAACAATCATCAAATTGGGCAAAGGGGAAGGTCTTCTACATCCCTGGTTCACATTTACTGCTTAGTGCAAAATGTCTACTTGCAACTCTAAAAATACATGAATATGAAAAAATGCAATGTGTGATTTGGAAAGGAACTGAATCTTAATTGAACAGCTCTGTATCTCTGGTACCAATCTTCTCACCATGCTGGCCAGACAGTATTGAAAATAACCTATGTCCAAACTTCAGATACACAGCATTACAAAGAGAATCTTGGATGGGCTAAAAGGCTTTTTAGTGATGCAGATGGTCTTCAACAGACTTGATTTACTAGCTTGCATTGTTATTAGACCATCTCAGTATTACAGTTGGGTGCAGTTTAGTAGAAAACAACAGTATGTGATCCATCCAGTAGAGGGGGGAGGGATAGCTCAATGGTTTGAGCATTGGCCTGCTAAACCCAGGGTTGTGAGTTCAGTCCTTGAGGGGCCCGCTTAGGGATCTGGGGCAAAATCAGTACTTGGTCCTGCTAGTGAAGGCAGGGGGCTGGACTCGATGGCCTTTCAGGGTCCCTTCCAGTTCTAGGCGAGAGGTATATCTCCATATATTATTATTTTATCATTCCTGTATTAGTCTCCTGTAAATCTTGCTCCTAGTTCAGGCCTGCTGTGAGGAAGGGAACAGATTCTATCCATTTTGGGAAAATACATCCACTTCTTCCCCATGTAAAGTGAAATACAGAGGGGCATTTAAAAGCAATGCTTATCTATAATTCTTTAATAATAATAATAATCATTTCTTGCAGGCTCTGTATGACCACTTAATGGATTTCTTGGCTGACCGAGGAGTGGACAACACATTTGCTGATGAGTTAATTGAGCTCAGCACTGCACTAGAGCACCAGGAGTACATTAGATTCCTTGAAGACCTTAAAAGCTTTGTCAAATGTCAGTAGATTAGGAAATTAAAAGTCAAAGCCTGCAAATGTGGATATCCTGTAGCAGTGCTCCTACCTGCAGCTGATACCACCAGTAAGTTTAAAACTTCAAAGTGGGATAAACACATCATGGAAAACAAAATGATTCTCAGTGATTGCATTTCAAATTTAATTTATGTTGCAGCTTGGATTTTAAGTTTTGTGTCATGCTCACACCTCCCACCAGTTTGGGTATTTTTGTACAATTAAGAAAGATGATATGACATGAAGAATAAAATCCACTCAAGAAAAAACCTTTCTTTTGGCTTTACTGTTGCTGGTTAAGAAGTGCTGTAGATTGGTCAGAGGCAAATACTTAGGTGGAAGTCATAGCTGCCTTTCTGTGGGTCATGGGGAAGTTGAGTTCTTAAAATTCAGACTGCATTTTATTTATGGTAGTATGTAAGATATTAGACTGTTAAACTAATTTGCCTTAACACAGAAGGTGATTAGAGACAGGAGCGGAAGCATCTTGTTTCTAGGTGAATAGTTCAGATCTTATCCAGACTGATGACAGAGCTGCCAACACTGACTTTCATCTTGTAGGAGTTGGTTTCTCAGGCCACTTCCTAATGGTTAGATACCTGCCTGACAAATCTTGCAGGCAGACTTATGCACTGTGAAAATGCCGCTCCCTTGCCCTTATTCCTCATATTTGGATATTTAGAATCCACTGATGCCAACTATGATATAGTAAAACTAGGCTCGCTGGATTAATTTGACTGCACCCTTGAAAGGAAATTCTGATCACAGGAACTAGATTGAGTTCCTGACAACTTGGAAGGCCCAGCTCATATTGGTTAGTTAAGCATGCATGGACTAACTTTTGTAGTATTTCAGAGGAGCACTACCCTTTCTATCAGTTTTTCTTTCACATGTTAAAATTGAAATGTAACATTTCTAGTATCTAATCTTTCAACTACATTGTTGAATACAAGTTAAATAAACATAGGAATCTACTATCATGGGGTTGGGCTTTGGCTTTTCATAATCCTGTTGGCCACTCAGTCAGCTGTACCAGTATGAGTTCTTATATACACCAGCTGTTTAGCTCACTCATGCAAAACTCAAAGCTACAGTGATCTTTATTTGGAATGGTTAGGGCTGATGTGCTGTAACTGAAGCATTTGAGATGTAGAATGCATCTAGGTTTTAGTTTACCCTCATCACAGCCCTGTTGAAAGCCACCAGACATATTCCCCAGCAGCATGTATCTATCACATCAGTGATTCTGAAAAAAGATGAGCTGTAACTGCCCTACTCTGATAAACAGCTCAGTCTGATTTAAAGGGCACTACTGTATCATAACTTATTTCAAACTACTACCTCTGCAGTCAAAAGGAAGTGATGGATGAGTTTTTACATTATTTCACATTTGTCACTGCATGCTAGTCATAGCTTGTGTCTGGCTCAAGGTTGCAATTAAAGATGCACTGTATCACACTTCCTATTCACTGGCACATACGCTTTTACTGTTTAGACTGGGTATGTATTAGTCTTTCCTATGATAAAGGTCAGGGGTTAAGCTGTACTAGCAAGGATAGGGACATTAGATCCAGTGAGAGGGAAGACTTTAGTGTAATTTTTTTTTATAAGTGCCACTTTGTTTAAAATGGTACCTTTGGCCTTGGTGTATGTTCACTTACATTTCACATCAACCCTGGACCAGAAACCTCCTGCTCTAGAGTAAGTCACATGTAACTTACACAAGCTGAGACAGGCAGAGCCCTGTCTGTTCTTGCTACAGAACAGGAAATGAATGAAAAGCCAGAGGCACAGCAGTAAGTTAGGAGAAGGCTTGTGCTGAATTCAAGATTCTGGGGAGGCTTGTCTCATTTATGTGAATAGCCACATCTCATTTCAAATATTTATTTAGCTATCAAAAGTGCAGATTAAGCCAATATTGCTTGATATCCCGTATTAAAGTACAAAAACATTATATACAGTTAGATTATAAAAAGAAAAGCTGTGCAGGATGCCATCCAAGTTGCTTAGAGGCTGAAGGAAGGATCTTACTAGTGTATTCTTTCCATGGAGAAACCCCAGCAGGGTTGTAGTTATATGAGAATGGTCCAAGAGTCACAGACCTTTAGAAAAGAAAGTGCCCAGTCACTTACAGGTATAGATTATGCAACAGTAATTATAACACTAGAACAAGGTCAAGCCTCATGGGCATTAATGCTAAGAGGCACCTCCTAAGCTTTGGTTTGGTCTATTCACGGAGAAACTCAAGAGGGGACCATGCTATGTCTAAACGTTATGTTGATTTCAGCGCAACATTTGGGACTTCTATAAACAAGCTTTCAGTACGCTTAAATCAAAATGGTTTCACAGCTTGTTACTGAAATGAAAAGAGTGGTCTTGTGGATTTAAGCATTCCCTGCAGCATTTGCAATCCAAACTTTGCAGCAGTGTGCTAGTGCAGGAGAGCCAGAAAGTAAAACACATGAGTCAGTTTCACTAGGTTGTTTAAGTGAAGACAACTAGAAAAAAGGAAACAAAGATGAAGAGTAACTTATATTTTAAAGACATCTTTGGTTTCAGTAAAATAGCCTGTTTGTTTAGGATATAGATAATTACTTAGCCCAATAGTTCCATTTGTGTTACATGGCATGGGAATACATACTGCATATCATACATGTAAAGGACAAGTAGCCAAATTAGACAATGGAATGAAACCCTACTGTCATGTTCCTCATAGAAATGCCACGTTTTTGCAAACCCAGAAGCTTCCCAAAAGGGGAGTGTTGGGGGGGTGGGTTTGTAGGATAGCAGCACAACCTTTTAAGTTGAATAGGTTGATTTGTTTTTGCCTACTACATGGAGAAGCACACGTGAATGGGGATGCTTCCCCGAGACTCCCGTGGCAATTTAGACTCACCGGACAGCTCATGAGAAGATTGTCTTCTCCCTCCATTCCACTAGTGATGGAGAACTCGGGATTGTGAAGACACTGATTACCATGTTCTGTTACACTGTCTTCTAGAAGTGACCGGAGCTTCTGTTCTGTCATACCCTGAGACAGAAATAGATTTAAAAAACTCATCTTGTGCTTTTAAGAGGATTTTCTTAGGAGTTGCTTTGCAGCAAATTTACTTAACTCTAAGAACTAGCATTTCTGACTCCACATGCTGGACGATTCACTTCAGACGCAAGCTACTACACTGGGTTTCTTCAGCTTTTTTTTGTTCTTAGTAGGAGAGAGAATGTATAGGCCCATATTTTCTCCCAGGCCCCTGCTGCTTGGTTCTCCAGTCATTCCATTCAGTGGACTTCTGGGATGGGCTCTACAGACCACAGTTTGAGAACCACAACTCTGCGTAGCCACTTTCCCCTCAAACTTGTATGGGTGCAAAAGAGGACCAAGACAGAGGGCACAAAAACATGAACACACCATGTCAGCATCATTCAAAACAGAGAGGCAACTTTGCCCAGAATTCTCAGCTGCTACAACACTTAAATGCTAGTTTACCTGTGTGCTGATGTATAATCCACACTGGCATAAAACCAAATGACTCATCACAGTCAGGCTATTCCTAGAAATAGAACACAATGTGAGAGCCTTGACAGAAAAGAGAAAACACTGAATTCCAGCAAGACTGAAGTTAGATTTTAGAAGCATCTCACACAGGATTTGTGCCTTCTGAGTAACTAACAATCAAACCCTTACTAGAGAAAGAGGTTTGCTTCCCCCCTCCCATGCAAGAGGCCAAACTGCATCTGCAGCCAGAGAGAATGACTATTTATCAACTCATTGCAGAATGCCCTGTGCCACTTATGGCTATTTTGATCATCAACGTACTCCAGTGGTCGCCAGCCGAAGGACCACTGTGGCGGTGAAGCACCCGCCGAAATGCCGCCGAATTTCGGCGGCAACGCCTCTCGATGACGTCGCTTGTCGACCACAAGTAGTGTCAGCGAGAGGCGTTGCTGCCAAAATTCAGGGGCAACGCCTCTCGATGACGTCGCTTGCCATCGCCAAGCGACGTCATCGAGAGGCGTCCCTGCCAAAATGCCGCTGCGGCGTTTTCGCGGGTGCTCTCCCGGGGGCCAGGACTTGGGTGCATTAAGATGCGCCCGCGGGCACTGCGTTGGGGACCCTGGCGTACTCTATAGTATGCTTCATGCAACGAATGGTACGGAAGAGAGGCATAAAGCTGAGGTGTTCAAGTCACGTTACACACAAAATATGAAGTTTGGTCTTAACTTCTTATGGCATATTGCTGTTAAAGGCCTACTTAATTCCACAGCTGGCTGCATTCCAGTGATAAGTGAAGAGCTCCATATATCTCTTTTATTACAGCAAGAATGAATGAAGCCAGACTTAATCAGCCAATCACCAGTTGTTAGAAAACATGCATAAAAAGATGTTTAAGCTTTGACAACATCATCACGTACTTGGGTGAATTCAGGTCTACTGGCTGGTGAGGTAGTTAACATATAGCATTTGATGGCAGAAACACACCTCACCTTTTGCACACTGGACAGATAATCTTGTTGCCTGCGTCCAAGCTGTCAAGCATTGCATTGAGGCAGTCCTGGTCAAACTGCAGACTCCGTTCATATTCTTCTATTGTCAACTGTTCTATTAAAAAACAACAAAAACCAGTTGCCATTGGCTACGGACCTAAGACAAATGTCAAGATGAAATTGCTATGGCTGTGCAGAAAGAAATCTGGGTTAGTCACTATTTCTAACTTGTCTTTCTTTGGATCAGCTGCAAAAGCATTAGGGGATTCTGACAAATCTTTACTCATGATGCACACTGAAAACCTTTAGATGATCCTAATCTAACTGCCTACTACACCTTCCATCCAAAGATCTCAAAAGTACTTTACAAGCATTGATCAACTGCACCTCACATCTTCCTATTTTATAGATAGGGAAACAGAGATTGTAATTTGTTCAAAGAGTGTCAGAGCCCAAAACTCCTGGATCCCAGCTCTGTGCTCAGACTACTCCCATTTCAGATAATACAAAAGGAGATTTGTTGTGTGCCATTATGACGGTCATTTGGTCGTTGACTACTCACGGGAAAGTCAAATTAGGGTGAGACAGGCAAAAAAAATAAATAGTTTATATATTATCAGGTTTCAGAACACTTGTTCTGTATTAAAGATAATAGAAAACATGAAGGTTAATGGAAATACTGGGACATTTTTTAACATTTTTACTTATCCAGCAATGAATCTTCCAACCCTTCAGAAGGGAACTAAAGCTCTCGCGAACAGTCCAAGCTCATGTTCTTCACTGGCCTCTCACACATCCCATGATTTAACTCCCAACTCTTGGAGTTGTAACAACGCAATGCTACCAATCACATCCAACCACCTTCCAGGATCCCAAAGCATCTGAGATCATGGATTTTTTTTTTTTTTTTTTAAGAGAGTCCTTTGGAAATCACATGATTTCCAAGCCAAGAAGAAAGTCCAGCCTCGAATAAATGGATGACTAGGATTTCAGGAAGGTTAAAAATGGCTCACGGAAGGTATTTGTATGTGTCAGCATCAAGAATATGTTTTTTGAAAAGCTACCTTGTGAGATCAACTCTTGTTGGATTTCCTCCAGTACTGCTAGTTCATCAGGGTACTCCAACATCTGAAACATACATCAATCAGTATTCCTCTCTTTAAGGCAAGTGGGGGAGCATTATTTCATAACCTCAGCTGGACAGTACTGCATTAAAACAATCCAGTGTTATCAAACAAGTGACTCTGCTGCCTTTGCAACTATATAGTGGGAGTTTCCTGAACTTTCATGGTGTGTTTGCAGTTAGCAAGCAGAGGTTTCCAGACTCTTTTAAAGCTAAATAGAAGTTTCAAGGAAATACAGCCCCACTCCCCTTTAACATCAAACCTTAACATTTTATACCCATTTGTAGATGTGTCATTCTAAGAAATTGGACAAACAACACATCTTTAAAAACCAGGCACAAAAACAAAAAAACCATCCAGAATCACAAGATTCACATGCAACTGGTGCTGAAGGGAACTTCCCATTCCTAGCTACAAGGGACTGAGTGGCAATAGCTCCTGATGTTGGATCCTCCACTTATATGGCTGAAGCAACTCAAAGCTTTTCAGCTGTGCAAATCTTGACCAGCCAGAGGCATGAGATCCTTAAAGCAGGGCATTACAGCTAGATCCCTACTACCCAGAAAAGGTGAGAAGGGTACTCGATATAAATAACAATAGATGTACATTATCTTGAGATGAGAAGATGGAGGGCTGTGCATATCTGCAACCCTGAGATAGCACCTGATTAGCAGAGAGAAGCCCGGGAAGTTTAAAGATGATCCCCAAAGCAAACAGGCTTTTGAAAGTGTAAGGGCCTGCACGTAACAGGAATGATCAGGCCCTTTAGAGAGACTGAAGTGCTATAAAGGTTTAGTCTCTTAATAAACATTTCTCTGGTTGAGGACGGAGATGCAGTTTGTAACATCGTTCGATGGGGAACCCATGTATACGGCAGCTCCAAGATGACGTGCAAGAATCCGGCTCACTGACCTGTGATAGCGCTTCCTTTCTCCTGAGGGAGGGCAGGCTTGCATTCACTGACTGCAAGGCCTGCCACTCCACCTCCATCACCTCCTGCACGAGAAGAGCGGCCCTCGCATTGCAGTGCACGTTCTCTCCAGCCTGGCGGTATCTATCCAGCAGCTTGGCACGACTGTTTTTAAGTCTCTCCACACAGCGCTTTGAGAGAAGAGAAAAGAGATGATGCAGGATTCATTAGTGTCATGCCTCTTCTTTTGGCTGGACAACAGGGCAACCAGACACTAGTTTTATAGCTCAGGGATGTAACTGAAGAAAACTGAGAAACTACAGGACTATAATAGCAACATGTTTTTTGGAAATCCAACCTGCCAGCTGGAGCAGGTGGATAGAACCAGAGACCAGTCAGGCTCCTACACCATTAGCAGACAGGAGGGCCAGAGCTTAGGTTCAATCCAGTTTGGCTAGGATCTCTCTCCAGTCAGAAGGTGTGTCAAGGGAAACAGCTGTATTTTCTGCCCAGTCTCCAATACACAGGGACCAAATTTTTATGGTGCTGCTATGATAACCCCATGTGTGTTGCCAGGTCTCAACTCAGATACATACTTGGCTAGCAATTCTCTGGCTTCTTCTGGCTAGCAATTACTTGTTCTGCCATCAGCCAGCTGTATATACTGTTCCCACTCCCTTCTCTCTCTCTCTTAAAAATAATCTGGAGTTGGTGGTAAGGGGATAGGAGAATTGACCTGAAATCAGAGCCTGACAATATTTATTTCCTAAGGTTGTCCTACTGGCAGTAGAAACCTAGGAAACTCAGAACCCTCTTCCCCCACTGCCACTAAAGCACACAGAAGGTGAACATTCAACTCTTCCTTCTAGGTAGCTTTCAGGGTGCCATTGAAAACAAAGCAGTGGCCAACTTATATCTGTTTGAAAATGGTCCTACTGGGTTCCAGGAGGTGGGCTGGCACAACCCCACCCATGGCTAAAGGGCCCTCCCCCAGCCTACGGGGGGGAGCCACTGAGCCCGGGACTCAAATGATTATGGGGACAATAGAAAAAAACAAAGGCAGGTGTGAAGGTCAAAGGGTCAAAACAAGGGGACACTGAGCAGAGAACCCCGGACCACACTCACTGCTCCTCTAAGGTGTCAAGGGAGCCAGCAGATGCTGCCAGAGGCACTCTGCCTGGATGTGTGAATGGCGAGAGGATCGGAAATAGGCCCCACAGTCACAGGATACCCCCTGAGCCAACATCCCCTCCCTGGTGTTGTAGACAGCCACTTTGGCCATCGCTCGGAGGAGGTTGCCGGGGAGGTACTGTGACTGTGGGGCTATGGATAGGGTGTGCACGTATGAGGTCAGGGGAGATGTGCAGGAGGAGCCGGAAAAGGGGCTGCAATCCGATGCGCTCAAGGTAAACAGGTGCCAGGGTCTCCCTCACGCCACAAAAGGGACAGGCATAGGGACTGGGGTGAACCGCGAAAATGGTGTTAGGGAGACAGCCCGGCCCAGTGCATAAACACTGGCCTGGTGAGTGAGAAGACCTGGGTTCTAGTCCTACATTTGATCACGTAAGCCTTCCATGCCTCAGTTTCCCAGGGTGGAAGATGGTGCAAATGGGACTCTACCCGCACCACTACAGTGTCTATTACTACGAACAGGTCTCCCCCCCCCCCCGGGCCACCCAGCCTGTGGGCGGGGGAATCCCGCCACCTGGATCTCTCACCCCAACACCGGGCCAGGCCGAGTGCAGGGACCCCTTCCCACTTCTTTCCTGCCCCCCCCCTTCAGCTGCAGCCGGCCCGGGGCAGGGGCCGGAGGGACCCAGGCGCGGGGGGCAGCCCGCAGAGCCGCCCGGCGCGGGATGGGGGAATCGTTACAATGTATCCAGTGCCCGAACGCCGGGCTCCCCCGCGTTCTACGGACCGGGGGGGGGGGCACCCTTCCCTCACCCGGCGGTAGGTCTCCTTCCAGGGCGGGGCTGCGGCCCCCTTGTAGAGAGCGCGATGCCGCTGCCCCAGCGCCTCCATGTCACCCGCACAGCCCAGCCCAGACGGGGCCCCCGTGCTGCGCGCTGAGACTTGTAGTCCCGCCCTGCGCCCCCCGCCCGGTGCACTCTGGGACGTGTAGTCCCGCCCTGCGCCGCCCGCCCGGTGCACGCTGGGAATTGTAGTCCCGCTCTGCGCCTCCCGTCCGCTGCACGCTGGGACGTGTAGTCCCGCCCTGCGCCGCCCGCCCGGTGCACGCTGGGAATTGTAGTCCCGCCCTGCGCCGCCCGCCCGGTGCACGCTGGGAGCGGTAGTTCTGAGGCGCCAGCCGGCCCCTGCGCGCTGAGTGGCGAGCGGAGCCCGGCGCAGTTCCGGGGCGGGCGGGCGATGGCGGCCGAGGGGGAGCCGGCGGACGAGTGGCGGGCGGCGCTGCCGCACCATGCCGTGCTGTGCCGGCTACGGGAGCAGAGCGCGGAGAGACCCAGCCCCGCCGGGCCCACCCGCAGCCTCATCTTCGGGCTGGACGCGGACCTGTTCCTGTGGGACGCGGAGCGCGGCGCCTTCTACACCCTCAGCCTGCGGGGCCTGAGGGGCGCGGAGCCCGGGGGGCTGGGCCGGTACCAGGTACCGGCCCGGGGGTGCCTGAGGGGCGCGGGGGGCTGGGCCGGTACCAGGTACCGGGGGCGGGGCCGGGGGTGTCTGAGGGGCGCGGAGCCCGGGGGGCTGGGCCGGTACCAGGTGGCGGGGCCGGGGCCGGGGGTGTCTGAGGGGCGCGGAGCCCGGGGGGCTGGGCCGGTACCAGGTACCGGGGGCGGGGCCGGGGCCGGAGGTGTCTAAGGGGCGCGGGGGGCTGGGCCGGTACCAGGTACCGGGGGCGGGGCCGGGGCCGGGGGTGTCTGAGGGGCGCGGGGGGCTGGGCCGGTAACAGGTACCGGGTTGTGTGTGGCCCTGTCCCATCCGCTTACAAGTCAGTGAATGTTTCCAGAATACTTCGTGTAATGTTCACTCCTGGCTCTGTAGTACTTTTTAGTGACCTATGTATTAGTATTAATGTTTCACTGTAACTTTTTAATTTTCAGACCCTGGTTTGCATAAATCCACCCCTTTTTGAGGTCTATGAAACCCTGTTAAGTCCCACACAGCATCATGTGGCGCTCATAGGCATTAAAGGGCTGATGGTACTGGAGTTGCCTAAACGCTGGGGAAAGAACTCAGAATTTGAAGGTGGAAAACCAACAGTTAATTGTAGGTAGGTTATATTTCAGTCAGATGTTTAACCACATTGTGTTTGGACACTCTTCATGTGTGAGTCTCTGGGCTTTCCCAATCAAATAAAGTGGTGCAAAAAAGATCTAACACATGTGCTGAGTGTAAGATACAGAGCAGAAAATAGGAAAGAAGAGTTTCATAAATAAGGAGCAGAGTATTTTGAAGATTTCCATTTGAACTTGGTCTGATGCGGGGGTACGGTACTTGTTCCGAGCTGAGTCAAAGGCTAGTTGGGATTATGGGGCTAAGAGCCTTCACAAATTCAACGAGCATTGTCACAGAGGACCTTCTAAGACACAGTTTTCAAGTTGTCCAGTGTGCCTCACAGGCAAATTGGGATACCAGAGAAATGGTGTGATGGAAATAGGTTCTCATCCTCATTCCTAATGGACAAAATATTCACATTGCATGAGAATATAGGCGGTGGTCCAGTTAGTCTACTCTCCTGTCTCTGATAGTGGCCAATAATAGATCGTTTAAGGAGAGGCGCAAGAAACCCGGTGGGGGAGGTAATTATGGGATAACCTGCCCCTGGGGAAAGTTTTTTGTGACTTGGGATTTGTATCACTTGAACTATCATACTATCCTCATCACTTTTGTTGGCAGTCTTGGAAGAGTCTAAGGACTGAATAGACAGGGAAACTTGACCTCCTTAATGCTGCTTCCTTTGGCTCAGGAACGTTAGCTTGCCCTACTGCTTCACATGTTAATTATTTTGTGTGTTGTAAATGGAGAACTTCAGCCTGAATAAGTGAAATAGAATGGCACCTTCTACTTGTACCAAATTAGCAACGGGAAAACTGAGTGTGAAAGGGGGATCATAAGTCCTTCATGTATTTGTATTTAGAGTGTAAAAAACAGTGTCACTCGGTGTGGGATGTTTTGACCCATGGCCACATGGATCCCAGAGACTGAGCCTAGCTTCTACCATTGCTGCTTTGTGTTGCTCAGGCTGCTGATTCTTCTCATCTCTGTTTGGGTTAAACATGTCATTGTTTCTGCCTATGTTTTGTGACCATGGTAATATGACCACAATAATTTAGGATTTTTGAGTTGTTGCATTTCCCTTCAAACACTTGTGGAAGTGATCATACAATGAAACTATTCTGTTCCTGATTTATAAATAGGTGTGATAGATATCTGGGTCCAAACATCTGTTAGAATAGAAGCAGCACTCTCACAAGTACATCTAATAGAATGATTTCAAGGGTCAGCACACTTGTTTCGTCCACTCAGTAGTTATTTGAACGGATAGGGAGAGAACCCATTCTTCATGCTAACACGTATTTTACTCAGGATTCAAACGTCGATCTATGGTGCTGGTTATAAATGCTTATAAGGATTTACCTTTAATCACAGATACATATGAAGTGACTTATTTCAAGAGACTTCAGATTCTATCTGGACTGCTGATAGAATTTAGTTTCCCATTAAAGGGACATTGCCATCTTGAAACCTAAATCAGTTTAAAACATGAGTTAAAAGGGGCTTTAAGATCCTACACCTGTATCCCTGAGCATCTGCCAATTTTTGTTTCTGGTTGTTTCCTATGTCTTGGAAATTTTTCACTCCCTGCTCTTGTGTGAGGGGATGAGGAGGAAAAACCAGGTGAAACTTACTAGTGATACAGTCTAGTCAGACAGTGCTATCAAACATACAAAATAAACTGGAAAAAATATTCTCATCTTTGTTATAATAATCTTAGATATTGTAACAGTAAAAGAAATTTTCAGACAGAAGGGTCATGTGACTGTAAGTTAAAGATTGCCCTTAAACTTTAAATACAAGCAAAAACCATTTTGAGACTTAAATCAGGCTATTCCCCCACAAGTTAAAAGCAGTCTGTTTTGATGGTGTGCCTTTAATAACAGGATTATAAATTTGTTATTGTAGCACCATTCCTGTTGCCGAAAGGTTCTTCACTAGTTCGACATCCCTGACCCTAAAACATGTGGCCTGGTATCCCAGTGAGACATTAGAACCACATGTAGTGCTGTTGACTTCGGATAACACTATAAGGTAAACCTATTTCTGTTTGCTCTTCTGAATGTTTTTTCTAGTACAAGAACTAGTTGTTTACTGTCTTATGTGTAAGCATGCTTATGGAATTAGTGGAATTACCACATAAAAATAGCATAGAAAGAAGTTCAGGATGGTAACTACTGATGTACTGCAGGGAGTCGTCATGTATGAAGTTAATGACTAATGAAAGTATTTATTGTTTGTTCTTCTAGGATTTACAGTCTGAAGGTGCCGCAGACACCTGTGAAGGTGATTGCTCTTTCAGATGCTGAGGAGGAGAGTTTAATGCTCAATAAAGGGTTTGTGCAGTTTTTAGATTTTGAAATGCTCTCAACAGGATAAACTTGCTGATGTACCAAATTTTTTTTTGTAGAGATGGAGAAGTGCCTGGAGAGAGAGGATGGCGTAAAGTGTTGTGATAAATTTGCCAGTGGGGAATCTTATTTCCTTCTTTTCCATAGCCTCTTCCCAGCAAAGTAGCTGAACTTCTTTCCCTGCCTCACCATTTTAGAGGGAGCAGGGGAGTAGCTGTCTGCAACAAAAGCATAATACTTTGAAGTTACTATAATGTCTTAAAGGTTAAAAAGGGACTTTTTGGAAGAGAATGTAACAGGTGGAGCTTAGCGTCCTATCTTGTCTCTGACCTAGTTGAAATGGAGACACCTGTTGCTCTCCAACAGCCAAGCCATGGCTTAATATATTGCACTGAAAATACCACTACATCCTCACCTCTCCGAGTGTCACATATTTGGGGTGGCTGGCAGTTCAGTTTCAGAAATGGAGTAAGAAATCAGTAGGTTCAGTGGAGGGGAGAGGAAAGATGCTATATGCAGTGTTCTCTTCAAACAGCCCATCAGTCAGAGTCCCTGGAGCCAGGAAATGAGACTGTAGCATATGCATTTAATTGAAGAGAGGGCCAGTACCTGTCTTTAGGTTTCTATTGCAGAAAATACTGTTGGCTAAAGGACCGATCCATAATTGTAAAACCTTAATCACATTTATCTAATGTAACAGTAAATGCTACTTGAAATGAGGCCAATAACCGTGTGCAGTCAGTCATCACTAACTGTAATTGTTGGTCTGTCTCTCTTCCTTCCCCAGGAGAGCGTACACAGCATCACTAGGAGAGACTGCAGTGGCATTTGATTTTGGGCCTCTGGTATCTGTTCCGAAGAACATAGCTGGGCAGCGAGGGAGAGAGGAAGTATTGGCATATCCACTATACATATTATATGAAAACGGAGAGACCTTTCTCACATATATTAGCCTCTTACAAAGGTAGGGACTTAAAGTACAATGACCAATTTTGTTTATAATGCGATTCATGTAACACTTCTATTTCATTTCTGTGCAGATTGATCTATATTTTATATCAAGATTTGTGCCAGATTCAGGAGCAGATGCTATATTGAATTCCATCATTTTATATTGTAACCCAGGCTTATTCAGTGTCGGTCTTTGTGTCTGTCTAATGGTTGGACCACATAGAGCTTTCAGTCTCTAGTCTTTGAGCTAATAGACCTGGACCTTGAGCCCAGGCAGTAGAGGCTCATTGTTTTAGATCCAGAGGTCCTGGGTTCAGTCCCCACTGCTGATAACCCACTTTTGTGTCACAGTACTTAAAAGGGATACTCTCAGATCAAATTTGGATGGAAAACTAGGGTTTGGTTAAAAATCAGCTGTTCTAAAGGTACCATATTGACTCTTGGGGTTTTTGGCTCCTAGTGTGTGACAAGCAGGAGCGCCCATAGCTCAGAGTGAGGCTGTGCTTCAAAGAACCTTTTGAGATCTTAGGGACTTCCAGTCTGGGTCTCATTAGGAAGGTGCTAGAATAGGATTCCAGTCAAGTGATAGGTTGAGAGATGACAAATTAGGTTATATGAAAGAGATATGCACCTTTAAGACCTATAGAAAGGACACCTAAAAATTGCAATCTAGATTTAATTAGATATGCAAATTAAAATTAAAAAAAGTGTTATATTTAGGTTACAAACACTGCAGTACGCATCCTCCTAGTGAGTGAGAAATAATGTGAAATTGACGAGAAACTGCCTATAAACAAAGGTGAAGCTGCCTAGTCCTGTTCATAGCCCAACCTGAGAGCAATACAATTAAAAAAAAACCCAAAACACTGAAAAATAAATTCTTAGGTATTGACATTTGTTCATAGAAAATTAACTTGACTGTCTCTTTAAGCACGTTGTACAGCCCTTCGTAAAGGGGTGTGGCACTGTTTATTGACACCATTGTCTGATAAGTGTGTTAGTCTGAGACAATAAAAGATTATTACTAAGATTCATTCCTTTGTGTGAGAGCACCATGCAGTGCATGTAGCCCAGGACCTTTAATTTTCATTAGGTTGGATTTCAGATTGCCAGACTTGAGCAAGAAAAACTAGTAAACGTTTTTTTTGAGTGTTATGATTCCTGACGTCAGGAATCATAACACTCAAAAACCAGTAGGAGAACACTTTAACCTGTCTGGTCATTCAATGACAGACCTGCGGGTGGCAGTTTTGCAACAGAAAAGCTTCAAAAATAGACTCCAAGGAGAAACTGCTGAGCTGGAATTGATATGCAAACTAGATACAATCAATTTAGGCTTAAATAGGGACTGGGAATGGCTGAGCCATTACAAACATTGAATCTCTCTCCCCTTGTAAGTATTCTCACACTTCTTATCAAACTGTCTGTACTGGGCTATCTTGATTATCACTTCAAAAGTTTTTTTTCTCTTACTTAATTGGCCTCTCAGAGTTGGTAAGACAACTCCCACCTTTTCATGCTCTCTGTATGTGTATATATATCTCCTCAATATATGTTCCATTCTATGTATCCGAAGAAGTGAGCTGTAGCCCATGAAAGCTTATGCTCAAATAAATTTGTTAGTCTCTAAGGTGCCACAAGTACTCCCGTTCTTTTAGTAAACGTATGTGTTCCCTAGCTGTTGTCCTTGGTTTTTATTCTTTCCCAGGAGATTACTGGAGACAATTTTGGAAACTTTGGGTCTTAGTCTTCCAGTAAACACTTCTTTGTTTCTTCATTGCAGCACTGGAAAACTTGGCAAGCTGTTGGGCCCATTGCCCATGCACCCCACAGCTGAAGATAACTATGGCTATGATGCTTGTGCTGTTCTGTGCCTGCCCTGTGTTCCCAACATCTTGGTGATTGCCACCGAGTCAGGAATGCTTTATCACTGTGTGGTACTGGAGGGAGAAGAGGATGATGAGCAAACGGTAGGGTGGTGTTTCCTAGGAACTATCATGTCATTTGTTCCAGTGGTGGTCTCTTCTTTGTGTCTCACATCCTCATTTCCTGAATGGAAACATTCAAAAGAAATGTTCATGTTGGTTCCTTGCTAATCCGACCAACATTTTAAGTTAAAATAATACCTAATTATTCTATTTTAGCCAAAGTGGTGGTCTGATTAGCAAGGGGCCAACATGAACATTTATTCTGAATATTCAGTTTAAACTAAACCAAACTATAGCTTGATGCTTATTTATTTTCTCAGAAATGTGGCACGTTTCTTTTAAAAATATCTCCTTTAAAATTATTAACTCTGATGAGAAACTGACATCACTAGCTGCAGAGGTGACACTAAAGATAGAAGAGCATCATAAATTCATGGGGACTGGGCAGGGACCACCTTGCTTGATTTATGAAAAGAGCAGCTGCTCTGGAAAGCCTCTTCAGCACCTCCCTGCAGGCTGTAAGTAGTGACTGCTAGGGGCTGCCATTCAGGAAAAAATGCTGGAAAGACCCTTCCCAGGCTAAGTAACATTTTCTTCTTGCTATTATAATGGTATTGTTACTAGAAAGATGTTTTACTGATGCATTCAAATACTTTTTACAGTCAGAAAAGTCTTGGGACCCAAGATCTGACCTCATCCCTTCTCTGTATGTGTTTGAATGTGTTGAATTGGAACTTGCACTGAAACTGGCATCAGGAGAAGAGGAAGAGCCTTTAGAATCTGACTTCTCTTGCCCAATTAAACTGCACAGAGGTAAAAGTGAAATTAATCAATTCTATTGCTGTTTTAATTCACTTTATTTCAAAATTTAAGTAGTGTAGACCTTATCGCTGTACTCGGAGCAGTGTTTTGAAAACAGTTCCTTAGAGTCTCTTGAAGCTACCTCATCTGTTAACAGGTTTCAGATAACATTTGTGGTTTTTTTTCTTTTATTGCTAATTTTAAAAAGGAAGTCTCATGAGAACACAATGATGCTGCTGTAATTGATTTTTAAATGAATCTAAGCATTCAGTACCTGCTATCGCTACACAGCACCGGGGTAGGAGTTGCAGCTCTTTTGACTTAAAAAGAACATAAGAAAGGCCATACTGGGTCAGACCAGTGACCCATCTAGCCCAGTATCCTGTTAGTAGCCAGTGTCAGATGCTTCAGAGGGAATGAACAGGACAATTTTGAGTTATCCATCCCCTGTCGTCTAGTTCGAGGTTTAGTGATACCCGCAGCATGGGATTGCATCCCTGACCATCTTGGGTAATAACCACTGATGGACCAGAGATGTCCTTGCACTTGTTGTTCTGATGGCTACCATTATAAAGGATACGGTGAAGATATCTAATGTTTTCTTCCTCTTCAGTCAGGTTGTGCTGAGTGTGAGTTTAAAGCCTTCTGCTACTAAATATAGAACTACAGGGTGCACATGCATTTCTGCAGACTTGCTGAATGCATGCTGCTAAAGCATGAGGACAAATGACAAGCTGCAAGGCTTGTGTTATGTAGCTGAGATCTTGGAAATTGGGTGGGCATAAAGTATAGCCAGGCTTTATTTGTTTAATAAAGTTAGGAGTAAACTGGCACATGTTGCACTAAGATTCCATATGTTGTTTATAAAGGGTTAAGAAATGGTTGTTGTAAAGTCCAATAGGCCAGTAGTTAGCTTAAAATTACCTGTAACCTCTACTAAGCATATCTGTAACATGCTTATAACACCTATTTTATTAACTCTTCATGATCTGGTTATAAATGAAACTAATTTAAAAAAAAAGGCACCGATTCAGTTGGTTGGACTGAGTGCAGGAAAGGGACTGGGTAGCTCTTGCAGTGTATTAATGCAAAATAGATGAAGGGCCAATCCGAGTAGAGTGCTGAACCTTCAGCACTCGCTGAATATAGACATACAGGAATGATTGTGTTGTTTTTTTGTCCTAATAATATAAACTGTTTCATTTTCAGATCCTAAATGTCCCTCTAGATATCACTGTATACACGAAGCTGGTGTGCACAGTGTTGGACTAACATGGATCCACAAACTTCACAAATTCCTTGGGTCAGGTGAGTAGTGAAATTGTCTTCCACACGAGGGGAAGTGTGTTCGTTTATCAGACTACTTCCTTCTGTGGAAGGTAATTGTTTATCAGCGACTGGTATCTGGTCGTGGTATTATCCAGAATGTGTAGACCTCCCCCCTGTAAAGTGGTTTGTAATTTCAAGGATCTTGAACATAATGCATTTGAAACAGTCTCCTGTCTTTGTAGATGAGGAAGATAAGGACAGTTTACAAGAACTTGGAGCAGAACAGAAGTGCTTTGTGGAACACATTCTTTGTACAAAGCCATTGCCATGCAGGTAGGAACCGAATGTCCTCCATTTCCTTTGAGTGAATAAATGTTCTGTTATGTGTATTAACTCTCAATATTCCTTCTGAATTAATTAATTTGTTGGCTGAGCTGACAGAATCCAAATAATCACAAATGATTAAACTGTGAGCACCAAGGGTTGGTATCTTAGGGTTGAGTGTTTACCCCAAATGCATTCTAATACAGAATTAAGCCTGAAATTCCCACTTTGGTAGTATCTGAACCCCACCCATCCAACCAACAAAAATTGAGAGATTATCACCAACATTAGCTGTCCTAGTGCAAGACTTAGGGGTTTAATGGGACTTTCTATCATACCTGAACACTAAAACACAGACTGCTTTTAGACTCTCCCTCATAGTATATTTATGGAGTGTTAAAACTCGGACACAGCCAATAAAAATAACTAACTTCAAGCCAGCAAAGCATCCCTAATTTGGTGTGATGTATTACCTGCTGGTAAAGAGCCAGTTATGCTCTATGATGTCATGTATTTGGATGTGTCCACAAGCTGGTTTTATTTCATATCTTATATAATTTGCATGAGAAAATGGTGATTACTTACAAGATGGTTATCTGAGGGAGTGCAAGTATGCTTTAACTGTAAGTGTTTTGTGCACCTTATTTAAGAAAGATGTCCTAAGTCAATGAAACATTTGGCCTCTAAGTTGATTGATGTAGATAGATACAACTTTCTGGATATATTCTTACTGCACTGACAAAAGGTGTTTTGAATTATAATCTATTTATTTCCCCAGGCAGCCTGCTCCAATTAGAGGATTTTGGATAGTCTCTGACATCTTAGGGCCCACAATGATCTGCATCACCAGCACCTATGAATGTATCACAAGGCCTCTTCTGTATGTAGTTTTCTTACATAATTGATTTAAAATTCGTGCTTTTCCCTTGTCTTTAGCTCTGTTCTTCAGTTAGTGCTTCAGTGTCTCAAAACTTGTTTTCTGTTCCTCTTGCCAGTTTAACTCTGACTTCTGCTCTTCTTTTTCATATTTATCATTTTTTATTTCTTTTCAAATAGAACAAATATACCAAAGTGCAAGTGTTCTAATATACAAAGTAAGGAGGGTTAGGATAGAGAGAAAGGAGAGGAAGTAACATGTCTGCATTAATCATAGACCTCTAACATCAGCCCAAATTGCTTTTAATTTTTCAGGCATTCCCCTTCTGTGGAATGTCAGTTGTTTGTTAGCTGTGAGGTCACCCTTAGCAGTGAACCAGGTATCAATGTTGGGTGGGGATCCACGTCTCCATTTTTTTGCAGGATTAATCTTTTTAGTGACCAAAGCTGCACATTGGAACCTTGTTACCAGGTAACCTGCAGGTGACTACAGTACTTCTAAAACAGACTTGAGCATGACAGCTTATTTCTTTTTAAATAACTCTTATGCTAAGAAAATGCCAGCTCAGCCAGAAAACAGTCCAATTGACCAAGTTTTATGGGGCATTTTGAGGAATAATATAACAAACCTGGAACCACCTTCAATGCATAGGACACCATAGAATCAGTCTTTGTGTTGGCCTAAGAAGCATTAGCAAAGGATTCTTGAAATACTGCTATACTTTCCACCTGGTGATTTCAAAGTGCTTTACAAACATTAGGACCAGCACCTGGAACTAAATACATTTGAGGCAGTATACACAATTGTCAGACTGCGTTTAGGGGCTTAATCTTTCCACTGGGTTTGTGAAGTCTACAGGTTATGTGTGCATGAAGAAGAGAATAGAAGTCCTTAGAAAATCACTATCAAGGTGTGGGGATTTTGGTATTTTCTTTAAACATAAGGGAAAAATAAAATGGCTCAAGCTAAATAATTCTTAGAGATTTTTTTTTTTTGGTAGTTTGTATCCAGATCTTGTTCAAATACCAAACTAATATTCTGCTTAGAAAAAAAAAGCTAGTTCCATGACTTTCTCATTTACATTTTCTAAAGTGTTTTTCACTGGGATATCCAAGTACTGTCTAGCAATCAAAGATAATCCTGGCTGTGACTAACATGGCAATCTGGCAGCTTGCTGTCTCTGGCCCTGTGTAGAGACAAGTAGCATTTTAGGTTTTCACTCTGCCATGTTTGACTTCAATTGGAATTGCCATAGAGTTGAAACAATTCCATGAATGTGCCTGTCAGACCCTTTGGATCTAGTGCTCTGCTACTGCGTGTTGCACAGGTCTTGGTTCATAGCAGTTCTGTTAATACCACAGTAGATGGAAGCTTTTCCCTAATGTGTCTCAAACTGATGTCATTTAAGGATTTTTAAATTCCATTGATATTTTAAAGAAAAATATACTGGAAACCAAGTTCTGTGTCATTAGGTATCACTTAGATGTGTGTTTTGTTTTGGCAGAACAACAGTCCATCCAGCATCCCCTCCGCTCCTGTGTACGAGAGAGGACACTGAAATTACGGTCTCACCTCTTCGTATCCTAGCTAAATCACAGCATTCATTTGAGAAGCACATCCGAAGCATCCTGCAGCGCAGCTCTGCTAATCCATTGCTTTTGAAGTATGAGATTTTTCTATATGGGACTGGAAAGGAGGGAGGAGACTATGTTATAGAAGGAATGTGCACCCTAGAACCTTTTACCTGTGTCTTGGGACACTGATATGGGGGGAGGGTTGGTATAGACTTCAGTTTGCTATGCCTAGTGTCTCCCACCCCAAACAGATTTCTGAGAGGACTTCCCAGGTTAGCAGAGAATTTAACTTTTAAAAAACACTTGCTAGTGGGATTGCATGTACACAAATAGCTTGTTCTGTGTGTTTTAAGGTCTGCTGACAAAGATGCATCTCCTCCCCCAGAGGAATGTCTTCAGCTCCTAAGCAGAGCCACACAGGTGTTCAGGGAAGAATATATTCTGAAACAGGATCTGGCAAAAGAGGAGATCCAGCAAAGGTAATGTGGTTTTTATAAACATGTGGCATATTTAATCTTGTCCTTTGTTTTTAATAACATCAGGATATGCCCAGATGAGGGATGCCACCACATATAGACATTAAAAGAAATGTTGCAGTTAACTCTAGATCCCCATCAAATATAGTATTAAGGACCTAACAGGATTGTCAGACAGCTGGGCATCTGCAAATAATCATAATGTAATGTAGCTAAATCTATTTCTGATCCTCAGTCGTGTTTATCTGAGACTAGTGATATTCCAGAAATGATAGATTCAAGTTATAGGACAGGAGTACCACACAAATGTCAGCATAATGCTTGTACTTTTACAGAAGATGATAGGTTGAAAGGAAGCATTAGGGGGGAGCCCTGCTCTAAATACCTGAAACCTACTAGCCAAACATTTCCTATTGGATGTAGTTGTACAGAATCAACCTGCCTCCAAGCCTGGGATCTAGAGACATTCACCATGGTAAAAGCTTTGCCACAAGTACTAAAAATGAGAAATTACAATGAACAACTCTTTCCTGTCCCCTCTTCCTCTTTGGAGACATCCCTTCTCTTCTCTCCTGACCTCTCCAGAGTGTCCAAGTTTTGTTGGCTTTTTTGTTCTACATGTCTCTGGAGACTATTAATCATTACATTGCCTTGTGAATGGACTGGCCTCTGACTCAACTATCATTTTAGAGTGAAATTGCTGAGGGCACAGAAAAATAAGCAACTGGAAGATCTTAAGTACTGTCAAGTGGAAAGGTGAGTTGGACCTGTTTAATTGGCTCTGTCAGTTTTTAGCTAAATCATGGAATGTTAATTGCTTTCATGTGTATAGGAATTGAATGGTTCAGAAAAGTCTTAACTAATTAGCTGGTTAGGTTTTCAGTGGGACTAACTCCATTTAGGTAACTTCACTGTTGTAGAGAACCCATAGAAGAGTTAGACTAGGTCACAGGTTTAACATCCAGCCCAGCTTTCAAAGCTTCACTAGCCCCTTTTTAAACAAGTACGTTAAATGTTTTTTTCCATAATTCGGAAGTAATGTTGACTGTTTCCCACTTGTTTAAAGGAACAGTCTGCGGGAAATGGCTGAGCGCTTGGCTGAGAAGTATGAGGAAGCTAAAGAAAAACAAGAAGATATTATGAATAGGTGAGTACAGAGATTGAAGCCTGTTGCCTCCTCAGTGCTGGATGCGACTGAGGTTCAGAACAGTGTGTGGCGGGAGGGAGAAGAGTCAGTTTGACTTTTCCACAGTACCTGCAAAGTCAATGTAACCAGACGATGCCAAATGTATTTGGCTGTGTATTGTGGGTTTCAGACCCAGTAATGAACCTTTTAGTGTTATGGCCACACCTTTTACTGGTGAAGTTCAGCAATGTTAATGATTCCAGTGGGCACAGAAGAAGCCTCAAGCCAGCAGAGAATAACGGACTTGCAGAAAGATTACATCCT
Organism: Mauremys mutica; assembly: GCF_020497125.1. Lineage (NCBI taxonomy): Eukaryota > Metazoa > Chordata > Testudines > Geoemydidae > Mauremys > Mauremys mutica. Next base: position 9,504,833 of record NC_059090.1, on the reverse strand, counting down.
TCTAGCAGGAAGGAGAAACTGGACATTAAGTATCTAAGAAATGCTTTAGCTAATGGAAAACACAGGGACATCCCAAAAGAATTCTTCACAGTAAGGGGGACCAGCAGTTACAAATAATAAACAGCCTAGTACATAAAGGGTGGTGTACAGAAGTTTTAAAAGCAGCAGAGTCCTGTGGCACCTTATAGACTAACAGACGTATTGGAGCATGAGCTTTCGTGGGTGAATACCCATTTCATTGGATGCATGTAGTGGAAATTTCCAGAGGCAGGTGTATATATGCAAGCAAGAATCAGGCTGGAGATAAAGAGCTTAGTTCAATCAGGGAGGATGAGGCCCTGTTCTGGCAGTTGAGGTGTGAACACCAAGGGAGGAGAAACTGCTTTTGTAATTGGCAAGCCATTCACAGGCTTTGTTTAATCCTGAGCTGATGGTGTCAAATTTGCAGATGAACTGAAGCTCAGCAGTTTCTCTTTGAAGTCTGGTCCTGAAGTTTTTTTTGCTGCAGGATGGCCACCTTTAAATCTGCTATTGTGTTTTAAAGTTACCTTTCACTTTTTTTTTTTTGTGTATAAAGGATGAAGAAAGTGCTTCGCAGTTTTCATTCTCAGCTTCCAGTTCTGTCAGATAGCGAGAGAGACATGAAGAAAGAATTACAGACGATACATGATCAACTGCAGCACTTAGGAAATGCTATCAAACAGGTGAGCATGGGGTGGCACTGAAACTTGAAGATAGGTTTTCAGCAGTTATGGGCAAATTGACACACTTCATCTGCTGCTGCTCAATTCCTATTCTCTGTCATATGCAATGAAACAGTGAACTCTTGAATGTTTCATAAGATTTCTAATGAGTCCATTATTCCTGCTACTTCTAGGTGAAAATGAAAAAGGATTATCAGCAGAGAAAGATGGAAAAGGGGATCAGTCCACGAAAACCTACCATAACCCTCAGTGCCTACCAGAGCAAGTGCATCCAGACAGTTCTGAAAGAAGAGTAAGTTAACTTTTTTCCAAGCTGGGTTCTTTGTGCTTTGGGTTGAGTTTGTGAGTGTATTCAACTCCCAGTCATTGAAAGATGTCTATCACAGGTTTAAACGCCAAACACTGCCATTAGGCTAGACACACTGATACTTAGGGGTTTCTCTTCAAAGCTGGCAGCTACTTTATTACCAATAGCTGGTAACTTATGTCATCTTATTCTGTAGCTAGCTGTAGAAACCTTGACGATTTGACCAGAAGTAGATGGGTCTGAGCTTACTTTAGAGAGCGCTATTTATCTGAAGCTTCCCCATAGTGCTGTCTTGTGTTCCTACTGAAGCACAGCTGCTGTGGCATTTAAACATATGTCAATTGTAGAGAGTTTGGAAAAGAATAGACTCTAGAAAACAAGTTTTCTAAAACTCCTGCAAAATCAAGGAATAATGGTCCCTAAGCAAGTTCAGTATTTACTTGTAGTTAACATGCTGCAGCCCATGAACCTTAGATTTAGTAAGCTGGATTCTATTCCATCTTGCACAGCAACCCTACTGGAAAATTTTAGGATTGTCACCATGGCTGGCCTCACAGTTAACCAACCAGTTTTATGAGATGCTAGCCAGCCAAATTGTTCAAGAATTACCTTTAGCATGAGCTTTTTAAAGCACTTTGTAAGCCCTTACCTTTAATACCACCACCTCCCTCTTTCAGTGAAGAATGGTTTTTAGTTTCAGGAGCAGTGGCTTCCAACCAAGGCAAGTCCTGCCACATCCACCCCGTCAGAATTACAGCATTGTACAATTCACTTCATGTCTACTTTCTTGCAGGGGAGAACACATAAGGGAAATGGTGACACAGATCAATGACATCAGAAGCCATGTGAACTTCTAACAAGCCACTGATTAAGTCCCCACAATAGAGAGGTTGAAATGCTTTTGACATTGCAGCAAGGAATATTTTAAGGGGGAGAACACACAACCCACATCTATTTATCAGTAACAACTGTTTGTGCTACATAATATGCTTTTTATTTCATATTTTGTAAAGACTCAGTATTGAATAAAACACTTTTGATAAGAAAAGATCCTTTTTACAAGCTCAGTTTGTCTCCTTAATGGGAAGGGAACTTAACATTAAGCTCAGTTTTACAGAGAGGATAGCTGTAAGTATTAAATCAGTCTAGAAAAAAGGTAAGATTTAAGAAGGGAATTTTTACTTCAGCAAAGAAAACTCTAGGGTCCATAGCCCCCTCTGGCAGAAAGCAGATTAGAAAAACCAGAAAAGCACACACTTCAGCAGCTTTTGTTTAATTTGGACCACTTTCTTCATAAGGACACACCTTCAATACAGTTAACAAATGGTTACATTTGAATTCTGTAGACAACAGAGTTCTACATCCACAGTTGCACAGGACAGCAATGGCTTGGTTCACTGAAATGCAGTATTCACTTCCAAACACTCAGTTTGCCTTTATCAAAAGAGAATTTAGAGGCCAGTTGTATTTTTACTGTAGGATGATTTCAAGGGATTGAGTATGGATGCTTGACTTCTGCTAAAAGTTTTAAGAAGAGGTAATGCACTGCTTGACCATGGTATGTGCAGAAAATAAAGCCTTTAAGGAAAGGAGGGGTACTAGACAATCTGTGCAACTAGAACCTTCTTTTTGCAGCATAAGACTACACAAGTGTTGGGAATACTTCATGAAACTCACTGAATAGTTTTCAGTTTACAGTCTACAGTGAACAGTCCATTTTCTAAATTACATGTTTTTGCTGTATAGTAGGTAACATGTTACAGCTAGTGCATGTTAGCTAGAACTGTAAAACTAACCACCCTCCCATCAAATTGATCCCAGGAGCTTCTATGATAGAGGGATAATTTTCCTGCTACAGTCTTATGGATACATGCCAAAATTAAGATGCTTTATTTGCACTTAAGGGAATTTAATCACCACATTTGGCAGACAGCTCTCCAGAGGGCACCTGAGTTTTCTGTGTTTGACTTTTCCTGAAGAAATCTTAGTTCCTCATACCTTTGGGCCCTTCTAGCTAACCCAGCACTAGCCCCACAGTCTAACAGCAGCTCAGCTATAGGGCCTCATTTATGTTTGACAATCTAGTTCTCTAATCTTAGTTGTTGGCACTGCAGTCAACTACTTCATCTTCACCAAGCTGCCTAGGGCCATATTTTCAACAAAAGCTAGAAGCCTTTTGTTTTTTTGGACTCTATCCTGCACACAGCTAGGGGCCCTGGGAGCTCAGATTAGCAGCTGAAGGGCCTCATGTCCATACTACACTCTACCTTTAAACATTGCTACTCCATGTTCCCTCTTCATTCAATTCAGCTTTTAACTATTAGGTACCAAAGTGAGACTGGAGAATACAACATCAATATTCATAGCTGTCTGTGAATATTACAAAGGTTGGGAAACTTCCACAAAAAACTGAAGTGAGGTTGCTGCACTGAATCAATCAATACACTCTGTAAAAGCAAAAGATATAATCATCTAGTTCCCCTTCTCAACTACGTTCCTTCCAGAGCCTGTGTACCCCTACTCTCATCCTAATTATACATGCAGCCACCTATCCAGGCTATAACAATTTAGTACACCAACATGCATGCACATTTCCATTCTGTAATTTCTATATTAGTTTACGAATGCTCACTAAGCTCACGCACTCACTTTTCCTGAAGACTGCAGCAAGACATCACAGCCAGCATCTGCACCCAAACACCACAGCTACGTGAAATGCAGTACATGGAAGCCATACTACTGAAAACAAACTGAGCAGAGTTGAGGCTGACCTGTGGTGGTAGAAGGGAGGCTGAGAAGAGGAAGTGACTCAGTGCAGAAAAGATGTTGAATGATTATTTCCTTGCTTTCTTCCAGTTTGGGATATACAGCCCAGCAACCTCACCTCAAAGTTAATTTTTGGGCCAGGCTACTAGGTTGTTTCCTCAAATAGGTGCTACAAAGAATTTAATGTTAGATTTATTTCAGCTCTCATAAAAGAGCCATCTTCCTTAAAGCACTGCTACCAGGTTTAAGTACCAGCAGAACATTAGCAACATAAGGTGGGTGAGGTAATATCTTTTAGTGGAAACAAGCTCTCACCAACAGACAGACATTGGTTCAATAAAAGAATATTACCTCACCCACCTTGTCTCTCTAATATCTTGGGACCGACACAATAACAGCCCTGCAATGTAGAATGTTAGCTAATTTCAGAGCCTAAGAGGATCTATAGGCTGAAAACAGTTGCTTTTCCTGTGCCTCCTGCTGCCAAACACAGGCCCAAATTTTCAAGTGTGTACATACAATATAGTGCATGTGCTCACTTAAGAATTGTGGATGCTTAATGTTAATATTCAGAAAGTATATTCCTACTAACCTTTCCATTAGTAAAGGCTGAAATACTGATCCAATGACAACTTCCATTCCTCTCAAAGGCCAGAACTAGTTCAGTTATCACAGGGGCCAGTTCAAATATTCAGAATTTGCAACACTTAATATAGTACAGTGGCAGATAAGCCATCATCATCTGAGAACCTGTATGGAATTCTAATTTTTTTTTTAAAAGTCTGTTATAATACTGTTTTGTATGAAAAGAAACCCAAACCTAGCACTTGTAGAATATCACAGTCTTGTTGCATAGTGTTACCTTAATGTCTAGTTAAGGGTCAGAGTAGGATTTGAGTTATTCCCTGTGTTTTAAGCAATATCTGGACACCATATTTGAGATGCATTGCACTTGAACAAAACCTGCAGCATAATGCTTTTGTGGACTGTGATGCAGGTTGCATGTACCAACCTATATTTGGCATTGGTGTGAGACTTTGAATTTTTCCTTAATTCAGAATCATCTTCCTTTTTCAACTACAAATTATACAGGGTAAAAGCTAGTTCACACAGAACGACATTCACCCCAGCAGAGATGATGTGCAAATGCCCGATATGTTGCTTAAATGGTGCACAGAGTTTTGTTAACAGTCTTAACACAAATATGGGACTAGCAACACCTCAGTTCTAAAACTGAGAAAGTATAAGTTATGGTTCCATTTTTTAAATTAAACCTGTGAAGAAGAGGTTATAAATAGTGCATTTCTTTAACCCCGGAATTTTAATCTGAAGTCCATTCTTTACTGATCAATTCATTTTTTTGGATTAACTTGTATCAGCTCCTGAGATGCACAGCTCACTCATATCCATTACATTTCAACCACATTCAGATTGTTCAACAAAAACTAAAACGGTTTAAAAAAAAGCACTGAGTTAGGAAATAAGATCAATATCCAGTGTCCTGCTAATAAATTCATATTTTAATATAAAATATTCATACAGCACACTACACCTCAGGCTGTCTGCTAGCTGAATACTGTTACTGACTATTCAAAACAGAAAAACTTCAATCACTTTGCTCTTCAATGTGTTTTGAGGGATGATATGATTTCCAGCAGCTACTTTGATTACAGTATGTAGGGGGAAATGTTCCAGATATCTATATTAGGTTAAGAAGTTGGCCAAAAGGAAAAAAAATATTTTTCAGAACGTAAAGGACTGTTTCCACTTACCGTGGAAAACAACACTGCACCCATTAGTGTTCCCATTAGAAAATGCTCTTCTACACTGCAAGGCTCCCTGGTGCTCTCTTCCTGCCCTGTGCAAAACCTTCTCCCCTCTGTCATCGTCTGCTCTTTCAGTTAGAGTTAAATAATAATTAATGTTGCTATAAAGATGAGTTAAAAACCCCAAAGGCAGCCTTGGAGCCCTGCCCATCAGGGTGTCATGTTTCAGGAAGCTGATTAATGTCTGTCAGTTTTGTGTCGTTCAGGATTGCACGGATTCTCTCCAAGGAATCTGCCTGCCGGATCCGTTCCAACTGCACCTAGAAAAAGCAACGAATACAATGAGCTGGTAAAATGTGTGTAATACTTCTCAAACCGGAAGATATGGCATTAGTGTGGATGCTATCTGCTCTGACATGCTACGTCAGCATATCCACACTGCTCACTTCTGCACATAAAACAGTGGTACTGTACTCTCAGCTGAGAAACAGTGGGCCAGCTCTGTGGTCTGCAAAGGTCTAATTCAGTTAGCAAACAGATCAGTTACTGTTATCTCTGAAAAGCCCATGCAACTTAGCTTGTAAGCATCTAGTTAGTGATGGCATGAGTTGATGCAAACCCCTACAGAGAATCTGAAATTGTTTCCTCTCTCATTTATGCAATGGTTTTAGAGTTCTTCCTTTAGGATATTCAGTATTACCCAATAGTGCTTTCTTATGCCACGCACGCGTAATGAGAGGGTTCAAGTATGTTCATTCAGGATCAAGGGGAAAAAGCATGTACAGTTACTTTACCGTTCAACTGTTATATGAAACTACTTCTTCACTGAGCCAATTCACATACCTCCACCCCCCATTAAATGTTAAATCTTAACGATGCAAGTGCAGTACTTCGAATGAGTGGTAAAGATGGACATCATTTGATGGACTTCAAAACATGAGAAAGGAGATCTCGTCTACACTGAATTTACAAAATTACTCCAAACATCAGCATGTCATATCTTTGATATACATCTTGATGCAATCATTAACAAAATGATAGATAATTAAAGTGTTTAAACAGGGTAAATATTTTTTGGGGAAAACTGAGTAGTGGCGGTAGGGATCTAATCTTGTTTAAATCCCATCAACCCACAGGAAAATAAAATACAGATAGCCTATTTAGGTGTCGGAAATCAGAGAAGAGAACTCTGCTAAGAGCTAGACATGTGGAAAAGGCAAGTCATCCCAATACACTGCAGAGAGTGTGTATTTTAGGTTTAAAAAGCCACTACTTTAGCACTTTTCTAACTAGGTGATTCATTGCTGCCACATATCAAGCACAGTAACCTGGTGGTTATCAATGTACCACTCAGTGACATACTGGCAAGGAGGAGTAGAGAGGAGTCAAATTCAAAAGGTGATGTGAAAGATGGTGTGACCCTTCCATGAGTGTGTGTAATAAGTGTCTGATTTTGTGCAATTTCACACAGAGGTCAGATGGTGTAAGTTAAACTGCTAGGGGGAGCTACTTTAAAAACATCCACGTTTGCACACACACTGGCTGACTGCTTTTCCTGATACACCTTTGCCTTCCAGCCCTGTGTGTGTTAGGAGAAGCAATCAGCAGAAGTGTGTGCCCACAGATGGATATTTTTAAAGTAGCTTCCCTATCTCACTCCCCAGCATTTTATCTTACACCTCTAAGCAGCTTGGTGTGAAAGTTAAACCAACTCAGGCCTAGTATACACTTAACACTTAGGTTGACGTAACTAAGGTGTTCAGGAGTGTGAAAAATCCACAGCCCCGAGTGCCTCAGCTATACTGACCTAACCCCCAGTGTACATGCAGCTACATCCATGGAAGAATGTGTCCACTGACCTAGCTACTGTTGCTTGGGGAGGAGGAATTCCTACAGCAATGGAAAAATCCCTTCTGCTGCTGTACTCTGAGTCTATGCTATGATGTTATGCCAGTTTAGTTATGGCACCACAGCTATACTGCAATAGTGCCCATAGTGTAGATGTGGCCTCAGACACTTTAACTCCAGCTTGCTAACATGTAACTTAAGCCACCTTAACACATCTGAATTTGACTGTTTTTCAAAAGAGTGTGTATGTATATATCTCCTTACTATATGTTCCATTCTATGCATCTGAAGAAGTGGGCTGTAGCCCACGAAAGCTTATGCTCAAATAAATGTGTTAGTCTAAGGTGCCACAAGTACTCCTGTTCTTTTTTCAAAAGAGTGGTTTTTGTAAAGAGAAATCACGCCTCACCAATCTACTAGAATTCTTTGGGGGTCATCAAGCATATGGACAAGGGGAATCCAGTGGATACAGTGTATTTAGATTTTCAGAAAGCCTTTGACAAGGTCCCTCACCAAAGGCTCTTAAGCGCAAAGTAAGCTGTCACAGGAGAAGAGGGAAGGTCCTCTCACAGACTGGTAACTGGTTAAAAGATAGGGAAAAAAGGGTAGGACTAAATGGACAAGTTTTCAGAATGGAGAGAGGTAAATGGTGGTGTCCCCCAGGGGTCTGGGACCAGTCCTATTCAACATATTCATAAATGATCTGGGGAAAGGGGTAAACAGTGAGGTGACAAAATTTGCAGATGATACAAAACTACTCAAGGTAGTTAAGTCTCAGGCAGACTGCGAAGAGCTACAAAAGGATCTCTCAAAACTGTGTGACTGGGCAACAAAATGGCAGATGAAATTCAATGTTGATAAATCCAAAGTAATGCACATTGGAAAACATAATCCCAACTATACATATAAAATGATGGAGTCTAAATTAGCTGTTACCACTCAAGAAAGAGATCTTGGCATCATTGTGGATAATTCTCTGAAAACATCCACTCAGTGGGCAGTCAAAAAAGTGAACAAAATGTTGGGCATCATTAAGAAAGGGATAGATAAGAAGACAGAAAACATATTGCCACTATATAAATCCATGGTACACCCACATACTGTGTGCAGATGTGGTTGCCACATCCCAAAAAAGATATGTTGGAATAGGAAAAGGTTCAGAAAAGAGCAACAAAAAATGATTAGGGCTATGGAATAGCTGCCATATAAGGAGCGATTAAGAAGACTGGGACTTTTCAGCTTGGAAAAAAGATAACTAAGGGGGGATATGATAGAGGTCTATAAAATCATGACTAGGGTGGAAGTAAATAAGGAAGTGTTATTTATTCCTTGTAACACAAGGACTAGGGGTCACCAAATGACATTAATAGGCAGCAGGTTTTAAACAAACAAAAGGAAGTATATTTTCTATACAACGCACAGTCAACTTGTGGAACTCTTTGCCAGAGAATGTTGTGAAGGCCAAGACTATAACAGGATTAAAAAAAGAACTAGATAAGTTCATGGAGGATAGGTCCATCAATGGCTATTAGCCAGGATGGGCAGGGATGCTATCCCTAACCTCTGTTTGCCAGAAGCTGGGAATGGGTGACAAGGAATGGATCGCTTGATGATTACCTGTTCTGTTCATTCCCTCTGGGGCACCTGGCACTGGCCACTGTCAGTAGACAGGACACTGGGCTAGATGGACCTTTAGTCTAACCCAGTATGGCTGTTCTTATGTAGAGTGAAAATAGGGAAGTTAATTATGGCAGCAGCTCTAGGCCTTCTAACTGAGTATAAAGCAAGCAAGCGGATAACTAACCCCTATTTATTAATTAAATCAATAAATGTGTTTATTCATTGAATAAGGTTTTTCTGGTCTCTAGACTAGGCCTTGTGATCCCAAGCTAGTGTAACTAATGAGCTATTAAATAATTAAGTTGTGTGTGTGTGTATATATAGATAGATAGATAGATCTCTCTCTCTCTCTCTCTCTCATAGAACTGGAAGCAACCCTGAAAGGTCACTGAGTCCAGCCCCCTGCCTTCACTAGCAGGACCAAGTACTGATTTTGCCCCAGATCCCCAGGTGGCCCCCTCAAGGATTGAACTCACAACCCTGGGTTTAGCAGGCCAATGCTCAAACCACTGAGCTATCCCTCTCACCAAATAAATACATAAGGACATCTATCAGACCCCTGCCTTGACCATTTTTAATATTTAATATGTTTTCTGCATATCAAATTACTCTCTGGAATTTGGATTCAGGGCTACCTGTTATCAAGAGGTCTTTGCATTAAGATCATGGTTCTTAGCATCAGGAACTTCAGGCAACTAGTGTCTAGTTGATTTAGATATACAATAATCAGCCACAGGAAACACAGGCAGAAGCCTGTGACAAACCTAACCTTACAAACAAAGCTGGAATCAGGAAAACAGTGGCAAGTGACATAGTAACAGTAACTACCTTTTCCCATAGCTCTTTGGAGCCACATGAATATTTTGAGACAAGAACTGTGTAAATTTTCATTATGGAAGCTGAGCCAATGCAGTTTCAAAGCAGTACGTGGATTTGTAAGAGGACGACAGCAAGTAAAAAGCAGTTTTACAGAGGATGTTAGCTTGATTGTCTCATATTTGTACTGCGTAGTACTACAGAAACAAGTAGGAGAAAGAGTTAACAACCCACTCTGCCAATCCATGGGGACCACCTCCAGCAAGCAACACACTGAATTCTTTTATTGGGCGCGCAAAGATTCTTCATTTTGTTTACTAGCTAAACTAGGAAATGTGAATTACAATTTATATTTCTAAGTGACTCTTTACTGAACAGCTGATACAAGAAGTTAAAGGATACAGGACTGAACCTTAGTATACCCCTGATGAGAGATCTGGCTGGCTGGATAAGAAACTGCAATGCAAAATGAACCATATTCCACTGCATGAAAGATTACCCAAAAATCCATAAGTATTAAAATCTCTTCCTTCTGCTGACTTGTGATCTCTTGAGCCCAACTATAGCTTCTTCCTTTTAGGATCAAACACAGGACTCAGTGATAGGGATAAAAAATTGTCATGTGCTATAGCTTAAAGAGCAGCAAATACACAGCCCAGGAGTGATTAGTGCAAATTCCTGACATTGCACTTGAATATTTACATCATGATGAATCACTATGACTAAATTATACACTGAGGGAACATCCTGAGGTGGTCTCTGCAATGTTAGGGAATCATGGAGTTCCGTACAACTCCATTTAATGCACTAACTCCCTACTGGCTGCTGGGAGGGAGTTGCGGGGCAGGCAGTCAGATCCAGGCTAAATAAGAGCCCAGCAAGGCGCTAAAACAAGTTGGATTCCTGGCTTAGACTAATAATTCTTTACTGCTCACAGTACTATTCGTTGGTTTGTGGTCCCAGTTTTTATGTCACACCGCACCCCAACTACAGAGGGGACAGAATATGTATGGGCATGAACAAACGTCATACTCGGGATCGACTGATTGCACATCTCTTACCTGAAGGGTTTGAGAAAGCTTTACAAAGTCTCTCTGTACTTGCTCACTGACATCTAATTCAGTCTGCAGTCGCTGAGCTTTGTTCTTTTCTTCAAACATCAGCTGCTCAAGGTTAGTCTGGAAAGAGACAAGTTATTGATGTGCTTAAACTATGTACAAAAGGGGCATGGATGGACTTCTGATTAAGCATGGCTCTGGGAATCAGGTGATCTGGGTATATTCCAGTCTTTCTGCCTGAAGTTGGACCAGCCATTTACCCTCTCCATGCCTCAGTTTCCCTATATGGGGAAAAAAGGGTTAATACCCAGTTTCCAAGAGTATGGGGATGGTGACGATTAATTCATTAATGTAGGAAAAAGCCCTTCCCTAGCACCTTATTTCCACAGGTCTCCAAGTGGAACTGCAAGTTTCTGACAATGAAATCAGACAGTAAATGGAGGATCATGATTCTCTCATAGGTAGATTACTGTATTTTTTGTCTGGGTTTTGATCAAAGTGGTATAAAAATCAGACCAGAATTAATTCATTCCTCTGCCAGTGCAGTACTGTTCCCCACAGTGACCACTGAAATGTCAAATATTCAGAGTCTCAGGGGACCCAAACTGGTTAATCCAGTTTTAAAATGTCTGGGAATGGAGCTTTCAACAACTTCCCTAAGGAGACTTGCACAGTCAGGGCATCTCCTGAGATCCACTCTTCCCTTTCTGTTTCATCCTTACTGTTAGCAATACCCATTTTGACCAGCAGTGTGAGCTTTCAGAAAACTATGCTTGACAAAACCCAAGTGTCTGTACAAATTCAAAACTTGCTTTCATACAGAGCCACCATCATAACAGTTACCTTCGCAGTGGTCTCCTTCTTTAGCTGTTCTTCAAGAGTGTTTTTCATTTCCTGAAGACTCTCCAGCTGCTGCTGTTTTTCCTGCAAGGTGCACTCCAACTGTGAAATCAGAGAAAATCAATTACTTGAAACCCTCTAAAATTTTCATTTTCCACAGATGCCTGGCATTCAAAACATTACATAGAAAGATCAGTGTAACTGCCTTTGTAGAGAAACCCCAAGATAAACATGCCATCACCCCTTTCTTTCCTGAAACTGAAGGGAATGCCTGTAGCGAATAACATTTCACCTATTAAGATTAGTATAAAAAGTATATACAATTTTAAGCATTAGAGAGCCTCTGTTAAGGTTGCAAAAAACCTGCACTGTTTCCCATGTTATAATTTTGTCCTTCAGAGTTCCAAACGTCTATTTATTTGTTCCTTTCAAATGACAGTGCTGCTCTTCAAAATCCAGAAGCATACAAGTTCTCAACTTGCAACAATCTGGCAATGTACACCGTGGTCAGAGAACTCTCCTACACAGAATAAGCACTCCTTCCTTTTTATGGAAGGAAGTAAATTCTCTATTACTTCACAGCCACAGTGACATGAAGGCCACAACATGGTAAGTATCAGGGGGGTAGTCGTGTTAGTCTGGATCTGTAAAAAGCGACAGAGTCCTGTGGCACCTTATAGACTAACAGACGTATTGGAGCATAAGCTTTCGTGGGTGAATACCCACTTCGTCAGACGCATGTAGTGGAAATCATTCCAAACTATCTTGCTTGTATCTCCCTAGACACGAGTGACTTGTCAGATAATGTCCTCATTCAGAGTCATTTTACAAAATACATATTTTGGTTAGTAACAACTAAGCAGAGCCAGCAAGGAAAGTTAGCTTATTTTCTCTGACATGAGAGGGGTTGATATTGACACAGAGATTCTAGAAGAACAGGAATGAATCACCTTGTTGGGATTCTCCTTCCTGCCCCTATTATCAGGTTAAATTTTCTACATTTAAGTTTGCAAAATTCTTAAAATGATCTTCAAATTGAACTCTTACCCGTTCCTTTTCCACTTTTATTCTTTCCAATTCAGTTTTTAGGCTAGAAATGGAAGCTGCAAAACAGAGGAAAAACAAACTTTTCACTTCATCAAGGCACTAGCTTTGCCAGATTGTACACCTCCCTTTCATCAACCCATTTAAAAAAAGGATCTAAATGTTGTATCATGGTAAATGTATCTGAAGCTCTTTACACTATATGGAATGGTTTACCTCCAGCCAGAGTTCTCTGCAAGGCTAACGTGTAATCCAACAGATCCCACCAAGGATGAGTTCTGAAGATTTCTCTTCATTCATTCTGGGAGTTACCATTCCCCCCCCTTATAACTCTCATCTCTCAATAGCTTATGATCATGGCAATCTTCCTCTGGCAGGTAAATGATCTCCTTTAAGGCGGCTGCCAACATAGCCCTATGGTCACTGGGTGGTATTAACAGAGGCAGGGGCAATCATCTTCTCCTCAGCCCAACCTATTTTATCCATATTCTTGTGCCACACCCATCACTATTGTGTCTGGAACACACAGAAGGGTCGGAGAGTGACACCCCCTCCTTGGTTAAACTTAGGTCTCCCAGAGCATGTAGCACTGTTATTAAGGCACCATTAATATTATGAAGTTAACTTATTGTGAATTTGCAAAAATGTGTGCTTTTTCTGAAGACTTAGAGCTTTGTTTTGTAACACTGGTCTGCTATGCTGTCTCTTGTACACACTTTCTTTAAATGTCCTGACTAGAGCCTTGAAATAAGTAAACATGTTAATAATGCAGAGTCCTGGACAGAACTGTAAGTGTGAGTTACACTGACTGTGACAATGGGTCAAGAGAGGGACTTAAATATGTACCTGATGTAACAGTCAGTGCAGGTTACATGCATCTCTAATGGGCATCAAACACAGTTCATTATTTTTATCATGTTAGCACCAGGAGAAGGATTTCTGAGATTAAGAACAAATGCTAAATTTTAGTTGATAGAAAGGAATCTTGACCCCGCAAGAGCTATGGATTAAGGAGGGAAACTGAATTGCAACATAAAAAAAAAGAAAAAAAAAGGAAAGTCATGCCCACTTGAAGAACACTTAGAAAAAGGCAACAGGCCCTAAAAACTGGGCTAAGTGTCTCCAAGAAGCCCAAGTTACTTCCTGCTCTCCTGGAGTAGCATATATCACTTCCCATCTGGTTACTCAGGTGCCTATTGTCTTAGTTGAATTTTAGTATGGTACAGAACTGTCCTTTGATCCCCTTTACTTTTTAAACATTTGAGGAGAAAGAAACCATTTCATTTTAAGAGCTACGCCTTAGGGAAGCTTTTAACCTCCTCTCTAACAGCAGGGAAGGCAAAACTAATCTCACGCTAAACAAAAATGTTGTGTTGCACCCTTTTCCCTGTACCTACATTTCGACTTACACCAAAAAGGCTCCAGCAAGGGGACCTGCATGAACACACTTTGGATGCTATATCAATATAAACAATTACTTCTCTCTTCTGTGTTTTGGGTTTATTTCTGTAAGTTACCTGCACCCTAATAACATTTTTAAAATGCACTGATTCACTTAAACATAACTCTTTTATTCTTTTCATCATCATCATCTCCTCCTCATTTTTACTCATCTAGCTGCAAGATTCTGCTTCCCCTCTAGCAGAGGGCTGATGCTCTGTTTTCTGAGAGTTAAGTAAAAGAGGCTAGGTTTCAGCAATAATGAGATAGAACAAGCATCTCCCACTAAAACCAAGCCCCACTAGTAGTATTCCCCATCAAAAAAACCTCACGGTGAACTATTCCAATACATCTCTCATGTCTGCCTTAGATTCACATTTACAGATATCACAATGGTTCCTTCTGACATTATAGTCTGACCTCCTGCATAAGCACAGGCTGAGGAATTGTTACTGATATCTGTCTGTGATATCAAAGTCAACAAAGATATCAGTCAAAAAAACAGCACAAAATTAGACAGCAAACAGTAATCTTACCCTTAAAACTTGGTAACAATTCCATTTTATCTCCTTTTTTCATTTACACTTCCACTTTTAATATTGAGTTACATGCTATATCAAAAGGCATATTTAGCCATATTTCACCACAGAAACTGCATCTTCTTGAGGATTTAGGATTATATTCAGATGCACAATTTGTCAAATGCAGTCTGACTGTCACAACTGTTATAAATAAAAGCTATTTTTTAGGGCTGTTAAGCGAGTAAAAAAAAATAATTGTGATTAATCGCTCGATTAATCGCACTGTTAAAACTATAATAGAATACCATTTGTGTTTTTGTATGTTTTCTACATTTTAAAATATATTGATTTCAATTACAGCACAGAATATGAAGTGCATAGTGCTCACATTATATTTATTTTTTATTACAAACATTTGTACTGTAAAAAACAAAAATAGTATTTTTCAATTCACCTCATACAAGTACTGTAATACAATCTCTTTATCATGAAAGTTGAACTTATAAATGTAGAATTATGTACAAAAAATAACTGCATTCAAAAATAAAAATGTAAAACTTTAGAGCCTCCAAGTCCACTCAGTCCTACTTCTTGCTCAGCCAGTCACTCAGACAAACAAGTTTGTTTACATTTGCAGGAGCTAATGCTGCCTGCTTCTTGTTTACAATGTCACCTGAAATGCTGGCTACAAGTGTGCCATGCAAATGCCTGTTCTCAATTTCAGGTGACATTGTAAATAAACCGGCAGCTTTATCTCCCGTAAATGTAAACACACTTGGTTGTCTTAGCGATTGGCTGAATAAGAAGTAGGACTGAATGGACTCGTAGGCTCTAAAGTTTTACATTGTTTTGTTTTTGAGTGCAGGTATGTAACAAAAACAAAAAATCTACATTTGTAAGTTGCACTTTCATTGCACTATGGTACTTGTATGAGGTGAATTGAAAAATACTGTTTCTTCTGTTTATCATTTTTATAGTGCAAATATTGTAATAAAAATAATATAAAGTGAGCACTGTACACTGTATTCTGTTTAACTGAAATTGATATATTTGAAAATGTAGAAAAACACCCAAAGTATTTAATAAATTTCAATTGGTATTCTATTGTTTAACAGTGCAATTAAAACTGCGATGAATCGCAATTAATTTTAAAAAATGTGATTTATTTTTTTGAGTTAATCGTGTGAGTTAACTGAGATTAATCGACTGCCCTACTATTTTTGTGCGTTTTCCACAAACATGTCAAACGGGACACTGGACTTCTGATGATGATAATGTGGATACATTTGACTTAAGTTACCCCAAAACAAGTCCTCCAGAATCTGTTTTCCAACACAGGTTTCTCTTTCTAGATTATTTTGCCCCTTCTCACCTATTTCTTCTTTGCAATTTTCTATTTCCAGCTGTAGAGTTTCTTCTAAATTTTCCTTTAGACACTGTTCAGCTTGAATCTGTTCTTTTAAGAATAAAATTTCTGCCTTCAGTTTTTCTTCAAGGTGATCTGCTGCAGTCCGTACACTAATGATGTCCTCACGGTATTTTAATACCAGCTCACGGAGTTCCTGAATTGAAGATTAGCAAGAAATTTCAGTTACAACATTTTCACATACATAGAAAGCAATGTACACTGATACTATCACCAATAGGAAGTCAAATTACCAGTGTTTTTTTGCTCTGTCTCAGAATCTCAGGCCCTGTCCCCAAAAAGGTTTTAAAGAAGTACAACAAAATTTGCCTGGTAAATTAAGATCTTGCAAAATCTCTCTCTCTTCACACACATTAATGCTCTTCATGCACCAATCCACTATTTACCTGCTATGCTTGCGCGTAAGGGAGTGGACATGTAGGGGTGTTGAGATTTACTATAGCTCAGTACGAAGGATTATGTCAGTTCTTAACCTTCACTGCTCCTACACAAAGCCACCTCTCACACTTGGGATGAAAAACAACTAATCTGTGCACCTCTCTGCCACCCCACACAATCCCTTGCAGAGTCAAGACCTTAAATTTAGAATCCGTTTGTTTCTGCAGTTTTACCAGACCAGTATGTAACTTCTTCCACTTAGTTCTACTGTTACATTTTGTTCATTTAAATATTCTAATCAATCATTTCAAAATTTTACCTCCATGGATTCTGGCAGATTGAAATCTTCAGCTTGCTGTAAAGACACATGCAAGCTATGCTTTCCCTGAAGGCTTTCATTATCTTTTTGTAGTCTCACCAACTCTTCTGAGACCTGCTCCCTTGACTGCATCAGGACAGCCTCCAATATAAGGAGAAAATGCAAAATTATAGTTATGCTCAGGTCTATTCAGAGCCAATTTGTCACAGTGCTTCCAAAGCTAGTGGAACCCACGGCAAAATGTATAGTGTCTGTGAAGGAGGATGGCAGTATGGACCAACTCCCCCTGGTTAGCCTTGGTTATTCCAGTACTAGTAAAAAATAAAACCAAAACACCCACAAAGATTAACACTTACATTTAATTTAGTTTATCTTTTATGTAGGCAATTGGTAACAGTTTTACTGCAGTCAGTCAGAAGTAAAAGAGCAGGCCATACATACAGCCCCTTTATGTATCTTCCAATTTTCTTGTAGCCAGTGGACAAGGTGGTGTGTGTGGCACACGTGTGTTGTGTTTATTTTTTTTCTGTCTACCTAATTAATTGTATAAATAACCGAGACCAAGTTCCGTCTTTGAATATGTTGCGTCGCTATGAAGCCACGTGATGGAAATTATTATTTCATTTGCTTTTTTAAAAAATAGGAAGTTATATATTAGAAGAACAATCAAGTTGCAAAGCCAAGCACTCAAAAGGTAGGAAATGTTAGAATTTCGGTTGCCTGTGCAACCTCAGTGCATATGCACAAGTGAGCCAAATTATGATACCATCTAGTTACATGATAATACAATGTTTTTCTTACAGGACCCCCGTCTCATTCATTGCTCTGGAGATAAATCAGGGTTGTTAGCAAAGGAGACTCATCTGGAAGACCTCTGTTTCATTTGCTGAGGAAGCTGGGTAGGATGAATTCAAACTGGAACAGGTACAGAGAAGGGCTACTAGGATGATCCGAGGAATGGAAAACCTGTCTTATGAAAGGAGACTCAAAAGAGCTTGGCTTGTTTAGCCTAACCAAAAGAAGGCTGAGGGGGGGATATGATTGCTCTTTATAAATATATCAGACGGATAAATATTAGGGAGAGAGAGGAATTATTTAAGCTTTGTACCAATGTGGACACAAGAACAAATGGATATAAACTGGACACTAGGAAGTTTAGACTTGAAATTAGACGAAGGTTTCTAACCATCAGAGGAGTGAAGTTCTGGAACAGCCTTCCAAGGGGAGTAGTGGGGGCAAAAGACATATCTGGCTTTAAGACTAAGCTTGATAAGTTTATGGAGGGGATGGCATGATGGGATAGCCTAATTTTGGCAATTCATTTGGCAATTGATATTTGATGATCAGCAGGTAAGTATGTCCAGTGGTCTGTGATGGGATGTTAGATGGGATGGGATCTGAGTTACTACAGAGAATTCTTTCCTGGGTGCTGGCTAGTGAGTCTTGCCCACATGCTCAGGGTTTAACTGATCGCCATATTTGGGGTCGGGAAGGAATTTTCCTCCAGGGCAGATTGGCAGAGGCTCTGGAGGTTTTTCGCCTTCCTCTGCAGCATGGGGCACGGGTCACTTGCTGGAGGATTCTCTGCAGCTTGAGGTCTTCAAACCACGACTTGAGGACTTCAATAACTCAGACATAGGCTAAGGGTTTGCTACAGGAGTGGATGGGTGAGATTCTGTGGCCTGCATTGTGCAAGAGGTCAGACTAGATGATCATAATGGTCCCTTCTGACCTTAAAGTCTATGAGTCTATGATTGAGGCAGGGGACTGCATGAAGAGAGAGGATGGTCTCATGATTAAGGCAGCTGAATGATGCCCTGTGGAATTTGGGTCTATCCCTGCCTCTGTCACAGACTTCCTATGTGAGCCACGCACATCTCTTATGCCAAAGTTTTCACAGGTGGGCACGAATGTGTTCTTCAATTTCTTGGTGCCTGACTTGAGACCCTAGAGTCTGATCTGCACAAGTGATGAGCACTCACAGCTGCAACTGTGATGTTACAGCAGCTTGCTCAAACATATAAAATGTCATATAATGCTATGCTCTGAAGGAAAAAAAACCAGGGCCTTAGGCATCTCAAATTGGGCACTGAAAGTTGGTGGAATTTTTGGATCTTAATCTCTGTGTCACAATTTCCCATCTGTAAAATTGGGCTAATACCCCTTCATCAGGAGTGTTGTGAAAATAAATTCATTAATATCCGTGAAGCACTCGGCTCCTATGAGTGATTAGCATCATAGAAGAGCCCAGGAGGAAATTATTATTTTTACCTTCAGAGTGGCAGGGTGTGAATAGTGTGCAGTACATAAGGCCGGGTACCACCCACAGAACAACAAAGAGTGCACAAAATATTAAACAGCTGCTTATTAAATGAGCACCATCCATTCTGTGCACTGAAGGAAGCTGGGGTCCTGTGGAAAAAGTAGTATGAGCTCATGTAATTAGAGACTATTGTAATGCAGATACATAAGGGGGCCAAATTAAGGTTGCACATGCAACCTGAATTCTGGCATTTCCTAACCTCTGAGCGCTTGACTTTGCAACTTCAATTTTTTTTAAACATATATGTACACACACCAAAAGGTATGAGACACAGATAAGGCGGCTATATTTAAAGACCAAACTTGGTCTCTTTCTGGAAAAGAAGCTTCATCATGCCGCTGCAGGGTTGTGGGTCTTTCCTCCTTACAAGTGCTGAGAGCAACAGGGAGCAAGATCCATTCATCAGCCAAAAGAGGGATGAGGAGGCGGCCCCTGGCTCCACCACATCAGAAACCTAAATTCCTGGGCTTTCCTGTGCAGGGGAGAATGAGAGACCAGAGAGTCCTGAGCCAGAACTTCTCCCAGAAGAGCTTCAACCACAGCAGATTTCTGCAATGGTGGTGAAGACTAGTGTCAGTGAGGGGACAGTCTGTGCAAGTATGGAAGAGACCTTGGTGAGAGAAGTGTGCAGACCGTGACATTACAAACTGCTTCAGGTTCAGCACTACAGGATTCATAAATATCCTTATGCTAAATGCAGGGCTGTCTTCTCCCAGCTGACATGGTTAGACAGCAAGATAAACACACACACACACCCATTAATTTTCATTTATATGTTTAAAAATAGTGTATCAGTAATACTGAGCATACAATATTATTGAAAAGGTATTTAAAAGTGAAGTTTCTTTACCATTTGCTCCTGAACACTTCTCTTTGCTTGGGAAAATGCCTGCTGTAATTCACTGAGTAAGGTCTCAGACTCCTGAGATCTAACAATAAGTGAAGATATCTTCCAAAAAACAAAAACAAAGAAAGATATAGTTAAGTGTCTGAAACAAATTAAGCAGGTTTTGAGAGAGTATTGAATATTTATTCATTCCCCTCACATGTATTTCAGATATTACAGCTTTATATTCATTCAGACCAGGTTTTGTTTTATTGGCTCGTGGATCTCAAGCTCGTTATTTGAAAGTCTAACTCTAACTCATACAGACAGAATTAGGATGTGTTTTTGTTTTTTTTTTTTTTTTTTTGCAAACAGTACATTAATTCTACTGAAAACTAACAACGAAATAGTAGTTAATTCTGATCATACCCAAATGTAGAAACTTCAGAGCAAATTAAGGGAGAAAAAAAAACAGATCTATTTTTCCAGGTTAGAAAGATAATGCTTTATTTTTTTTAAATGTTTTCAGTGGAAATACAGTACTTTTTGAAATATAAAACAAGAGATTCAGAATTCTGACTATAAAAAAAAATCTTATTCCATGGCTTGTAAAGAAAAAGTGCTCATTATTTAGATTTGATATTCCCTTAAACATAGAGTGAACTGTACTGAAAGCCAGAGTACAAATTATCTAAATTTAATTCCATGCCCAGAAGACTTTGTCTACTGGTTGTCATTTTATTAGTAGGATAAAAAACAAAAAAATCCGATTGGTTCCAGGTAAGTAGCACCCAAAATTATGCACACTTTGTTTCTCCATTATTGTACCACATAAATCAACTGGTTTGTGGCCCTGAGTTTACAGTACTGTACATTATAGGCACAGGAAAAAAAAAGTTAAAAAGTCTATAAATACCAGACTTATTTACTATTTACTACTATTACTATTTGTATTGTGATAGCACCTAAGTGTCCATCAGAGACCAAGTCCCGATTGTGCTA
The DNA here is from genome assembly GCF_020497125.1 of Mauremys mutica. NCBI lineage: Eukaryota > Metazoa > Chordata > Testudines > Geoemydidae > Mauremys > Mauremys mutica. Next base: position 9,483,829 of record NC_059090.1, on the reverse strand, counting down.
GGGGCTATACAAATAGAGCAAAAATAATAAACGTGGAATTTCAGATTGGAAACTTCCCAATTCAGGTTCTCATGGTAAGACTCAGAAGAGACTGGTGTGTATTCAACTGCAGTCATTCCCTGTCCAAACAGATAAGCATTAAATGGGTGTCTCCTTCTCGATTGCATTAGCTACCTATCAAGTGCTGATAAGGTTAATTGGTATGATGGGCTAGATTCACAAACGGATTTACACTCCTAAAACCCAGACTCAGGCCTCACTGGGATTCACAAAACTCTTGCTCAGCTGCCTCTGAGCCTTGTTGGTGCTTAAACTCACTCAGCACCTCCATTTTTGCCTATGTTTCTGTCTCTGAGTCATCTGGACACCAAAGCCCAGTGCGATGCACAAACTAGGGGACGACAGGTGTTCCTCTGCCCAACTCACCTGTGGGGCCCAATAGAGTAAGCCTGCTCAGAGCTTGCCTACTGGATCAAGCCCCACAGATAAGCTTACACAAAATTTCCAAGAGGTGGGAAAAATCTCCCTCATAGCTTTTAGCCCGGTGGTTAGGGTACTCACGTGGGTACTCCTCTGTGCAAAATTGGCATAGGCATCTAATGCTAAGAGAGGGTTTGCAGCTGAGAATCCCAAACAGAGGGAGGCATCCCCCTCTACCTCAAACTTAAGTGCTTATCTCCAAGAGAGGGGTGGGTCTTAGCAGACATCCCTTGGCTTGGCACGTCCCATTGGCTAGCTTAGGAGAGGAGCTATCTAGCATGCTGGCTTTTGTGAATCCCATTCTGAGGTATCCATCTCCCCCCACTCATTATGTAGGGAGCTCAGGCGCTGAACTCAGGCTTTGCGAATCACATTGACTTTCTAGGCGCCTATAAGTTAGATGTGGCAATGCCCAGTGTCACCACGCCCAAGCTTCTCTGTGAATCTAGCTGGAAGTGTATATCCACAAAAGAGATTTAGAAAAGACTAGGTGCACAGAACCGTACATTCTTATTTTTTGGATCTTCTACAATGACTCCCTACTTTTAAGAGACTTACATGCTTCTCATTGGGTCAAGGATCTCATCTAAAATAAATTTTTGCAAGCGACCAATGCTAGGTCACCTGTTCCCCACAGTGCTCCAGAGTCTAGAAAGTACTACTTATTAGAGGTACAAAGGGAATTCTAGGTCTCTGCCTATATATATATATATATATATATATATATATATATACACACACACACACACATATATGTGTGTGTGTGTGTGTGTGTATATATATATATATATACACACACACAGCTTACGTCAAAGAAGCAGCCACATCCCTAGTGGAATGGCTCTCAAGCCCCCTCTTGAATAGAATATTTGATAAGCTTGTAACAGATTCATCTTATTGATGTATTAAAAAGTCTTTGCTGAAAGAAGAAATCTATATTTTATGGTCTAAAATCTGATAACAAAACAAGTTCATTTTGCAAGTAAACTTAAAGTGACAGCTGACTTTTTGGCATCCAGTTTGTGGAATATAACCTGAAAGTTGAATTAACATGGCTTTAGAAGGACTAACAAAATGCTTCAAGAACAAGAGGGGGTGACAGAAAGAAGTCAGCGATAACTAAGTGAACTCAACAGAAGTAACATTAAATCTAATATGGGCAACAGAGGAGATACAGATATATGCCAGATGCTTGTATAAGATCATCCTGACAAGGTATCTGTATTCTGTAGTACAAGCAATCCTGGACATTTTGAGTAGCTCCTAGAGTAGGGAGTCTGCACAGATCCTCACAATTAAGACAACTATTTGAAAATTAAGAAATGGAATACAAAAACATTCCTTTTGAAGAATCCACTTCTTTGCTACAGTGAAGTTTTTTTTTTTTTTTTTTTTTTTTTTTACCTGTGTGGCGGAGTCTTCACTGCTTTGCTTCATGTAATCTTCCAGCTCCTGTTTATCTTTCATTGTTTTTTCCAGCTGGTCATTAGCCTGCCTTAGCATCACCTGCAGCTTTTTCACCTACATGGTTAGACCAAAAGATTGGAAGCAACCTTTCTTTAAAGGGCAAATCTGTTTCCCCAAAACATAAATGTAATGTAAAAGCATTCTGAATTTAGAATTGAGAGTCATAAGAGTTCCTTTTGCTGTTTTTCTGCAAAACAGCATGCCTTATTGATTAGATCCATAATGAAATACAGAAAGCTATATTCCAGTGGATCTCTACTACTCAAGACAAGAAAAAGATCCAGTCTTCAGAATCATTAAAGGGTTTCATTCAGACCCAGAATGAAGTCAGAGGGAAGGTTTGAAGTCTTAAATTCTTCAGTGCACAGACAGGGGGGACTCATTATAGATGCTTTAGAATTATTTTATGCTGTTGGCACAAAAATTACGTATCATCTACTTTTGCCTTTGCTGCAGCAATTCTCATGGCGTCAGTAAATACAATAGAATTTATAAAGTGAAAAGCACTTAAAGAATTATTCAGTTCAGTCCAAAAAATCATTACAAGGATATTTCATTCAGGATGACTGCATAATGCATTTTTACTTTTTGGAAGAACACAGGGTCTTTCATTGCATGACAACGTAGTACTAAGTAATGTGGCATACTAGTTGGCAAATATCTAAGTGGTATGCATATGTAAGCGTGCATGATTTCATACACAAATTGCAGCAAATTGGATTACAGCACTAAATTGGCATGAGCTTCCCAGAATTTGAAGTAGCTTAACTAAAATCCCTGAAAATAAAGTAAATAAGATAAAATGGCAGATAGTTAACAGCTACATTCTTGGCCATTTCTATACCTGTAATATCTCTGTACAGCCCAGGAAAAAAACCCTCACCTGATCTCTTGTCTCAGCCTCCTGAATCTGGATTCCCTGTAACTGCTTCTCATAATTTGAACACATATCACAGCGTCTTCCCAGCTTGTTTCCTGCATTCTGCACCTGGAGGACACAAAGTTATTACTTGCCATAAAGACTTTAAAAAGAATGTCCGAGTTTATATAGACTCACTCATGTTGTGCAATCATATGTTGCTGCAGGTAAGAGCTATGGGTGTGGAAAATTTCTGGAAGAGAGACAGTAGCAGAAGTCACGTAGCAGCAGGATTAAATTATTTTATACCCAAAGAGCAATATAAACAGAAGGGAACCAAAGACAAGTGATCTAAATGGTCAGAGATGGAAAGACTTCGACATGGAGATCACAAAGACTGGGACTGTTAAAGCTTAGAGAGGAGACTAATAAGAGGGGATGTGAAAGAGATATACTTGATAAAGAATGGTAGAGAATGAAATAGGAACACTGATTTACTCTTACATAACATCAGGGGTAGTCAATAAAAACAAGAGACAAGTAAAAAACACTTGCATAGTTAACCTGTGAAACACACTTCCACCAGGTAGCACTGAGGCCAAAAGCTTAGCAGGATTAAAAAAATTAAATTTTTACATGGATAAGAATATCCATTTTTTTTTTATATTTTACAGAAATTGTAAGAAGTATAAACACTTATCCTTCTGGGCATAAGCCTGTGGTCAGGAAGAAACTTCCCCTATGAACAGATTCCATAATTCCAAGGTTTTCATAAAAAATAATACAGGCAAGATTCCCAGCTGGTGTAAATTAGCATAGCACCCTTGTTGGAGCTACACCAGTTTACGCCAGGTGAGGATCTGGCCCCATGATTTTTAGGGTGCTTTCATAGCAAGACAACATCCTGACACTGAAGAAGTTCATGGGAGTGTTGCCATTGACTTCATTGGGGCCAAGATTCCACATGTGGTCGTTGTAACTCTCGGCAAAACACTGAGTCAAGGCTCCATCATGTTTTTTAATAGGCTTGGCTCTATATATGTCCAGCAAAGTGAAATATGGAAAAATGTCCTATTTTCTGAATGGCTTAAAAAAATTGCAAAATAAATATTTTTTCCAAAAGAATACAAGACTTTTGTCATTTTTCTTGTAGATTTGTGATTTCCTTCCCCCCCCAAGCTCCCCATAACTTTCCCCGCTTTTTGCTATGACAACCAACCAGCTTTAATTAGGGGGGTTTCTGTCACTTTCCTCTGCTGCTCCTGTTACTGCCCAGTGTCAGCTAGGATACTCAACTAGATGGACCTATGTTGCCATTTTTATATTTTAATGGTTTTATTAGGGATTCAGACTAGTGTTTTATCAAAGCAATAGCTGCAAGTCAGTGCTGTGAATTGGAATCTCATATGTATTTCTCACTCCCCTCACCGCCCACCCAGAGCTGCCTGAAGTGTGGACTATATTCCTGCCTCCAGAATTAAGTGGAAACCGTATTTCTCTCGGAATTCCAAGAAAGGGCTGGAGTAAAATATCATCCAAATGCCAAGGGAGCAAGACTATGTTCAGAAGGCTATAGAGGACTGGATTCACCCATGAAATCATTATAATGTAGGGTCTCCCTCTACACCACAGATTAGGTGTTAAACAAAAAGATAAATTGCTTTATTGTCTGTGTAGAGAGGTTCTCTTAAGCATGTTATGAATAGCCCTTCTGATTTCTAGTGTCCCAGTAATTCTCACAGGGCGATACCAGGATCGCCAGTGTAACAATCACTACTGCATCTGCCCTGTTTCTTTCTTCTTATCCTCCTTTCAGCATTCATCTCTTCACTTCTGGCAATCCTTCCTCCTGTGTTTGCTTCGATCTTGCCTTTTCTTCTCCCCTTTTTGTACTTGCATTTTTACCTTCCTTTCTTCCACTTTATTCTCTCCCATTTCCTCCATTTTAGAGTTTCTTCTTAGCCCCCCCTTCCTTTACATTTAGTCTCTGTGGAGGTGGTGGGCATAGCTGTTGAGCACAACTGTATTCCTCGACAGGAGAATGAGCCTGGGCTTTCAATTTGTCACCATATACAGTTATTAAAAGGAACTGACAGATAGAACTCCCCAAAGTGGCACTTGCCTTGGTCAGCTCACAGTGAAACTAACTAGAACTGTAATGTATCAATTTCAATCTGCTGCATGGGGTCCAGGGAAATCTGTTCCTTACAGGAGCAAGTCCCTGAAAAATGTCTGAAGTTGATTATATTGTAGCCTAACTGGCTACAACCATTTTGGTCACTCACCTCTAAACTTTGTTTCCTGCATAACCCTTGGTGGATAAGTGGATCAGTGTTAGGCCCACCACTGTTTCCTGTTAGACTTCTTCATCCTGTCCTGCACCACATTTGGCTCTCCCCTCTCCCACATCTCACAGTTGCTTTATATTTTCTTCTCTCCTTTTCATTTCTCATCTTTTCTCTATATCTTTTTCCTTACTGCAGGGTCAAAACCACCTTTGAAGCAACAGTCAGATTCCTAAATCAGATCCCCTCTGCAGCAATTCCAAGTGTAATACACTTCAGGGTTTCATGAAAAGGAAGTGGACTCTGACTGTTCCTACTCAGGGGAGTCTCCATCTACATCAAGCAGGCTTGATGCACAGAACTATCTTCAAATAGAAACTAACCAGGATTACATGAAGCTAGTCAATTTCCTTCTCCAGTTCCTTTGTAGCTGCTGAATTACTACTGCTCCAGAGCAATTCAGAAGCACTGAACACAGAAGCTATACTAAGGAGGGAAGACAAAAGACAGGCTACTTACCTCCTTCTGAAGCAGATTCCATTCTGTCTCACTAACTAAGCGGTAACCACTAGGAGACACATAAGCACTCTCTACAACCTGTGTAACGCTGGAGAGAAGGGAAGCAGTTTCTTCTTGCTCTGGTGTCATTGCTTTGATTGCTTTTTCCTGATCTTTGGTTAACATGAATCCACTTGGCATTTGCAGAGACCCAAGGGAGGCAGTATCAAAGTTCTCAGACACTGAATCTGCTCCAACTAGTGGTCCAAAATCAGATTCATCCAGATTCCCAGCAGATTTTGCTTTGTGGTTGTATCCTAAAGTTTTGGACTGTAAAGATCCCGATGTTCCCAGGCTGTCTGTAGACTGTGCTCTCCGAAGTCCATCTTTAAACAGATCATTGTCTGATTTATTGAAAGATTCACCAGAAGATAACAACAAGTCTGTGTCTAATGAATGGACTGATCCATGAGCACTATTTAAATGTACCTGAAATTGAAAAAAGAGAAGGTAAGCCAAATTCCTGTCTTTGCACTGGAAGTAACAGCAAAACAAATCAAATACTGGGTGCCAAACATCCGACATAATAGCTACTGATTTAAATTAGCTTTGGTGAGAACATTTGTGACAGCTGAAATTAAGAGTGAAGACTAAAGATTCAGAACCAAAATGGTATACGTAGCTACAGAGTTTTCCCAACAATGTTCTGCTAACATAGCTCCACTTCCCTAGGAAGTGCACCTCTCTGCCAGCTCACTTAGCAGTGAAGAACAAGCTACACAACATACTACCATATTGATTATTTACAAAATTCTGCTTATTAGTGAAAGCAAAATTCCACTGCCAGCTAGCACAAACATCTCCTTTTCTAGAGCAAAACTGGGCTTGGTATCAACATCACTAACATTTAAAACAATTATTGTGAAATGATTATCAACTAAAGTCAACTGTATAATAACAGGTGTATGTTTTTTGACCTTTGCTTGTAAAAAAATGGACTGTCTAAATGGAGGAACCTGTTCCTTCTAACAGTCTGTAAAAGTCTGACTTTTGGTAGTATTCAGGGTTCAGTATAAAGCATACTATCTAAATTGGATTTTTATTTAGTAACCCTTAAGGCAAAGGTACACGTGTGCAGATAAAGAACAGTAATTTTTCAGAATCGTCCATGGAGTGTCTCTCATATTCAGTTCTTCAAAATAGGACAGAATAAGGCATTGTGTAAATAAGTAGAACTAACCACTGTCATTTAATTCAAATTCTGATTAAAGGAATTTGTATCTGAACAGAATTTGTAACATGCAAGCTTTAGCTCTAATGCAAATTTGAAATGAAGTTATTGATGGAAACTAAACAGCTTCTTAAATAAAATGGGCATGGTAGGCACCACTATTATGGAACAAAATATGCCATAGCATGAATTATGTTGTAGAGACTCAAGTCCATGTGTTAGGCGTGAAGTATTCTGCTCATGCCATTAACATAAAACTAGGCAGGAGTTGTCAGGATGTAAATCAGCGTAATGTTATTACAACTATTAGAGGAAAACATTTTGTCACCACATTTTTAAACACGAAATTAATCAGTAGTATTCTTAAAGTTGTAATGCAACATGGTATATATCTTTAAAACAAAGAACCTCTAAAAAGCACTCTTGGATAAGGCTCAAATTCTGATCAATGACTTGTGCTCCATCTGTTTTTTTCCTAGTCATTTTCTTCAGTAGCTGTACAAGCTCAAGAGAAAAGTCTGTTTGACAGTGAACTGCATCCCTATATGCAAGTTTTTGGAGAACTTCTAACAGACAAAGGTTTGTTTTACTGATTGATGTTTAAGAATATCTTTCTTTTTAAATGTTTTTAAAAATTCCATTTTGAATAATCATCCAAGGGAGTAAAGCTAAAACACTTTAAACTGACTAGTAAAGTTATTGTTTACCCTTCGTTTTTTTTCTGCAAGGACCCTTGTAATAGAGAAAACCTTCAATATAATTTTACATTTCACACATTTAAAAAAATGTCTAATGCTGGCTTTTTTTGCATGTATTGATTCATTATTTAAAGCTTGTCTAAGACTTCCTGAAAAATAGCACCTTCCGTTTTTACATGTTACATTTTGTAGGAAATGCAACACAACACATGCTTAAAATGGATGGAGGATGACATGCCTCAAAAGCATGCCTGAATAGTTTGTGCTGTAACCAAGAGGTGGAATTATGTGTAGATTACATGTCATTTTTAAAAGATACAGAGAAGGTAACTAGGCTGATGCTACAGTTTGTGCACACACACAAATGATCCATGACTTGTAAAGCCTATTAAATGTTCTATAGAAGAGAGCTTACAGCTGAAGTATATCAAATTGTGTGAATTACATGACTGATTTGTAGGAGTCATTACCTTCTGTATATATCCAAGCAAGCCATACTCTCTACTCAGAGCATAAAATATTTAAGATATTCCGGCAGGCATGATTGCTAATGCTAAATAAATGCAGCTGTTTAAAACAAAACAAACAAACAGTAGCAAATACTGTGTCCCAGGGAATTAAATTAAAATAAAGTGTTCATAGACTGAATGTTCTTTTCTCTGGTTCCCAGATTCTTTATTGAGGCACACAAATACTGATGGCTTGCTGTACAGTCTAGAAAACAAAGACTGTGAAAGCTAGCACTCTTATTGGAAGATGTAGAATAAAGTTAAGTCTCAATGATTAGGTTATAGTTGATTTCTCAACCAAATTTCCAAGGCATCATTACACAATTTGAAGAAACTGAAAAAAAAAAAAATCACTGACTCTCTCTCTTACTAAACAGTCTTCTAGAACCCATGCCTTGTAGCATCCAATAGAGAAAGGCATTCAAGCCAGCACACAAGGGGGAGAGCAGATTAAGGACCTACATTCAATTTTAGACAGACCAATACAAGGACATTCAATTTTAATTTTTTTTATCCTTACCTCATCACATCAAACCTAGGCCTTGCAAGTAATCTGAGAACAGTAATGATCTCAAACCATGTGCGCACTACAGTGTTTATTCATAACAATCTGGTTTAAGGCAAAGTGAATTTGATGATTCTGTAGTTTAAAGTCAATTCTTTAAAGTACATTTTTATATATGTTTATTTTTAATTATTTTAAAAACAAGTTTGTTAACAGCAAAAAGGGCTACTGCATTGCTGGAGAATAGCAATACTTCTGTGATGGAAAAAAGTGCAAATTATCAAATACTACTGACAATTTGAAAAAGAAAGATAATTTTGAGACTTCATTATGACAGCCCTGGGTGTTTTGCATGGCAGAAAGATCTGGAACATCTGTCTGCATTTTAGACTAGTTTGGGATGTGTATTTTACATTTTGTATATGGTTATCAAAGCAGCAGATAGTTTAATATACCTCTGTGGTGTTTAACTAACTAACTAACTCTCTCTCTCAAAATTCTCTGGCCTACTTTCTCTCAAAGCATGTGCAAGGCCATGCAAAGTTCCAATCCATTTTTTAGGGCTTACACATAAGCTTTTACAGCATGGAACAAAGGTTTTTTTAAACAAAAATGTGTCCCGACTGAGCTGCACATCCAAAAAATGAATGGTCAGAGATTCATTAGAGAGACTAAAGAAACACTTAAAGAAAAAATGTATTTCAACTAGCCAAGTTTCATATTGTTTCTAAATTTCAGGGTGTGTATTCAATTTTACTTGCTTTTCACAAATGAACAGTTGAGGCAATTTCAAATATTATAATTTCACTCTACACAAAATACACAGTAATAGTATAATTTACACAGTATACACCAAATAAACTGATTGTTGTCAATGGTCTCTCTCTTCTTTGGCAGTTTAACAGGGGCTACTTAATACTGGGATACCCAGCTCGAAAAGACGCAACGAAACTTCAGTGCAGAGTCCTAGCTTCTGGATTGGATAGAGCAGCTTCCCTTTGGCTGCTAAACACATGGGAACAGATCCTCAACTTGGGAAAATTGTTGTAGCTCAACTGAAGTTAATGGAGCCATGACATTTTACACCAGCTCAAGATCTGTCCCAATGATTAGTTTGTGGCCAAAGACAAATTTGACTGATACAAAATTAGCATAAAATTCACCAGGTACCAGTTAGCATGGCAGAGAGAGGAAAATCTCACGTCATAATTTTGCTGGGTTTTAATGCAGGAGACCTTAGGCAGAGGTTGGTCAAAAGTACAGGTTCTGATGCACACTTTCTAATTTAAAAAAATGTAATACAGCTCTGTTATACTGAAAATACAAAAAGTTATCATTCTAAAAAGCTTATCCATTGGAAGAGTTGTAGTTCAGTATTTATTCAAACAAACGCTATTCAAAAATAGTCACCATTTAGTAGGAATTATAGCCAGCAGAGGATAAACAAATACATACTTATCAAGGGTGTTTACTGAACACCTTGGGAAATGCATACTGTACAAAGTTGTTTTGAACTACTCATTTGTTTTACCTCTTCATTAAGGAATGGCATAAGGGATACTTCATGGGCGAGAGAGCATACTTTTGTTTCATCATCTGGATCTTGTTGTTTCTGTTTCTTCCCTTTGCTAAGTCGCTGCTGTTCATCATCTTCCTAGAAGCAAGTTGTAAACAAAAAAGCATTTAAACAGGATTCATTTCTGGCTTATTCCACAGGAATTTGAACTTGGTGGTCATCACATGAACTCCCCTAATAAATCAAACTGCAGAGGGAAGGTAACTGGGAGGGATACTGATGGGAGAAAAACAAGTATCACTTTTACAAGAGAAAGCTTCTACTTTAGCTCAATGTAGCAGGATATACCTCTCTCACTACTGGTGGCTGATTCATGGATCCATAGTGAGCTTTGTTCCAAAAGGAATTGCTTGCTTACTTCCCTTCGTATTCAAGTACCATGAAACAGGTGAAAACCCAGAACTGTTTAAGCTGGTTATCCTATGGAACTTGCTAGCGACATGCCTGTACACACTGAATGGTCCCAACTCCATTAACAAAAGCATGGAAATCAGAACAAAACTAGATGAAATTAACTGCCTTAGGCACATTGAAAAATGCAAAGAAACCATACAAGATGACAAACATCAAGGACATTTAAAAAAAAATTGTGATCTTGAAGCACACACAAAATCCTCAGAATAAGAAAATTTAACCTTTCTTTCTAGTAGCACTTGCAACAAAGTCCTTTTAATTTATTCAGGGGCAAATCACTGTTTAGAAAAAATACAAGGCAGTCAAAACTTGCCATTCTAATTTCCTTGACCCAGTCCTTGGACACTGGAGGTGACTTCCAAGCTTAATCTCTAGCCACTCTTACATTTCCATGTAATGAACTTGGCAGCACTGCCACACAACTATACCTGTATACTGGTATGCCAGTATTTATCTATCAGTTTTTCAGAAACTTAGAACCTTTTAATAATTTCTTAGAAGGTGTAACTAATACATTTTACAAAGTATAGCCTAAATTAAGAGCCAAAATGATGTGTTCTCCTGTCCACAGATTGTACATTTAATAACTATTATACCATATTAACTCAACAATGTCACACTATAAATAAAGTGAAGACACAAGAAACCTGATCCTTCTTTTTCAGTTCTTCAACTTGTCGGAGCTGTTCAGAGGTCAGAACGATTTCCATACGTTGCATGTCCCTCATCAACAAACGCTGAGACTCCAAGAACTGGTCATTGGCCCTCTGCCACGTATGTTTCAGTTGGTTATGCTGTTGTCGCTCTTGGTCTAACAGATGGCAGACTATTCAGGAAGCAAAAAGTGTTACTCTTAATTGGATAGTAATGGTTGATCATTTTACTTTTCTCCAGACAGTCTTATGAATTAAAGTAACTCTTAGGACTCTATGCAGAAAATAAATTAACCTGAGTTTAATAATTTAAACATATTAGGCTTTCTTAAGTCCCAAGAGTTGATAAGGTTACAGGCATGAGTTAACTAACAATAATATTCTTAAATTAGGACACATTATTTCAATGCCCAGAAGCTGAAGAATGATAGGAATTTATCATAAGCAAAATTACGAATGCAATCTGTTGTCTCATATTACTATTACTAATAATTCTACCCAGGGAGACCAGAAAAATCAGGATAACAATGAGAGCAAAGGCTGTGATACCATCAGAGCCTAGTACAAGTTCAACAAGTTCTTTGGTGAAAATAAGTTGATCACCCACTGCAAATATATGGAGCAGTACTAGAATCATTTGTTGGGTAGAAACTTCAAGTCCCTTAGTGTTTAAAATATTTGGTCAGTAAGCCAAGATAAGAAACCAAGAGAAAAAGCGTTGTTTACATTGTTTTCCAAATCTTTAGCGTAGACAAAAGTCAGACTGACTGCTGTTATGTAGTTACCTTCATGAAGTTCTTTCCGTAATTTCTCAGCATCTTCTTGCAAGACTGATTTCTGAGTATTCAGAACAGCCACATACATCTCTAAATCTGTCCTACATGACTTCTCAGCTTCCAGGTAATGGTTCAGTTCTTTAACCTGAGGAAGGTAAGTGAAGCGGGGGGGACATAAAAATGTAGGGTTACAATTATACAGATTCCATTTTTGTTATATATTACTATACTGACTGTTGTGATTATGTGTAGTTGATGAGCTCAACTTTATTTATAGGAATAACAAATAACTGACAATCTATTGTGCAAGGACAATACATATTTAGATCATTATGTAAACTAGTTCCTCATTTATGTTCAGAGTACATAAGTAAATAGTTAGAGATTTGGCAAGTAAGCACTGAACCATGATGGCAACTTTGAGTATTTACATGCTGACTATAGTGACTCCAGAGTATCCCTACTAAAATCATGTACTGGGTCCTTGTAAATAGCAAAAGCAAGCAGATCATTAACAGTTTAAATGCTTGCCAATAACACTGTTTTGGCAGCCAGGAGTAGGAACATATTAAACTGATCTGGAACATCTCATGCTGCATTTAAATTCATAATGCTAAGGGCATACTGGGAGCATACCTAGAGCCAGAAGGCTACATGTGCATATAAGTATATATAAATGCTATAATAAGAAATATATGCAGCCATATTATAAAGCTTGTCCTTATTTGCTACATATAGACAATAGAAATTGAGTACAATGGCAAAATCCTGCAGTTACGCAGAAAGGGCAGCTGGCGGCCACCTTTCATGATCTTGCCGTTTGCATTTGGTCCCAAAGCCACGCCCTGTCCATAGCTGCAGTAGTAGTGGCAGAGTTACCATCTGGCAATAACTCTCCAAAACAGCTGAAATTCAAAAGGGGACAAGTTCTCCGAACGTATTTTGAAATAAAAATAATAATAGCTAAAAGGTTCTCTAGTAAAGAATAAAATGGTCAGACACATAGATAGATGAACATAATTTGTTGAAGAAGAGTCAACATGGTTTTTGTAAAGGGAAATCATGTCTCACCAATCTACTAGAATTCTTTGAGGGGGTCAACAAGCATGTGGACAAGGGGGATTCAGTGACTATAGTGTACTTAGATTTTCAGAAAGCCTTTGACAAGGTCCCTCACAAAAAGCTCTTAAGAAAAGTAAGCTGTCATGGGAAGGTCCTCTCATGGATTGGTAACTGGTTAAAAGATAGGAAACAAAGGGTAGGAATAAATGATCAGTTTTCAGAATGGAGAGGGGTAAATAGTGGTGTCCCGCAGGGGTCTGTACTGGGGGCCCAGTCCTATTCAACATATTCATAAATGATCTGGAAAAAGGGGTAAATAGTGAATGGCAAAATTTGCAGATGATACAAAACTACTCAAGATAGTCAAGTCCCAAGCAGACTGTGAAGAGCTACAAAAGGATCTCAAAAAACTGGGTGACTGGGCAACAAAATGACAGATGAAATTCAATGCTGATAAATGCAAAGTAATGCACATTGGAAAACATAATCCCAACTATACATACAAAATGATGGGGTGTAAATTAGCTGTTACCACTCAAGAAAGATCTTGGAGTCATTTTGGATAGTTCTCTGAAAACATCCACTCAACGTGCAGCGGCAGTCATAAAAGTGAACAGAATGTTGGGAATCATTAAGAAAGGGATAGATAATAAGACAGAAAATATCATATTGCCTCTATATAAATCCATGGTACACCCACATCTTGAATACTGCGTGCAGATGTGGTCATCCCATCTCAAAAAAAGATATATTGAATTGGAAAAGATTCAGAAAAGGGCAACAAAAATTATTAGGGGTATGGAATGTCTTCCATATGAGGAGTGATTAACAAGACTGGGACTTTTCAGCTCGAAAAAGAGATGACTAAGGGAGGATATGATAGAGGTCTATAAAACCATAACTGGTGTGGAGAAAGTATAAATAAGGAAGTGTTATTTACTCCTCATAACACAAGAACTTGGGTCATCAAATAAAATTTAAATCTGCTGCTTATTAAACAAACAAAAGGAAGTATTTTTTCCACACAACACACAGTCAACCTGAGGAACTCCTTGCCAGAGGATATTGTGAAGGCCAAGACTATAACAGGGTTCAAAAAACAACTTGATAAATTCATGGAGGATAGGTCCAGCAATGGCTATTAGCCAGGATGGGTAGGGATGATGCCCCTGGCCTCTGTTTGCCAGAAGCTGGGAATGGGCAACAGGGGATGGATCACTTGATTACCTGTTCTGTTCATTCCCTCAGTGGCCAATGCCAGGTGCCCCAGTCGGAATACAGGATACTGGGCTAGATGGACCTTAAGAATGGCCATACTGGGTCAGACTAATGTTCTGTGCTGTGGCATACGAGAAGGGTCTCGTGGTCACTTAGTCTGTGCCTCCACACACCCCCACCCCCAAACAACCTACAAAATAAGGAAAAATTTGTACTTCCCTAACTCACAGGACATATTGTATTAATATAGGTGGAATATATGGGTCAAAGGTGTTAATATAACCCAGTCACTGTTTAACATTAAACAGTGTTAAGCAAGGTTCTGGGTCTGGTATACAGTTTGCTTAGTACCATGGCATATACACCATTAGAATAATAAATTATTACAACTGTAGTTTAAATTCATCAGGATTTGTGAGGCAAGCAGATACCAAGGGTGGGACCATGTGTAAAAAAATACCTAAGAATGGCAGGCAGTGAACTGAGCCGTCATAAGTCTTTGATTTCTTATGAAAACTATAGCATCCTAACACAACAACATGAAATCAAAACTACCAGACAACTCTGGAGGGGCTCCCAGGAGCTTACCCCGATCGTCCACAACATTAGCGGTAACATCATGACATGAGATGGAAGTCATGACAGATGCCCAGAAGTACAGTTCCAAGATCACCTTCCTGCTGCAACATACCATAAATGTTGGAGCCACATTTTCGCACAATAGGATGCAAATAATTCCCACTGACTTTGGTAAGGGTTACTCATTCTGCGGGTGGGAAATCGAACCCCGGAAGATTGACATGGGGAAGCGTGGAAAAGCAGGAGACAGAGACTGCTCTCACTGACTCCTGCCTGAAAAGCATACAAATTTGGGAAAACAGTTGTGTGAGCTCCCAGATAGATCTGAGGGCCAAAAAAACAAAACTAAACAATCACTCGTTATATACCATCTGCCAAGGCTCAGGCCAACCTAGCGCCTAAATAATACTTTGCACCTTATGAACAATAGAAATTGTTGAAATTGAAACTAAAACTTCAACATATTTGTGAGGCAGGTAAGTGGAGGCAAGGGATCAGAAAGTCAGAAGTATGTCTGGCAAGGACTTACTTGCTATGCAAGACAAACTGCAATCCTTCCTGATGGTGCAAGAAGGATGACTGGAGCATCCAATATGAGAATTTTAGATAGACAAAATGATGGAGCTGAACAACAGCATTAATGGTGTTAACTATCACCTCTTTTGGTAGGAAATACTTTACAAAATGAAGCCCATCATAAAAAAAAAAACAGTTACAAGTTTTACAAAATTCAGGCTCGTGTACCTATTTTGTGGGTATCCCACTAGGAGAGAGACCCGATTCCTGTAACACTGATGAAGTTGCTACCAAAACTGCTCATCCTGAATAATGTAGATGATCAATTGTGTTTAGACAGAAGCTACTGAATACTTGTAAAAGAACAGGATGAAAAGAATAATTCTAGATGCTACTATCATAATCTTTATGAAGAAAGTCCTGACTACTTTGGAAAACAAGAATTTATAAGAGGGAGAGGAATGGGTTCACGTTTTCCCTGACCTCAGTCTAGCAATGCAAATCAAGAGTGAGGTACTAAGGGAAAAAGCAGAATCTTATTCCCAGACAAAATCTGGGCTATTCGAAAAACAAAAATCATTTCCCGGATAATAAGCCTGCAAACTGGAAAGAATCCACGAGGAACATGAGGAAGAGAAACACAAATCACTGATGAATATGGTCTGCCAGTCAGACTGGTGTGCTTTTTCCCCACTCTTCAAGGAAAAAAAAATGTATATTGTTCTGTATGTGAGGAACATCCATTAGCCTTTTAAATAGACGTATACTGTAATTTTGCAAGGCAGGCTAATACTTTACTTACCTTTCTTGTAGCTCCTGAATACTCTGGATCTTTTGGGAATTTCAGTATATTTGATTTCTAAGATGGAAAAACAGATGCTTCAATTGCTACCTTCCCCTCCCCATAAACAGTAGACAAAATGTAGCTAATCTGTGGCAATATAGTGCTCGTTTCTTTATTCCCTTTGGTTGATTTTTTTAAAGAAAATTGGGTTAAACATGTCTTCTAGCCTAATAGATGGAACAAAAATTTTGGATAAGTAAAGCTTTATAGAAAAAATGCTAGAAGCTGCTGCTATGAGATCAATGTAAGATGCAACAAAAGTCTGCAGATAATGCCTTAGTTTTATACATAGGATAAGAAAGTGAATCTAGCAACCTCTGGAGGGGAAGCCCCAGTTCTAGAAGATTAAAAACACTGCCGATTACAAAACTTCCTTTGTGGCTTTAAATGGCCTATAATGTAGTGACACCTAATTGCTTGAGAGGACAGACTATATCCACCTGTATGGAGCTTTATTACTGATATTTCTGATCATCTAAACTATATGAGCTCAGGTTTAAGCATGAATAATTTTTATATGTTACCAGATCCTCAAAAGAGGAACACAGCTTAATATGTATAGTCTAGAATATTTTATTTGCAAGACAAGGGCAGACACAAATTGTTCATTTCCCACTTCACATTACATCTTTATTGGTGTATCTGCCGCAAAGTTTGCAATCCGTTGTTTGTATCAATAAAACTGCCATAATGCAAGATGCACATTCTCTCTGCAGATATAGATTAAAATAGTTAGAATTTCACCTCACCTTTGAAGCCTCCAGTTCTTTTATCTTTTCTTCAGCTTCTGTTAGTTTTTCCTTTAAAACTGCAATCTCTTTCTCCATAGGCATCACGACTGAACGAAGCTTCTCCGCATCCTCTTGGGCCTGAAATCAGTTGGTAATGTGTTAACGCAACATATTACTTTGCAATAAAAACAAAGTCTTCTTCCACACGAGAAATGAACAAAATTGATATGCCAAAAATCAAACCACACTTTTGCTTATAATACTAGTTATATTACTTATATATTTAGCTAGTCCCAAGTGTTCTCTAGGATAAAATAAAATTTTTCCCATTCGCTGAAAGCAATGGAATTGTACATCCATGACTGAATTTGGCCATGTGTCTGCTTTTACAGGAGAAAGCTAGTACATCTTTCCCCTTCCTAACTAGAACAATCATGAGTTTTAAAACATGTACATAGAGTTATTCTGTATTTAAAAAGCATAGCCTTTTCACCAAGATGATGCTAGGTAGCATACAGAGAGAAAGGGACAAAGATCATGCAATTGCAACACAAAGTTAGTTAAGTATCAGAGGGGTAGCCGTGTTAGTCTGGATCTGTAAAAGCACCAAAGAATCCTGTGGCACCTTATAGACTAACAGACGTTTTGCAGCATGAGCTTTCGTGGGTGAATACCCACTTCTTCAGATGCAAGTTAGTTACTGACTCTTGAAGTTCAAAAGGTGCAGGTAACATACAGTAATACTGTATCACTGTTTCATGGGCTTTGGAAGGCTACTTTTAGATTTAAAGAATTATTGATAAAGCATCAAGCAATTTTCAGTGTTACAGTACTATGCATTTCAAAATCGTATAAACAAAGCTGTCAAAAACATGGCTTTTTTTCAGTTAGTGCTGAAAACATTAAAAAATTGGATGAGAGAATGAGAAGACTCCTATGAGAAAGCAGGAAGGAGGAGGAAAAAGAGAGCCAGGTAAAAAAATAGTAAGAATTAAAATAGGACAATGCAGTAAGTAAGTATGTAGGTTGGAAGCTGGCCTTGATATCCCAATATCTGACATTTTTTTCAAGTGTTGTTCTGGAACCTTTCCAAGTTACAAAGTGACTGCTCCAGCAGAATCAGCAGCAATTATTCAATGGAATTCTTCAGACTCAAAAATTCATAAGTAACAATATAGAGCTATTGTTTAAGCTGGAAAAAAAATCTAGATGCACCATTTATTTTTGGTTTCTGTTTATGGACTGGAGGACTGGAACCTCATTTTTCCCTCTAGCTTCTGTTGGAGGAGGTTGGCATAAGGATAAATGAGAACTGCAATTCAAAAGAAAAGCTTCAAAGAGAACGTTTCATGTAGAAGTAGATGTTACCAGCCAAGGCAGCACTAGCACTGACCAAATTCCTGTTTTCTGGTCAATTTGCTGACCAACACTGGTTTTGAACACAACTTCCAATTATGAAGCTAGCTAATGAAATATCCTAATTGTTTTAAAATATGTTTTGGCATGCTCTCTTTTGAAAGAAGATTCCAATTTCTTCATGCTTCGCTCATTTCTAATGCACCTTGCCACTGCCATTTCTGCCTGTCTAAACAAACAAATCTGTAAGAATGAGAAACCACCTCCACAAAGCATAGTAAGTTCACTGCCTACAAGGAGGAACTGGCAACGTGTAGTAGATATGCCTCACTGGCACACAACAGTCAGCCTAGCAATTAAGTTCTTCATACACCAGAAGCTGGAGTTGAAACTCCAAAGCTGCTTTGCTGAACATTTCTCTCAATTGTACTGTTCAGTGGATCTGAAACCCCCATAGCTGCTCACTACAGCCTATATTAAGAGACAATCTAAATTTTTTCAGGACTTTAATAACTTCTCTAATAATCTCTTTTCCAACTACTACTGGCATCTCCAACAGCTTTTCATTGCAAGTTTTAATTTCTCATGGCTGAGCCCTGAACACAAAGTAAAGGACGATTTTAATCTCTACTGCTGTACCTGGTGAGTTCAGTGAAAGTGCAAGGGAGGTCAGCAAAGGCAAAATTGGACTGTTCAGCAGCAATCAAGTGGAAAGATGGAAAGTGATATGTAAATTTCAATGGGACTGATTTTGCTACAGTTTTTCCCTTCTTTGTGGTTAGAAATAAGCATTTAGGCTCAGAATTAAAGTGTGCGTAAGTGTGACTGTTGTATAAAGGTCAGTTCAACACTAATACTGAACTGGGCATTCCAGGATTGTCTAACTTGCTTGGTCATAGGTCTCCTTTTCAATCTCACATCTGCAACTACTATAAACTGAGGCAAAGCCTAATCCTGGGTGTCCTAGAGAAGGTTAAAGGTCTTACTCAATTCTTACTAAAGATACAGTACCTAGCCTGTGGAAGAAGTTTGCTTTCAGGGAGTGCATTCTGTTCTTCAGTATTTATTAGACACCATGAGAAAGAACGCTCTGCAAGGCTCATGCAGGTATAACTTCACAGAGTTTAAGGCCAGAAGGGACCATTAGATCTAGTCTGACCTTCCGTACAAAACAGGTCATTAAATTTCACCCAGCTATCTCTGTATTGAGCCAAATAACTTGTGCTTGGCTAGAGCATATCTTCCAGAAAGGCATTCAGTCTTGATTTGAGGACACTGAGACATGGAAAATCTACCATTTCCCTTGGCTGTTTGTTAAAAATTTGGGACTAATTTCTAACGTGACTTTCACTCCAGCTTCCAACCACTGGTTTTTATTATATTTTTCTCTGCTAGACCGATGAACCCATTAGTACCTGGTATTTTCTCCCCAAAAGAGTATTTTTACAAAAGAGTAATCAAGCCACCACTCGATCTTCATTTTGATAAGCTAAACAGACTGAGCTCTTTAAGTCTCCCACTACCAGACATTTTTCCCAGCCCTTGAAACATTTTTGTGGGTTTTTTTCTGCACCATCTCAACTTTTTGAACATCTTTTTAAAAATGTTGATACCAGAACAGGATGCAGTATTCCAATATTGGTCTCATCAATGCCATATACATAGGTATATGCCACAGCATTGCACTGGGATCCCATGTTCAGTTGCTATGACACTCCATTTCTTTCCAGAGTCACTGCTTTCTAGGATACAGCCCACCATTCTCTGGAGGTAAGGACTACATTCCTTGTTCCTAATGAATAACTTTGCATGTGGCTGTATAAACACATTTTATTTGAATGGGTCCAGTTTACCAAGTGATCCATGTTGTTCTGTATGACTGTTCTATCCTCCTCATTATCATTCCACCAATCTTTATCTTTATTTATTTTATCAGCAGTGATTTTACACTGACTTCCAGATCATTGATGAAACGTTGGGCCTAGTACTGATTTTACACTTAATGTAAAATAATGGCAAAGCTGATATGGGGATTCAATTAATAAAAAAAGAAAATTTAAGGATGGAATATAATTAATACCAGTGAACTTGGTTGGAATGGTCCTTCGTTTGGCCACACTGAATATAAACCAGGTCATGGTCACTGGTCCCTAGGCAACCATGAATTTACAGTCCAGTGATGGATTCATCTTTATCTGTCATAACGAGGTCCAAACTAGAGTTACCTCAGGTTGGTGCAATATGTTTGTGTTAGAAAATGTATACTTTTTAGAAACTCTAATTATGTTTTACTATTAGCTGGATGAGACCTCAAGCATAGCTCCAAAACTGAAGTCCCCCATACCATCACACATTTTTCTTTCCATATATTAGAGACAAATTCTGAAGGAGTAACTAACTCATCTTGTCCTCCAGTTTGATTTGGTGTTCTGTAGCAGATCCCCACCAATATCCCCTACTGCAGGGGTCGGCAACCTTTCAGAAGCGGTGTGCTGAGTCTTCATTTATTCATTCTAATTTAAGGTTTTGCGTGCCAGTCATACATTTTAACATTTTTAGAAGTTTCTATAAGTCTATAATATGTAACTAAACTATTGTTGTTGTTTGTAAAGTAAATAAGGTTTTAAAAATGTTTAAGAAGCTTCATTTAAAAATAAATCAAAATGCAGAGCCCCCCCCCAGACCGGTGGCCAGGACCCAGGCAGCATGAGTGCCACTGAAAATCAGCTCGCATGCCATCTTCGGCACAGGTGCCATAGGTTGCCTACTCCTGCCCTACTGGGTTTTATTAGCACATTGATCCTATTGTTCTGAGTTATTAATTACTCTAAAACAAGTAATGGTGTCTTTAATGTAGAGTACCAAGCCATCACAATCTCTTTTTACCCACTCTATCCTTCCTACCCACATTACAACAAGTGACCCCAATCGAGCACTGCTACCGAAAATCTCCGATCTGCGGCGCAGGGACACACCGACACCTGAAGTGGAGCACCCAAAGTGACACACATCTCGAAGAACCCTCGTTACTACATAAGGTGAGTAACTTCCTCTTTTAACATTCTAATCGTGCAAGTTATCCCAGCAGGTTTTAGTAATGTCAATTACATCAAATTTCTTAATGATAATTTTTGAATTCCCGTGCTTGTTACTCAGACTCTTTAGTGCTGACATATAAGCAACTGAAAAATTTCTTCTCTTCACAACATAGGTTCAATTTATTCGCAAAATGCTGAGTTTGAATCACACCAACTGTTCTTCAGATGGTGAATAAGCGATGTGAGATGATAATCTTAGGGAAAAATATCTTGTGGTGAAATCTCCCACTCGCTTAAATGGTCCCAAAATTTCACCCCAGGCTTTTTATGACATCTATTTAAGAGAAGAAAAAGAATGAACCCTTTCAAATTTCTGACACAGTCTGAATTATTTCTAATACTTTTCCCCCTCCCAAAAAAGGTTTTCCATCAGATATCAGCTACTTTTTTTAAAAAAGGGAAAAGTTTGAAAGACCTCACACAAACAGAAGGGAATAGGAAAAATGTATCTGTGCTTGCCTGAAAATTTCCTTGGGAGTAATAAGGCCATTACAATTGGCACTGAAACATATTTGCAGCTTGGGGCAGAATAAGACCTGTCAGGTACTGGCAGCAGGGGAATGCCCCGCTTTCTGAAATTCCCTCCACCTGAGAACTTCCACAGCCAAGATCACTCATATTTATGTTCCTAAATTACAGATTTTGTTAACTATACTTCGGAGGGGTGGGGAAGAAAACAGCTTCCTTTACTGCAAAGCATGGTAACTACTACTCCTTGGATGTCAATTTCCATCTCTATTCTGGATGATTGTTTATCTCCAAAGTGAGCTGGATCTGTGGATCTTATTACTTATAGTAAGGAACATTTTCAGGGAAGCACAGATTTTTCCCATTCTTCTCTAGGCTAAAGTCCTCAGAACCATTACAAGAGGATTTTCATAGCAGTGTGCCCTGAACATGAGAAGCAGGATTATCCTTTAAATATGGACATCCAAAAGGAAGTAGACAATCTTCCTCCATCCCTCCCTGGGCACAAAGGCATGGAGAAGACCCTCTGCCAAAAGAAAGGAAGTGGCATTGGCTAAATTTAGATGACCAATAGACAGAATTTGGTTAACTAATGGCCATCTAAGACATCTCAGTATGGGAGACATGACTACTCTGCCATGAGATTTTCAGAGCTCCTAAGGACTGGTCTTGAATATTTAACCAGAGTATTTCTTGAATTTACATAGGGAATGAATGCCTACCTGTCTTAATTCGAAGTATAATACTGGGTCTTGTTAGAGAGGGCACCACTAAAAATTATACAAACTTGCCGCCCCTGCCTAGAAACTCTACCCTTTTTTATTGCATGGGAGCCACTTGGACCAGATAGGTCTGCATTTTCCCTGAAGTTCTCAGCCTGGGATATGAGAAAGGACCACCAGGAGTGGGGGACCATTAGAGGTGGCAGCAAAAACCCTTTACCGCACTTTTGGAGGAGGCAGCAGTGGCTGAGCTCTGCAGTCAGAGATGTGGTTGCTGGTGTGAGCGATAAGGGCTCAGTAGTGATCTTCCATCTAGCACACTGCCCTATGGCTTCACTCCTGTCATGGAGATGGGGGAGATCCTGAGCCATTTCTTTTCCATTATGCCTGACTCCTATCCTGCTCAGGAAGGGGGCCAAGAAAACCCCACCCAAACCGGGCTGTGAAGGAAACTGCACTCTGCCCACAGAGCCAGCCAAGCGCCCCAGTGAGACACTCGAGAGTGAGCCAGGAGGGAGAAGTGCAGAACACAGACCTCTGCTCTTGCCTTTGGCTGTTCTCGGACTAACTCTCTCCCTGAATCCTGCAGAGGCACCAATTGCTGCAAGCACCTCAAAAATCAAATGCAACCCTGCAACCCAATCACACTAACAAGCCAAGTTATTCATCTAAAATTTAAAATAAAGTTTGGAACGTCCCTCAGAAAACTCTACAGCTGGGAGTTATGGTGGAGCCACCTGCTGCAGGGGAGGCAGAAAAAACTGGAAGGAAAGAACTTCAGGCAGCAAGGCTGGCAGTGAATGACAGATGTGATTTTACTCACAAGCTGCAAGTAGGCCAAAGCACGTATTGTAATGGATCTGTGGACCTCAGCATGAAGAAGAAACTGCCTCTCTAGAAGAAACCTTAAAATTAATTACACACGAAGCCAAGTCCACAACACATAGAAAACTTAAAAAATATTCACTAAGCTTTCAGTTGTTTGCACATTCTGTTTTTACCATCTAGGGAAAAAATAATGACCACACTGCCACCAAGGATAGTTAGTAAACACATGCTTACAGTACGTTTCATGGATTCACTTGTTTTCATTATTTTTATAGTCAAATTAAGCAGCAAGATTCAACTGTGATACAACAAACAAGAGAGCCAAACAATTTAAATTCTGGCTGACAAATATGCCATTGTCCTTTCACCACTTCACTGTCCATTTCCCCACCCACTACAGTGTAAGCTGGACGATGTTATACTTATTTTGAACTTCCTGTTTTTGTTTCCGTCTTTAATATTATGGCTATTCTGTATCTTATGCTGGGGCTGGGCCTATTTACAATCCTGGCAGGATTATTATATTTTGTTGGTTGCAAGATGAAAAGAACCTGTTTCGGAAGGATGAGGGGGCCACTTTTCAGGGAAATCTGAAGAATAATGCTGAGAAGTCTAGGCTTTTCATTTTTAAAGACGTCTGTCCTGAGAATGGAACTTATGAACTCAGTGGACGAACAAACCCTACTCCAGCTCCTCTGCAAGATGGAAGATAAAGTGTTATTTTGAAAATGGAGCCAGACACGTAAAGTATCAAATATCTGAGCCAAAGCAACAAAGGAGATTAAGGGTGCCTCCTTTGGGGGTTATAGGCCTTATGCTGGAGTTGAATGAACGTTCAGTTCTTTCATTCACATGTGATTCACCATTCTCTCTTTGCAGGCCAGCCATTTCCTTCTTTTTCCTAAAAAGAGTCCATTTCACCTTATTTTTGTTTTAAGCATTAATTAAACCTCCAGTAAAAAATCTGAAACTTCTATGATGAGGAACAAAAAGTTCTCTCTTGTCCAGGAAAAGCTCATGCCTTAAAAGTGCAGCTAAAACACCCTGCTTAAACTATGTCATTGGGCTCATTTACCAGCTTTTCCTTTTTAAAAAAAAAATACAAGTTTTCCCTCCTTTGATTTGAGTTTGGAGATCTTTTTTAAAGGTTCCCCAAGATACTCAGAGTTTCCATTTTAGGATAATTGTTCATGTTTATTTTCTTTTTTTACAAAGCTGAGTTTACAAATGCTGCAATATTTACTTACTATCCTAGGAGCTCTGGATAGGAACTGGCTGGTACTGAGGCCAATTCCTAGTTTAGGTTAGTTGCTGTGCAACAACCTGAGTAAACTGCAAGCTCAAACTCTGTTAATACAAAGCATAAATGTAGCAGAGCGAAAGGTTTTTGGCACTATGAACAATTGGTTGGATCGCCCTCTTTGTATTTTTAAGGGAATTTTGTTGAGAACATTGGCGTTTATGGCAATTTGTTAATTTACTTGTGCAACAAGCTGTGGAACTACATCTTTTCAACTGTAAGCTCTGCAGGGCAGGGACTGTCTCCTTATTTGGTTTGTTCAGCACTCAGCACACAGGCAGTCCAATCCTGCCTGGGGACTTTGGGTACTACCATAATAAATGTATAATACTAAAGAAGCTATTAAGTAGCAGTTAACTACAGCTTCAGCTCAGCAGCAATCAAACCAAAAAACCCAAGCAGACCAGCTAGTTTCTATTTTTTCCCCCCATTTTTGAATGACATGCAGATAAACAGGTCAGCTCTGTCAGCCCACATTTATTCAATTCCTTATTGAATTTTACTTTTATGGAAATCCTAGACTCATTTGTGATTCAGATGGCTTCCTTCTAAAGGATTGTTTCAACTAAAATTTTCATTAATTTGCTAAAAGCTCACGGTTCTTATCTAACCAATCCTGATGCCTGACATCTTAAATTACAAAGTTTTTGTTTTTTGTTTTTTGTTTTTTTTTTAAACAGAGAGAATTTAGACAAAACAGGATGTTTTACACTCAGGACCTGTTATTCAAAACAAAAACAGAAGTGTTCACATTTAAGGCAGCCATAGTGATTACAGGAAGAAAAGAAAAAAGAAAAAAAAAGCGTTCAACCAAAACCAGTGAGATTCTAATGACTAGCATGGGCAATTTTTAGGCTTCAGAAAATTTCAGAGCTCAAAATCCACTCTATCATTTACAGTGCCAATCTCTCGCCATAATATAGCAACAAGAGGGCAAAGATGCCATTTTTCCTCATCTCTGCTTGCTTTAAACATAAAACTGCTATCAAAGGAGGAAAAATATTACAATCTGACTCTCACAGGCATTCAGACTAAGGATAAAGTGGCAGGTTTCCTGTTATGCAAATCTTATCTTGTATTTGATTTAGAAAAAAGAGTCACTATGATGATAGGCAGTGCT
This sequence comes from Mauremys mutica, assembly GCF_020497125.1. NCBI lineage: Eukaryota > Metazoa > Chordata > Testudines > Geoemydidae > Mauremys > Mauremys mutica. Next base: position 9,458,036 of record NC_059090.1, on the reverse strand, counting down.
ATTTAAAGCAAGATTAATCTAGTCTTTAAAAGATGCCTTGAAGTCTGGCACCTTTGGTCATCTCCAGCAGAGGTTTATATAATATATTTTAAGATTCCAAATCATTGATATATGACAAAGACTAAATCTATTATCTGAAACAATATTTTTTTTAAAAATGAAAACAGTTCCTAGTTTACTTATCTGACAGTTTTTTGTGAAGATTTCCACAGAATCTAATGCAAGGGCTCCCCCAAATCTTAAAATTCCCCCAAAAGATTTCCAATAGTCCTAGTTACAAGTTCAGGGTTGAGAATAAAATAGTAATACTTTGCATGTACAACTGCAGAATCAGGTTTTATTGACTTCAATGGGAACAAATAAATAAGGGTTTGCAGGAATAGACCTTACTGCTCTAATTACTCTGAAAGAGTAGAAACGTTCTCATTAACAGATGTATATCACCTCACTTTACATTTAGAGCTTTATTTCGGCATACCTTTTTCATTTCATTTTCTAGATTTTCCTCTTCTTGACCTTCAGATAGCCGCCTTCTCAACTCTGCTATTTCCCTTTCAACATTTTCCCGGTATTGGCCCCACTGAGCTCGCTCTTGCTCCAGCCTGTGATGAAACTGGAGCTCATAGTCACGAACAGTTTCTATAAAGCAATGTCAGAGAAACTTTCATTATCAGGTAAGTTATAAAGTGTAAGACTACAAATTATGCAGTTCCAAAGAAAGTCTCAATCTTACATACAGAATGTTTGTGCAAAGCTTGCTGTTTGCATTGTACAATCCTTTCAATTCTATGTGACACTCAAGGCTGTATCTTTTTCATGTTTTGTCTTCTTCCTGTTCCCCAGAGCCCTGTATAATAGATACAGCTCTTCTGGCTGAGGACTGTCTGAAACTCCACTTATAGGAATAGTAAAATATTCTTATTGGCCAAGAGCATCTCTATGAAGTGATTCAAATGATTCCCTTTCCCTCCAGAGGCTGAGTACACTGTCTTTGCAGTACTGCAACCTCACGAAGAGCAGGGAGATCTAGAAATAAGCTACATCTCGTACATGTATCTTGAGATATGTCACATGTTATAGACTTGACCTTGTCCTCAGAGTGTGTTAGATTCCATTCCCAGAAACAGTTACAGGGACACAAAAACATGATTCAACAGAACTTCTGAACCTTTGCAGATCATGCAGCATTCTGCTAGTGAAAAATCAGTAAAACTACAGAATTTTTACCACTACTTAAACAGGTCTACAGGCAACTTTCTATCATCCTAAAATTTAATATAGAATTCAGGATTTTGTTTTTGTTTTTAAATAAAACAAGTAAACGGTCCACATTTTTAAAGGATCTCTATTCTGAGAAAAAAAAAAGTCAGACAATGATCTTCTAAACGAAATTATGTAAAGAAAATTTTTACAAGATATATCTATTTAAAAATAACTATTTAAGGGCCTATAAACTCGGCACAGGCAATCCAAGACAGCAACGGTAGTATTTAGTGTGCACTATGATATGCTATAGGCTTCTGTAGATTGCAGTGGAGACCTGTCATACCTTTTAGCTGATCACATTGAACAAAGAACTAACCACAACTGCAATGAACTGCACCTTGCCAAGAAAGCTACCAATAACTCAACAGATCCAAGGGAACTAAAATTTAGTCTAGATTAACATCATTAATTTAAATAACCTCCTATATTCATGCCAAGAGTCACGTTGCTCAAATATGCTATTTCTATTTTGATTTACAAAATCTACCCACAGCAATCTAAACACTATGCAAATAACCAAAATCCCCTTAAAAAAAAGGAACAACAAAAAACGAACTTCCACATCCCCAAAACACAGAAAGGACGAAACCTTCTCAGGTAACTCTGCTTATCTATTTAGACTGTAAATTATTCAAGGCAGGTAATACTTGTATGTATGGCACTTAACACAATGGAGCCTTGATCTTGGTTGGGGACTCCAGGGTCTTCTATAGTAGTCTAGTTCAGTGGTTCTCAACCTTTCCAGACTATTGTACCCCTTTCAAGAGTCTGATCTGTCTTGAGTACCTCAAGTTTCACCTCACTTGAAAACTTACAAAATCAGAACTAAAAATACAGTTTGACACTTGAGCCTGTGTTTCATTTGTGAGCCTTGTCTAAACCCTGAGCTGGGGTTGAAACACGTAACTTAGCTTTGCAGAGCCCCTTGTGGCGTGGGGCTCCAGGCAACTACCCTGCTTGCTACCCCCTAACACCGGTCCTGCATTTGCAACCTGCCTAAACCTGTTGCAACCCCCAGGTTTAGAAATACTGATCTAGATGAGTTGAGTACCCCTGGAACACCTCTGCGTACCTTCAGGAGTACCTGTACTCCTGGTTGAGAACAACTGGTCTAGTTCTGATATTTGTGTATTAACAAGCCAAATTATGTTTACTTGCCAACTGTGACAGAGTATCAGATCCTCTCTACTCCCTACAGCAGGCATCAGAGCCCCGACATTCTCTGCTCAAGGAAAATCCACTCAGACTATGCTACCAACAAGACATTCCTCCACAGGCCTGCAGGAAATACTGATCAATCAAGAGCCAGCAGTCCAGTTAAGAAGGCTTGCCCACTTGTCGTCAGTGGCAGAACTGGGGAAGATTGGAAGGCCTTCTCAATATTAACCCAGTAGGTCAGAGCCTTGCCTTCAAGTGCTACAACAAAGTGCCTGCATGTGAGGTTTTCTTTCTTTAATTAAGAGGCACAGACAGCCGAATCCTGAGTTGTCATTTCACTGTTGAAAGACTGATGTCAAGCTTACTGCATGGGTTTCCTGGTCTCGGCAGGCAGCCAAAACGTTCAGACTAAAGCAGTGAATGCCTAATGCACCAGACTGATCCCACAAGGAGGCGCTGCAGAGCAGCCCCACCTGCCACACCAAAATACATGAAAAGCTGTATCCTCTAGAGTAAATATGTAACGAGGCAGGTTTCTGCAATACATACACCCAGCAGGTGAGACTCAGACTACTGTGATCACTTTGTGTACTCCTAGCAAAAATAATAATCACAATAGCGGTTATGTCCTAAATTACTGTCTGCATGTTCCTCCTTACAGGTAGTTTGTATCAAGAGTAATTCAGTGTGCGGCATGCTAGAATGTGATCTATATGAAATATTCTGTATTGTTGCAGGAGAAAAAAGAAAGTATGATGACATATTTAGCCACAAGATATGTCAAGAGCCAATGTGTTGGCAATGAAGGGACATTTAAATGTTTGGCGAAGACAATTTTGCATGCCAAAGCAGAGAAACAAGTCATCCTGAAGCTGCTGTCAAACTAACCAGGTCACATATACCATTACTTGTCTTTGTGAAGGAGGAATGGCTATATTCTCAGTACCTGAAGAATGGTTCATACAAGCTAAGAATTTCCCAGTACATATTGCAAGACTTGGAATTGGTCAGCTGAAGACTGAAATCACCATTCTGCTTAATGTAACTTTGTCAAACAGATAGTTAAGGGTTAATGTCTCTTTTACCTGTAAAGGGTTAAGAAGCTCAGTAAACCTGGCTGACACCTGACTAGAGGACCAATAAGGGGACAAGATACTTTCAAATCTTGGTGGAGGGAAGTCTTTGTTTGTGCTCTTTGTTTTGGGGGTTGTTCGTTCTCAGGACTGAGAGGGACCAGACATCAATCCAGGCTCTCCAAATCTTTCTGAATCAGTCTTTCATGTTTAAAACTTGTAAGTAACTAGCCAGACAAGGCATGTTAGTCTTATTTTTGTTTTCTCAACCTGTAAATGTTTCTTTTTGCTGGAAGGATTTTTACCTCTGTTTGCTGTAACTTTGAACCTGAGGCTAGAGGGGGTTTCCTCTGGGCTATATGAATCTAAGTACCCTGTAAAGCATTTTCCATCCTGATTTTACAGAGATAATTTTTACCTTTTCTTCCTTTAATTAAAAGCTTTCTTTTTTAAGAACCTGATTGATTTCTCCTTGTTTTAAGATCCAAGGGGATTGGGTCTGAACTCACCAGGGATTGGTGAGGGGGGATGGTTAATTTCTCCTTGTTTTAAGATCCAAGGGGTTTGGATCTGTGTTCCCCAGGGAAGGTTTTGGGGGGACAGAAAGTGTGCCAGACACTGATTTCTGGCTGGTGGCAGTGTTACCAGATCTAAGCTAGTAATTAAGCTTAGAAGTGTTCATGCAGGTCCCCACATTTGTACTCTAAAGTTCAAAGTGGGGAAAGAAACCTTGACAAACTTCCACAGCACAAACTGCACATTCTGTAGAGCAGTGGTTCTCAGCCTTTCCAGACTACTGTTCTCCCTCTCAGGAGTCTGATTTGTCTTGCATGCCCCAAGTTTCATCTCACTTAAAAACTACCTGATTACAAAAATCAGACATAAAAATACAAAAATATCACAGCACACTACTACTGAAAAATGCTTACTTTCTCATTTTTACCATAGAACTATAAAATAAATCAATTGGAATATACGGTACTTATATTTCAGTGCGATACCTGAGCCTTTGTTTCGCTTGTGAGCCTTGTCTGAAGCCCAAGCCCTACTGCTCGGGGCTGAAGCATGTCACTTAGCTTTGAAGGGCCTCCTGTGGCATGTGGCCCCAGGCAACTGCCTTGCTTGTGACCCCCCTAAACCCATCCGGCAACCTCCAGGTTGAGAAACACTGATCTAGATGAGTTGAGTAAACCCTGGAAGATGTCTGCCTACCCCTAGGGGTATGTGTACCCCTGGCTGAGAACCACTGCTGTACAGCATCAAGAACAATAACATCACCTATTAAATATGGTACTTTGCCTTGCTGTAACTGAAGTAGTTAGCTAGCATCCTCTGGCCTTACCTTTCATAATTGCTTGGAGTGAAGCGACTTCTTCTTGCCACTGCCTCTTCACCTCATCAATAGCTTCCTGCTTCGTATTCTCAGATACTGTAGCTATGGCTTTGATGTTCTCCATTTCAGCCTGGGCTTCCAACAGTTGTGTCCGCAGATGTCCTAGATCATCTTGTGCTGCTTGCAGTATTGCATTTTGCCTTTTCAGGTCCTCTGAAATCAAGTGTTCATAGAATCACAGAATATCAGGATTGGAAGGGACCTCAGGAGGCATCTAATCCAACCCCCTGCTCAAAGCAGGACCCGACTAAATCATCCCAGCCAGGGCTTTGTCAAGCCTGACCTTAAAAACCTCTAAGGAAGGAGATTCCACCACCTCCCTAGGTAACCCATTCCAGTGCTTCACCACACGCCTAGTGAAAAAGTTTTTCCTAATATCCAACCTAAACCTCCCCCACTGCAACTTGAGACCACTGCTCCTTGTTCTGTCATCTGCTACCACTGAGAACAGTCTAGATCCATCCTCTTTGGAACCCCCTTTAAGGTAGCTGAAAGCAGCTATCAAATCCCCCCTCATTCTTCTCTTCCGCAGACTAAACAATCTCCTCAGCCTCTCCTCATAAGTCATGTGCTCCAGCCCCCTAATCATTTTTGTTGCCCTCCGCTTCCATTTAATTTAGTTAACAAATTCAGTTTGAAGTGCAGCTCTATCTGCTACAACAGAAATTGGTGTTTTAGTAAAGGAAAACAAGAGTGAGTCTGAAATTTAAAACTTTATCCATGATAGTTAAAGAAAATCTTTAAGTAACATTCCAGGTTTCTCTACTCATCAAGTTCCTTTTTTATTTGTTTCTCATTCATGCAGTGTAGAGACTGAAGACACTACTACAAAGCAGACACTGTAAATACCACTTATCAATCAATATGCCAATTTAGCTAATTTAACTACTTCACTGTCATGTAACTCACATACTGGGAATACTTGCTAGGAAGTATACATACTGGGAATGAGCATGATCTGGAAGTCAGAGGATAGGACTGAAGTCAGGAAGATTGCTTGGTTTTGCTTTGTAACCTTGGATATGTCACTTACATAAACTGAAATACAGAAGTTATCTGTAAAACAGGGACACTACCTTATTGCCTCATGGGAGCCTTAGGAGATGCTTACACTCTGTACAGCACTTTGTGATCCCCTTATTACGGGCACTACAGAATTGCAAAATATTATTACCCGAACCCCAATTATGCTACAATCTTGCAATCTGCAGAAAAACTGACCCTTTATCACAACTGTGCTAAGAATCTAAGCTTTCATTAAAAACACATTCCTCGCCCTTACAAATATAACAGAGCATAAAACAAATTACATATTATCTTCCAGAGTCTGCAGACAACCTGAAACAATAGCTCTGCAAGATGTAAGCTATGCCATTCATCTCACTGGAGGATTAAGTTTAAATCCTAAAGATAAGAATTTATATGTCACGCATTAACTATTTCACCTATGATAATTTGAGCAGAAGCATGTAGCTAGTGTACTGATCCCACAATACCAAACTGTTTCCCGTGCTTCTCTAGTGCAAAAAGGCTCACCCTGCCCAACTGTAGAACTGACATTTCCCCTTCCCACTGCTGATGCAGTTGAGGTGTTGTCAGTACAAAAAAAAATCTGGCGTATTGAAAACTGCGGATGTTAAAAAAAAAAAAAAAGTATAAAATGAACTAAACAGACACAGAGGACTACTTGCTGATATTATTTGTTTTCATACTTAATTCATAAAAACCTCCATTTTTATTTAAAGGAAACTGTTGCAGAAGCCTGCTATACCAAACTGCCACAGAATCCAAGGATTTTGCCACAAAATGCATCCTGTGTTCTGCAAAGTACAAGGCACCTTGACTATTACTATTATGACGACTTCCTTTCCCCAATAACGTTTGTGTAGTTATTTCCAGCTTTTATAGCAATATTTAGTTTATCAGCTTTATGTTTATAGTTCTACTGCTTTCAAATCAATCTCTTTTTCCTTTCACACCTCATAATACTCTAGTCTCAACCCCTGCTCTATTTAAACAAAAACTCTTTACATTACTAAATTCCTGACCTTGCATGCTTTATTGAAATGTCTCATGGAACTAGGTAGACCAGACTAAGGTGTTTCACATAAAAATATTTTTAGTGTGCTTTTTTTAAGTGCACATTTTGTATTCTTAAATGTAATGCATACATCATTGTAGTCTGCTGCAGAAATATTTTCCTCAAGAGACACCCCAATGATGATAAGCTAATAAAACAAGTTAAATATCCGTTCACACTTTGGGCTGGTGTTCACTGAACGTGACAATACAGCCTTAAGGAGTCACGTTAACTAATGTGATGTTAAACGCGACTTTGCAGTCAGTGTAGAGAGGGACACCGAGTCACATTCATAGAGTTTAAGGTCAGACGAGACAATGAGATCATTTAGTCTGACCTCCTGTATATCACAGGCCATCACCACCACCAGCCGGCACCTATACACAAAACGCAACAACTGAAATTAGACCAAAGTATTAGAGCCCACAGAAGATGCTTATGGTTCCAGAAGAGTTTTACCCACAACCAGCTGACATGTTAAATAAGATGTGTCCCCACCTACGCTGACTTATGGTTTTTAATATCATGTTAGTTAAAATGACTTCTCAAGGTTATGTTGTAACACACTAATTTTCTACTGAAAACAAGTCCATTAGGGGTAATTGCTGTTACTATGCTTTGATATTTGTTTGCCCACACCACCACCCACACCACCACCACTATGGCCTAATTACCAAAATGGACATTGTAAAGAAGCCAGTCACCTGGCAGGAAGTTGCAATACAGGACTGGGAACTAGTCGATCTGTATTCTGTTTCTGACTCTACTACATACTGCCTGTGTGACCTCAAATAATAGTTTAATCTCTCTGCCTCAATTTCCCTATCCATAAAATGGTGGTGGGAGTAGTTGTCTACTTCAAAGGGATGTTACTAACAGTCATCAGTTAAGCCTTGTAAAAAGCTTTAAGATTTTTATTCTTTAATATTCTTTAATATTTGTATTAAAGGCCAACTCAAGGTCAGGGTTCTTTATCCAAGGCAATGCACAAACACAACAGAAGGGATATTCTACCCACAATTCTTCAAGGCAGGGAAAGTGCCTTGAAAAGGCAAAGTACTTATGTTAGGGTTTTCAATAGCACGCCTTTCACGTTGGTGTCTGTGCACCTCAGTGAAGAAAATGTCAAGAGGAAAAGTGATTTAGTTTGGGGAGGGAGGTTGCTGTTGCTGACCACAGTCCAGCAGTGTCTTGTCTTTACATTTTCATTTCCCTTGTACCAATAGCTAGAAAAACACTCTATGCTCTAGTCTTCAATATGTCAGCTGTACACGCGTATGAGAGCGGAAAAATAAGCAAGCTGTAGTTTTAATGAAATCTTTCTTGGCTTTACTTTCTTTTATATTTTTAGGACAAGAAAGCGGTTAGGATTAAAAGGAGTCAGTAAATCAACCCTGCACTTAAATAGAAGATAGCTGCTTTTCTCCATTCTTCTACAGCAGGTACATGAGCTAGTGGGGTTCGCATTTTCCTCAGTGTTATTAAAAATAAATACTTTTAGCTGTCAAATTTAAGCTATGTAAGTTTGGCTGCTTACATTACAATTAATCAGACTGATCAATCAGTCAAGATATAAAACACAATTACATACCATGTAATAAGCTGACCACAACTGACAGAGCACACGGAAAATGTCTCTCTAAGTGTCCCTGTTAGTTACTGGTCAAAGAGGATGAAAACACTTTTACTTCAGTAGGTTTATATTAACTCAGTGGTTTCCAAACTGTTGTCTGAGAAGCATTTAATGGTGGTCAGTGGAAAGCTGGCAGGTCACATGGTGCTTGGCACCACCTCCTTGCTTCCAGCTACTGCTTCTACTGTAGTCAAGAGCCTAAATGACTATAAAAATAGCTGGAAACAAGAAGGAACCAGCCTGTCCCCACTAGTGTCATTGCTGTAAAAACAGAATAATGGCAACGACCAGAGCCATCAGCAGAAGTTTAAAATTAATCAAACAATTTCCTAAGATTCCTTTTCCATATAAGCAATTACTGTAATTGCCCCAAGGATATTACACAATTGTGAATTGGAGGGGGGTGGTGTCCAGCAGATGCTATCACAGTGTGGTCTATGCTATGAGAGTTTGAGAACTCCCACATTATTTTAAAAAGCAGGATACTGTGGAATTTTATGTGCATTTCAAGATGATTTGCTGACTCATATCAGTATGGGTATATACTTTAAAGTCAAACAAATTAAATTTTTCTTTTTTCACCTTACGTTAACTCTCAATTTCAAGATTTCTACATAGAAGGAGAACTGTTGTGTGATAATTACAGAAAACAACATCTTCATAAATTAGATTACAAAGAAAGGTGGCTGATACATTCTGAAACTCTAATTATGTAACCAGATAACTGTTAGGGTTTTTCTCTTTGCATCTTTATATTGGCCTTTAAAAAAAGTTTGGCAGGAAAACTCACATTTTCTGTTGGCTAATAAGAGACTTTAACAGTGTCTTACCACCTGTCAACCAGGATATCCCACCAACCGACTGCCAACGCAAGAAAACCTTTGCTTTAAACCCTATTTCTTTAAAAAAAGGTTAGCACTACCAAGATTGTTCTCTAACCAGGGATTATTCAAGGTTTAGCATAAAAATAGGCTTTAAAATAATTCAGAGAACCTAGAACTTACCTTCCTTAGCCAAGTATAACTCTTTAAATTTTGCCCTCTTTTGATTAAATTCTTGCTCAAGCTGCTGGTTTGTACGCAGAAATTCTGCATTGACTTTTTCCAATTCTGCTAGCCGTTGCAGAAGAGCAGCTAGAACAAAAACAAAAAAAGTAAGGTATGTCACTAACAGTTAAGGAATCCCACACAATCACATATTGCAACCTTAAGATTTAGGGTTTATGATTTTAAAATATTTTTCACTCATTAGCTCAAGTGTTGTTATCCTATGACAAACCACTATGGCTGGTCAGAGTTTTGGTTTTTTTGTTTGTTTTGTTTTTAAACCAGCAAGTGTCAGCAGTTCTAGTCATTACAACACTGAGTTCTGGCATACATCAACTGCAGCTAGGAATAACTCTTAGGGTTGACTCCTGAGTCATACTGAATCCTTCTTGAAAGGAGAATTCACCACATACAAGGAAGGGACAAGTTACAAGAACTATGTTTAGTAATTGTATGACCACCAGGGATTTTATTCTGACATTATTAGGGAATCTGGTTGCATTCTTACTTTCTCCCTGTACACACACACCCTCACTCCTGTGTATGAAGTCACAAAGCACTTATTACATATCAGGGGTTAAAATTAAAACAACAGGTTACTGGCTACGGGTTTAGTAACTAGTGAAGGAAAACTGTAGCCTGTATACAACAGTTACGTAAATCAGGTACTAAATGAAAAGGTGAAACCTATCCCTCAACCATGTCATACTCTTCCCTGTCTCCACTGCTTCCTCCCTGCTAGAGCAGAGTTTGTCAAACTCTAGTCCATGGACTACTGGTGATCCTCAGAGCATTTATTAAATGGTATGCAGAGAAATGACCACTCATGTGGCAATTTCTCCTTATTTCAAGCTGCTCAACTGCCTTAAGACAGCTAAAAATACATTAAGTACTTTCTAAAAAAAAAAAAAAAATTCCATGCAAGCAATTACTATAGTTGCCTTAAGGGTGTCATTATTAGAAATAGTAGGGGAGGTGGTCCACAAAATACCAAAACACTCTATAAAAATACAATGCACAAAGAAAAAAAGAACCTCTGTGATAGAGAATTCAGAATCTCAACAAAAAGTACCATATGTTGCTATAAAGCAAGAATTTTTGCTATAATTGCCTCCCGGGTACTGGTCATGAGGCAAGATATAAACTTCATTAGTTTCCCAGGAAGTATGGTGACACCTTAAGAAACAGAAGGTTTCATATTACACACTTTAGGTCAGTCTTTAAAAACTCAAATAGAAAACAGCAAAAAAAAATTATAAAACCCACAGACATGCTAAATACTTCTCACCCTAATTCCACCAAGCAAATGAAGTTCTGTTAAGTATTTCTCTTTCAATTCTACAACAGCATTTTACAAAGACGTTTCGCTTCCACCATGTAGACAATCTGAGTCACTGCTTGAAATAATAGCCTCTTCATAGCACAAGCTAGTTAAATCGATACCCTACCTAATATATTAAAATTGCTTACATGTCACACAGACACTAACATACTCTCCACCAAAAAGAAAAAAGTGTTAAAAATAGCACATTATACAATAAGATGCACTACTCTCTGCAACATCAAGTATCTTTAAGCAGCACAGGAGGTGTAATGAGAACTAGGTAGTGGTAAAAAGCCAGAGAGGAAACAATGATCAATTTGCCATTGAAATTTTGTGAATTCAAGGATAATGCTCATTTCTGTTAATTTTTGGCCACCTAGGAAGAGATTAATTTTTGGTTACCTAGACCTAAGAAAGATATGAATAGAGGGATTCTTTAGAAGTAAGAATACATGTTTGTAGACTTCAGGGTATAACATAAAACTAAAATATTTAACTGAAAAAATATGTTCTTTGACTATGCCTCTAATCTAATACAGGTAGCAGAGGGAAATTAAGTTAGACAAAAATTGTGTAATGTTTGTCTATCTAATTCCAATAACTACTAAATCTCTAAGGCAGCAGAACCCACACTGCTGTGAACACAGATTAGCATGGGGAAATCTATTATACACAAGTAAGCCACTCCTAGGTTAAGAAAGAGCCTATGAAATTTCAACCCAAAAGGTAGTTGTATAGAAAAATACTGAAAACTGAGATGGCATTTATTTTCTAAACCTCTATCACAACTATAGCATTTCTATTATGATGCTATCACACAGAGAAGTAAGTTTTAAGAAGGGTGGTTTTCCTTCTGTGGATGCTATTTGCATCCATAATTAAACTCTGAGCCCAAATTTGAGTAGCTATATATCTGACTGACTACGCGTAAAATTATTCTGATTGGCCCAGATCTGAAATCCAATTAAATTAATGGCAAGAATCGAACAGATATCAATGTGCTTTGGATCAGGCTCCTTGGCATGTAACTTGAATCTGTAATTCAACAGTTACAGGTGCAAATTGCATCTGGTCCTTAGCTCAATTGAATGTTCACTTTAAAATCTATCTATTTATATACAACTCATACTTCTATTTCTCAGACAATTTTTCAAATGGAAAAGATGATGTATGTCATTCCTGCTGAGCTCCCGTTTCCACACACAGAAATCCAATCTTCAGTGTTTAATAACCCTGATGAAGTAAATAGTAAACAAAACCTGATGGATTGGTAGCCCTTGCAGAACTCCGCCTGACTGAAACAGGATCTCCTGTTACAAACAAGAGATCAGAACAAGGCACAGAACATACAAAATTTTATAATAGCATTGGTATGAAATTCTTCTGAAGCAGCAGAACCCACACTGCTGTGAGCACAGATTAGAATGGGGAAGTCTAATTTATCAAAAAGAATAAGTTACCCCACTCTATTTTAAGGGCTATTTTTAAATTAACTTGACATGTCAAACTGAAAGAGGAAATAAAAAAAAATCGTCTCTTTGGTCAACCATTTCTTATCTATAAGCAAAGCATATTCCAGAATATCCATTGCAAACAGATATGTTATTGAAGAGATGGCTAGAGAGTCCTTATTCAACATACAATAAAGCTGATGATTTTATAACTATGTGATTTTGGACTGCATATGTCATGTCATGAACAGGAGGTAGTAGACTCTCCCTACACTGAGGAGACTATACCTAAGAATACTGTATTCTGTTCTGGACATACCAACATTAGAAAAGACTCAACAAATTAGAGGGAATATAGAGACTGGGCAGCAAAAACAAAATCACTTTATTTTTTGGGGGATTCATTTATGAGAGAAAACTAAAAATTAAATGAAGGGATCCTTTGTGCATGGAGGAACCACTTGTTGGAAGATAAGAATCTCTTAATACAACACGAATAAAACTTGTGATATAAACAAACCATAAGGACAATAAAAAATTCTCTCATTGACTTGTCACTCTAAAGCTGTTTGATAGAACACTTCCCAAATGGGCTAAAATATTATCTATACTAAAATTACCAGTTATGCAAATATATAGCAATCACGCCAGAACTAAGACAGGAAGCCGATTATCAATAAGATTATTTTTGAGCACACTGCGTCTATTTACAATTTAACAACACAAAACTTTCCACTCAATATTCTCAGTGTAGAGGGAGGCATCAAGATTTCAGACCTACAAAACCATAGCTGAACCATGAAAACTGGATCATAAATATATTTTTAAAGATCTGAGAAATATTTTATTTATAGACAATGTCATGTGTGTCATTTTCCGAGGGTCTTCATGCTGATGTCCCTATAACAAAAACAGGGGAAGAAAATGAAAATAATGTCCAGCCCCCCCGTGCTTATTCCCCAAACCAAGACACTCATCTGCTGTGACTTCACATTTGCCTGAGAGTGACATAAGTGTGTGATATTTTGGCTCAGAAAGCAAGAAATTAGCAGCAAGAAGAGAAACTCTCAAAAAAAATAAAGAGCAATCTTTTCCCATAAGGCAGTGGTGGTACGGCCCGTGGGCCACAGGCTGCCCAACACTGCCATAAGGTGTCAGCAGAGGTCTTTAAAAGTTTGGAAAAGTCAATTCTTGCATGCAGATATTTTGGAAAACAGGCTCCTGGAATTTCATTTAAGTCTATACATTTTTAAAACTTACACCCCACTGCATCCTCCAAAAAAGTAAAAAAATATTCCATGTATGTATCTCTAGAATGAGTTACAAAATCCACTAGTGTCCTTGCTGAAAAGCAAGTAAGACGCAAGCAATTCCTACTCTGAAGTTAAAATGGTTCAAATCACAGGAAACAAAACTTATATTGAATCTTTGAGAGCAAGGTTAACTGCCAAAAACGCTGGAAGGAAGCGAGAACCTTGATTAAAGTTACTGGGGTCTCTCAGATACACATGCAATCACAAACATTAGGCATTTTAATTACTGGACCTGAACAAATAACTAGAGTATGTTCATTAGTCTAGCTACTTTTTCTAGTTTTATTTGAGGACAGATATTTGTATCACAGATTTTTCAGTTGATATCTCTGTTTTTAGAATGGAATTTTTTTAAATAGTTGAGCTCTTCATTATAATAACTGAATTTTATTTCCTGGGCAGATTATTGCATACAAAGTGAATTAAGACCCAGGAAAATGTAACCTGCAGCTGTGCAACAGAACACATGGGGTTGGTAGTGTTACAGAAAGTAGTTCTGCAGTAGTAACATTCTGAGTATGTAATTAGAGTATATTTAAAGAGTGAGATTTTTAGAAACATACCACTTTTCTTAGCAATCTTCTGGAAGTACAACTTACTTTATCACACAGGTGCAGGTTACTCACAGGAAGTTATCCAGCTGTCCTTCACCTGGAAATTTGATCAACTTGCCCTTCTGCACATAGAGACTAACACTTAAACACTCCGACACTTCTGTATGAACAATGCTACACAGAAAAAGTTATATGCTATTGATAAATGTGCCTACTGTTTAACACTCAGAATTTTGAGTGTTTCTGTAATGCCTGCAAGCAGTCATGCTACAATGCTAACATTAAAACAAAGCACTGCATGTTCAAAAAGTCAAATTGGAACAGGCTGTATTATACAAGTAATATATAAACTTTTCATAAGTCTGAAATCAGTGAAATGCATTTCCTCCTAGAAGATACAAAGAAAGAAGTGTTCAAAGACTGTATTTATCCCCATTCATAGAATCATAGGACTGGAATGGACCTCGAGAGGTGTTCTAGTTCAATCTCCTGCACTCAATGCAGGACTAAGTTGTAGACCAGACCATCCCTGATGGGTATTTGTCTAACCTGCTCTTAAATATCTCCAGTGACAGAGATTCCACAACCTCCCTAGGCAATTTATTCCAGTGCTTAACTCCCCTGACAGTGAAGAAGTTTTTCCTAATGTCCAACGTAAACTGCACTTGGTGCAATTTAAGTCCACTGCTTCTCATCTTAGCCACAGAGGTTAATGAGAACATTTTTTCTACCTTCCTCCTTGTACTTGAACAGTTGAACTGTTTTATGAAATTGAAAACTTATGTCTTCCCTCGGTCTTCTCTTATCTGGACTAAACGAACCCAATTTTTTCAATCTTCCCTCAGAGGTCATGTTTTCTAGACCTTTAATCGTTTTTGTTGCTCTTCATTGGACTTTCTCCAATTTGTCCACATCTTTCCTGAAATGTGGTGTCCAGAACTGGACACAATACTATAGCTGAGGCCTAATCAGCATGCAGTACAGCAGAAGAATTACTTCGTGTCTTGCTTATAACTCTCTTGCTAATACATCCCAGACAGTTTCTTTTTTTTGCAACAGTGTTACAATCTTGATTCATTCTTAATTTTCCTTTTCTACTTGTGTATGGATTTATACTACAGGAAGGTTTTGAGTAGAAAAAAGTGAGAGGGTGGGAGAATAACCCAAGGGAAAGAGGAAAGGTAGTTAAACAGATGGGAAGAGTATTGGGGAGGGACAGAGATGAAGCAGAAAAAAGTTTGGCAGTAAAGGGAGAAGTATGGAAAAACGTGAGGATTGGCTAGGGTTAAACAAATACAGTTTAAATAAATTAATCCTGCATGAATGTATACTTTAACACTAATAAATAAAATGTTGCAATATTTATAAAGTACCAGTACAGAATGCTACATAAATGTTTTTACTAGTGATTTCATAATCTTAAAACATTTTAAACTGTATTTTATGCTGTATATTGGCACTTTACAGGTGCATTTAGTAAAACACCTTTATCTGCTTTGTGTAGCTGACATTGTTATTCAACAACATAGAAAACGTATGAGATCTTCATTTTTTATGTGGCAATGTGGCTATAATGCAACCCATACGTGTGCAAGAGACCCAAAATGAAGGAGAGTTCTCGGTTCTAGTCATGAGCATTGATGGTTAGTTGAAATGTCCTCTAGCATTACTAAACCTGTTGTCTATTAAGTATCTTGAAACGGCACATTTTATTTTCTTATATCTTTGGTGTCCAACTGACCATATTTTAAATTTTTAGTAAAATAATTTTAGAACATATTTTACTTGTCAAGTGGTTTATGCAGATTTTGAAAAGAATAATCAACTTAACTATTTCTGGTCCTAGCCTTTCACCATTCCTCCCCCCACTTTATTTCCCTTTCTTTTTGGGTGTTTTGGCCACTTCATTTCTAGCTTATTCCCACCTGTTCCATCCAACCTCCATCTCCAGCCTCTTTTGCTGTTTTGGACCTCAAATCTCCTCCTCAACTGCTCCAATCTAGCCCCAGATACAGATCCTACTCATTTTTTTCCTCCCAGTTCTGATAACCCACTTCATGTTCTGACTAATACTCCCCATATATTTAAATAAAAAAACAAGCTAAGACCTAAAATATCTCTCAAGCTTTTCTCTACTTAAAGGGTCTGAATTTTACTTTTCATGTGTAAAAGGAATTAATTCAGATAAAAGCATCTTTGTCTATCTTATAATACCATCCTTTTAGCCACTCTGGACTCCGGTTAAACTTAGCTAAACTTTACAATTTAATTGGCATCTACTTAAACATTGATGTTTAACTTAATGCAAGTGAGTAATGTTCCATTGAGTTCAATGGGTCACGTGCATAAAATTAATCATATGTACAGAATTTTGCAGAATTGGGCCTTAATTATTTTCTAGTTCTTTATCTTTTATTTTCCTTGCAAAAGCACCTTTGTTTTTACAGGCAGTTCAGTAATGCATTCATGGGTTTCACCTCCTTTAATTATTAATTAACCTATTTTATCTTTGGTATTTCTTTTTCTAATATACATGTAAATTCCTTTTTATTGCTTCCCTCTTTAACAAGCAGTAAAATCAGTGGGGGCACACATTCCATGTCTTTTGTCTGTGGACATGTTAAACTTGATTTTATATATTTCTTTAATTCGCCTCTAGTTCATTTCTACAGCAAGTGCTTTTGTTAAAAACAAAACCAACCAACCAACCAAAAAAAATACAACCCAAAACAACCCCGACATCACACAGATCCTTATGAAACCACATTGGAAACTTCTTATTCCTGACGCATCTTTTTCCAAGAACTTTCATCCATTACTGCTCCAGCCTTCTTCCTCACAGGATTCTAATACTCCTTCTGCCGAACCATGTTCACCAAAGTCCTGTCTACATGAGCTTTTTTCAGAAAGTCACCCACTTTTTCTGCTCCATCAGTGAAGTGCTTGTGTAGACAGGGTACTAGTGTTTTTTAACTACAGCGCAGTTGTGCAAACCAGTGCAAGGCAGGCACAGGTGGCACTGTAATAAAAATACAAGTGGCCTGCATGAACTAGCACTCAAACCATTGCTACCACCAGTGAAAGACTTCCCCAAAAACGTAGTGTAGAAAGGCCTGGATTATTTTTTTTTAATGCCTATCAAAATAAGCCAGCTATGCATGATGTTTCTATATTTCAACTTCTATTTTCAGGAAGCTAATCAGTTGGTGGTGATTGGAATAATTAATTCCTTCATTTCCTATCTGATTAAAGAATCACCATTATTTCCCCCTACTCCACTGTATGTCAACGCCTGCAGTCAACCCTCCTTCCTTAGATATTAACATTGCTTCTGATTTAACAGACGGCTGCCGTAGACTAGAGGTTCAAATTAATGTGGTTTTTTTTTTAAAGTTTGCACACACAAAAAACCTGACTGCATTTTTCCTGTATTACTGAGACTGAATAGATTTCCTTAGCCAAGCTTTTCAATATTCGTTTAATGCGAGTCCTAAAGAGTGTGTTCACCACTCCCTTTATTCTGTCAGACTGGTCTACCTCACTAACAGGTAAACAAAACATTTGAGTAGAAAAACATTCTAAACAGATATGCAGAATAAGCTCTCTTCTAAGCCAAGTCTCATCAAGATCACCAAATGTACAAACTTTCTCTACCTCACCCAATATTTTAAACTGAACCCTATTAAATGGTCAGGTGGTATAATGCTTCACAACTAAGGTCTCATCTACACTGGTGGCGACAGGTTGGGTATGTGTAGCTACAACCGCAGTAAAAAAAGCAGACTGTAGCTACACCCAGAAACGAAAGTCTCTGGCAGGGGGGAGGCAACAGGGAAAGGTTCCAACAGTGAGAAGCTACCAGAGACTTTCCCTAGTGCCCCCTGCTAGACCTTTTCTCCAATTCCAGAGCCTTTCTTGGAGGCAGGGAAAAGCTCTGACAGCGGGACACTACACCGCTGAAAACAGCAGTGTAGAGGTTGGAGGCACAATCTATAGCCTAAAGTTCTGGTGTTTCTGTACTCTACTCACCTGAGCAGTGCCTGTCTACACTGCTGTTCATCCCATGGCTAGGGTGTGTGTGCAATGTGTGTACTCCACATCCCATCATAAGTGTATACATAGCCTAAGGTAATACTAAACTCATAAGTTTGTATTTCATGGATCATTCACATGAGTATAAATGTCTTCAACTAAATTTTCACTATACTACCAGATCTCATCGTTTATATCAACTAACCACAGAACCCAGAAGAGGATTAACTATCTTAACTTCAAATTTACACACTTAATGACTTCTATCACCTTCTATATGCAATCTATTTCTTCTATAAAACAGAACACTTTAAAGTTTCAACAAAGATTACAGTTTATTCTGTTTAATCAAATATTGCCAATATCTGGTGATTTAATGTCCTTCAGATCCATACGCACTGAAAATCAGCTTGTGTGCCGCCTTTGGCACACGTGCCATAGGTTGCCTACCCCTGATGTAGACAGAAGTAGTAGGAAAGGGTATAAGCAAAAGGAAGAGAGTAAAATGCAAAGAAAGTAGAAAAAGAAGGAACGGGGAGAATAACAATCTAGCAAGATAGTGAGGTGACAGGATAAGACCAGAGAGATAAGGAGAAAGAAGACTGGAGTCAACATTTGGGAAGAATGCTGGGTAGTTGCCTCCCCTTCCCTTACATATCTGTAATAACGTAAAACACGAGCAGTTAAACCAAACTGGCATCTGCCCCAGGCATTTAAAAAAATTTTTTGACACAGCAGTCATGAGATCAACAACAGGATGCACATCAATTTACAGGTGCACAGCTGCCAGATGTTATTACCTCAGGATAACTTAATAAAATGGTCTGGGAAACTCATCTGGCAAATGCAGGTGCAGACTCCATGATGATGATGAGTGCAGTATAAGAACCTATGTAGAATAATATACATCTTCCTGCAAGTTTTCTATATTTGATAAGAAACAGGATGAAGTCCCATGTCCTACTCTTCTGAACGGTCAAGAGGAGAAAAATTCTCCTCTGACTAGGGAAATTTTATTTATTCAGATTTTTACTGCATGCCTATATGCTAAGCACATGTATTTTTAAAACAAATCTTGAAAACAAAGCTCTCAAGACCTTTCCAACTCTGCAGACTCCCTTACAACCATGATTTATGAAATCCTTAATGACCTCTATCATAATGAAGATGGGTTTAGGGTGTGTCTTTCTGGGAGAAACCTGTGAACAGTTAAGTCCTGTAACATGGAGCAAATGCCAAAGCTCAGACCCACCTCACGCTTTTTGTACCAATATCGTTAAACTGGTGCACTCCTTTAGCGTGGCCACAGTTATACTGGTGTAAAGGTGCTTATCAGAAAAACTTATTTCCATAGATGTAAACCATACCAATATAAGCACCTTTTATTCCAGTATAACTGTCTCCACACTAAGGTGTTGCATCAATTTAGCTATATATTTTTAAACAGATATAATTAAATTTGTACAAAATTATGTGTAGACCAGCTCCAAGAATATCCTACCACCAGCCCCTTCCTGGGTATATCAGGGGAATGTTTACTTAAGTGACTCAGATGATCATAACTTTCGCAGTATCAGGGGACTCTAAGTACCCAAGTAACCTAGTCATTGAGTGTTTATCTTGAGTTTCATCTGGAATTCAATTGGCAGCCAAAGCAAAAATCACAGAGCAGATGTAATATGCTCACAGTGGAAAACCCCATGAAAGCCAGCCCAGCATTCTGCACTGATTCAACATATAGCCCCATGTACAGCACAATGCAGAAATCTAAACTATTTTTTTTAATTGACAGTTTAATATACTTCCCCTGAAGATTAATTTAAACATGTACTCACCTAACTAATAACTGGCTTTACAAAGTTACTAAGAAGAACATACATTATACCATATAAGATACTAGATAATCAGATCACTTTTAAGCTGACTATGCCAAATTTATCCCTGGTATTACTCTATTTATTTCAACATAGTAAGACCACAGTTACATTCGACCCATTTTTTACAAAGCTACTGATTGGTAAATTAATGTATAAAAAAAACAAAATACCACACTGCTAGTTTAGGGCCTCGTCCAAAACCCTTTGAAGTTAATAGGAGTTTTTTGGCTGAGTTCAATGGGCCTTAGGCGATTTTTTTTTTTTAAACTCAGATACAGTTTAGTTAGTATAACAAATATAGGATTATTTAACATAATTAAATATTACTGTTGTGAGACTGCAATTTTCCAGCTTCCTTACTTTACGGATAAAGTGATATAGGAAATACAAATACCAGATGATGTTTTATATTTATGCTCTGTGGTCAATTCCAAAGTATTGTTTGTTTCCTACATTTTTTTTTTAATTACAGAATTCTTAAGCTACCAGTGTGCGTATGATTTTGCTATGGCACACACAAACATAAGATTTCTAAGGAGACAGTGTTTCTCTTAATGATTTCCACCTATACAAATAATACAAATTTACCCTATCAAGACTCATGTTGGGAAAAATAGTTATAGATAGAAATATTTCAGTCAAAATTAAAGTGAAAGCTAGTTAATTTGGAAAGAATGACTTTTTTCAGGGGGCGGGGGGTAATTTTACATATCCTCAGCTCTCTTTTGCCACCACAGTAGGTAGTATCTTAACACTTGTTAAAAAGGTCAGCAAACTCAAGCATACAAGGAAGGGCATCATCATCATCCCTAAGCTAGTCTGTTCAGACCACCTTGTAAAAAGTATCTGTAAAATGGCTATAAATCACCAAAGCTGATCAGCTCAAAATTTTCTTTTACCCTTTCACCCATAAGCTATCAAAACTTTCTTCTACTGAATACTATCCATTAAAAAGGCTCCACCGTCTTTCAACAATTTATTTTGTTTCTCTTTGTCTTATTTATACTTATGCACCATTCTTTTTCACTTATTCCCCCTCTGCAATGAGGTGTGTACTAATTCCACATATCCAATACTGTATGCTTTCTTAAGACATTAAGACATCTTTAGTATTTTTCATGCATAATTTAAGTTTTCACAAACTTGTCATCACACAGAGATAAAACTGCTCTGTCTACTATTTGACATGACATTAAAAACACCGAACCCCGTAACTTTTGAAGTTAAGAAAAGCTCCTACAATTTAGTTGTCAATGTTATTGATCCAGCACTGAAAAATAAAATTCAGTGTGTCCACAGAACAAGAGGAGCATAAGCAGCCGAGCAAGATTCCTGCACCCTGTCCTAACAATGTTCCAAAGTAAGCATTGCCTCAATTTACGGATTAAAAAATTGAAGTAGGGATATTAGTGACTTGCTCAAAAACCAACAAAGAATTCAGAGTTCAAATTAGGAGTTCCAGTCTTCCAAACTGGGTGCTCAGACCACCATCCCTCTCCCATTCTATGTGAAATGTTTATTAGAACACAGTCTACCAACTTATTTAATATGGGACACCAAACTACCACCAGGTGCTAGTGTCTTTTGGTCAATCCCTAGGACTGAAATTTAAGCCTTAGGAGTGAAAGACTTAATATATCCCCTGAGCTCTCCAGTTTGAATCTCTCCCAACTTCGTTGTTTTTTACATCTTAAATAACTTTGTCCCAATGAAATCCTGAAAAGTTATTACAAAAAGAAATTATTGAACATGAATGCCAACCTTACTATATGCATGTGACTGGACTGCAGTCAAACATCAGTGAAATACTGTAATCTGTATTGATAAAAACAACCAGCTCCTGAAGACATATGAAGCAGGGGAACTGGAAAGGCAACAAATGACCTTACTATCAGCGAGAGAGGAGAATGATGTGAAGAAGGGGGAGGGATAGCTCAGTGGTTTGAGCATTGGCCTGCTAAACCCAGGGTTGTGAGTTCAATCCTTGAGGAGGTCACTTAGGGTTCTAGGGCAAAAATTGGTCCTGCTAGTGAAGGCAGGGGACTGGAATCGATGACCTTTCGAGGTCCCTTCCAGTTCTAGGAGATTGGTATATCTCCAATTATTATTACCTAAGATACTGTAGGGAGATGATAGCAGATCCTGTCAATTTTTTTCATTAAGAGTTTGTGAGAACTTACATAGACAGGCGGGAGGCAATCAAAAGTAACAAATAAGCAGCTGAGAACCAAATGAAGCTAGAGAAGCAGGGCTGTTTGGAAACATTTTTAAAAAAATGCGCAGCAGAGGAAGTTTGTGTGGTCATGGGATTTTATCCAAAGGAACAGAAATGGAAGAAGCAGAAGTTGAGGATGTGCCAGCGTTAGAAAGACAGGCCTTGTCATAATGAGAATGGGGCGAAGTGGAAGGGATGGGGAAACAAGAGGGGAGGAATTCTACAAAAGAGTCAATGGAGGAGAAAGCAGGAGACACAGGAGCTATGGACTGCACTGGAGGTTGCAAGAGGGCTGGGAAACAGCAGTTGCACTGTTTGAAGGAGATGAAGCAGTGGTTGGAGAGAGAGAATGAGGAAATGAAGGTCAAAGTGACTGGTCATTTGGTCAGTGAGAGTAGATCCAGGACTGAAGGTCACACGAGGTGGGGTGAAGCTGAGCTAACAGGTCTGACAGGACATTAATATGGAATCTGAAGTTGCCAAGGGTAAAGGTGAGAAATTGTGAAGAGTGGAAACTGATAGCCAAGAGTCTATGGCTATGTTTACGTTGGCCCGCAGTTTGGACTACAGGGGTGCAAATAGCAGTGAGCGATGCACTGTAACTCCCCCGTGTAGATGATGTGGGTGAGAACTAAAAGGTTCCTACTTAATGTAGCCCTCTTCAAACAGGACTACACTAAAGTCTGTCAGTGACAAAGCTAGATTTTGAGGAACTGCCTTGTGTACCTGGAATAATGGCTACTGAGCTAATAGTACTAGTCTCTGCAAGTTTCTCTTTGTATAAATAGCATATGTGTCATATAACCTTAGTCTTGGTATGGTCAGTAAAGCATGATGGTGAATTATGACTGGAAGCAGCATAAGTGGCAGCGCAAAGAAGACAGTGGGAAAAGACAATAAGAGTCAGAATATTGTTCAAAGGAGAAGACTGGGGCTGGAAGTGGCTGGACAAGGAGAGAAGCTGTGAAGATGTGACCCACCTTATGTAGATGGCAAACTTTTTGGAGAAGGAAGCAGGTCTTAATGAAACTTGTGAAATTACTATGCAAACTAGCAAAACCATACAAATATAGATAATAAATGTGGCACTTCATGTATATTTTCTCTGTGTATATTGATCAACAGTAGACTTCAGTTTCCAGGGCTGACAAGAATTAAATATACGTTTTAAAGGTGAAGTAATATATACCTTTTTTGCTTTTTCTTTTTTTTTTACTGAAAGATAAGAACTGAATGTCCATAGTTTGTTGGTTCTTTTGACATCAAAATCAATGAAGAAACAGGTTTCCAAGGACTCAATTCTGCTTCCAGTCATAATTCACCATCATGCTTTACTGACCATACCAAGACTAAGGTTATATGACACATATGCTATTTATACAAAGAGAAACTTGCAGAGACTAGTACTATTAGCTCAGTAGCCATTATTTCAGGTACTCAAGGCAGTTCTCTAATTGTGTTTCATAATTCTTGTTCACAGAAATACTAGACCTTTGGATTCCAAGATACCCTCCTTAAATATAGAGTTCAGTATTTATAGTGTCTGTTATTTCAACTTTATTATCTTAGATTGATTAGAAGACTGCATACTACTCAAGTTCTGCTTATCAATGCTATCAGCCTTATGCTTGAGGATTTCAGTAACTGCAAAATCAAATACAATTTTGTAATAGAATTGTAACATTAGTTTTCTTGATTCATATTATTCTATTAAAGAAACCTGAATGTAGTACAAATAAGTAAAACCATTATTGTAACTTAAGAAATCACTTAATGTTTTTAAAAACGTATTTAAAAGCAAATAAATAAAATAAATAAATAAATACAGGAAACCATCACCTAGGCAGTCAGAAGAGACAGAATAAGCCAGCATGTTTGTTTGTTTTAAATTCTCCACTGTTCACAATAGCTATTAGAAGTTTAAAAATAAGATTCCTTTCAGCAGCAAATCTGGTTTTAGCTATATAAAAACATCAATTCCACACTGGTAGGGTAAGATGGCAAAATTTGCACTGTTGCTACCCATACTGTACCTTTCCGGTGAATCCACTGTAGTCTATGGGTATGTCCGCGGAGCCCAAACAGACCCCCCGCAAACCCTCACACCGCAGCAGTGAGTCTCAGAGCCCAGTCAACTGACTTGGGCTTGTGCTAATGTGATAAAAACAGCAGTATAGATATCCGGGCTCAGGCTAGAGCCCAGGCTCTGAGACCCACCTCACCGCATTTCAGAGCCCGGAGTTCAGCCCAAGTCACAACATCTACATAGGTATTTTTAAGCTCCATAGTGCAGGCCCCATGAGCCCAAATAAGTTGACTCAGGCTCTGAGACTTGTTGCCACATTGTGTTTTTGCTGTATAGACATACCCTACAAATTAAAAAATGCACATAAAACCCATTAATTTCCAGAAGCAGGATTTTTTTATTGGCAATGAAGCATTAGGTTTAAAATCAGACCTGGACTGAGGACACTCCCATTCAGGTTAGAGACTCAGGTTTAGGTGCTCAATAGGTTGACCATGTTCTCTTAAATTAGATAAGTTGATACTTTGTGAGAAAAATATGGTGGCTTCACTCACAATACAAAAAACTGGTATACAAACAGAATTACCTGGTATTCTCAATACTGCACATACACCACTACCTCAATATAATGCCACCCAATCTAACACGAATTTGGATATAACGCGGTAAAGCAGTGCTCCAGGAGGGCAGGGCGGCGCACTCCAGTGGATCAAAGCAACTTCAATATAACATGGTTTCACCTATAACACGGTAAGATTTTTTGGCTCCCAAGGACAGCGTTATATCGAGGTAGAGGTGTACCTTATTCCTACAAGAGAAAGACTAGAAGCCAAATCATTCCCTTTGCAAGTGGAGGGGATTAATCTGGAAGATCCTGAAAGGTGCCAAGAAAGAGGTCAGTAATGGCACTTCTGCAGCAACATCTTTCACCTTCTTCTGATGCCACTGAAGCCACTCTGACTGGTCTTTCATAGGGATCTGATCCTGTGGGTAGAAGGATGTGGAGGCTGGCTGCTCTCCACAGTTCTGTACCTTCCTCCAATTCCATTGTGAATTAGCTAGATCATTCTGATTCTGTCAACATTACTTATCCACTTTCTCCCTTTGTGCTGAGAATCCACCCCACCTAATGGGGAAAGGACCAGCATCTTGGGACACCAGCCAACAGGGAAGCAGAATACCTACTAAAGCTGTGCTGCTGTCAGAGGTAGTTAGGGAAGGGGTAGCCAGGAAGCAGTATAGAACAAAAGAATATCTGTATTTAGAAGTTTTCTAAGGGTAAAAGAGAGATTCAATCTATGTGGTGGGTCAACGCATACTGTATTTTGCCTTCAGGCCACCAGACAAGCTAATTATTAAGAATTTAAAGAACAGGGTCACACTGTCTTACAAAATAAAGATAGGTTTGCCTAAGAATTCTAGAGCTGGCAATATGCATATTCAGGGTGTTTACTTCTCTTCAAAGAACAATAGATTCCCTTTTAGCAGCTAAACACAAAGCCTATGTACTGCATTGATCAAAGAAGTGTACAGCTATTAAAAGACACATGCACTTTAGAACTTTTTATGTTATTATGCAAAAAATACTTGATCACTTCAGTCTATTACACTATATCATGAAAAGTGGAAAGATTTTTTTCAAGAAAATCCCAATCATTCGGAAATTACTGTCCAACAAAAGGAAAAGGTTTAAAACTGACAAGGTTGTTCTGTTATCTCTCTAACTCAGAATTATTCTTTAGAATCCAAACTCAGGCTCCTGTCCTTTATCCCATTTGAGCGACACCAAAGTGTCAGTGCTAATCTCACCTCTCATTTTTAAAAGGTTGGTTTCTAGCTCTTTTCCTTTAAGTGACAGCCTTGAAAATGTAACCGATTATTAGGGCTTAAAGTATTGCACTGATTTTTCCATGGGTTATTCAGAGATCCCCACTTTCAGTGACTTATGTCCGGCCTTTGGGATCTGTGGAAGCTATAGCCACAAGTTTCTAATTTTTTTGAGGGGGGGGGGGCCCAAATTGGTTTGTCAGTGTGGAGGACAGCACTGCTACTGATGGTACTAATGTCACTACAGCAAGATCTCTCACAACCTACATCCTGCAGCTGAGCAGGTTCCTCTAACCAGAGTCAATGTAATCTCAGTCTGGCCACAAGGAAAGAGACAGTGTATCTAGCGGATTAAGCACAGAAGCAAGTGATTCCACTCCTGCATTCTAATCCTGGCTGCTGAAATTACAATTTCAGTCAGTCATACTGAATGGAAAGTTTTCCCTTATCAGGGAATACTATCAACAGAAGCAGTCTGAGAAACATCAATTTCATTTGCTGTTGAACTTAAAAAAAAAAAGTGTAAGGCATTTATACAAATAATTAAAACACTAACATTAAGCAGTCTTAAAGGGGACTCCTATGTATCAATATTCTATATAATAGTACAGTTGAACCCTGTTATGTCGCCGGCCTAGGGGTTTGCCAAAAAGCGTCGAGATAACCGATGATCGAGATAAACCCCTATCCACCCCCCCACCCCTGAACTCTCCTGCCTTCTCTCCAACACCCCCTCCCTGCCCCCTTACCGCGGTGCTTGCACGTGGCAGGATCCGGCGAAGCGGGACGGGGAAGCGGGGCCGGGCGGCCGTGGACGGGGACCCGGAGCCGGGCAGCCAAAGAAGCGGGACCCGGTAAGCGGGCCGGGCGGCAGGCGAAGCGGGACCGGGTAAGCGGGGCGGGCGGCAGGCGAAGCGGGGACCAGGTATGCGGGGCCGGGCGGGCGGGGCCGGGCAGGGACCGGGTATGCGGGGCCGGGCGGGCGGCGAAGCAGAGCCGGGCGGGCGGCGAAGCGGGGACCGGCGAAGCGGAGCCGGGCGGGCGGGCGGCAGGCGAAGCGGGGACCAGGTATGCGGGGCCGGGCGGGGCCGGGCAGGGACCGGGTATGCGGGGCCGGGCGGGCGGGGACGGGCAGGGACCGGGTATGCGGGGCCGGGCGGGCGGGGACGGGCAGGGACCGGGTATGCGGAGCCGGGCAGGCGGGGTGGGGCAGGGACCGGGTATGCGGGGCCGGGCGGGCGGCGAAGCGGAGCCGGGCGGACGGCGAAGCGGGGACCGGCGAAGCGGAGCCGGGCGGGCGGGCGGCAGGCGAAGCGGGGACCAGGGCTGCGGGGCCGGGCGGGCGGGGACGGGCAGGGACCGGGTATGCGGGGGCGCTCGGGCGGCGAAGCGCGGACGGGCGGGCGGCGAAGCAGAGCCGGGCGGGCGGCGAAGCGGGGACCGGCGAAGCGGAGCCGGGCGGGCGGGCGGCAGGCGAAGCGGGGACCAGGTATGCGGGGCCGGGCAGGGCCGGGCAGGGACCGGGTATGCGGGGACGGGCGGGCGGGGACGGGCAGGGACCGGGTATGCGGGGCTGGGCGGGCGGGGACGGGCAGGGACCGGGTATGCGGGGCCGGGCGGGCGGCGAAGCGGAGCCGGGCGGACGGCGAAGCGGGGACCGGCGAAGCGGAGCCGGGTGGGCGGGCGGCAGGCGAAGCGGGGACCAGGTATGCGGGGCCGGGCGGGGCCGGGCAGGGACCGGGTATGCGTGGCCGGGCGGGCGGGGATGGGCAGGGACCGGGTCTGCGGGGGCGGGCGGGCGGCGAAGC
The DNA here is from genome assembly GCF_020497125.1 of Mauremys mutica. Classification (NCBI taxonomy): domain Eukaryota; kingdom Metazoa; phylum Chordata; order Testudines; family Geoemydidae; genus Mauremys; species Mauremys mutica. Next base: position 9,429,960 of record NC_059090.1, on the reverse strand, counting down.
GGAGCCGGGCGGACGGGCGGGCGGCGAAGCGGGGACCAGCGAAGCGGAGCCGGGCGGGCGGGCGGCAGGCGAAGCGGGGACCAGGTATGCGGGGCCGGGCGGGGCCGGGCAGGGACCGGGTATGGGGGGCTGGGCGGCTGGGGACACGGTGGGTCGGGGACGCGGGGAGCCGGGCGGCTGGGGACGCGGGGAGCGGGCGGCTGGGGACGCGGGGAGCGGGCGGCTGGGGACGCGGGGAGCGGGCGGCTGGGGAACCGCGCGGCTGGAGAGCCGGGGAGCGGGTGGCTGGGGACATGGTGGGTCGGGGACGCGGGGAGCCGGGCTCGAGATATTAGGGTTCGGCGAATCGACATAACGGATGAGAAACCCATAAGACAAAGAGGGAGTTTGGCGGTTCCACTTGTAAAACGTCGACTTAATAGGATTGGCAAGTTAACCGAGGTTGAGATAAATGGGTTCGACTGTACTTTCTTCAAAGCATCTTACAGACATGAATATTGTTAGAGCCTAAGTATTCAAACAGAAAAAAAGCTATTTCTGAAATTTTTGTTTAGTGACTGGTAGCCTGCTTTTCAGAGGTGATCAGCATCTGAATGAAGTCAAAATGAGTGCTGGATGCTCAAACAAATAACAAACCAACAAGGCATTGATTTATTATCATTCCTGTCACACAGTTCAACAATCTATACAGCAGTACAGACATTCATTAATACTTCACAATACCTTGACCAAGAAAAGCACAAACCTACCTGTAGAGCAGGTTCAAATCATTAACTAAAGACTCACCTGACAGCACACTGCACAAAGCAACACTGGCAGCCAATTTAGCCTTTTTGTGATTGCTATCACATGGAAACTTTATTAGCCTGCACAAAAGAATTAAAGAGGTAATTCAACTTCTCTGCTAAGACAAATTACAAAGAGCAGAGATTTGACATCCACTCTTTTCTTATTTACCCTTTTCTTCTAGCTATTCAACTTGTCTTCTTCTTGGACGCATTTCTTTATCCCACAATATTCTCTGAACTCGTAAACAAACTACTCATATGTTGCCCCTAAATACGGTTTTTAAAATGCAGTTTCCAAGAGAGTCTTTAGACTTTTCTGAACGCCACAACATGAGTGTCTTTCTTTTGTGTGTACAAAAGATGTAAAACAGCCGCTTGCAAAGAATATTACTAAGGATCAAAAGCTGGGAATTTTCCCTGAAAGAAAAAAAAATACACTTCTCCTGTATTGTCAAATACACCAAAGCATTAAGCTATCTTAGACCAATAAAGTTTGACAGCCCTTCCAAACAGCACATTCAATGTAACTGAATAAAATACTAAATAATTCCTTCCTCCAACATTTTTCCTCATGTTAAAAAATAATGGAGAAGTTGTACGTGACTCATCTTTCAGTGGACTATTTAAAAATAAAACAGGCAAGTTGTTGAGACCAACAGCATAGCAATCAGAGTGGAGAAAATATAGGGAATGATCCTTCTGTTGCTAAAGAATGAAGAGGGAGAGCAAGCCTGTTTTCCAGCTCTGACTACTACAGTACAAAGCAATCACTTCTAGGATCTATCCATCTAGCCACAGCTTTTTCTTACAAGTGCTTAGTTTTTACCTGTCCTCATCTTCCAGCAGTTGGAGAAAAACAAAGGAGACAAGTTTGCATCTCATAAGAGTGAGCACTGATCAAATTATCAAATCACCAAAGCTTCATACACCTTTATTGTCACCACAGATTAATATTGCTCAGAAGCAACACAACAGTAGATATAGGACTGACACACCACCACCTTTCCTCATACAGAAGCAGCAAGCATTTGCACAGAGCATAGGTCTGCTGAACACCCCCAACAGGCCACTCTGAAAAAGCAAAAACAGCAATCATAATAATGAGTTGGTAGATCTTATAATAAAAGGAAAGACTTAAGAGAAACACTGCCGCTTTTCATCCCCAGAGAATACACAGTGAAACCCGTACTAACAGCCACCTCTAACTGGAAATATCCCTAGTCTTCAACCACTTAAAAAAATCCCCATTAATTTTATATATCATTTTACACTCACACACACACACACACACAACATTACTGTTATTATGTAACAGATTTTGAAAGGGCCCAATAATGCAGGTTTCAAACTGTTTTTCTTGATTATTTACACACAAGGAATGTGAGAATGTTAGTATCTACCCATTTTCACAAGCACTCCTAGGACAGCAACTTGACTGCAGAAAATGTAGCCCACCCCACACAACTCAAGAACAGATAAAATAATTTTGCCACACAACTCCGCCTGAATAGGTAAACACCCACACCCACCCCTCACAAGAACAAAAATCCTGAAGTATGCCATTCACCTTGAAGAGGGGGAAAATGCAAATACTCTCATCTTACACATATCTTCCTCCAGAGTCTGCCACATTAGTTAAACTTTGACCAGGTAAACTGACCCACCCCTCCCCACAGGATAAGGTCCTTCTTGCATAAGCAGACACCCACCCCCACCCCCAGTAAAATATAATCCCCTAGATACACACCACCATAAATTGGTAGTTACTCTCTTCTGTGAAAATCCTTGCACAGGTTAAGTGCCCTGCTGCCAAGATAAGTGGCTCCCTATGGTGTCTGTCCATCCATAAATCCCACCAAATATCCACCCTTCAGAACAATGTCCACACAGTCTTTTATTCCTCCCCCATAACCCTCCTGTCCAGTTAAACTGATAACCAACCTCAAGATAGCCATCTCCATACAGGGTCTCTCCCATTCCACTCCATGCTTTTCCTGCACAGAAAGACATTTCCCTGAAATGTCTGTCACTCCCTCTCCCAAACCAGACACATAACCCACTCCACGTAAATTTCCAGACAAAGTCTATCACAAATTCTCAATTCTCCAGGCAATTCTTCCTGTTCCCATGTCCAGGTAAATACCGCCCTGTCTCCCTGCAGTAAGTGTCATTCCCCACCCGGAAATGCCTGCCCAAGTAACCTGCTTCCCACCTTTGCCCCTCCGTATAACACAAGAACTAGGGATCACCCAATGGAAACTAATAGGCAGCAGGTTTAAAATAAACATAAAGAAGTACTTCTTCACACAGCAGTGTCAACCTGTGGAACTCATTGCAATGGGATGTTGTGAAGGCCAAGAGTTTAACTGGGTTCAAAAAAGAAGTTGACCAGTTCACGGAGAATAGGCCTTATCAATAGTTATTAGCCAAGGTGGTCAGTGACGCAACCTCATGCTCTGGGTGCCCTTCCTACAGAGTTGGTCATCCACACATACACTATCCCCTTGGCAACGTAAATGCCCCACACAGAATAAGCATCATCCTGCAGGGTCTGTGATTAACTAGGCAGGGGTTCCTGATTGGTAAACAACCCTTTGCTGGACAAGCATCATCCTGTGGTGTGCTGTCACTTCCCCTATACATTCTTGCCCTGGTAAGCATCTCCCTGCAAGACCTGGCACCTCCTACCCCCATGTCCAGGTACATCACCCCTTTCCCTTGATAAGCATCACCCTGAAAGGTCTCTTACTCTTACCTCATGCACAAGTATGCAGGCGAGAGTAGATCACCTCTTCATCAGAATAAACAGCCTCCATACACAGCCCTGCCCAGGTAACCTTGCTCTCAGAATAAATATCTCCATGCACAGCTTGTCACACTCCTCCCCCAGGTAAATGTTCTCCCCTCTCGACCAGCTCTCTCAGGGCCTGTTGCCTCTGACACCACAGGGAAATGCCCCCTCCCCTCACTAGCATCTCCCTAGGACCTGTCACCCCTCATCCCAGGGAAATGCCCCCCCGCACTAGCCTGTCACCCTCTCCCGTCCCCTGCATTAGCATCTCCCTAGGCCCTGTCACCCCCCATTCCAGGAAATGCCCCCCCCCGCACTAGCCTGTCACCCTCTCCCCTCTCCTGCACTAGCATCTCCCTAGGCCCTGTCACCCCCCATTCTGGGAAATGCCCCCCCACACACTAGCATCTCCCCAGGGCCTGTCACCCCCCATCCCGGGAAATGCCCCCCCACTAGCCTGCTTCCCCCCCCCCGCACTAGCCTCTCTCCAGGGCCTGTCACCCCCCCCCGGGAAATGCCCCCCCACTAGCCTGCTTCCCCCCCCCCCGCACTAGCCTCTCCCCAGGGCTTGTCACTCGAGCCCCGACACACCCCCCCCCGCTGCTCGGCCCCTGCCCCCACTCTCCACGCCCCCTTGGCCGGTGCGGCTCCCCAGGCAAGCCCGGGGCTCCGCAGGCCGCGCCCGCCCCACCCCGCCTCGGGAGCGCGGCCGGCCGAGAGGTTCCTTTACCGTCTGCGTGCGGCGCAGCCCCGGGCTGGGCCATGGCTCCGCCGGCGTCCCCCGCTCCCCTCAGGCAGCGGCGCTGGGGCTGAAACCGCTACGCCAGGAGCCGCTGCGAAAGACGGGAGCTGCCGGGCTGGGCCTCCGCCTCCTCCGCCTCATCCTGACAGCGGGCAGGGGGCGGGCGGAGCGGCGCGCAGGCGCCGGCCCGGGAGACCACGGGACCCGCGCGGGGCTGGGCCGGGGCGGTGGGCCGAGGCCGAGCGGCGGCTGGAGGGGAGGGAGAAGAGGGGATACGGGCCCCCCCGCCCCGGGATCAAGTGGAGGAAGGGCGCTTGGGGAAGAGCGACAGCAGGAAGGGGAGATGGGGCAGCTGCTGGGGTGGAGCTGAGACCATCAGGCTGCGGGGCCCTTGTCCAATTCTGTGACCATCAGTAATATTCTGGGATCCTGGTCTGTGGCCTCACTTGAAGGGCCGCGGGTGAGGAAGCCCCTCCAATGAGCCCATTCCACCGCATCCTACCCTTGGCACCATTCTCCTGAAGTATCAGGTGCTGGGTACTTCAAGGATACGACAGGATTTGATGGCCTGATCCTGGGCCCTGTACTTCACCTGCCAAATTTCCACTAGCTTTTGCCTTTGTCATTCATTTATGATGTAGGTTTCTCACTTTGTCAAGCAACAAAATTAAAATAAACCCAAACATTCTAACATGTACTAATATACAATCTGACCTATTAGTTCTGGTATCACTAGAGAATCAAGTGTCTGGGATTTATTTGAAATCCAAAATGGAGTCACGATATAAATCCCTGTTACTCCTTTAAAACTTGCCCTAGACACCCAGGGCCAAAGTACTGCTAGCATAAGTGGGCACAACTCAAAAGGGTTCTGCCAAAAGGATTGCCTTTACTAATACATTAGACTTCATTGCAGTCCCGTCAATTACACCCAGGCTGAATTTGGCCTAAATACTTGATGCATCGACTTTGGCAAGCCATGTCCTGCCAATAAAGTGATCGAAAATTTAATTGAATTTCAAAATCCCAAAAAGAGGAGAAACACCCTCATAGATCCCACAGCTTTGGACTGAGGACATGGGGAAGACAGAGAGGGGAAAACCATATGAAGGTCCTGAACTGCAGACGAAGGTGAATAGTGCAGCATACTGTATTCAGCAAATTATGGAAACCACAAAAAATATGTAGAGGAAGAGAAGGAAAACACATTCTAAATGCTAGGAAGTTATTTTAAAAGAATATTGTGATCAAACAGAACAAACTAACCTATTCTATAGTATGACACAAGGTCTGGTGCTCAGAGGACATGGATTGGGACTATATAACTTCATTTCTTTTCTGCATCTCCACATTAACATATTTTATACTATTCACTGCCTAGAGTGGGCTATTCCACATATATGTATACTGGCCACTAATCCAGCTTCACAAACAGATGTGAAAATATACCTACTGAAACCACCCATCCCTTTGGCAACCTACTCCTGCCTCACCTTTAGCAACTCTTTCTTCCCACAGCAAGTTTTGTCCCAGAATGCTTCTTTCTGCCCTTCCTCTCCCATTTGATCATGAGCTCCTTTCACCTTACCTTATTGAAGACAGGAGAATGCAGCCCGCACAAATAGAACCATATTTTCAAAATTGCTCAGCTGTTGTTTAGGCACCTAAATAAAAGGCCAGATTTTACAAATATTTGACACAGTGAGCACTGAGTTCTTTTGAAAATCTGGACCTGATTGTGGGTGCTGAGCACTTTAAAATTTGGTCTCACATATCTCAAGGTAGGCACCCAAAAATGGCATAATTCCCATTGACTTAATTGGTGTAGGCTCAGACTCTTAAGGAATCACTCAAATTTCTGCTGCAAACAGAAATTCAGATGATCTCCAGCTTGTATCCTTATTTATCTGCAGGTGCTTAATAAGGGATGAGTGTAAACTCCCTCTAACCATTCAGATCATCAAAACACCCAGTGGGGTCTTATGACATTCCAAAAATCTACATCAAAGCTCAAGAACAGTGCTTATATATTAAAGGGTTTAATACTGTAGCTGGGAGAAGAGGAAGGGTTGAAACTTTGTTTTTCCTGTTCTCCTATCTAGAGCTTGACTAACTTTATAAGTAAGTTTCATACCTGAGCTTTGTTGTCTGCTTTTGGAGGGTGATAGGACCTGTCAGATGTAAAGATTTACACAGTATATAATAGCAATATCTTGGAATTTAGAACAATCAGATCACTCCCCCAGTTCCTTCCCAAATGTCCCATTTAATTATGATAATTTGCAGTTCTGTTGCACTGAAGATCTCAAAGGGTTTTACAGACATGAATCGGCTAAGTCTTACAAGAGCTCTGTGAGGTAGGTAAATATTAATAGCAGGCTGAAGACATGAAAACAGGCCCAGAGTGATTCAGTGGCAGAACCAGGAGTAGAGCTTGAGTCCTGAGGCCCAATCCTACACTTTTAGTTCTAGACAACACTACCAATATTAATGAACCAATCAGATTGCTGCAGGAGGTCACTGACTATTTCCACCACTCAAGAAGATAAGATGAAGGTTCCCACAGAATCAATCACTGTCTGGCAGATTTTCATGGCAGAAACTGCAGTTTTGACAAACCTGTTTAGCTTCAGAGCCTAACACTGATATTTCAGCATCCATAGAACATGCAGTAGACACAAGATAAATGAAGACATGGTTGACTTGAAAAAGTGAACTCTGAAAATTAATACAGATTAGAGATGAGGCTAACACCTCAGACCCTCCCAGCCTGAAATCTGAACTAACCAAAAGTATTAGTTTGTAGCTCTTGGTGAAACAATAGTGATATCCAGTGACTAGCTAAGCTAAACCAAAGTGTAGTCCCTGTGGATGTCTACAGGCGAGGCTCAGATTGGAGGGAAGCAAGGAAAGGAGTTTAGAAAAGTCATTCACTCAGCTACGTTTTGCAGGGGTGTGAAAAATCCGCACCCCTGAGCAATGCAGTTAAGCCGACCTAACTCTCAGTGTAGACAGTGCTAGGTTGATGGAAGAATTCTTCTATCAACCTAGCTATCACCTCTTCGGGGGGTGGATTATCTACATGTAGATAGTGTCTATACTGCAGTGCTGCAACTGTGCCACTGTAGCATTTCCAAAGTAGACAAGCTCTAAGACAGAGAAGTGGGATTTTCTTTTGGCTCTATAAAGAAATAAAAGCATCAATAAAAAGCAGAATAATTTTTTAATATTTTTATTTCTTTATTCTTTGATAGGTACAGGGCACCCATCATAGATGTGCTGGGTGCGCAAAACAGAATGACATTTCAAAACACAAACTAGAGTAGTCATCCAGACATACAAGGTGAAGTCCCTAACTAGTTTAAATTAATGTAGCTTCACTGATTTCAATGCAGATAGGCTGATTTATGCCAGCTGAGAATCTAGCCTACACATAGCATCAAAACTCACATAAAAAAGAGCTCCCAAAGCCAGTATTTATTATCATTTAACATTTTAAAAGTCGTAGTGCCTATAAGGCACAATCAAGTTGGATTCTATTATGCTAGGCACTGTAAAAACATAGAATCAATGACAGTTCCTGCCCCTTTGATAAAGGAACACCCACATCTTAGTTCATCCCATCTCAGAGAAAGGCTGAGTTACAAAACAGATTTTGCAATCTGCCTGCAGGGTCAACAAACTTGGATTCTGTTGCACCAAGGGGGAAGTAAATTCCAGAGTTGAGGTCCTTCCTTGAGAATGCTGTATTCCCAGATACCAGATGAACAAATCCAAAGAGTGTCATCTCATGCATCCCAGATGATTTCATATGTAACTTGTGAAGATCCAGGTGATAATCTCTTTCACTAGACTAACCACGAATAGAGCTCCGCGAGCTGTCATGTTTTATCTTTACACACATGAAACAAAGAAAAGACTTATAACCTGAACATATAGGGGACAAGGCATCACGGAGGAGGAGCTATATATCCTCAACTCGAAATGAAGCCAAAGGGAGCATTCAAAAAAGGCACTCAGCAGCTTAAATTCTGTCAAGTAGCAGTCAATGGAGTTCTCTCATGTCCAGAAGGAGAGGACATGAGAGACCGAGGAAAGGAACAGCACAGAAGTTGGTTCTAGTACCTTTACTGAATATTTCTAGACTTTAGATCTTAGATCTGAACTAGCCAATATTTTACCTTTCAAATTTCATTTTTTTAACCATAATTCAGAATTACCTGACTTTCAAACATTTGTTTCCTCAATAACTACAATGTTCTAATAATGTGGTAAATTAATGGTCTATTTACAACATGAGGACTGAATCCTGCAAAATTTACTCATCTGAGTAACATATGTGAATGTTTGCAGGATTGGGCCTTAACTCTCTCTTCTACACAAAATGTTATTTGGGAATATAGATTGGTCTAAGGTTGCCTTTGCCATGCAGGGATTGGTTAAAATTCCCAAATCATCAACTCTTTCCTGCAAAAATGTTAGGAATTCAGTATTGAACAATTATATTACTTGCAACTGTAACTTCTTAGAGAATTCTAGAATATTTTATGTAGTTAAAATCTTTTTCAAGAGCAATTGAAAAATTATGTTATTTCCTCCTTATTGTTTAAAGGGTTCCACGTGGTACAATTCTTTGAATATATGGAAAGCAGATGAAGCCAAAAATGACATTTGGCAGGCAAAAATCTAGGCTGCTTGCATTGGCTCCAAATCTAGATACACTCATATTTATGATCTCATTTGAAAGCTGTGTATATTAAGATTCTAAAGCTCTTTTAGTTCCCATGGGGTTACTTCACTGGACACTCCGATGTACCATGTACCTAAACAATTTTTCTTGTTGCAAAATAACCACAGAATCAGAAACTCATAATGGGCCCATAACAAAGTACACATTAATAACATATACTTTTGGATAACCTTGTACAGCAACATTTAGTTAGAATCTTAACTTTTAAGAGACTCAAAAATAACAGTACCCCTCTAATATAGGTATGTATTTATCTTCCTCAGTTTAAAGGTTGGGAAACTGAGGCTCAGAGCAAGGCAAAATGACCTACTCAGGGTAGGTGTACTGAATTAGACACAGAGTAAATAACAGAACTTCAGAGTTCCAACTCCCGAATAGTCCCCTCTGACCATTATATACATCCTCTCATTAAAAAAAATAACACGATCATTGAAGTTAATGGCAGTGGGTTACGTTTTGAGGATGCATACAAGATGGGTATTTTGCAATCAGAGACACTCCGAGTAAATTGGAAGATTTGGTACATATTACGTGCAGTAGTATCTTTCAAAACAATAGATCAAATTAGCTGAAGTTTCCAGTGCATTCATTTCCCCAGTGTATTAGGGTGACCAGATAGCATGTGTAAAAATCAGGATGGAGGGGTGGGGGGTAATAGGTGACTATAAAAGAGAAAGCCCACACTATCAGGACTGTACCTATAAAATCAGGACATCTGGTCACCCTAGTGGATCTTGTTTTGGACCCAATGCTATAGCCCTTGTTCAAGTGAACAGTCAATTAATATCAGTGAGATTACTCATGTAAGGATTACAGGATTAGGCCCTTTATTTGTGGCAAATTTTCAGATCTAATCTCCCTATGAGGCACATGCAGATCAGATATCATGTTAATTCTAGTGCTAACAATGCCCACTTGCCAAGAGGAAGAGGGATTATTGCAAGCACCATGAAATTTGGTGTCCCAAGTGTGTTGTATTAAACTGTGTAGCCGCTAGACTTTCATTTTAAGACTATGAAGGCTTTTGTTTTGAAGGGTTGATAGTTTTTTGTTAATCCATGCAATGGTAACTCCCACTGCGTCCCTTCCACAACTGACAAGGGATAGCTTAAGCCAGAGGTGGTCAAACCGTGGCTCGCAAGCTGCATGTGGCTCTTTTATAGTTAAAGTGCAGCTCGCGGAGCCCCCTAGGTTCCCCCCTCCTCCCATTATTCACTGAGTGGGGGAAGCTCAGGGTTTCAGCCACACAGCAGCGTGGAGGGGTTAGGAGCTTCTGCCCAGTGGGGAGAGGGGGTCTTGGGGCTTTAGCCCTGCAGGAGGCACCTGCTGGGGCACCGGGCTTCAACAGGAGCGGGGCAGAAGTGCCGAGCCTCGGAAGGCACCTCCCACAAGAGCCTTTCTTGAGTAATCCTAAGGTTTGTCTACCTACCTCTTTATTTTCCTGGAGCTGTTCTCTGTGCCTACGTCTCTCAGACACACTCACACAAAATATCTTGTATTTCAATAGCACCTTCCATCTGAGGAAGAGCTTCACAAACATAATTGGACTTAAACCCCCCAATACTCCCTGTGAGGCAAGTATTATTTCAGTTTTACAGAGTGGGAAACTGAGGCACAGAGAGAGATAAAGTGACTTGCCCAAAGTTACACAGAAAGTCAGTGGCAGAGATGGAAACAGAATCCAGATCTCCTGGCTCCCAGTCCTGTATTTTTGCCATAAAACCATCTTTCCCCGCTTTGCTTATTTATTACAGCTTCAAATAGCTTCAAACCTCCCTTGAAAAATGCACAAAGGCAAACATACCTTGTAAAATTAATACTCGGCTACAAAGCACAAAGATTAAAATGACTCATATTTTATATAACATCAGAGCATGCAGGAAATGTTTAAAACTGGGACACTCTTGACTTCATGCTACATCCTCCCCAATAAAGCAACACTAAGGAGGACTGTTTCTCCATTGACACCAAGAAAGATTTCACAGTACATGTTTTAGCCTCTGTCAGATCTTCTCCTACAGACATATTGCAATCTGTCCTATATTTTCTTGCAGACTTAATGTCACTCAGCCCATTTATATGCCACCTCCACTGCTCTTGTTACTATGGAGAAGATTGATAAACAACCAGTTAGCAAATAAAATATTTCAGGAGGAAATGTGAAAACCACTACCTAGGGAATTTTCACATACTGCGCAGTGACAACATTTTATGCAGCATTTGTTGTAACTTAGCAGAGCCTCTCTCACTGCAGCGTCAGCCACATGCTGTGTAGTCAAAACATGCTCTTCCCACAGGACTTAGAAACTTAGATGTGTAACTGTATCTTACCCTGGTGGAATCCCTATAGTTCTCATAGAGGAGAATTCTTACTTTAAAAGTAATGTAGCTGGAATGAAATGCAAAGAGCACCCTCAAGTGTCTAAGCAGAGTAACTGCAGAAAATATCAGCGGCATGATTTATTGCTACATAGCATTTATACTGAGGTGTCTCATTGCATTTCACAGCAAAGTTACAGGCAAGATATCCCATGAAGATGCAAGATATGTAAGCTACAATATATTTAGAGATAACACTTATAGATAAGACAGGGTGGGAGTGAAAAATGACAACGTGACCACATTTCAGTAAGCATTACTGAACATTGAGACAATTTGGAGGCACAGGGAGTAACGTTAGATTGTTTTTTATAAGAAGGAGGTCTAAAAGTCATAGACTGGGGAAAGAGTTGCATCATAAGATGGAGTTTTCAAAGAATCAAGGAACCAACTAGACACCAAGAGGCAGGGAGTTTGTTCTCAATGGAAGTGACAGTGTGGGAGAAGGTCCTTACTCCCACTGCAGAGAGAAAACAAGGGGAGACGTGTGGCAAAAAGAAGTGTGGTATTGAAGTCATGTAGAAAGTGGTCTTGATAATTAAAAGAAGTAACGTTGTAAAGAAAGGTCTAGATCCTTGGCCTCTGGTCCATCCCCTTTGCATTGTGGAGCAGCACAAGTCTGGAAAGCTGCCCTAAGTGGGCATCTGGGAAAATGGGGGAGTGCAAACTGACTTTAAACCACCTTGTTCACCCCCTCAGGCCCTGAATCAAACATAGCTTGGCTGGACCCAAGGATGTGGCTCTCGGTTTCATAGAATAGAATCATAGAATATCAGGGTTGGAAGGGACCTCAGGAGGTATCTAGTCCAAACCCCTGCTCAAAGCAGGACCAATCCCCAACTAAATCGTCCCAGCCAGGGCTTTGTCAAGCCTGGCCTTAAAAACCTCTAAGGAAGGAGATTCCACCACTTCCCTAGGTAACCCATTCCAGTGCTTCACCACCCTACTAGTGAAATAGTTTTTCCTAATATCCAACCTAAACCTCCCCCACTGCAACTTGAGAGCATTACTCCTTGTTCTGTCATCTTCTACCACTGAGAACAGTCTAGATCCATCCTCTTTGGAACCCCCTTTGAGGTAGTTGAAAGCAGCTATCAAATCCCCCCTCATTCTTCTCTTCTGCAGGCTAAACAATCCCAGTTCCCTCAGCCTCTCCTCATAAGTCATGTGTTCCAGCCCCCTAATCATTTTTGTTGCCCTCCGCTGGACTCTTTCCAATTTTTCCACATCCTTCTTGTAGTGTGGGGCCCAAAACTGGACACAGTACTCCAGATGAGATCTCACCAATGCTGAATAGAGGGGAATGATCATGTCCCTTGATCTGCTGGCAATGCTCCTACTTATACAGCCCAAAATGCCGTTAGCCTTCGTGGCAACAAGGGCACACTGTTGACTCATGTCCAGCTTCTCGTCCACCATAACCCCTACGCCCTTTTCTGCAGAACTGCTGCCTAGCCACTCAGTCCCTAGTCCGTAGCAGTTCCTGGGATTCTTCCGTCCTAAGTGCAGCACTCTGCACTTGTCCTTGTTGAACTTCATCAGATTTCTTTTGGTCCAGTCCTATAATTTGTCTAGGTCCCTCATTATCCTATCCCTACCCTCCAGCGTATCTACCACTCCTCCCAGTTTAATGTCATCTGCAAACTTGCTGAGGGTGCAATCCATGACATCCTCCAGGTCATTAATGAAGATATTGAACAAAACCAACCCTCAAGAAAGGAAAAGAATAGGAAGAAGAGTTTGCACAGAGTTCTGCAATATGTTTATGATTGGGTGAGAAGAAGGAAGTTATGGGAGAACTCAGAATGCATGACATTGAGAAAAGGGCAAAAATCTACAGAAAGGACCAAAAAAAAAAAAAAAAGATGGTGAAATAGGTTTGGGGAGCCTCTGCAGAGAAGCAAACCCAAACAGGTGTCTGAGCGGATACACCTTCCTGTTGCCAACAGATATGCAAAGCGCTGGAAAATTGCTAGTTGGATACAGAACCATAAATGCTTGGTGGATAACCAATGGGGTTATTATTAATCAAAGACAAACAGAGCGTTCCACTTCAGCACGATGTTCAAACTAAAATAGCACAAACGTATTCTGCCTAGAACCAGACATATGATGGGCTGGCATAAATTATAAAGGCTATAATCCAAGACAGCTCGTCTCTTTGTTGTGTTCAGCAATCCCAGGAATGTTTACGCGTGTGTTCCTTCTTATTCTCTTTACAATGGACTTGCAAAGCAGAATGCAGCTCTTTGATTAATGCTAAGGAATGCTGTGCCCTGTGGCTGCAGTACCCAGATGTAGTGGTGAGAGCACTGAAAATGTAGGAAACCTTTAATCTCCTGTGGAACTTGGTTAAATTGTCTGAATTGAGCATATAGACCTTCCTCTTCAGATATATCAGTTATATTAAGTCTGTGGGCCAGCCCTCATTTGTGCCACTGCTACACCAAACACAGCTGAGGTGGGGCAAATGTGGATTTATGCCACACACAGTTTTCCCCAGTCACATCTCCAATGCATCCCCCATTTCAGCAATGGAGAAATAGATATATATAGCTTGTATAGCCATGGTAAGAGGCAGAACGAACATAGCTTGAGTTCCATACCCAGGATGGAATCTGTGGCACTGTGTAGCTGAGATCAGGATTTGACTTTACCCAAGAAAGAGATTAGATACTGGCTGTTAGTTGGCAAGATTGCTCATGTAGCACGTACTCAATAAAATAAACTACACCGAACTAGTTATATCTGCTCTAGAAGGCAATGGGCTGAATCAATTCTGCTCTGATTCAAACCAAGGATTTTAGGTATTTCAAACCTTAGACAAAAAGCACTAAACCAGGATAAGAATACACATTAGTAGGAAGGGAAACTGTGTGCCTATAATTTTATATGAGTGATAGGGGAATGATTTTATAAATGACTTTTTGGGAAACATGCTCTGTGCTGGAGAGGCCATGTTTACCAGTTATACACATTGGCATGGTTGGCAGGATAGATGCAAACCAGGTAGGGGCTTAGAAATTGTTTGGGTTGGAAAAATATATAATCACTTTGAAATCTATGGGCTGAATTGAAAACGCTGGCCTGGGGCATCTCGGAGGCACTCAGCATCAGTATTCAGGGTGGTGGAAGAAAAAGGAATCCATTAAAGCCGAAAGTGCTTGGAGAGGTACATCCAAAGTCTCCTAGAAGAGCTCACTCTGTTGATGGAAGACTTAGGTTCTGTGAGGGAGAATGTGGGTAAGCAGTATTGCTGGAGAAACTGTGTCCAGAAGGTGCAGCAGGATCACAAAGAATCAAGACAGTTAAGAAGAAGGATGATCCTGTGGTTAAGGCATTAGCATGGGAATCAGGAAATTTAGGTCAGCTTTTTCAGCTTTGACACTGACTTCCTGTGTGACCTTGGGCATGTCACTTAACAAAATCTCTGTGCCTCAGTTTCCCCACCCTGTAAACAAGGTAACATTTCCCTAATTCACAGGGTGTCACTCAAATAAAACGGCAATGAGTGCTGTGGAAAAGCCTTTACATACATAAACTCCCTGTGAATCTGGGGAAAGAATTGCAAAGTAAAGAAAACTTTCAAAATAAATGTATGTTCTCAACATACAGTCTGAACATTTAAATATATACATTGAGGTATTGCGATGATCTGCACAGGAAACGCAAGTGGGAAGTTCCTTGACTACAGTGAAGTATTAATATTATTCTCACTGAGTTAACAGCAATAGGTACTATTTTTCTTTTAACTGAGCTCATGGAAGGATACAAACCCATTTGTTCTTATTTTGCTGCTCACTTTCCCCCTACAAACTACACACAAAGGTTTAGAGTAGGTGGGTCTCGTGGAGTTACATGCCATCCACAAAATCTTTGACTATGAACCATCAATGTGATGCGGCTGTGAAAAAGGCAAATGCAATCCAGTGTGCAGTGTTCATTAAAGGTGTGGATTGCAATTTTAATATAACTGAAGAAATGCTAGACTTAATGCCACTGAAGGGTACCACAACAGGACGTGATATATTTCAAGGACTGGAAGAGTGCATTGAAAAAGCTGCACTGCCATGGAACAAACTCATATCTTTGGCTACAGATGGTGCGTCATCAACGTGCTCTCAAAATGTTGGTGTGGTTGGATTATTGAAGACCAAACTGAACAGCCTCAATATATCAGGAATTAGCTTCACCAGTATACATTGTATTTTGCACCAAGAAGCCCTGTGTAGTAAAAGTCTACAAATGAAGGAAGTTATGGATGTAGTTAAAACTGTTAATTTTATACATGCACGAGGGCTGAATCACAGACAGTTCACTTTTCTAGCAAGTATGGACAGTGAATATGGGGAACTTCTGTATCACACTCAAGTTAGATGGCTGAGTCGTGGAAATGTTTTGAAGCTTTTTTTTTTTTTTTACACTTAGAGAGGAGATTGATTCCTTCATGAAAATGAAAAACAAGGAGGTTCCACAGCTTGCTGATTCCACTTTTATCTGCAACCTTGCTTTTCTAACAGAGTAACTGATCACCTGAAATCACTGAACTTGAAACTTCAGGGTAGAAAACAGGTGATAACACAGATGTATGACAGTGTTAAGTCATTCAAAGTCAAGCTTACTTTGTGGGGGAAACAGCTGACTGCTGGCAATTTGGTCCATTTCTCAACTCTGAATTCCTTAGGAAAAGTTGAACCCAAATCCTTGAAGAATATGCAGAGATCATTTCTAACTTACACAAACATTTTGATGTGCGGTTTAAAGATTTCAAGGCACTTGAACCACATTTTCAACTTTTTTCCACAACATTTGCTGTTGAAATAGACAATATTGCAGAGGAAATGCAGATGGAGTTAGTGGAGCTTCAGTGTGACACCATTTTGAAGCAGAAGTATACAGATGTTGGAATTCCAGAATTCTACAGGTTTCTTTCACGAGAAAGATTTCCCATGTTATTCTCTGCTTCTGCAAGGATAATGGCAATGTTTGGAAGTACATATATATGTGAACAGTTTTTCTCTTACATGAAGATTAACAAATATGTGTTAAGGTCAAGGCTTACCAATGAACATTTGAAAGCAACACTAAGATTGGTTTTGTCTCAGGATATCAAACCTAATATTGATGCTCTGGTTGATGCAAAACGCTGCCAGCTAAGTGGCCAAAAATGAAATGACTGTCAAAATTAGCACTGACTTTTCACATTACAGTTAAAGAAGTTAATAAAAAAGTTAATAAATTGACTTTTAATAGCATACTATATTTTAATACTATACTACTGTATTAGTATATTACTCTTCTTTTTTTTCTGCCTACCTCCAGATGCTTCCCACCGCCAAGCTGCCAAACAGCTATTGGTGGCACTTAGCACTTTCCAGGAGGGAGGGAGGGATGAGCAGGGAACCGCATGCTCAGGGAAGGAGGTGGAGAAGATATGAGGCAGGGGTGGGGCCTCGTGGAAGGAGTGGTGTGGGGACGGGGATGTGGGCAGCGAGGGGTGTGTGTCAGTGATGCGGCCCTCAGGCCAATACACTAGTCCTCATGTGGCCCTCGTGGTCATTTGAGTTTGAGACCCCTGGGCTAGAGTGTCTGTGTACCCTTTAATGGCTGGAATCAGAACTTTTCTATTTTGTGTCATAGGCCACCTAAGTTAATAGGGAATGGAGATTCTCCGTGAGGAGCTGTGATTATGGAATTGCAGGATTTGGCTTCTCTCCTTACTGTTTCTGTAAAGTGGCCATAGTGTGCAGCATAGCATGAATTGTGAAGTCCCAGGCGATCAGAGATGCGTGGATACAATAATACTGCAACAAATATCCGTACTGACTCCCAAATGTGACATGAAACAAAAGAATTAAAGGTCCAAAACTCAGCTTCACACTAACTTAACCAAATACATCCCTGGTGTAACACCACTGAAGTCAACGGAGTTATACCAGGAATTGAAGTGTCCCATTAGATTGTGAAGGTATCAGCATTCTTTGCAGCAAAATTTCCATGCAACCCTTGGAGAAAAAAAATTCAGAGCACATGTTCTATGGAAACATAATGGTGTTTTGATTTAATATTGCTTTTAATGATCTGCAAAGGAGCAGCAGAAGGGCCTCCTAAGAGCTTTGTTTTTTTCGTACCAGCCTCATTACCTCAGATTAAGATAGAATTTAAGGATCTTTGTGTCTTTAGGAGCCACAATTGATCCCCTCCTTTGTTATCACACATCCCCAAAAAGACACACATGATTTTTGCACCTCAGTAGTTTTTTCTATATGCCATATAATTATTTTATCTTTCATATTTATTACTACAGATACAGTGATGGATTGTTCACTTTCCCTAGTATTAGTGTTTGCCCTAAAGACTGGGCAACAATCATTTGAATAGTGACTGGTGCAGAGCTCACGACTTGCTAGGGGTTTGATTCTCCTCTCACCGTTGGTGGTTTTACATCAATGTAACTCCACTGTCTGGTTTCTGTGGGGCCTAAGTGGAAGTCTACAAGACTTCCAGCCTCATGTTGCAAAGATGAACTTAACTATCGGTGCTCGTAGGTACAAAATTTTATTTTAATGACTAAAGAACAATTCAGTTCCAGGGTTCTGGGAATAGATGGTTACTGTCACCAATCAATTCTTTGTCTGGAACTCATGGAACAGTAACATAGCAATGGAGAGTGTATCTGTGTCTTTTACTCCCTCTGAATAAACTCTCAGAATCCTCGGATGGATGTCACGAAATTTGTAAAGAAACAGGCTTTTAATTTCTCTAAAGAAGGAAGGGACAGTGGAACTCAACAAAACAGAGGATTTTGTATTATGCTCCTGGTTGGGATTTATGCAAGCCAAATCCCCTACCTGTCCTCAGACAATGCTCTATTAAATGTGAGGCACACTTGAGAGAGTTCACATTACCTTTTTTCTGTGCTGAGTTGATGGAATTTATCTGCTTTCATGGAGTAAGTAGAACCTAACTACTGGCGTTGGACTCCAGTTATAAATTTTGGATCTGGATTAGAATTTCCCAAAGTTCAAAGAGTCTTGGAACTGATGTTCTGGTTCAGGCCCATCTTTACTGACAACACCTAAGTGCAATCAAGAAAAGAAATTATGGGCCATGTTTTCATGTGTTAAAAATATCATGTGTCCCTGAAAACTAGGAATGCCCCTCTTGTGAGGGCCGGTTCCAGTGCCCCAGTTTTTTGCCTCCCATTCTGAAAGAGACCTCAACCTAACTTACCCACTAAACACAGAATCAAGAAGCTTAGCAGCATTGCTTAGGCCGCTGCTCCCGCTCAAAACTGTCCTCTCTGTGATTGGTATGATCTGTGTTCTGGTGTTTCACTTTGAAAATCTGGTCATTCTAGTAAAATGCACTTACATTTATGTCCACCTCACTTATGTGTACATGCAAATCAGGCATTTGCACACGTACAAAGCCAGGCTATTAGAAGAGGAGTGAAGATGTTTCTAGATACTGTTACTTTTGAAGAGTGTCAATTTAAATGGATCTCCAAGTTATTTAAATTTCCAGATCTAGGTTTTCAAAGCTGAGCATATGCAGTTGCATGTGCCCAACTTTGTGTGTGCAAATACCTATTTTGTGTACACAAATCTGGTATCCACACACATAAATCAGAACATAATACCAACAGCCTACTACTACTCAGTGAGAACCATCAGAGCCCTCATCCCAGTTACCTTATGCTGAACTTACTGACATTCCATGACATTCCTGTTCATTAGCATTCTCCCTCTCAGGAGTAAGGGATGTTAAAGAGGCTTTCTGTTAAAAGTTGAAGGGCTGTTGTATTTTTAATGTGCCTAGAGTGCAAACAAACTGGGGGAAAAAACAAAAACCAGCATAATAGCATGAAGCATACAAAATTTCTTGTAGAAATAGTGATGTATGCACGATAAGATACAGCTCTCATAAGCAATGGATTTTAAAAAGCAGAGGTGGCAAAAGAAGTTAGATCTGCAACCATGGGACACACTAAAGACAATGTAGATAAAGCCTCTGTTTTCTGCAGTTCCTGTTCCATGCTATGACACTAACTCTTCTTTTTAAAAGTCTCTTCTAAAAAGTTATTGTCTATGTTTATTTGTCTCTCTTTTCTCTCTTCCTTTGCTATGTATCTCTGTGGTAATATCACTTAACTAACCAGAGCATTCTGGTTTTGGACAGTTCGTATGAAATACGTTATAACTTGCTAATTCATTTGACTAGGAGTAAAGAAATTCAAATGGTGGAGTTCAATGAGGGTGACAATCCGTTCTTAGCTTTCCCTTTCAAAACAAGATGCGCACTTTAAAAAACAAAAAAAGGTTTTCAGTCTGCAGCATGCCAGCATCTATAAGTTGCTGATAAATAGAGGGCTGTCTATCACTACAAATGCACTGAATTGAATGCAAGCAAAACAAATCAAACAGTAAATTCTCGAAGGGAAAATAATATACATTTGATAAATATCTTTCCCTTGGCAAGACAATACAATAATCTTTGCCTTTCGTAGCCCCTGGATTTGAGCAAGGTGAGCTACTGGATGAGATACCAAAGCCGCTCAAAATAAGCAGAAATTGGGCTTGCCAACTCAGCATAAAACTTGTGTGTTGCGTATTGGCTAGTTTTTTGGGCTTGTTAGGGTTTTTAAAGTAGCTTGTAGCTTCTTCCTTTTTTAAATTGGCTCCCAGGCCTGGCCAATCAGAAAGCTAAAATGGTGGTGATTGGCATTTGGCTCCTCCAACTGCTGCACTGCCTGCAACGCCCTCTCTGCACACACTCTTCTCACTCCTACAACTAGACTTAGCACTGTCACCAGCAATATCTTAGTTTTTTGGAACTGGATAGAAAGACTTGTCAGGATAAAGACTGGAATTTTTGTTATCTTACCAGAACACAAATCTATAAAATTATATTTGTTTCCCATGTTGGAGAAAAAAAGATAGGGGACACTAAATACAGATTCCATAAGTGAACTACTTCACAGATCCCGGTTCCCACTACTTTCTAATGATTTCCAAAAGCATGTCTTATCCATGTAACAACACAGCCGACACTGACACATCATGCAAGTGCTTCACAGATTCATAAACTTTATGTGCAGGCTGGGGCTCTTTTTTAAAGCTCTTTATAGAAAAGAGTAAGAATATTTTAAAATGAGTGAATTAAAAAAAAAGTGACCACTCCCTTAATCTCTGCACCAAAAATTATGATTAAATACAGTTAGATCCAGATCAATGTTTTATTAGAAAGTATGTTCTTGTTCTCTTCATCTAATACCAGGAGGCAGCTAAAGTTACCCAAATTCCTAGATTTACAGGCAATTCTTTGGGATAGCAGTTCATCAGAAGTAAGTAGTAGGTTCTCATAAAGAGTCTTAAATTGTGCATCTACTTGCTTTTGGGAAAATATACTCATTAAATGTTTGTGGACTGTCATTTGCCAGAGATGAAGATTAATTCCTGTTTCCTGGATTGGGCAGATTCCATAATGAAAGAAGTACTGTATCTCTCTTACTTCAGTATTTCTCCCAGGATTAGGTAATAATTGACATCTCTTCCCTGTCTCTGCTCTCATTTAGCAAGTTGATAATGCTTTTGAAGTATTTCACAAATTCCATGCGGACATCCTCAGGATCTTCTTCCAGGCTGGAGTGTATTAGTTTCAGTTTGCTCAGTGGTGAAGCTTTGAAGTTGCACAAAAATTTTTTTAAAATAAAGGTTACTATATTAATTTTAATACAAATGCATTTACAGTTTTCTTGCGTTCACAGGACTGTTTATGCTACATAAAGCATTTGGAAATCCAGATGCATTAAGATACTGCTGTCCAGCATAACATGTAACCTTTAAAAAGTGATGTATCATCACCATCAGTAATACAATGAACTAAGTTCATCGATGGATAAATCCTCTGAAAAACTGAAAGGATATATTTTGCAATCACATATTTAGACACAAAGTGAAATCCAGCCAATATGTAGGAATTGTAATCAATTAATTTAAGATATTATTTAATCACTTTGAAATTATAACGCATTTTTACATTTAAATCTTAAAAATGTTCGGAACAAGTAGATCTACCCATTGTGATTCAACTATTCAAATTAAAAATCACTTATGCACTATCAAATTCAGAAAAATCTTATATAAGCAGCAATCAGGGGAAAGTAAACACAAAGTGTATAGTACACGTTAATGGAGGTTTAATCTGCTATAATGTGGGAATGGTTCTTGAAGCTTTACCTTTCCAATCTGATTATTCTATATGTTTTTTATTATGGACACACGCATCACTTTCCAGAATTGCTTTTTAGTTTTTACTGTGCAGTACACACTTACAGCCTCTCCTTACAAGTTCTGATACTGTCTAGTTCTATTATCTTTTATTTAGATGTCATTTTCTGAAATATGTTTTCCTCCATATTAACCATTTCTAGATGGCTTCTTTGAAACTCCTGCTGAAAGCCAAATTAAAACAGGACCTTTTGATAGAATATCTGTCTCATGGATGCAGTCAGCTTCTTCCATCAAAAGATCTGGGGACTGAGTTTCTTCTTACTTACACTGGTGTATGTCACAGCACTGCCTCTGAAGTCAATTATACTGGTGTAATGCAATATAACTGAAAAGCACATGAGGTCCCTAACTTTTTAAATCCATCTTTGTTTCCATCTTCACTAGTGACATAGCAGTTTACTCTTGTTTGGACTAGATGGCTTCAATTTAGATGCATGTAATTGAGTTTTTAGACACCTTTGTACAAGGAAGATAATCCCTTATTTCATTGAGCTACTCCTGGGGTGTTTATAAAATGGCGATTTAAAATGCCTCAACAAATGGTTGCTAAATAGACAAAACTACAGAGGGACGATATTAAAGTAAGAAACCCTCATGCAAGTGATGACGTGTTATTTAGGACTTGCTATCAGGAGATCTATTCCTGGCTCAGCCATAGACTCTCTGAAAAACCTTGTTTTCCCATCCGTGAAACGGGGATATATTTACCTATCTACCAGCTACATTCTGAGATTTAATTAATTCATGGTTACACTTTGAGATCCTCAGATAGAAGAAATTATAGAAATGCAGAAAGTCATAAAGAGTCACCAGCTTTGAAAGTTAAGCAGATAATTAAAAACCTCTGTTTCATTTTCTTACCCAAGGACAGGTTTTCTGTGTCCCCTGCACTGCCTGGTTTGTGGTGTGCAATCAGGAGACACTGGCTATCTAGTAACTGCTGTTGCTGCACAAAGCAGGAGTACCACATTTCAATTTCCTTCAGGTGACTGGGCAGTTCTGGGTTGAAGACTATTACAACACCATGGGAGTCTTTCATCAGAGCTGGCCAGCAAGTTTCAAACCTTGAAAAGCAGGTAAATGGAAAATGGTAAGGTTGGTAGACCCAAAAATGGCAACTGTTTTTACTTAATAGTTACTTAAAACTCCACATAGTTTTTGTATTTTGTTTCTCCTCAAACACAGATGCTTCAGTGTTTTTCCCTATAAAATTAGGAAGCTCGCTGTCAATATGGCAAACTTCAAACATATTTTTGTCCTAGACAAACACCAATAAGCCTCCTAATTTAGTCAGAGTCAGATGCCAGAAGAGACCACTAAAATCATCAAGTCTGGCCACCTGTATATCACAGGCCATCCACCTCACCTAGCACCCACACACTAACCCATCACAAGCAACCCCATCATAAATTTGTCCAGCTCTCTTAAAACTAATTAAGTTGTTTCTCCCCCCCAACTTCTACAGGAAGGCTGTTGCAGAATCTCACTGCTCAGGTGGTTAAAACCTTCTAATTTCCAGCATGAATTTGTTGATGGCCAGTTTACATCCATTTGTTCTTGTGTCAACACTGTCCTTTATCTTAAATCGCTAAATTTGTTCTACTGCACAATGTAACATTTGGTGAAAGATGTGTTTAAATCCTTCTCCTAAAGACCTGACTTGTGGAGTGGTCCATGTCCTACAAATTGATCAGCTTAGACATGACTCTTCCACTCACAGCGATCCCCATTGACTTCAACAAGTATAGTGTCTGGCCAGGTGGATCAGTTTAAGGGATTGGGGTCCCCCAAATCATCGAGGTCCCAATCCCATATTCCTTGTCCACCTAGAACTCCTGCTGAGCTCTTAAGAGTGTAGCGCCTGCTAAGCTCTCAAAGATCACCACCAACTTGATCTGGTAACAGTTCAAAAAGTGAGTTCGAAGTAGTTTCAGAGTCTATACCTGCCCTTGAATCCCCCTGACAATTTGTGGTTTTACAATCAAGTTTTCTTTTTTTTTTAATGTTTTCCATTCCCCGGTGTTGTGAACCTACTCCCTCACATTTCCTCCACCACAACAGAGCAAAAAGACTGACTTAAAACAATTTTATTAGCAATGTGGGTCCCAATCAAGACTGGGGCTCAACTGTACTTAGCGCTGCAGAAATATGTACAAAGCTACTCCCACAAAGGACTTAATCTAAGAGTTGTCAAATGCAGAAAGCAAGTAAACTGAAAAATATCAAAACATTTTTCATCTAACCTCTTTCAGTTACTCAGTGGTGAGTAAAAGAGACTTCAGAGAAAAAAGTGTGATTTTTAAGTTGATGCTGTCCAACTATTTCAGTACTTTAAGAGACAGGGAGTGACCTTGTCTCAAGGTTCATCTTCACTACCATGCTAAATTGGCACCGCTGTCATTATGGTGTCTGATTTAGACACATTACCACATTACATTGCTCTCCTGTCTATGTAATTACTCTACCTCAGTGAGAGGCGGAAGCTATATCGGTGGGACAAAGTAAATAAGGAAGTGTTATTTATTCCTTCTCATAATACAAGAACCAGGGGTCACCAAAAGAAATTAATAGGCAGCAGGTTTAAAACAAACATAAGGAAGTATTTATTCACACAACACACGGTCAATTTGTGGAACTCTTTGCCAGTGGATGTTGTGTAGGCCAAGACTAAAACAGGGTTCAAAAAAGAACTAGATAAATTCATGGAGGATAGGTCCATCAATGAAGCTGGGAATGAGCAACAGGGAATAGATCACTTGATGATCACCTGTTCTGTTCATTCCCTCAGGGGCACCTGGCATTGGCCACTGTTGAAAGACAGGATACTGGGCTAGATGGACGTTTGGTCTGACCCAGTTTGGCTGTTCTTATGATATTAGGGAGACAAGGTGGGTGAAGAAGAGCTCTGTGTAAGCTCAAAAGCTTGTCTCTCTCACCAACAGAAGTTAGTCCAATAAATTATATTACCTCACCCACCTTGTTAAAATAATGCGAAGTGTCAAGAACACTAAAACCCACTTACTTTTGATCACCGCCACAATCCCACAGCTCAAATCGACACCCCGCCCCTTTACTGTTGCCATTCATATTTGGTTTCTCATATTCCAGGATCCTAAAAACAGAAGTGGATTGAGGGTATGATAAGATTCTACAACAAGGCCACCCCGGAAAGAGCAGGCCATCCCCTGGGGGAGCCCTTTGTAAGGGTCTCCTTTCAGTAAGCACGGTGCCTGGCTTCACTCACCTCACTCCCTGAGTGGGGACGTAGCTGCTAATGCCTTCTGTGCTCTCGGACAGGAAGTTTGCCAAGACGGATTTTCCAGACTGTCAGAAACGGGAGCAAAAGGCACTTGTGTTAATAAAACAACAACACCCACCCAGTCTGCGGCAGGGCTCGGGGGGAAGCGCTGCATGTCCCAGTTTGGAGCATGACTTGTGCTGTTGGGGGTGGGGTGGGGGGCTACTTCCATGTGCACAGAGGTGGGGCCCACCCGATCTGTGTGGGCTTGGATCCAGAACCTGCTGGGCTCCCCGCTGGGCTGTTCATGTTGATGGGGGAGGGGGAGGGACACACACACAAGACCCTGGAGCCCCAGTTCGGGATCGAGGAGGCTCCCCGGGGCCCCTACTCCACCGCCGGGCCGGGCCTCGCACTCACCTCACTGGGGCCCACGAACAGGATCTTGGCCTTCAGCATCCCGCGCGCTCCCCCCACGGCCTGGGACGGGCCGCGCCGCCCCGGACTCTCCTGCCAGCCAGCCCCGAGCCCAACGGCGCTGCTGCCGGGCGGCGCCCTAGCAACGCGGCGTCGTTGTCAAGGGCGCAGGGAAGCCGCCCGGCGATTGGAGCGGAGCGCGGCCCGCGAGGTCACGTGCTGCAGGAAGCTCCCTGCTCCACGTGACTGCTCCCCCAGGTTCTCCCCCCTCCCTTTCTCCAGCCCCACTGGCACTTATCTCAGTCCAGCCCCTTTCTCTCCCCCTGACCCTCCTTTCCTTGTGTTCAGCTGCCCTCCCTTCTTATCTCCCCCCAGCCCCTTAGTTCCTGCTCTAGTTATTACTGTCCCAGGGCAGCTCTGCCCAGAAACATGCACTGCAACAAGGCCCTGGGGTGCAGTTCACCGGGCCGTGTTGTTAGTTCTGCGCTGCTCTGTGTTGGGCACGCTTAGCTGGGAATAAAACATATCCCATTTTGATTTAGCTTCAGGTTTGGCCTTGTTGTTTAAAAAAACAACTAAAGCAAAAATGGAAATGTTTTCATCCGGAAGTGTCCCCAGGGGTATGCACCAGCACAATAAAAGGTTGTGAATTACAACCTGTACCCTTCTTTTGGTGCACATTTGTGTCTAGAGCAGGCCTTATGATGAGGTCAGGAAATTGGCTATCTTTCTTCACAAGGTTATTCAACATTTTCCTGGCTTTATAGAGGTAGACTCTTATCACAGAGTCTGAAAAGGTGGCTCAGTGGTAAGGGTACTAGCCAGGGACTCAAGAACCCAGGTTTCAGTTTCCTGGTCTGTCACAGACTTCCTGTGTTACCTTGCACAAGTCAATTAGGACCAAATCCACAAAGGCTCCTAACTTCCATAGAAATCAAAGGAAATTAGGAGCCTAAACCTAAACACCTTTGTGGATCTGAGCCTAGTCCACTGTAGAAGTGAGGCTAGCAGTACTTCTCTGAGGATAAATATATTAGAAGATTATGAATCACTCAGTGGCTACTTCTCTGAGCCATACGTGTACCTAAAATATAGATGGGCTGTGAGAAATGCCATTTTCTGGTGTAGTTTTCAGAACACATGGATCTTGTGATACTAATTTCCTCAAGCCACCAGCATGAGCACTGAAGAGGCAAAGTTTCTTATTAAGGCTTTTCTGAGGGAGCAGGAAGTATTTTAAAGGCCCAGCATATAGGTAAAAACATCTGGCAACCAGATGCGTTGCTTCAAAGCTGTTTAGAGCCCAGGTACAGTAACAGTTTAAGACAAGCTTTCAAATGGGGCCTTTAGGTGCAACCATAATGCAAATGTTTAGTAGTGCTACTACTAAATGTGAAACAGGATTGTTTTGTTTCCAGTGAGAGGATTACAGTGTTTCCAGCAGCCTGCAGACCTATTTGCTGTCTAACTCACTACATAAAGTGATTTAGGATGGTTTAGTGTCCCAGGAGCATGGGTGTCATTTATGCCACGTTTAAAGGATCAGAAATAATCCATTGTTTCCAGGGCAAGTTATGAGAGAGAAAAGTAATGCAAGAAAGCCAGCTGCACTTAGCCTCAGCCAGATATTTGATTCTGTTTTAGCAAATTGGGATGCAGGCCTGGTGCACCACATCTACTGGGAGATCTCCGAGAAAGCGGCCAGGGCAAAGGCAGAGGGAAAACCTGTGCCTCGTTCCCTGACTAAGCGGTGGAGATAGCCCCTCATCCTGCGCTTGTGATAGCGGCTCGTCACCCAGTGCTAGTGGCAGCGAAGGGGGAGGCTAGTCCCGGCTGCCTCTCGGCAAACTTAGGGTGGCTCGACTGGGTGGCTGAAATTGCTGGCTTGGGTTTGGCGAGGAGCTGCAGCCCTGGGGGAGGAAATCGGGTAGCGCAGAGGGAACTTGTTCCTTTTTAAAGTCTCCCTGTCCTCAGCCCCACAGCTGGAAAGCCAGCACGGCAGGCACCGCGGCTCCCGAGCAGCCAGAGGAGGCAGCAAGCTCCGCGGTTCCCAGGCTGCTGTTGCTAACGCTCTGCCAGACTGCCAGACCAGCAGGGTGCAGCAGCGCGCTGGCAAGCTGTTACTGTCACAATGAGGGATGGCGCTCTGTACAGAGTAGCAGGAAACCAGAGGTCTTTTTTTTTTAATCTTAATTTTTATTTAAAAAATACATATCTGTCCCATCCCCCAAGCCATCTTAAATTGCTGGGCCCATGGGCAATTGACCCCTTTGCCCCCCCCCCTCCCTCCTTGGTGGTCCTGAATGTGCACAACAGTGCAGAAGAGCCAAAAATCTGAGCAAGAGGTAACAATAAAACCTAAACACTGGTTAAAGGAAAGAGGGTTGTTTTCACATCTACCCGAAAAGCAATTGTGATCTTTATAATCAAATGAGTTGTCAGATGATATAAAGTCCGTGTGGTTTTTTTAATCAATCACTAAGGGTACGTCCATACTACCCGCCCGGATCGGCGGGTAGCAATCGACTTCTCGGAGTTCGATATATCGCGTCTCATCTAGACGCGATATATCGAACTCCGAACACGCTCCCGTTGACTCCGGAACTCCACCACCGCAAACGGCGGTGGCGGAGTCAACGGGGGAGCCGCGGACGTCGATCCCGCACCATGAAGACGGGTAAGTAGTTCGAACTAAGGTAGTTCGACTTCAGCTACGTGAAAAGTTGCGTACCTTAGTTCGACCCCCCTCCCCCTAGTGTAGACCAGGCCTAAGGAGTAAGAGGATCATATCTTATAAGTTTTCAGAAGTACCTATGTGATTTAAACTCTTACCTACCTAAATCACTTTTGAAAATAGAAGGTAGGCTCCCAATTCACATAGGTGCTTTTGAAAATTGTATCCTAAATCAATCTAATGATTTTTAACAATTTAAGCCATTCAACTATTTTGTTTTTCAGATTGATTACTGATATATTTTCCCCTGTAATCCATATTCTCTTAAATTGCTGGTTCAAAAGCATTATACTTGGCTCTGGCCTTTATCCTGAGCCTCACTCTTTAGTGTAAAGGGGGACAAAGAAGAGACTAGCAGTCAGTTAATGGTTTGTTTTCAGCAAACATTAGTAAAGCAGTAGTGTTTGAAATCTGAACAGATTTACCTTAAAAAACAACAAAACACCTGTTACTTTGTTCCATTCCTCACATTTAAACAGACTGCATCCCTTGCCTCAGCAGGGCCAGATTTACACCTTATGTGCCCGTAGGCACAGCATCTCCAGCCACTCCCGACCCCCGCCTACAGCTGACCTCCGTGTTTTCCAGAAAAAATTAAACTTTAACCCACTTTTAACTTTTAGGTTCTCCTAGAACACTGGCGCCCTCAGGCATGCGCCTTCTGTGCCTAATTGGAAATCAGGCCCTGTGCCTCACTGTAAGCTTTGGCAGAGAAATCCAAGTGGTCAGAGAATTTCTGTTTAATGCAGTGAATTAGAAGCAGAAACACTATGGCAAAATCTGCATCCCAGCTACACACTGCAGACACAATCACTTCTGTGGGTTGCAATATCAGATTGGGCAAGAATTTGGCTGGCAGAGTTTAATTTTAAGTTAAAGCTGCAAAGTCTACAAATGAAATAGACATTAGTAGTTCTTTTTGCAAAGCGATTGCTGAGATCACATTAGTTCCATGGAGCAATAGTAACACCTAGTGGCTAAACGTGCCCATTCATTCACTCATTTGTTTCCTCTCTCAAATATGTGTGTCGCACAGGACTTCGCATGATTGACAGTTTTGACTTGAGAGGCCAGCACTTACATTCTCTAGGGATTTGCCTCTTTTCCCTCCACCCTGTTCTGTTTTCTGTTAGAAGTGGTAGGTGAAATATGAAACTTCATTCCTCTCTCCCCCCCAACCCTCCTTTCACATTTCTGGCTAACGTGGGTGGTTGTTTCAGTCCATCTAGGTCTGTAAGTGGGTGGGCCATGCTCTGCATGGCCTACTGCTTCCAGCTGAGAGAACTCCAATCTCCTCTAGGAATCCATAATTTTAAAGGATCAGCCTGATCATCTGGTGGAGGTTGGTGACCTTGGTGCATTTGATAAAGGCGTGTTAACTTGCCTGTGTTAAGGCAGTGCAACCTGATATGTTCCAAAAAGTAACATTTGTGAAGATCAGTAAGATGTGGTGTACACAGTTATTGACCATAGCCTTCTGGGGCAGCTAATTCATCAAAAAGGCTCCCCTGACAAACTGGCATTTAAGAGGAAAATAACCTTAAATTTTTACTGTGTTAGCAGAGGCGCTGCTTGGAAAGTGTTTTTAACCCCCTCTGCCCCCTCCTCCCAAAAGTTGGAATTTTTTTTATATATAAAATTTCAGCCAAAACACAGTTTTGCAAATACAGCCATGATGCCTCATAGGAGTTGTACCTCAGCTGCCTCTTGTGCCCATTCTCTTCTGCAGACTGGACAGATTGCATCTACCATGATGCACAATGGTCTCCCTTCTTGGTCAGCTGCGTGGTGCACCATTGGAGGTGAAGTCTGGTTGGGGAACCTAGCCTGAAGAAGAGAATGGGGAAATGAGGCAAGGTGGTGACATTTCCAAAGCAAAATATTTTGGTTTTTGATTGTTCTCCAAAAGTTCAAGGTTTTCATGGAAATCAGATTGGGTTAATTAACTATCTCCCATCAAAAGACAGTTTTGGTGGAAAATTGTCAGCTAGTCCTAATTAAGCAGTTCCTCATGGTCTGATTCTATGACCCTGGATTGCGATCTCACTAGTGTAAATCCAGCGTAACGCCATTTATTTCAATGGTACTGGTGTGAGAGGAGACTCGGGAGCTATGAGACCAGGGAGAAAAAAGAGCTTGGTCACAAGAGGGCTGTGCATTTCCTGGAAGGTGTTGAGGAACCTCAGTTTCCACAGAGGCTCATAGCATGTCACAGGATTGGGCTAAAAGTTGGCAGCATTTGTTCAGTATACTTTATTTTATAAGCAGCAGAACTACAAAATGCTGCACGTGTTAAACAAATCAACTACCATGTAAACAACAGAACCAGGCAAAAATGTAGTGACTCTGATACACAAGGCTTCATGCAACCTCTTCCATTAGAGCCGCATGGTTTTGTTTTGAGTTTTGGTAATCTCAGAGTGAAACACTGACAGCTCTGAAGTTTACCAGCCTGAGAGCACCCAAGTTTACTAAACTGACAATGTACCATGAAGATTATTTATTTGGGTGGGGTGGGGGGAAATCCTGAATGACTACACTGAAGTTAAGGGAAAAAATTTCCATTAATGTCAGTTGGACCAGGGCTTAGTCCAAAGGCTTTTGTTTGCGAAATGGATTGCTGGCAGGAAGGAGGGTTTGTCTTGTAGATTGGAAGGTTTTTTTTCCTTTGTTTTCTTGAGTTATCATTGTATCACTTCGGTATTTAGCACCAAACAAGAGTTTCTAAATCCTGCATGCCTTCCAAACATCACACTTCCACTAAGGTACCTGGGCCTAGTTGCATCTCTTCTTGGGTGTTCCAGTCATCTTAAACTATTCCATTGAAAACAATGGAGTGACACCCGCAATTAATATGGCTCAGAGTCCAAAGCCAAGTTATTTTCCTTCCCTCCTTCCTTTTTCTCTATTACGATCAACAGTTCCACCAAACTAATGCTGAGCAACAAAAGGAGACACTTTTCCCTACCCCCTCCATAACCTCAGCTTTTATTTAAAAAGCACATTTCTAGCCTTTTTCATAACATAGAACTTTCAAAACAACTATGTAGCTATGGAGAAAAGTTTATTATTTTTCCTAAAATCACCAGGGAGATCATATCAGCTCCTTAGAAGTAAGAAAGGGAAAACACAACAGGAACTACAGGCACTTACTAGATGAAAACAAGAAGGCTGCAGCAAATAATCAACTACAAAATGACTACTTTAGAGTGACAGCTGTGTGTGTGTGTGTGTTTGTCTTTGTATCTAATTTAGAGGACTAGCCACACCACCTTCCTGCTGTGAAAGGTGTTCTGGGATAAAAAGTCACGTAAGAGTATACTCTACAACAGGAAGATTTAGGAGGAGTTGGGCTGTTACTAAGTGCTGCTGTGATCAGGTTTCTACTGTTACTGTATCCTACAACTAACTTGGGTTATAGCTGTTTAAATGTAGCCTTTGGGGCCTACAAAGTCCATAGTTATAGGTATCTCAATTTTTGTAGTGTCCCCTTTCTCCTTTCTGATGCTGTACTCACCCTCCCCCGCCTTGCCTCAACTCGTAGCTGCATGGGGGCCGCTACCTGAGCTAGGGACACCATAAGCTTCTTGTTTGCTATCAGCTGGCTAATTAGCTGAGGTGCTAATGTGGTTTCCAAACATGAGTGGGACAATTTGGTTGATGGCAGTCAGCAAAAAGGATGCAAAAGGAGAGACCATGGCTTCCTAACTCTACCCTTATCCCCTTCAAAGGCAACAATAGTACTTTTAGAGGAGGAGAAAATGGAGATGATGTGGAAAGCAGGCAAATCAGTACAGTATCTAGACACCTCCCAACCTCAGAGGAAAAGAAGAAACAGAAAATATGAGTGATAAGACACCAAAATGGGGATCAGTGCAGAGCAGCAATAGGCAAAGAGAGATGGGAGGACCAGGCAGAAACAATGGAATGCCAAGGGGATGGAGAAATAAGAATTTGGAGATCAAAGGGTATTTCAAGAACGGAACAAAAGGAAAACAAGGCAAAGTATCATGAAAAGTGTAGACAAAAGAGAAGGGTTAAATAACAAAGACAAAGAATGAGAATCACAGAATTGTAGGGCTGGAGGGGACCTTGAGAGGTCATCTAGTCCAGTCCCCTGCACTCATAGCAGGACTAAGGCCATGTCTACACTTACCTACGCTGCTGTGATCAATGCACCAGTGTTGATTTAGTGGGTCTGGTGAAGACCCGCTAAGTCGATGGCAGAGCGCTCTCCCATCAACTCCAGTACTCAGATCCCCGAGAAGAGTAAGTCAAGTCGGCGGGAGAGCGTCTCCCATTGACACAGCGCGGTGTAGACACCGCTATAAATTGACCTAATCTACGTTGAGTTCAGTTACATTATTCATGTAACCAAAGTAGCGTAACTTGGGTCGATTTACCGCAGTAGTGTAGACCAGCACTAAGTATTATGTAGACCATCTCTGCCAGGTGTTTGACTAACCTGCTCTTAAAAATCTCCAATGATGGAGATTCCACAACCTCCCTAGGCAATTTATTCCAGTGCTTAACCACCCTGGCACTTAGGAAGCTTTTCCTAATATCCAATCTAAGCCACCCTTGCTGCAATTTAAGCCCGTTGCTTCTTGTCCTAGCCTCAGATGTTAAGGAGACCAATTTTTCTCCCTCCTCCTTATAACAATCTTTTATGTACTTGAAGGGAGATGATGCTTCTGAAAGAGAGAAAAAAGAAACTGAGGCAAGGAGGATTAGAAAAATGAGAGACAAAATGGCATACAGAAGAGCAGAATAAATCAGAGAAGAGAAGAAGGGGAGAAAGCAATGCAAGAAGGGGAAAAGGTAAGAAAAGATGATAACTTGTCAGTTATATCAGGAATATGAAAGAACTTGATTCAGTTATAAATTAACACCCAATACTAAAAGTGTAGAATACATATATATGTGTGTATGTTCTCCCAGAATGGGTTTTATTTTATAGTTCACTTCCATCTAAGAGGAGGGATGGTATCATGGGTAAAGCACAGGACTGGGAACCAGGAGTGAGAGTCTTTACTCTGCCTCTAAGGGTAAGTCCATACTTACCTGCGGGGTCGATGCGGAGAGTTCGACTTCTCGGAGTTCGAACTATCGCGTCTAATCTAGACGCGATAGTTCGAACTCCGAACGCGCTCCCGTCGACTCCGGAACTCCACCACCGCAAATGGCGGTGGCGGAGTCGACGGGGGAGCCCCGGAGTTCGATCCCGCGGCGTCTGGACAGGTAGGAAATTCGAACTAAGGTAGTTCGACTTCAGCTACGCTATTCGCGTAGCTGAAGTCGTGTACCTTAGTTCGGCCACCCACCCCGTAGTGTAGACCAGGCCTAAGAGGTTTAGCACAGAACTCACAGCTGTAGGAGGGAGACTAATGTTGCTTTACACTCTCTTGGCCATGGACTGCTCTGAGGGTCTAAGTTATGGCAACCTTCCATGACCACCCTGTGGGCTGCAGCACTGCCTAGACTCTCCACACTGCTGCATGCTATCACTCTGGTGCTCAGCCCTGCCCTAGCCTGCTTCCCTAAGCCAGGGTTTGTGAGGGGGTCCTCAGAAGAAAGACAGCTGTCTTCCACAGTTCCTACGTGCGGGGAATCTTCCTCTCCAGCAGCCAGAACTGGGATTTTAGGATCCTTTTATGCTGCTCCAGCCCTTCTACCCTGCATAAAGGGGCTTGAGCAATGGTGCAGTTCTGTTCTCTGGCTGGGCTGTAGAATCCCTGCCCGCCCTTGGATGAGTCATTTAGGCCAAAACTTTGCAAATTTGGGGGTCTTAACGAAGGCATTTACTAGCTTAAGCCACCCATTTAGGTACCTAAATATGGATGTAAGGGCTTAGTTTGAAAATGCTGCCTTAACCTCTTTTTGCTTTGCCTTTCCCCTTGAAAAATGGGGATAATAATACTCTTAGCTCCCCAGGAGCTTGGTTCATTTGTAAATTGAGTTGGGTGCCTCATCTAGAAAGTATTACATAACGTGAAGTAGTTACATATTCATATACTGCACTTACATGCTCACATACCATCAAGGTTCACAATGTTTTCATAGTTTAATATAAGGAGCCTGCCTGGCTAAGGATCCTTTTGCCTATTTTTTTTTCATATTCGGTATGTGAGCCTTGCATTTCTGTGCGGGCAGCGATACAAGCAAGCATGTAGAGCTCTGCATTTTGAAACATGATGAGGAATGTCCTGGAAATTTAAAAAAAAAAAAGAAAAGAAATGGAGAGCTATTAAGAAAAAGGTTACTTTTACTGCAGACTGATGATTGCATAATATTAAGTGGTATGCTAGTCAATTTTTCTTCACTAATTTGAAATCCTACATCTCTTTCCCCCTTGGCTTGTCTAGTTCTGTCATCTTGAGCTATACTATACTTTACTGAAATGCTACATTTTTAGTTTTCATTTTAATTAGCACAGCCCCAGCTTTAGATGGATTGCTACAATTACTCTCTCTTTTTCCCTTCTAAGTTCAGAAATATTATCTGTCACTTGTAAGAACATAAAGAATTGAATTGGAAGCGTTCCAAATTCTTACTTTAAGTGTTCAAAGATTAAATGGAGTCCTTGGTCATAAAATCTTTAATTTGAACCTGGTCCTTTCAATTCCCAGTTCTTCAATTCACTATTTTTACATCCAGGGATTTCCTATTATCCAAATATGAACAGAGGCATGTTATTTTTCTAAGTACATATGTATGTATGCTGTGTAGACATCATCAGTGGATTATCCTTAACCTCCTTTGGTTGATATTTTCAGTTTAATTGTATTAAATTTTAAAGATGAATGGCATCTGCCTAGTTCTGTTTAATAGCTAACAAAGTCTTACTGATGAATGCAGTGTTGTTGTAGCTGTGTATGTCCCAGGATATTAGAGAGACATGGTGGGGGAGGTAATATCTTTTAATGGACCAACTTCTGTTGGTGCGAGAGACAAGTTTTTGAGCGACACGGAGCTCTTTTTTAGCCAGACCTGAAGAAGAGCTCTGTGTGGCTCGAAAGCTTGTCTCTCTCACCAGCAGAAGTTGGTCCATTAAAAGATATTACCTCCCCCACCTCGTCTCGCTAAAGTTTTAATGAAGCTGCTGTCTTCTGTGTGTATATATATCAGTCTCCAATAAATGTTATTGGGATTTTACAAAATGTCAGATTTATTAAGTAGGTTCGTTCATAGAAATTTGTGTCAGCTGCTGCAGGCAAATGCTATGGTATGTCTGTTAAGGTGACCCCATATCTAACACACAACCTAAAAATCAAGGAAATAAAAAGTTGAAACTTCCCACACAACTTGTACATACCCTACGCTCCTCCACCCAGAGACAAGTACTTCACCCACTAACACTATACACCACAAAAAAAACCATGCCACAATCTTAACTTTGCCTTTGGAAATGGAGAGAATAGGGAGATGGAGAGGAGGATCTGCAATTCTGCAAAGAGAAATCCTGGAAGCAATCAGTTTGGGGACTGGATGCTCAGACTAAAGTTTGCTTGGTGTTCCTTAAATCAAGAAAAAATAAAAAACCAGAACCCCAAGGGGCGGGTCAGTAGGTGGGGGAAATGTCCTGGACCAGGGGTGGGCAATAATTTTTGCTCGGGGGCCACTCCTCAAATTTTGGTAAGTTGTCATGGGCCGCACATTTCTACTATATTAACCGAGGGGGCGCAGGGTCTGGGAGGGAGTTTGGGTGCAGGAGGGATTTCCGGGCTGGTGCAGAGTGTTGGGGTGCAGGAGAGGGTGAGGGGTGTGGCCTCTGGGAGGGAGTTGGGTGCAGGAGGAGGCTCCGGGCTGGGGCAGGGGATTTGGGTGCAGGAGGGGGTTCTGACCTGGGGCAGCGGGTTGGGGTGTGGGAGGGGGTGCGAGGTGCAGGCTCTGGCTGTGAGGCGCTTACCACAGGCGGCTCCCAGCTGGTGGTGCAGCAGGGCGTAGGCAGGCTGCCTGCCTGCTGTGGCCCCACGCTGCTCCCGGAAGCAGCTGGCTGCTGCTGGCATGTGTCTGCGTGCCCCTTGTGGGAGGAGGGCAGCGGGTCTCTGTGCACTGCCCCTGCCTGCAAGCACCGCCTCCGCAGCTCCCATTGGCTGGTTTCTGGCTAATGGGAGCTATGAGGATGGGGCAGGGGCAGCACACGGAGCTGCCTCCCCCCCACCAGGGGCGCATGGAGATGTGCAAGCAGCGGCCAGCCGCTTCTGGGAGCGGCGTGGGGCCACGGCAGGCAGGCAGACTGTCTGAGCGCCCCACTGTGCTGCGGGACTTTTAGAAGCCCGGAGATTGCGAGGGGGCAAAGGAGGCCAGACAGAAATGTTAGACGGGCCGGATCTGGCCCACAGGCTGTATCTTGCCCACCCCTGTTCTGGACACTGACCAATTGTGTAAGCTGTGTTTGAGAGCAGGGTGGGAATTAACTGAACAGTAATCAAGGTGTTATTAATACTGTATATGTAACTTGAGAAATACCTGGCTCCAGTTGTAATAGGTGTAGTATTTAATACCTCCAATGACTCTTACTGTATTTGGCACCTCAATTGTCATTTTATCACTTCCATGTATTATCTGGATAGTGTTAAAGAAAGGGAGGTTTATAATATGGAAGCTGGAGAGCCAGATAGTGAGATATGATGCACTCAGCATTAAAGAGAGATTAGTTAAATGCCTGCTCTACAAAGGGTCAATGCAGTAAAATGCATATAAAGGTAAATTACTAAATCTGGAAAAAATATTCTTTTAAAAACATCTCCAAAGCTTTCAGCCTAATACACAGCTGTAGTGAAAAAACTGAACAGGATGCTGGGTTGCATTACTCGTAGGAACAGAATATAAATCAAATGAGGTGGTATTATTCCATAAGACACTGGTGAGCTCTCATTCAGAGTACTCTGTATGGGACCAACCCCTGTGTTTTAGAGGGTTACACTTGCCCTTGAGGGGATAAAGCAGAGAGAATGAGAATAATACCAGGTCTTTCAGCTGTAAGTTATGAAGCTAGACTGGGGAGATTTGGCATATTCTTGTTTGAAATGAGATCTTGCTGTGACTCAGCCAGTGGTTTTAGAATAACGAAGAGGATTAATCAGGATTAATCAAATTGATTCAGATGAAGGCCATGAAAACAAGAGAGCTTAATTTGAAAATTAGGAGCATGGGAAAGGAGGCGGGGGGAGAAGCTCTGGCTAAACGATTTCAAAATCCATATGGAATAAGTTACCAAAAGGGTCCTGTGAATGAAGGAGCACAAATGTCTTAGGCTTCAGCTAGATAGAATTGCACTGGGAATGGGAGCATGATATTTGACTAGCGGCTGGCTGTGTTTGTCAAGAACACACATGAATGCTCATAGCCACTGTGTTGGGGATGGAGGCTGGGTGTTTGACAGCAGGAGATGGAGAGAAAACAGGGGTGGCTGGAGCCTAGGACATATGGTGGAAGGAAGATAGGCTAATCTATGTGGGATTGGGGTCTGCCGCGGAAAAGGACCAGCTGGCAAAGGGGTGGCGCTGTGGGAGGAAACCAGCTTTCAGGGAAGACAGGAAGGGATGTCAGGAACTGAGGGGAGGAAGGAGAGAAAGAGCCTGTGGGTGGGTGAAGGAGTTCGGTGCTGGAGTCTCTGAGGGACAGGTGGCTGGTCTCCACACTTCCCTCATTCAAATCCCTGCCCAATAACAACAAGACTACTTCTGCGAGGCCTACAAAGAGAAAACACTGATGATTAAAACTGGGACTTTCAAGGAGCCTGCAGGAGTTAGGCACTCAGCTTCCAAATGAATTTGTGTGCCGAATTCCCTTTGGCCCCTTTGACAGTTCCAGCCTAATGCATTATCTATGGTATTTCCTTAAGATTTTCTAAGGCACTTTGTCTTATTTGTACATCTTCTAGACTGTCCATGCCTTGGAGAGTTTACAAGTTTCGTGTTTGTGCCTTGCACAACACTAACCACATGGTCAGAACTTCACAATTAAATAATAATATTATTTAATGAATAACTGATGACGGGGCATGTGGTTCTTATCTGGGATATGTAATAAGGCATAAAGTCAAAGGCCAAATACATTGGCACTAGAGAATTCAGATTATTTCTAGTTGCTGCACTCTGGGAAAAGTTATTCCATTTGGAGAATGGTATAAATGATTTTTTGCGTGGCACAAAAATACTAAGAAGTCATATAGATTCAACTGCACACTGGTATTGTCCTAAAAAATCACATGGCTTGGCTGTTAACAAACATCCCCTTGATCTCTTGAGCCAGCCAGTATTCCATTTGCTGAATTATGCTTCAGCATGAATCTTGTTGTCCATTTTTTTACCTTTACTACTGGTAGCTCTCACACGGGTGCACTTTTTGAAGTGAAAATGGCTGAGAACATAAAAATTGGATGGCAACAGATGGCAAATCCCAGTGAAGATTGAACCTGGTAATATTCTAAAAAAATAAAATAAAAAGAAGTTCTCATCCATGCTTGTAGATGTTTCCTTTGCTTCACACTGACTCAATAGACATTCTAGGCTTCAAAGTGACACATGGACAGAGTGACAATCCTGTTATATAGATTGCTCAGATAGAAGGCCTGACATGAAACTCCTCATTCAAGCAGAACTCCCCAGTGAGGTCAATACGAGTTTTGTCTGAGAAATGACTTCAAGATCAAGCCCACAATATGCTATGTACAGTAAGAGTAGTAGGAAATAACACACTACACTAAGTGCACTGTAATAACCCTGGTAATCTTATATCAGAGGGGGAGCTGTGTTAGTCTGGATCTGTAAAAAGCGACAAAGAGTCCTGTGGCACCTTATAGACTAACAGACGTATTGGAGCATGAGCTTTTGTGGAAACGAAAGCTCATGCTCCAATACGTCTGTTAGTCTATAAGGTGCCACAGGACTCTTTTTTGTCGCTTTTTCCTGGTAATCTTGCAGCCTAATTTACCATAGAGATCTTCCTAAAATCTTACTGCTACCAAACCTTCATCTATCTACTTTAACTGTCAGATGATACTTGAGTGGACCATTTTTGTCATTTAATGATATCATCTGGAAGGGCTTTATTCTAAGCATTCTCGTTTTTAGATTGGCTTCTTATCTGACTCCTTTCTAACTTCAAAAGGACGGTTCATAATTCTAAATCTCCATAAGGTTTTATCAAGGCTGTTTTTTGCTTTGCTGTCTTTCTAGTATCTACATGGAAAAGCTCACTGACGCGATCCAAGGGGCAGCGGCTATCAAGCTTATTCACGATGCTTTCCATGGTCTCCAGTGAAATTCAGCTGACCCCCAAGTAGTTAGTGACTTTTACAATCATAGGAAAGATAGAAAAGATCTGTGTGTAACTCCTGAAATTCTGAGGCCATATTCTGCTCTCACAGCATTGTAAATGAGGAATAACTCCACTGAAGTCAATAGACTTGGAGGGGACAATTAGTTCAGAATCTGGCCTTTTCTTTCCATTCTGTTCTGACTGTTCTTCTCTCAGTCTTCTGTACTATTTTTCCCAGTATGCATCACTCTCCACTTCTTGAACAGAGGTAGTTAAATATTTCCAAAAAATATATGTAGCCCTGGTTGCATAAGCATATGTTTCATCTATATGTTTAATACTCTTCAAAAATGTGTAGCTTTATCTCTTGTAATATAGTGTGTCTGGTTTGTAAGAACAGGGCTGTTCATATTTCAGGGCTTCTCTTCTCAAATTTAGTCTCCCTGATAAATTGAATGAATTATATTTTTGTTGGCTGTCTTCATTGCCTCCATCACTGTGTTTCCAATTTATCAACATAGTTTTGAGAAATTGTTAGGATATGTAGCACTCGTCAGCACCATGGGGAGAAAAAATATTCATTTATTACTGCTATTGCATGTGATTACATTACGCATATCCAAAGGACTAAACATGAAATGTCATATTCAATTCTCCCCATACAGTAGATGATATTACTCTTTCTCCTTCTTTCCAAAAACATCCTGGAAGCTAATTCTTCAGTCTCATCTTAGATCAGCCACACAGCAAAGAGGGCAAATATAATTTAAAGATTAGTGCAAGAATAATAGGAGTCAGGCCATCCAAGTTCTACTCTTCCTTCTGCCTCTAACTCTTGGTGACCTTGGGCAAAGTCACTTGACTTCTCTGTCTCAGTTTCTCAATCGGTAAAATGGAGATAATACTAGCTTACTTCAGAGGGCTAATGTCATAATTTGCCAGACTCCTGCCTTCTGGAATACTTATCATGGCACAGCAAGGAGAGGGGACGTCCTCAGATCCTGTACTAAGACCACTGTTTAATATATTCATTCATGATCTTGAAAAGTCAGTGAAGACTGAGGTGGCCAAATATGCAATGACAAAAAATTGTTTAGTATAGTAAAGACTAGAAGACTGTGAGGAACTCCACAGGCATCTAGCAAAGCTAGTTGAGTGGGCAACACAATGGCAGATGAAGTTCAATGTTGGACAAGTGCACGTTGAAAGGAACAATATGAACTATTTATCCACATTGCTGATGTCTGACTACTTGGAAAAGAGAATTAAGTTTATTTGTGGCTAATGGAATGAAAACACCTACTCATAGTATAGCGCTGTTATGAAAAAGACAAGGTAAATGTTAGGATGTATAAACAATGGAATATAAAACAATGAGATGATCGTTCATTTATATAAAGCAATAAAACACCTCCACTCTGAATACTGTGGTGTTTGATTTTGGATGACCAGAACTGTCTATAGCTGGTATAAATGAAAGGACAGTCAGGCCCTGGGAACTTCAAATTCAAGAGCTGCCAATCTGGTATCTTTCGTGAACAGTAAAACCATTTTTTTAAATGGTTGTTAACTTGTTTCTAGCAACCTAAATAGTTTATCTGTGGCCAATACACCTCTTCTATCAAAACATAAACTTCTAAAGCCATCTTGAGGACTTGCTCATTCATGGAAAGGGTTAATTATGGCAGCCATGAGTAACATATGGTGATTCTAATGGGCTGCAAAAAAAATCTTGCCCATGTATCCACCATTAAGCTAATGTTCCCAAGTTTAGTTCTCTGGACAGCATTGTTTCAATTGATCATAAGAAATTCAGTAGTAGATGCTAAGCAGATACTGTCTTCAGTCTGCAGTATGATTTATTGACCTGAAAAAATACTAACCAAATCAGTGCCAAAGTCTATATGTAATACATTTTTAAGGTCAGAAGGGAACATGGTGATCTAGTCTTCACCCAGTGATTCCTGCATCAAGCCCATAACTTCTGGTTGAACTAGAGCAGATTTTTTAGAAAAACAACCAGTCTTGAATTTAAAGATTTCAAGTGAGAGAATAGGCAACATCCCTAGATAAATTATTCCAGTGTTTAATTACATTCAGTGTTAAAAACATATGCTTTATTTGTAGTCTGAATTTGTCCAATTTCAGTTTCCAGCCATTGGATATTTACCTTCAGGTATAAAGAATCTTAATATTAATGAGCGAGAAGAATGCAATACAGCACTACAGTATTATAAGAAAGTTTAGTATGGTAACACAGCAGGTAATCTTATTTTAAAAGAATGGGAACACTGAAATTGCCACACCCGATGAGACCAGTCATCTTTCTAGTTCAGTATCCTCTCTGACAGTGGCTGGTATCATATACTTCAAACAAAGGTGGCTGGATTCCTGCAGTGGACAACTATGGAACAATTTACCCATAACAGAAGTTTCTTCCTAATTGTAGAGAGACAAGGCAGGGGAGGTAATATATTTTATTGGAGCCACTGCTATTTGGTGAAAGAGACAAGCTTTGGAGCTCCTGAGTGCTCCTATTCTCTCAGTCCTGATCCTGAAAGGAAACCTGCACAACACCTTCAAAAGATGAGTTTAGGAGCTTAAGTATATAACTCTGCTAGACACCAGAAATCATGGACCCTGGTTTTAGTGGGTTACAGATTGTTGTAATGAGACCTAACTCTCCTGTGCCCTATGACTGCAGAGGTATCAATTGCCTACTTCATTTTGAACAATTCCTTGCAATGTGTCAACTCCTTATTCTTAACAATCTCTTCCTCCTTGTTTTTAGCGGTTGCGCTCTGAGTACCCTTTCCAGACCTGAAGAAGAGTGCTGTAGATTTTGAAAGCTTGTCTCTCTCACCAACAGAATTGGGTCCAATAAAAGATATTATCTCACCCACCACATAACTCTCACCTCCTGAGACCAACAGAGCTACAACAACATTCCTCATTCCACACAGTTAGTGGCTGGTTTATGACCTGAAACATTAGTTTATAACTTGGGTGGTTGTGCTGCTGAGTTTATGCTGGGAATTGAGAGGGGAAAATTATCCCTAATATACAGCCACAGAAATGCTGAAGTCATTGGGACACTTGGGTGTAAGCATTATGCTCTGTTAGTTCACATTTGCAGCATTTGATTTTGGCTGTAAGGTTTTTGGGACAGAGACCTCTTGTTCATGTCTACACAAATAATAAATACTCAGAAGAGAGGCTATTTAGTACCAGATTCTTAGTCTTAACACAAAGGCCAGTTCCACTGTGCTGCAGCTGAGGTAGATTTCAACAGGCAATATTCTGAGGGTTTTTTTTCAACCAGTGGAAGGAAGTTTATTGAGACTCGCACTTAACAGCCTTCTCAATGTGCAATAAAATCGCAAGGCGCTTGATCAGAAGCAAATTGTGAAGGGGGTTCACAAAAATCTCTATTTTAAACAGGAAAGGACTGTAGAGAAGAAACGTTCCAAGTTTCTCAGGCCCTTAGATTTCGAAGTAGTGCTTCCCTACCCCAAAACACAAAAGACACGTGAGGTACAAATGAGCACATCCACCTGAAAAAACTCACAGACGGGCATTCATCTCACAATTATTTGATATGTGGATGGAAGGGGCCTGACACCCTGGGACTGGGGCACCTGAGGCAGTGAAACTGAGACAGCAGGTCTGGATGAAAGCTGGGTTCTCCCAAGCTCTCAAATCTCGCTGCCTACGTGGAGACCAAGTTGAACTACTCCAGCTTCACCTAAAAAGCCCAGATCCCAAGGCATCCTGGTACAACAGTGCTGCAAAAACCTTGTTTGATCCCCTGCCTCTAGCAGGTTCCTTGCACCATGATTCATGGGGATTTGGATTATCCTGGTGTGGAGGATGAAAAGAATGTTATGGGCGGGGGGGGGGGGGGGGGCTTGCATTCAGAAATTAGCTGGATCCAGCAGGGTGCAGATACCAAATCTGAGATCTTGCAGTCTCCTTGGATCCGGGTGTGCTTGGGGGGGGTCTCTGGAGGAATATTAGAAGCAACACTTGCTCTGTACTCTGAGGGCACAAGCTGGGTTTTCAGCTAAAACTCGGCAGGATCCAGGTTCCGAATCAGCGAGATGTGTTTGTGTTTGCTGTGCTGGGGAGCGTTACAGTCCAGGAGTGGGTACCCAAACAGAAGTTTGGACGAAGGGCGGTGATCGCACATTGTTGGGATCAAGGTGCCAGACCCAGAGTTTTGTGGTTTGCTGTGTGTGTGCGCCCGCGCACTTGTCCTCTGTTTAAGCACCAGAATTTGGGTACTTGGGGACACAAGTTAGCCGGATCTGGGTTTTTGTGATACTGTTGCCGGGGGGGGGGGGGTTCGGTGCAACGGGGCTAGCTGGGCTTGTTCTCCGCGTAGGCAGTGAAAATGTGAGGGGTCGGGTACAAAGATCATCAGGCTCTGGCCAGGTCCAAGTGGATCCATCTGTTCCCTCTTTCCCTTGCAAGGCTCAATTTCACCGCGATCCTCAGCACGTGTGTGCGTGTGGAGCCCCGCCGCCGCCTC
Source organism: Mauremys mutica (assembly GCF_020497125.1). Classification (NCBI taxonomy): domain Eukaryota; kingdom Metazoa; phylum Chordata; order Testudines; family Geoemydidae; genus Mauremys; species Mauremys mutica. The sequence continues at coordinate 9,386,027 of NC_059090.1, read as the reverse complement.
TCACACGGGAAGCGCCGGAGCAGGGGAGGGGGGGTCTCTGGCCGCGTCTTCGAAGGGTTAATGGAGAAACCCCACGCCCCCTTTGACGGAACTGAACCAACCTCACCAAATTTGAAAAGGCATCCGGAGCTGCGTGTGCGCCCCGGGCCAGCGCCGGACACGGGGTGCCCCTTGCTATGGGAGCAGCCGCCGCCAGGGCTTAGCTTGCAGGGAGGACTCGACTCCCCTTTAAAAGCCAGGGGCAGAAAGCGCTCGGTGCCCCGCGGGAAGATCCTGCCCCTAGAATCCCCAAGTCTCTCCTCTAGTCGCATGTCACCGTGCCTCCAGCCAGCCTCCTGGCGCGGGGTGGTTTCCGCGCGAGTGTAAAGATGAAACGGGCTCTTTTCTCGCTCTGGTGCTGCTGTCTCTATGGATGTACAGTGGGGACCGGTTTCCTCTACCAATTCCCAGCCTCAACTCTGCAGCACAACTACCCCGAGCAGAGCTCAGCATCTCCGGGCAGCGGATTCGCAAACCGCCGGTGAGTAAAATCCCGCCGGTCTCTTCCAGCATCCGGCCCGGTGGCTTTTGCCTCGTCCCCTACTCAGCAGCAGGGCTGTAGCAATGGCCACTGCCACAGGGGGTGCAGCGGCCCCCTTATCGCTACCCGTGAAATGTGAGCCCCGTTGAATGGAAACTTTCCCCGGGAACTGTAACCACTACAGCGGGGAAGCGCTACAGCGGGGATTTGTATAAGGCTGGCACAAGTGTCCCATTGACATCAGCATGTCTGTGGCTGTACCTAAGGGATTATCTTCCCCTCCTGCTGGTCAGTTAAAAAAAAAACCAAACGCTGCTTTTGGTGGCTTCCCCAGCAAGCTGATGAATTGGAAGTAGAGAGTAGAAACTCTGGTGTTTTAAAAAAAACGTTTCCCCGCCCATCCCAGAGGGAGCCCACGAGGTTCCTCTCCTAGTCACCGGAGACCCGAGAAGCGGAGCATGTAGTTGATCTGATCAACGTCATTCAACATGTACCAGAAAAGCCAAGTTCTTGTTAAAATCAGCCCTGCTAAACGGCCCAAAGAGACAAGGTTTAAATGGCCAAGGAAAACAGGAGATCCTCTAGGGCTAACTTCACTCATCCTGTCCTGCAAAAGCGCATTGTGCATTTTTATGCAACCTAAGCAGTGTCATATCTGTGGGAATCCATTAGCCTTTGTTTACGAAGCCCTAATTAAATTGAGGACTTGATCACTGTCAATAAGACTCCCTGCCTTCCTCAAACCGGGTATTGGGGGATTCCGAATGAAACCATAACCCCGAAAGGGTTTGGACCCAACCACAATCTTCTGATCTCCCCAGACTGCGTCCACTAGGCTACGCAGAACCTTAGCTTTGAAAATGACTGAAATGTAACATGCTTTGCCAGTAGAGGGAACCATTATAGTCCAGGGAATGCAACTAAAGGTTGTTCAGCTCAACAAAGAAAAAAACCGAATTACAGGATTTATTCAAGGGCTACAGCGTTCAAAAGGGAACCGGGCTCCGGTAAAAATCAGTTTCACACGAATTTAATGTAAATCACCCTTAATTTATGACGAGTTGCTGCTTTCACAGAGAAAACAATTTAGATTTGTGTGCCCCCTCCCCCTTTCTCCCTGAACTCCTCTAGACGTAAAACAGCTGCTCAAATGAATGAGGGGCTCTGCACAGTAACACAAAGGGGCTTAGGAGTCTTTCAAAAGTACCTTGATTTTTAAATCGCTTTTTAAAATTCACTGTTGTATCTATTAACCCCTTAAAATCAGAGCGTGAGTGGTAAACATTCAGCAATTGTGAACGCTGCTTTTCTCTCTGCTGTGCCAGTGCAAATCCCTAGTGGATGAGTTAACACCGGTGTCGAAAGGAGCTCATACCAGTGTTAAAGAATCCTGTGGCACCTTATAGACTAACAAGGTGCCACAGGATTCTTTGCTGCTTCTACAGAACCAGACTAACCCCTCTGATACATACCAGTGTTGTTTATCCTGGTTTTAAAGCAGGGTAGACTGCACCAGTGCAACAGTGTCTCTATATATTATAGGTTTGCATCAGTGCCCCCCCCCCACCTCCAAAAGTGTTAACACGCATGACTGTCAGCATGTCAGGGCAGGGAACACGTCTTACTCTGTGTTTGTAAATGTAAAATTACAGGACTAATATAAGAGACATGTTGTTGCTCCACAACATGACTCTCTAATATCCTAGGACCAACACAACTGTAACTACACTGCATAGAACTAATATACATGTTTCTTAATAATGTTATGTGGGACTTTCCAGAAATGGAAATTTTTACACTTCAAAACTTGTTCCTGTTGGAAATAGGAACAGAGAGTCACAATATCAAACCGTTTCATGCATTAAAAAAGTTTCAAATCTGAAATGTCAATTCATTTTGATCGGGGAAAAAAAGTGGGATTTTTTTCTTGACACTTTGAAATTAGACTTCTCATTTAGCATCTCCCTTTGGAAAATAACTCTCTTGTTGAAATTGACATTGTACTATGGAAAGCATCTGCTCAGACAAAACTAACTTTTCCAGTGGGAAAAATTCGAATGATCTCTAATGTTGGAGTTGTTTTGGGAGATGGTTTCTTAATGTGAAATTTAGGTTGGGATAGCTGTGGTCTAGTGGATCAACATGTTGTGGGGACTTGTGATGTAGGTTCATTCCTGATTGTCAACCCATCTATCTGGGTTTTTATAGTGTCCCCATTGCTGTGTTGTCTGAGACCCCCCGAGTCATTCAGCAGTTGGGGTCTCTACTAAGACTGCTACATTTGTGGTGATGTGTTTGTAGTCTGAATGTACAGCCACTCAGGGACTGGAGTATAGCCCCCAAGAGCCTTGTGCTGAGCAACTGCAGATCCCAGGGACTGCATCTCTCAGGAGTTGGCAAATATCCATCATGTAGCAAGAACTGTTGGCCACAAACTACTTGGTTTATATTCAAACAGGTAACCAAGCGGTAAAAGGGATCTTTAGCTTATTGCCAAGCAATTGACCCCTCTTGTGCTAGTTTCCTGTATCAGTACAACATAACACGGCAACTGTATCCTTCCTCTGACTTTTGTATTCTGTGCTGGGGCTTTGTTATGTGGAAGATGACTAAAATGGTCTAATAAATGTAACTGCGAGAGCATGGAGATATAGGAAGGGCATGGAAATTCCAGACATTGTTTTTCCTTTTGTTATTCCACTAAATCATGTTCATTTAGGAAAACTCCTACTGTCTTGGCTTTCTAATTGTTTGATGAATAACTTCCTTCCGTGTACATTTCATTCTCCAGCACTAAGGAAAAGGCGTTGGAGCGGCAGAAACACGTATGGGCAGGGGGGAGGAGATGGGGCACTCTTGCTTTTCTGAACTAAAATAATAGGCCTGTCTTGCCTTTTGAATCACCTTTATTTGTTCGTTTTCTGAGAACTGCATTTGTTGGTATTTGAAGCCCACAAATACCAACAAACGGCATTAGCGATTTAAAAACAGTGGTGATAAGAGTAGTGCTGAGTCACTAGATCATAGCCTAAAATAAAGAACAGTACAACATTTAAATAATGTGACTGATGCATTGCTCCAGGATTAGATGTGTGCAAAAGTGCATGGGAGAAAAGATATATTTAGGTTTCGGTTCGACAGCCATTCAAGCATTTGTCCAGGTCTATCCCTCTTCAGTAAAGCACTCAGGCATGTATGCAATCTGTTCAGTTGGGCCTTGCTAGGGCAAAGAAAAAGATAAGATGACTCTTTGGGTCAAACGATCCTTTCAGAATAGGCAATGGAAAGGTGTCATAAGTGAGTATGGTTTATTAGTTGGTGGTGGGGTTTAGTGGTTAGAGTAGGACACCGGGTTCTGGGACTCCTGGGTTCTAGTCCAAGCTCTAGACACATTGTGTGTCTTGGCAAAGACACTTCAACCTTTTTGTTCCTCAGTTTCCCCCATCTGTCAAATGGCCCTTACCTCACGCACAGGGTGTTGTGACAATTAAGGGACTTCTCTTGAGAGGTGATGAAATCCCCCAACTCTCACTTTTATGTGAGTGGATGACACTTAGAGCCTCTTCCGCTCAGGCCTGCTGTTTGGGTTGAGCTTCTGGGATAAAGGTGCTAGGCAGTGTGTATCTGGATCGTATGAAGCGTCTAACTATCAATACAGCACTAAATTTTACAACACACAACTAGGCCTTGGTTGCTAGTTTTATCTCTAAAATCTCAAATCTGATCTAATAAGCAGGAACTATGTTTTACTACAAATTTACACAGTGCCTTGCACAGTGGAGCCATCATCTGATTTAGGGCCTTTAGGTGCTACTATAAACGGAAGATGATGGTTGTGGTTGTTGAATAATGTACTTGAAGTTCTGGCTTGACTGGCATTTTTTTTCTGCTATTAAAATGAACATACACATAGAAGCAAAGGAATAGAACTAGATGAAGGTGTAACTTGTGCAGTGATCTAGGCCTGAATATCTGAAAGTGGCCACTGATTTTTAGGTGCCTAATGTGAAACACCTTTTGAGCCTACCTTTCAGAGGTGTCAAGCATCCCCCAGCTTTAGAAACGAAGGGAAACAATTATTTTCCTTCAAGAAGGACTGTTCCCGCAGAGGACCACAGGATGGATGGTGCGGAGTCATCTGTCGGGGCAGCTGTGCGATATTTGGGATAAGAGGATCTCTTTTCCATGTCCTCAGGGTTAGCATTAGACTCTCTGGGGCATAGGGCAGAAACTTAGGAGCCAGAGCCCAATCATATAACAGTTTGCAGGCCTCCTGTCACGTGGGGAGCCAGGCAGTTGCCCTGCTTGCTACCCGCTAATGCCAGCCCTGCATGTCCCATAAACTAGTGAATGAAACCACGGGGCGTTAGTTGAAAAGGTTTGGGAAGGTCAGTTTGAACATCCTAACTAAGCCAGCTTTCAAAACTCATAGTATTCTACCCCTCAGCAAACTCTGAGGGAGGGACGAGCAGATAATCTATAGGCTGAGCACTACTCTTACCATCTATAGGCTGCAGCCGGTGTGTGCGTTCTGAGAGAGCTAGGCATGACTCAGTTTTGCTGGGGGCAAAGGAATATAGCTGAATAACTAATTTATATATAATTTTAAATGTTAGTGTAAAGTACCCTGGGGCTGCTACATGCTATCGTATGGAAATGTATATATTCAGTTCTAATCTTGGCTATGCACCATCAGGGCTCCAGTGTGTGTGTAACCAGTTCTTAGCTTCTCCTGCCTCCAGGAGACTGGGTCGAGGGAGTTATTTCTTTGCGATATTCATACCTGATGCTTCTCTACAGAGCCAGCCTTTCATCAGGCTCTCCAAGCATGTCATGAACATTAACAGACTGACTATTGCCTCATGCTGTGAAGTAGGTGAGTAGTACTGGGCATGCATAGAGATTGCATAACCTTCCTTGTAACACGATCACCTGGTGACTCTGTGGCAGGGCCTGGGGTAGAACCCAGATCTTCAGAGTCCCATTCTTGTGCGCTTCAGCCCTTGAGCTGTTCTTTCACATGCAGGCAGGGAGAGGGAAACCTTGGGCTTGGTGTCTTTCTTTCTGAATGGGGTCACAAGAATGTCACAAGAAGGATACTATAGAAATGAGCCATTAATAAGAGGGAAACAGAACTAACCAAGTTACAGGAGCAGCAGAATTAATAACTTTGAGAATGGCTATAGTGTAAGATATTATGATGTTTCAATAACCCTAAAATAGCTGCTAAATACACATCTGTACAAAATAACTTGCATCTTTGTTGCTGGTATGATATTTTCACCTGTTTTGGACATCTTTTTGGGGACTGAATAGATAATGTTGAAGTTTACTTGATCCTGGGGTGTCTGTGATTGTTCATCCCTGGTCCAAACCCATGGCAGTCCATGTCATTACACTAGGAAGGAACTTGGTTCATTGTTTCTTCTCATGTGAAGAAACTGTAGGCTGGATTCTGTGAACAGGGAGAGGGAGGTATAAGAACAGGGCATACAGAGCTGCTCCACACCATAGGGGTGGTAGGTGATGGTCTACTCCAAGCATCTGGTTATCTGTGGGGATAGCACACTGGCTTTACTTCATCTTGGGCAGTAGGAACTGACTCCCCTCTCACTTCATAAAATGGCCCCATGGAGTCTTATTTAGGTTCTGAAACTAGATGCTGAGCCCCTCAGTAGTTGCTCAGTCTTTTCTTTACCTCCAGTCCTGTCTCTTGCATCGCCCTTGTGAGGTGCAGGGATGGAGTCATTTGGTCAGAGTGTGACACAGGAACCCATCTGCTGTCCTTTGCTCATAATACCATCTGCTGCTTCTCTCTGCCCCCTCCCAGTGAGTGCTGAGCACTCTTCAGGATTGTGTTCCTATGTCTGTTCAAGGAGCTGGTGCTGAGATTCTTCAGCTTGGTTGAATTGCTTTTCTTAATCATGAAAAAGGCTAACGAGCAAGACAGCTGCTTGTGGAAGCAGCTAACAATGTCATTTGCCCAAGGAATCCGTTCTGGTGACATAATGTCTCTAAGCTGGGTTTTCCATTGGTCTGGTGTCATGTTGCTTGGTAGCCTGGTTGGATGTAGTGACTCTGAAAGGCAGGGCAGAAGTTGGTCTTCGTTGCATGCTATTCAGTCCTTATTAAACTCAGATGTTTCTAACTCTTTCCTCTCGTTGTTCTAAATGCAGCAGGGTCATGACCCTGATCCAGGTCAGTTTAGCTCTTCTGTGTGAAAATCCAAACTTTTTTGAAGGTTTAGTTGGTGACAATGCTGCTGGGTTCTACTTCTTGGGAGTGGATGTGTGATGGACTCCCAGCTGTGCCTGTCTCTCTCTTTGGGGAAGATGGTTCCTTTCCTGTTTGGCACAGGTGATCTTGACTTTTTTCAGTGCATATCAGCTGCTGAGACTCTTGTTCAGTTTCTTCTGGAATCGCAGTCCCCCTTCCCTGCTCTCCAAGAGTTGTTCTGCTCTAGGTCTTTCTTAAGGCCAGTTGTCTTGGTTGCTTGTGCTTGGCTTGGCTTCATTCAAGGTATAGTTTGAGTCTTAGTCAGTTATTTTAACTCTTATAGTTAGCTTAGATAGAGGAAAGCTAAGAATATGGTCTCCATCTGTGTGTTAAGGTGGCTATGGCACAGTAGTTCTGATCTCTTGAGAATCTGCCCCTTAAAGAATGCTTGGCACTCAAGAACATTGGAGAGCTCTTGTCACCCAGTACTGCATATCTCTGGGCAAACTTTGCTTAGCTGGCGGTCACTGCGGCTTCCTTGAGGGAATCTTTACACTGTTTTAACAAATTTAAGGCTGACATTGCAGGGACCCTGTGAACTGAGCTGTCAGCTTGTCTGACACTGACAACGCAGGGGGAAAATCTGGTACACTTAGGCGTCAGTGTTTCAACATGGAAAACTCCACTAACCTAGACACTAAGGAGGAGGGAGTTAAATTCCTTGGTTAACCTAATCTCAAATACATTTTTTAGTCTCTAAGGTGCCACAAGTATTCCTGTTCTTTTTGCTAATCTCAGTATTTTGTTTTAACATGCAGTACTGCTAAAATCTAAGAACACGGCTTAATTTGTGCCAGAGTTGAGCCCTGGAACCTCTAGGCTTGGCAGTTCTTAGCCCTGGACCTCTGGACTTGATGCATCCGTTGTGAAAGTTAAAAAAAATTGCTTGAGCCCTGGCCTCGGCACCTCTTTCATTACAAATGAAGCACTGTCTAAGAGGCATTGTGACAATGTCTAGTTGGCCAAATTACCTTGGCTTCTGTGAACAGCAAAGGAGTTTGGATTTTCACACAGAAGAGCTAAACTGACCTGAGTCTTTTTTGCCATTTATCCAGTCAACTAGGTTGTAGCAATGAATGAAGCCAAGTCCGTCAGTCTGTTCCCGTGGAGCGCCCCAAGCGGGGGTTTTCCACGTCCTTTTATTATAATGGTTACATAAATCATCCTATTATGCGCATGTACTAACACAAGCCAGCTCCTCGCCCCCTCTCCTGATTGGTGCTTTATGCACTGCGTACTCCAGTGGTATGCACCTGGTCGGCGCTTAATCAGGGTGTCTCCTGACCGGAAGTGTGGGGGGGGTGGGAACCACTTCAGCCGCTCTAAATGCGGGGGCGGTTTTCCAACCCCCTTAGTGCTTGAGAAGTGTAACATTCCTACACTAGGTGATCAATGAGACTTCACTTTTTTTTTTCTACCCATTGGTGGATAATGGGCTCCCATAAATATCCAACACAGTGGCTGTCACAGAAGTCTGGGAATCAGGATTTCCCCTCAGTCTTGGTTACCCCATATATACAATTGGAATCCTTCACTCTAGGCATGGCTACGAGGGTTAGTTCATTTAGGTATCTAAGATTGTTGGCTGGAAGCCACTAGGCCCTAGTGTGTGTGTGTGTGTGTATAATAAATAAATTCTATGGTATAATATATTAAACTGTTTCTAGAATAGGTGTCGGCATACTCCTTGTTCCCTTTCCTCCATCTGTGCCTGGCAAACTGGAGGACTTGTGGGGGAACCTCTTTTTCTTTCCTCCCCAGTCTCTTGATGTGGTTTATATTGTGGGAGTTAATCTTTCCATCTGACCTATGCACAGAAGGCTTCAGTTAGCAGGTCAAGCAGAGAGATCCAGCGGAGAAAGAGGAGAAAAACCAGGAGATGCTGACTGGGAAGGACTCTGGCTGGAGTGATCCAGGGAAGCGGATGGCATAGTGGAATTTCTCCCAGCTGCGGAAGTGGTACAGAAGCATGAGAACCAGTGTGAGTTGTGGCAATTCTTCTAAAGTCTATCATGCACCTGGGAAACATCTGTGTGTTACATGCTGATGGAAGCTGACTCTTGGCAGCAGAGTGCTGAGTGAAAGGGTATCACCTTTGCATTAAAGTGTGCCACAAAATGATACGCAGTCCTGCATTGGCTGCCTTAGTTGAATCTGGAACAAACGAGAATTAGTTTTGGTATGTGGAGCCATGTGAAGTCAAGCATATTTTTGCAAACTTCCCTTGTGTTGTAACTTTTTTTTTTGGGGGGGGGGAATGAGCACATATGGGGCAATTTGGTCTGGCAGGACGTTAGAGTACTTGGCCCCGTGCTGCTGTAAATTAACATAACTTTCAACAAAATATAGTCTCACCATAATGTATTGCAGTATGCGGCCTGGCATTGCAGCCAATCAGGTTAAACGGAATTGCAATGCATTGTCTCACTGTCTTGTGGGCTCATGTTACTGTAAATCACTAATGTATATCAAACAGTGCTTCTCTATAACTCTAAGTGCAAATCCATTAGACTTGTAACCCTACAGATATATTTCGCAATGAATATACAGCCCAAATATTTTGGTTCTGTTAGTATAATTAAAAAGCCTGCTAAAATCTCTTCTGAAGATCTGCAAAGGGCAGACCCGTTGGAAGTTGTCACAAAAACTACAGCAACATATCGATTACTTGGGTAAAACCCTTTGCAACAATCAATGACTCTATAATTACAACTGTGAGCCCATTCCAAGTGGTTATTGGCATCTGTGAGGCTTTCAAAGCAGCTCCTAGATATGACCATACAATTTGGCTGAAGTTTGATTTCCATCTCAAAGGTGACTGTCGAAGAGCTGACTTTCCTAATGGGAAGGTGGAAATGCTGTAGGAAAAGAACTTGGATACGTCCTAGCTTCTCTCTGAATGCCAGTCCATGAGCTGAAAGCAACCAGAAGCCAAGCTGCTAGGTACCAAACGCTTCTGCTAACTTGTAGATTAGGCCAGCCTGAGAATTTGATGTCTTTAATTTAGTGCACTTTGGTTTATGTATTTGCTCTGCATCTGAGTTTTCATCCTGTGGGCTCAGGAACCAAAATCCACTTTGAGGCGGGGCATTTACATTAGCTGTGCTGTACCTGATGTTGGAAATTAAACACTAGCATTTGGTTTGAATTCCATGTTCCCCACATTGTTTATGAGGCTAGTGCTAACAGAGAGCCACAGGAACTGATTATGTTAAAAGAAAGAAAAACCTCTTTCAGCCTGCACCTGTTCTCAGATTTTGTTTGGCCAAGCTTTATTCTATTATGCTTCTACGTATGGGGTCTGCACTATATGATGGGGGCCAGGGAAGAGACGTTTCCCATTTAAGTTCATCGCATTTGTTACAGCATAGGCTGTGTTACAGCCTAATCACAACCACTAATTTATGTTCAACACTAATATTCCTTAGTGACAAATACTAACTTGGGTGTTCTGCAGTTTCAGTTGGGTATGGCAGGCTTACTCTTTTTTTCCTTTCCTAAACTGCTTGTAGTATTGCTTTGAGCTGTTAAACGGCTGCTCTGTTTGCCACAGAGGTTGCTGCATTTTGCTTCACTCACTACTGATGTATATATTCCATGCAAAAAACAACCTCCAAACACCTACATGAAAAGACTATTAAGCTTTTTAAGTGAAGTATTCAAAAGTCAGCAAACAGCATGGCTAAGTTTTCATGTGCAACCTTATCAAAATCATAGACTATCATAGAATTTAAAGGTTGGAAGGGACCTCAGGAGGTCATCTAGTCCAACCCCCTGCTCAAAGCAGGACCAAACCCAGCTAAATCAAATCTCTGGCCTTGTGCAGCATAGTCTTTAACATGATAGCATGTTATTTCAGAAGGGCCCTGGCTCATTCAGCATGTTGAATGGATCATGCACAGTAAACAGGGCCGGCACCAGCACAGCAAGCAGGTGCTTGGGGCGGCCAATGGAAAGAGGTGGCACGTCCGGCTCTTCGGCGGTGGGTCCCTCAGTCCCGCTCAGAGGGAAGGACCTGCTGCTGAAAAAAGGATCTGCAGCCGAATTGCTGCAGATCATGGCTTCCCCCCACCCACCCCCCGCTGCTTGGGGCAGCAAAAACACAGGAGTAAATGAGGCAAGGGTGTGACATTTTAAAAACAAACCAGTGGCAAGGCAAAGTGAAGTGGAAGGGTGCACAAAGAAAAATGACTACTTGGCAATCAATGTTAAAATCCAAACTAACTTATTAAAATTCTGTTCTCCTCGCTGTTAAATGAGAGCCCTCATCTCACACACTGTGCACTATCAAGGCTATTCACTGAAGACTGAATTCTGATTTCAGATACATCCAACTTGGAATAAATCCACTGACTTGAATGGATTTACTTTAGATTTACAACAGGTGCGATTGCAACTAGTATTTGGCCCAGAATGAGACCTGGATCTCACCCTGCCTCTTACGTTGTGTCCAGCCAGCCCACAGACCGAGATGGTTTTCTGTGGCAATAACTGTATATGATCGTACAGCTGCACCGAGAGGCAGAGCTGAGGGTTGTCTCTGCAGCCTTTATTTGGACACGTCCTGCAATTTGAATGCTTCACTTTGCAACCTTAATCTTTTAACTTAGTTGTTTTATATGGAATTGCCTGCTGTTTTTTTAAAAAAAAACATGCAAACTTGAATTCATTATTTGCTAACACAAAAAAGCAGCCTAAAAATCAAAAAATGTAAAGGGTTTTGTTCCACCTTACAATAGCCCACTGAGTAAGGCAGGGATTCTCTGCTCCACTGCCCTACCTCAACCACTGGTGCCACCTCTTTGGCTCCTTGTTTTTTCCCCTCCCCATCCAGCTGATCACATGAACAATCGGGAGATGTTTCAAAACAGTGTTTAAAAAAAAAAATCTTCTGTGCATGCAGTGGCTACATATTTTTCAACTGTTATCACTTGGCCAAATGAAACTCCATTTCCACCGGATCTCCTTCCTAAAGACTGACTTCCTCACGCAAACCACTGAGGAACTCGAGCTGTTTACAAAATTATTCCCCCCCCACCCCTTAAAATAGTGGAAAAGGTGGGATTTTTGTTTTTTTACTCTCTTTCCTTTCTCAAATGTCTGAACTGGGTTTGCTGCTTTTTGTATTTTTTTTTTGTTTTTTTTTTTTTAAATCACCATTGACCAGAAACCTGGGCTGGAAAATTTCATCCCAATAGGTTGAAAGTTTTTGGAAGCCTATAATCTGACAAGGCTCGCTAAGAGCTGCAATTAAAGGCCTTATCTGTAACTATCCCAACACCCTCCAGCTATAGGGGATGGATTCTATTTTATTCCCATTCACACCAGGGTAAGGGAGTCCACGGATGTCAAGCGTTATGTTGGTATAAATGAAAAGAGACTCAAGCCCTTAATATACAGTACAACTCTGAATCTGATAGCGTGGTAGAAGGGTTTTACTGGCTTGAGTTTGAGACTGCTGCAGGTCAGCCCCTCTGAATGCAATTTTGGGTGGAATTCTAACTAATGCAGTATCCAAACAGGAGAGCAGGACTATGCTGTACACAGAGAGGTGAGAAGTGGGCGGCTGGTGAGGTACAGTCACACATGCATCTAATTACTGACCAGTACAAAGGAAGTTGTCGTAATTGCATTACAGTTACACGGCGTTTTGATTGAGGGTTTTTTTTTCCTCGCTGTAGATAAAGGGCTAAATCTTTATTAAAATCACATTCGTAACTCGGTGGCTACTAAACCGCAGCGCTTTATTAAAACGGGGTCCTGGAATGAAGTACTCGTGTGAGAAAGAGATGGAGTCTCCTAGCCTTCCTCACTGGAGCGGGGACACAGCTGCAAAGGGTGTTGCCGTGATTACTGCAGTAATGCTGCTGCGGTTTGAAAGCATCCGCTCTTGCCACTAGAAATGGCTTAACCTCAGTTACAGAAACCGCCGTCCCGTTCTTTATAGCCACTCCCCCACTCTGAGCTCTCTGAGTACTCTGCAGAATGTGGCCCTTGACTTGGTTCAAAACGACGACCGTTCTGTCAGAGGGCAAAACTCTGCTCTGTGGTCCTACAACAGATTGCAACTCTGATACTCCTGTTTCCCTGCACATGAAACTCCCCTGGGTGTGAGTGGAACAAAACTTGGTTTTTTTCCAAATTATTACTGTAGCACCTACGATCCCCACTCATGCACTAGGACCCCACTGTGCTGGATGCTGCACAAGCACAGAATAAAAAGATGGTCCCTGCCTGCAATGATGATTAAGCTAAGTAGCTCTTGCTAGCTCTAGCGTCTCAAGAGTGGCTAGTGATTTTGGGTGCCCAATTTAAGATGCCTACAGGGTATTGTTCAGAGGGGGTGTTCAGCTCTTACTTCACAGGGTCCAATGTTAGAATCTGAAGTTAAGCACCGACAACACTAGTCACTTCTGGAAAATTTAGGTAACATTGTCCGCTGACAAGAGCGGGAGACTGGGTGTCAGAGCTGGGTTCCATTCCTGGCTGTGCAGCAAATTTACTGTGCTGTTTGGGCAAGTTAATTCCCTGCCTCAGTTTTCACCGCCTGGAGAAAAGTACTTCACATGACTTTTGCAGGGCTTAATTTATTAACATATGTAAGCCACACCCACCCAAAGATGGTGCTCTGTGTCCTCTTGCTGTTTCTTCTACATATAGAGAGAGACTCAGCTTGTTACAGTCTTGGCTAAGAGAGCTTGGCAGTCTTTTTGCTTGGCAGTAGAGGCTCATGCTTTTAGATTCAAAAGTCACAGGTTCAGTCCCTTCTGCTGACGGTTGACTCAGGGGTGCTGTATTTGTCTCCATGCTTTATTAATCTTATAGCAATGCAAAGTATTAATTGTTATAGTCATCACAGCAACTGGCAGGTCACTGAAGTGTCCCGTGCACTAGTTTGGGATCTGGCTACGGTTTAGGCCATCTGAACTTTGTAAGCAGGGAGCATTATGACAAAGGTTCTGAATATTCATTTGAATTTACAATACATCCTTGCTGGAGATTATTAATTTTCCCTCTTCGCTTGACTCATTGCAAGGATTGCACTCTAGGTCATGTCTTGTTTATGAACATGTGCTCAGCCTTCTCCTATAATCAAGACCTTATGATACATTGTAACTAGAGCCGGGTGAACTATGTGTAGCAAACAAAGTATTTGTCGAATGCAGCATTTTTCTGGTTGTGAATTGTCCAGGAGCAGATCTCTGTGTCAATAGACTTGTTTGCTGTTCACTGTTGTTGAACTGTTTTGACGTGACTCTTTGACACGAGCTTTTGATATTCATAAACTAAAATTCCAACTGGTCTGATCAGACACATTGGTCACATGGTATATTTTGTCTGCCCTGATTGGACCAGTGAGGGATTTGGCTAGCCCATGCAATGGGTGCCTGCTCCCTGGGCACCTCAGAAACTAGGGATGTGGGGTGGAGAAGGTGGATCTAGCACTCTGTGGTTTGACTGGCCATTCACCCTTTGTGGTGGCATGGGTGGATGTAGGTGCTGCAGACGCTGCTTGAGGCTTGAGTGGCACCATGGAACAATACACTGCTCTGCAACCTGGAAGGAGAATTCCTCCCTCCCTTGGTCCCTGAGGAATCCCCCAATCTGCAGCTTGGGGTAGCATTTGGGCTTAATGGCAAATGTAACCCCCTTGTGTGTGTGTGCGTTTCTGTCCATCTGTCCCCATCCTTTGGTGCCTGACCCAAAGAGGGTTCTGGGTCTCTGTTACAGCTTTTACTTACCAAGCCTGGATCCCTAACTCAAGCTATGGAGACTCATGGTTTTAGTTCTGGAGGTCCCTCATTCAGCCATCATTTTGGCCAATCCCAGGGACTATCATACAAGCGCTGCATATTGATGTGGTTTTAAAGTAGATTGAAACAGCCAGGAAGCTCTCCCTGGTCAAGTGAGGAAGAGGAGCTGTAGGGGAGCATTGCTACTCAAGCCAGGAAGAGGAGTTACCCTCTCTGCTTTTAGCAGAAGAAAGAGCTGGGGGTCTACCTCCCCTTTCTGGCTATTTGTAAAAGTGAGTGTGAATCCTACATAGATCCTCACTCACATTGCTCAATTTCTCTTTGGTAAGATATGGCCCCACCTCCATCTTGGACTGTTATGCCACCTGATACAAACCAAACACTATACTGAGTGCTCAACTAAGGTGGCAATGTTTCAAAAGAGGCTGATCATCAGGAATGGTAGAATGAATGGGATTTGAAGCCATTTGTCTTTTGTTAATGCCACCCTGTTTAGGAGAACTGGATTGTACGCACGGACTCACTTTGACATGGAAACTAACCAGTTATTGGTTTCACCAAGCTTCTGAAAGTACTGTCAGGATTTGGCAAATCAATGTGGTGGTAAACTTAATTTAGAGTTAATCTTTATTGCAGCAGCTTAACATAATGTCATGGTCAAAATGAAATAGACAATGGATCTTGCCTGAGGTCTTGCTGCTTTTATTTTGAACCCAAGATGCATGACCTTAAAACAAACAAACACACACACTTGGCTCCTATATGTAGCTCAGTGATGCATTTTCCCCTTCCTTTTGCATCTAGCCTTATTTATTGGGTACCAATATTAGGTGACTCTTGTAAGCTCTCTAAAACTACACACGGAACAGATGCTGCATTTCTTTCAGCAGCAGCCATCTTTAGCCAGGGCTTTTCTGGACCTCAGACCGAGGGCTAATTGGACTCTAATTGCCATGCTAAATGCTTCTGGGTAAGTCACTACATAAAAAGGTGAAAGATCACTTGTTCGTTAATCAGCACACGATAAAGTGGATGGAATCCGTCTGGAGGCTGGAGATGGACTTTGTTTTCAGTGTTTAATTTTCTAGCTGTGGTGCAACAGCCCAGAGCTTTCAATATACAATGCCACTAAATGTCTGCCATCTGGTGGGATAATTAGCTCCTTGAAGAATGCAGGTGTGTATGTGAATGCAGGGTGGATGAGATGTATCATTTGGCTGGTGCTATGAAAAACACGAGTGTATTAAGTGCTGGTTAGAAGGCAGCAGGGTTCTCTGTACCACTTGTATTTGATCAAAAGGCCACAATTAAAATGCTTCCTTACATATTTCATATGTACTTTGGAACACTTAAAGATCCTGGTGACATACAAGGTATTACTAGACTATTCTCCCAAAGCACAGAAAAGGCACTGAATTACTGTGTGGTCAACATTGTTTCTGATGGTGTTAGCAGTGGTGGGAACATTTGTCATATTTGGAAATCAGGCTTTTCGAATGATCGGGTCATCTCAAGTGCGACACTGTATGCCGAGAATAAAGATTCTTCACCCCAAGCCCTGAGGACTCAATGTGGAGGAGGAAACCCCACAAACGAGGTCTTGCAATGGGTTTTGCATAGCAAAATGCCCTTTAATGATGTTGCATGGGGACTAGAGGTTACTATTGTGGCCAGTGTCATCTTTGTCCACAGTACGAATCTGTAAAACACGGCTCAGTATCTTACATTAACACCAAGAACAAGCTGTGTGTATTCTCTAAAGTAGATGTGATATTCTGCCCTTGGGATTTCTATTCTTGGAGCCAGAGCTTTCAAAGCTGAAATACTGTGTGTGTGTGTGTGTGTGTGTAAATGGCTCTAACTAGTAGAAACTAGTGAGGTGGTGCTGCTTCTTAGAAGACCAAACAACTGGGGAGTCCCAATGCAAATGACTGAATTTTGTTCATTGGGTCAGTTTGTTTACTTGCCCATGAGCTTGGGGGAAGCAATGATTTTACTTTTGTTTCTTTCACTATTGTAGTCTAGTTTCTATTCAGAGGTACTTCGTGAATAGGAGGGTGTATGCTGTAGGGCATCTTGATGCCATTCCAGTTACAACCTCACAACAGAGCTCAGCGGTTTTAAACCTCTGCTAAGAAATGGGGAAGAGTCCAATAGTTTTGTGTCTTGCTGATAGGAGAAGCTCTGGCAGGACTCTCCAGTGTAACCTTTCAAGAGGGTTGTGCCAAATGCAATAGCAAAAACTTTAAAATGGGGGCCTAAAGTTTGGTTCCTAGGGCCATATTTAGGCGCTCAAATATGTGACCTGATTTTAGTGGGTGGTTTTATTTAAAAAAAGTCCAGAGCACCTCATAGCTGCCACTGAGTTTAAGGGTAGTATTCAGGATAATTTTTCTGCATATGCAGGCAAAATATATTCCATAAAATCATACAGCTCCCTTCCAGGGTAAAGTTCCACCACTGAACATGATCTCGATTGGCATAAACAGAGGCATAAGCAGGGGCGGCTCTATGTATTTTGCAGCCCCAAGCACGGCAGGCAGGCGGCTTTCGGCGGCGTGCCTGCGGGAGGTCCCCTGGGAACGTAGATTCGGCGGCGCACCTGCGGGAGGTCCGCTGGTAATGCGGATTCGGCAGCTTGCCTGCAGGAGGTCTGCCGTTCCCATGCCTTTGGTGTACCCGCCGCCGAAACCGCAGGACTGACGGACCTCCCGCAGGCAAGCCGCCAAAGGCAGCCTGACTTCTGCCCTCACAGCGACCTGCAGGCCACCCCCCTGTGGCTTGCTGCTCCAGGCACATGCTTGGTGCGCTGGTGCCTGGAGCCGCCCCTGGGCATAAGCCTTGCATCAGAAGGCAGAACCTTAGTCTCAGTGCTACGTTAGCCTGTGGGGCTGCTTGTGTGAGGAAAGGGGCTGCAGGAATAGGCCCTGTATCCTTAATGACTATCTCTTAAGGCATACAAATGCAAACCATGTGTTGTAGAGTACCAGGTGCCAGATCCTGATCTGAGGGAGGCTATCTTACCAGAATCTAATTAAATTCCATTTTAGGATGTTTATACTCCGAGGATTGTGTGCATAGGTAACTGATTAGCAATTCCTGTTTTCAGAGGTTAAAGAAATTGCTTTGCTTAGTCTTATTAGTGCTTTATTGCAGGAGATGTATTTATACGTTGGAGAACAAGTTATTTCTATTTATAATATCAAATACTGCACAGTACTGTTTACATTTATATAGCCTGATTCTGATCTCGGTTGCTCTCTTGTTAAGTCAGGAGTAAGTCCACTGAAATCAATAGCTACCCTGGTATAAAACTGGTGTGAGATGGAATTGGGCTCCTTGCATTTAGTTTCAACAGTTCTCGATCCTGGATTCTAGAGCAGGAACAAACAGCCAAGTTCAGAGGCCAGTTTTTGATTGTGTTTGTCAGAAACAAAAGTATATTTTAAACAAATACTTAAATGGCGTTTTGCCGTCCAGTTCCAGTCCTGCAGCTTTAGTGGGTGTCTCTCTAGAAAATCTGACCTTGAAATGAAAAGGGAAAACTATATAAAGGAACAACCCAGTCCTGTGAATGTACTGGAAATATGAAGACCGGAGACTAGTCTGCAAGTGAGTATCCAACTGTGCAAAAATGTCTAGGCTCAGGGTTTTTCTTTCTTTTTAAATGGAGAGTTATCGGGTTTGCAAAAATGACATACTTGTAATTGTGCACGATTTCCATACTGCATGGATATCAAATGCCAAATTCCAGCCAGTCGGTCAACTTCAGCAAAGTTGAATTCCATGGATATTTTTGTGTTTTCTTCCCTTCCCTCTGCCCCCAAAGTGAACGCCGGAAACCACTGTCCCCTCATTGATTACAACTCTCCCATATTACTGCAAAGCACTAGAATACTTATAACAATAACATTGTCCGCTTTGGAGAACTTAAAGCCATGGAATAGCTCCCTTCATTTTCATGATGATGGACCTGGTTCAGGCAGACAATTGATAGGCTTTGATTCAATCATAACATGTCACTGGCAAGATGAGGGGAATCCGACATCCTATAGATAAATAACAATAACTCACCCCCTCCATGTCTAATATCTAATACCCCACGCACAAAGCTGCCTTAAACAGAATGTTATTAAGGTTGCAAAATCAAGCACTAAAAATGTAGGCAATGCCAGATTTATTCAGCCCTTTTGTGGGTATGCATTATGATAGTCTTTAATTACATGATCGCATACAATTTTTTTTCTCCACACAGAACCCCTGCCTCATTCACTGCACAGAAGGGACAGTGCTCACACAACCTTAATTCTGGCATTTCTTAACTTTTGAGTGCATGACTTTTGCAACCTTAAGGTCCTTTAACATATTTTGTGTATCATTTTCTAGGGCTTTTAAAAAAGCAAACTGAAAATAGAAATGCCAACCAGTGGCATCATATTGACACCTACATGGCTTATTAGCAGGGTCGAACTCTTCAGATGCACCCCACAGACCACTGCCACCTGAGCTAACTGAGCACATGATAGCAGTAGTAGGTTGGCATCCTCTATGTGGACCAGCACTGAAAGGGGATGAGACCCTTTGCAAGTGGGTTTCTCAGATTTTTTTTCTGACATCAGAGGAATGGTGAGATGATAATCTTGGGTTCCATTCCAGGCTCTGGATGGCAGGGGCAGCTCTAGCCATTTCGCCGCCCCAAGCATGGCGGCACGCCGCAGGGGGCGCTCTGCCGGTCGCTTGTCCCGCGGCTCCGGTGGACCTACTGCAGATGTGCCTGCAGAGGGTCCGCTGGTCCCGTGGCTTCAGTGGAGCCACGGGACCAGCGGACCCTCCACAGGCACGGCTGCGGGAGGTCCACCGGAGCCGCCTGCCGCCCTCCCGGTGACCGGCAGAGCGCCCCCTGCGGCATGCCGCCCCAAGCATGCGCTTGGCATGCTGGGTCCTGGAGCCGCCCCTGCTGGATGGGAGTATTTGGCAAAGTTTTCACCCCTTGCTCTTTATCCCAGTCCCATTCGTTTCACCTAGCCCATCCAGTCTCTGCTCCCAGGCTTCTCATCTCAATCCCAGTTTCTCCCATCCCCACAGCCCAGCTCCTCATCAGATCTGTCTGCCCTCCAGTCCCAGGCTTCCCTCTGGTTATCCTCAAATCTCAGTCTCCCTCACCTTTTGTTTTCCATCCTGGCTCCCAGTCTCTTCCCCTAGGTCTGACTCTTGTCTCTTGGGCAGTCAGTTCAAGCAATGTTGTCCTCCATGATGCATTGACCTAATAGATGGGGCATTGAGAGCACAGGAGAGGCAAGCTCCCTGCTCTAAGTTCTGGTGCCCAGACCTGGATGCAGTATGGCCTGGTGCAGCTGGGAGATGAAATTGCAGGGAAAGGCCTGCTCATCCCCCTGCAGCCCTGAGCTCGAACCTGCTCCGTGCAGGTGGAATCTTCAGGAAACTGCTGCAAAGCTAAGCATGTCTCTGCTGAGCATGTGCAAACAGCAGCTCTTCCCAAGGCTTAGAACTTGACCAAATTTGGGCAGACTTTCACAGGGAGGGCTCAGGCTATAGCTTTGAAACTAAAGCCACCCACCTGCCAAAGTTCAAGTCCCAACCCCAAGGCACAGAGGTGCTAGAGCGTCTCAACGGAAAGGTTTCTGGACTCTGTTAACGTGGGCAATACAATGTTTGTCCTTGGCCTTGTTCCTGTAACCGTTCCCTGAACTGTTTTGGCTGAAATTTTCCAAAAAGAGCTCAGCCTGAGGGAGAGAGACATCCAGCATGGAAAACTTTAGCCTAAATGGTTAGCTTGGCAATGGTACAAGCAGGGAAGTGTAAGGCAACCCTAATAATAGATGTGACCAGCTCTGCCTATAAATTGAGGCTTCTTGTGGATACGTCTGAGCTACTTATGTGCTACTCTTGCTTATTATAACATCCAGAGGTTGAACATCTATTGAACCAAAGATAAGCTGTCTTCTGCCTTTACAGTAGAGCAGTTCTATTTTGTCCATAGAGTGGACTCCTACTTACTTATTGAGGACCACCTGCCACTCCCTCTGCCTCTCTGATTTGTTTTCAGTGCATTTATTCTGTGCTCCTTAGTGTCTGGCATGTGGGGTTTATGCTGTGGAGAACATTCTATATCCAGGTCACATGGAGCAGGAGCAGCTGCAGAATAAAGCTATTGTGGAGACTGTTACCAGATCCTGGCCCACTTTTTGTTTAGCTAGTTAATGTACAGAAGGAATTTGGAACATAATTGGTCAAAACTTGCATCAAATACTCAATTTACACCATTTTTAATGCCATCATGAAGTTCTCTCTACTGCTGTGTTTCTATACAGAAACTTTTGTCCTCCAAGCAGATACATTCTGGTGGGATGAAGTAAGTCTCTGTACAACTGTAGATGCCAACGTCTAAACTTTGCTGGTGGTGGTAATACCAAAACTTGTTATTTAAGGGAGATTAGATCCATTATTCTTAACATGGTTCTTATTACCCAGGGGCTCAGTTCTATCCTCACTGCTAAAGACTGTGCTGTTTCTAGGCTCTTAAAAACGTTATAGTAATTTCCTCAACTAGGTAATTTCATTTATTGCAGGGGAGTAAGGTGCAACTTTGTGTCACTTCTTATGAATGTTAATGAGTTCAACCCTGGGAGTAATGGCATAGGAAAGTCAGCTGCCACATTACAAACCCAGCAAATCACAGTTCAGAACACTTGGCCTCAGGAGCAGCTGAAGCGTACAGCCAGTGTGGAGACCAAGTTAATTTTCCACCGCTAAAGTAGAGGATTCCCTTAGGAGTAATGGCCTGTGCCAAATGTTCTTAATTCTCTGATTGACAAAACAGAGAGAGAGAGAGCGTTGAAATCCCTCACTCCTTTCCTATCCAGATGGCTCCATTCCTTTACCTGGATAAATAATGCTGCTCATCTTCCAAAGGTTTCCTACCGCTCTCGCAATGCCTGGGCAGCGATTGACTGTTCTGAAGATCTTCTGCCACTTTTCCTTCCTCCAGAGCTAATATCCATGATCGCAACAGCCTTTTTCTGGGTATAAATAATAGCTATTGTCTCCCTTGGCCTTGCCCACCCCAAATGCTAATGTCTAAAGATTTAGTTTTTCCACCTTTGCCTTCTGTAAAACAGTTTCATGGTTCCAGTACCCCCAAGGACGGAACTGGTTGTTTTTGCCTTTCTGGCTTTCCAATGCACCCATCACTGTAGTTTCTAGGCATAGAGTTATGTGAGCTTCATATGTCATTATGAACAGGACAGCGTGTTGCAAGTCTTTACGAAGGTTAGGAAGTATAAACTAGCGGGTAGGTCACTGGAACTGGGGTGATCTGGGTTCAGTGCCTTCGCTCAGCCATGTACTTCATTGGTGACCTTGGGTGGATAATGGATCTAATCTCCCTTAAATCACAAGTTTTGGTATTAACCCTTAATTTACTCCGTGCTTCAGTATCTCATCTGTAAAAATGGTGACCCTGTTTCCTTAATCACAGGAGTGAAGATACAATCCATTAATGAGTGTGAGGTGCTGGGATGTTGTGGTTGTGATGCTGGCAGACCAAGGCCACGGGCTCACTCGATGCGTAGCTGGAAACCAGTCTTGCTTACCCGTGTCTTTGCATTATCAAAATAGATATTAGACCTTAAGCTGATAAGAATGTGTTTCATAAAATGCTTGTGGGAGGCTGCATGTATTGTGTTATGTCCTAGGGGCAGCCGGTGTAGGAAGCAATCACTTGAGGCCAGAGAGCAGACAGCTAACCAAAACCTCCATTTTATTTACAGAAACAGAGAGCTCACTCAGCCGGTTGAAACCGGCTGAGCTATCCCTTAATAGTCTAACTCAGTTGCCATAGTAACAAAACCCATGACAACCAAATACACAACATATTGTTCTCCCTCAACAATACTCAATGTTCTAAACCGAGAGCAAGCATTTGTGTTGTAAACCTCTGACTATGTAACTCATGAAACTGGGGTAACAAGCCTTGTGGAATGCAAATGATGGTCTCTAACAAGAAGATGTTAAATCCTGTTAATTAAATGCAAACAAGCCATTGTGCGAGATCAAGGATTAAAGCCTTTAAGTGCATTCCTCCCCAATCCCATGAAGGAGGGACCTGCATGGAAACTTGCTATCAGCTTGATTTCTGAGGGAAGAACATATAAAAATGATCATCTCTTTGCTGTTAGAACTCTCTGAGCCAGAGACTCTAAACTAAAGTGAGACCTCCACCCCCCCAGGGATATCCCTGGGTTTGCCCTCAAAGACATTTTGAATTGACAGATCACTACAACTCTGTCACTTTTTTAAGATTTAGATTGACGCTCATTTGTGTTTATATGCTTGCTTGCTTTAACCTGTAAATAAGACTTTTTCTTAACTAATAAACCTTTAATTAGTTTTTATTGCAGAATTGGTTACAGATATTGTCTATGAGATCTAAGATAATTGATCTGGGGTAAATGATTGGTCTCTTGGGCCTGGGAACAACCTGAATATTTTGTGGTTTTTGGTGGAAGTGGCCATTTATTGCCAAGTCTAGCTTGCCTGGGTATCAAGATAGACTGGAGCCTGAGGAGACTGACTCCATGGTAAGACTGTTGTATTTCAGGAGTTCACATTTCTTACTGGGTTGGTGAACACACTACCAGTCTGGGGTGTCTGCCCTGTTTTGACAGTCTGCCTTGAGGCAGGCATTCAAACTCGCGAGCCACTCCAGATAGCGTGACTGTGGTGATAAGGGCCAGGTACATATCTACATGCTAGACATGGACCTAAACAACCCCCCAAATCTGAGCATCCCTGAACTTTGGACAAATTGGCACCTGGTTCTGACCTTTCCTTGAAACAGCTGAACTGTAACCCTGGATCTGGACACCTCTCCACTTGGGGGAAAGTTCAGCTCTGTCTTGTGAAATGTTTAAAGAGGGGATCAAGCTCATCGCTATCCAGCTTAGAACCATTCTCGCCGGCAGAACACGTTGAACTCTTTTCAGTCAGGTCACAGCATTAAAGACAGCAAGTCAGGCACGGCCTAATGATGGAGGGTAGGGTGAAAGTATGTTTATGTGAATAAGAGGGGAATAGTGTGTGGCTATGTGTGAAGAGAAATTCTAGGTGCCTGGCAGCCTTCAGATCGGCGATTTCTTGGCATGCACAGGAGCAGCTTCTGCTGCCAGTCTCGGATATATAAATAACTGACTCCTTCCAACTGTAGGCTTTGCAGTGCAATGTATGGATGGCTGTTCTGGCAAGGCATGTAGGACACTGTGCTATTTACAAAGAGCATGGGCATGGTTTACTTTCGTTGGAGTCAATCAGCATCTTTTTCTCACTAAAAGTCAGCGACCTTTGATTTTTATTGAAATTCCTTTCCAGTATTGCAGGGAAATTGATCGCGCCAGTGAAAAATGTTATGAGGAAACGCAGGAAAGTCTCTCTACTTCTCAAAACACTCCTACTGTTTTCTGCGCCCTAAATGTTGCTCTATGCTAAGTATAACATACAGTCTGTTATCCTTATGAAAACAAAAAGATAATTCAGTGCAGTTGTTTACACAGCTAAAAGCTATAGGGCAACTTTCAAGCAACAGAAACACCAACTTTGTAGCAGAGGCTCAGTAGGGTGCAATCAACTTTTGTCCAAATTCACAAGACAGGTGCTGGTAAAAACCATCTTTCTAGAACAGATACAATTACAAGATATTTTGCTGCTTTCCTCTGTCTCAGCCCAGTTCAGTCTAGCTGACTGATCAGTAGTGCCTGACTTCTTGTATTGCATGTACCATGTATACAATGTATACATTGGATACATGTATGTGCTGCTTGTGGGTGGGTGGCACAGAAGCCGTGATATCTCCTTTCACTTGGCTCTGCACCAAGATAAATGGTCTAGCTTCTAGGACTGTTTGAAAGTGCAGTGCATTGGACTAGTGTGAACTTGTCACATTGTTTAAGGGTGTTATCCAGTTGTCACTGGTACTTGTATCTACATTATCCAGTTTGCTGAGTACATGAGACAGGAGGTCCTGCATACTGTAGTCTTCCTTTTTTTTTTTTTTTTAAGGGACATGGTACCATTTCAGTTTCCAATTATGAAATTGAAGCATGGTCCCCCAGCGAAAAGGGGGACTAAGTAAGAATGGAACTGCTTTCAGTTCTAAGCTGTAGCCTTTTGACTAAAACCTGAGGCTGGATTAAACTCGGAGGCTGAGCTCGTATTGTTTCATAGACTAAACCAATCTACATTTGCTGCTGTGGACGGGACTTCTTGTTTGCTTTAGCCGTACAGTCTTTAGTTGTGCTTAAAATGGAAAAAGTTAAGTATTTGCAAATATTTATTCTAGGGCAGTGGGTTTAAAAAACTGTCTATTTGCAAACCTCCTTGCTTTTTTTGTATTGTTCATTTGTCTCTCTCCTATCTGTCTTCACTCCCTTTCCCTCAGTGAAATAGCTTTTTGGTTACTCCAAGCCAACACAATTAAACTAGTCGTTAATTTGCTGTGGAGAGCTGGGTATATGGCCTCTTTTGGAGGTCAGAATGTCTTAGACAGCTGCACTTGTGTTACCTCTGATTCTCCCTCCCTCTGTTGTCCCTTCTGTTCTCTCTTATTGCAGGATTGCTGGCTGTGCAGAAATTTTAGGAAGGAATATGACCCTAGAGACTCTTGCCTGAGGTTTTTCATCCAAACAGGGGTTCTAAAGAGATGGCTTTCCCAACCTGCTCTATGCCACGGTCAAAAGCTTTACCTCCTTCCGTGTGTCTGGCTTTATTAATACAGACATTGACAAGAATGAAGTGCAGCTCAAGCCTTCTGTCCAGGGTTGGCTGCTCTTTGAGTTCCTCCCTCAGGACTGCTCAGCCCACACCCTAGATAGTCAGTCAGCCTCTCTGTCATCTCCCTTATGTCCAGGTGGGGTAATGAGTCATCTGCCTTAGTGAGACAACAGAATCCATTTAACCCTTTCTGGGCATCTGCTAACAGGGTGTGTTAGGCAAAAGCCTCCAGCCTGTTAACACTATCGAACCTCCTAACAGGTCTCTGCCCAAACAGGCTTGAACAGAGTTGAGTTTGCTACCACTTGACATCCTGGAGCGTCTGAGCTACCATGTTTGTAGCCCTCCCTCATCTTCCCACTCGGATACTTAGGAGATTTACGGTGTAGCCGTGTTAGTCTGTAGCCAATGAGGAGTCCGGTGGCACCTTAAAGACTAACAGATTTATTTGGGCCATAAGCTTTCGTGGGTAAAAAACCCACTTCTTCAGATGCATGGAGTGAAAATTAGATACCGGCATAGATGCTGGCACACTTGTAGAACACGTCAATCTCCCTGGACATTCAATAGCAGATTTAAAAGCAGCCATCCTTCAACCAAAAAAACCTTCAAAAATAGATTTCAAAGAGCAACTGCAGAGCTACAATTCATTTGGAAACTGGACACCATTGATTTGGGCTTGAATAGGGTCTGGGAGTGGCTGGCTCACTACAAAAGCAATTCTACCCCTCTGGGTATTGACACCTCCTCATCAATTATTGGGAGTGGATCACATCCACCCTGACTGAATTGGCCTTGTCACCACTGGTTCTCCACTTGTAAGGCAACTCCTTTCTCTTCATGTGCTAGTATATCTATGCCTGTATCTGTAATCTTCACTCCATGCAGCTGAAGAAGTGAGGTTTTTTTTTTCCCATGTAAGTTCATGCCCAAATAAATGTTAAGTCTTTTTAAGATGTCACCGTGCTCCTGGTTGTTTTTGTAAATCTCCTAGGATGTCTAATGGCGTCTCTCTAATGTTGTCGGCTAGGATTGAGAAACAACATACTCTACTCTATGGCCCCAAGCTTGAGTTTTCTAAATCAATGGCTAACAAACTACAGTCTACAGTTCCCCCAGCAGTCCATGGAAGCCTTCCTGGTGGTCTGCAGAATGGAACATTTTTCAAGAATTAAATTAGGGTGGGTGGAGAGTGTTTCTCATGAAGTGGCGTCCAGAATGGAAAAGCTGGAGAGCCACTTCTCTAAACTATTCGGTGGAGTATAAATTCTGTAAGGCATTTTGCTAAACATATCAACGATGGACACATTTAAGATCTAGCAGCTCCATCCTTAAAGGAGCTGTAATTTGGGTCATTACATTTACTTGGCTTGAGTCTCCTCTTTGCATAAGCAATAACACGTTCTCTGTCATCCTGGACCTCTGCCAGTAAAACTCCTAAACCTTTCTTACTAGCATCTGTCTATAATGTAAAGGGTCATTTATCGTCTGTGTGTAAGCAAAGACTGAGGTCTTTCATCACTTTTAGTCTGAGGCACTGCAATGCCTGCTCACACTCTGGGGACTGTTCCTACTGAGACTGTGGCTTTGAAAGGAGAAATCTCTCCTTAGGTCTTAAAGTCATTGCACTATTATAGCACATGGCCCCTAAATTCTAGATGTTATCATTCTGGTTGGCCCGACAGTGATCTAGATGGGTTCTTGTCATTTTATCGTGACTCTCTTCTTCTAGTCTATGGTAAAATACTCAGGGATAAACATTTTCTCTTTAACTGATACGCTTGAGCCCACATAGATCAACTTACTTAATGGGAAAATAATTCTTAATTGAAAAGCTTTTCCAGGCACCAATCCACTTTGTAGTAAGCTAATGCAAGTGATCCTATTCCAATTCCCATGAAAGCGCAGGCCTTTACCCCTGGAGTTCAAGGACTAAGCTGTAAGCAGTGTCAGGCTACTCTCCCTTTGTGTGGTCGGGTCATCCTAAACACCCTTGCCCAGGTTTTCATGGGCACCAGTGATGATTCAAAGCCAAATTCCCATTGACCTGGGTAAGTACCAAGCTGCCATTCATGCCTGAAAATCTCCCCCGAAAAGCAGGCCCGCGCTCACACGCTATTCTCTCGTGTGGGTGCATGCATGTGTGGGTGCATGCATGTGTGGGAAATGCACTCTCATTGCAGCCATTTTTGACTAATCCACAAGAAGTGCCCTGAATACAGACTGGGGTTCCTCACTGTATTCTTAAAGACATGGCCCATAGAAAACAGCTTTACTTCACAATACACGTCTACAATCCATCCATTGCCACCTAGCTGTGCTAAATAGTTTGGTTCCTAAAGTAAGGGGACAATATTCCTTACGGGGGCCCAAAATGCAGTGTTTGGGTCTGGCTGTAAACTAGCCAAAGGCAGAAGGCAATATTGGTTGGTCTTTAATCTTTTTTTAAATGACAGATCCAAATGGCTGCTGTTGCTTTTTGCACCAAGGTGGCCTAGTACCACCTCCTCTCTAGCATGTTACGCATCCATTTCCAGAGTCTGCATTTTTCTCCACCCATGTTGTGCCCTTGGGAATACCAAGATCCCATGCTGTCATCCGATGTATTGGATTTCAGTCTCCATGAAGTCATGAGCTTCTCTGGTGGGCTACAGAGAAACCCTTTGTCCAGGCAAGTGAAAAAGAAACACAAAAGGGAGTTGGATTTGTTTCTCTCAGAGTGAAACAGGAGTAAGTCCACTGAAGTCAGAGTTATAGTAACATAAAAGCCGTGTGGGGAGAATCAAACTCACTGTCATTTCAGTTAAACACCTCTGCAGTGTAACAGAAGCATTTTTTCTCTACCAGTCTGTTCTCCTGGGCCCATTGAAATCAATAGAAGAAAGTTCAGAGGGAGTTGGGGGGGAGGTTTATAATTATAGGGATATTGCCTGTAACGAAGAGTAGTCAATTCAACGAGCCTTTATTGGAAGGGCAAACCAGAAAAGTGTGGTCAAGTCTAAGGAGAAACCCTGAGCTATGGGAGGTATGTGATAAAGAAGATCTGCCCAGGATAAGGCTACATAGTGTGTTTTTTGGTTTGTTCCCTTGTGTCCATTTGTCAGTAATGTTCAGTCTTCATCTGTTGCAGATTGCTGCGTAGTGCAATGTCTCCTTTCTCCCAGGGCTAGGAACAATTTTTCCTTGTTGAATATTAATGAGAAGCCTTTTATGGTGCCTGATGATTTGGGGAAATGTATTTTTTTTTCTTTCGCTCCCTCCTTCTATTTTGCACACTTGGCACTTGCTTTGCATGACATGAAGCGTGTGTTCATATGGTGGTTTGGACAGCCGTGTGTGGGGATTGTACGATTAACTGCAAGTGCCGTGCTAAACACGTACATGGGGGAAGCACTACACAGCCATACCTTTCTTGCACTCAAATGGAAACTCTTGGTGCTTTGCTGTACATGTGGTGATAATGCCCCAGAACAGAGAACCCTGTCCTGCAGTCCTTTAGCAAATCCTGCCATTAAGGCGGAGAGCTGAAATGGAGCTAACCACAGTATAATGTGTATTTTCTAGTCCAATCTGAAACCAACTCCTTTCTCCAGTCCTCTCCCCACCCCATCTTTGTTACATGCTCCCTCTCTCTTTCTCCTTAATCTTAACTCATGGAAGCTGTTCACAGCCCATTAAAGGATCAAATATCTTCAGAGGATGATTGGAGCTTTCATTAACATTTTTCCATCTTGCAGTTCAATTCCCTATGTAGGAAACCCTGACTTAAAGCATGATTCAGAGGGTAGCAATGCCATTTGGATATTATGGAGTTTGGATCCAGAGCCCAGATATTAGTATTATGTATTTGTACGAAGCAGGCTGTCTCTTCTCCCCAGACATTCACTGGAATTCAGTTGGAACATCATCTTTGCAAGCTACATGCTTTGTATCTTTAAACATTACAGCCCGATGTGGTCAAAGCTGAGTTGCTCCTATAAAAGAGATCTGGGCATATGAATAAATGACGCAGCACTGATAATCTTGCTTGTTTTACGGCCATCAAAATCTTCATCCTGTGATGTGGGATTGTACCGCATATGGCAATGCAAACAAGTATTATCTCTTAATTTAAATCTTTAACATAGTTTCCTACTTAGGTTCTCCTGATTCCTCTGCCCAAGGTTGCTTGGCAAGAATCCCCCAAAGTGACAGCTGGAGCGGTGAAACTATTGTAGGCCTTTTCCCACAGTGGAGTCCTGCAGCGTCAACTGTTTTCCAGCCTCTAGAGAGAGGGCCCAATGGCATGAGGTCACATTAATACCCATCTGAATCAAGCGATAAAAATAGGCCTGAAAAATACTGCAGAATACTAATAAAACTCTGAGAGAAATGGCTCTCCAATTCCCACACATCACTTACAAGCCTGGGAAATACTTGGGATGTGACTGTAACACGTGGGTGTGATGGGTTGGACCCCTTAAGGTGCCACCTGATGTGTTGGGATATCACTGAGCTCACCTGTTCTGCCAGCCAGGCCCCCCTTTTTACCTCTCTTGCTGAGCCAGGCTATCAAGCCTCCTCCAGCACACATGCAGGCAGGGCCACACCCAGCTGCAGAACGACCCAGATCAGCTCTGGGAAGCCTCAGTTTAAGGGACTTGCCCCAGCATTTAGGTGTCCACCTCCCTTGGAGTGCAGACCCAATGGTAAATTATGAAATCTGCCTCCCCCCTCAATGTGGAGGAAGGTATTCACAGCCTCTTACCCTCCCCCACAATTATGACTTGCACAAATGGGGTTATACTATAAACAAGAAATAAGTTTAACTACAAAAGGTGAATTTTAAGTGTCTAAAGAGAGAGCAAACAGAACAAAGCAAATTACTAAGCAAATAAAACAAAACACGCATCCTAAGCTTGTTTCACTAAAGAAATTGGTTACAAACAGTAATTGCTCACCCTAAATATTGTCACAGGTAGATTATAGAAAGTCTTGAAAGGCAGCTGCACTGGCCTGCAGCTGGAGGTTTCAGGTATTTCCACTCACAGACTGGATGCCCTCCCAGCCTGGGTTCAACCCTTCTCCCCTCAGTGCAGTTCTTGCTTCCAGGTGTTTTTCAGTGTCTCTTTGGGTGGGGAGGCAGAAGAGAACCACGATGATGTCACTCCCCTGCCTTCTTGTGTAGGGCGGGAACCCTTTGTCTCCCAGTGGAAGAACACTGGCATTCCAGGGGGTTGGTCCAGTCCCAGGTGACTCAGGCCCATGTCTCTGCAGGGCTGTGGCAGCCATTACTCGTAGGCTGTCTGGAGCGTCCACAGGAAGATTAAGCTCTTTCACAGTCCATTGTCTTTGCTAATGGGCTGGTTGGGGGTGACACCCAAAGTAGCATAGTTGAAATACAAATGCATAGTCAATATGCTTAACTTCAGATACAGAAATGCCACAGGCATACAAAGTGGATAATCATAGAATCTCAGGGTTGGAAGGGACCTCAGGAGGTCATCTAGTCCAACCCCCAATCACATTCAGTAACTGATAACCTTTCCAATGATATTTTACATGAGCCATCTTGCATAAAGTACATCTCAGTTATGTCATATTCATATCATAAGCATATTTTCATAAAGAATATGGAGTGAAATGTCACAGTGGGTTCCCTTGAGGTGCGGGGAGGGTGACCAGACAGCAAGTGTGAAAAATTGGGACGGGGATGGAGGGGAGTAATAGGTGCCTATATAAGGGTATGTCTACACTACAAGAGTAGTTCGATTTAACTTAGGTCGAATTTGTGGATTCGACCTGATGAATTCGAATGTGTGTATCCACACTAAGGACACTAATTCGACTTTGTGAGTCCACACTAACGGGGCAAGCGTCGACATTGGAAGCGGTGCATTCTGGGCAGCTATCCCACAGTTCCCGCAGTCCCCGCTGCCCATTGGAATGCTGGGTAGAGCCCCCAATGCCTTCTGGGGGAAAAATGTGTCGAGGGTGGTTTTGGGTAACTGTCGTCATTCAACCGTCACTCCCGCCCTCTCTCCTTGAAAGCGCCGGCGGGAACTCTGTTCGTGCACTTTTCTGGTCAGTGACAGCGCGGACGCCACAGCACTGCGAGCATGGAGCCCGCTGCGATCATCACTGCACTTATGGCCGTTGTCAACTCCTCGCACCTTATCGAACACCTCTTCCACAGTCAGCTGCTGAGAAATTGGGCGAGGAGGCTCCGGCAGCGCGGTGAGGACGTGAAGTGTGAGAGTGGCACAGACCTCTCACAAAGCACGGTACGCCGCGCCGTGGAGATTATGGTGGCAATGGGTCACGTTCATGCTATGGGACGGCGATTCTGGGCCCGGGAAACAAGCACGGACTGGTGGGACCGCATAGTGCTGCAGGTCTGGGATGAATCACAGTGGCTGCGAAACTTCAGGATGCGTAAGGGCACTTTCCTTGAACTGTGTGACTTGCTGGCCCCTGCCCTGAAGTGCCAGGACACCCGGATGCGAGCAGCCCTGAGTGTGCAGAAGCGAGTGGCCATAGCCCTCTGGAAACTTGCAACGCCAGACAGCTACCGGTCAGTAGCGAACCACTTTGGCGTGGGCAAATCTACCGTGGGGGTTGCTGTGATGCAAGTAGCCCACGCAATCGTTGACCTACTGCTCTCAAAGGTGGTGACCCTGGGAAACGTCCAGGCCGTCATAGATGGCTTCGCCGCGATGGGATTCCCAAACTGCGGTGGGGCTATAGATGGCACTCACATCCCTATCCTGGGACTGGCCCACCAGGCCAGCCAGTATATTAACCGAAAGGGCTACTTTTCAATGGTGCTGCAAGCACTGGTGGACCATAGGGGATGTTTTACCAACATCTACGTCGGGTGGCCGGGCAAGGTTCATGACGCGCGTGTGTTCAGGAACTCTGGTCTGTTTAGACGCCTGCAGGAAGGTAGTTTCTTCCCAGACCACAAAGTAAGTGTTGGGGATGTGGAGATGCCTACAGTGATCCTCGGGGACCCAGCCTACCCGCTAATGCCCTGGCTCATGAAGCCCTATACAGGTGCCCTGGACAGTGACAAGGAGCTCTTCAACTACCGGCTGAGCAAGTGCAGAATGGTGGTGGAGTGTGCTTTCGGACGTCTCAAGGGGAGATGGAGGAGCTTACTCACTCGCTCGGATCTCAGCGAAACCAATATCCCCATTGTTATTGCAGCTTGCTGTGTGCTCCACAATCTCTGTGAGAGCAAGGGGGAGACCTTTATGGCGGGATGGGAGGTTGAGGCAAATAGCATGGCTGCTGATTACGCTCAGCCAGACACCCGTGCGATTAGAAGAGCCCAGCGGGAAGCGCTGTGCATCCGGAAAGCTTTGAAAGCTAGGTTCCTCAGAGAGCAGGGTAACCTATGACTGTCCAGTCTCTTTACAGAGAAGCTGAACCTGCCCCTGTTTCAGTTACTATTGACTTTTTTCAGCGGTTACATACCCCGTTCACCAGGTTTCCCCCCTTCCAACACACGTTTAAAAATAAAGTTATTGGAACATTTTTAATTAACAAAGTTTTCTTTACTAACGAATTCTCGTTCAAGGGTTCCAACAGGGACGCAGACTGTGGTGGGTACGGTGTGCAGTGATGTACATACCGCTTCTACACTCGAGGACTGACAGGCTCCTGCTCCTACAGCGGTCTCTGGGGGGAGGACGGTTACCGGAGGGTGTGCAGGAAGGGGTGGGTTTGCAGGAAGGGGTGAGGGGTGTGTGGGAAGGGTGAGTAGGTGTGGGGGGATGATGGCTCTGGCTGGGGCTCAGGGCATCGGAGAGGTTCATGGCTAGGGTGGAAGGGCATGGTAAGGGCAGCCTGCCTTGCCATTTGTGGATGCCAGGCGCTCGGACCCTGGGGCAACATACACCTCCCAGACTGATCTGTGGCAGCAGACCCCTCGCAGAGTGACCCGGGTGCCTAGTGACTGCACTCTGTGTGTGACCTGCTGTTGATCCTGCCCCCATGTCTGTACCCTGGTAATGGTGGCTGTCCTATGCAATTAACAAACCCCTCCCCCCCCCTTCACACAAAGTCTTCTGCAAAGAAACATGACGGAAACAGTAATGAACAGCAAACTATTTTTAATACTCAACTACACAGTTGGGGGATGAAACTGGGATTTGGGATCGGGTGAGCCAGGAAGGCAAGCAATTCTCATACTTTAGGGAATGAGAGCTGTTTGGTACATGAGCGCTCTGCTGGGGTGGAGTGACAGTTTTCACGGCCCCTAGCGCCCCTCCTTCTTGTGATTTTGGGTGAGGGGGGGACAGGACTTTGTGGCGGGGGAGGGCGGTTGCAGATACACTGCAGGGGGGCTCTCTGCTCCTGCCTGCGGTCCTGCAGAACATCCACAAGGCGCCGGAGCGTGTCCATTTGCTCCCTCATTAGCCCAAGCAGCGTTTGAGTCGCCTGCTGGTCTTCCTGCCGCCACCTGTCCTCCCGTTCGCTGTGTGAGCGCTGCTGCTGAGAGAGGGTCTCCCTCCACTGGCTCTGCTGGGCCGCCTCGGCTCTGGAGCAGGCCATCACTTCAGCGAACATCTCGTCCCGAGTCTTTTTCTTTCGCCATCTAATCTGCGCCAGCCTCTGTGAGGGGGATGCCGGGGCAGTTCGGGAAAGAGCCGCAGCTGTGTGATGGGAAAAAGGAAGTGATTTCCTTCCAAAGATACATGTTTGCGAACACTGAACACAGTCTACTCAGTTTCTGTGAACAAGACCATACAGGGCACCTAATCTCATGTGCTCTCAGGACAAGTTCGAATTTTCGGCATTCGCTTTCATTGCCTGGGGTCTTGCACTGGAGATCGGACAAGCGGGGCAGGACAGCAGAATCCGTGTAGCAGCCAGGCCTGGTAAGCCGGAAACTTTAGGCTGCTTAACAGTTAATGGATAGCAGTGCCCTCCTGCTGCAGGCAATCTGGAAAGCATAAAGTCTGACCCTGTTCCAGCCCCTCGCGGCTGTCCCCGTGAAAGATCCCTGTATGCTTTTCCTCTGCAGCCTACAACACGTGGCTGTTAAACGACGGTCATTGTTATGCAAAGGAAAAGTCAAGCATTCACAATAGTAACATTAAAGTAATTCCCCTAATTAGATGCAGCAATCGCCGAGCGAGATCACCCTGAGGTGGGTCTCCAGGAGAAACAGCGCATGCTGCGTGAATCCCTGCACAGACCAGGGCCCTATGCTGCCATGCTGGTCGAGGCGATGCTCCCATTATACCTCCTGATGGCCTGGCGCGGAAGAGTGTGCTTCCACGGAGCACCCAACAAGGCACCTCTCCCCAGGAACCTCCTAAGGAGGCTTTTCGAGTACCTCTCAGAGAGCTTCGTTGAACTGTCCCAAGAGGATTTTTGTTCGATACCTATATGCATTGACCTTCTTTTTATATAGTTTTTATTCCTGTTTTGTTAAGAAATAAATGTTTACATGTTTATAGCACTTACCGACTGATCCTTCCCCTGATTTGGAGTCCGGGTTAACGGCCGGGGAGGGTTGGTAGGGGATCTCTGTGAGGGTGATGAAGAGATCCTGGCTGTCGGGGAAAGCAGTATTGTAACCGCTGTTGCCTGCCTCGTCCTCCACAAACCCTTCCTCATCTTCCCCATCGGCGAACATCGCCGAGAAACTGCCCCTCGACACTATCCCATCCTCAGAGTCCACGGTCACTGGTGGGGCAGTGGTGGCAGACCCACCGAGAATGGCATGCAGTGCCTCGTAGAAGCGGCATGTCTGGGGCTGGGCTCCGGAGCGTCCGTTTGCCGCTTTGATTTTTTGGTAGCCTTGTCTCAGGTCCTTGATTTTCACGCGGCACTGCGTTGCATCCCGGCTGTATCCTCTGAGTGCCATGGCTTTGGAGACCTTCTTTGGAGACAGACTCATCGCCCCACACAGCGATCAGATCCAAGACTTCCCGGTCAGTCCATGCTGGGGCCCTCTTTCTACTCTGAGATTGCATGGACTCCTCTGCTGGAGAGCTCTGCATCGCTGCCAGTGCTGCTGAGCTCGCCATGACGTCCACACAGGAAATGAGATTCAAACTGGCCAGACAGGAAAAGGAATTCAAATTTTCCCGGTGCTTTTCCTGTATGGCTGATCAGAACATCTGAGCTCGGCCTGCTGTCCAGAGCGTCAACAGAGTGGTTCAGTGTGGGATAGCTCCCGGAGCTAGTAAGTTCGATTTGCATCCACACCTAGCCTAATTCGACATAGCCATGTCGAATTTAGCGCTACTCCCCTCGTCGGGGTGGAGTACCGAATTTGAACTAAAGAGCCCTCTAGGTCGAATTAAATGGCTTCCTGGTGTGGACGGGTGCACGGTTAATTTGAATTAACGCTGCTAAATTCGAATTAAAGTCCTAGTGTGGACCAGGCCTAAGACACAGCCCTGAATATCAGGACTGTCCCTATAAAATCAGGACATCTGGTCACCCTAAGGGGGGGTGTGGCATGCTAGCCCAGAGTCAAAGGGAGCAACGTCGGCAAGACAAGCTGCGTGGGTTTTGGATCGCCGCTGTTTATGGGCTCCCATGGCTGCAGGTGAAGCAGTGGCAGCTGTTTGAAAGCCACTCCCTCCCTTCCCTGTTCCCGCAGCAGCTGCCAGCCCTGTTTGTAGCTGTGGGGTCGGACGACTGACTCTCTGCTCTGATCCTGCAGCACTTGATGTAGCTCTTCGAATGCATTCATCCCAGCCCTGTGGAGCTACAGGGGCGAGTCTCCCCCTCGCTTTGAAGATCATGGAGCCTCCTGGAGAGATGGCAGGAGGATCAACAATAGGAAATAAATTAGAAAGCAGAGGAGGGAGGAAAGAACAGAAGCTGAAAAGGACAAAGGAAAGGCAGGCGAGAGAGACTGGCCAGAGAATGGGAACAGGGAAGAGTAGGTTGCAGGAGGGAGTGCACCTATGTGCATGGGGGTAGGGCAATTCAAGCAAACGAGGTTGGGGACCCTTGTCGTACCTATAGAAGGAAGGATTGGCTACACTGGGTGCTTCGCTCTGGTGTAGCTGTACAGGTGCTGATCCTGCACTAGAGTTTGAAACCTGGGTAAGCCATGCTGGAAGAAGTCTCGCTTAATATCAGTGGAGCACATCTACTTTAAGTGTTTGCATCAGTACAACTATGTTGGTGTAGTGACAACACTGCAATCCCCCCAGGGTAAAACATCTGAAGGCACCATCTTTCTTGTTCCTCAAAATCTGATGGCCGTGAACAATACTTTTTTTTTTTTTTTTTTTTTTGAAGGGCACCTGCTATCTTAAATACTGAGGCCCAGGATCCTTTTGTGGGCGTCTTGTGCCTGCAAAGCTCCCTCCTGTATTTTGAGCATGCAGGTTACCCTTAGGCTCAATTTGGATGCCTCCCACTGCTCTCCCTGATTTTTGCACTCCGGTCAGGTAGGAATGCCAGGACTCCTCCGCTGCCTCTGTTCAGATACAAGAGCAAAAATGTGGGCATGGGTTTGGCAAGTGTAGATTGTGCTTGCAAAAGGGAGGCTGCCTGGCTGGATCTAAACACCCCTTAATGAGATTTGTTTTTTCTTTGAGTGGGGAACAGCTGAATAACAATTATATTCACTAAGATTAAAAGCAATTATCTAGAGGACAGGAAGGATGCTCTTGTCAAACCACTGGACTGGGACTTGGGAGCCCCAGTTTCAATTCCTGGCTATGCCACAGGCTTTCTGTATGACTTAATCGCTCTCTGCCTCAGTTTCCCATCTTTAAAGTGGTATCATGCTACCTTTGTCTTGCCTCTTTAGATTGTACACTCTTTGGGGTCAGCAACGGTGTCTGTGCAGCACCTTGCAGAAAGTTAATAGTAAACACACAACTATCTGAAAATGTTAAACACCCAAAGTGCAAGGAATTGTTCGGAGTGGAAGGGAGTCGCGGGGAATAATGCCTTAAT
Source organism: Mauremys mutica (assembly GCF_020497125.1). Taxonomy (NCBI): domain Eukaryota; kingdom Metazoa; phylum Chordata; order Testudines; family Geoemydidae; genus Mauremys; species Mauremys mutica. The sequence goes on along the minus strand of NC_059090.1, from coordinate 9,348,773 downwards.
TTCATCCCATTACTTCTGGCAAGTAAAATTTAAGCTGGATCTTTGGGAGACTATTGGAAAGACTGAAATGTCTGAAAGGAGACCAGATAATGCACTGTAGGAGATTCTGGCCTCTGGGGAACAGACAAAATGTCGTATTAGGTTTCTTCTGTCTTTAATTTCTTTGATTAGCTGACGCAGAAGATCTCCTTGAGACGACATTTTGAGGATTGCAAATATTTGAGTAAACATAGCTGGCAGCAGACTGATGTATGTTACTCAGCTCGCTGCACTACGGGGATTTAAAGTGTCCTTTTTCTTTGCAGGCACTGGTGTCACTACACAGTTACGCGGACAGTTTCCTGCCAAGTGCAGAATGGCTCGGAGACTGTGATCCAGAGGGTTTATCAGAGCTGCCGGTGGCCAGGACCTTGTGCCAACTTAGTGAGGTAAAAGCCCTTAATATCTTGTGTTGTTGTATATTCAAACTGCAGACTGGGCCCTGAACTTCTGATTCAGTTAATGGGTATCTGGACTGGGCTAAGCAAAACATGTAGGATTAGGCCGTATGGGACTGGATTCTGATCTTAGTTGACCCAGTATAAATTGAAAGTAACTCATTGAAGTTAAAGGAGTTGCTCTTGATTTATGCTGGTATAACTGAAATCGGTACCCTACCCTATGTCTGTAGCTTTGCTCTGTGTGGCATTTAGCTGTGCGAGCTTCCTCATACAGTTTTATTGAGTCACCTGGCATTACTGACCTGAAATACCACTACTCTGGCTCTCCAAGAACCCCAAGTGCACTGACCTACGGCAGGGCTTTTTGATGTGCACCAGAGCCAATGAGGGACTAAGATAAGGCCGCCAAACTCATTGTCATGTCAAACCTGTGCCAGGATTGGATTTCATCCTGGTGGGTTCCCAGAGATTATGGGCTAATAATGTAAGTACTTGATGCTGGGAGCCAGATCTTGCAAGGTGCTCAGAGCTCGTAATTCCCATTGACTTCAGAGCACCTTACAAATTTGAGCTCTCATAAGGTACTCTTCATCCGCAGGTCTCAGGGACCTTTACAGAGGTGTGGTGTCCAATATCCCCACTTCACAGATCAGAAACCTCAGCACAGAGGCCGTGACTTGCATAAGGCTTCTTGACTTCCAGGTCTTTGTCCTACCTGCTAGACAATTCTAGTAATCTATTGTGCTGCCTGGCTGTCCGCAGCATTAAATTAGCCAACAAAGTGAATGGGATTATTTATCGCCCCTTTGTTACCAACAACTACAGAACAGGGATTGAGATAATCTCAAACTTAGTAAAGAAATGTCTCAATGGTAATGTAGGCAGAATATAGTTCCACCCTCTTCGAAAAGCATCCATCAAATACTGAGCTTCATCTATGATAGTATTCATTGGGAATTTTAATTTTTCACCTTGCTGTTAATGCTCTTGGTTCTCCGTTTTCATTTGGCCACTGGTCAGTCTTACTCAATTTTCATTTATGTGGTTTGGTGTTTGTTTGGTCTTATTTCAATGACTGCCTTACGTGGGACATCTTATATTTTACATTCTTGTGACCAAACTTCTGCTGAGGTTTTTAAATTTCCCAGACCTGCCTCATTTTTTTGTGTGTGCTCCATTCCTCTTAAGAGTGCATGTTAACCTCCTTTAAATACAGTTTTTAAAAAGAACTTGCCAAATTCTTGCCCATTCTTCCTCTTAAAAATGTGAATGAAGGTGCACTGCTAACAAATAATCCATCATGTTATTGGATCAACATCCTATCTACATACTTGTAAAGCTACTAATTAACTAGGCATATTCACTGAAAAGAAAAATGGTATAAAATTGATGTTTATCTATGAAAATTCTAGCAAATATAAACCCAGAGTGTGTGTGTGTGGTGGGTTTTTTTTTTTTTTTTGCATTCAGTTTTGTGACATTCTATCTTGGCTGGATGGTTTTCTGTCTTAAATAATTTTTCTAATAGCCTGAAGACTATTAGCCTGAATTGTTCTGGCTGCATATTTGAGGAAAGTGCAGAATAGCACTGGAATGATTGGCAAGAGAAAAGCTTAAATTAAAAATGCATAAATTTTAAAAATGAGAGACAAGGTGGGTGAGGTAATACCCTTTATTGGACCAACTTCTGTTGGTGAGAGAGACAAGCTTTTGAGCTTACACAGAGGTCTTCAGGTCTCTTCAGTCTTTAGTGACATGAAGAGCTCTGTGTAAGCTCAAAAGCTTATCTCTCTCACCAACAGAAGTTGGTCCAATGTTACCTCACCCACTTTCTGTCTCTAATGTCCTGGGACCCACACCACTACAGCACTAAATTTAAAAATGTCAGAAACCTTGGCACTGAAATGGTTTGTGGTTACTGACACTTAAGATCTCAGTTAGGAGCTGCCTCTCTGGGAAGTAACCGCCCAATAGGATTGCCAGGCATCTGGTTTTTGATTGGAAGGCCTGGTTGAAAAGGTTAGCACCGCTGACCAGGCCGTTAAAAGTCCGGTCGGCGGTGCATCAGGGCTAAGGCAGGCTCCATGTGTGGCCTGGCTCCACGCAGCTCCCAGAAGCAGCCCCTAGGCGCAGGGGTGACCAACAAAGCTCTGTGCGCTGCCCCCACCCTGAGCACTGGCTCCTGGTTCCCATTGGCCGGGAACCGTAGACAATGGGAGCTGCAGGGGTGGCGCCTGTGGGCTCAGACAGCATGCACCATGCAGAGCTACCTGGCCGCCCCTGTGCCTAGGAGCTGGACATGCTGCCCGCTTCCAAGAGCCGTGCGGAGCCAGGTCAGTCAGGGAGCCTGCCTTATCCACGTTGCGCTGTGGACCGGGAGGTGCCTGAGGTAAGCGCTGCCTGGCTGGAGTCTGAACCCCTGCTGGCTGACATCTCCTCCTTGGTCTTTTGGCTTCTTCCCAGTGATCCCTGGCTTCAGCCTTGTGCAGTACACCTTAATGGCAGGGACACCTCTGTCCATGCCCTCTCTGAGACCGTGAGGCTGGAATGAGGCTCCAGAAACTCTGTGTCCTTTAGTACCATTCTCCAGAGGTTGAGGGATTCTTGTCTCTTTTGGGATGCTCTGTGCAAAATTATCCAATACAGCAGGAGTCGTCTTAAACAGAAAACAGTAAAGAAACTGTCTGTATATCACACTCTTGTGACTACTAGGCAAAGCCCAATGAGGTAGGCTCCTCTTAGTTTAGTTGCAGAGGAAAAACAAAGAAAATCTAGAAATAAATCCCCTCTGTTTCCTGGTCACTCTGACCGCCTCTCTCTGCTGCGTAGAGAAGTCTCTTTATCCCTCCTCTGATCTGCTTATCCAATTCTAGTTGTCAGAGCTTGTGACCCTATCAGTGAGAAGTTGCATCATTTCCATGGGAGAGTTTGATCAAGAATACCATCTGGGGCAAAGCCCACAGTCTTTGTGCCGCATACAAAGACTATTGTCTCCCGTTACCCCTGGGAGGTTTCCCCACCTTCTGGTCTCCAGCATCTAGCATTTCAGAAGCCATTTTTACCTCCACCTCTCTAGACACGTGTTGCCAGTCAAGGTGACTTGACTCCTGATTTGCATGTACATTGGTTTTGGCTGTAGGCGTTTAGATGGTGCCCTCATGCTGAATTGTATTTCTGTCTCAGTGGCCACAGAGGTAGCATGGATTTATCCATTTTCCCTTGCCATGAATATTAAATCAATGTAAAAGGAGTGTAACAGCAGCCCAAGCAGTGATGGGGGCCCATCTCGTTATAAGGAGGAAGCATGGCTAGATTTGATTGGAGTGGTGGTAGGGGAATGGAGAAAACCATTAGGCAGATAGCAGCACAGCTCTGGCTTTTTTTCCTATTTCTCAGAGCTGTGTCTTGATACAACCATTTCATCTTCTTGTTTACAAGTAATGAGCCAAATCTGGCCAAGCTTTCATTCCTCCCATGTTCACGATGGGAGGTTCACTAGCAAAAGCAACTCCCTGCCAAAGAAGAAGGCGTCTCTCAATTCTTCAGTGACAGCTGAGGGGGGCATTTCATTAGCGATCCTGCTTCCAGACAGATGTCAGTGTGGCCAGACGGAGGTTTCATCCGTTTCCTGTCACCCGTTCAGATGCTACGTTTCTTTTCCTTCTTGTACAAGTTTTGGACCAGTGCCCAGGATTTGACAGGGAAGTATCTGTATAGCAGCTTGGGGCGTGTTGCTTCTTGCTATCGACTCGCTCGCTCCTGGGAAGCTGGCAGCTGTGTTTCTTTTGTGTGAGCGTTGTCATCTTGGCTCGGATGGGATGAGCTACTCTGTTCCCACCTCTACCCTAGACTCTCTATTTAGCTTGGAGGCCTGCATTGCTTTGGTGCTGTCTTTGCTGTTGGCTTTTCTCTCAGCAGAGCTCTCTGCTATAACCGTTCTCCATCTGAGCCATGCCATTTGCATCTTATGCGTGTCACTGCGGGTGCCTAGATGTTGTGACACCAAAGGACAGATGGGCCTGGTGGGCGCACCTGATGTGCGTATCCATTAATATCCCATGCATCTCTCTTTAAGTGAATAAAGTCGCCCGTTTGGGTTGCATCAGTAAACGATTCCCTGGGGTCCAGCCATCCCATCAGCTGAGCGCAACTCCCATCGAAGCTGGTGGCACCTGACGTTTGGCCCTCCCCCTGTGTGATGAATGTGTTAAGGCGCCAAGGGCTGCACTAGGTTTATCACTTCAGAGCAGTCAGTGCCCTAACTAGGACAGGCTTTCCCCAAAGGCTGGTAGAGAAAGATGGTCTCATGGGTAAGACACTGGATGGAGACTTGGGAGATCCTGGTTCTGGCACTGACTTCCTGTGTGACCTTGGGCAAATGGCTTTAACCTCAGATACTCCATGGTAAAATGGAGTAATACTTCCTGGGTCTTGTTTATGTTGCAAGTAAGAGACCGTCCCAAATCACTATGTGCATGTACAGTGCCTAGTGCAGCAGGGTCCGGATCTTGAATAGGGCCTCCATGGGTATATCTACACTGCACTGTAAACCCTGGTGCTGACTCCGGTTTTAGCCTAAGCCCCTTCCATCCACATAGAAAATAGTTTGACTTGGGCCAAGAACTCTCTGGATTTGGGCCTGCTAAGGAGGAGATTCTGAGCCGGGTCAGAACCCAGGCATTTTGCAGTATGGATACAGCTCAACTCTGGGTCGCTAGACTCGGGTCTGGAGAGTTGGCCAATGCTATCCCACAATCCCTTGGGGCTGTTTCCTAACCTTTCAATTCCAGGACTTGCCACTCACTTCCCAGGATCCGGAAGCAAACAGTGGTGCTAGAACAATGTTTGTAGAGGGGAAGGGGAGCTGAAGGCGGAAAGCATGTACTTGGGCTGTTATCGCTACTTCAAGTGGAGGGGTGCTGCTGCACCCCTCGTTCCAGCACCTATGGAAGCAATCTCCTGGTTCAAATGCAGCTGCTCATTATTTAGCGCTTCATTTCAACTGGAAACACAGATGCCACAGTACTGCCACTGCTAAAGCCAAGTGCTTGCAAGGTGGCGAGTGGCACAGAGCAAGTCAAATGACCTCGAAGGCCTGGGCAAATACTAGCAAGGCTGGTGTTTGCTATTGTGCGTTCAGCAAGGGATACATGGGACATTCAAGCTCTCGAGTAGCACAGTGTATCGTTGTCAAGTGCACAGCAGATACTGGGGGTATAGTGCATCTGGGAAGCCCAGAGGTTTTAGACAGTGGCCAGGACAATCTGCCTTTCCGACAGCTACTTCACCGTCCCAGCAAATGTTTCCAAAATGTAGTCTAGTCCTACTAGTCCCTCTCCCAATGACTGAGCAGCAGCCTCTCTCGGGTGTCCTGCTTCTGGGGAATGCAGGCGCAACAGCATTGCATGGCAGCAGACAGCATAGCTCAGGCTGAGAAGATGGGTCCTTTGACACTGCAGGGGGCATTTAAGTGCCAGAATGAAAGTACCTGATTTTTTTTAGAACTCGGCAAGGACAGTGGGGCCCAAGCCCTTGTGAAAAGTGCTGTTAACCCATTGGCGAGAGCTTAACTTCTACCTCGGCCCCCCTGCACCGCACCCAACCCTGGGGGCAGGGAAGCGCCGATTCCAACACGATGTCTGGTGATGCCATGCTGGGGCATTATTTCAGACTGAGCTCTATTGATGCCCTTTCTGTACCACTTCAGGGGGTTTGTGGGATGTCAAGAACAAATCCTGTCAGACCAACCTAATATCCTTTTTTGACAAGGTAACAAGCCTTGTGGATGGGGGTGGGGGAAGTGATAGATGTGATGTATCTCGACTTTAATAAGACTTTTGATACTATCTCATGTGGCCTTCCCATAAACAAACTAGAAAAATATAGCCTAGATGAACCTACTATGAGGCGGGTGGACCACTGGTTGGAAAAGCATACTCAGACTAGTTATCAATGGTTCACAATCAAGCTGGAAGGGTATATTGAGCAGGGTCCTGCAGGGAGCTGTCGTGGGTCCGATTTGATTCAATACCTTCATAAATGATTTGGATAATGGCAGAGTACGCTTATAAAGTTTGTAGATGATTCCAAGCTGGGAGGGGTTGCTCATACTTGGCAGAACAGGATTAGAATTCAAAAAGTTTTTTGACAAACTGGAGACAATGCAAAGTACTGTACTTAAGAGGGAATAATCAACTGCACAAACTGCAGAAAAGGATGTGGGGGTTATAGTGGACCACAAACTTAGTGAGTCAATGGTGTAATGCTGTTGTGGGGAAAAAGCGAACGTCATTCGGTGATGTATTAGCAAGAGTATTGTAAGCAAGACATGAGAAGTAATTCTTCCACTCTACTCAGCACTGGTAAGGCCTCAACTGAAGTATTGTGTCCAGTTCTGCGTGCCACGCTTCTGGAAAGATGTGGAGAAATTGGGAAAAAGTCCAGAGGAGAGCAAAGGTCCAGAAAACATGACCTATGAATAAAGACTGAAAAAATTGAGTTTGCTTAGTCTGGAGAAGAGAAGACTGAGGGGAGGCCGATGACAGACCTCAAGTATGTAAAAGGTTGTTACAAAGAGGAGGGTGATACATTTCTCCTTAACCACTGTGGACAGGACAAGAAGTAATAGGCTTAAATAGCAGCTAGGGAGATTTAGGTTTGACATCACGAAAAACTTCCTAACTGTTAAGGTAGTTAAGCCATGGAACAAATTACCTAGGGAGGTTGTGGAATCTTCATTGTTGGGTTTTTTTTTAAGAACAGGTTAGATGAGAGCTTGTCAAGGTGGGTCTAGGTAATAGTGAGTCCTGCCCCAATGCAGGGAACTGGACTAGATGACCTCTCGAGGTTCCTTCCAGTCTTATGATTCTATAATTCTGTGTCTTCTATACAGATACAGACCAGACCTGATTCTGCTTGTCCCATTGTACATGACATGACCACAGACCTAGGCGGTATCTTCAATATCTTACTTTAAATGTAACTTCCAGAGCTTGCTGATCAATGCAGATCATTCTTGCTGTTCAGTATTCTTGAACTCATGCATTTTTTTTTAAATGTAGCAACTTCTTTTCCACCCAAAATGGGGGACACCATCTTGGTGAATAACAAAACTATATCTATTTTAGATATGTGTGTGTAGCATGTCCCTCAGTTTCTCCATCTGTAAAATGGTGATGATGACACTGACCTCCCTTTGTAAATAAAGTGCTTTCCGCTCTATTGATTAAGAGCTATAGAACAGCTAGGTATCTATCATTTATTTTCTATATCAAGAATCTGTTGCTACGTGATCAATAGAGTTGTGGGGTGTACATCACCAAAGAATATGACCCATACTTTAGTGCTTATGCTCAGTCAACAATGTTTCTCTAGCTGGCATTGCCTCTTCTGAAACTGGGAACCCCTCTATCTCTTTGCCCGTTCAACTGAATAACTCCTATGGACTGACTCAGTTCTTAGAATTGCTATTTGAAGTCCCTTTAGACAGGAAACGCTGATTATGTGTTAGTCTCATTATTTCTCTGGAGGCTGTTAGGTCACATACTTGGAAATAGACCCCCCTTCTTTCCCCTCCACATACATGTTACAGCAGGATGAGCGTTCCCCAGAGAGCGCGCTCAAGGCTTTGAGTGTCTAAGTGATAGAGCCCGGATGTGAAGGCGTATCCCTGGGTTTGTGAAGGAGGCAGGCTGCCGTGCATTCGCAGGGGAATTAGTCTGTGTATTACCATGTGCAGTGCTGGTGAGCTGTTTTCAGAGTGAAAGGGCCAGCTGTTACCCCTGTGAAAAGCACATAACTATGTAGACCAGCAATTGAGCAAATTATCTTGGGGTCTGAGCTGGAGTCTGACTGGGATAGATCTTTTGGCCAACAACTGTGAAGAGAAAAGCTTATATACTGTTGCTCCTGGTTTAATTCTAGTCTGAATCTTGCTACTGAGCAGAGAGGAGCTGTGGGAAAGAGCAGATTTTGGGAGCTGGCTGACTTCTCTCTGGGTCTTCGAATGCTTGAGTCCCTTTTTCCTGGGGCTAATGGATATTAAATCCCATCCAGATGGGTCCCCTACAGAGACTCATCAATGTAGAGATCCTCATTCCGTGGTCTCAGGCCTTCGCTGTGTGGTGCAAGCCAGACAAGCTCAGCAGGTTAAATCCAGCCCTTGCTAGACTCCTTTGGGGAAGGCAGAGCACGTGCCCGTCTTTCAGGAGAGCCTCTCCCAGCTCCAGCTTTGTTTTGCCTAGCGCCAGAGGAAGCAGACACAAAGCTTTTCATGACTGGGAATTGTTTGGCCTTTGTGCTAGGTCAGCTGGAGTAAACAGGGGATAGTGAAGCTTGAATGGCGTGTGGAGGGGTGGTTTGTTTTCCAGAAGAGGAGATGAAAACAAAAATGTCCAGCTAGCCCCTGACACGTTCATTAGTGGAAAAACCACCATCGCAGACTCTTTGACTGGTGTCTGGGGAGGGGGCAGCTCGTTGATGATCCTTCATATAGGGCAGGCTGCCAGGTGGCAATGCTGGCTGTCTGGGTGGGGGTGGGGGTTAAACGCATGCTGGGTAGCTCCTGTGGGAAGGGTGACCAGTCATTCCCAAACAAGACCTTCCAATAGCCTGATTTTTCTCTTCAGTCTCCTTTCCCTATCCCACCCATCACCATCCTAGCCAAGCTCTGAAGGCCAACCTTGTTTTTTGGGTGTGGCACATCTGAAAATTTAGCCCGACTTTTTTTCTTTTCCTCTAATACTTAGCTGAACACTAGTTGTTATAACTAAGAGAGCCAATCATCTCCCAAGTATATCTGATGCAGCTTAATGAGATGGACCAATCGTATCTCAGAAATATGAATGATTGGCAGTCTGATTTGAGTGTTTGATTGTTTCCTAGCGCTTTGCTATGCTCCCAGGAGAAGCTGGACACTAGGAAAACACAACAGCTCCCACAGAGCACATCTGCTTGCTGCACATGGTGGGGTCTTACAAAGCTACTGACTCTTTCATAAAACACCTGTTTCTGAGCTTGTGGGTTCATCACTGAATTGCTGACTGACTTTTTGCCTTCTTGAACTGGGAGGTTGCAGGGAAGCAGTTTTAAAGAAACAAATGCAAAGGGAAAGTTCCATTGGAAACGACAGTAGAACCTCAGAATTACAAACACCAGAGTTACGAACTGACCAGTCCACGACACACCTCAGTGTGTACTTCCAGTTCCCAATCAGGCAGCAGCAGAGCCAACAAAAAAACCCCATAAGCTACCAAAAAAATAAAGGGAAAGCAGCATTTTTCTTCTCCATAATGAAATTTCAAAGCTGTATTAAGTCAATGTTCAGTTGTAAACTTTTGAAAGAACAATGATAATGTTTTGTTCAGAGTTATGAACATTACAGAGCTGCAAACAATCTCCATTCCCGAGGTGTTCATAACTCTGAAGGTTCTATTGTATTGCTCAATGAGCGTCTAATTCTGCCAAGAGCTGAGTCCAATCCACTATGGACTTTTCAGACATTCAGCTCCATGGAGAATCGGGCCCTATATTTGGTTACTGGAACTTGCAGCTAATCTGTTGGGTCACACTTGGCTCTTTTGACATTTACTATAGGTCCTTATTTTTCATTCTCTGTTCTCCTTCCTGATCTACCAATTTCCCTGGCTGGCTGGCGTTAGTGCTGCTGTCTGGTGCATTTGACCATGATCCCCATTGATCCTTCTCTGTTGATAAAGATTTGGCTCTTCCTTGTAGCTTTTGCCCAAAATTTTCAAAAGTGACTAGTGAATTTTGATTTTTCAGCAAGTGTAGAGCACCCACCTCTGAAAATCAGGCCCCTTCAATCACTAGTCTCTTCTGAAAATGTAGGCCTCTACTCTTAAACCACACTGGGAAGCAGCCTGCTGGAAGGGTTCGTTGAAGTGAGGAAAGGATTTCTACTTAGTGCTTGTCAGGGTATTCTAGGGAGAAGGGGCAGTTACCGTGTGGCCATGTTGCCACTGACTGGTGCACGGGGCGGCTCTACCTTTTTGGCCGCCCCAAGCAGTCATGCGCGGGAGGCGCCCCGGAGCCACGGGAGCAGCGGACCTCCCGCGGGCATGATTGCGGAGGGTCCGCTGGTTGCTCGGCTGGACCTCCCGCAGCTGCGGACGGTTCGCAGGTCCGGCGGCTCCCAGTGGAGCTTCCGCAGTCATGCCTGCGGGAGGCCCACTGGAGCCGCGGGACGAGCGCCCCCTCCGCAGTCATGCCTGCGGTAGGTCCAGCCGAGCCGTGGGACCAGCGAACCGTCCGCAGTCATGCCTGCGGCAGGTCCGGTCGTCCCAGGGCTCCGGTGGACCTCCTGCAGGCATGACTGCGGCGGGTCCGCCGGCCCAGCCTGCCGCCCCCCCGGGAAAGGGCCGCCCCACGCGCGTGCTTGCCGCGCTGGGGTCTGGAGCCGGCCCTGCTGGTGCATGTGTGCTAGCCAAGAGCATGTGCTGCTCTTTATTGCAACAGTGTGTAGTCCCCTGAGCATTCCTCTCCTCCCGGTTCAATCCTGCCTGGGATCATAGAATATTAGGGTTGGAAGGGACCTCAAGAGATCATGTAGTCCAACCCCCTGCTCAAAGCAGGACCAATCCCCAAATGGCCCCCTCAATGATTGAACTCACAACCCTGGGTTTAGCAGGCCAATGCTCAAACCACTGAGCTATCCCTCCCCCCCAGGACATACCAGGCACCGTCTGAAGATATAAATGTCTTCTCCTGCTAATAGTGACTTGCTCCTGCCCCTAATCATCCCCTAGGGTGCCGAGAGAGGCAAAGAGCAAAATTTGCTATGGTGTGCTCCATGGATTACAATGCTACGTGGATCTAATGTACCTGTTAGCAGTTGAATACGACAATAACTCTGATAGACTAATGCTAGGCAGGTCTCTGCTTCATCTCCCAGCACTTGCTGCACTAGAATTTGGCTCATCCCTTCTGTATATAATATCTGCTACACCTTCATAATGCTGGCAGTCTGGGAGACGTCAATGTTTAAAAGGGTTATGCTTGCCTGTGGCTGACTCTTTCTAAAAACCATCCCCATCCTTCTACTCCATCATAACTGTTTTGGCCTCTCAGTCCCATACACCAACTGCTTTGCCCGCCTTAAGTTTTCAAGTTACTTCACATGCTTCCAGCTTCTTCACAGTTCTTGCTTGCAATTCTGTTGTAGGCTAGATTCTGACCTCGGCTAATGTGGTATAAACCAAGAAAAACTGCACTGACTTCATGGGAGTGACCCTGGATTTTCACCAGTGGGACTAAGCAATTTGGGGTACGGACTGTCCATTGCCGTGCGTCTGTACAGGGCTTAGCACAATGGGGCTCTGACCTGGTTGAAACTTATTGGCCCTACCGCAATGTAGATGTAATGCTAAAGAGAACGGAGTCCTGGATTTCTTGTTTTTTCAGGTAGTTTGCTAGTTTGAGAAGCTAAATTAGTTCCACATCATTACTTTGAAGCTGTCCAGTAAGTGACATTGGAGCCTTTTAGTTTTGGGACTTGAAGATGAATGAATTAGTCCTTGAAGGATTTCTGAGCTCTCCTTTGGCACGACTCAGAATGGCTGAGAGAGTAATGCTAACAAAGACTGCTTATCTTGTGATGTGGAAGCAAGCTTGACCTCCCCACCTCCCCGCCGGTTAGGCCAGTTATGTACAAACAGTTTTTTGTTTATATGTGTAAAAAATAAATCAATCCAAACAAACGGGAAAGGTATTTCCTGTGTGTGAAAGGCTGTTCTGTTTATGCCACAGCAGAGACGGTCACTCCTCTTTGACCCGATTGCTGAGGATCGGATTCAAGCAAGTTACACACTTTACCTTTCTTGTGTCATGACTGGTTGTTGTACTCAGCAACGCTTCTTTATGAGCAAGAGGAATGTGCCTGTACTGGGACATGAGACCTGCTGTGTGAATACTCCACTCGGATCCTCTTAATAGCTTGACCCTCCAGTATTAAGAGTTCCGCTACCCACAGCCAATTGGGGATACAGGGAGGATGATCAATCAATCATTTTCTGTACAGTCTCTTCAGATTCTCTTACTCATGTATCCAGATCCACTGGTTCCCAAACCTCCTTCTGGGAAGCACTGTGGTCTATTAGTTAGAGGTTGATACTGGCCACTCTTGGAGACAAGACAGCGGGCTAGATAGACCACAGGTTTGATCTAGTCTTCCAATTGCTAGGATTGTTAGTCTCTGGGTTCTCTTCCAAATTCTGCCACTAACTTGTTTACCCTACTATAAGTTACTTGCACCCGTTGCAGGTGAGTTGTGAAGCTTGGTAACTGATTATCTGTAAAGTGCTCTGAGAGCCTTCACTTAAAGGAGTTATGCAAGTGCCATGTTACCGTTTTGATGTTCTCTTGTGTTGGCAGACTTGAGTTGGCATTGAACTGGTGAGCTAGAGAGGAAAGGCTCCCTAGACAATTACCAGCCCCTTGAGCCCTATTGCACTTTTCCCCCATTTCTCCAACTGATGTTTCTCCGCTATTTTCCTCCTCGTCCAACTGGTAAGTAGCCTCCAAGAGTGAAAACTATTCTTCTGTGTCAATTGGATAGTGAGTGTTGTAAAGTGATCATTCCCCTCTATTCAACATTGGTGAGGCCTCATCTGGAGTACTGTGTCCAGTTTTGGGCCCCACGCTACAAGAAGGATGTGGAAAAATTGGAAAGAGTCCAGCAGAGGGCAACAAAAATGATTAGGGGGCTGGAGCACATGACCTATGAGGAGAGGCTGAGGGAACTGGAATTGTTTACTCTGCAGAAGAGAAGAATGAGGGGGGATTTGATATCTGCTTTCAACTACCTGAATGAGGGGTTCCAAAGAGGATGGATCTAGACTGTTTAGTGGTACCTGATGACAGAACAAGGAGTAATGGTCTCAAGTTGCAGTGGGGGAGGTTTAGAGTAGATATTAGGAAAAACTTTTTCACTCGGAGAGTGGTGAAGCACTGGAATGGGTTACCTAGGGAGGTGGTGGAATCTCCTTCCTTAGAGGTTTTTAAGGTCAGGCTTGATGAAGCCCCGGCTGGGATGATTTAGTTGGGATTGGTCCTGCTTTGAGCAGGGGGTTGGACTAGATGACCTCCTGAGGTCTCTTCCAACCCTGATGTTCTATGTTTCTATGAAAGTACTCTGACAATGGGTCCACAGCCCTCTCATTCATTACTCTAGGCACTACTGTAGTCTTCACCATCTTGTGATGTAGTGATATAACATCACGTTGTGTGGTACATCAGGCTCTGATGCAGTGTCATGTGATGAAGTTGCAATGTTGTCCTGTGACACTGTGCAAAGTCAGAGCAAACTGAGGTCTCCCATCTGTCCAAGGCTTGCTAGCAAGAAACTGGACAGTGCCATGAGCATCTGATTCCTTCCAGGAAATTCAGGATGCATGGTAATGCCAACTGAACCTCAAATCGGTCATGTCCCAAGAAGTACCTGACTCCTCTTGCTATGAGGAGTAAACCTACAGCTAATTCCTGAGTACTGTGGTGACTGCCAAGATTCCAGCGTGGCTTAAGCCATTCTCCGCACTTCATAATGAAGTTTGAGAGAGTTTTAACGTCTTGGTGTTGGCAAGAACCACGATTTGAAATTGCTCTGTACTTGGAGACGAGCTGGCTCTGAGCACTGATAATGGGACAGAGGCTTTCATCTCCAGGTCAAATACAGCTGAGTTGTTAGTGACGAAGTCATGATCTTCTGACTGCTGGTTGAGGGCTTAAGCCAGGCAAGATGGGCTTTGGGCTGCCAGTACAGGACTCTGAGTCAGGAGGCCTCGGTTCTGTTCCTGACTCTGCAAAGGATGTTTTATGAGACTCTTAACAAGGCATTTCATGTCTCTGTGCCTTAATTTTGCCATAGGACTGCGGGCCTATCTATAGGTTAGGCTTGGTGAGAGGCTTATCTCCTTATTGACCTCCAGGTTCTTTGATACCTGTGGATGGGAAGCGCTGTAGAAGTGCGAAGAACTAGGTGAAGTGATTTGCCTCTGTTCAGCCCTGAGTAGAGAAACGTCTCGCTCCTAGGTGGCACGCTTGCTGGCAGTTCAGCGCCGAGGCCAAGGACTGACTGGTCCAGGGAGACTGAATTATTCTCCCAGGTCAGGGTTGTGGCATGTTGTGAGGGAGCTTGCGCCACTGCTGCTGACGCAGTACCTGTCCTGTGGATAAATGGAGAAAACTTGTCCGTCTCCCGAGTGGGCAATCGGCATAAATATCGCTTACATGCTTATAGTAGCGGAGGCCCCCACTTGTGTTCAGTGCACGAGGGGGCACCCCTTGCTGGTATGCTTGCATTACCGCTGCTGCTAACAAATTAACCTTACCATTTGTATTGCAAGACCTTTTCTGATATGATCCCACACTGAGACCTCTAGGAATCAAGGTTGGTTCTCCTTATTTAGTGCTCCATTTGGTGACATAAGCTCTTCTTGGTTCACCTTTCTTCCACGCTCAAGCATACAGTTCATCCTCTGATCATGATCACACCAAAAGTGCGAGGGACTTGCTTCCAATGCCGGACTGCCTGTTTACTCTTGTTCTAAGGCAGAGATCCCCCTCATCCCAGCAGAGGGCAGCCCATGCCAATAGAGGGAGACTGCGCATCCCTTCTGAGAATCACTTTCTCTGTAACTGGCCCTGGGTATTGCAGTACACTAGAGTAATACTGGGCTTGGTGACAGAGCTCCACCTACTGGCGTTTCTAGATATTGCAAGTCACAGGCGGTTCCTGCTGGAATGCTGTACGTTTTAAGTCTGTCACATGGTGTAAGTTTCCCTACAAGAATCCATAAAGCCACAATGCAGAGTTCCTTAGTCCCCCTCACCCCTTCAGTCTCTCCTCCTCCTGGCCACGCCCCAGTTCATTGTATCTGAGTATAAATGTGAGAGCACGTTTATAGAATATAACTTACACATTTTAAAACCTTCCACTGCGTTCTCCTGAAGTTTCTTAGTGACAACAATTACTCCAGCTAATGCAGGGAAACCTAATTTGCTGTTTGTTTTTTTTGTTTGTTTTTGGACAGGGCCAAATTTTCAAAAAAGAAGCTCAGGATGTGCATGTAGTTGCATATATAAATTTGCCTGTGGCAATAACATGATTGCACACGTGTCAGGCGATGGTGTGTGCAAATCGCTAGTTCTGATGGCTATCGAGACTATCACCAGATATGTTCACTATGATTTGCATTGTAATAGAGCCTAGATGTCCCTACTGAGATTAAGGCCCTGTTTTGTTAGGTGCTGTGAGGGAGAACCTGCCCCAAAGAGCTGCTTATAGATAAGACAAAGAAAGGAGGAGTTATCTCAATTTAACAGAAGAGAAACTGAGGCATAGATTAAATGAGGTCACAAAGGGAGTCAATGGCAGAGCCAGGAATTGAGCCCAAATCTCCTGGATCGCATTCTGGTGTTCTAACCACAAGATGATCCTTGCTCATTTTGGTGTGTACAGTCATGCTAATTGTATGTCCCAGTGTCGATACACAACTTGTATGTCCTGTGTTTGGCCTCCCTTGTTGCAAACTGATCCTCTGATATTATGGTATGGAGAAATGTAATGTATATGTGGGACTGTGTTTAGTGAATATCTACCAAAAAAAGGAAGAGGAGTTCTGGGAAATACTGGGTTTGGCACGTGGAGAGTTAAATACACGCACGCTTCTCTTAATCCCGCACCCATTCACGAGCAAAGCCATTGAGTTCAGCAGTGAGTAAGCACAGCAGGATCAAACCCACAACGTGCCGATTCCCTCACCCAAACCCACCTGGCAACCTTGTATTTTGTTGGGCAGTTGGATGTTGGGATTGTCCTCTCTGTACAGAATGGGTCAAACTGGCAGTGATGCTCTGCAGGATGGAGAGATGCAGTTTGCTGACTTCTCGTTTCTGTTAGTTACAGGACTCTTATCAGGCCCACGTACAAAATGTCTTACCGAACGGTGACCACCCTGGAATGGAGGTGCTGTCCTGGGTTCACAGGGAGTAACTGCGAAGAGGGTAAGTCAACTAGAAATCTGTATCTCTTCCCACAGAGTCTTGGTGGGACAGGAGGAATTGGGTTTGGGTGAGTTTATTTTGGCTGAGTTGCTTTTCATTTCCTTAGTTCACCATATGTGGGTTTTTTTTCTTTTCTCTTCCAAAAAAACTCCATTAACGTTAATATGAAACCCAAACACAAATTTTTGTATTGCAAGCCAAGTTCTAAAAGGAGAGCATGGCAGGTGAGTCTGGAAGCCATGTGTATGCCAACTGTGCTTTCAGAAACCTGCAGTGGGTAGCAGAGTACCCAGCCGTGACTTGAGCATGGAAGTTTGCCGCTGGTGGATGGCAGTGATGAATTTTTGGTTTGATGCTCCCATTGTGCTCTCCTTCAGAAAACATGAATCCTGCATGCAAGCATGTCTCATTAGAGGAAATGTCCTTCATGTTAAATGCAGGCCTCTTTCCCCCCACGTCCCACATGTATTTTGAGATGTAGCTCCATTTTATTACCATCGATTACGGAGGTCAATGAAATTGAATCGTGAACCACTACTTATAGGCTATTAAGTTTATGCTAAAGAAATTGAATCATTCATCTTCTAGAGCTTCTTTATTACTGTGTCCCATATTTAAGCCTGGGAAGGTTACAAAGTAGACCTACGTCTATCCAAAACAAAGCTGTGTCCCCAGAGATTTAGTAACTGAAATTACTCACTGTCCTCACTACATGTGGATAATTTTTAGTTTATACCATACACAGCACAATTCAGAGTTTCTGCATTTGACAGCAGATCTGTCACATTCAAGAAAATGAGTTCCATTTTTTTTCCAAAGGAAGAAAGGAAAAGGGTTTTCCTTTTTCTCACCTCAGCTGAAGATGAGTGTGATTTTTTTTTCTCCTTCACTTTTTCTTTAGCTTATCTGCAGTCTCCAGGGTTTATGAATGTGCTGAGCTTACGCATGTCATATCTCTGATACAGGATCATCAAGACTCGAGTCTTGCTATGAATGTTGTGTGGTTACAAGTGGGGGAAGGCAGACTGGGGTAATCTGGGCCCTGGATTGACATGTAATTAAGGTTGGGATCGGCATGAGAGCCATTGGCTGTTAAACAAGGAGTTATCCAGGAGTGTTCAACTTATCTCATACCAGGCATTCTGTGACCATGTCCCGCCACAGGCAGCCCTGGTTTGTTTGTGCCATTAGGTCATGGCATTAAGCACACCACAGACAACTCAAGTGAATCTGTAAACTATAAATTGTCCTGTGAAGGTTGCAGTAAACGGAGAGCATGGTCCTAAGCTGGTCACTTTATGTTGCTGTGGAAATAGTAGCCTCCCAAACCTCATGGAAATCTAAACCTAGTAAAGCTACCACAAAGCAAGCCCTGCAGCTCAGCTTCTCATTTTAGCAAGGTACTGAAGAGAATGAATCAGAAAGAGAGAAGGCCTGGAATGCAGTGAAATAATGGCCAAAGGTCAGCTTGGTTTAACTCACAGCATTGAATGGTGGCATGGAAGTTTATGATAGATGTGGCAAAGGACCAGTTATTGGCAACACACCCAGCAATGAAGGTTCAGCCTGGTACAGAGTTCAAATTGAGCTGAGCAGCCCCTCAGTAGATCTGCACAGATGTAAGTGATTACAGCTTAGTAAGCAATTCCATAGATGTAAAAAAGAATCCTTCTCCATCCCTGTATCTGCCTCGGGAGAGTAATGGGAGTAGAAAGCCATAGACATTTGCGGACTTTCTCAAACAAGCAAGACTGAATACTTATGGGTGTAGGTCTGTTGAATGAGGTGACAATTTTATGGAGCCACTTCTCAGTGTAGAATTAAGCCGGCGTGACTTCGCACACCCATAAGGCTGAAGTGACTTGTAAACTTCCCCTGTTGGACTTTATCCCCTGAGCCCTGAACCAACCAAACTGAACTCTGCCCTGTGAGGGTCATCCTATCATCATTACCCAGTCCGCTCAATTATTCATGCCCACAACTATCCATAACCTGTTTGTATGAGTGAGGTACCCTCACTGCTTGCTGGCTGTACCCTGAACTCACCCACCGTAGACCCCGCATTGGGGACATGACAGACTGTGTATATGTATATGCTGTCCAATACCAAAACACTAACATCCCCCTACAACCTGTATGCTACCCCCAATGACACAATAACTGACGCTTCAAACACTTTGTATCGTTTATTTTTAAATATTCTCTAATAAACTTTAAGGCTGTGGCTACACTTAGCGCTTCAAAGCGCTGCCGCGGCAGCGCTTTGAAGCGCTAAGTGTAGTCAAAGTGCCAGCGCTGGGAGAGAGCTCTCCCAGCGCTGTCCGTACTCCACCTCCCTGTGGGGAATAACGGACAGCGCTGGGAGCCGCACTCCCAGCGCTGGGGCTTTGACCACACTGGCGCTTTGCAGCGCCGCAATTTGCAGCGCTGGAGAGGGTGTGTTGTCACACCCTGCTGCAGCGCTGCAAATTTGTAAGTGTAGCCAAGCCCTAAATCTGTCCCTTTCAGGCTTAGATACAGTGTTCCAGAGTGTTGACAAGGGGAAAGTCAGTAGCAGCCCCATGTTCACACTCCTTTCAAAACATCTGGAGCAATTGATAATCCCAGCTCCTGAAAAACGAACCCCTATCAGTAGAACTGAGAGTTGCTACTTCCTTTCTAGCAAGGGTGTTGACCCTAGTGGCTTGTACTGGGAGGAAAAAAAAGAGTGAAAATCATCTGCTAAAAGGGACATAAAGAGAAATGAATTTAAATTGATCTGCTATTGTTCCAGTAATGTTAGGTGTTAGTCTCACTAATCTTTCAGTTGCAACTTTCTCTGTATTTTCGATTTTTGCTTAGTACATTTGACAGCACTTGATAGAGGATCGGTTTCACAGTTTCCCGTATATGGTCAGTTTCCTATGGGAGGTATATGTGTGTGGGGAACAGCAATCAGGGACAGAGAACAAAAAAAAGTGATTAGGAAACTGCATGCATAAAAAAACAATTTGAAAAAGTAGTAATTTGATGTTCTTCCCCTTCTCCTAATTCTCTTTTGCTTTTATTTTTTAACTGTCTCTTTAAATCTGTGAATGCATTTTGTGCTGAAAAGTTAGTGTGGCTGCATGAGTATAATTGGGGTCAGAATTTGCTTTGTTTTTAAGGTACATTCTGACCACAATATGAAAGTCCTGTCCCTTAGATAACTACACTGTACTGCTCCCTTTGGTCTTATTTAATGTGGATGGTGAACAACAGTGACCACAACTGATGGCCCCAGCCTTCCACTTGCTTAAGAGGAGCCTTGTTTTCTTTCTGTGTCTGGAGGCTGCGGTCTCCTTTCCAAGTGGCACTGCCTTTTCACGCCTAGAGCTGATTACAACTATAGAAAATTTAGGGTAGAGCACAATAATTGTGAGGCAGTTTGGGGAATGAGAGATGGTGAAGCAGCATGTTTTTAGGGACCTCTCTTTAGGCCACATTTTGTGGTGTGAGGCTCCGAAAGCCCAGTCTCTCACTCCTGCCTTAATCCACAGCAAACAGCTACAATGCCAATCCTGCTTTTTATGATTCCTGAGTGGTGTTTCTGGAGGAGCCAATGTGGCCTCTCCGGGGAATGGATCTTTATTAGCTTCCTTTGTAAAAGGATTTTGTCTTTTTATTTCTTTCCCATTTAAAGGATGGGAGGACCCAACTTCAGTAATGTCTGCAGCACCGCCACCCCCCACAAACCCAGGACATGTAGGGGAGCAGTGATGGTTTGTCCTTGTTCTCCCATGGCTGGGCCTGGGTTTCTCTAGCGATGGGGGAGTGTGGGATGGAAGGCTGGTTCAGCTGCACTCTGAATTTCTTGAGGTGCTCTGGCTGTCACAGCCTTCTCTCATTGGATGTCTGTCCTCCCCCAGGGCACTCCCTCTCCCTTCAGTAATGTACTGCACATTGAGGGAATGAACAATTGTTAAACTCCGTAGAGTATTACCAAGTGTCTTGACCTTTAGCTAATAGGTTCAGTTTGAGAAAGTAACCACTTAACTATCACCAGCTGGCGGGCACCAACTTAATGCTGATGGCTGCAGATTGTTTGGATTAAAATTTATCTCTGGAATTTAACTCTTGCATTGCAGCTGACAAAGAAGAATCTCAGCTTTAGGGACTCTTGTGTGTGTGTGGGGGGGTTGCTTTACTCCTTCATCTGCTGAATAGGGGACAGCTGCTTTAATTATCCTCTTTAAATCACTCTGCCCTTAGAGGGAAGCTGCCCTATGCACACCCCACCTCTTTCTCCTCAGAACATGTCAACATTTGAAAAGGCCCAGCTAATTCCTGCACTATATTTCTGCAGATCTCTGAACAGCTAGTTGATTAGGTGGTTCGCTAGATGGGTCCCCAGATTGCACCAGACCTTAAACTGCTTCTTGCAACAAACTGCTTGCTCTGCATTGGACAAAGAGGGAGACTTGACAGAAACGAGTCTGGTGAGCTTAACTGTTGGTGGATAATTTTTATTTTTCCTTCTTTTTTTTAAAAACTGGAGCCCTCGCTAGGACAGGAAATGAATCCACTGAGCCACCCAGTCTGCTGTATGCTGATATAAAGAACATATGGAAGAGGGCAGTGCAGAGGTGAAGTGGTTTCGCTATTGCAATCATGCATCAAGCTGATTGATTTGAATCCAAGATGATGCTGACATTTCAACTCAAGCTTTTTTCTATTCCCCCCCTCCCTTGAAGGCTGAAAGTTCAAAGCCAAGAAGAATCTCCTGGGAGAGGAAAAGGATCCCTGGTCTATTCAGGGGGGTCAGCACTGCATTACCATTAGCCAGCTAGTGAAGACCTTGTTTTACTTTACAAATAAGACATAGATTTTTTTTTTTTAAACTCAGATTTAGGATAGTATCCAATAAGCTATTTACCCTTCAAACAAAGTGATGACAGAGTATTTGGGACTGCTCCCTGCCTAGACTAACCCTCCACTGTTAAGGTGACACTATTGTGTCTTTAAAGGTATGTTTTTAAAAAATATATATATTTTTTTTGTGTGGTGGGTTTTTTTTTTTTTTTTAAAATAGGATTAGGAAGTCAGTGATCCTGGTTCCAGTAATAGTCTGAATGATAATTAACTCTCTCTGGTCCTTTGCATTCTTTTAAATGCTCTTGAGATGAGCATATAACAATTTAATAGTAAAATGATTTGTGTGTGAAGGATTCAAAACATTTATTAGTGTTTGTGTTATAGTACCCAGGAGCAAACAGCCAACCAACATGGAGTAGAGAACATGGTAGAGGGGTGTATGGAAGTGAGTGATAGTTTGGTGTGCCTGGGATTTCTAAAAGAGCCCGAGGAAGTTAGGCTCCCAACTCCCTGAATGTATCTGAGAAAAAGGAAAACTCACTGTTGAAACAAAAAAAAAACAGGAGTACTTGTGGCACCTTAAAGACTAACAAATTTATTTTAGCATGAGCTTTCGTGAGCTAAAGCTCACTTCTTCGGATGCATAGAATGGAACACACAGACAGGAGATATTTATACATACAGAGAACATGAAAAGGTGGAAGTATGCATACCAACAGGCAGAGTCTAATCAATTGAGATGAGCTATCGTTAGCAGGAGGAAAAAAAACTTTTTGAAGTGATAATTAAGATGGCCCATAGAAGGTGTGAGGAGAACTTAACATAGGGAAATAGATTCAATTGGTGTAATGACCCAACCATTCCCAGTCTTTGTTTAAACCACAGTTAATTGTATCTAGTTTGCATATTAATTCAAGTTCAGCAGTCTCTCTTTGGAGTCTGTTTTTGAAGTTTTTTTGTTGCAAAATTGCCACCTTCAAGTCTGTCACTGAGTGGTTAGAAAGGTTGAAGTGTTCTCTCACTGGTTTTTGAATGTTATGATTCCTGATGTCAGATTTGTGTCCATTAATTCAAGTTCAGACTGCTGAACTTGAATTAATATGCAAACTAGATACAATTAACTGTGGTTTAAACAAAGACTGGGAATGGTTGGGTCATTACACCAATTGAATCTATTTCCCTATGTTAAGTTCTCCTCACACCTTCTATGGGCCATCTTAATTATCACTTCAAAAAGTTTTTTTTCCTCCTGCTAACGATAGCTCATCTCAATTGATTAGACTCTTCCTGTTGGTATGCATACTTCCACCTTTTCATGTTCTCTGTATGTATAAATATCTCCTGTCTGTGTGTTCCATTCTATGCATCCAAAGAAGTGAGCTTTAGCTCACGAAAGCTCATGCTAAAATAAATTTGTTAGTCTTTAAGGTGCCACAAGTACTCCTGTTTTTTTTGCGGATACAGACTAACACGGCTGCTACTCTGAAACCTGTTGAAACAAAGGCACTGCTGGGCTGGAATGTGAGAACCAATCTGCATCAGCAATGCTGCACAGTGGTTCTCACTAGGTGAAGGGAAGACGGATTTATAATTAAACTGGAGGGAGAATTTTAAGCAGGCAGGATATAGTTACATAGGCAGGATTTGGTTAGGACACCAGGATTATTACTCCTTCCCTCCCAGAAAGCTTTGAGATACGGGGTCAATATTTCATTTTTGCGTCTCTTCTGTAAAAACACAGATGATTTTTAAAATGCTATGTCTGGGGTTTTTCTCTAATTTCTTCAATTTTGATCTTGGTTTATATGAACCCAGGGCAGTTCCTTAATCTGTGCCTCAGTTCCCCATCAGTCAAATGGGGGTAAGAGCACTTTCCTATCTCACAAGTATTGCGAGGATAAATACAGTAAAGGTTGTGAGGTACTTTGAGATCTACGGATGAAACATGCTATATAAGAGCTAGGGCCAGTTCTATACCAACAATATATTTTACTTAATAATGGTGTATGTAGATCACAAATTGCTTTAACATATGTGGGTAAGCATCATTAGCCACTGAATCACATTGCCTCCTTCCTATGTGCTTTCCTGTGACAATATTTCTAATGCTCCAATTAATTTGTGTTTCTCCACATCATTAGTGCACAATGCTTTGGAAATAATCAGATACACCATGTTAACTTACCTATTAATGTGGGCAAGATTTTTTGCCAGCGGTATATAATTGCTGCTATTTCACATTTTTCTTCATGCACTTGGAAGATTTACAGCAGTACCCAAAATCTCTGAGAATAGTGTGGCTAGGTAAAGGCATGGCCCTGCGTATTCTGTCTTATTCACTTCTAATACTCTGTTTCCCAGTTTGATAAAAAAAGAATCCAACCGCTGTGTGCATCAAGCAAGCCTTCCTTTAGGACAGGGAAACCCTTTCACAGATGTAGACATCTGAACACTGATTCAGGATCAAGGAAGTTTCACACTACAACTTCTGGACCTGATGCTGATTTTGAATTCACCGGTCTAAATTGGGAGAAATTCAACAGATGTAAAAGGTGTGTGTGTGTGTGAGAGAGAGAGATATCAAAATTGTCTTTCTTTCACAACAGAATGAGCACCACAACCTATAACAGTTGTAGGCTAAGGAGGTTAAAGGGTGACTTTTCTTGTGGCTAAATCAGCGCACTGAGTGTTAACACCTTGGCTTCTATACTCACTGTTGCTGCTTTCACACCATGTGACTTCAGGTGAGTCAGTGAACATTACTGTCTTGGTGAATTGTGTAAATACATGATATATCTGCCTACCGTGCAGCGATGTTATGGAGCTTCATTGATGTGTTTGTATCGTACCATGGGGGTCCCGGTTCGTGACTGGGGTTTCTAGGTGTTACTGCAGTACAAATTGTTTTGAGAATCCTGTGTGTCTTAATTTACCTTAAATGGCCCCTTCCAATGTGCTTTAAATTCTGAAGCATCTCAACCAATATTTTATAAGGATTATTTAACATCTCCTTCAAATATACAAAGTGAGCAGCTGACCCCATTACAGTGAGAACTCAAGATCCTCTTAAAATTATCCATACAGCACATGTAGCTGAGTAACGAGGGAAATGGAGGGGATGCCAGGACTAAGTGACCAATAAAAATGTTGATTTTCTTCAGTTACAGTAAGTTTAGTTGTAAATTACTCTAAATATTTCACTTAGCTGGTGAGACTCGGTCTTGTCCATTTTCCTAAGTGATGCGCTGTGTCTGAGTAACACCCTACAAAACTGAAATGCATTGTACTTACAATTGTGTCCCAATAAAAGGAACATTGAAATTTGATCTTGTTTTCCTCAATCTAATTTTTGTCTTTTTGATGATTCATAGATTCTTTTTAAGGTGAGCAGGGACTTTTAAGATTTTAGTCTCACTTTCTGCATAACACAGGCCAAAGAAGCTTACCCAGTAATTCCTGCATCAAGCCCGTAACTTCTATTTGAGCAACATCATATCTTCTCAAGTGATGGAGAATCCATTACATCATTTGATAAGTGGTTCTAATAGTTAATTACCCTCACTATTAAAAATGTTCACCTTATTTGATCAGGGGGCTGGGGCACATGACTTTTATGAGGAGAGGCTGAGGGAACTGGGCTTGTTTAGTCTGCAGAAAAGAGTGAGGGGGGATTTGATAGCAGCCTTCAACTACCTGAAGCGGGGTTCCAAAGAGGATGGAGCTCGGCTCTTCTCAATGGTGGCAGATGACAGAACAACGCACAATGGTTTTCAAGTTGCAGTGGAGGAGGTCTAGGTTGGATATTAGGAAACACTATTTCACTAGGAGGGTGGTGAAGCACTGGAATGAGTTACCTAGGGAGGTGATGGAATCTCCATCCTTAGAGGTTTTTAAGGCCTGGCTTGACAAATCCCTAGCTGGGATGATTTTGTTGGTGTTGGCCCTGCTTTGGACTAGATGACCTTCTGAGGTCTCCCAATCCTAATCTTCTTTGATTCCATGCTTCTATTTCTAGCCTGGGTTTCTCTCTCTTCATTTTCCAGCTATTAGTTCTCACTCTGTCTGCTTCTATTTATGAGGAATCTTTTCTAGATAGTTATCATGTTGCCTCTTAACTTCTCTTTGGTAAGCTAAGTTGAAAAGATTCCTTAGGATGGTTGAAAACTTTTTATAACAACATTGGTGTTTTCGGACACTGTCAGATTCTCAATGGCAGAGACTTCTAATGTTAGAGCAATGGACTTGAACTCCTACTTCTAGGGCTTGACTCTGAAAAATGCAGATCCGCTATGAGTTCTGCTGAAGTCAGTGGAAGTTCTGGATGCTCAGCTCACTTGAAAATGAGACTCTGGAGCAGGGGATGGCAACCTTTCAGAAGTGGTGTTCCGAGTCTTCATTTATTCACTCTAATTTAAGGTTTTGTGTGCCAGTAATACATTTTAATGTTTTTAGACGGTCTCTTTCTATAAGTCTATAATATATAACTAAACTATTGTATGAATGTAAAGTAAATAAGGTTTTAAAAATGTTTAAGAAGCTTCATTTAAAATTAAATTAAAATGCAGAGCCCCCCGGACCGGTGGCCAGGACTCGGGCAGTGTGAGTGCCACTGAAAATCAGCACATGTGCCATAGGTTGCCTACCCCTGCTCTGGATTTTCTCCATGGCTCTGCCACTCATTTTGCTGTGCAAGCAAATTAACCACTCAGCCTTAGTAAAATCGGGTTATCTCTCTACCTTGTGTGAATGTTGGGGCTTAACATTTGCAAAGCACTTGGTCCTACTAATACCCTGCAAAGTTTTATCAACAACCATAAATTGGGAGGATGGGTATAAATCATTCGCTCATCCCATAGATAAAGAAGGCATTTCTAGGTTTGCATTACTCATAGGATGAGGCGCCAGAGAATAAGTATAAATTTGGACCTTGGTTTTTAAAAGGGAATCAAGGCCTTTTAAAATCTGGTGAGACAAGTTTGTCAATGGTGTAGAAAGACTCTATAGCCTAACTCGTAGTAGTAATGCTGTACTTGCTAGGGGAATGATGATGAAGCTGGAATAGCAGCAGTCCTCAAAGTTTATTGAACTAATGGGTGGCGGGAGGGAGTGTTTTGTGGTTATAATAGGGATTGGAATCAGGACACACGGATTCTGTTTCTGGCCATTATGGGCTCACTGAGAGACCTCGAACAAATCACTTCTGTACCTCAGTTTCACTATCTTTGTAATGGAGATAATACTTCAAAAATATTGACTCTCAATTCAGAATGTTTAAGCACTGTGAGTTCTTACGGTGAAAGAAAATATGGATTCTTGTTGCCATTGTACTCTTTCTAAAAGCTTCCATAGGATTTAGGGGATCACTCGAACAAATAGGGACTAGATGATTTCAACAGTTCTTAAATGACCTCTTGCTATGAAAAGTATTCCTCCAAACTATTTGACTACTTCCAACCTCTGAAGAAAACTGGCACTGGTTTAGGGTTAAATCTGTAATCCAGAGTTTGCCCAGATCTAATTAAATCTAAATTGATCATTTGAAGGAGTAAAGAAGGGCATGAACAGCAATGCTCAGCTAGCTGGCTGCATTAGCAAAGATTAATTAGCGTCCTGGAGGGCATCCGGCATTTGACTACTGCTGTTGTCTTCCTGGGCTACATTTTCAAAGCTCTCAGGACCTATAACTGTGGCCAGCTTTTTTTTTACCCCCTGTGACCAGCAATTCTCTTATTTAGGCACCTACATGAATAGGCTTCCAAGGGAAGTTGGGGAATCTCCATCACTGGAGGTTTTTAAGAACAGGTTCGAGAAACCCCTGTTGGGGATATTCTATGTTTACTAGCCCTTCTCTCGCCTCTTACCATCCACCCCCATTTATACCCCTCCCTATGAAGCCCTCCCCGCACTGCAGCCCCACACGCCTCTCCCTGTATTCCCCCCACTTCTTCTTCTTCTCTCCCAGAAGCATTCACATATCTAATTTCCTACCCCTCCCCATACCTTGATTACATTCTCCCCAAAATAAAATTGCCACCCAGGATTCTCAAATTATAGCGACCTCCAGCCAATCAGTCCAAAACTCCTTTTTTCTTCTTCTGTGAGGGCTTGTGATTAATGTTAATTGTTGGCTGTGAATTCACCTTCAATCTCAGTGAGGTCTGTGATTCATCCAGTTATTAGCACACCAGGACATTTGAGAGGGGGTTCCAAAGAGGATGGAGCTTGGCTGTTCTCAGTGGTGGCAGATGACAGAACAAGGAGCAATGGTCTTAAGTTGCAGTGGGGGAGGTCTAGGTTGGATATTAGGAAAAACTTTTTCACTAGGAGGGCGGTGAAGCACTGGAATGGGTTCCCTAGGGAGGTGGTGGAATTTCCCTCCTTAGAGGTTTTTAAGGTCAGGCTTGACCAGGGCTGGCTCTAGGTTTTTTTACCACCCCAAGCAAAAATTTTTTTTGGCTGCAGTGCCCTCCCCCACCCACACCCCCTGCTGCCCCAGCCCTGGGCTCCCCCCGACCAGTGCTGACTCCACCCGTGCTCCCCTCACCTCCAGCTGGTCCAGCACTGGCAGGGTCGGGGTAAGCAGCAGGGCTCCCGGGCCGCACCTCAGCCCAGGGTCCCTCCAGGACGGGCTGGGACCCGGGAGGGCAGAGCCGGGGGACTGCCCTGGCAGGGGGCTGAGGCGCTGGGGCAGGGTAGCCCCAGAGGGAGCAGAGCCTCGGAGAGCGGGACGTGGGCCCCGCCCTCTATAGCCGCCCTTACGCTGCTTCTGTCCGCCCCGCCGCAGTCCCTGGGCGGTTCAGGCTGCTTTGCCCTGCCCCGGCTGTGGCACTGGGGGGCAGCCGCCCTGTGGCACCTGCAGGTGGCTTTGTGTGCCCTCCGGGGTGGCCCCCAGCCCGAGTGTCCCCTGCTTGGAGCCTGCCCGGCCCAGCCACAAGGTGCGGGCGCTGCTCCCCCATGGCTCGAACTGCAGTGGCCTCAGGGTGCCTCCCGCGCACGATGCGCTGCTGCTGCCAGGGCCGGCTCTACGCTTTTGCTGCCCAAAGCGCGCGCGCAAAAAAAAAAAAAAAAGAGAAGATGGCCGGAATGCCGCCCCTGAAAATGTGCCACCCCAAGCACGTGCTTGGTTTGCTGGTGCCTAGAGCCGGCCCTTGGCTGAACAAAGCCCTGGCTGGGATGATTTAGTTGGGTTTGGTCCTGCTTTGAGCAGGGGGTTGGACTAGATACCTCCTGAGGTCCCTTCCAACCCTGATATTCTGTGATCTCCCAAGCTATTTAAAGGGATAATACTCAATTCCTATACCCAGGTCTCAACTCTGACCGGCCATGCTCACGGCTTGGCAAACTCTGCTTTCAGGCAGTGTGTTGCCCGAATCGGCTCTGCTGTGGAGTTCCTGGAGTGTGTGGTAACTGTTTGGAAGGGGGCGCAGCCTGATGAGAGAGCTTTCTCGCATCTGTGCCTCATGACTACTTAGCCAGGCTCAAAAACTAGCTAGGGAATGTGTCAAAATCCCTCTGTCAGGTTTCCAAAGATGTTGACGCTGTATTCCATCCAGCATCTGAGTTGTTTCATTTTTATTGGACACTTTTTAATCTGGTCCGAGGGAACTTGATTCAGCACCTAATGTTAAAATATTTGGAATGCTAAATATCTACAGATGTTATCTTAAAGTAATAATAATTAAAAAGCTGCCTAGTGTTCTATGGCCTTGTCCACTTTTTTTTTTTTTTTAAGCGGCATTCAAATTGAACCGGTATTTGCAGAATCTTTATTTTTGGTAGGTTGTTTGCTGCTTCTTGTTTGAGAGGCATTTCTTGTTTTTGAAATGTTTGAGAGCCTCGTGTTTCCCCTGTACTATTTTCAAAACTCTTAAATGACCAAACCTCCGACCTACAATGGATGGGTTTCCTATGCATTGCCTTATTCTTTGTATTGCATTGTGCTAAACCCTGTTGAAACAGAGCAAGATATGGCCCCAAAGAGTGTACAGTCTAGTAGATGAGAGGGATAAAGGGTGGGAGGGGGAAACTGGCTGGGAGAGGAAGTGAGTTGCCCATGGTTGTACAACCGATCCGGGAAAGAGCTGGGTCCAGTGCCTAGCGGAGTCTTGTCGACTAGAACACACTGTTTCCCTATAGGTACAGACATCTCGGCAGAGCTCTCTTTGAACTTCTGAAATTTTCTTTTGTCTTTGCAATGTATTCCGCTCCTTTCTCATGAGGGTTTGCTCTGCCTCTGGTCCTGTAGTTACGGTCTGAGAGGTGCTGAGCACCTTGGCCTCACCAAGTTCTGTCTGTCCAGGGACATTTTTTATGGCTCGTCATTGGGACATGGGAAAGGATTTAAAATAAGATTTTCCTGGGGCAGTTGGCACCCTGCAGGAACAGTCCTTGAGGAAGCAATCTGGATCCCAGGAGCAGAGCACAGAAAAGGTGCCAGGGCTCGAATGGCACCATAGTCTTGCAGCCCAGCAGACATGCCTCCCTTTGGCTGTCTTGTAGCTTTCTCTGATGTATGAAGGGCAGGAGAGCAGTAGTCGTGATCATGTAACCCTCGTGGCTGAAGAATTGCAGAGGACTCAAAGGCAAGGCCTACGAGATAAAGATGAATTGCTGCTATAGGTCTTGGTAAAATGCATTAGGAGAGGCTCCTGCCAAGCATATACTTTGTCAGTGTCTGAAGCTATTATCAGCAATAGTAGTTTCCCTGAGGCTTGTCCTAATTGCATATTTGCTTGTATAGAACTTTAAAGAGTTGACTAGAGTGAATAAAGACCAGTCAGAGAAGCCAACAGAGAGAACTGGGTGCAAAGGTTTATTCTGCAAGAAGGTTCCTACACAGATCATGGACAAGCAGGCACATTTTAATCTGTGGAATTCTCTCGCCTATGCTATGCAGGAGATCAGGCCAGATGATCACGGTGGTCCTTTTTGGCCTTAAATTGTATGAATCGTTAAGGCGCCCACTCAGGTCAGAGCAGACACTGGGCTTTGATGGTGGAAGCTCTTTGGTCAGCAGCAAATGCTGTCATTGTGGCTCTGATATAACCCTTATGTGTTTCTACTGATGTGTTTTACAGCTCATCTGCCTGAGGGAGAATATTGACCATGAGAATGGGGCTGAGTAGAGGGAGAAATAGAATGTTTGATGTTAAATTCCTTTTATTTTGACCAAGAACATTTCCATTAAATTAATTAAAGGTGGGTTTGAGTCACTTTAAAAAAAAAAGTAAAAGCCTGAATGTAGGTTGTGGTGCTAAGTATTGGTTGTCGGGTGTGTTTAAAAAGCTAGGAGCATGTAAATGTCTTGGGCAACTTCCTATGTCTGATGCCAAACTTTTTACACAGATGTCTACATCTAGGAGTCAAAATAAAACTAACATATTTGGAAGATTAAGAGGAGAATCTTGAGCTAAGTTTTTAATAGCCTAAAAAGTTATCTTGGGCGTGGCTTTTCCTTGCTTACCTTCATAGCATGTCCCACTAGATCCTTATACGCTGAATAGGTTATTTTTTACACATTACATTCCCTGCAGGGCTTCTGCAACTCCCTGTTAGTGTCCCAAGTTTCTCAATGGTTTCCTCCCACCCAGTTTAAAAACTATTGGCTGACTGGTCTTTCCTGACCATGTGTGGTTTTGTCCACTTCCAATAACTAGTTTTTGGTTCAAATCCTGCTTCCTTGATCCATTTCTGGTACAGCTCAAAGTAAGAACATGCATCTTGTCGTGTGAGCTTTCAGAGTACTGCACTGAGCAGCATAGGCTGGATTTTATTAGCAAGGCTTTCACTTTGTGTGGGTGATGGAGGAACCCCATGGTGCTGAGGTCTAAAGAAATAACAATAAATGAAACTGTTCAAGACAGGAGGAGACTTCACTGCCCAGTTTTCAAAGATGTCAGCTGGAGAAGACTTGCTAGATACAGGAGCGGCTCTAGGCATTTCGCCGCCCTAAGCACGGCAGGCAGGCTGCGTTCGGCGGCTTGCCTGTGAGAGGTCCGCTGGTCCCGCGGCTTCGGCGGACCTCCCGCAGCCATGCCCCCCGCGACTTGCCGCCCCAAGCACGCGTTTGGCGTGCTGGGCCTGGAGCTGCCCCTGGCTAGATAATCCAGTCTGTCCCTCACATTCTACCTAGTCTGTTTACTAATAAAAAAGGTATGAAGTTCTGCAAGATAAGGGAAAAAACAGATTGAGGCAGGCCTGTGTGTTCTGCAGCAAGCTGGACCTAAGGTTCATGGCAAGATGTTTATATTCTATGCTGAGGCTGATGGAAATCTTGTTGCATCTTCACTGGAAAATTCATAAAATGTAGGTTTTTAATTAAATAGAATAATGCATTTGGTGCACTAGCATCTGTGTCTGTATAAGAGCAAATACAAATTATTTGATGCTTGTGATGGCACGTATGGTCTGGCAAAAAGAATATGGGGGGCAGGGGTAGGCGAGGATCTGATAATCCTCTTCAAATATGTTAAGAGCTATTATAAAGAGGACGGTGATGAATTGTTCTCTATCCAATGAAGGTAGGACAAGAAGCAATGGTCTTAATCTGCAGCAAGAGAGATTTAGGTTAGATATTAGGAAAAACTTTAACTAGAAGGATAGTTAAGTTCTGGAATAAGCTTCCAAGGGAGGTTGTGGAATCCCTGTCACGGGAAGCTTTTAAGAACAAGTTGGAGTGATGCCTGTCAGAACCGGCTTCTAAGTTTACATAGTTCTGCCTCAGTGCAGGGGGGCTGAACTTGGTGACTTCTTGAGATCCCTTCCAGCCCTACATTTCTATAATCCTCTGAATTCTGAGCTATTGTTACAGGCTTAGGGAGAGGGCCCTGCACCATTTTATATTTCAAAAGGGTTGTTTTTTTTTTTTTTTTTTTTTTGCACTGGTAAGAGCTAGGAACATAATTTTAGAAACGAAAGTTCAGATTCTGAAACAGTCCTGTGACAAGGAGTGCAAGCCACAGTGAATTCCTTAACTGCAGAATGCACAGGGTGTTCAGTAGAGGTTATGGGGTACAAGCAGTATGCATGCTATTATAAATTATACATCAAAGACTTTTGGGATCAGTTGATTTTATTTTATTTTTTTTACCTAGTTCCTTGCTTCAAATAGTTCAGCTCTTTGAGCAGGACTGAGGCAAGCAGTAAGTTTTCCTCTGAGCTGACATCTTTATTGGCCTGGAGAGCATTGTCATTTCAGAAGATTACACTCCCATCAATTTGTTTTTACTTGAGATAGACAGTTCTTCCTTTAGGTATTTGTTCATCCTGCCAAAAACCAGAGAGTTGTGCCATTCAGCTAAGCACAGCTTTAAATGTAAGAAAACAGATCCCTCTCAGATGTAACGGGAAACTCCTGAACAAACCTTGGAAGTCTTACAAATAAAGTCAGCCTTTCTCAAAGGGAATCATGGTGCGAACCATTTCCACATCCTCTGAAAATAAATCTGGTGTTACTGTACAAAACCCCAAAATGTTCTGAACTTGGCAGGTTAGTATTTTTGCTTACAGCTGTGGAGGGTTTCTAAAAGAGCAGCGAGAAAGCAGATGCTTTAAAAGGCCTGGAAATGGAATCCATTTTAGAATGGAGGGGAAAAAATAGCATGATGAGGTAGAGTAGTGGGAGTTGTATGGTAGTCTGGGAGAATGAACTTAGTCCATTAAGTCAGAGTTTGACGTATCTAGTGTAGACTCACAACTTCAAATCTCAGTAGGGTCTGCTCAGCCCTTCATCATTCTAAGGTACTGAATACTATGTAGTTTACCAAGTATGGTGCTTTCAGATAAGACTTTGATATCAATGTATTAAATTGATATTAAAGATCCAGTGACCCTTTTCATAGGGGTTGGACCCAGTGATCTGACTCCAGTTTTCCCATTCCCCGTGTTGTGTACCTGTTGGCTGTTGCTCTCTATCCCAGAAGTGGCTACCTTTCAGTGGTGGTGTACATACATAGTTTAGGAAATGCTTTGAAAAGTCTTTTTTGTTCTATTTGTACAGCGCCTAACACCATGGGATCCTGGCCCACGATTAGGGCTACTAAGTGCTACAGTATTACAAATAAATATTTGCATAGTATGTTGCACCTTAAAACATTTAACTAATCCCCCGAATACCCACACAAGTTAAATATGCTCTCCATTTTAAAGCTGGGGAAAACAAGATAGAGAGGGTAAATTAATACATTAATTCAAATTTTTAAAAGTTATGGCACCAATTCCATAGGTTAAAATCACACCCTAAACAAAAGGACTGCCCCTAAATATATCTATCTTGAACAAAGGGGAGAAAGATGGGCTTTGCAGCATACACAAAGATTAACAAATCTAGTGCAAGGAGCGGGAAGCAAGTTCTAAAGTTAAGGATCCCTCTCAGTGAACGCTCTGCCAACATCTCCCTCCTATTTTATATAGAGGGAGCTCCAACTTGAGTGTCTGCTGATCTCAACTGTGATGGTCTATCACGGGGGGCACTCTTCCAGGTAACCAGATCTCGAACCATTTAGGGCTTTGTAAATGACTTGCTTGAGTTTAGAGGAAAAGTCAGTAGCAAAGCTAGCAATCAAATTCAGGAGTTACTGACTGGCTTTTGCCAGTCCTAGCTCCGAAGCCGCTATTTATAAATATGGAAAAAATGTAAGCCAAGAAATCCTAGATTATGAAGTTTAATGTCAGTTCAATACCAGGCAAACTGCTGAGTGCTATTAGTCAATGGTTTTATTAAACATGCTGATTTAGTATCTTCTCTAACTAGTTTAGTGGATAATGGAAATACAGCAAACCTAGTATATTTCAACTTCAGGAAAGCAATTGTTATGGTTTCACAGGGTTTTCTCATGTGGGAAGCTAGAGGAATGTGTATTAGATGAACTACGTCAAAATACACACACAGTTTGCTGAAAAGAAACCCTGCAGTATAATTAGTAAGGGTTCAGTTTGGGTGGAGGTGTCAAGCAGAGTTCCACAGGGGATTGTTCTGGGTCCCCTGCTCTTTGATATTTTCATTTACAAGTTGGTGGAAGGGATGGAGAGCATGCTAATCAGAGTGGTGCATGATACATTGCTGAGTAGTGCTGGGAATACTGGGTAGGCTAGGATTAAAATGCAGTCGGATGTTGATTAAATTGGAGAATTGGGCAGAAATCCATAAACTTAAGATTCAATCAAGGACACATGTCCAGTAGCTCACAGAGGAAGGAATAATCAAATGCACAAGTCTAGAATGGAGGGTAACTCGCAAGGCAGCAGAACTGCAGGGAAGAGATGGGCTTCAGGGAGGACGACTGAATACATGAAAAAAGAACAGGAGTACTTGTGGCACCTTAGGCCTGGTCTACACTGGGAGTGAGGCGGAGAGAATCGATCTAAGATACGCAACTTCAGCTATGAGAATAGCATAGCTTTAGAATCACTTACTTCGTGTCCTCGTAGTGCGGGATTGATGGCCGCCGCTCCCCCATCGACTTTGCTTCCGCCTTTCGCCGAGCTGGAGTTTAGCAGTTGATGGGAGAGCGATCAGGGATTGATTTTTATCATGTCTACACTACATGCGATAAATTGATCCCTGATCGATTGCTACCCGCCGATCCAGCGAGTAGTGTAGACGTACCCTTAGACTAACAAATTTATTTGGGCATAAACTTTCGTGGGCTAAAACTCAGTTCATCAGATGTATGCAGTGGAAAATACAGTAGGAAGATGTATATACACGCGTGCGCGCACACACAGCAGGAAAAAGAGTGTTGCCATACCAACTATAATGAGACTAATCAATTAAGGTGGGCTATTATCAGCAGGAGAATAATAACCCACCTTAATTGATTAGTCTTGTTATAGTTGGTATGGCAACACTCATTTTGTGTGTGTGTGTGTGTGTGTAATCTTTCTACTATATTTTTCCACTGCATGCATCTGATGAACTGGGTTTTAGCCCACGAAAGCTTATGTCCAAATAAATTTTGTTCGTCTCTAAGGTGCCACAAGGACTCCTCATTCTTTTTGCTGATACAGACTAACACAGCTACCACTCTGAAACCTGAATAAATGAAGCTGCTGTGGAGGGGAATGATACTGGAACCTGATCCAGCAAACACTTACTGCCAGGTATAGTGCTTACCACTGACTAGCCAATGGGGGTGCTCAGGGTAATTAATATTACAAGGCCTGATGTTCAGAGCAACAGTTCCCACAAACATCAGCTGGAGTTGTTAGCGCTCAACACCTCTGAAAATCAGGCCTGATTAGCGTTTGCAAAGTGGGGTCCTAGGATTCTAAATAGTATAGGAAGGGTGTGTATGAGATTAATTATTTTTAATGAAAATACTGTTGGTGTATATCTTTTAGTAACTAAGTGTCTGCACCTACAGGATGTGGTCAATGCATTTTATAACTGTGTGTTCAAAGGGGCAATAGCACAAATTGGCTTTCTTAAAAATTATTTTATACTTGGTAGTCATGAATGGTTAACTGTTGGTTTGCAAGAGGCAGGTAAGAAAGAGGCCCACAGGCTCACTGTAACTGTTCTGCATAATATGATGTGATTGAGGGTCCACACCAGAGTAATAAACACCTCTAACTCCAAGACAAGTATAAATATTATAAGACAGCTTTGCTATAGGTATGTCAAAAAGGGTATTAGTTGGACTAGTTTAGTAGCATCCTTATGTTTGCTAAAACCCCAACAATATCTGGAAAAACTTGATTGGTAAACTTTTTTTTCCCTGGACATCTGGTGCAATAGTGAGGTCTGGTTGCAAATAATATTCAAAGGACTTCAACAATGTGGAGGAGAACAAAAAGGGAAGGGCAGAGATAAGAATATCATTGTTCTGAAGTGTCTTCTTAGGTTCCCCAGCTGCGTGAGCAAGAAGTAGCTTAAAGAATGGCTCTGAAATCTCCTGGGCTGAAGTGCTTTAATGTCCACTTGTATGGTAAATTTGTTCTGGCTCTCCTAGAGTTTGTGTCTAGCCTGATCTCCTGATTTGTCTCTTTCAGATAAAACATCCAAGTGCTCCAAATATTCAGGTTTGCTTTTCATTTTGGGCCCAGCAGGCATAAAGCAATGAGTTTACAGGGCTTTCCAAGTGAGCCTGAAGGGACTTCTTGGCTAGAGTTTGGACTCCTGGCAAGCAACTTGCTCCAGCTCTTTTCTGTTATAGACTCAGGCTTCAATCCCTGGCCTCTTATAGATACTGAGCACTGCTGCGTGTCTCTGGCTGATCTGCTGCTGGAAAAGCACAGATGTTTCAAGATGCGTAACAATGGGCGCAGCATATCAGAAAGGCAGGATCAAGGTCAGGCTACAGATGCAGCAGCTGCTACATGTGCAGCTCTATCTTGATCGGCAAACGCGATAACATTTTTTTCATTGGTTGCAAATGTCCCCAAGTGAGGAATGCTAGAGCCACTAATGCCAGTGAAAATAACTTTCTTTTTTTGCTGATTTCCTAAAGCCTTCAAATGTTACCCAGGGGTAATGCCTCTACTGTGACCAAATCCAATGGCAGAGCATTGCAGTAGGTTTTGTCCTCACCGAGTACTTGTGAGGTGGGACTGAGCGGCGAGAAAACCGTAGCCTGTATGGAGATTTGAACTACTGTGGATCTGAGACATTCAGTACAAACTTCCTCTATTGGGGACTGTGCAACATGTTGGCTAAATGTGTTGTGCTCTTGTCTAGTGGCTGATTCACGTGGAGAATAAGAGCCTAGGATTGCTATCAGCTAATGTGCTCCTCCTCTACCTTGAGTGGTAGAAGTCCGTGCTTTGGTAATAAAGGTCTCACTGACCACTTGTGGAGGGGGTTGTCTCATGTCCGATGGACATAGCTCCAAATGCTAAAGCTAACTGTAAAAAGCAACAAAGAGTCCTGTGGCACCTTAAAGACTAACAGACATATTGGAGCATGAGCTTTCGTGGGTGAATACCCACTTCATCAGACACATGTAATGGGAATTTCCAGAGGCAGGTATAAATATGCAGGCAAGAATCAGTCTGGAGATAACGAGGTTAGTTCAATCAGGGAGGATGAGGCCATCTTCTAGCAGTTGAGGTGTGAACACCAAGGGAGGAGAAAGTGCTTTTGTAGTTGGCTAGTCTTTGTTTAATCCTGAGCTGATGGTGTCAAATTTGCAAATGAACAGAACCTAACTGTGTTGCTGCCGGGCTTCCAGCAGTTGCTATAAAATACTTTTGGTTCTTTAAATAAGGGGAAGAACTTCTCCCTCGACTGGTTTATTGATCACTTCAAACTTGTACAGACAACCTCAAACTATTAAGCAAAGCAAGGCCGCCCAGAGGATTCCGGGGGCCCGGGGTCTTCGGCGGCGGGGGGCCCTTCCGTTCCGGGACCCGCCGCCGAAGTGCCCTGAAGACCCACGGCGGGGACCCCCCGCCGCCGAATTACCGCCGAAGCGGGACCCGCCGCTGAAGTGCAGCCCGGTCTTTGGCGGTAATTCGGCGGGGGGGAGTCCCCGCCGCGGGTCTTCGGGGCACTTCGGCGGCGGGTCCCGGAACAGAAGGGGCCCCCCGCCGCCGAAGACCGGGCTGCGCTTCGGCGGCGGGTCCTGCTTCCCCCCCGCCCTGGCCCCAGCCTCTTACCCCCGGCTCCCTCCTCACCCGGAGTCTCAGCGCCTCGCTGGAACAGCTGCAGCGTGTGGCCGGCGGGGCCTGAGCTCCGTCCCGCTCAGAACCGCATGGGGAGGGGGCGGGGCTGGGAGCTCCACGCCGAGCGGAGGGAGCCGAGCTCAGCCTGGAGTTCCCGGCCCCGCCCCCTGACCACGCGGCTCTGAGCGGGGCGGGGCTCAGGGGCCCCGGCGGAGACTCGGCGCTTGATGCGCTGAGGCTCCAGGAGAGGTGCGGAGGCGGGAGCCTCCGCTGTTCTCTTGGGGGCCCCTGCAGAGCCCGGGGCCCAGGGCAAATTGCCCCCTTTGCCCCCCCCTCTGGGCGGCCCTGAAGCAAAGAATGAGTATTCCAGCAATCGCCATACTCCTTCATGGCCATCCATGTGTCCAGTTGTGGGCCCCACACTACAAGAAGGATGTGGATAAATTGGAGAGAGTCCAGCGGAGGGCAACAAAAATGATTAGGGGGCTGGAACACATGACTTATGAGGAGAGGCTGAGGGAACTGGGATTGTTTAGTCTGCAGAGGAGAAGAATGAGGGGGGATTTGATAGCTGCTTTCAACTACCTGAAAGGGGGTTCCAAAGAGGATGGATCTAGACTGTTCTCAGTGGTAGAAGATGACAGAACAAGGAGTAATGGTCTCAAGTTGCAGAGGGGGAGGTTTAGGTTGGATATTAGGAAAAACTTTTTCATTAGTAGGGTGGTGAAGAACTGGAATGGGTTACCTAGGGAGGTAGTGGAATCTCCTTCCTTAGAGGTTTTTAAGGTCAGGCTTGACAAAGCCCTGTCTGGGATGATTTAGTTGGGTTTGGTCCTGCTTTGAGCAGGGGGTTGGACTAGATGACCTCCTGAGGTCCCTTCCAACCCTGAGATTCTATGATTCTATGATCCAATTCTATTGTTTGTCTGAACAAATCTCCCAAGGTAATTCGCCAAAGCTTCCTTTCAACATTCTCTCTCCGTCTTGAAAAATACAAGTGAAAACATAAATAAGCAGTCCTTTCCTTTCTAATGCTCCTAACCTGTTGGGATGAGAGGGAGAGAATTGATGTTGGTTTATAAATATAAATGTATGTTTCTCACTTGTGTTGTCTTGCTATTTGATTCCTAAGATTACAACAATTTTTTATTAGCCACAAAGGAAAATAAGCTCCACTCAGTATCATGTGAGTAGCTCAAATTCTCTTCCAGCACAATGTACAAAGGTGGCTTTTTTTGCTGTGTGTTTCCTTAGAAAGTGGTATAAGGGATACCAACCACTAATGTAGTGTTTTTTATCCATAGAACTCAGCGATTTACAAAGGTACATATGTATCATCCATTTTATACTTATGAGGAAACTGAGTCAATTTAAATGGCTTGTTTAAAATCTCATGGTGAGCCAGTGGTAGAATCTGGATTAGAGCCCATGTCTCCCATCACCTACTTCCAAGTTCTACCCACTGGACAACGGTGAAAGCCTTGCAACGTGAAATAGTTACAGGAAATGTAGTAGTTTATTGGAGTTATAGCAGTGCAATTCTTTAAAAAAACAAACAAACAAGTTTTTAGGATATGAATCTGATTGCTATAGGTATAACAGACCAAAAGACTGCTGCCCTCTTCATGTGTGTGAATTACTGGTCAGAGATGGAAAGATGCATTTTTAAAGTACGACAAAAACCTGGTATTACATCCCCTGTCTTCTAACTCCACACTGTGGTGGCTACAGTGGAGTAAATAATTGGTGTTTCCTGTCCCTTTTTTTTTTTTTTTTAATCGAATGGAAAAATCAGAAAAGAAATTAAACCGAAACAGAATTTTGTTGTTTTTTTTTTCTTGCCAAAATGAAAAACTAAAAAGAATATTGGGGGGTTGAATTAAACATTCAACCCGGCTTTTGAAATTAAATGTCCCACTTAAGTTTTTCCAAAAAAAACTCCTAATTTTTATTGGGCTGACAGGATTTGCTGAATTCAACCGTAACCTGCATTTTTGACGAATTTACTATTTGACTGAAAAATTTCTTCCAGCTCGAGTGATGGCTATGTTTTTCAGGAGTTACCTTGTAGGTTTTTGGGGGGTATTTTGGGGGCTTTGTGTGGTTTTGTTTTCTGTTTTTTGTCTAACATGGTTTTTCACCTCCGTGACTTTCACTTTAAACATTGGGTTTAAGTAAATCTCAAAACTCAGCAGAAACTCTCGGGCTTTACCTGCCTTTACAAATGAAAGTCTGTGTAACAGCAAAATTGAACTTGAGCCGACATTCAACCTGAATTCTGCCTCAGGTCACTGGAAGCTGGGATGGTTTGTAAACCTTAGTGACCCTTTGGCCAAACCCAGGCTGAGTTTGGAGTTTGTAACAAAACCTTGCATCAGGAAAGCTTCATGAGGCTTCAATTTTTATTGGCAACATTACACTGAGCTTTACCTAAAGCAACGTTGGGATGGCAGTGTGGAATGATTGTTGTGCCATTCAGTTAATAGCTTGTTCACTCATTTGGGGCTTGATCCTAGCATCCTACTGACTTAAATAGGTGCTGAGGACAGTCAGCACCTCACAGAATTGGGCCCTTATAGCATCACTTTCTGCAGTACTGCTCATGGGTATTCCACAGATGGGGAACTGAAACGGAGCGAATCTATTGAGGCATTTATACAGAGCTCATTCCTATGGTATCTGAGGGACCAAGTCTGTTGAACTAGCTCCTCTGAGACCACTGATTCCCTGTTCCTGATTCCCTTTCCTCTCCCACTTGTATCACATGTGATGTGCTATTCAGCATGAGGGAGCCAGCAGGAGAGTTCAGAGGCTCTTCTGGGCTCAAGGATCTGACCATGTCGACCTGACTGGAAGGATTAGGTCCGAAGTCTACAGAAGACTTAAAGGAAGGGAAGGCTCAGTGATTAGAATTCAGGAGACTTTGGTTCAGTTCCTTGCTCTGCCACAGACTTTCCTGTGTGATCTTGGGCAAGTCACTGAGCTTCTCTGTGCCTCGGTCCCCATGTGTAAAGTGGGGCTATCACAAGGGTCTTACGAGGATAAATACATTAGAGTATGAGCTTCTGTTACTGTAGTAGATTAGATAGTCCATGCGCCAAACAGCTGACAGTTGTCCATTTGCTGTTTGTACAGTAGCCAGCACAATGGGCCCCTGCTCCTGACGGGGGCCTCTGAATGCTACTGTAATATAAATAATCACGGAGCTTCTCCTGACTCGACCGAGGGGAGAGGAGAATTAGGCCGTGTGTGTGTGTGTGTGTGTGTGTGTGTGTGTGTGTGTGTGTGTGTGTACACATGGCCTTTAGAAATAATATACACTGAGAACAAAACTCCAATTCAGATGTCACATTAGTGAATCCTCAGTTCTCTCTAGAAACCTCTCAGACTGATGATCCTTTGAGCGCTGCTTCTAGCTGAAGCATTGTGGTTGGCTGTCAGTGATGCTGTGTCCTTGCCCAGAATGCCTGGGGTGGGGGGGCGAGGGGGAGTTTTAATGGACAGGTTGAGCTCCCCCCCATTTTTATGTATAAATTCCACTTCATCAACACAATAAGACACTCCAGGCCATGCACTCCAGGGCAATTATCGTAACCCCTCATGTGATTAAACTCACTTGGCCATCAGCCCTTATCACCGCGGGGTTCATTTCTCTTGTAATAGCTGCTGGTGCATGTTTAAATACATTTAATGGATCCAGAATTCATGGCACAGAACTTGCATCTCAATAGCTAGAAGACTGTAATATTAATGTCCACCTGCGACCCAGGCCCTCATCACACTGTGTGTTGGGATAACTGGTATATCATATGGACATGCTGCTGGATCCCCGTGCCTCTAGCTGTCTGTCTCCATGCACACTCACAGTAGATATTTACATTGCCTTTGCATATCTGGCAGTCCTTCACCGTTTAATATGAACCATACCAAATAAAGCTGCCTGAGAATTGAAGATTATCTATGGTATTCATCACTTTTAGTAAGGGGTGTTGGTTTAACATTGTTTTTTAGCATTTGTTAGGCCTTGTCTCCTTGACAGAGAGCAACAGACTAAAATGATTACCCAGAACAGCTGCTTAGAAGGGGCTGAGGATATTCCCCCCCTCCCCCTCTTTTGCTGACCTGAACCATTG
The DNA here is from genome assembly GCF_020497125.1 of Mauremys mutica. Taxonomy (NCBI): domain Eukaryota; kingdom Metazoa; phylum Chordata; order Testudines; family Geoemydidae; genus Mauremys; species Mauremys mutica. Next base: position 9,306,745 of record NC_059090.1, on the reverse strand, counting down.
TAAGTAGAAGTTCTGGTTTTTGTAAACTTACCACAAAACACAAGGCATACCTTAAAATGATGTCATGTCTAGACACTTGATTCAGGTATAAATTATAGAGACAAAGTAGCCTGTTCAGTGGTTAAATTGTAAAAAAAATAATAAAAATAAAATAAAATAAAAAACCCCAGATATTTCTGTGTCTCTAGCATTCCCTCTTGAGTATGCATTTCTTTGTCTCTTACTTGGAGAGTTCTGTGACTGCCTCTTAATTTTTGGGACGGTGGATGGAATTTCCTCACCCATTTTTCATTTCCTATTTCTGACTTGCTGTATCTCTAGGGAAGGAATGTTGTCCTCTGGTTAGAGGAGGAGGCTTGCAGGGAGGACTTCCATTCTGGACTCGGCCAGCGTCACACAGTGGGTGACGTATGGCCATGTTTTCAAACATTGGCCTGTAGTTTTGGATGACTGTTTTTGGGGACTCCTTTTGAGATGTCCAAGAGGCTGATTTTCAGACGTGCTGAGGACCAGCTGCTGCCAGAGACCTCACTGGGAGTTTGCATCCTAGGGATAAGGGTGAGTCAGTCCCTGCTTACTACAGGGGTCAATACTTGATTAGACTTAATGAGATTCCTTAAGAGATTCTACAAGCCTGCCCTGCACAGGAATAATTGGGTATAGCCCACACACCACTGAGCAGGTTGTGCTTGGTGACTGAGGTCTTGCAAGATGAAAGGATGCAGGTGTTGCCAAGAATAGAACCTGCAGCTCCCACACACTTTTTAGGTAAGCAGCTTAAAATCCTTCCTTCTGTTCTCTGTTACTTGGGCATAACTCCCTTAGGAAATATACCCCTGCATATTCAGGCAGAATTGGGCTCGTAGTTTACGCTTGTGTATATACACTTCCACCGCACTTGCTGATTGATTAAATTAAACCCAAAGCACATGAAAATCACAGGTTTACCTACACAATGTCATCTCTATATAAAGGTTTCATGCCATGAAACAGACATCAGAGATGGAAAAGGCCTGTTGAGTTATCGAGCACATCTCTTGGGTACCAATGCAGGACTGTTCTCTACAGCATATCTTCTGGTGTTTTGGCCAGTCTCACTAGGAAGTCTCAAGACAAGGGTTCTGGGAGACTCTCTTCTACCACTTCACTTGCTATTCACACTTATTGTTTCCCTTAATAACTTTATCCTGCCACTCCCACTTGTATCTTTGTACCACCCTGGAGAATTCCTTCCTTCTCAGTGCTTGTAGACAGTTGGCATTACTTTCATTCCTCAGGGCCCAATTCTGGCACCTTTGTTCACATGGAGTAGTACTTTATAAATAGTCCCACTGAAATCAAGTGGTAAGGCACTATTCAGTAAAAACGACAAGAGTCCCGTGGCACCTTAAAGACTAACAGAAGTATTGGCGCATGGGCTTTCGTGGGTGAATACCCACTTCGTCAGATGAAGTGGGTATTCACCCCCGAAAGCTCATGCGCCAATACTTCTGTTAGTCTTTAAGGTGCCACGGGACTCTTGTCGTTTTTTACAGTTCCAGACTAACACGGCTACCCCTCTGATACTTGGCACTATTCAGTGTAAGTGTATCCGAGTCTGGCCCTTAGCCAACCTCTGCAACTTTTTAAAAATCTTTCCTCCTATTTTAGTCTCTCTGGCGTGGTTTCATTTTACTCTGGATTACTTCCACTTGTCTATTGTTCTGGTAACAAAGTGCCCAGATCTGATTTGCTGTCCTCCAAGTGAGATTACCCCAGAGCCATACAGAGGGACTGTGCCCATGATGCTTTTCCATATGTATCCCAAACTTGGGCTGGCACTCCTGGCTGCCACATTTTGCAAGCTCCTGTGTGAACGGGCTATCTAGTATTGCCCCCATGTCTCTTTCAGCGCTAACACTTATCTCTGGTTTTGGATGGTTTTCCCTCAGCTGCATCAGCGTCAGGCATTTTTTCCTGGCCCCTCTACCTTTGTACCTCTTCCCCTCCAGCATCACCACGTAGGGCAGAATTTAACCCAGATTCTATGAGTTATACCTGCAACCTGTTTGGACTCCTGTGCTTGCAGTATGTAATGTACGGTGCAGACTGCCATCAGCAGGAAGCCTGTTGATACTAACTAATGAATGGCAGTCTGTCATGTATAACCTCTTCAGGGGTTAATAAACGAACTGAGATTGTGCACAGCCATGCTAGAAAGTGGGCATTTCTCATCCAAATAGACTTTGTTGTAATAAAACTACCTTGTCAACTGAAACCTCTAGGCTGAACCGCCAATCCACCATAAATGCTGAGGTGACCTTAGGGGCCCTCTTCAGTTTTATGGCACGATTGTATTTTACATGGTCACTTTTTTGTTAAGTATAGAAGTGCTGCGTTAATATAGCTCCAAAAGGCTCTTTGTAGCCGGAGGTTTTTGTCCTAGGTCCCATATCTCAGCTGTCCACTTGGAAATGTCTGATCTTCCCCCTCCCCTCTTTTCACGGTGCGTGGAGCCGCTTTGTCCTCAAGGAGAATCAGTGCAGTCAGGTTGGGCGGGTGTGGAAGGGGGCGTGGAGCAGCCCTACAGGATTTGAAGTGGGTTGGGGAGTTCCATCTTATGGGTGGGTGCACAGGCAGTGGAGTTGTAGTCAAGAATGATGGGGCCCAGAACAGATGTTGTTGTAAACTCCTCCCGCCTCCTCTCTTGGCCCAGGCAAAGGGAAGAAGGCTGCAATCTCGACTCTTCTCTCGGGTTGCCTGCCACCAGCCCTTCCCTGTGCTGTCCAGCAAGGGAGGGGAGGTAACAGAGTCTGCAGGGGCTAGAGGTAGCATGTGCATGTGTTGCAGGCAGCTTTTAAACAAGCTACCACACTGGCTGATGGGGAATGGATCCTGGGGGCCCTGCTAAAGTGGGGCCAGAAACACCATCCACAGCCCCCTCTCTCGAGTCGACAGCCCTGAGGGAGAATGTGCTCGACTCTAGTGCAGATGCAGCCAAGACACAAGTTGAGGGTAGTATTTGCAGAAGATGGCTCTCCACTATCAACCTGCCAAATCTTTTATTCATCCCCAGCACCGCCAGTGGAAATGCAGACTTAATGCTGCCCGGTTAATTGGCATGAATCCTGCAGTGGAGGGCCCATTTTCCAGACCTATTCCTTGATCTCTCTGCCTTTCTCACCCTCTGTCTCTCAAGGAAGGCTACTGACAAAGGCCAGCAATAGTCCTGGTTCTTGTGCTGTGACCTGTCCACTAGTTGGAAGTGTCAAGACCACCAGTACAACAGGCCACCTACAGCCATCCCGTAACTTTCTGGCACTGCCCACAGGAGCCTCACTCAAACCAGTGACCTAAATCTCAGCATCTTTGTAGCCCATTACCAATCACAGGCCAAAATCAACCAGCCCCAAGTACTGACGTGATGCAGAAAGCTGCTTCTGACCCTAAGCTCTTGCATGGTATTTCTCTCTGTGTATGTTAGCGCTCATCTGCTTCCAATCCATACTGAGTAACTTACTTTGTCAGCACCCTAAGGCATTCGTGTACATCGAGGGAATGGAAACTGGTAGAAGTACAAAAAAATGAAAATCCAAACCAGAGACCATGCAGCGACTCTGTCCCAAATACCAGATTCTGTTCTGCCCCAAATTCTGCAGCATGTAATATTTCAAGCATGGGGAGTGGGCTGGAAAAGGCATCCTCATCCCCAAGGAAAATATGCAGCCCAGACCCTTTGAGTCAGAAGGCAAATGGTGGTGATGGTCCAGAAAACCTATTAAAATAGAGCTTTAGATGTTCTATTTGTAAAGCTCACTCCACCAGGCTCTCTGGACATCCGTTATAAATACAGACACTGAGTAATTAATGGAAACAGATACTTATAGGAAGAAAAGTTTGGGATGCCGCAAGGTTAGCTGTTTGTTGCTTTTATTGCAGTCAGGTGTAGAGACCTCAGCCAGCTCCAGTCTCTGACTGGGCTAGACACTATATGAACTTAATATGTGCTAGACACCATGTAGATTTTAGAGCCGGTGCTATTATCTACTAATGGTGCTGCTCCTAGATAGTCTCTTGGGTCACTTAAAAAGAAAAGAAAAAAATCCTGATACTCAGTGGTTGAATGTACTGTAGGCTAGTGTGGTTTTGTATAGATAGCAGTGTAACTTTTGCTGTGTATCTACGGTACGTCTTACACAAGTTCTCTTGGGCAGGGACTATCATGTGATATGTCTGTGTAATGCCTAGCACAGTGGAGCTCTGATCTGGGTAAAGCCTAAACATTTTTGAGATTGGCCCATCAGTAGTTGCACAACACTATATCACCGCTAGTGGGGCCAACCTCGTGTGTCTTGCCTCAGCTGCTTATATCAATAAATAAAGCTGTGAAGCCTTTGCAAACAGAACAGTCAAATTCTGTGCTACTTCCATTGGGCCAAAATGGTGCTTTCAGTCCCACCTCTTTAATACATTTGGAAGCAAATGTAATTTATTTAATCCACTGTTGTCATCTTCCTTCTAAAGCACTAGCAAATATTCCTTAGGGAACACTCTTGCATTAGGCCAGGAGGTTGGATTAAATGTAACCTAATCTTCTCATCTTGCCACCTTCGTGTTTTGCTTCTTTTTTTTTTCTGTTTTCCTGGATCCATTTTTCTTCTTTCACTATGCTTAAGGGCTGTTGCCACCTGACTCTCCAGAGTCTGTTTGGATGTTTTCAGAAAGCTCTGAATGAACTCTAATGAATGACATTTCTTGAGCTGTCCCTTCATCTTTTAGCAAGTAGCCTTCGATAGCTATCAAATTGCAAAGTCAACAACGGAATGGTGCCCGCAGTTGTTCAGTGGCTCTAATTATAATCCCCCTCCAGTTGTTCCTTGTGGGAAGGAACTGGTAGGTAAATCTCTGGGTTTCTCCTCTCCCTTTCCTCAGCCCCATCTTTAGTGCTTTCTGCAGCTGCCTTGCCTGGAGGACTTTATGTAAATACAAGAAACCGCTCTGCAGGATGCACCAATGGCTCCTGAGACGGAATCTGATACTTTTGTAGCTATAGGCTACAGGGACTAACACTCCAGCTCCCAGAGTTCAAAAGCACCGGTTACCTTTCCTGCCATGTACCCTACAACTGGTTGCCCAGCTGCAGCTGAGAGGTTGATGGGCAGAACTCACTTGGTCCACTACAGAGAGGAGTTTGGCAGCACACACAGCTGCTCTGTGTTTGAGGATTTCTAGGAAATCCTGGTTGTGTAGCTGTGAGTGCGAAGGGACCATGCTGCCAGGCCTGTAGTGATCCGAAAGGCAAGAGCATGGATCAAAGTCCTAAAAGGGTGAACTCTTTGCTGTCGTGAGTCACTCTGGTTCCCGCTGAGAATCCTTTTCCTAAGCTTGGCAGCCTCGTTGGGTCTGGAATGGGGGTTGTAGTGACAGAATTACTGTCTGCAACAGCATGGCAGTTGTTTTAGATTAGTGTACAAATGGACATTGGTGTAATACATCTGTTGTTAATCCACATCTTGGTGCAAGAGAAATGGCAACACCTCGTTTATTAGCCACGTCAATCCTATAACGTCCTTTCGTTCACTTCTCTTCTATCTGAGGGTGTAATGGGTTCCAGCATGTCTTTTATTTCATGGTAGACCACATTTCGTCTTGTCTAACATAGCTGGACATAATGGGTTCCAGGATGTAATTTATGGCCTTTTGGAATTGGACACTAGACTATGAATTCTAAATCTTTCTGACAGTTCTCAGTGAGTCTGTTGTCTTGCTCTGCTCTGTGATTACTCTTCTCTGATCTGACTGGCAGCGTGGAAATGATACAGGTATTCAGTGACACCAGGGAGACCGAGTGGCTGTTCGGTTCTTGACACCACTAGTGAGACAGGCTGCACCGATTACTCACTTAGTCTATCTGGGAAAGGTGAGTCTTAGCCTGGCCCAAGGGCCCCTCCTTGCCTCCCAGAGGATCCACTGCATGGGAAAGGGATCATGATACCGTCCTTGCTGGGTGAGGAGTGGAGACCACACTGAAAACAGGAGAACCAAGGAAGTAGTTGGGGTGGGGGGGTGAGTGGAACAGAGCATCTGTCATTGGCGAAAAACCAAACAACCTCTCCTCCAAACTTTAACTCAAGACGATCCACCTTACCTTCAGTCATTGCCTTGCTAGGCAGAACTATACGGTTAACAGGCACTTGGTTGGAAGGGTGAGGAGGCCACATGAGCACTGAGTGAGAGCAGCAGAAAAATGCATTCCTCCTAAAAGTGGCATATTGAAAACTGTTAAAATTGCAAGCTACCACTTTAAATTTTCAGGGGGTTCCTAGTCCTGCATGCAGTCATGGGAGCTCTGTTGGGAAGCATGCAGTCTGCAAAGGGCCAGCCTGTAGCAAGGTGGGGTAAGTTACCCCTCGCTGCCTTAGGGAGCAGCCTGCTTTGTGTGTCTGTTTTTGGTTCTTGTGTGTTAGGGTTCTGGACTGTAAGAAACAACACAATGTTACATTGCAACCTTCCAGGAAGATAAATATAAAATACTTCAACTTCTCTTGTGTATGCTGTGACCATAACACTCAATGTGCTGAGTTTATTGCAGAAACTGACAGACAGCAGCCATTGTCTGCCTCTCCCTGAGCAATCATTTCAAGAACGCTACAGCTCCCCTCCCACGGCTGGGGAAACCACTGATTCGTTTTTCTACTACTCAATTCGTCATGTTCATCCTTTGGATGCTCTGGCATGAATTCATACTTAGACTTTGAAGTGATCCAATGAAACATCACATTCTGACACATCTATTTTTTTTAAATAAATTCTTTCTTTCATCCCAAGATTTCCCAGGGAGACAGGAAGGTGAATTTACTCCACACTGTCCTCCAATGCCTCTCCCTGCTGCTCCAGACATGTGTCTGGGTTCTGATGCTTTGAGAGATCCAGGATGAGATGGCAGGATGCGGAGGGTCGGCAATACGGGATGCTAAGAATATTCATTCAGTTCCTTGGTCTATCAGAACTTTTCCATACTCCTTTTAAAAATTTAATTTTAAGCAGACAAAAAAAATCTTTCTGTGGCGTTTGTGAAGTGGTTGCTAACAGTAACAAAGATCTTAGAGCAAAGAGAATAGTGTTGATAAAACTGTGACTCCAGGCAACCTGCTAACTCAGACTGGTGCGTTATTAGGTTTGACATCATGTATTCCCCGCTCCCTCTCTCCCCCGGTGTTCAGCTGTCTCCTGCTTGTAGGCTGTGGTCCTGTGAAAGAGAGTTGAGTTAAATTCAATACCATGTCATGCCACTAGCACACTGGTCTCCTACGCTGGGGACCTCTGTTCATAGGCCTCCAAAGAACTGAATATGAAAACGTATAAAGGCACGCTGTTCTAGTAATGAAAAGCGTGTTGAAGGGAACAGTACTATATGGCGATGTCTAACAGGAGACACGATAGAAGTGTATATAAAACTGCACATATAGAGGATGTCAGTCAAGCACATCTAGTTACCCTGTCTCACCATACTGGCCCGGTGGGATGATGATTTGTATTTCAGTAGCACATAGGTATTGTACAAGCACAGATTAAAAAGATGGTCCATGCCCCAAAGCGCTTACAATCTGCTTGCTGAAATTAAAAGTTCACCGATGTAAAACTGCTATAAGGAAATACCTTTGTATCTAAATAATTAACCTGTGAGACTTCCTGTCTCAAGATGCTGTTGAGGCCAAAAGCTTTGTGGGACCAGAGGACTGAACGTTTATAGGGTGCACCTTAGTTCTCCTATTCTGTCTGTGGCATGTAATAGTCTAGGACTAGATAATGATACCGTGCTCGTAACTGCACCTTCCATCACAAGAGCTCCGCATTCTTTGCAAACTTTCCTTAGCCCTGTGGGGGGCGGGTTAGCATTCCAATATGGAGACACTGAGGCATCGACACGAAGTGACCTGTCTAAGGTCCTACGGCAAGTCTGTGTCAGAGCTGGGAATAGAGCCCTGTGCTGCCTTTCCCTAAAACAATCTTTAAAAACGCTGTCGGGTTTGTTAACTTTGTAGGGATAACTGAAGTGGTCCCTTCCCTCTCCAGCACCATCCACTTCTTGAGCTTCACTGTCTCCTACAGGACCCTCATGGACAGAAGGTTGTAGCGGTTTCTGCTGCTGCTGCTTGCCTCTTCCCCCAAAGATTTCCTGATCGCAGGGCTCTTTACGCTCACTCCTGAACGTGGTAGTTAATCTAAATTATTCCATTATTGATCAATGAATCTCTGAAGGGTTTGGTGGCTTGGTTTGAATAGGCAATAGTTGCAGCCATTCATAAGTTAAAGTAGCCCTGGACAAAGATGCTATAATGCCTCCTCTGCCCTCACTCCTGTAGTTCTGAAATACACAAAGATCCGTCCCAACAACTTAAAAAATGGGAGGGAATAGAGAGCGATTTAGTTTCTGCTGTAAATGTAATGCTTCAAATTCTACCCTGCTATGAATGTACAACGGCCATGGAACTCTCTGGGCCAAAGTCAGCTGTGCCGTAACAACGGCATAAATTCCATGCCTGTTGTAAATTGGTTAGGGAATGAGTGTAAGCTGGTGCAGTGTGCACTGGCTTGGCATTAGAAAGCAGGAGGAGTGTGATTTAATGCAAAAGGGCAGAGCAATGTGTTTGCACGGGTGGGGTGGCTAATAGGAAGGAAAGAGAGTGTGTGTGTGTGGGGGGGGGCAGCTTTATCGCTGTCCATTGATTTTTCCTGCTCTAACCCCTCAGCATGTAAATTGGCCCTTTCAGAGCCAAATTGAAGCAAGTTATCCTCCTTTTCCGCTGGCACCGCCCTTGACACCCATGCTAGTTTTGGTCCAGTGTCAAGTTTTGCTCTCCACTGCATATGTACATCCCTGTTGTAGTCAAGGAATGGTGCATCGAATCAGGAGGAACTCCATTCAAGTCTATGGAGTTACTCTGGTTTTATACCAGTGCAACTGACATCAGAATCTGACTTGACACGACACTGGCATGCAGTGCATTCAGTCCTAATTTCTGGGGGTGACGGGCATAACTGCAAATCTGTATGCTTCGGCAATTCTAGAGGTGGTCATTTAATAGGATTTGGAATAAGTTGTATGATGCACAGTTTGGGCACTGTTCAGTTATTTTGCTTAATAATTCAAAGATTTAATCTGAGATAATTAAATTGAAGGTGTCATTTCAAAAGCTAACACTGTCTGTATCAGCTTTGTTAGGCTTGGCAAGAACTGTGTCTTGTTCGATACAAAATGGATTTTCTTGCATGGGGGCAGGCGGAGGGCAGGCAGACAAGCCTAATTTGATCGTATTTACTTCCACCATTTCTTGTTACAAAATACATTGACATAATGCAGAGCAAAAAGAAACCCGAATGACCTTCGGTGGATGAGAGCAAAATACTCCTCTGGAGTTGAATGCCTGACAGGAAAGCCTCTTGCATCAAATTCCATCCCTCTGCCCACTCATCTCACCTTCGGAAGGGGACAAACTGTGCTATTAAAATGGAACCTTTGCGCTTCTCCACACTTGAAAGTCTTTTCTGATTGGGGGGTGTGTGGTCTGTGACTTTATAGTGTAATAGCTATTCTGGAATAACTCCATGTGTGGCCATTCCTCTTTTGGAATAAATGTTAGCTCCATGCATGGACCAGGAACAGCTCCAAGTGTTAGACACCTCTTGAGCAAGAGGTGGTGAGGAAATGCATACTTCTGGGGAAATTCTGCCAGGGATTTTGCCTCAGGAGACCCAAATAATCCCAAAACACTGGGAGACTGTGAATGTTGGCACATTCTGTTAGCAGAGCACAGTGAGTTCTCCTCTCTGTGGCTGCCCTCCTAAACAGCCCCCCTTGGGTTGGTTTGCACATCACTGGCTGGCACAGTGTCTGTTTGGTCTTCTCCCCGCTCCTTCAGTAAAGAAGCAGAGGAGCACATTCATGGATCCTTATCAGCTGATGTCCAGTAACTCTGAAGGGGAAAATTCTCCATCCAGCCATCGGGCTTCCTAAGCAGAGTTTTCTCTGCTAGATAGCATTAATCATGCACCCTGCAACTGTCTGTTCCAAAACAACATGTGACACAGTGGAGTTAATTGGCTTAATTTGAGCATTTACCCTTCTGGTATGTAACCTATAGGTGGCTGAAACACGTGTGCCAAAAAACAGATGCTGGCTTGAAACACTCTTTCCATTTGACTACAGTACAGTGAACTAGGAACAGCATAAGCTGCATCTGCTTGTTCTTGTAATAAAACGTTGCTGTGTTCTCATTTTTTAAACGAAATTATAAATACAGACATGGGTAACCCCCCGACATCGCCACCTTCACCGTTTTTCATGGATGACTGTATGATGGACACGCACGCACAAGGAGACATGCGGGATGAAATGCAGCAAACTTGTGTCTTGGAGCTGTATTAGGTTAGATTATGCTCTTCCTCTTGCTGTGTTTACCATTGCCGCACCCAATGCCCATAGACATCAATGGTAAGACTCCAGCCCTGATCCTCCACTATCTATGAGCCCCCCCGGATGTTGTGGACAGGGGTGTGTGTGTTTGTGCCTCCCTCTTTCAGTGGTAGCAAAATGAGAACAATTCAGCAATTACGGTTCATGGGGGGAAAGAGGGCTGAGGGGAAATGACTTTTTTTTTGGTCCTGTCCACACAGATTTGAAACCATGTTAGCACCTTTCTGGAGTACTGTTTTGTTTTATAAACACTGTTCTCACCAGAAAGGTGCTAATATGGTTTCAAATCTCCATGTAGACAGCCTGCAGATTTCTGCTCCTGTCTCGAATTTAACCCTTGGATGAGATTTTAAGATTTCTAGAAGTCTTTGGCGTCACTGTTCCTTTAGTCCACAAAGGAGAATTATTGAGCTGATGGATTTATTGGAATCACCAAGCCTAATTTTTTCCCTCTCCTTATCACTTTTAGGAACAACTGGTGAGTTTAATTAAACTTCTTAGTCTGAAACATACCTTCTCAATAGTTCCTGCCTAAACCAGAAGCATTTTATTTCGATCGACTGAAATCAGCTAAATCGGAAGTGCTGTTTACTGAACCGCTGATATGGAGCATTGTATAAAATATGGAGTAATGTATCCATTCCTGTCCCCAAGATCATACAATGTGAATTTTCTTTGTTTTAAATCAGAAGTAGACTCTGGGACTACCTCAGTGCAAAACTGGGGCAAGTGAAAGTAGCATGGAAACCCAGGGTGCGCCTCTCAGCTCATACCGTCAGGCCTTCCTGAGAAATAATTGAAAAGCTCACTCCCCTCCTTTCCCATTCCCTCCCCACTATAGTGAGGTAAAATAAACAAACACGGTAACTTTCCATTCAGTGATAACAGACACGAGAGTCCCCCTCTTCCTGGAGATTCTATCAATTTCCACTTGTCAGCAGGTTGTAAATAAAATTATGGCTAGATTTATTTTGCAAGCTCAGGAATTGAGCCTGCCGCAGAGCGAATGTATGGGTTTGGTTACACGTGTGAGGTGTGCTTCCAACTATGGCAGGCCCAGAAGGGAACAGCCCAGTATTCTTAAAATTAAAGTTTAGTTGAGAACCGCGACGTGCACTGTTGTAACACTCTCACTTAAGACTTTTGAATTTGCAATAGTTTTATTAACACAGTTCGTTAGCAAAGTTACAAACACCCCCGTCCAGCTAGGTACAGGGAGGTACTACAGAATGTGTGTCTGACCATCTCTATACTAGGCATCCTCACCGTTTTCACCACCAGTGGTTGTCTTACTGACATCTGCCAAGAGTTACATCTCCCAGTTCGCACAGGCCAGGATATAACTTTTATAGTGTGATATGCTGATGCCACTATGTCTAATGCATGTTCAGTAGGAGTCTCTCCCTTTTCCATGTTTGTATTTCCTCACCCTACTAATGCTGGGGTGCCCTTCTCCCATAGGTCTCTAGCCCATTTACCTCAAGCTTATTAGCATATACTTAAATTAGTTACCATGGCACTCTTGTAGACATCTGCTGATGTTCATAAGTTAAAATATCCCAAGCTGGTATTAAACTAGCATATTGTGGTTACTTATAAGCAGTTCAGTCATTACGGAATTCTCTCTTCTGATATCTTACGATCTAGGGTTATTCCTGGTTAGCTGCTTATGCTGAGGCTTTGGGGCCTTATGCCTTGTTTAGCTAAGCTATTGTCTTCAGGCATTGTAGGATCATTATATTACTGCCTTAATTTATACCCATGTCTTACCTAGCAAATACCTATACCAGGGGGTGGCCAACCTGTGGCTCTGGAGCTGCATGCGGCTCTTCAGGGGTTAATATGCGGCTCCTTGCATAGGCGCTGACTCCAGGGCTGGAGCTACAGGCGCCAGCTTTCCAATGTGCCGGGGGGGGGGTGCTCACTGCTCAAACCCCGGCTCTGCCTCAGGTCCTGCCACCACTTCACCCCTTCCCCCAAGGCCCCTGCCCCTTCCTCCGAGCCTGCCACGCCCTTGCTCCTCCCACCTCCCCACCAGAGCCTCCTGCGTGCTGCAAAACAGCTGATTGTGGTGGGCGGGAGGTGTGGGGAGGGAGGGGGAGGCGCTGATTGCCAGGGCCACTGGTGGGTGGGAGGCGCTCGAGGTTGGAGTTGGGTAGCGGATGGGGGGCTGCTGACATATTACTGTGGCTCTTTGGCAATGTTCATTGGTAAATTCCGGCTCCTTCTCAAGCTCAGGTTGGCCACCCCTGACTGTGCTGTGAGGACTAACTACTGAAATTTGCTTGTAAAAGGAGTCTGGTATATCTGGTTTCCAAGACTGGCTATTGCCCTCTCTGTCTAGAGGACAAAGGTGTCCTGTGACTGTCTGACCTAGGCCAACTTAAAACCTGACTTGTCAGCTGGTCATATAAGAGAGATACGCCAAAGAGCTAAACTGAAGTTACCTTTTAGTGCTGAATGCATCCAGGGTGGTTAGTTGTAGCAGTAATTTCCACAGTATGGCTCTGACTCTTGTGAGTTCTGTCCTCTATGGATCTGGGAAGCCCTGTTGATCGACAGTTGTATTCTAGCGGAGTGGAGCTACACGTGAGGTCCTCATTGCAGAAGGTGCTGATCTCTCAGGGGAGTTAGGGTTCGTACCAAGCAGGGCTCTGAATATCAATGTAATGCCTTGAACTGGACTGTGTTCACTGGTGAATCGGGGTGATGTGTTCCCAGGAACCTGTGGTGTTCATTGGGATGAAATGGCAACCTGAAGTTACCCCCAAAAATGACACGCAGGACAGAGATTATTTTTTTTTTCAGACAGCTCAGGGATTTTGCTACCCAATTCCTATTCATTTTAATGGGGGTTGTGTATCCAGTTCTTAGGTGACTTTGAACATAGCCTAGATTTAGAGAATGCAAATAAAAATGCAAATCATATGAATTGTGGTAAATCACAGGGTATTGTTGTCGTCTCTTGCCCAGAGGACTATTGATTTGGCTCTGTAACTGTAGCTGTTTGGTGTCTAGTCAATTACACAACACTTAAAGAGAAGGAAGCCCAGAGGTAGCCTTTCCGGGTCTGTCTGTAATTGATCTGTGAGAGTCTTAACTGGCACTTTTGATGGGAGCTTTATGACTTCCCCCCTGAAAGTTTGGTGCATGTTCTTGTTTTCTTTGGAGCCCGAGTTGGCTTCTCCTGCCTTTCGTTTGGAGGCTCCAATGATCAATGCCTTTAGTTGTGGGAATTGTTGCAGAAAGGCGAGTTCCGTCATCATTTATGGGGCACGGCAAAAACAGACGAAGTAGAGAGAAAATGTATTGTATGCCAAACCGCGTCCTCAGAGCTCTTCTTATCTGATATCTACAGCTGTACTTGCTTAGTGTTAATATTCTTTTGCTTAGCTTGACCTTTTGATATAGAAAAACAAAATGTATGGGGTCCTCTGAATGGAATTAGACATCTTTGTTTGGCAACCAGAATTATCTCTAATGGTATTTATAATGGCTCTGCCCAAGAATATGTTTGATTCATTTTTATTGTATCAGGACCAAGTCTATAATACTAATCAACTGGCTTTTCCAAAACCACCTCCTGGTGAAAGCCATCTGAAGGCGTTTTTGTGGCTTTGGAAACTAATTGGACTGTCTTTCTTGGTTGCCTCCATAAAAGGTATCAAATATTCTTGAAGCCAGCATTACTCTATCGGTTTAGAATGTAAGCCCATCAGGGGAGTGTACCCTTGAAAAGGAGAATAACAAAACATAGACGATAACACGGAATATGAATGCAGGGGGTAGATCCTGAGCTGGGATAGATCTTCAAGTCAATGGGGTTTGACAATCTATCCCAAATATGTAAGGTTAGCTGGATAATTCTTTCGGGGCTGAGTGTTCATCCAATGAAGACCTATGGTCACTTTTGGATCGGTCTCTTAATAGAGCTCAATATCAGGCAGTGGGTTCAGTATAAATCCCAAGATAGATGAAGTGTGCGACACTAGGACTGTCTTACTGTAGGACTAACCTATTCTGCATAGAGCATCAATGGGGTATGCACGTTCACACACCTCTCTCTCTAAGGGAATTGGCTATTCTGCTGGTAGCACAGCCTGACATTTCAACCTTACCACCTAGTGCTGCCCTGTAATGGAACAGCATAAGACTGAGAGGGCAGTGGAGTCTCTTAAACACACAGGACCAAGATGCAAATAGTGCTTATTTAAATGATGATAAAAAAAGGGGGGGGGAGTGAAAAGCTTGAATAATTTCCTCAGAAAGCCAGTTTGTAACTTAAGCCTTCCTAGGCTACTCAATGTGCAGTCTAATCATTTTATGTGACTGTTTAATCTTCTGTTTCACAAACAAAAATACTTCCAGTACCATAGCAACTACTGCATGGTTTGGTGCCTGTGGAGGACAGAGCAGTTTCTTGATCCAAAGCAAACCTGCCTGCTTCATGCATTAATGTACATTTTTAAGGTAGCCTTGCAAAATGTTCAGTCCAGGCACACAAATAGACTCACCTGCCTTTTTAATGTGATGACTGAGGAGAATGGGAAGATTAGAAGATGGTTTTACTCACCAGTCCAAAAACATTCCTGGCCCCGGGCAAGTGGATGAGTTGTATTTTGTAAGTCTTCATGGATACAAAGGTGTCTTTTTCAGTATGCAGCTGAGCTAGAGGCAGAGTTGGCATCATGTGTGTGAAGCCTGTGCATGTCAGGAGGAGAAATGGCCCATAGGGAGTCTGGGCCGTCTTGACATTTTGTACTGCCACTCATCACTGCTGGAATTCTCAGCTACATGTAAAAATACATTGACAACAGTGAATTCCCTGATCACCTCTCCCATTTCAAGATGTAAAAACCTCTTTGGGGTAGATGGTTTTAGGGAAAAGACAAGGGTTGATGTGTCTCTCATTCTGGTTATGGTGGAAAAGATTTATAAAAGAGGAAGGTTTTCCTGTGTTTTCCTAAAGCTCTGTATTTTGGCTCCTCAGGCTCCTGACTCTGGATTGATCTCATCTCCTCCTCTTGAAGTTTGGTCCACAGCTGGATTTCCTCAACTGAGAATGCTTTTGTCCCTAGCTCTCACAGGCTTCATTCTGGGCTTTGTGATTGGTGCTGCTCCAAAGGAGTTTAGCTGTCTTGACTGCAGTGCCACTTTGAAAATACAGTCCGTGGGTGGTTAAAGTCTGCTGCCAGTTACTCATGCCACCCCACTGGCCTCTCTTTGATTTCAGTGGATTTGCACAGTGGGCAGAATTTGGCCATTTTTCAGTGTAGCGTAGGACTTTCTTGTTCCGGTATTTGTGAACAGTTCCTAATTTCGATCACCGTCTTTGTCATTAGAGCTGGTTGAAAATTTTCTGATGGAACAGTTTCCTGTTGGAAATGCTGACTTGATAGCATGGAAACATTTTGTTGGGAACATGCTGATTCGTCGAAACTTTCTATGGAAACCAAATAAGCAGGCTAGTTGGCTTGTCTTCTGCCTGGTTTGCGGGTGGGCTTCCCAGCTTCCTAGCCCGCTCATCTGCGGGTGTTAAAGCAGCTCGTTCCGTTGTGCTGGAAATTCCACCACTTCAACATTTCTTTCCAACGTAGAACAAAACAAAATGTCGGCAACCCAGAGTTTCCCACAAAATGGAAAGTCTCTTCTCCGGCCAGCTCTCTTCTTTATCTGTAAGCATTTGAGTAGCAGTTCATCTGAATAAACTGCCAAACTGTGGGCTATTCACAACCGTTCAGTGTGTCTATTTGCCACTTGCTAGTTGTGATTGCTGACATGGTCTGTTTTCTGCTCTCTGATTGGGTGACAAATATTTAAATAGAAGAACAACTTCTATCTAGGAAAAACTGAAATGTTTGTGATTTACTAGTGTTTTTATGAATGTTTAGTGGACACGGGAGTATTTGTGAATAACAGACCATGTGAACCTCCAGGTATAGTAGTGTATTGAATGAGTCATTTATTCACAGAGTGTCAAATCTTAATTTTTTTTCTATCATCAGCAGTCAACTCTTGTTCCTGCTTTACTCATCTTTTGAGGGTTCCTCCCTGCCCCCCCGAAAGAAAGCTGTTGAATGTTGCCCTAAGAGAAGTGCATGTATAAAGTTTGGGAACCTTTTTGCTTTGAGAACATCAGTAAAATGTTAAGTAACCGCAGTTCCTAAAACAATATACTGTACTTCATCTAAAAAGAATCTGTTCCACATTGCAAGATCTCTGGGCACTCTATGTAAAATGATACCCCACAAAGAAATAGAACTTATTAATGAAAGTTTTGACAGAGAAGATTTCATTTTGAAAATAACGTTCCCCATAGCTTTTATAATAATTAGGTTTGAAACCAGGCCATGCAGACACAATAATTTCCAGATTGGGCAATCAGATATCGTCCCACCCCCAGCCTTTTTTTCTTTTTCCAGTGGAGTACGGGACTCACAGGGCACTTTATACTGGAAGCAGCTGATGTTGTCTTACATGGACAAATGGGAAGAAAAGAAAAAAGATGTTACTACTGCCCCTCCCTGCTCCAAAACGGCTCTAGGGCCAAATTCTGCTCTCATTGATGCTTTTGTAACCCCAATAAACTTTGTTCAGGGCCCTTCACTCACTGATTCCCTCCATCGTATCTATGTTCTTCTACAGCGCTCCTCACTGTAGCATCTGAGTGCTGTCCATCTCCTTTATCTTTCCCATCTCACAGTGTACCCCTCAGTTGCTAAAAATAGTGGTAGTTACTAATGTGGGTGTAGTGTATATATTTAATACATCCACAGGAACCCCTAAGGACTTGAAGCATGTACAGCCAGAAAAAGCAACCACATGCTGCATAGGGCTTGCTAATCAGCATCTGACCGTCGTTCATTTAGTTTAACATCCTGTTTCCAACAGTGGCTGGTACCAGCAACTTTAGAGGAAGCTGCAAGAAACCCTGCACCCAGCAGTTAATCTTCCCACAGTACTGTTTTTTCCTTACCCTCAATAGCTAGAGATTGGTTTATGTTCTGAAGCGTGGAAGCTTATAGATCTTTCAAAAACCTTTTTTTTTTTTTAAATTCCCTACTGTTGTAACTCAGGTTATCTGTTCTGTATAGCTCCAGAAAGGTCAAAATCCTTGCTGCAGGGGTTTGAGCTTCCTTCTAATTCTGGATCACCAGCATGTACTCTGTGAACCAGTGATGGTATGCTAACCCATGCTGCAGTTGCACCTTCGTTTGCGGTGTAGACTTACCCAGTATTTTTGTAGTGTTCTACAAGGTTTCATGCATGTGGCTCTCATTGGTTCTAGAGGCTGCCTTGCGTCACACCCACCTCCCCTTCTTGGCTTTGGAATGGTGGGTAGGAGATGCAGGTAGGGTCCTGCTTTAGAAAAAGCAAGATGTTTGCATATTTTAAAACCATTTGATAGGGTCTTGTCCTGTCTGGATGCAACGAAGCCAAAATGAGGCCCCAAATTCTGTTCCCTTGTTACTTGCATTCATGACCTGGAAGAAGGGGTGCCAGAAATCTTATGCCAAAGCATTTACCACAGTTTTTGTGTTGCCTTGACACATTGGCTTGCAGTGACTGGAGGGTATTGACCTGGGAAGAAACAATTGGTAACCCAAGGTCAATGGAAAATGTTTGTTTTTACTCCTTTACCTACATGTTGTCACTGTCTGCATTAAGGACATCAAACTAGCCAGCTACTAATTCAGACCTGCAGCAAAGTGGAGCTAGCATCAGTGCTGCTTGACCCAGTGATGTACAAAGATACACCAACGGGAAGCCTGCTTTGCACCAGTGCAACACATCAACATTGGAGATTTGCACTGGTGTAGTGACATGGATGAAAATATCCTTAATGTAGACAGGTTCATTATCTAATAATTTTCTAGGGACACAGGTAACATCCCTCTACAGGGGATTCTGCCATAGATATGCTCAGTGAGGGCTATATAGCTAGACCCACCTTTATTTAAAAAAGAAGGGGCAGCTGGCATGCTGCTCTGTATGAAGGGCCCTCGACTTTGGAATTAATCCTTAACTTCGTCTAAAATAGCATGAATGTATTGCTCTTACACAGAGCATGGTGAAATATTCCAGCAAGAATGTTCTAATTTAGACAGTGTCCAACTTTCATTTTTTTAGTACTTCACTTTGCTTTTTTCTGAGAGACTAACTCAGTTAAGTATCTTTTTTTGGAATTAGGTATAAATCTCTATCTAAGGTGAAGCCTATAAAGTCTTACTCTCTTTTGTTGGTGTTCTAATAAATAAGTGCTTTAAAATATTTGACCATTTTTAATATTGTCTGACAAAACTTGACTAGTCAGTTGATCAGTTATTTTTGGACTGGTCAAATGCCTAACCCTAATTTTCAGTTGTTTGGCTGGAGGTCCCTTCCAACCCTGATATTCTGTGATTTAATTGTGCTGTGAATTTGATTTGACCTGAGTGATTTGGTTTTTATTGCATAGTTTGTCTCAAAATTTTTCAAAGTGCCTGGGTCCGAGGATAAGTTCCTTCTTATATACATATATCAAAATAAATTGAGAACACCTTATATTTAAGGATCCCAAAGTTCTTTACAAACATTAGCTTCCTAACATGCAGGACAGGCAATAGGAGTAGTAATAATTGAAAAGAGGGGTAAATTGAGCCACAGATAAGTGACTTCAAGATCCCACAGTCTTATCAGTGGCCGAGTCAGGAATACAAGTCTAGATCTGACTCTTAGACCACTGCTCTCCTCACAGACCACCCTTCCCTACTATGCACATGCGTTTCAGAACTCGTCTCTTTGCACACACTCACAATTAGTAATTTGCAGTGTTCCTATTATCAACAACATCTCTCTTTAATTTATTATCATGCAGAAGATCTAAGCTTTTACAAAGCTGTGCTCTGGCTGTGCTCCTTCATGCATTATTTACGGTAGTATTTCTGGTCCTCAGTCATCCAGTTCTGGCGAAACTATTCTTCCTCCAGTTTCCTGCTATTTATCCTTCAAGCCCTAAGCCAAATGCCTAGATGTTCCAGTTACCACACCTCGGGCACTATCATTAACCTCTGCCTTGGAACTAGGAACATTTGTCAAGTATATTTTCTCAGCATAGTTTAGGGTGAGGGTAACAGATCCCTTTTTTTAAAGGAGCAGTGTCAGATTAAAAATGATGTGTATTTAAAAAAAAATCCTTCCTTGTAATACAAATGCCCCTTAAACTTATAAAGTTGAAAGAAATTTTAAACAGTTGAAATTTTCTGTATTTATTTTGTTGCTGTGTTTGCACTTCTCTCAGTTTGGACAAGGAAAATATTCTAGTCCATTGTAGCTAAATCTAGTAAGCCAAACACAGCCCCTCCTCAAGCAAAATTTTAACTTTTAATCCTGAGTAAGGGTGGCAAAGGATCCAATCCTTTCTTTCTACTCCAATTTCACTTTCAAGTTCTTGTGCTGTGATGTCTGAGTTAAATAATGAACATTTGCTGGGGGAGCATTTTTTGTTTTTAATAAAGCGCCATAAAAAATTTTCAAATAGAATTGAAATAAATAAAAGCCCCAGATTTCTATTGGTTTTAAGTTTTTGGGGGAAAACCTGACTCATGTCCCTTTTAATTATGGTGATGACAAAGAGCAGCTGGACTCAGGGGAAGACAGGGAGAAGAGTCTTCTACTGTTCTACAGTTGTAGTTAAATTTTTGACCTGCTGCTTGATATGGTGATGGATGCTTTTTGAAGACAAGAGAGAGAAACCACCTAATCTAATGTGCAGATTTACTGTGGATGCATGGTTCCAGATTCAGAAGTCACTAAGTGGGAATGTTGAACTGAGTGCAGGAGAATCTGAATCTCATTTACACTTTAAGGGCTGGGAAGAGAAGGTCTGAGAAGGTGGGGGGGGTGTGTGCGCGCACACAACTTTACTTATGCAATCTTTTGTGTTTCAGCAAACAAGTTGCATCAACTTAGATTCCCTTGTATCTATTTAGTGTAAGCTGAATTCTTACTTCATGCATCATCTCTGCATTTGTCTCTGGGGCGGCAGCATCATTACAAATGATGGATTGTAGTGCATGTTCTCTATCATCTTAAGAGCCAAAGAATGGAAATCTTTCTTAGGAATTGGTTTCCTGCAATATAGTGTCGTTTCTCTCTCCTCCTCCTCGTCGTCCTGCAATTGCTAAGGATGAGAAAATTTGTTTGACAACAAGATCTTTGTTTCTTAGGAGTTTATCTGCTCCTGCTGTCTGTTCCCTCGCTTGGAGCCATAATATTTGACCTGTGACGACATACTAGGGTGACCAGATGTCCCGATTTTATAGGGACAGTCACGATTTTGGCATCTTTTTCTTATATAGGTTCCTATTACTCCCACCCCCCCCCACCCCCAACCTGATTTTTCACATTTGCTGTCTGGTCACCCTACATCATACAGTTGCATCCATGGTAACCATCTGTCATATCCTGTGGATTAGAACGTCAGGTGTGGGGGAGTACGCAGCAGAAGAGGGGCTTTTGGGAGACTAGAAAATCCTGTCTTCCTGCAAACATCCTTGCTAATGAAGAGCCAGGGAACAGAACTGAAATATGAGAGATGGCCTCTGAGCCACAAGCAGATTCCCAGTGTTCTGTAAACAGGGCTAAGAATGTGCTTTCGAAATCAAATGTGTCCACATTTTCCGTGAGGCCCGCTATGCTCCTTACACAGCACAAATAGGGTTTCTCAGCCTTATTCCCCTTATGGACTACACTTTACTTGTAGATGAACTCTCCTTCTCTTTCCCTTCTGTCCCATTCCCATTTCCACACCTCTTTTGTGCAAGCTAGTGTGCTTGGTTACATTAAGTAACAGTGGGAGATTATAAAGGAGACCAGGTGAAAATGAGCTTTTTAGTGAGAAGTCTAGCTGCTCAGTTATGTCCAAGGTGTTTATTTCCTCTTCCTGCGTTTAATGTCTTATGTTTACCACCATAACATCTCATCTTGGTGAGCTGAATATTCCAGCCCCTAACTGAGCAAAACTCCCATTGACTTCAAAGTGAGCTTTACTCAACTGATGGCCAAAGAATCCAGCTCATTTTCTTCTGTTATAGCCCCAGGTCGCTTTTGTGGTTTCATTTTGTCCTCCTGCGTGTCTTGCTGCCCTCTGTGTCACTGGCAAATTGATCATCGTTGAATTTACACCAAATAAACACCCAGCAAAGAAAGAGCCTTGTTAATGGACTTTATGTGCAGCAAGCCAAATGGGAAGATGTACATGTATGTGTGAGGAGGCGTGGGTGTGCTACTCTGAAGCCGAGGGTGTAGGCATATACTATTGAAACTTTCAAGGAAGAAGAAGAAACTCTTGTCTTAATTGTGTGCGCTTTATTGCTTTGGTAAAACCACTGCATAGACCTCTAGTGGTCCATGGATCACAGCCTGTGAACCACTGGCAAGGCATCATACGTGGCTATAATGGATCGCAGAAGTTCTCAGGCAGTGTTGTAAATAAGAACATTTTTATATAAGTAATCTTACTGGTGGAATGTTCTATTCTGCTTTATGAGGTTTGTATTTAAAATGTCTAAAGCTGAGCTAATTTTAAAAGGCCAACCAAAAAAAAATTACCTGGCCAAAAGAGGGGGGGGAAAAATTCTGAAAATGAAATACAGACCTACGGTAACATTGTCAGGTCAAATTTCACCCCATATTTAGTTCTTATGTTTTTTAAAAACAATCGTGAAGCATTTCTCTGTCTTATGTTTGGTAAAAGTGTCTTTTTTTTTAAATATTAAGAAAAGTTTGTATGTATATGGTGGGGGTGTGTGTAATATAAAACCTTGCATCCTTTGCAACCCAAACACTACAGCGTTGTGCTCATACATTAACAACTGGTCTGTGAAACTGGCTAGAAGCTGGCAGCTGAAATTAACAACTCCTTTTAAATTGTCCTAACAGAGAAGCAAAAACTAAAAACAAACAGCATAATAAATGGTGAAGAGTGAATCATTTTAAAAGTTCTTTCAGCGTTAATAGTCTCAGGTGATCTGAAATAGTTGTTTGCAATATTATTTTAAATGATAACATCTCTGTACAATTTCAGTGGTGCTGGGGAGAAATATGCAGTCTGTGTACCATCGAGTCTGCACTTTGCTTCTTGTGCTTGCTTAGAGACAGACAAAATGTTAGGAGACCTTTAGGGAGCAGAACCACTTGTATTTTACAGTGCACCGTCCCAAATAGTTAATAAAACAAAACTCTTTCAAAAAAGGCAAGTCAGTCGCGACACAAGGTCCTTGTGTAGCAAATGACCTCTTATTTGTGTGTGTGGTGTTTAAGACAGTAGCGTGTGTTTGGTTTTTATTACTACGGTTACTACAGAACACCACAAAGCATTCAGACAAATGGAAAGAGACTTTTTTGCAATTCGTATGTGCCACAGCTAGGAAGGGGGGAAATTCAGTTAATTCTGCACTGAAATACCTGCTGCAGGTAAAGGAAATGCAGCAAGGACATCTGCCAGCAACACCATTATTGAGGTCTGGGCCTAGATCATGTGCCATTGTGGTAACTTTGGGAAGGTGCAAAGGCAACCATCAGTCAGAACTATGCAGTACAAACTTTCAAATTATGATGTTATGGTTGACTGATCCCCTGTTAAAAAGAATCCAACTACACAGTATTTCTTTTTATTTACCTTCTTATCTTTAAGGCTTTAGGGTTCACATGAGGAGGGGCGACACCCCCACCCCAGGGAGAGGTCACACACAACTCTGTCACGTGAGGGGGTGACCAACCCACCTGACCCTCCCTGCCCTGTGCTCTCATAGACTTTAAGGTCAGAAGGGACCACTATGGTCATCTAGTCTGGCTTCCTGCACAATGCAGGCCACAGAATCTCACCCACCCACTCCTGGAACAAACCACTAACCTATGTCTGAGTTATTGAAGTCCTCAAATCGTGGTTTAAAGACCCTCCGTACCTGACTGGGCCCCTGGGACAGACCCGCCTCTCCTGGTATCTGGCGCTGCGTCTTCCCGAGGCAACATGGGGGGTGGCACTCAGAGTCACATGCTTCTCCCCCCCCGCCCATAGATTTCTGCCAGGGTTCACACCATAAGGTGGCCGGCAAGCAGCCATTTGGCACTGTGCGGGAGGGAAGGGATGGGAGCTGCTTCCAGCTGTGGGCCAGAGGTGGGGGGGCCCGAGATGATCTGGCCTGTGTCTTTGTGGAACTCATCTCTTCTCCCCTTCCTTCCCCCCCCCACCCCTCCGTGTGGCTTGTCCCTTCCTGCCCGCACTGTGTCAAAAGGCAGCTAACACCTCCAGGCTGCTGCTGGCTACTGACATAACCACCCAGCTGCCTCAGGCTTGGTCTACACTAAGGGCAGGGGTCGAACTAGGGTACGCAAGTTCAGCTACGTGAATAGCATAGCTGAACTCGAAGTACCCTAGTTCGACTGACTTACCCGCCCAGACGCGGCGGGGTCGAACTCCGCGGCTCCAAGGTCGACTCCGCCACCGCCGTTCGCGATGGTGGAGTTCCGGAGTCGACCGGAGCGTCTTGATTAGACGCGATAGTTCGAACTCGGAGAAGTCGAACTCACCGCGTCGACCCGCGCGGTGAGTATAGACCTGCCCTCAGCTACAGCACGGGCAGGAAGGAGTTAAGCCCTTAGGATGCATTGTGCACCAGGGCCCAGGGAACCTGACTGCAGGGGCTTCAGCGGACTGGCCAGAGAGGTGGCTCAGCAGGGGAGGGTTCCTAGGGGACGGAGCAGCCCGGCGCTCCCTGGGGACAAGGGGGGTGTGTGTGGAGTGCTGAGCCCCTGTCCTGAGGGCTGCTATGGAGCCTGCAGGTTTGGGGCGGGAACAGGCTGGAAATCGCTTCCCTCCTCCCACCACCACTCCAGAGCTTAGCTGAGGGGCGGAGAGGCTTCCACGTGCCAGTGCTGTGCGGGGCTTTGGCACATGCGGGGCTTGGCGCCTCCTGGCCAATGCCCCGGGGCCGAATCCACCAGGGAGCAGTGTGCTCCCCATTATAGGCCCATCTCTAGTTTTGTGGCTTAATGTTTCTTGGCTAAGTGGTTTGCCATTAAGTGAGAGGTTGGTGTGGGATTGACAGGATGAGCTGAGTGGTAAGGTGCCACTCTGTAATTTAAAAAAAAAAAAATCTAACTTGGGAATTATTTCCACTAGGAGAGTGGGCCTTTGCCTGTGGGACAGTTTTATGGGCATAAAGCCCATCGTGCACATTTTGAGCAGCCATTTTAGCAAATGAGCTCATTTCTCCTGAAATCCGAATGCTCTGGGAATATTATTGCTAAGGACTAATGCAATTCATTTCCCCCTCTTTCTGACTGATTCATGGGGTGTTTTCTTGCCATTTGCAAAAGCACCTCGTGAATCGCTTAAGCAGAAATTATAAAATTAAACGTGCGTGTATTCTTTTATGACTCTAGCCCTTGGAGCCGGACAATCTGGGGGAGGTGTCAGAAAGGGGCATGCGAATGTGTGCACGGTAGAACGTACGCTTCCGTAGTTGTGTTGCCAACAGTTCTTTCCCCGACTGCTTAGTCCAGGACTTTGGGGACACTACATGGCGAAATCAAGCCATGCAGGCTGTGCTTAGTTAAATTCATGCATGTTGGAGAAGGTTGAATTTTGCCCTGAAGGTCTGTAGCCTATACAAGATGGTGTCCATTTCATATCATCTTCTCTACTGTTTGTGGTTGATTACTATGCCATGTATCACCTGGTTGGGGCTGCTGACGTTTCCTGCCAGCTTTTGAACCAAACTAAAGACTGATTACAGCTACATTTCCAGAATTATTCACTCATTTTGTGTGCCGTGATTTTTTTTTTTTGGAGGGGGAGGGGGTGCCCAGCTTGGGCTAGATATTTCAGAAGTGCCAAACACACACAGCTCCTGTTGAGGCCAGTGGGAGCTGGGGCTACTCCGTACCATGGAAGGGATGCTCAATACCTTGTTCTAACATTCCATCTGGATTACATCAGGGGCTATTTTGGATCCAGAGACCCCATCTATGTTCAGTCCAACTCCCTCCCGCCTTCATGTGTGTCTTAAGAATTCCTTATTGGCTGCCTTCAAGGTATCATGCAAAGTTAGTTTATTTTTACCATTGTTTTTCTTCCTCTGGGCTTGATCCTCCACCACTGGAGTCAACAGAGAGTTTTACTTTACCATTGACTTCAGTGGCAACAGGATCAGACCCTTTGCCACTAGCTCATATGTGTAGCAAGTTACTTTTTCTTTGCTCTTCTTGTCCCTTGCTCTTCCTGTCTGGGCCATTGATCCCTGTTTAAATTTAGTACATTGTTTCTAACTTTTGTCCAGCTCTGAAATTATTTTGTGATGGGTGTTACAGATTGGGTCCCTGTAAAGTGCTGCGTGTCCTAGCTGGCATCAGAGGAGTGAACAGGAAAAATAATTAGAAAATGTTTAATACACAAGTTTTTATTTAGAGTTTGTGAACGGGCAGCTTTCCTAATCTGCTGTGAAATCACAGCCCATGTACGATGTAAAGGACAAACTTACCCCTTCCCTGAGTCGGGATTCGGCTTTATTAACCCCAAACAGCAGTAAGATGACATGCATCAGCTCACACTTTCTCCTCAGGCGTTGCTGTTCCAAGGGTTCCTCCCTCAGGACTGCTCAGCCTCACCCTGGATCCTCTCAGCCTAGTGGACCACTTTCATCTTCATTGTATCCAAGTAGGTTAAAGAGAGACATACCTCAGTGAGTCAGCAAAACACTTCACGCTTTCACAGCAGGATTGGCACCTGGTAACAGGGTGTTTGTTTCTGGTGGAGTTGGATAGGAATAGGTTTTCTGGCATGCAAAGACTTTCAAGATTTCAAAAATTTGCCCATTACAGATCAGGGAGAAACCGAGTCCTTTCAATGTTTTTTTGGGGATGGGGGAGACCCCAATCTGGGGTGTGGGAGACCCAGATTGAAATCCTTGCTCTGCCTGATTCAGAGAGATTTGAACCTGGAATGTACCACTCTGAAGGCACAACACTCCAAGAAACCCTGGTGGAAGTCAGTAGCCCTTCAGGATTTGCCAGAGCCCATTACTGTGTGACACAGTTGTTCAGGGCTCTGCCTGATTCAGAGGGCTTGAACTTCAGTCACCCACATCCCAGGTGTGTGTGTGTGTGTGGGGGGGGTCTCTGTCACACACAGACACCCCCCTCTCCCAAATTCCATCCTGGTGCTAAGAAATCTTTCCCATTGAAACCAGCGCAAGTCAATATTTTCAGATGAAGAACCGTTTTTGTCAGTAACTTTGACAAGCTGTAGTTTAAAAACAAAATTTCAACCTGTTAGAGTTGCAGTGCTTCTACTTTTCTAACCTAAGATTTTGTGTAATGCCAAGAAATAGAGTAGTTAGGTGAATTTGGTCAATGAATAGCTCCACCTGAGAAGTCAACATAGCTGCCGTAGAGAGCTCAGGAGAGATGGGGAACATCAATGATACTCTAGGTAAGGTTCTCTTTTTCTTTCAAGGGCACACTGTATCTTTAACGTTCTGAGCTTTAAACATATTGCAGGCATATGCTCTCCATGCAGAAAACCACGTAACAATAAACCTAATGCTGAAAACCACATTAAAATGAGGAAAAATCACTTTGCTAATGTTTTGTTTTATTCAATTTCTTTTCGACTTGGAACAGAGTACAGTCTGCTTTTTGGCTGCTTACCAGAGAGCTGGCATGCTCTGCATGGCAGAAATGTAAACTTCAGGGGGGACATTGCTTTTTCTTTCAATGTTCTCTTCAGACAGTGTTTTTTTAGGTTAAAAAATGTTAGCCAATTGCAGCCTTATGGGGAAGCCAGTATGATTTGGTGTCTGAGTAGCTGACTTTTCTGTCCTGTTGGGAATAATGTCATTGACCTGGAGTCATTTAGATCTTGTTAGCCCAATGATCAGGGCTGTTGAGTTTTCAGCATGTCATCATTTTTGTAACCTTTTAAGGAAATAAACAGTATTTACAAAGGGAAATAAATGAGCGTGGAGTCTGCATTTATTTGCAGTCACGTCTCCCTAAATCAAGATGCTTTATTTGAAATTGCAGGAGAGCTGCAGTGCTTGTCAAAGGCTGATTGATTTGGAATTTTCTGTGCCCTCATCTGGGTCGTATTCCCTATCAGATTGACTAACAGCAGAAGCAGCTGTTAAAAGGGTTTTTTTTTTTTTTGCATGGAGTCCATCGTATCTTTATTTGTAAATTATAGGCTGAGTTTGAATAGGGGAAGGTGATTTAGTAAAAGGTACTTTGACCAATAAACTCCATGCTTCCTAATTTTAGCTGAACCTTGCCTGATTACTTTAACGTGAATGACATTGTATATTATCTCTCTCTATTCATAAACATGTCTGCCAGCCTCTGGAGCTCAATTGCATTGCTTGCTTTCATCACCATATTTATCTGTCTTCTACGCAGGGCCGGCCCACAACATTTTGGTACCTGAGGCAGGGAGCTCAAATGATGCCCCCATGCTCCCTCACTTGGGCCAAAACTTTGAAAGGTCTCAATTCTGCCTTCTTCCTGTTCTACTCCTCTCATGGTACTGCCCTGCTACCTACCCCAATAAAGGAGAATTAACAACTTAAAATGCCTTGTTCAAAATTTTTAAGTAACATACAACATCCCAAATATACTGCTGTGTTCCTTGAGCTGCATGAAATGTTCTTCAACTGACTGTATTGCACAATCTAGCACCTGGTTAAAGAATTCAACTTTTGAATTGTTGTTTGGGATCTCTTATGGGATTATCCCATGCCTCGTAATCAAAATGTTGTCTTCTTCGGTGACTCTTGTATTCTTGAATGGGTGGTAAAATAGCTTCAGTGTGATGTTCCTCTGCCAACTTCTGTGCACGATTCAGAATGTTTTGAAATCCCTCAGCTGACCAGTAAGACTGTAGGTATGACTTTGCTTTGTCAAGTTGTTCCATTGCTCCAGCTATATCAAGGTCAGTACCTTGGAGTCTCTTGCTTACCACATTTATTTCAAACAGTATGTCATGCATAACACTAAGCCACATAGAAATTTGAAGTTTATGTATGTTTCTGTTGATTCCATTTCCCTCTGTCACTGTTCTCCCACAAACAGTTCCTGTCATAGCATTATCCTCCATAATGGCAACTATGGAATCATCTATCTTCCCAAGTTGGTGTTTGATAGGCTTTATCGCCTCCACTCGACTTTCCCATTGTGTGGCACTCAGTGGTTTCAGTGTCAGAGAGGATGTTCCCAGATGTTGCTTCAAAATTTGCCATCAATGAGTTGATGCAGAGAAAAATGCATAGATGCTTTGAATTACATTTAAAAAATTCAGCAGCCTCACTAGAAGCTGAGTTGAAGCCATTTCACATGCTGCACACCTGCATATGTTCCCTCGCCCTGGTATTGTGTCTCCAGTGTTCTCTCAATGCATTCTCTTATTCTCTTGGTAGCTCTTCTCTGTGGCGAAATCTGATCACTCCCTTCGGCAATCCCCCTTTTGGGTACCAGCAAAAGCAAAATAAATGAGCACACACATCTTCCATTTCCTTGTCTTCAATTCTGTCTCTTGTGTTACCAAATACCATGCTTTCTCCCTTCCATCTCGCCTGCTGCAACATTTGACGAACACTGTGCTGAAGATCAGTTCTATAACAAATGCTGAATAACTTTCATCTCCTGGTATTATTCTTTACAAATTCTCCTGCTTATTTTATAGATCTCCCAGTCCTCCCCACTCTCAGATTATACCTAATAGATCTGTAATAATATACATATGTGGTTTTTTTTTAATTTGCTTTTTGATTTCTTGTGGAGCTCTTTCTTCCTTTTTCGACTTTCATTTTCAGCCACTCCTGCGGTTCCGTAAATATCTCCCACTTCTCTGTTGCTGATTTCCTACACCCACTATAGAATCCCAGTCAAACTTCCTGAGGGTGTGTTGCACCTAGATCTCCGTAACGAAATAATGTGTGTGCGCCTTTCTGTAGCACGTGCAGTACTCTCAAGCGCTCTTCAGCTCTACTGGTAAGGTCACAAGCCCTTCAGTGCTCCGAAGCATTTGATGTATGGAATCCTGTGTAGCACAGTTTTTAAGATGGGGAGCAACCCACTGCGTTTGTTCATGCTAGCTATTCAGCAAACCACATGAGAGAGGTTCTCCTCTCCTAGACACATGTTCACCCCCTGCCTCACTTCGTGTAAATATTATACCAACCACCAGCTGAGTCATTTGGAATTCCTGATTGATCTGATGCCTGGATTTTGCCTCTATTTACTCTGGAGATCTGCAGTGACCTCCAGAATCCTTTCCCTAACTTACTGAATCTCTGCCTCCAACAAATGTCAGACAAATCTTTAGGTAATTTTCTTCTTTCTGCAAACTCTATTATATCATCTCCCCCTGCACCCCTAGTGATCCCTCTGTTCTTAGGTGCCCACCCATCAATATGGGGAAAGTCCAGTCAGTGTTGGGATGTTACTGCTGCCTTTCAGTGCATGCATTCAGCTGGTATGCAGCAGTATGGCATGCTGGCACCTCTCTCAAACTATCTTACTCTGCAAAATCTCAGTTGTCACTAAAAACCACAATAAAAAAAGCTACAGATGTTTATAAAGAAACCTTCAAAGAGTGAACCGTGTGTAACTACCACCGAGATGTCCCTGGGACTCTGCAGCGAACCTGGAACAATGGTTCAGAGATGTTTTTATAGCCTCTTTCATCTTAGTGAGGTGTTAACTCAGATGCCCAATGATGATTTAAATGTGAAAGGTGTTAATTGTTTTTCACTGTGCAATACAGGAGAGGGAGGATCACAGAGCTGCACAATTTATTGCGAGTGACCTCTCATTTTGGTGCCACGGTTCGGTAGGCGTCATCATTTATTTTCCCTAGTCAAGTAGGGAAACTGGCTAGCAGTGGCCCGATCATCTTAAAGCCCCACTGCGCGGAGCCAAGCTCAATGACCTGAGTGGAGCTCAGAGAGCCTACTCCATCCTATTTTGAACATCTGCACAATCTGCTGTGAACAGGGTCTCACTTTTGACTCACATGGGCGGAGCTTATTTTGTGGGTGGTGTTTGGAAAAGTACTTGGTCCCAGGTAATACAAACAACAGCATAAAGCACTAGGGACACCCACATCACTGCAAGAGCAAAACAAAACCTCTCCAAAGGGCCGTCTCCAACATACAGAGTACTTGGTAAGAACACCAGCACGTCACAGGCGACCCACAAAGCGACCTTACCTAGGAGGAGAGGGACATTAGGAGAGTCGTAATGCTGCAGGAACAGATACCAAATAGCAGAGGGGCTGATCAGAGGTGACAGACAGTGGCCGAAGGAAACGGCAAGAGTTTAAATGAGTAACAAGGATGAATCCTGGCCCTGTGATCATAGAATCTCAGGGTTGGAAGGGACCTCAGGAGGTCATCTAGTCCAATGCATCAGAGAAGAAAAGATGCATTTTCACTGGCCCGTGGAGGTGGGAGAACAAAGACTCGCAAGAGAACAGAGTAACACGAAACGTGTGAATGAAATTCAATCCAGAAATCAGTCAAAACAGCTGCAGCCTGTAAAGAGAGACCAGGGCTCAGGCCAGAAACTAGCTGCAGTGGTGAAAGAGCTGCCAGGAAT
Organism: Mauremys mutica; assembly: GCF_020497125.1. Taxonomy (NCBI): domain Eukaryota; kingdom Metazoa; phylum Chordata; order Testudines; family Geoemydidae; genus Mauremys; species Mauremys mutica. Next base: position 9,275,655 of record NC_059090.1, on the reverse strand, counting down.
GGAACACCCTTAATTCATTTATTGTGGCATTTAGACAAGAACTATTTGACAATGGCCATTGATCTATTTTGGCTAGATAGGCATTCCCCTGCTGTCATTATTATCACCTCTCTCTGGAGCTCACTGCTTACACAGTGATATCCCATCCTTAAGCCCCTTCGTTTTCAGTTTAAACTGATTTTTACGAAAAAAATTCCGGGTTTTGCAAAAAGTATTATTCATTTCTCCCCCCCCCCCGATTTTCAGCCTACTTTTGTATCATTCAAATAGATAAATAAATGTATTAGGAAAAAACAATACATTGCATGAGATATATCTAGTACGATAACACATTTGTCTGTGTATATATGCAAAGCTGCCTGTGGAAGGAAAGCTATGTATTAGTCCAGAAGATACACACAATAAACTAACAGGAGTGCGCGCAAGCTCTGAAGTGTGTGTGCATCTGAATGTACGAATGAATCTCATGCCCATCACGTACATATTTCAAGCTGCTAGCAGATAACCGTTTAAAGATTTGACACCCTAAAATGGGAAAACAAAAGTCTGTTTCAGAATATGGTTCAGAACACGAGGAATTATTCAAAAGTTTTTTTTAAAAAAAAAACAAAAACAGGAATAAAGGATGAAGCTGAGTGTATGCACTGCAAATGGTGTGGCCCAATTATTAAATGTAAATATTTATAGGCTAATAGTTCTAAGTCTACAACAATAAACTGTTTATTCAAATGAAAAGTTTTATTTGGGGATTAGAGAGAGATTGTTTTCTTAAACTCAGAGGTGGCAGCATTGTGTTTTCAGTTCTGTTTTAGTTCTGCAGCAAACCACGTTGAATTCCATTCATCAAAGCATTAATCTACTAAATACTATTTTCCCTGTCCTTCCATCCACCAAAATAATTTTTCTGGGTAAATATCGGGGTTTAATAGTATTTTTTCCACCAGTTTTCACCTGTTTTTGTTGTAGGAATAAACACCAATAAATTCCTGGGGAAAAAATTAAACAAAATAAAAACCAAAAACGAAAGCCCTACCCATCCTGCCACCAGCCAATTCGAAGGCAAATCATCATCTATATACACACACACACACACACACACACACACACACACACACACACACACACACACACACACTTCCTTCACAAAGAAATTATTGTAATTTGTGGTAAAATTAATTTGACCAAATGTCTGTCTTTCCATAAAAAGTCCTGTGATATGGATTCACTTAAGATTCTGCCCCCTTATTCACTGTTGAAATCAATGGAGCTACTTAGCGAGAGCAGACATATTAGAACTGGGACTTAATCATATCCCTTGTGTTATTTTCCATTGATTTTTTTGGGGGAGCTCTTTCCTCTCTAAGAACTATAACTTTTTTTTTAAACATAAAACTACACTTCAGCAGAACAGTGACCAGGAGCAATTCATCTTTTGGAAGTAGTTAATTGCCAGACCTGGAAATCAAAATAAATTAAGACTACCTTCAATAAACTTCCCGGTAAGAGGAACGTGTCACTCACAGGCAAGACTAACAGGGAATCTTGGAGTGTAATTTTTCCCATCGCTGTTTCTATTCTATGCAGATACAACTTAAACATACAAACAAACCTTGAAGAAAGGAGACAAACCTGAAGGAGACATAAAAGGAATAAGCAAAATAACTACAGAGATTAGGATTCTCTATACTAAGTTATTCCGATGTGTTACAAAAGGCATGATGTACTGTATCCAGCTCATCCAATAAAGTGGCTTCAAAACGTACCTACAATCAAGTGCCTGGATAATACAGACTAATTGAAGTGAATGAAACTGCATATACTTAGCATTATCTGTGTAGCAACTGGGCACATTGGTGACTATCCCGCTATCTACACATCTCAACGGACAGGACCACAGGATCCTCACTGAATACGATTTAACAGATTTGAAATGGAAGGAATGCCAACAAACATTTCCAACTCCAGCCACTCAATTTGGAAACATACGCAGAAATTACAGATTTTAAAAAAAATCTAAAGAGACTTTAGGGAATTTTCTCCTTTTTGTCCAAAAAGCAATAAATGTGACACAAGTAACAAATCATCCAAGACAAAGTAGCTTACCACGCATATTGTCAAGGCGAAGATGCTGAGGTCACTCCAACAATTTGATGATGTTTTGGAAATGAGGGGCTTAAAAAAAAAACCCCTCAAGAAGTGCAAGTGGATAAATTGCCCTTTCTCCTTTGCTAACAATGGGCATGACTCTCAGCCAGGGTAAATCTGCTTAGCTCCACTGAAACCGATCCCATTATTTTATGTTTTGCTTTGTTTCATTTTGTTCCTTTCCCAGTATAGTGAAGGTCTGGCATTCCTCAAGCTTAAGCCTTCCCCTGCAATCATGGGCGCCAACTTATATGGGCTCGTGGAGCTAAAGCCCCAGGAATATTCAAAATCGGGCTCTGCTCCACCAATATTTGGAGCTAGGTTTTGCCCCTTTAAATCCCAGCTGTGGACGGGAATCAGAGGGCTCTGGGCTGCCCGCTGCGGCGGGGAGCCCAGAGCCCTTTAAATCCCAGCCGCGGCCGGGAATCAGAGGGCTCTGGGCTGCCTGCAACCGCGGGGAGCCCAGAGCCCTTTAAATCCCAGCTGCGGCTAGGAATCAGAGGGCTCTGGGCTGCCGGCAGCAGCGGGGAGCCCAGAGCCCTTTAAATCCCAGCCGCGGCTGGGAATCAGAGGGCTCTGGGCTGCCCGGTGCGGCGGGGAGCCCAGAGCCTTTTAAATCCCAGCCGCAGCTGGGAATCAGAGGGCTTTGGGCTGCCTGCAACCACGGGGAGCCCAGAGCCCTTTAAATCCCAGCCGCGGCCGGGAATCAGAGGGCTCTGGGCTGCCTGCAACCGCAGGGAGCCCAGAGCCCTTTAAATCTCAGCCGCGGCCGGGAATCAGAGGGCTCTGGGCTGCCCGCTGCGGCAGGGAGCCCAGAGCCCTTTAAATCCCAGCCGCGGCCGGGAATCAGAGGGCTCTGGGCTGCTCGCTGCTGCGGGGAGCCCAGAGCCTTTTAAATCCCAGCCGCGGCCGGGAATCAGAGGACTCTGGGCTGCCTGCAACCACGGGGAGCCCAGAGCCCTTTAAATCCCAGCCGCGGCCGGGAATCAGAGGGCTCTGGGCTGCCTGCAACCGCAGGGAGCCCAGAGCCCTTTAAATCCCAGCCGCGGCCGGGAATCAGAGGGCTCTGGGCTGCCTGCAACCGCAGGGAGCCCAGAGCCCTTTAAATCCCAGCCGCGGCCGGGAATCAGAGGGCTCTGGGCTGCCTGCAACCGCAGGGAGCCCAGAGCCCTTTAAATCTCAGCCGCGGCTGGGAATCAGAGGGCTCTGGGCTGCCCGCAAGGGCAGAGAGCCCAGTGCCCTCTGAATCCCAGCCGCCGCGGCTGGGATTTAAAGGGCTCAGGGCTCTCTGCCCCTGCGGGCAGCCCAGAGCCCTCTGATTCCCAGCCCCTGGCCGCTGATTGCCCCCTCCCCAGAACCCTGCCCCCCAGGACCCCCACCCCCTATCTAAGCACCACTGGTCCTTGTCCCCCGTTACCCACTCCTGAGACAACTGCCCCTAACTGCCCCTTGGGACCCCAGCCCCTATCTAAGCCTCCCTTCTCCTTGTCCCCAACTGCCCCCTCCTGAGACCCCACCCAACTTCCCCCCAGGACCCCACCCCCTACCTGTCCCCTGATAAACCTCCTGGACTCCCATGCCTATCCAATTGCTGCCTGTCCCCTGACTGCCCCTCCGAACCTCTGCCCCATCCAACCCCCCCTGCTCCTTGTCCCTTGACTGGCCCCTGGAACCCTCTACCCCTTCTCCAACCTTGTAATCTTGTGGCACTGACGTGTTGTAGCTTCATTTTATATCGGCTTACAGGGCGGGAGTGGGGGGGGGCACCATTTTGGGCCCCACCAAAAATTTTACAAACCTGCCGCCTATGCCTGCAATCCATTAAGATAGCCAAATGAGCTTAGGCTGGCATGGCTTGGCTTACAGAGGTTCTGAGTGTCTGTGTCTGTCACTGAATTCAATGGGAGTTCTGGGTGCTCAACAATCTCTGAAAATAGAAGTCACCAAAGCCACACTTCAACAGGCACTCCGGGTGCCCAGCTCTTCTCGACTATTAGGCCACTTATTTAGGAGCCTAATTACGATTTTAGATTCTTACACTTTAGGTACCCACAATAGAAGATTTTGGCTTGACTGTTTTTAATCATTCGGAGAAGAAAAATTAGCAAAGAAAGTCACATCTTGAAATGTCAGATGGAGAAGGTATTGTACATCAATCAGCAACTCAAACGGACTGCCTGACAGGGTAGGAGGGGCTGCTGTTGTTCTGTACAGTACAGTTACAAGATATAAAGAGTACCCTTACAGCTGCTTCCAATGGCTATGACAGCATCTACTTACTTATTTCCCATTCATCTGTCCAGGAACCCAGGGCAGGCAGTGGGGGAGCTGGAAAGGAGGCGGGACGCCATACTGTATCCTGCACATGTGTGGACATTATACACAGCTGGGATGGTAATTCAAGTGCTTTCTATAAAGTATTGTGATGGGAAGCTAATTGTTTTTCCTGCTAAGCCAGCTGAAGGTCTGAGCCTCATCTGGAACATGCTGAGTCAGTGCAGAATATGACAATGGGGCTATATACTGTCCAGGCTTCTACAAGGGATTTCCTTGTACTTGGGAGGGGAACTAGCAGAATGCTGGCCTGCTGTCCAATTTGTGCAATGTCTATTCATTTCAGACATCTGGATTCTGGGTTATAGACTTGGATACACCTCTGGAGAGAGAGGCGCTCCAACAAGCAGGAGAGAGTGGAATTAAAGGACCTGACCCAAACCAGCAACAATGGGAAAATTCACTGTATGGAAAATGTCCAACTCTTTCTACATGCCTGGTGCGCAAGTTACAGCTAAAGACGAGCTTAAGCTCCACCATTTGGATCAGGCTCTGAACTCCCATAAAGTTCAAGATGTTTAGGTCAGCAAGCTGGGTTCAGGTCAATCTCATGTCCTAGCCAACATATCCAGAAGCGTGACATTAATGTGTCCATAAGGATGAACTGTTGTTAAACAATTTCTCCAATATATATCTAAGGCACTTTCCTTTAGTCATCTGATTTGGCACCTAAGTCATCCCCTTCTGAACAAATGTGTTGTGAGCAACACAAATATAGTCGCACATTTCATTTATACTTGGGTTACCGGGTGTCCTGCGTATTACCCCTGGGCAATGATATAGTACGTGATCCCTTCTGCGCCAATACGCTATAACTCTGTTATAAGGAGCCCCAGTTAAATGAAAATCTTACTTTTAACCAAAAGCAGGGGTCAAAATGGGGAAAAGGGGACCAGAAAATGGACCAGGACCGCATTGCACGTGGTGCTGTACAAACCGAACAAAAAGATATTCTCTGCCCTAAGGAGTTTACAATCCAAGTATAAGACAAGACCACAGCTGGATACAGACTGATTTGGGGGCATTATATTGGTTTATGGCTTCGTCCCTTCCTGTGTAATTGAAAATATCACCCCAGTGGGTTCACCTGAAAGAACTGGAATCCATTGCCTGTGCAAACCCCTGTATATACATAGGCAAATGGGCATTGGTGCATGCACACTGAGGAATTGTGCACCTCTATTAGTCAATCTCCAGGGGTGCACAAGGAGTTGTGAAATGCAGAATTGCGCCCTTGTAGTCCCCTCATATACACTTTGATTGTTAGCATAGCATTGGATTATGGCTATGCTATGTTAGCCATGTTCTGAAATTAATAAAATACTTATCTGCAGCCTTCAGTACTCTTCAAAGCTTTCAAAATTGTTCATCTTCTGGTATTACAAAAATTAGCATCAATTTGCAATACTCACAACTGAAGCAGGAATAACTTTGTTCCACCAAAACAAAACATTATATATTTTATTTAGGGCTGTCAAGCGGTTAACAAAATTAATCGATTAATCGCACTCTTAATAACAAAATACCGTTTATTTAAATATTTTGGATGTTTTCTACATTTTCAAATGTATTGATTTAAATTACAACACAATGCAAAGTGTACAGTGCTCACTTTATTTATTTTTTATTACAAATATTTGCACTGTAAAAAAACAAAAGAAACAGTATTTTTCAATTTATCTAATACAAGTACTGTAGTGCAATCTCTTTATAATGAAAGTTGAACTTACAAATGTAGAATTACGTACAAAAAATAACTGCATTAAAAAAAAAACCAATGTAAAACTTTAGAACCTACAAGTCCACTCAGTCCTACTTCAGCCAATCACTCAGACAAGCAAGGCTGGTTACAATTTGCAGGAGATAATGCTGCCCACATCTTGTTTACAATGTCACCTGAAAGTGAGAACAGGCGTTTGCATGGCACTGTTGTAGCCAGCTTTGCAAGATATTTACTTGCCAGATGCGCTAAAGATTCCTATGTCCTTTCATGCTTCAACCACCATTCCAGAGGACATGCTTCCATGCTGATGACAGGTACTCCTCCATAACGATCCAAAGCAGAGCGGACCGATGCATGTTCATTTTCATCATCTGAGTCAGATGCCACCAGCAGATGGTTAATTTTCTTTTTTGGTGGTTCGGGTTCTGTAGTTTCTGCACCAGAATGTTGCTTTTTTAAGACATCTGAAAGCATGCTCCACACTTCATCCCTCTGATTTTGGTAGGCACTTCAGATTCTCAGGGCCGGCTTTAAGCCGATTCACTCAATTCCCCGGATTCGGGCCCTGCGCCTTAGGGGCCCCCGCTCTGGGGGTCTTTGGCGGCATTTCGGCGGCGGGGGTTCTTTGGTGCCACGGAAAACCCGGAGCGGACCCCCCCATCGCCAAAGTGCTACTGAAGCCCTGGACCGCCGCCAAGTATTCCAGTCAGGCTCCGCGGGTTATAAAGCCGGCCCTGTAGATTCTTAAATCTTAGGTCGAGTGCTTTATCTATCCTTAGAAATCTCACATTGGTATCTTCTTTGCGTTTTGTCAAATCTGCTGTGAAAGTATTCTTAAAATGAACATGTGCTGGGTCATCATCTGAGACTGCAATAACATGAAATATATGGCAGAATGCAGGTAAAACAGAACAGGAGACATACAATTCTCCCCCAAGAAGTTCAGTCACAAATTTAATTAATGCATTTTTTTTTTTAACAAGCAGCATCAGCATGGAAGCATGTCCTCTGGAATGGTGGCTGAAGCATGAAGGGGCATACGAACGTTTAGCATATCTGGCATGTAAATACCTTGCAACGCTGGCTACATAAGTGCCTTGTGAATGCCTGTTCTCATTTTCGGGTGACATTGTAAATAAGCAGTCAGCGGTATCTCCCCTAAATGTAAACAAACTTGTTTGTCTTAGCGATTGGCTGAACAAGAAGTAGGACTGAGTGAACTTGTAGGCTCTAAAGTTTTACATTGTTTTGTTTTTGAGTGCAGTTATGTAACCAAATAAAATCTACATTTGTAAATTACACTTTCACGATAGAGATTGCACTGCAGTACTTGTATGAGGTGAATTAGAAAAATACTATTGCAAATATTTGTAATCAAAATATAAAGTGAGCACTGTACGCTTTGTATTCTATGTTGTAATAGAAATCAAAATATTTGAAAATGTAGAAAAACATCCAAAAATATGTATTATATAGCGGTACTAGGTACACTCCAGAACACAATAAGAGAAATATATATATGGTGAGGCATTTTTCTCTCATGGGACACACAAATGTCTGGAACTTGGTGACTGAAAATTTTGCATAAATTTCCAGTTAAGGGATTACAAAATCCTGCAGGGAAAATTAAAGAAGGATGGTCTTGTGGCTAAAACACTGGACTGTGAAAATGTGATGTTAATCCCAGGCTCTGCCACAGACTTCCTAAATGACCACAGGCAAGTCACTTCATCTCTTTGTATCTCAGTTCCTAGTCTTCAAAATGGAGCTAATACTTCCCTACTGCACAAGACACATGCTGGGTTTTATGGATCCTTCTCTTACTTAGCCCTGCTGTCTTACATCGAACAAATCCTTCCACTCAGCATTTGCTTATTTTTTCAGGCTATGGTGTTTAAGAAAAAAATATTACTTGAACACTCCATTTTTTGGGAGTAAGAACTTCCAGTCTGAGACTGAGTGGAGTGTCTTGGGTCTGGTCGAAATCAGGAAATTAGGTTGTTGTAACAGCATCACTCAGGGGTGTGAAAAATCCACACTCCTGAGCGATGCAATTAAATCAACCTAACCCCCAGGAGAATGCTCCCGGTAACCTAGCTACAGCCTCTTGGGGAGGTTGATTACCTACACTGATGGGAGAACTGCTCCCATCAGAGTAGATAGCGTCTTCACTGAAGCATTACGGTGGTGCAGCTGTTGCGCCTCAGCGGTGTTTTAAGTGTAGACAAGCCCTTAGTGCAAAACGCAGGACCAGCCGTTCTGTGTTTACTGGCTTGTGCCATACTGAACTGATTGAGCCTTTTTAACCTTCAAAATAATTATATAAAACCCTCAAAATAAAAAGTGCTTAGAAATGGTTTTTAATCACTGACCTGGAAACAAGAAGGTAGGTAAGTCATTAGCCACAGTAGTGTTCAAAATAAGACGACACAAAAACCAAACGCAGACATGAAAGGACAAATCAGGTTTGCCTTCTGCTGAGCTATCAAATGAAATGTAAGCCCATAACAGCTTCCTTGTGCAGAGTCCTTTATCCCAGTTGTGTTCCCAAAGCTGCTTTTGATCTAAATATTAGAGAAACCAGTGTTGTAAGTAGTATGGTCTGTTGTGGAGGAGTGTGGCCCAGGCATCAAGACTCCTGGGTTCTTTGTTCGGCTCCATCATTGACTCCGTGTATCTCCCTTGGCAAGTCACTGAGCTTCTCTTTATTTCAGTGTCATCCAATAACAAAATGAGGAAAATGCTACTTCCTTACCTTACAGGAGAGTTTTGAGGCTTATGGTAATTTTGTTACTGTAACTGAATCCTGGCAAGAAAGACGCTGCGATGCCTGATAGGGCCAGAATTTTCATTTAAGGCTCCTTGCTTGCAGTTAGGGCTAAATTTTTGAAAGAGCTCAGCTCCCATTCAGGCATCCCGGAGGTCAGATCTGCAAAAGAGTTTAGTCTGCTGGGTGATGAGATGTCTTGACAACCTGGCCCCAGCTGTAGGTGCTGAGTGATTGAAAACTTGGCCATCTCGTCAGCGATGTTAATTGTTTACTTATTGCTAGTAAAGTAGTAGTAAACATTTTCCCACTGAACCTCAGCCTATTGCACCTCTAGATGCCACTGTCATATTTAGGATCTTCAGGTTAAAAGTGAACTAAAGTTCAAATGGATTAAACACTTGCGAAAAGATGGTACTGGCAGAAGGATGCAGCTAGGTCTATTTCATCTCTAATTTTTATGTTTCTGTGATCTCTTGAACATGCCTCTCCTTGACTGCATTCCCATACGTTAAATTTTGCTCTTCGATGCACTATAAGGTGGAATGACGACTCTGGTTAACTTGGTTTTGGGGATGTCTCTTCCCCAATCTTTCCTATATGCCTTATGTCCGGAATATGAATAAGACTGGGGTAGACAAAATGTATCAGACACTGGAGGTTTGGCCAGGTCTGGAAGTCTTGGTCCAAAATATTGAACATCTGCTTTAAAAAAAATTGTTCTGTTGAGGAGGAAAGAAGAGGGGATTAAAGCATTACTTCCATTTATGGCCCAACACTATATTTCCGTTGGAAACATAACTAGATAAACATTCTTTTCTTCCTCTTCCTCTAGGCTGGATGTTCTGCTTTGCATTTACCAACGGTAATAAGAATAACAAAGCTTCTTCAAGCAGACATCAGTAAAAAGCTGTTGCAAAGTTCTTTGCTTGGTTAATTTCATTGCAGTGTTTGTGTGTGTGCTCTGTTCTTGTATGGATTTGTCTCTTGCTCTGTGAACAGCATGAGGAGGGACTTTGGATGGAGCATGCCCATCGTGTCTGGTATTTTTCTTAACCACCAGTGGCTTTGTGAATTTTGCAGTCTTTGACGATGGCATCATGAAGTGAGTGGTCTGTTTCATCATCACCATTAAGTGGCTGAATGATGCGGGGAAATGCAAAGCCACTGAGGTTAAGAATCCCACAATTTATAAATAGTTTTGGATGAGGGTAGGCATTAAAGTGAATGCAGATGGGTCTGTGGACTATTGCAAATTGCTCGCTTAAGAATGTCTGCACCGTACATCAACCATTCATTCATCTTGGTTACAGCTTCAGTGATTTTTAGCAGGGCTGGATTAAGGCAGTCTGGGGTCCTTGGAACACTTCAAAACAGAGCCCTTCCCACTCCATTGTCCACTTCCCACTAGCAGTGATGGTGGAAAGGGCTCCCTCCCCATCCAGAGATACATGGGCTGTCCCCTAAGGAATGACAACAAGGGCCCACTTCCTCTCAGGACTGGCAACAGGAGGGTCCTCTCTCCTTCCACTCCCAAACCCGAGAGTCAGGGATGGCAGCAGGGGCACTCCCCAATACCTAGAGATTCATGGGAAAGTTCACACATCTCAGAGATTTCGGGCTCTCCGTATAAAATATCTACCATGCAAGTTGCTTGAGTTTAACATTCCCCTGTGGTTAGCAGCAAAGTTTATTCAAAAAAAGCTAAGGACTTTTTTTTTTAAATATACCTTTGGTCTTGTGGCTTGCTCTAAAGTCTTTTATGGAAGTCTTAAGTACCAATTTTCATTTTCAGTATATTTCCATATGGTGTAATTTTTATGGCTAAACTAGAATTACTTGTGTTTGTACTTACTAAGTTATTTAAATATCCTGGTGACGCAGCCCAAAACACACAATCTCTATCTCTCTCTGCCTGCTACTCACACAGAATTTACTTGTGGTATATACTGCAAAGCGGTTTTAAAGTAGACAAGCTGAGAAGAGAGGTTTAGCCTGAGTGACTAATATAAATTACAAAAGTTGTTATTTCTCAGCCTACATACAGGAAACTCTGAAGTCAGTGAACCCTAGAAAAGAACAACAAATCCAATATGCTCTTTGTAATTTGCTTTGCATTTTTTCCCCAGTATTTTGTTTTCCTATTTGTTCTTTTATTTTTTGGGGGGGGAGAGTTGCTTTTCTTTGCCCCTTTTTTAGCTGCGTCTCTTCACTCTTCAGAGGCAACAGCCAAGCAAGCACTATTGTGAGGTCATATCTGCAGATATAAGGCTGGGGTGAGACTGTGCAGAATTTTCATTGACACTGTTCTTTCTAGTCCTCTTTATTTCATGTCTGCAGACACTAGTTCTATTAAGTAGGCGCACATGAACAATCTCTCCTAAAAACAGAAACCGAGTAATCTTTTGATGTAACAGAGGAGTGTTGATTTATGCATCACAGGGTGGCTGGCCCTTTAAGGAGAGATGAGCTCAGCCTCACTTGTGACTGATCAGCTACCAGATGAAACTGATTAAGTGATTATAAAAGCCAGCCAGTGGCTCAGTTGAAGAGGGAGCTGTGGGAACTAGATGGGCTTCTGTCGCAGGCCCTAGAGGGAAGGGAGAGAGATGCAAGGGGAAAGGCCGCTGGGCCTGTGCCGCCCGCTTTGTTCAGGGAAATGGCTTTATTTTGGTTTTGTGTTGAGTTTTATATGTGAAGAATAAAACCGTGCCCTGAAGGAAGGGCCTGAGCAGACTTTGAACCTGGCTTTGTCCTTTCTGAGCTGTTGGAGTCAGGCTGGCACCCTAGGCAGGGGTTATGAACCTCCCTCAAGAAAAAAGGGAGTGTTAGCGATTCTCAGCAATGCCAATGTTTTTAATTAACGTAGAGATGCAAGAGTCCTGTGTCCACTTTAGTGCTTAGAACTCCTGCATGGGAGCCCACAGATTCCTTACTAGAGGGAAAGGGTCAAATTATCCACAATGATGCAGAAAAGGCAGAAGTGTTGAATAAACATTTCTGTTCTGTATCTGGGGAAAAACGGATGATATCTCATCCTATGGTGGTGATCTATAGTACTTGGGTCCCTTATTTATTTTGAATGTTTTGTATTACAAGCTCAGACTTGCAGTAGCAATTGTGTTGACAAATGCAACTTAAATATGTGCAACTAACAGAGCTAGATGAGAAATCTGTCCCTTTCTTTCATTGACAAACTTATACATTCAAAAAAATTTCAGCCAGCTCTAATAAAGATATATTGTAATAAGTGACCGCCTAATGGCACTGGGAAACATTGCTTTTCAATTTCATTTGATACAGGATATCACTTCTGTTAAGAGAGGGACGTGGCTAATACCTGTGACTTTTTTGCAGGAGAAGCCAGGGGAATGTCATGCTACAGCTGGGATTTTCAAAGAAGCCTAAGGAACTTTGAACCCTGGACTCTCGGTTTAAAGGTGCTCACCAGCCGAGCCAGTCCACAGGGATATTTTCCCGTGGTGCAGTAGTTTGTGTCAATATTGCATTAGATTTCACCTTCCAAACCCACTGTGATGAAGCTGCTCTCCAGTACTGAACTTTTTCCAGGGTGCATCTGCACTACATACAACTCCCTTTAGTTTTTGATAGCTGCTTATCTGGAAACCAGTGACTGTGGGTGAGAGAGCATTAAAAAATAAATCAGTATCTTCTCTTAGAGTCAGAGGAATCCCGGACTAATCTATTAAGCCGTTCGGCCCTTAGAACTTGACCCCTCGCCTGGAAGCTTGTTAAACAGAATTCTTTCCCAGTGAAATGTTGATGGGAGAGTAAATTTACAACTTGCTCAGGAACAAGGAGACTTTACAAGTTATGTTTGGTGTCATCTTTCACCATAAGAAGCCTCTCCATGCCTGACCGTGCTGGACCATCTCATTATATTTATGATTTTTTGTTTTGGATGAGGGGAAGGGATAACATATATCTCCAAACAATAATTTAAACTTAACAGCATGAAACTGAAAACGCAGCCTAAGAAAAATGGCTGAAGTTACTGAACCTTTAAAGACAAAACATTTGTAGGGCTAATCTCCCTTGTATTCTCTGTCTTCCTAACTGCAACTGAAACAGTACCCCTGCTTTCTGTTACAGCGAAATTCTCTGGAATTCCTAAACAGCCTTCCTGGAAGACTGGTAATCCCTTAACTGGAGCAAATTATAACATTTTCCCTTGACCAAACATCTGAACCTTCTCTGTTTCGTTGTGGTGCGCGCTCTCTCTCTCTCTCTCTCTCTCTCTCTCTCTGTTTAGGAAAAGGAGTGTGTTAGGTCATAAAGTCATCCAAAAACCATTAAAATAGCTAATGTCTTTGAAAGCCTTGTCCATAATAACCACATTTCATGCACACCTGAATGTATAGCACATTTTGTTGTGGCGTTACTACAAATAACTTTAGTAATGCAAACAATCAATGTATAATATAGACTCATACGGTGTCTTTCATCTGGAAAGTTCCTTATGTGCTTTGCAAATTCGTGTTTAGAACCTCAGTTTTACAAAGTGATATGTGAGGTGCACCTGTAATTGTGAACCTCCATTATGGCATCTAATGACCATGGATTGCATATGCAGTTGTGGTAACTGCGCGGGCAAATCTAGGCACTCTCATGCTACATTTGTTTTGTATGTCGGACCCTAGCCTCCCTATTTCTAAGTCTGATCCTCAGAAGGGATCAATCGCTACTGAAAAACAGCAGCCATGCTGTTAGCAACACTCTAAAAATATATTTTTAAGGATGGTAGAAACTACAAGGTGAAGGTTTTCTGTAGATCAGCATAACATTAATGACTGCAGTTGGTATTTGGGTAGGACATCGTCGTGATGAAGAGGATGGCCTTGTGGCCAAAGTATAGGCATGGGAGTTGGGAGATCTGAATTGTACACTTAATCCTGCCACCGTCAGTCTGTCTGTGACCTATGAGCAAGTCATATAAACTCAGTGCTTTGGTTTCCAGTTTCCTAAACTGGAATGAAAATACTGAACTACTTTGCAGGAGAGTTGTGAGGATTAATTCAGTGATGTTTGTCCAATGCTTAGGTGGAAGGTGATATAGAAATGCAAAGTATTATTGTTTGTTGTTGTTACTTCTGCAAACATCACTATGGGATCTTTATTGACCACAAATGCTGAAGGCCTTCAAACTATTGCTTACCAGAAATATGGAACCACTACCCTTGCAAGATACCTGGATCTTATATTGAGCATTTGTTCAGTACTGACTTGGAGGGAAGAATGAGATGTTAAACAAAATCAGAATGATCTTTTGGCCTACAAAAGACAAGTTGGTCCAAGGAGAGAATAGACCAGGGAAAAGGCATTCACTTTTGTGACACATCAAGGAAGTTTTATACCCTTGCACCACGTTTTCCTTAACGGATTGCTTCAATTTCTCTATCACGGTGATTTTTCTCCTCCTCCTCCTTCATGTAATTTAGCCTGGTCATGAACAAACTACTAATACCCACTTCATGAATGACCCGTCCAAGTGGTGACTCTCATCTTGGTGAGGAGAATCAGTGAGTTGCCATGATGTTGCAATCTCTGTGCACTCATTTCTATCTGCGCTCTCTATCAAAAGTGTTTTCAGATTGGCTCATCAACCAGATGGATTCCTCAGCCATGTACCGGTACTAGGCTCTTTATGGAGACTACGTTCTGGCTGCTTCAAAACAAAACTACCACCTCCCCTCCATCTGAATCTTCATATGATGCCCAAATATATTCGTAAACCTGATGATTTTCTGTATGGCCTAAGAGGTGAGTTCCAGGGGTCATCTGCTGTCTAGGAAGCACTTGTCTAACTGGATCAGGAGATGTATTGCAATGTTCAGAGTTGGCTCTGATCCCAGTCTCTTTAAGCCCATCTGACCAGAACAGCTGCACTTGCAGCTTCCACTGGGTGTCTAGATTTGAAATTTGTCATATTGCCACTTGGCAATCAGGCCATATCATTCACAAATGTTCTAGCCTAGATAAAGCAGCCAAGGCAGACTCTTGCTATTACAGAGAGACTTTCCAGGTTCTCTTTCCTTTATTCCTCAGTCTGTCTTCCCTATCCCATGGAATGGGGAAACTATGATAAAAGTCTAATGGGAAAACATTGGCTTGTTTACTGTAGCTGCGTGTGAATTCCTTGCAACCATTTCTTCAAAATATACAGGCTCACCAGCAATCCTTAGTTTTAGAGGTCAAGGTTGAGGTGCAGTGGCCATGGAGGGAACTCATGTGTCACCACTCTCCATGCTGTGTCTTCTTGTTGGGCACATGAGGACTCCCATCTCCAAAGCTGTCAGCCTGGCTCTTTTCATAAGCACTGAATTCTTCTTCTTTTGTTTTTTTTAAGTGGGCTAAACAACACACACGCATTTCAAAGAAGAAGGGTCTTGTGGTTAAAGCGCCGGAGTAGATGTCAGCAGATCTGGGTGGACTTGAGTCTTGGCTCTCCCATAGGCTGTGTGACCGTGGTCAAGTCAGTTAAGGTAATTCTGCCTTGAATCTTCCTGTTTGTAAAATGGGGATAATATACCGCTCCTTCACAGGGGCATTGTGAGGGATTATGTTTGTGAGATGCTCAGATACTATAGGGATGAGTTCCATAGAAATGTCTATCATAAATTCAAGCAAAACACTGGTTAAAGAGCCATATTGAAATGCAGTTGGAGTCCTACGCTGGTCTCCCTCTGTCCCCAGTAGACACAGCCTTGGAAAAATTGGTGCCTTTGCATTTTAGCTTCCCTCTTCTCACATAGACTAGAAAGTACAGATGAAAAAGACCTCTATGTCTTGCTTATCTCCCCAGTCGTCCATGCAGAATGTACTCTCTAAACTATAAAAAATGAGGACTCCTTGTGGCACCTTAGAGACTAACAAAAGCTTATGCCCAAATAAATGTTAGTCTCTAAGCTTTTGTTAGTCTCTAAAGTGCCGCAAAGACTTCTCGTGTTTGTTTGTTTTTTTGCTGATACAGACTAACACGGCTACCACTGAAACCTCTCTACAGTATATTCTCCAGTATTTTGTATAATCTAGTTCTTAAATGTAAACCATTGCTGTGGCATCAATGTGAACTGCAGCAGAATGCTGAATTCCAGCCATGGGAAAGGGAACAGAGCCTGACAACCACTGAGTAGCCCTTCACACAATGCCATCATTTTGAAGTGACCTGAATGTTTAGTAGAAAGTATGTTAGCCAAAGAGCATCCGCTCTCCTTAATGAAAGAAATCATCCACCTGAGAATTCCCGCAGTTCAAGAAGAATCTCTAGAGACACACTCCATACAGAGAGAGAGAGAAAGATCCTGTCAATTTCAACAGAAGATTCCATTATAATGAGGCTAAATAAAAATAAAAGAAGAATACTGGTGTTCTACTATTTGGAAAGTGTGGCAAGTAAAACTGTGCACACTAGATTCAGCCTGCGATATTTGCTTCAAGCACAGAATGGAAGGAGAGGAGATGGAGAAGGAAAGCTGCTCTGTGCTGCAACTGACCAAATATTCACTGGCGTAAATGAAACTTGAGCGAAAGGGTTAAAAATGGGGCAACAGCTTGACTCATTCCACTGGATTTTTAATAATGCTTCAGTCTTCAAACCTCCGAGAGGGGGAGCCGTTGCCTAGTTTTCCCTCCTCTTCCGCTACTGGAAACCCTGTAAACTGGAGAAAAGTCTTTCATGCTTACTATTTTGTTGTTTGTTTCTTCAAAAAAAAAAAATTGCTGCTGAGATGCTGCAAAATGCCAGTGGGGTCCTGCCAGTTCTTGGGCAAAATTTCCATGATGCCAAACCCTGAAGCAGTGTCTGTGGCAGAACTGAGAAGATGCTTATACACCAGTTACCTCCGCACGCACTAATATGCGGTGTCTTGGACGAGTAGATTGAGCTGTGGTCTAGCTCATGTGGTGAGCAGCCATAGGCATTGTACTGTCTCTCTTATTTCCCTTATTATTTTTATCTGCCCATAGTGCTATGGTAGGTTGCAGCTTTCGGGATAATTGCTGTAGAACAATGATGCTGTGGTTGATGGAACAGTTAAGGTAATGATAGAATATCAAGGTTGGAAGGGACCTCAGGAGGTATCTAGTCCAACCCCCTGCTCAGAGCAGGACCAATCCCCAACTAAATCATCCTGTAATCCTGGAAGCTGCTTTTGTCTGTGGTGAAGTGGCACTAATGCTAGGTCTACACTGGAGGAGGAGTCGACCTAAGATTTGCCGACTTCAGCTATGCGAATAGCATAGCTGAAGTCGGCGTATCTTAGGTTGATCTACCTGGCCGTGAGGGCGGTGAGTCGACCGCTGCCGCTCCCCCGTCGACTCCTCTTCCGCCTCTCGATGCAGTGGAGTTCTGGAGTCGACGGCAGAGCGATCGGGGATCAATTTTATCACATCTACACTAGACACGATAAATCGATCCCCAATAGATCGATCACTACCCGCCGATCTGGGTGGTTTTGCTGGTTTGCGTTACCATTACCAATTAGATCTTGCTTGCCAATTTCTAAATAAAGTCCAGTGTATTATCATTATCCTCATACGCAAAACCCAAACCCTTAAGTTATTAATTCCCTCTTCCCACTGCCTCTGCTCCCTGTAAAGCTCAGGCTTGGAATCTTTATTCTTGTCTCCATCCTCTTTTTCTGTTTTACTCTTTTAAATTAAACACATTCCAGAGAGGGGCCAGTGGTTGACAGGACGCTCCGGACTGATGGTGTTTCCTTGGGACTAGTGCAGACTGGACACCCATCCTCCCTTCCTGTCAGCCTACTAAGACCTGCAGAGAAGTGTAAGGTGAGATTTTTGCAATGCAGGCTCTATTGGAGAGCTGTGTCTTGTGCATTATTAAGAACAGGTCAGCAGGCTCACTAGAAGGCAGTAAGTAACTGAATGTCACTTGCCCAGACAGGGGTTTTTGCTTGTCCCTCATCTGCTAGCCAGAAGGAATTTTGATTAGCCTGCTCAACACATTCAGGCCACTCTCTCTGCTCTGGCTCTGCACTCAGGATCTTTAATTAGCTTTAGTGAGTATCTAAATTTCATTCATGCTGTAGCTAGAAAAGGGTTTCTCTTGTTGGTGAGAGCCGTTTCTGGGGTGGGGAGATAGAGGCCTGATCTGATCATGTAGATGCTGGCTGGACAATGGTTGTAAGGGAGGTCGCAGCTGTTGTAAACCCATTCCACTTAGAGAGACATGGAAAACCTTGCGCTGGAGTAGCAAAGAGCCTGGAAAATATTTAGTCACCAGGAGGCCCATTAGAAATATATTGACCTATGATCTGAGGACTTATCTTATAAACTGATATGTTTATATTGTCTTGTACAATGAATTGCTCTCCAGACGTGCCCTGAGCTTGTCACGTGATTGTAAACCAAAAAAAAAGTGAGGTAGTGATGTGTGCGCAGAGGTTCGGGGCTTTCTATTTCAACTAACACTGAGAAATGAAACTTGGATCAGCCTGGTGGTTGAGGGGCAGAGCTGAGAACGGTTGCATTTGGAGACCCATTTGCTACAATGGCCTTGGAGACCTTTTCCCTTCATCAGTGGTGCTCAGGTGAAAGGTGCATGATGCAGTGTCTTCCCTGCATCATAGATCAATGGTTATTCTCTTGTATCTCTATCTGTCCAGATGCACACGAAGACCCCCCGAAACACTGCATTATCACAGAGGAGACTTGGCCAGTACTGTAGATAGGGCAGAAGGCTGAGGGTTCAGAGACCTGGGTTCTATTCCTCGCTCTGTCACTGACTTGCTGTGTTATTCTTAGGAAGCAGCCTGCTTTGTCCAGGTGGGTTGAGCAGCCGCAGTTCCCACTACGAGCTTCCTTGGGAGTTGTGGGTGCTCAGCAATGCGAAAAACCAGACTTTCAACTTCCTTCTGCCTCCATTTCTTCCTCTGTACAAGGATGATGATGGTGATGCTTGTTCATTCTGGTAAGGTGTAAATCTATGGATGAAAACAGCGAAGTGTTGTAGCTTGCAGTGCTTTGGAACCATGGGCAGCAGGTATCATAGGCTGGGGGAGGCTGAGCCTCCCCAAACAGCCAGCGTGGCCCCACCAATGCACCGCCCCCCCCAGCACTCCGGGGATGGGGGTGCTCCGGCTTCACCCCCCCCAGCTCAGATGGCTTGGTGTTGGGGCGGGGGAGCCGGCAGCTGCAGTGGGGGTGCTCTGGGCTCCCTTGGGGGAGGTGGGGCAGAAGGGAAGGTGGAGGGGCGGGTGGTGCCTCCCCCAAGGGCCGCCCATGTTTGGAACGTAACTGTAGAACAAGGTAGCACTATTTATTGTAACGACTAGAATGAGTCGTGTATCCTCT
This sequence comes from Mauremys mutica, assembly GCF_020497125.1. Lineage (NCBI taxonomy): Eukaryota > Metazoa > Chordata > Testudines > Geoemydidae > Mauremys > Mauremys mutica. The sequence continues at coordinate 9,256,351 of NC_059090.1, read as the reverse complement.
CAGCCAGAGGTAGGGATAATTTGCCATAAATGAGTGATCATTAGAGGTTGTCCTGTGATAAATGTGCCCATTGGATGATATGTTCTGACTTCAGTGGAAGCCTTGATCTCTCATTAGCAGGAAGGAAGGAGTTGGGAAATTTGGTCTGACTTCTAACTCGACTGTGCTCCTCCGTTACTGTGTCATGTTTGAATGTGATGCTCTGTGGTAAGATGGAAACAAATATGGAAACATTTAAATTTAAATTTACATTTTATATCTCTTGGCATCACCCTGGCGACATCCCATACACCCAGCTCTATCAGCGGACAGGGTGGAAGCCAACTTTTCATTCCTTGCAAATCACGAACGAAGGAGCCTGGGAATGGGGAAGGAGACTCTCGAGGGCAATGATTGAAGTTGGGCCAGGCATGGCAAAGGAGAGGTCCTAGGTTATATCCACTGGGGGCCCACTCAGCAATAACACTGCGAATCAGCGGATATCCTCCTTATTAATTTCGTGCTTAATGTTTGGGTTTAGTGGATTCTTTTTACTGCATTGCTTTAGAACAATAGTGGATGCAGAACGTATTAACTTTCTCAAACTGATCCAAATACTTTTACCAGATGACTTGATCTCTCATGCCAAAGTGCACTACACTTGCAACTCGTTGCTGTAGGCAATTTCCCTTTGAAAAAATGCCCAGTCCTTCACGATAGTGGCTGAAGATGCAAAATAATTTGATAAAAATTCCCAGACATCTCGAGGGATCTGAGATTGTCCCACCAAGAAAGAAAAGATCCGTTTGTTGCCCCCTCCCCAACCAAACAACTAATTATCCCCATTTAGAAACTGAACGTTCCTTTCAAAATCCTTTCTGTCCCAGCCAAATCCGAAACCCAAGCTAACAGCTGAAAGTTGTACCATCGATTTCCATGTAAACGTTCTTCAGATAATTACCTGAGGGAGCGTGTTCCAAACCACAGTGCGTGGCATGCTGCCAGAATGATAAAGATCTGGCATCGTCTGGGAAGCAGGGTCAGTGCAAATCAAACACAAGCCCCATTTCCAAAAGAAAAGGAAATAAAACCTCCACATGCAGGCATGTATATAGGCCAGTCATCAAACATAACTGAGCAGGAAAAATAATTCTGGCAAGAAAAGGCAAGTATGTTTATTAGCCATTCAGGCCACAGACTCTCCAGCACTGCATTTTTGTTAGTGTTGCACTGGAAGAATTCAGATTGCTCATCCATTTTCAGATCTGGAAATATTGTTACATGCCTGGTGGCCTGGCTAGACAGCTAGTGGCAATGGACCATAATAGAATAAGGGTCCTGCAGATAATACTACCTAAGGCTGTGATCTCTTCATGTCCCAGATTAAGCATAGTCAAGAGCAGATGGCACAACTCGGAATGGCCTTAAGGGGGATTGTGCTACTGGAAGTGTCCTCTTTTGTCCAAGATGTAAAACCCAGGTCCTGACTACCTGTGGTCATTAAAAACCCTATGTTTTATTTCTGCCAGAACAAAGGTGTAAACCCAGTTTTCTTGCATCCCTTCCAATGTTGATGTTTACATCCTGATTTGATAGTATCCCCTGGAGTTTCAGTTCATGTCCTGCCCTAAATTCTTCTATAGTGGGCAGCTCTTCGCAGAGCACAGTCACTGTTCTGCCAAGAAGAGGTCACATATCAGTGGATGTGGAGTAGTTCTTCAGTATATCTGAAGCCTGCAGGTCTGGCTGTAGACATGAGAATGTGTTCAAAGAGTGCAGGAGAGATGGAGCTTGAGAGAGAGGCTGCTTCCCGTGGCATACTGTCCATGTATGGTACATTCAGATTTCCAGGAAGCGGAGTTATGGATTCTAACTTAGCAGAGGATCCATAAGAGTGAGGTGAGAATTCATCTCAGGAGAGGGGATAGGGAAGGGGAAAATGCTTCTCTCAGATAAAAATCCCAGACTATTTATTTAATCTAAATCGATCCCATTAGATTTCACTGAATGCCCCAGGTGAACAAAAGGAGTGTGGTGAAGTAGCACAATATTTATGCTACTTGGGAACAGAATAACTGTCATCACCAATATCTTGACCTACTTTCTCTGCTGGTCCTTTCCCCCCTTAGAGAATCAATGATCAGATGGATTTACTGTCTGAGTTAAATTTCTTGAATGGAGATTTAAACTGGCCGGAAAAATATTCCATGTCATGAAAAATTGAGTTTTTTTTGTTTTTGTTTTAATGCGGAATGAAATTTTGAAAAAAATTTGGCTGAAAAATGAGATTTAGTAGTATTAGTATTTTATTAGACTAGGTTTTTTATTTATCTATCTATCTATCTTAGTGGCCGAAAGGTCACACTGAAATAACGATCTTGGTTCCAAAATTCCATGCCAGGCAAAAAAGCTCTTTCCTTTGGAGTGATTTGTATTCTTACTCATAAATGCTGCTTGTCTGGCCTTTAGTTCGGTGTTATCTGTTTAATCCCTTTGGGGAATGATTAAATCAATTGGATGTTTAGTGAATTTAGTAACTGCCAATTTTATCTGTGGCATGCGCTCACCACTCCCTCTATTTCATTCGTTGCCGAAGTTCTATGCGCCCGAATCTATCCTCACTTAGAAACTTTAGGTCATTTTTGTTCTGCACTATGTCCTATAGGGGACAGCATCACAAGAGTCAAATTGCCAGCTATTTGTAGTAGTGCTAGAATGTTTTAGCGGGTTAGTTCTATTGTGCTCTGCTGCTTTTGTGAATGTGTACAATGGGCACAGGTGTGTTCCGGTAGTTACAGTGCTGGGAAAGGAATCAGGACTCCTGGGTTCTCTTTTGGCCTTTGCTACTTTCTTGTGTAGACTGACGAGTCACATAGGCCAACATTCTCTGACCTGTTTTTGAGATACCAAGACTCTGATTTTTTTTCAGAGGTGCTGAACACCCATAACTACACACTGAAGACAGCAGGCACCGCAGCTGCTCAGCCACCTTGGAAAATCAGGCCTCTGATCAGTGGACACTTCCTGTCTTCCCTGTGCCTAAATTTTCCTTTCAGTAAAATAATAATAATAATACTTGCCTCTCTCATAAAAGCTCTGTGGGACTGAGTATTTGGTGCTTTGAGAACCTTGGATGGCAGGCCCAGCTGAATTGAAAATTATTACATTGCCTGTTTAATACTTGTTTTCATTCAGTAGCCCATCTAGCAGACTCTTTGCTCAGAGCCTTTGTTGTTGTTCCGTGTATGCTCAACACGTCAAGTCATGAGAGGTTTTCTAATACTGGCTATTGAGCTGAGGTTGCCCATTCTAGGGTAAAATTCAGATTGTGAGGTCCTGTGGATAGAGCATGGAAGTGGGATTGGGAGTCCAGGGTTCTGTTCCTGATTTCTGCCACTGCCCTGCTGGGTCACTTCCACTTTCTGCCTCCATTTCTCTCCCACCTACTGTTTTTTTCCTATTTATTTAAATAGTAAACTTTTCAGAGCAGGAACTCTGTTTTACAGTGCCCATATCTCATCTGGGGCCTCCTAGGCATTATTGTACTATTTACTCTTCAGTAGATTTTTTTTCCCTCTTTTTCAGATACCAGTGATAAGTCTCAGCTGTAAAATTCCACAGGCTTTTACGCTGCATCTTAGTAGCACAGCCAAGTTACTATTATCCTTAATGGGCAGAGACTCCCATGATCTGCAGAGCCTTTTTTGGTCACTGATAAATCACAGCTCTTGTAATAACAGACAGAAGAGCTCTTAATTTTTTATTTTAAAAATTTTAATTCTTTGCTGACTGCAGAAAACATGATTAATTTCAGGTGCAGATTTTTTGGAAATATTTTCTCCCCCCTTCCCATGTGTTTCATGAAAAATTCACTTACGGAGGGAGATGCTCATGAGCTCTTCCGAGATAAGAACTTAATTTATTTACACTTCATCATTCCAGAGATGGCCTAGAGACTGGCTGGGAATTGGCTGTTCCAGCTTTAACAGGTCACAACCTGGAGAGAAGCAGCTGGATTTTCCTCAAGCGCAGCCGTCAGCTGTTGGAAATCTCTTGAGACTTCCCTGGCTTCTCCAGATTCAGCATTTAACTTTTCTATCCTGTAATGGGAATTATGTTACATGCTGAAGACTCTTTTACAAAAAGGAGTAAAGTGTAGATTGCCGTTTTCCAGTGTTTCTGGAGCTTATAGAGAACGAGTAATTGGTTTGATCCTACCTTATTTTCACAAAGACAGAGTAAAGGAAAAGGACCATTTCCTACTCCAGTGTGACTTAAAGAAAAAGCATCTTGATATATTTTGTAAAGGATCTTTTGGCTTCTGAGGCTCAGGCAAATAGCAGAAGCAGTGAATTCAAAGTCACGTCTCTTTCCCCCCATCGTGTCTCTTTTTCTTCCCCTATCTCCTTTCTTTAAGAAACACTTTTACATTGGCTGAATGTAGATGCTTTAATGTTATATCATTAAAATACGAGGTCAGCCGGCCTGGCTCTCCTCTTATACTGATTTTACAGTTGTGTAACTCCGTTGACTTTAGTGGAGTTACTCTTGATTTACACTCATCTCACAGAGCCAGGTTAAAGATATACTATAAAATATTCAGGATGGGCAATATCGCAAAGGAGCATCGCAGTAAAAACGTTTAACATCTGCATTTCCTGACCCTCTTTTTAATATACAACTCTGCAAACCTGGCATTGTATTAAGTGATGTTTACTTAATACTAATAGGTATCTAAATAAGGAACTTGGGTCCCTTAGCTCTTTGATCAAGCCGTCCTGCTAAGGTCTAATTCAGATTTCAGTGACTTGCCCCTTTACTGGCAGATGTTGAGTTTACTCCTGTATTTCTAATGGGTACAATAGTGATCACTGAAATTTCCCCCTTTGAATGGGGGAAAAAATGTAATACTGATTACCTGTTGTATCTTTCAAGTCCTTCTGATTTAGAACACTCAGCTTAGTGCTGTCCACTGTAAACTCCACATTACATGATGTTGCCCATGAGCTTTGTGGGTAAGACCACAAAACTTTAACCACAAAAAGCCAGAATGTCCCCAGGACATACCACTGTAGAACATCATTAATTTATCATGGGTGGATTGCACTGTAGCTTGAACCGTGGGCATTTTGGATATAAGGTTAATTAATTTTTTCCCATGCAGAACAACTAAAACTCTCTGGGAGAAGGAGAGGAAAGTGGGAGGGAGAAATAGAAAGAAAAAAAAATTAACAATGCTGTTGAGTGGCATTTAAAATGTATGGTCTGTGAAAAGCATAGAGAAATAATTGAATTAGGAGGGAAGAGTTACTAGCCAGGACATAATTAACCCAGTTAATATAAGGCTTCATGTTACACCTTCACAATGGGAGGACTGCCCATTTAATCATGGCAGGAAGGGGCAGCTCTTCAGCTGGGGTTAATCGCCACAGCTCAAGTCAATGGATCTGCTCTGGAACACTTGTTTCCTCTTGGAGGTATTGATATATTTTCATGTATGTGGGTGTGCCACGGTTAGGTAAGCCTTGGTTGAGTGCTGACCCTGTCCAGTCCTCACGGTTGAGATGTGAGAGCCACACCACATAATCTGTTGCAAGCAATCTCAACAAGCTTCAGAGATCTCTAGATGCATCATTGACCGTGTCATTGAGCACTCCAAGGGTTACTTTAGTTCCTCAGGCTAATCAGCCCCCCTTGCCTTAATGCACACTTAAGCAGCGCATTAAAAAATCAATTTCTTCTAGTTATGGTGCTTAATCATATTTCCAAAAGTACGCCAATAGTATCAGAACTTAAGTGATGCATTTTCCTAAATTGTTTATTAGGGGACCTTTGCTCACACATGTAGCTTCCATTATCAATGGGATTATCTGAGGGAAAGACTCTTGTGCATCTGTGGAAGTAGGACTATGATTCTTCTGCCTATGGTATTAGGCTCCACTTCCTTCACAAAAGAAAACAGCTGAACTAAAATGCGAGGGGACGAGGTTTTCTATAGTGAAAGTATTAAACCTTTCTAGCAAACTGCTGACAGTTTGGGCAGCGATTCATGGTTTGTCTTTTGAGTCTGATGTATTGTTGGTCCCCGTTTTGTCATGAAAATTGTTTTGAAGAATCTTGCCTTTAAGATTTATGTTGCCAGCAGCCGTGTGACCTGCGATGCCGTGGTACGAGTTCCCTGTCTGAGTATTACGCAGAATGCTGAGACGGTCCCATTTTTCTGGTCAATGCTAAATGTAATAACTCATTAATTGAAAAATGCAGAGGGAAATTAGTAGTTTCTCCACAGAATTAAATGCACGTACATCTGGAGTCAGATACGTATTTCCAAGGGGTGGGGAATGGCAGAGCAATGTTCCATGCTCTCAAGAGACTGTAATGCTGTAAGGATTATTTCTTACCCTGAGAAACTGGCAAACGGAAGGGTGCTTGGACTTCTCTCTCTAAATGTACCGACAATACTAATGCTACATAAGTATTTGAATGGATTCCTGTGCCTACCCTGAGAGCAAACGAGGTTGAAGCCAAATTATCTTGCTCAAAGGAAATTATAACAGTGAAATGTCTCCTGTCCAAATTTAACAGGAGATGCCTGGACAGATGTCTCAGCCACTGACTAAATGCAACATCAGCAGAGCTTTGGAGATTAGAAAAATGTAATTTTACCTTCTATTAAGCAGAATGAGAAATCCATATGCCTTCCCATCCTATGATTTTGAATTAATCTTCCACAAGGCTTGTCATTTCTGGTGAGCTATAGATTGAATCCAGGCATGTTCGCTCCCTGAGCCTAATTTACAAGTCATTAGTTAAAAAAAAAAAAAAAAATTCCTTCAATACCAAAGGACACAAACGGATTCTCAACAGCTATTTTAAAAAAAAATAAATATAATAAAGAAAAAAACAACCTAGACTGTGTTTTAGCTGCCAAAAGTTGAGAATCAGGAACAATGAAAGATGAAACTTTCTTGGCAACCTACTTGGCAAATGTGATAGAGGCAAATATTCTAAAGGTCACTTGTCTCGCGTCAATTTGAAATTTGCTTCCTTGGAGATTCTGCTGTGGTAAAGTTTGCCTTCTAGATGTTATCAAGGAAACAGTGGAATTTCTTAGTAATTGAAATTAAAGAATTTTAGGATGTGTGATCTGGATAGCAAAGCTGGGTTCCTTCTCACCCATCTCCTGCTGTTCTCATTAGCTTCATTAGTCGTACTGGTGTTTACTGTTAACTTTTTAATTCTAATGTTTCTCAATTTTACGTGAAACACTGCGAGTTCAAAATAATTAAATTGCCTCCCGTTCTCTGATAATATTATAGACAGAATTGCGCCCTTTTATGTTTGGGGCGCCCATCACTACTTGACCACGCTTGTAAAGTAAAACATCTACTTTTCCTGTGCAATAACTGATTTTACAAGATGTCTGGTGATCTGGTGGTGGTTGTTTAATAGCTATATTTCAGTAGCGCCTCAAGACCAATCAGATTGAGCCTCCATTGAACAAGAAGATGAACAAATGTTTTGTTATGGTAGGAATCAGCAGATGGCACTGTTGCAGTCTTAAAGTTTTTTTTCTTAATGTATAAGCAGTGGACAGCTCTGGATGAAATGCTTTGTCATCAGTTTCATGATGTAGTTTTTTATGGGTGGAACTGTTGCAAATAGCAGAAGTTTGCTCACTACCTTACTTAGTCTTTCTAACTAGAGGTCATTTTTGGGGCAGAGTTGCTCCTTGGGGTAACTGGGCATTTGTGTTATGAAGCAATTCCCTAAAGAAGGCATTGCCTATATACTCTTTGACCACCAATGCTCAAGGACTGGTGTATATATTGTTAATCAAACTAATTACACTAAGAAAATACACAGACTCTGTTACTGCTTTCTCCTTTAATGGGAAACGGACTAGCCAGGCCCCAAAATCTGCTTCCACTCATCAAAGGGGCAACAGTATAGAAAATAGTCTCTGCCCCAAGAGCGTACTGTCCATCTTTAGGGTAAGATGAGGCTCTATTAATGGTATAGAATAACCTGTTAACAGAGCAAACCTGTTGCCACTCTTTAGTTGTAACCAAGGAACAGTTAAATGGTTCCAACCATATTCACTGGATCTAACGTAGGTTTGTGTGTGGAGAAAGGATTTGAAGCACTGATTAGTAGGAATTCTATTTAGACTTTGTGCAACGACTTTGAACTCCACCATCTTTTGTGGGAGGCAGTTTCACGAGACCTTTTCTGGGTTAGTGTGCAACGCTACTGCATTTCCCTCTCTCCCCACTGGGGGACATTGTGTCTTTCTGAGGGAAAATGTTCTTTCCACAAAAATGGAGTCTTCGTGACACAGGCTACCCCGGCGAAGAGAGGGCCTCTGTGAGAGTTTTATCCCAAATGGTGGTCATTTGCAGCAGTCAATGAGTGAGACTACTGCACGGTGGCTGTTTGCAATAGCTGTTTAGCAGATAATAACTTATACGTTAGGATGGAGACCATACGTTCCTCTGACCACATGAAAGTAACTGGAACCACGTTGATGGCCAACTTCACAGAGAGCTGAATGCATCTTTTCTTAGACCTTCTAGAACCCTGGGTCACCATGTTCTCATGTAATCATGGCACAGATAGGGGAGCCCAGCGTACTAAACTGCAAGCAAGTTTCCATTGTGACTTTGATACAAAGAATTTTAGGGCACTGGCCTCCGTTTTTTATGCCTGCAGTTTCTGGAGGCAAACAATTGTCGGTAGACTTTAGGACAACAACCTGATTTGCAGGTAGTTAGACCTTCAGATAGCTTAAATGCCCCGCTCGTTAGTAACAAATGCATAAATAGAGGCCTGGCTGAAAATGGAGCCGATGATGTTTAAAAGTTAAGTGTTTGCTTAAATTTTTGATCCAGTTTAAAACCAGTTTCTTGTCTCTCCAAACTGCAGTCTCCCTTTTCAGCAAGGTGACACTAGGAAGTCAGGTAGAAATCTCCTGGTTTGAGACTTTTAAACTAGGTTGGAAAGAGTATTAGAACATGTACAGGGATTAGATGATCTAATACAACTTTTCCATCTGTGGCTTTTACATGAATCAGAGTGAAAAGAGGTTCTAGGGTCTGGATGAATGGTCATTTGTTGAATGGTCCTATTAATGTGCCAGAGAGAGGAGAACAATAATAGTGTGGTGGGATGTTAGATATTTTACCTTGCCTTGTAGCGTCTTTCTTGTTTAAGAAAGGGACGTGTGGGAGGAGTTTCACCTTACCCAGAAACTGTCAGACTCACTAAGAAGATATTTGACTAGTATTTAAAAGAAAACAACAATTTGCAATAATGGTTACTGCCAGGTGTACCATTCTTGTTACAGTTTGACTCCTTTGTACTTAAGTGTATATGGCAAATCTCTGAAGTCCACAAGCTGATTGGTACTTGCAGTGCATCCTCTCAAGAGTTAAACATGGGTTCAGGAAGCAACATGGGACTCTTGCTTCCCTCACAGCTGGAAGCTAATGAAAACTGTAGAAGAAGCTGCTGATTTTAATCTGGAAAACCAAGTCAGCGATAGCCTAAGCACAGCCTCTATACTCCATTTAGTTGACTTAGGAGTTGGCGTCAGTGAAAACCAAAAGGAATTAGATGGAAACAGAACAGCCGGAAAGAATGGAGCATGGGAAAGGTGGAGGTTTAAAGGCGACTCCATCATCTGATAAACTATTGATGATTCATCCTTGGAATATTCCACAGTATAGGGTGGTACTTTAAGAAAAAAATCAAAAGTGAAGCATGGGCCAGAGACACTTTTGAGAGACTTTTCTAAACTGTTTGAAGAGAGAAAAATATTTATGCAGGAAGGTCTTTTATTCTCTGTGTGTGTGAGAGTGCGTACACCATGCCCATGTGTGGGAGCACTTAGTCCCGATTTCAGTCTGAACTACACTTGCAAATCAGCTTGACAGGACAGTGACAGCACGTCAGCCTTTGAAACAGACGCGTTCTGCTGCAGGAGACAGACAAAAAAGGTGTTTTGGATATGCCACATTGTCATGATGAAAACTTACCTTTGTGCCAAAAATTAAACTTCCCTTCCCCACTTTTTTTTTTAAATTCGTGTCACATTTTACACACTTGCAGTTTCCTGCTTGTGTGTTTTGGCTTTTTACCCACACTCAAGCCTGTGTGTGATCATATGGTTTTGATAAAACATTGAACTTAGACAATACATCTTCTTGGACATGTCTTCCTGTTAGATTCAAGTGTGATACAAAGCAACCAGTGTTTGATCGGTAGCAGATTCTATTTGTATCAAGCGCTATTAGACATTCATTAGCCATGAAAGTGTTGTAGATATAACATGCTACAACACAGGCCACCGCAGGTAAAGTGGTGTTTTCTTTTCCGGTCTCCTCTTGTTGCTACTTTACCAAGGAAAGGATCACTGTACTCTTGACAGCTGAGCTGGATATTCTTTGATGACTTCATTTAAATATTAGTGAAGGAGCTAAAGCTAGTGCACCTAAGCTATACGGATGGAGTTTATCTGGCTTCTTTCATAGGCTCATTAGTCTGGTAACAGAGAGAAAATGATGGTGAGACATTGAATAGTGGCGGTATGAATGGGGATAGGAAATCCATTTATAATCTACTAATGCTGACATTTTAGATTTCCATTTTTTTTTAAAATGAGTTGTACAAAGCGCAAAAAGTATGTTGTCTGGTTAAACAGCTGGATAAAATTTGCATTTCCCATAATCTGAGGGACTTGCATGGCCCCAAATGCTGTAGTATCTGACTGCACCCAACTCTTTGAATCTATTCTCCTAACATCCCTGTGAGGCAGGGAAATACTTTTATCCTCATTATACAGCTGGAGAACTAAGATAGACTCAGGCCTTGTCTACGCTACGGGGAGAGATTGATCTAAGTTACGCAACTTCAACTACATGAATAATGAATCTGAAGTCAACATACTTGGATCTACTTACTGTGGGGTCCACGCTGCGCTATGTCGATGGGAGACGCTCTCTCATTGACTCCCCTTGCGCTTCTTGTTCTGGTGGACTACAGGAGTCGATGGGAGAGCGATCTGCAGTCGATTTGGGTGGTCTTTACTAACCTGCTAAATGGACTGCCGATGCATTGATGGCCACATGTTGATTCCCTGGTACGTGTAGACAAGCCCTAAATGACTTGCCCAAGGACACAAAGGAAGGTCTGTGGCAGATCAGGGAACTGAACTCAGGTCTCTAACCGCAGGAAGTCCTTTCTCTTGGCAGATACGTTACCCATGTAAGACTTCAATGGTGCAACCCTCGCTCAAACTGTAACCATTTACTCAGTTCATCCTGCTGACTTCAAAGGAATGATTTGTGGAAGCATGCATCAGTGGGTGAAATAAACTGCTTTGTATGATTAAGAACACTTAAATCATATTTTTAGGGCCTGAGAGGTGCATTTCATCCCAACATGCAGGAAGGTTACACCACTGGGCCAGCACTATATAAAATATACAGCAGTACAACAATATATACAGCCTACTGAAACACTACATGATTGTCCAGACTACAAGCAATGGCCCGACACCAGCTTTAATTTAAATGTATTTAACTATAATTATTGCTTTTAAGCTAGCTGTAAGTCTTTCCAAGGGAGCTGCATAATAATTTATAACATTTACAGACACTTCTTATACAGCCCAAGGAACATGGAATAAAAATGGAATGTGCAGAAACTACACTGGATTTGTTCAATTAGGCTTTTTCTTGTACTATTGGATGGCTGAGTTTCAGAGAAAGATAAGACGTTAGAACTTGCAGAACTCTGTTGCCGGAGGTGCTAGCCTGACTTCCGTTTTTAGGATCTGACAGGCATGCGTGCGGGCCCCTTTCTTCTTAGCTTTTATCTTGTTATGCTTAGACCCTCTTCCTTCATCGGGAGGACTGAGATGAAGATTGCCTGCATCCCTCCCTCTGTATTATTCCTGATAGTTCCAATTAAAATACATTGTTGTTAAAGCTTATGTGAGTGTTGAGGTTGCTTGGGGAGCTTGCATCGTAGGTCTGTCTCTGTGCTGGTGCTGCGATAACAAATGACTGATGCTGAGGTTAGTCAACCTTTATGGAAAGGTCCAATAGAATTTAATAGACAATAACCTTTCTATAGATTTTTTTTAAACCATTATATGGAATTTATTCTCTCGACTGGCTTAAAAGCATATAGAGAAAGTTAATGTTGTCTATTAAATTGTAAAGATTTTCAGAGTAATATGTACAGAATTCCAGTATGTTTTTATTGGTTGCATCCCTATAAAATTGTCTAGCACCTAGCTTATTTGCGCCAGTTGACAAGCCAAAAGGTGACTCTTCTGTCTTGCCTGCTGGGCTAACTCAACCTTGGTTCTGAAAACACAAAATCGTGTTGTGCATTTTCTCTCTCTTACAACGTTACCAGTAATAAAGATTCTGTGACTGGAAGGCAGTTGACAATTTTGTTAGTGATGCACGGGGCAGAACAGAATCCTGCTCACTCTACTCACATTGTGTTGACTGAAACATTTACGGTATTTGATGGTAAAATACGTACATGTGGCTTGATGAAACAGTGCAGATCTACTGAGTGAGTTGGTGCCATTTTTACATAGTCACTCTTTTAACTACACCTGCAGCTTAAAAACTGAAGTCGTGCTTACAGGAACTATACGAAAAAGCTTGTGTGAAATACTGCAGTGTCCTGATAGCATCTTAGAAATCTTCTTGGTATCCTGAAGCCTAAAATCAGGAAAGAGCTTTGAAATCCACCTTCAGTTTTAGGGCAAAAAGCAAAACATGTGGCTCTGTTTAGGAGCTATTTTTGTTAAAACTTGACAATGAAGGATGATAAGATGCAGCTGCGTTTTTTAAACTTTGTTTAATTTCTGGTTTGGAGCCAGCCTGTTTCATTAATATGGCACCATTTGTTTCAAAAAAACATCTTTGCAGAGTCCCCCTTATTCATATTATTGATCAAAAGCGCCAAAGTGCCAAAATATAATCATCAGTTTTCTGGCCGGTTTTGTATAATTTTGATAGTGTGGTGGGGTTTTTTGTTTTTGTTTTTTGTTTTTGTTTTAATAGTTGTCAAATTTACAATCTGGGTAACTTTCCACAACAATTTGCCAAAGTTTTGGTTGCCATGCCATTCAAACTAACTAGTGCTTGAGTTTTCAGGACACAATAGACGTGCAAAGAAAACACATACACGTCATCAGGGATGAAATAGCCATTTGACTACAATACCTTCTGCAGTTCACGTTCACCAAAACACACACATCCCTTAGAGAACATAAGAATGGCCGTACTGGGTGAGACCAAAGGTCCATCTAGCCCAGTATCCTGTCTACCGACAGTGGTCAATGCCTGGTGCCCCAGAGGGAATGAACCCAACAGGCAATGATCAAGTGATCTCTCTCCTGCCATCCATCTCCACCCTCTGACAAACAGGCTAGGGACACCATTCGTTACCCATCCTGGCTAATAGCCATTAACGGACTTAACCTCTATGAATTTATCCAGTTCTCTTTTAAACGCTGTTATAGTCCTAGCCTTCACAACCTCCTCAGGCAAGGAGTTCCACGAGTTCACTGTGCGCTGTGTGAAGAAGAACTTCCTTTTATTTGTTTTAAATCTGCTGCCCATTAATTTCATTTGATGGCCCCTAGTTCTTGTATTATGGGAATAAATAAATAACTTTTCCTTATTCACTTTCTCTAAATCACTCATGATTTTATATACCTCTATCATATCCCCCCTTAGTCTCCTCTTTTCCGAGCTGAAAAGTCCTAGCCTCTTTAATCTCTCCTCATATGGGATCCGTTCCAAACCCCTAATCATTTTAGTTGCCCTTCTCTGAACCTTTTCTAATGCTAGTATATCTTTTTTGAGATGAGGAGACCACGTCTGTATGCAGTATTCAAGATGTGGGTGTACCATGGATTTATACAAGGGCAATAAGATACTCTCCGTCTTATTTTCTATCCCCTTTTTAAAGATTCCTAACATCCTGTTTGCTTTTTTGACCGCCTCTGCACACTGTATGGACGTCTTCAGAGAACTATCCATGATGACTCCAAGATCTTTTTCCTGATTTGTTGTAGCTAAATTACCCCCATCATATTGTATGTATAGTCGGGGTTATTTCTTCCAATGTGCATTACTTTACATTTATCCACATTAAATTTCATTTGCCATTTTGTTGCCCAATCACTTAGTTTTGTGAGATCTTTCTGAAGTTCTTCACAGTCTGCTTTGGTCTTAACGATCTTGAGCAGTTTAGTATCATCTGCAAACTTTGCTACCTCACTTTTTACCCCTTTCTCCAGATCATTTATGAATAAGTTGAATAGGATTGGTCCTAGGACTGAAACTTGGGGGACACCAGTTGTTACCCCTCTCCATTCTGAGAATTTACCATTTATTCCTACCCTTTGTTCCCTGTCTTTTAACCAGTTCTCAATCCATGAAAGGACCTTCCCTCTTATCCCATGCTGCAGCTACTTTGGGGTGCTGTATTGCTGCTAAGCTCTCTGCTGTTAATTCAATAAATAGCATTGTAATTGCACTGCCTTGTGGCAAACACGTTCAGGAGCCACTTGTGAAACATTAACAAACTGCATAAGAAAAATGAATCCTCGAATAATTCACCAGAGGTCTGTTTAATTAGAGCCCTTAATGAGAAGACTGTAAAATTACTAACTTTTTTCCCTTCACTGGTGTTTTGAAACCTTTAAAATGGGCTGAATCATTTTTAAATGTCTACATAACCTGACTAGAGAGAGAACCTCTCATCATTCTAATAATCTAGACCCTGATTCAATATAGCCCTTAAGAATATGCCTAAGTCCCTTTTTTGGTCTGTCTTGGTTTTTAAAGTTTAAGTATGTGTTGAAGATTGCTGAGTCAAGGCAATCTTCTCTTCTTAGACAATAACCTGGAAACCAACGTAGAGCTGGGGAAAGTTACAGCTCCTTTGAAAAAACTGATAAGACCTTTTAAAGGGATCGTACCTACTTTTAGATTGATGTGTTCAAATCACTAAGTGCATGATCCTTAGCTCATTGAAATCAGTGAGAGAGATTTTTTTTTCTATTGACTTCAGTAAGCTTTATATCAGACCCTAACTATAAGGTGGCTACTTCTAAAATTATAGATGGGTTTCAGAGGTGCTGCATACATCTTGGGTTCAGTCTGAGATTCCAGAGCCTGCCACTTCATATGGAAATGTACGGGGTGTGTGTGTGTGTGTGTGTGTGTGTCCATACTGACACACGTACGCATTCCACAAAACAGATATGAAACAAGGCTTCGTTGATACTGAATCCAAGTGCTCCAGAGCCCCAGTCTTGCAGAAGAATTTCCCTTGGGAAAAACTTTTATAACTGATTCTGTTTCAATTAAATCGACTTAAATTAATTGGCAGCTAATAAAAGAATGCTGTCCAGCTCATAAAATATAAATCAAGATTACAAAAGTAGTTGCCATGAACAGGTGGTAACTCTGTTTCCAAGTCAGACCACATTCCTTCTTTGGCACGGATTCCCCAAGAATACCTCATATTCCAGTTAAAAAATATTTATGAAACTTATAAAATGTAGGGCTTGTTTTACAACCCATTTTCTGTCTCACCTGCCAAGTGCAGTGGGGGTTGAGCCAGAGCATAGTGGATGCAGGAGGTTAGGAAGCTTTCCAGAAATGGGTTCTCTGTGCCGGTCTGTGGAATACATTTCTTCCTTTGATCCAACTCTCTTTTGCAATTAGAGTGCTTTTCCGTTCCATAAAAGACACTGTAAACATTTTTGTTTTGTGATCTTTTAGCTGGGCTGGCTTTGGTTGTGCCACAGAGGAGATTAACCATGTATTCAGACTCGGGGCAGGTCTCTAGTTAATAACAGTCTCTTTGGATTCAGCCATTGGTATTGCTGACTCTGCGGATCTCAAATCCTTTTTCTTTCTCGGGGCAGGGAATGGGGAGATGGACTAGGCTGGAATTTTTGCCGAGTCCCAGCATGGGATGCAGAATTAAGGCTTGAGTGAGGGGTTTCTGGCTGCTGCAAAAGCTGGAATAATCCAAGGTAATTCATTAGATCATAGCGGTATTTTATTATTCAGTTGATGTTACAGAATGTACTTTTGGGCCGTCTAATTCCGAGACTGTTCCACCAAATTGTAAGTCTCAAAAATTCTGTATTAGCCCATTTTGCACTGATAAAATGTTGGCTGGGTTAGAGAGGCCTTGTGCAGAGAATGGACTTGTTGCATTAGCCGTGAGTTAATTTTAGGCCCACTCATTCCCACAGACCCTGGATGGATTCCTTTGACCTCATCCTACGTTGTCCCTCCCTGCACTGCACACAGGAATAATTCCCTTAAACTTGAGCTGTCTTAATTTTTTTTTTTAATGAAGCCCTTTCTGTAACGAGGAGCTTGTCTTTATAGGGAAGTCCTGGGGGCAAAACCCATTCATCAGCCCAGGGCCATCCCTAGGGGAGTGTGGGGCCCGGGACAAATCAGCCTGTATTGTCCTCCTTAACATGTGAAATCTGGTTACAGTGAACTTCAAGGGCAGCTACAGGTTAAATATTGGTAGCGCCCAGCCTCTCACAGGCTCCCGAGGCCTTCCTGTGACCCTGCTGCTGGCAGGCTGGTCCGGGGACCCCAGGAGGGCAGCACTGACCCCAGCGAGATGGGGCTGGGAGGTCCCGCCTGTGGGATGCCCCCTCCCGGCTGCGGACCCCCACCCCAGCCCCGCACTTACCCCACCCCCCGTGCCGCCTCCTGCCTCTGATCCCGGGCAACACACAGGCACTCTCTGATGGGTGCGTGCCAAGTATTGCATCCAACACTGTGATGCTGAAGCGCAGGGTCCCCCAAAGCACGGGGTCCGGAGCAGTCGCCCCGATTCGCCCTACCCAAGGGATGGCTCTGCATGAGCCATTGGAACCACCACAGGGAGAACACAGAAGGGAGTCCAGAGTTCTTCACTGGTGATCCCATGAGATCTGCAGGTCCCAGGCTGCTTCTGTACTTGACAGATTGTCTGCCCGGCTGGTCCACTATGGAAAGAGCAACGTTCCTCTAAGAAAATATGAAGCTTTGCAGCAACATTTTCCATTGTCAGTTTAAACGCAGCTCATTGGCTGACATTTGCTTTAATGACAAAAGGAGAAGTCAGAGCTGCTATATAAAGAGAGCTAAATATAAACAAAACAACTCCCCCCCACCCCACCCGCCCCTAGCTGTTTCTATATAGTCCCGCCTAGAAATAATAATACCCAGAAGAGGGTGTTGAAAGTCGCATCCAAGTTATTCTTGTTGCAAAGAGCCTTTAGGGCTCATTCTGCCTTTGTTCCATATATAGAATTCCCGCTGAGGTAATTAGGAGAAGAATGTGGGCTTCTGTCTTAGCAGTCCTTCTAAAGCAGGAAAGGGGACTTCCACCTTATATGGTGGGTAGTCGCTGTGGCCACTCTGTGAACCCATTTCCCCAAAATTTGAATGCATCTAGTTGGGATAAGGAACGTCTCAGTTGAAAGGAATCATTCACTTCGCTTATTGAAGCCAGTTAGGTGCGTATATTGCAGCGGAGGCAGGCACTGAAGATGGATTCCTTTGGTCTCTTCCTCAAGTGTCACTCTGCATTGTCCTGTGCTAGAGGGTCAGGCCAGCAGATGATTAAAGCACAATATTCTCCAAGCGAGAAACCGAGCCCTGAGGTGGTTTTTCTGTGTTCCAAACCATGTATCCGGTTTGGCATTGGATCCTGCTTTGCTCTGGGAAACGGGGCAGCGTCCACAGCTGCTAAAACAAGGATTGAAGCAAATGGCCCTAGACGTGGCTTGACCCTGTTAAGGTGCCCAGTTCAACGCTGTATGGTAGTCATGGCAGTATTTCTCCATGCCGAATTTTTGGGGGTGGGGAAGAGGCTCTGATAGCTCTTGGAAGGCAGCGGCAACGGTTTTAAAGTATTCGGATCTGCATTTTTTTTATATAGTCCATTTCAGGATTTGTATTGTATTTATTTTTGAGCCTGACTCATGATTTGTGGGGGTGTGGTAATATTGAAATTGGGCCTTTGGGCTAGATGCATCAGGAGAACAGGCTTCCTGATGAGACCTTGTTACTGCTGGTTGTTGGCTGGAGATGCTGTCAGAACAGCCACTGTGGTGACCGTTCGGTGCTTTCCCCTTCCAAAACCTGGCCCGAACTTGGAAGCAAAGAGGCTATTGAAACTATTAAGAGGTTATTTTGCCAGTCTGTTCCCAAACTCCTGTCTGCAGTGTCCTATGCAAAACCCAGCTTTGCTGTAGCTTATGAGGTTCCCCCTATGCACCAGCTCTGCAGTCACCTTCCTCTTTACAAGTAGGATCTTCTTGCTTTCCCTGCTTGGACCTGCACAAATCATACCACTTGTGCAACAGAAAGTGAATCCAGCAAGACCAAGTGCCATTCCTGCTAGGGTCGTCTTCGTCCCAACAATATCTGACCTGCACAACAGCAGCCAACCTTTATATTTAGCTCCGCTGAAGGCTATACGTAGACGGAATGGAAGAACGTAAAACATGGGACTAGTGCTGACCCCTTATCAGTGGTTTTTTTTTGGTTTTGAAAATACAAGATGACTCCAAATGTAGCAATGTACAACCATGTCCGTCATCCACCCCGATTACTCCAGTGCAGTTTGTGTTTAATGTGCAATGGGCTTGTTTCTGATCTTGCTTGCACAGGATTCCATTGACTTCCACAGTTACTTACAGTGGTGTAAATTAAGAGCACTAGGAGAATTCACACCCACTGCGGGTGTGTGTGTGTGTGTGTGTGTGTGTGTAAAAACATCTAAGGTCCTAAACTAACAGAAACCATATTCAAAGTGGTTACAGAACCTTGTTTTTAAAAAAGAAAAAAAAAGTTTCTAGACAAGGATAAAACAAACACAGGGTAAAATCTGAATCTTGTTTGTCTTGAGTGATCTGGAAGTTGCCATTATGTACACAGTTTGGGTTTATTCTGTCAGCTAAATCTGGTCCTCATCCCTTCGTAGTTGGAAGTTTCTGGTCCCAAGATGGTTGTGTCCTCAGACTGTTTGGCTACATTTTTAACCTTATGTGAGAGAGAATGATAATAATGAATGATATGTGCGTCCATTGTGCCTTCCAACTAAGTGTCTAAGGAATGTACAATTATTAATTAATTAATTAATACCTATGACTTATCTAGTGCTTATCAGCAGATCTCGAGAGCTTTACAAAGGAGGTCAGTATCATTATCCCCATTGTACAGATGGGGAAAGTGAGGCACAGAGAGGGGAAATGACTTGTCCATGGTTACCTAGCAGGTCAATGGCAGAGCCAGCAATAGAACCCAGGTTGCCAAGTCCCAGCATAGTGCTCTACCTACTAGGCCAGGCTGCCTCTCATTCGCACACTGCTCTCTTTGTGACAGGACAATATTAACCTTTCTGTGTCACAGTTTTGGGGATTTAGGTGGAGCATAGGCCTTGTACTGCAGTAACCTACTGGTGAATGTGTGTTACAGGTCCTCCCAGGTGCTCGATCCACAGAGGAGAGGAGTCTGTTACACCCCAAGCTAAGGCGCCTTCACTCCAGCTCAAGCTGTAGCAGCTCATGCTTTCAGCTCTGGAGTTCCCCAGTTTAATCCCCGATGTGTCAGCCAAAAGGGCGTCCATCATGCTGCAGTGCTGCACATCCCCCAATGCCTCACCTATCTAGAATTCATTCCATGGCGATAATTCCCCATAGAACATCCATTGCATTGGACCAAAATAGAATTGCCCAACCTTGTCTATTGAATATATTTTTCTCTGGTTGTATGGGTCAGATACAGCATTTTGAATGGACACACCTAGGCTTTGACAGGCATTATTAGCGTTTTGCAAGTATGTCGGGGGCTGTATATCTCAGGGGAAAACTGGCAAGTGTACCACAGAAACAAGAGGGGAGACTGACAGTGCTTTAATTCAGTTCTAAATATTGTGCCACAAGCTGAGCGACTTCCTGTTGAACAAGTTCTGTGAGAGGCAAAGATTTTAATGTTTTGCTGTGAAACAATCCCGGTGACGATTGCCCCTGTCCCCCTCATTCTCAGCTGGCAGGCAGCAAAGTTACATTTCCAACCATCCTCTTAAGTGGGCAACTAAATAAAATAAACTCCAGTAAATGCATCTCACATCCTCAGGCTCTAGAAAAAAGTTGAGCTGAACTTCCGAGAACAAATTCAGAGAAGAGTTTATAAATTCGGGGAGGGGGGGGAGAGAAATGTATAGTTCAAACTGTACAGCTGGTACTAGTGTCTTCATTAAAGGCAAGGTCTAATTCTCCTCTTGGACAGGTATAAATCAGAAGTAATTCCACTGGAGCTAGTGGGCCCCACTGTCGATTTAAGCCAAGCTCTGAAATGGAAATGGGATGTGCCTTTAGGATTATAGCTGAGGAAGAGAGAGTTTTGGCACAGGCAACCTCCATGTCTAACTTCAGCTGTTTTGTTTTGTGAATGCCCAGCTGAAGCCCCCAGGCAGACTTCTGCAACTTGCGTCACATGTAGCGGGAGGGAGGGTTGACAGCTGGGGACTGGGCACTTGCCATCACTGTGGAGGGGTTTGTCAGGAGGGCTTTAGTAGCCTAGAGGGGATGGTCATCCAGGGGGCCGGGGGAAGGGGCTGGGGTGGTAGGTGCAGCCCGGGAGGGTCTCCCAAAAGCAAGCAGGGCCTTTGGTTGCTGAATACCTGACATGTGCACAAGACCAGCACAGGTGACTTTTGATGCTGGGCACGTGCTGTGTTTGAAATGGTAGAAATCCTGCTCCAGGAAAGGCTAACCCTTTTCTCGCTGGGCTTGAAGGGAGTGAAGGTAGTGGCGTACATTGCGTACCCTGCAGCTCTTGCTCTTTCTAGTGGAGACGACCGCTCTTGCCTGCATAGGCTTACAAGACAGCAGTGCAATGAAACGGAAAGGGTCTGGCTCTGGCTGGTTCTTCCAGTGTCTTTCCCTGTGATCAGATTTCCTTTAATGGACTTTTAAATGCCCACTAGGTGGCGAAATTTCTCTTTCAGCAACACCAGGTCTGGCATCGGACAACTTTACTTCTGTTGTAATGGGAAAAAGTTCATGAAACTACCTGACCCCAAACATGGGGGTGAGGGTAGGAAGGGGGAGTAGCTGCAAAAAAATTTTGATGAATGAGGGCGTGGGGGCAATGACATTCCCCCGCTTCCCCTACCCCCCTTTGTAAAAGCTTCTGGAAAATGATTTCTACAGATCTGAGGGGGGGGGGGGATTTGAGAAGTTATTAGGGGAGAACATTTGGGGGGACGAGCCAGAGAAGGGAGAGGCATGAGGAAAGGGATCTTTTCCAAAGCCCAGCTGGCTTGTTTTTGTATTAGAAAGGAGGAAAGCTAGACAGAGACAAGGTCCAATTTTGCAGCCCTCCCTTAGCTCCATGTCCATTGGCGCCAATGGCACATCCAGGCTGACAGAGGGCTTATAACTGTGGTGGGCACATTGATGTGGGCTTTGGGTTTGGCTAAACACCCAAAAGTTCTCTGCTGCAAGCCGTGGCTTCCAGGGGCTCCCCAGGTTGAGTGCTTGGTGTGTTATCTAGAGGACGTACAAAACCAAAACCCAGTAAATGCAGCAGGCCAGGCTCGAAGCTGGGTACTGATGGGCCCAGGCACAACCCCCTGATGTAAACACCCCACTCTTTGGAGGCATTTGGATCCAGAACAGAATGTAATAGCTGGGACTTCATCTTGAGTGGGCTGGTCTGAACCCTCGGATCCTATCCCCCAGGCGTCTAAATCTGAACTTTTGCAGCTCAGACTAGGGTGACCAGATAGCAAGTGTGAAACATCGGGAGATGGGGTGAGGGGCAATAGACAACAAAGCCCCCAATATCAGACTGTTCCTATAAAATCGGGACATCTGGTCACCTGACCTCAGACCCATCTTTAATTTGTGGCAAGGAGAGGGTCAGCGTGTAGGACTCAATTAAGAACCATTTGATGGTTCAGCCTGCAGTCAAACCGCACTTTGTGAGCGTTTGGGTCACTTTATTAGAACAGTATTTGTTTCCCATTGGAGCAGCACTCTGCGCTTCTGGCTGCGACTGCAAGCAGAACACCCCAATGGCAAGTTTGCCTGAACCAACATGTTCCCAACACTGGCTGGGACCTGTGTATGTCATGGGCCAGCTGTAGATAAAAGCCGATTTGGAATCCAGAGACTTGTGGTCTGTATCTGGTTCTGACCTCTTATGTGACCGTGGGCAAGTCACTTTTCCCTCTCTGTGCCTCAGGTTCCCCATTGGTACAATGTGGATAATGATTCTTGATCACTTGTGAAGCACTTTGAGATCTACTAATAAGAAGTGCTATAGTTCTGTAATTAGAACCATTTCCCAGAAAATGGTACTTACCTCCTTTGTAAAGTGCTTTAAGATCTGCTGATGAAGTGCACTACATAAGAGCTATATATTGTTATAAGTACCAAACATTATGAATTGAATGAGCTGGGTTCCTGTGTAGAAAATACTTGTGATTTTGTTTGTAATTGAAGAGTGTATCCTCATGAGCCAGGGGGCGGAATTGAGATTGCACGGACAACCTGAATTCTAGCAATCCCTAATATTTGAGTGCTTGACTTTGCAACCTCAATGTTGTTTTGTGTGTGTGTGTTCGATAAAGTAATTTAGCATGTGTGTAATTGTTGATATTTTTTACAGGGTGAAGCAGCACAATTTGTTTCCCTAGTCTGGGCATGAGCTGTACTGTTTCCAAGCTGGTGTTTAACAGCTCGAAAGCACTTTGGTGCATGTACAGAAGCCCAGCTTAGGTTTTAGAGGAAATCGTATGTCTCCGACGATGGCTAATTAGTAAACACTAGGGATTTACAGTGGTGGGAAGGGCTGCTTAGGAAGAGCCTTTGTACCTGATAGCCATCTGCAGATTTGCTGTAAATGAAAAACTTGGGACTCTGGAAGCAGCACATCTGCTGAGCAGATGAGCTCCCCAAACAGAGTGGTTTTGTAAAAGCTGTGGCAGAACAGGCAGGGCTCTGCCGGGTTTGCATTGGGATGCCTGTTTGCCATCCTTACGGGAAGCAAACTCAGCAGAAAAATAACCCCATGTCTCTGGAGCCCAAAAGCCTCTGATGAAGTGTTGAACCAGGAGGTGCCTCTGTTTATCTGCCTCTCTCTCATTTCTATAGGACAGAAGCATTTTCCTCTTGTTGTAGCTCATGGTCTCCTTGAGGGATGCTCATGTGAGTTAGAGAATTTATCTCTGGGGTGTAACTTGCATAGAATCCTTACACATGGTTATCCAGTTCACAATGGGAGATTTGTCTCATGCACAGCTGGAACGGGTACTAGCCAAATGGGGGCCGGGGGATGGAGGGAAGAGAGGAATAGCTCCAGATCGTGATACCAATCCCCGTTGTGCAGCAGGTTCTGCTCCCAGCACCGGTCATCCCGGCACAAGTCAGCATCCCCGCACAGATCGTGATCTTGGTACCGCTCCCCAGCCTTGCGGCACTGCCCCCGTCTTCAGACTTAGAGACGGGGTCCAGATACTCCGAGTGGGGCTGGCACTCTTTCTCTGCATTGGAGCTCCCCACCAGTATCACCCCTTGCCTATGCTCCCCTCCGCAGACCACTGCCACCAAAACTGTCTGCAAGTTGGTACAGACACTTCTACCGAGTCCCACTATGCTTAAAGGGGCAGTATTTTATTTCTGAAAATGGATCTTTAGCACCGTCTGAAGTGTTATTTTTCCCAAAGTAAGAGCCAAGGGCTTCATTGACTTACACCAACTGAGGTGTAAAGTAGGAGCGTCCCTACTCTTTTTATTGCAATTTCTACTTCCCTTTTCTTGTGGGTGAGGCACTGGACTGGGAATCAGAGATTGCGGCCGGTGTCAGTTCTGCCACTCACTGGCTCTATGGCCTTGGCCAAGTCACTTTCCCACTCTGTGGCTTAGTGTTCCCACATTAAAATGAGATGATCCTCCCTCACCTTTGTAACATGCTTTGAGATCCAGGGAGGTAATGTGTTATATGAATGCTGAGTATTGCTGGGTTTTGTTGCTCACACACTAGTTTCAGATTTCTGGCATCCAAAGGACACTGGCATTCTTCTGACACTCACGGACTCCCATTCAGCTTCTCTTGCTTCTCTCCTTCCAGGTTCCCTCTCTCATAATGTGTGCTGTGGTAACCAGGTTGGCATCACCCCTAAAAAGTGGTGCTGTGTCTGTCTCAGAGTTGTGAGCTTCATTTGCTAGGCTTTCTCACTGGCGAATGATTGACTGTAATGGCAATAAGTTGCCAAAAGTCAGGTTAGTCCCTGCGTCTAGTTGTCTTTTTTTTTTTAATATTAAGAATCAGCATTGCCTAATCCAAAGGCATTTTCTATAAGTATGATCCTCTAGATGTCATTACCCTGAATTATACTGTAATTGGCAAGATCTGACACATTCAGATAGTTTGCATAGATAAGTGTTTTTCCTTCACACTGGAAACCAAAGCTGAGAATAATTTGATTAATATGAGTCCAGCAGCCCCTGTAATTGCCTCTGTGCATGGTTTTAGCATGACCGTTCCCCAGTCAATGGGCAACTCGTGCTGAGATAGTATAGGGAGTATGTGTCCTCGCATACTGCACAGCTGCTGCTGCTGGAATGGACCTTGCCACAGCCCATCCAACAGCACACGAGTCGCACCTCTGCTCCCGGGACATGCTTTCACTCTGATCCTTCCTCTCTTTGCACCATCACTGCTGTGCTGGTCATCTGCCTCCTAATCCCCACCCTCCTCTACACTTGCTTCTCCCCTCCTCTCTGTTAGTACAGAGGGAAAGATTTGCTCCGGTCGTGTGAGCTCTCTGGAACAGAGCTCCTTCTTTCCCTTCCTCAGTCCCTCCCCATCTTGATCGCTATTGAGGACTCCGCTCCTCTCGCCCATCTCCATTTTTCATCTGCCTCTGAACATCTCGGACAGGCTGCTGGACTGGATCGGTCTGGTTCCTATGGTAATTCCTATCAAAGGAGGTGTGTGGTTTCCCACATGGCTTATTTTCCTCGGGCAACTCAAGTCCAGCAATAAAGGCAAAGGAATAGATTTCTGCTTTTAATTTAACGTATTGAACGAGCACATTCTCCCAGTTCAGAATAACTTGTAGCACCTGCAGGTCCTTTTCTGTTCCCAGGGCTGCCAAGCGTGTGTTTTCCCCCTTTGGTTCCCACTTAGTTATGGTTAATGTTATAGTTTCTGCCAGCTGGTGGTCAGACATTAGAAGAGGCTTAACTATTGGAGTCTTCCATCCTGGGCTGCATCCTGCAAACAGCTGTGGCCAAGCCTCAGACAAGGACCACTGTGGTCCATAGGCAAAAGGGAAGTCTCTGATTTACCTGGAGAATATAGACTACGTCTTCTAAATCCATGTAGCACCATTGAAGTCAATGAAGCTCTGACAACTTACAACAGCAAAGACCCTGGCCCTTCCTCTTGAAGTGTCATTCATTAAGGAGCCTTGCTTCTTGAGGACACCATGGGAGTTTTCATAATAGCAGGGGTGTTAATCTTTGTCTTCCTTGCCAGTTTGGTAACTACCACCTCCCTTAAATTCACCCTGCAGTTTCTACAGGATGCAGAGTTGGCTGGATTTGGTTTTTCACTTCATGTTCTAATCTGGTGTGTGCTGTCACTCTGCCCTGTTGAATAGCTATCACATTCCTGCCCCACTCCATTTTCATTTAGGAGCAGAAGCAGTTCCTCGTCTTGCTCGTTTTGGGATCCTTGGGGAAGATGGCTATTAAATGAATGTAAAGTGGGTCGGGCACCACTCGCTCACTTACATCCTTTGGACATCAATGGGGTGTATAATGCAACCAAGGACAGAATGTGGCTCAGAGGATATTAGTTCGTCAGGGTTTTTTTTGGGCCTGAGAAAGGAATCCACCTTATCGAGGATTCAGTCTAGGATTTGGTATCTCCCCAGCTATCTGAGGTTTAAAGACATTTCCTTCTATGGTTGCACTTCGCCTCTAATTGACACATTGTTTTCTAGGCTGTAGACTAAACTATCTGGAAATATAGACAGCTAGCAAGGCACACATGGTGCTGCTGTTGCTGCAGATTGGAGTCTTATCTCAGATATGTGTGAAGAGAGATTTAAGTGGGAACAGGAGACAGAGATTAACTCCTTAAATGAGTATTGAAATGTGCTGGAGCAATGCCACGGCTTCTCCTGAGACTTGGTAAATAGATTTGGGCAGTATAGGATGTAGACTTGGTCCTGCGCTCTCGAGAGATTTTTTTTTCTTTTTTAAAAGGAAAGGCACCAGATGCACTAGAGAACAGGTACCATTGGGGCAGCAGCATTGCCAATTTAACTCCCCATCAGTTCTGACGTGGTAAATACCAAAGTGGGGAAGTGAGATCTGTCTTACACAGGAACACGTCTGCCTACAAATGCTCTGCGCTCCCACGTCAAGCTGAAGATGTTAGAGTTCTAGAGTGGAGGTGTTTGAATTGCTTGAGTTTTGTAACTCACATTTCTCATTGAGGATTTGTATCCGAAGCCTTGAGAGAAGTGTGCTTGGCAGCTGATGATACAATCTTGGGCAAGACATTGTGAAGGTAACATCACGGGTATAAGTTGCTCATAAGTGTGGACTGCTGCTGGAATAGGCTGGCCGTTCTCCATGATACTGTGATGTTCAGTACAGAATTCTAAGCATTGTAATGTATGGAAATGAACAGACACTTTTGAAGTGACACAATGTTGTATTAAAAAGACTGACGCTTTGAAAAAGTTCAGCTTTAGGGATGTCGTGAGTATTGCTGGGGGAAGATGGTTTTTCCATTGCTTGAAAATTTTCAAGATTTTGAAAATGTTCCCATTCCACATGGCGGGGGACCCAAGACCTTTTGAAAACTTTCATGAGAAAAATGGACAAAGAAAGAGAGACCCATCCCAGAATAACCAGGAGATTCACCTGGTATATGGGAGACCCAGAAAGAGCAGGGATTTAATCTATGTCTTCCGTATATCAGGTGAGTGCCCTAACCACTGGGCTATAGGATATTCTGGGATGGGTTTCAATATAGGCATTTTCCAATGAAAAATCATTTCATCGGAAAATTCCTCATCAGCTGTAGTCATGAGGGCCAGCGGAGAAGGGACTTCCTTGGGGGACCTAGGTGGGACTAGTGGGTTATGTAAATGATGTGGAACTAAAAGACCTGGGTGACCGGTTCTATTCAGAAAGCTGTTCTGGAAAGGGTCTTGTCCAAACAAACAAGGAGATGTGGAGTGCTACTGGAAAACAAACAATAATCCTTTCTTCAGCTGTAACTGATCCATTGTCTAACCTTAAGCAAATTACTTAACCTCTCCAGGCCTCACTTTCCCCATCTGTACAACCTGGCTAATGGCACCCACTGTTTGTAAACTGCTGTGAGAGCTGCAGAGGAAGTGCATTATAGGTACTAATTGTTTGTTATTCCATAGTGTACTATAGTGTAATGTAAAATGGATGCACAACAGAGAAGAGCAGATAATGTCGTTATCTAGCAGATTCGACTATCTTCATCTGCAAGTTTGCAAAGCCCAAACTGGATAGTCTGGAGCAGTACTATTTGTGCCAACATAAGGTATTGTTGGACTGATAAGCTGTCACTATTAAAGTCCTCATTCACTTGTGGATATCCTATAGTGATATCTGAGAGATCGCCATTCTTGCTTATTGAAAATATAGAGAGAGATTGTATTGTCTTATATCTTTAATATGGCATTTTATAGCCAAAGCTGACATTTTTTATCGTGCTTTCTGAACTCACACTTGTGGGAAGGGAATGTTCCCTTTTTCCTTTGTTCTTTTAAATGTGCATTTTGTTTATACCCTGATAACGTTTAACTTTTTTGTGCTTGGAATTTTTTGAGTATGTTCTCCTCTCAGTGCGGAGTAATTCCCATGACCATTAGTGGGTGTTACATACACAGAAATCCCCATTCGTTGATGAGAGAACCGTTGCCATTACTGAAGTGGTATTTGACAGCTCAATATTTCTAAGTTTAAAAGGGTGTGGGTTGGGTGATTTACTTGTTTGACATGAGTGGCAATGCCTTTCAGAATATATTTTATAGGAACGGTGAACCTGAAAAAGCTCAGTGGTTAGGTGTGTTCCGGGGCACTTACTTTCACCCTGTCACTTGAACACTGATAGTTTTCTGGTTGTATAGTCTGGGCCAGAAACTTCACCTGGTATAAATCAACAAAGCTCCATTGACATGGGGGGAATTATGATAATTGATACCAGCTGAAACCTGGACCTGGAAGTGTGTACAAGTGAAAGGTGCCCTGTTGACAGTCTCCTAGAAGCCACAGAGATGTGGGCAATGTGCCTGCCACTCATGTGCTTGCTTCTGACCTGGAGAGACCGTTTCTGGTTAGTTCAGCCTTTGCACCCGCTCTGTAGCCACATGGTTTTAAAGCCCTGGGCTGGGCTTATTTCATTTCCACCAACCTTTTGCTTGTTATTGTCCATTGTTCAGAACTACCTAGTGGGGATGTGGAGTGGGATTCCTACCTCCAAATTCTGCCTGGTTTATGGCAGATAAGCGGCACTGCTGGGCTGTATTATTTCATTTTGGACCCATACGCCTCTGGCTACTCTCCCCACTCCTCATCAATGCACAGAGCTCAGAGGAAGGGTAAAAATTCATTGACAAACCCTCCACAGCTGTAACAGTAACATAATATCAGAGCTGAGCACATCAGGCAACTGCCCAAGGGGTTGGGTTGGCTGAGGTGCAGCCATACCCTATTCTTGCCCCATTCCAAGGGAAATTCCTGGTGCTGCAATAAATTTTGCTGAAGCCCTGTTTAAAGAGGATGCTAAGTCTTTTTTTAAAGACATGAGGATTTCAGTAATGAAGCAGCTGTAACCTTGGAATAAATCCCTCATATGACCACTCATGCAGTGTCCATTGGGATGCTGTTCCTAGACAGTGCTCTGTCATAAATCAGAGGAAGTATTTGCTTTGAGAAAATGCTGCTGTTTAAACTAGCGAGTAAGGGCCAGATCCTCAGCTAATGTAAATGGGCTTAACTGCAGTGCACTGTGTTATTTGTGTGGTAGTAGCACCCAGGAGCCACAGTGATGGACGAGGACCCAGCTGTGTTAGGCAAACACAGAACAAAAAAAGGGTCTCTGCCCCCAAAGAACATGCAGTGTAAGTAACCAAGGGAATGATGCCCATTTACACCAGTTGGAGTTTTGGCCCTATATCTATACAATTGAATTAAAGAAAGCAAGATGGCTTGCACGTTAAGACAGATTTGTTATAATCTAAGATGATTGACTGTGCTCCCTTGTTCTTTATGACTCGGATGAAATCCTAGTACCTCAGGAGTACCTTAAACACAGATCAGAGATAATGCTGGGAATTATAGACCGAGGATTTGTCTACATGGAGAAATAGCCTGGAATAGGTACTGCAGAATGGCTGTTCCACGCTAGCTCCCTGTGTGCGCACGCTTATTCTGCACTGAGAGTGTCCACACGGAGCTAGACCACTTTAAATGTAACACCCTCACTTAGTTTGCAATAGCTTCGGCATCTCAATAGGCCTGATTCATTACTGCTGTACCTGTTGCCTTATGTCTTAGTTTACTGGGGAGTCCATTGACTTCGTGGAGAAGGGCCCCAGGGATGATACGGAGTCTGAATAGAGACCACTGTCTCTTGTGTACCTTTTAGTTTCTTGTCTGAGGGTGCATGGACACAACTGAACACTTGTAACCGAGAGCATTTTGCAGAGAGAATAGGACAAAGCATTGTCCTGGCTTTTACAAGGGGGTTGGGGAAACGGACACAGCTGTTCGTAGGTGTCTGGGGAAGAACGTTTGAGGAGTAGGCACTTTATGGCAGCGCCGAGTGCTGTCATATTAAAATCTGAAGATGAGATTGTCAAGGGCAGCTAGGTGCCTCACTCCCAGTGAAAATCAGTGGAAGAGAGGCCCCCTTCTCTCATCTGTGTCTCACCCTGAATCTCAAGAGACTTACACCTCCAAGCATCCAGTCCCACTGGGTCCTTCTCAGGGCAGCCTGGGTTTGGAACTGGCAACGTTATGTTATGCCTTTTTAGCTGCTGCTGAAAACTGGCCCTGAGCATGCACCGGTGCCTACCTGCCTTTCCGATGTCACCCACAAGCCTCCACTGACGTTTACTTTGCCGTAAGCCATATCTGCAGTGCCCTGGGGAAATCTCCTCTGGCACTTCCGAACAGCCAGATGTTGGTTACAGTTAAATCATCAAAAATATTAACCACTGCAGTAGACAATAGTATTATGTAGTTCACCTCTGTGACAGTTACAGATGGGTGGATCTCGTTGGAACCTTGCAACAAACCTGCAAACTACATGGGGCGGGGGAGGGGGGGAGGGAAGGGGTGTAAAAATTCTTTTGAATTCCCAGATTTCCTCCTTCCCACCAGTAATGTAAACCCTTATTTTCCCCACAAGTCATTCCACCAATTTTTTCCCCAGCTACAGGGAAGCCTGTTCTATGTGTTCTGGAGGAAGAATCCTCAAAGCTAGACCGTGTTCACCTTATGTAGAAAGATAAGGTGGGTGAGGTAATACCTTTTATTGTACCAACTTCTGTTGGTCAGAGAGACAAGCTTTTGAGCCACACAGAGCTCTTCTTCCGGTCTGGGAAAGGAACTCTGAGCATCACAGCTAAATACAAGGTGGAACAGATTGTTCAGCATGAGTAGTTAGCTTGTCTCTCTCACCAACCTCATGTTGATGCCTAAATAACTAGGGAAGTTCTTGAGAACCGGAAAAAAGCTAACGTTCTGAAATCCTTGGCTGGACAGTGCAATAGAAGGGAAAAGCATGCTAGGTACGTGATAAATTAGAACAATAATACTCTGTCCCAAGGAAAGAGGCAAGCTAACAGCTTCTAGATTCAGCATTTGTAATGTGCTACTATACAAGGGACCAGGGGCGGCTCTACGTTTTTGGCCGCCCCAAGCAGTCATGCGCGGGAGGCGCCACGGAGTCGCGGGAGCAGCGGACCTCCCGCGGGCATGACTGCAGAGGGACCGCTGGTCCCGCGTGGCTTGGCTGGACCTCCCGCGGCTGCGGACGGTTCGCGGGTCCGGCGGCTCCGCCTGAACTGCCGCAGTCATGCCTGCGGGAGGTCCAGCCGAGCCGCGGGACGAGCGCCCCCTCCGCAGTCATGCCTGCGGCAGGTCCAGTCGTCCCGGGGCTCCGGTGGACCTCCCGCAGGCATGACTGCGGCAGGTCCACCGGCCCAGCCTGCCGCCCCCCCCGGCCGCAGGGGACGCCCCCTCGATTTTGCCGCCCTAGGCACCAGCTTGTTTTGCTGGTGCCTAGAGCCGCCCCTACAAGGGACCCTCAAGTGATACACAGCCAGCAACTTCCTTTTTGGAAGGCTGTGTGTCTCACCTCTGCATTGCATCTTCACATTCAGTGGTCCGGAGAACATGACTCCAAAATTATCCAAGACCTGTTTTTCTCAGCCCAGCAGCCCAAAGCAGTAAGGCCCAGATTTTTTTTTTTTAAATATATTCAGGTGCCTAATAGGATTTTCAAAAGCATGTAGGCACCTAGTTCCCATTGGGTGTTAGGCATCTAGGTGCTTCTGGAAATCCTGTTAGGTGTCTAAATATGTTTAAACATCTGGGCCCTAAGTCATAAAAACAAACAAAGAAACCCCCCCAGAATAACAAAACCCCACACCCCTGCAACTACTCAGATTCATTTGGAAAGAGGTGAAGCAGTATCCTGCTTTGTTCCAGCCCACCACAGCCCCTGGTGCAAATCAAGAATATTCTTTGTGCACCTTTTTCCCCTGCTCGGAAAGATCTTGCTCTGTTAACAAATCTGTACTTTCCCTGTTTAAAAACGGCATCTATTCCTGTGCAATTATTTTGGCTAGTCTCCACTGACGTTTCTGTTTATCAAACACAGGATTTCTGTAAACTGTTTGCATTTTTTAAAACGTAATTCAATAAAAGCAGAATCTGCTTAGAAAAGGGTTTTTTTTTGTCCTTTAATTATACTGTCGGGTGTCTGTCTTCAAACCACCATGCAACCAAGAGCTCTAGACTCTGTAGTTTCTTATTCTGACCTTTGTCATGGACTCCTTGTGTGATGGGCAAATCAGTAAAGGCGAAATGCTGCTGTCCTCACACAGGTTTTATTCCATCTTGCTATGGGAGTTTGCCTGAGTAAAGAGGAGTAACAATTTAAAGACTTGAGGAATCGTTCCTTAATTTCTCTGGGCCTCCGTCTTCTTACCTGCAAAACACCTTAGTTATAATGATACTTAGGTGGGGAGAGAAGTTGTGAGGCATCATTAATATGTGTAATTAGCTCCTATTGATTTTCAGAGCAATTTAGGTGCCTTTTGAAAGTCTATCCTACTATGACTTTTTTTTTATTTGAAAACCCTTTGGTCATCTTGGTCCCTTTAGTGTGTGGCTTTACTAAAGGCTGAAAATCTGACACAAAATAGTAAACCTAGCCCACCGCCAGGTAGCTAATTGCATGTCTTAAAAATAAAGAGCATTTAGCAGTGTAGTCTTGATAATATCAAACTAAAAGGAAATTGCATTCAACAACAACCCCCCAAATAAATGTTCGAGATCCTTAGTGTGGAACGCTCCTCACTGAAATCTACCAGGTTCTTGTCTTACTCTTGGAGTGTCTTATGTTTATTAGAGTGGGCTCTCTAGTCCCTTCCCCCGTTCCTCTGACCTCTTAGCTGCTGATTATTTTTTCTTTTTTTGAGACAACCAGACGAGGCCAGCTCTGTAGCACTCCTACCCACTGACGCTGTCAGCCCTTCACCTTTCACATGCTCAGGCTCCATTACAGAGCTAGAGACATGACTGATATTAAATAACAAGCATCATTAATAAAGTCGATGTAGCCAACATCTGACTCTCGTTAAGGGGAAAGTGTTGAAAAAACACATCCCAGGTTGGTCATGATTTATAGCCTGGGTCTGCTATTCTTCATGAGCACTGGGGAAAGCTTTTGAGAAGGACCAGACCACGAACTACTTAAGGAAACTGTGTATGGACACACACAAGCTGAAAGGGTCAAATCAGACAAATTAAAAGGAGATGGGGAAGGGCCCTTTATTCATCTACTCCCTGTTGTAGGCCACCTAGGCAGGCATGGTGGGGATACATGTTTATATTCCCATTGAAACTGTTGACTGTGTCTGAAAAAGCATGACTGGGAATGCTATTGGCTAGACAGTGGGAAAACATATTATATTAAGGAGGTTTATGTCCCAGTAGTTTGTCTTAAGGGAGATCTGGCATTTTTAGATCTAGTAGGTTTCAGGCTGGAGGTGATAATAGAAGGCAATAACTCACCAAAGAGCTATGGTTTAGCAGAGAGATGACAAAGGTACCATTGTTACCTCAAGGAATAATCTAGCGGTTTGCCACTGGACTGTAGCAGATGTGGGGATCTCTTTCAGTTCTCCTTCCCCATTCACTCGCCCTCCCTCCCTCCCTGGTAACATGTATGTATGTCCATTCTAATGGAGTACGTTCTGCTCTCACATCACTTTGCTGCTGCAAATTTTAATAATGGGACTTTCAGGCTTACACATATTAAAAGGGTTGCTTCTGCTTCCAGAAGAGTCTGGTTCCAGTTTCCAATGTCTTTTACACCAGTGTACGCACTTGAGTGACTTGACTGGAGTCCCTCCAGATTTGTACCAGTGTAACTGTGTTCAGGAGCTGTTCCATATTCTTTCTGGAGATTTGAAGAAAGGAGTTTGTCCTGTGGACTAACAGGAGCATTATTTCTTCCATTTCATTTGGAAATGGAAATCCTCTTAATAATGGGCATTGATATTTTATCTTTTACTACCATCTTTATAAATCCCAATGCCCCAAATAAGAACAGGAGTATTTGTTGAAAGTGTAAGACTATTAAGGCTGATCACACACCAGTTGTAGTCTGAATCAAAGCAGTTAATAATCATTTCATACTGTAGTAAAAGCCAGTGGAGTCCTGGTTCTATTCCCAGGCCTGTTCACACTGACATTCTGGGGCCTTCCAGTGGCTCAGGCTTGACATCTCTAAATTGGGGATAATTATTCTTTCCATCCTTTGAAGAGCACTGTGAGATCTATGAGAAGCACGGTGTACATGGTGAGTATAATTATCTAGAGACGGCTCCTTACTCCTGGAAGTAGTACAACTGAAGCCAAGAGACTAATTATGTGAACAGGAATGCTTTGCACTTGTAGAGCACTTTCCATCCGCAGGTTTTAAAGCACTTTAGAAGAGTGGTCAGTATTGTTACCCTGATTTTACAGATGGTGACACTGAGGCACAGAGATGGGAAGTGACTTGGCCAGGGCCCTACAACAGATTGGAGACAGGTTGAGAACCGCCTAGGTCTCCTGGCACCCCCTTCCCATCAGCCGTTCCCCTGACTGGTGTGCAATGCACTGGACCGTACTGAAATTTTGGAAACTGAGGACTGCAACTTTGGAGCTGCTGGTTGTTGAGAGATAGAATCCTCTTATTTCCTGTTCTCTCAAGACCATTTGTGTTAAATGAAGAGTCCATGGCTCTGGAATTTTCTCACCCTCCATTTACTGTATCCCAAATACATCTCTACCCCAATATAACATGACCCGATATAACACAAATTCAGATATAACGCGGTAAAGCAGCGCTCCGGGTGGGGGTGGGGGGCAGGGCTGTGCACTCCGGTAGATCAAAGCAAGTTCGCTAAAATGCAGTTTCACCTGTAACACGGTAAGATTTTTTTGGCTCCCGAGGACAGCATTATATCGGGGTAGACGTGTATCAGCTTTGGAGTAATCCTTCAGGGCAGAAACCCAGAGCCTTGATCCACTGACTTCAAAGGACTTATGCCGATTTGCACTTGGCCTTTAGTTTCCCTTCTGTTTTTGAATTTAGATTCTCTCTGTGTCCTGTACCTGTCTGTCTGTGCATGTGCGCACGCTGTAGGGACCGAAAAGTGGGCAGAGACATTGGGAAGTTTTTCTTTTTGCAGAATTTGTGGTTTATTGGTGACATGTGACCCTTGTATAAACACTGGCCTGACTGTCCTCTCACTTCCACTGGTGTAAACCATGGGTTTAAACCGGTCGTAACCGAGAGGGGAGAATCATGTCCACTGTGTTTGCTTTTAGTGAGGTGATGAGGAGCTCTCAGATTTGAGAGGCTGGAAGCACTGAACAGGTAAAATTCATATATTTTAAAATAATCATTATACAATTATGCTGATACTTAAGCCGTCTGAGGTGTGTAAAGAGGGAATAACTTCACAAGGCATAGCTCCACTGAAATTGAGAGAGCCCCCAATCTACACTAGCTAAAAGGGTGTGGGCCAGACCTTCAATCTATGATCAAGTATAGCAATCTTTTAGATCAAAACCAGCAGGCTTATATCTTGCCCCAGGGATACAGACTCTGTGATCTGTTACATTTCCGTTTCTTGAGAAACGCTGATCCTATCCCGCATCTGATATGTCATGTCATTTCTTTCCATCGTGTAGCATTATTTTGCACGGCACACATACGGCGAGAGGGGGGAGAGAATGGTGCATAAGGAGTGGTAGTGGGATAATCATGTTGAGACATTATGGAGACAGACTGGGTGCCATGTGATACTCTGGTACAGTATAATGGTCATTATCTCAATTATTTATCCTCCCTCCTGGAATATTTCTAAAACAAATCCAACCATGTGTTTTGAAGTTGGATTTTGTAGAGTAAAATCACAACTCCTTACTCAAAATGTAGTTGGAAACCCCCCCCCCCCACCTAACGCACCGACTAGGAATACAAGAGAAATAAACGATGGTGCCACGCTGCAACAGATGATGAATGTATGCAGACCTGGAAGGAGTCTCTTCAGGAATTCCAGTTCAGAGAGCATGTAAGATTTGCCACAATGAATTCAGTGTTGAATGTGAAATGATGATGTGAGATCCTCCTAGCTGGCTTTAATAATGCAAAAGGCATTCTCCTTGATCGGAAAACTCGACCTTATGGGCTCCATTTTTTGATTCAATGAGGTTTTTTTGGATCAGACTCTCTAAATACTTAATTTCATAGTAAGTGGATACAGAAAATATGTATTTGCTTGATTCCTCCCATTCCCCCACCCCACCCTAAGTACTGGATACAGTCCCCTGGTAGTAAACAGATTCAACATTAGACTAGAGTTCTAGAAGCTGTCTTGCTGTTTTGTTTAATCTAAGTATGTTTTGAGTGTACATATAGTAATAATACTTAGCGTTTATCTAGCCCAGGGATCGGCAACCTTTGGCGAGCGGCCCGCCAAGGTCAGCACCTTCGTGGGCCGGGCCGGTTTGTTTACCTGCTGCATCCACAGGTTCGGCCAATTCCGGCTCCCACTGGCCGTGGTTCACCGCCCCAGGCCAACGGGGGCTGCGGGAAGTGACAT
The DNA here is from genome assembly GCF_020497125.1 of Mauremys mutica. Lineage (NCBI taxonomy): Eukaryota > Metazoa > Chordata > Testudines > Geoemydidae > Mauremys > Mauremys mutica. The sequence goes on along the minus strand of NC_059090.1, from coordinate 9,219,844 downwards.
GGGCCAAGGGATGTACTGGCCACCGCTTCCTGCAGCCCCCATTGGCCTGGAGCGGCGAAACGCAGCCAGTGGGAGCCGCGATCGGCTGAACCTGCGGACGCGGCAGGGAAACAAACCAGCCCGGCCCGCCAGGGTGCTTACCCGGGTGGGCCGCGGGCCAAAGGTTGCCGATCCCTGATCTAGCACTTCATTTTTTGAAAGCGCGGTCTGTAGGTTGCTTAGGTTAAGTTATAACGCAAGGGTTTGCCATTTTGCATTTGTAGAACAATTTGCCTTTGCAGCATAGGCGGCTGCTTTGTGCATCCTGAGAAGTGGGTCGGATGTAAAAAGTTCGCACGTAGTTCTGAACTTTCATACAGTTCAGGGGGGGTTCAGACCCATGTCGAGCTCCCTCTCAGCAACCTATGACCTAAGAGTTGCTGACCTTCCCTTGCTCCTTTGTAAGAACAGCTCAAGATCCTCTAGTCTGCGCCAAAATAAAGTAACTATTAAGTTTAACAAATAAGACCGTATTCTTTGAGCACTATATATTGTACTTTAAATCTTTCTTGATTTGTCCTTGTTTTCATTAATTAACATTACATTTCTTTGGTGGGTGCGTCGGTGGACGCAAACCATAACCAAATGCCTGCATGAGCTTATTACTGCGACTCTTCTGCTTCTTCATCCCCATCCCACGTTATCCTTAATTATCATCACTCCTTGTGTCAGTTTGAAAATGAACCTCATGCCCTGCAAATAGACGTGCTCATGTGGAGTCAGAGAGGCTCCGTGAGCGCGTAGGGCTCTGCACGAACATAGTTAATTGCAGAATCAGGACCATAGTTTGTAAACTCCTTCTGGCACAGGTTGTAGGCCTGATTCTCCCCCGTCAATTTGGTGAAATTGAACCATGCGCAGAGGGGCAGTACGAGCCCCATGTACCAGATGAGTTCTCAGGTGGTACATCCATCTCCTGCTCTGCACAGGAGTGAATTTCAGACAGAACAAGTCAGTCCCACTGAAATCAATGGGAGTTAATAGTATCTTTGGACAGGGAAAGGGGAGAACAGGGCTCCTTATTTTATTTGTTCTGTAATGCATCTGGTACCCGTTTTGGCTCTGTGAAATGATGGGTTTGTTCAATCTTTTCTTCCTGGGCGGATGAGCAAGATCAAAAGCATGTAGCCAATCTACACACAGATCGTTCCTGCTTTACACGCCACAAACAGTTCCGAACCAAACAAGCCTCACCCCTTCTGTTCCATTTTGTGATAACACACTTAAGGCATTCGCATATGCATGAGCCAGTTTGTGCCGGGGGAAAATAAAATGTTGCCCAGTACTTGGAATGAAATTCTTGAAACCAAATCTGCCTGAGGAGTCAGATGTTCAGTTTGCAGGTGGCCATTAGAAATTTAGGGGCCAAGGGGAGTTTAAGCAGCTTTAAAAAAAAATCCCTCTGCAGAATTTCAGTGGCATTGATAGACTGAAGAGGAAGAACTTCCTAGGACGCTTTGTGTGCGTTTGGAGACTCGTTGCTGTTAGGGCCTGATGCATCTGCTTAGATTGTAAGCTCTCTGGAGCAGGGACCAGTTTTTGTTCTGTGTAGTATACAGCACCTGGCACTGTGGGGTTCTGCCCTGTAACTGAGGTTTCTCCATGCTACCGCAATACACGTAATAAATAATAATAATAATCCAGTGGACGTCAATGGAGCCGAAAACTCCAGATTTATTTCTGGATCTGTTTTGGAATGAGGGATATGAGAGTAGCAACCGATTCATAACAATCAACCGGTTACTGTATTATATTATATTATTATATTATTATCTATAATATTCCATGTTGCTCAGCTCACTTTTTTTTCCTTTTAAAACTGCTGCATTGTAGAAGCTGAATGAGCTAATCTGTTCTCCAGAGGGATTGGGAGACTTTCTGGTAGCCTGTAATGTAAAACAAAGAGTTGCTCCCAACCTGTGGGGAAAATGGGTGACAGAGGATAAAACACTGACCAAAGACATTCTCAGCTGAAGAAGAGAACCCCGTGGATACAGTCTGAAACAATAGCTCCGAGAGGTGTGAACTGCTTTGTTCATCTCAGTGGGTGTTCTCATTTGCCCCTCATCCCATTTAGTACACCCACTCGCACACAGGATCAGGGAGGAGAGGGGCTGAGACCTGCCCCATTCCCTACCCTTTAGGGGCAGAGTCTCCCCAGATCCCAGCCCGCCCAGAGGCGGGAAGGAGAGCCGTAGAGCACTTAAAATAGTCACCATTTCAACAGAAAGCATTGCTCAGCAAACCAAACCCACAAATTCTAAGAAACCGTTGAAATGAAAACCAGGGGTAAATGCAGTCACGGCGTTTAGATAAGTGATGTTCTTTATATCGGGCGATCATTATAAACCACACTCGCAGCCCCTTACGTTTCTGTTTGTTCTTTAGAGTGGACGCGGCAGAAAATCTGGTGACCGTCATCCAGTGTCTAGTGGCTCCTGTATAGTAAAGTGAGAGATGAATTGCTTTGTGAATGATACCTAGGGCTGCTTCAGATCTGGTGCCTGACCCAGCACCTGCTGAAGGCAATGAGTATTTCCACTGGCTTCATGGACATTGCAGTAGGCCCAGATGTGTGTGTGTGTGTGTGTGTGTGTGTGTACGTGTACATACAGTGGTCTCACTTTTTCATGGAATCCTAGAAATGAGGCTGGATTTCTTCCAGGTGGAGGAGGATTCCCTGTACTTAAAATGGGGAATGCCCCTAAAATCATCAATCTCTCTCAAAACAGAAGCAACTTCTGAAGTGTGAGCAGTGTCTGCCGCAACGCTGCAGATATTTAATAGCTGCAGGTGGTATAAGTAGTCTATGTGCTGGTGCCAGCCATGTAAATACATTGTGAAACCAGGTGACTATTTATCATGCACCATAGACCTCCTCATCTACAGTCTGCCTATTTCTACATCTCAGGAGCTAATTTGAACCTTCCAAACCTCTTAGCAGCTTCAGATCTTATGGAGATTTCATTTACGTTTAGCATGGCTGTGGCCACTAACTTGTGCAATGGCATTTAATATTTAATTTTTTTGGTCTATAATTGCCCCATAAGCATTATTTCTTAGTCTTGTGAAATCAATGTTTGCATGGACACAGAGTGACAGGAGACTGCAGATTAAGAGCTGTTCAAATAAATTAATAAAACACTTGTACCCCTTCTCTTTTCTAGAATGCATGAATTGCACAAGACTAGCTGATATGACTGAGAGGCTAAACACTCTGGAAGCCAAGGTAAGCACATGGAACGTGTTTTAAAGGGGAAAAAAATAGTGACTTTAGTGCTGGGGAAGAGGTGCTGAAAAGACAATCCACCAAACAGGTGCAGAATGAGCAAAAACAACATACATTACTTCACCACACTGCCCCACTCCTATCACGCAACCCTGTTTTGTAATGACCACCTCTTAGAGCAGAGGTGGGCAAACTATGGCCTGCAGGCCACATCCAGCCCGCGGGACCCTCCTGCCCAGCCCCTGAGCTCTGGCCCTGGGAGGCTCGCCGCTGGCCCCTCCTTCGCCTCAGCTTGCTCCGCCACTAGTGCAGTGCTGTGGGCGGCGAGCTCCTGGAGCAGTGCAGCTGCAGAGCTGGGGCCTGGGCTGGTCTCTGTGCTGCGTGGTGGCGGTGTGGCCCAACTTCAGCCGGGCAGCGCCGCCAGCCACCGGTGCTCCAGGCAGTGCGGTAAGGGGGCAGGGAGCAGGTGGGGTTGGATAGAGGGCAGGGGAGTTCGGGGTGGTGGATAGGGGTCGGGGCAGTCAGATGGCAGGGAACAGGGGGGTTGAAGGGGGCAGTCAGGAAGGAGTGGGGGTTGGATGGGGCAGCGGTAGGCAGTCAGGGCAGGGGTTCTGGGGCGGTCAGGGAGAAGGGGTGGTTGGATGGGGCAGGGGTCCGGGGGGGCAGTCAGGAATGAGAGGAAGGGATGGATGGGGTGGCAGGGGGCCAGCAGGGGTGGGGGTTCCGGGGGTGGTCAAGGGACAGGGAGCAGTGGGGGGTAGATGGGGCAGGGGTCTGGGGGGGGCATCAGGGCAGGGATAGGGGGCGGGGGCCGGGCCACGCCTGGCTGTTTGAGGACACACAGCCTCCCCTAACCGGCCCTCCATACAACTTCCGAAACCCGATGTGGCCCTCAGGCCAAAAAGTTTGCCCACCCCTGTCTTACAGTATGTCTACACTGCAATTGGGACAGCATGTGTATGCAGACCTGAGCTAGCTCACTAGAAATATGTGTAGCTGCAGCACTGTTGTTTTCAGCAAGAAGCTTGATCGACGCTAGTTTGGGGATGCCTACCCATGCTGCAGTTGTACCTCCCAATTGCTGTGTAGATGTACCTGCAGATGGGAGGTTAGGTCAGTTTCCATTGTTTAGCATCTCTGCTGAGGCTGATAACACTTGCCACTAGAACAGAACCAAAGATCAGCAGATGTAATCAGACTGTATGTGATACCCTTAAGGACAAAAAGCCTAAAGCAAATGTCCACATTCAACCCACAGTTGGACTGTGGTTCTATTTGTAAACGATGGTTAATGTTAATGGAAATAACGGCTCATTACTCTTGATGAGAAAGTGTCCATCTGAACCCCTAGGGTTTTATTCTTTGCATTCAAGAAATACGAGGGCAAATTTATACTGGATTCAGCTCTATAACAATGGGATGTAAATCAGCAGAGAATTAAACCTCTGAAAGCAAATAGGTTCTGAGTGTGAGCTCCAATATTAAAAAACGCAGAAGAAACTCCATCCATACAGTCAGTAGACAAGATGGAGGAACAGCTTGTGTATTTCCTGTGTTATAAAATCTAAATCAGAGGCAATCCAACTCAGTGAAAAAGGGCAGCGATCTGAGCTTTGAGGCTGTCCTTTTGTGATTGTCTCCCATCATTCTTCTCTTTAGTCTTTCAACTCTTTTTACTGCTTCTCTGCTGCTCCCGTCTCTCCAAATCCCTCTTTCACTTCGCTGCTTCAACAGCAGCAAATAAGAGTGTATGGGCTTTTCCAGTTAGAACGTACACATCTCTTACTCAGGTATGGAGGCCCTTCGTAAGGTCTAGGCACCATATATGTGTCTCGCTGCACAATAGTGATGAGTGGCAGCTTCTGTTTGCAGATTTGCCTATTAGGGATTGTCGACACTTGAAGGTAATTCAGATTAAGGTAGTGTGTGAATTTGAAGTGCACTTGCTATTCCAGAATAACGCCATGTAATAGCAAGCCCTAAGTCTCGCATTATATTTGTTGATGTAACTGCAACAGTGTTAGGATCTTCACCTACTTTGCATTGATTTGGTGTTCCATATTTTTCATCCACTGTGCTAATGCACAATTATTTGTGCACGTGTTCAAATCTGCATTCCTCCTTTTATCCTTTTCCAAAATGTTAGGAGGATTTGATGCACCACACACTGTTGAAAACCTTTCACAGGTGGAATTCAGTATTGTGTTTTTTTGTTAAATTGTTTTAATGTGTACCCACCAAGCGTCATAAAGATAGCTCCCATAAGCAGAGTCAGTTAATTCCCTTTGATCTTCGGTTCCTTCTGTGACAGTCCATTCCTGTTTGTCAGATATAGCGCTCGGATCTCCTTAATGCGTGTGCAGCTAATGGTTATCAGTGATCTGTCATAGGAATTCAGGGAATCTCCTGGGGGGTGGGGGAGGAGGATGGGATGTGGGATGGTTTTACAGACAATACATGATTTGCTGATAATTGGGGAATTGTGTCTGACGTGAAGTGAAATGAGTGACGCTTTCTGGAACTCCCTCAGAGACATGTGGGGTTGTATTTCACCATGAGAAAAATAAGAAAAACATTCCAGGGAGTTGAATTCCTCAAATGAAAACAATGGTCATGGTGTAAGGGAAGATTCTGTTTTCAATTCAAAGATGAGCTGAATATTTTTTTTTGATGCAGTAAGTACAGGCAGGCTGTGTTCCTTGGCAGTGAAGAGCAGGAGGTGTTATAAGAGGAAAGATGACTCTCCTCTTTTAACTACCCACAATGGGTGTGATCCAAAGCTCAAAGAAACCAAATGACAGACGCCCACTGACGTCATCTGGCTTTTGCATCCGTTGCAGCCCCAGCACTGTCAGGAGTTTGTATACCTCACTCCCCAGAAAATAAAAAATCTAGGACTCACTTAAGGCCCTTGCACCGAAAGCACCATTAGATTAGTAAGGAAGGTGCAGTGCCTGAGCAGAGGTGGTTTGTGCCGTTATGCTAACGGACTGAATGAGCTGGGTGCTGGGCTCAGTTAAACTACTGTAAATCAAGGCTGGGATTGTCAAAGGAGGAGTTGGGTGCCTAACTCCCTTAGGATCCGTTGACTGTCCCTGCCCAAGAGTGAAACTGCAGTGGAGTCTGTTGATAGGCAGATGTGAAACTGGATTAAGACAGAGGAAATTTTCAGTGCCTTCGTGGACAAAGGTGGCAGTGAGTTCACATGTAGCAACACTAACAGCTCAGCACACAGATGTTTAGTAAGTGCTGGCAGCAACATTGTATTTGCCTACTGCATGAAAGCACTAGTGAGAGAAGGAGCTGCCAGGGTCCCTTTCCACCCCTTGTAAGCTTGGCTGTAATTTGTCTATAGATGGACAAAACTATCATGCTGTCCCATTAGAGAATTCTTGGACTTGAAGCCTTCAGGCTGTGACCTGAACTGAAGTTAAGAGAGAGGAGTTGAGATTTCAGCCAAAGTACATAGCATGCTAATGGCTAGCCCTGTGGATCGTCTGACATTGTTAGCATGGAGGTGGATGCATGAGAAGTCCAGTGCCAAGGTGTAGCCTGCTGTCCCATTTAGAAGGTATTCAAAGGATTTTGGTAATATCTGAGTCCCAACCAAAGCCATCAGAACAACACCTTCCTTCCCCTTTCCTTTCGAGTGCTGAGTTTTGGATAGTTCAGAGTAGATAGATAATAGTTTCCTGCCAAAAGAACTGCATTCTTGTTTTGGAATCTTGAGGAAAGCTGTGACCTTCCAAGTAGCTGGACAGTCTGTTGAATAAACAGAAAGAACAAAACCCTTGACTAGCTGGGGGAGTCGGTGACATTTCAGCAGCGTTGATTCGTCTCTGCTCAGTTGATCTTGGGCATCACACATTGCATCTTTGTGTATTTTGGTGCTACTGTGTTTTGCAGTCCCAGGCACCTTGTAATGCTGAGCAAGCTCTGCCTTTCAAGGCTTGTCTAGCCTGGAGGAGGAGCGCGGTGATTCTCTATTTTAGCTACATGGTTTTAAAATGAGCATTTGTGTGTGACATCTCTTCACGTTGGTTGGAAGACTTGAGTTTTCAGCACAGTGCTCCTGTAACTAGATCTTAACTCAGTTATATTTTACTGGATTGTGAAAGCAAAAGAAACCTGGGTAATTAGACAGTTTGGAGAGACTATTTATTTTATGTGAATGGCTTCTTTCAGATTTTTCACCATTTCACCACAATGACAGCTTGAAGCGACATCACCACGTATTGATGTAACACAATGGCCTTGTCTTAAAATATTACATTCCATCATGACATTGTGACACAACAGGAAAATGGCTGAAGGAAACTCCATCCCAATGGCAAAGGGAGACCGAGAAATGGGGAATAACCCCTGATTTTGGTTAATCTCTGTGAATGTTATTCCTTTGCTCTTTGCGTCTGTTCACTCTCCAGGAGTGGTGACTTGGCACCTAATCCACCTACCATGGGCCTGATGCTGCTTTTACTTATGCTGATTTTACACCAGTTTAACTTCATTGGTTTCAGTAGTGTTATTCCAGATTTACACTGCTAGGAGAGCAGAATCAGGTCGCATACGAGGGGCCTCTTGAAGCCAGTGGATGGGTCCCCATCGAGTCCAGCACTAGATGGAAGAAGAAGTTGATGAGAAACTATTCTGGAGACAAGCCAAGAGATGCTGTGTGTCAACATGGACAGCACTGCAACAGGTCACTTGCCCAGCACTGCAAAAAGTAGAAGTCTTTTGGCAGCAGGCGTTTAAGAGTGGAATGATGTAGAAGTCTGAGCTAGTCTGAGTTTTGCTATGTACTCCTGAAAAGGGTTTGCAAAAGATGAGGCGGCTTTTTATACTCCTATGAATAGGGCTCAGCCAGTTATCTTCCTGGACTTGGCCTCGCTCTTCCTTTTAGAGATGGCAGAACTGAATCGGAAGAAGTAAAAACCTCTCTGAACCTCCATTCCCTGCTGAATCTGAAATGAACTTCTGTTGCGGTTCAGAAAAATGGGGGTTAACTGTTTATTTTTGTGTCCCTCTGAACTTGGTTTTGGCCAGAAACAGAAGCACCCAAGTACTACAAAAGAGGCTGGTGTCACTGTATTTTTTGCTAGTGCAGAGGCAGAGATAACAGGACATCTCTCAAAAGGCTGTTCTGAGATTTTTAGCGTGATTTGAATGATCTTTTGGGCTTGGGTGGCTTGGCACGGGAGCCAGACTTCTGCTTTAGCCTCAGGCTTAAGGGAGATTAGCTCAGTGCTCGGGGTGGGGGGGACTGTCCGGAACTGGCTGAGATCTGGAATTTATCTGCTGCTTTGCTTTCCCCTGTATTCTGCCCAGATCTTCTCTTCCTCACCCTTGACTCTGCCTGCAGCGTAGGAGAGCTGCTTATTGCCAATATGCCTGTCTCACCCATGATTAGTGCTCCCTTCCCTGTCTGACGTGTGGCCAGAGGTGGGTATGGGGTGGGGGTGTGTGTGTGTGTGTAACAGAGAGCGCTCCCCTGGCCAGCATTTGGCTCCCTTCTCTAGCCATGTGTCCCTGGCAGAGAAGAGCAAGGAGGATCCAAGTGACTAATGGAGAGGAGCGGACTGGTGATGTGGAACCACTGACAGGACCTGGAGGAACTGCAGACAGCAGTTCCTCTATCACTCACACCTCCTTCTCTTTCCTTTACTTCCCACCGTGCTTCACCATGGCCATCTCTCACTTCATCTTTATCTTTCCCCACTTCCCTTGGGTTCTCAGAAATCTCCTTTCACCAGCATTGGCTTTAGGGAGCTCCCTCTGATGCTCTGATTTCTTCTCTTCCCTCGCTTTTTCACTGCCTGCATAGCATGTGAAACATACTGAGTGGAAGCACAGCTGGGTGCCAGGCAAAGCAAAACTCACCAACGTAGGAAGTTTTGCTTTACAACTGAACTATGCAAGAAAATCTGAGCTGGAAAGCAGAGGGAGTTGCCAGAGCCAGTGTGGGAGAGATGACACACGTTGGGCAGCAAAAAGGTCACTTTGACCTGACTCCTCTCTTTCAGACTTACCTGGAACAAATGGGGAAAAAGTCTTAACTCTTTGGGAGTCACTTATCGCTCACTGCAGCATTCGCAAGGTGGGCGACATCTCCTTGGGAGGAGGAATCGCTGTTCACGGCCTTTAATCTTATATGGAAGATGGCTAGATCTCCAAGCAGCTTTAGAAGTTACTCCATTGCTGTGTTTATGCTATAGCTGAAGGACTATTTGTGTGTGTGTGTGTGTGTGTGTGTGTGTGTTGAAAACTTTGGGATAATTAATTAGGTTATTTGTTACAAACCAAAACCAACAAATATGTGGGTGTTGCATTGGCACAAGGGAGACACTTGCAATGAAGCAATGACTGTAAATCAAGTAAAGGTCACTCATGAATAGCTGCTGATAGAGTTTCAGCACAGCATGGCTGCCGTGAGCTCATGGAATGGGAATGGATAAGATCAGCTGTCTCAAACTGGCCGGTGCTTCAGAGACCGACCCAAAGGGGTGAGGCCCCTGACCTCTACTGTTTCTAATTTGCGTAACTGGCCAAGATGCACAGAGCCAAGGTCAAGTGGCAGAGCTAGTGTGCAGCTATCTGGCTTTGAATGTTTTGTGTACTTGGGTGGATGCTTCTTGGATGGGCTGTGATCACCACTAATGTGCTAGTCACATGAGCAAACGACCGCTTTCTTTAGCATGTCCAGGTAATGGGGAGAAGCCACAAAAAAGCCCAACAGAGCATTAAGGGTACAGAAAGATGGTTTATTCCCCATTCCATTTATCGGACAGTAAGTGAGGGGACTTGGGGTCAGCAGTAGAGCAAAGTTCTGTGGGTCTGCGGAACCTATAGAAGTAACTAAAGTTTATACCATCGTTCACTTTGTAAGAGATGCCTTCAGTTCACCCCGCATGTTGGATTGATGTTAGAGGTAGCAAAAATATCCCACTGATTCTGTAATGAGGGATGTGTGGATTGTCACCAGGTGTAAATAACCAAGAAACAAACATGGGAGTCATTAAGGCAAAATGGTTAGATGCTATCTGAGGGTGAGAGCGAGCATGAGGTAGACTTCGCTCATTTTCTCAAAATGCCTTATCAGTGGCACTGGTCCAGAATGGTCACGTTTAGCATCGTGACCATGCAGAGGAAGAGTTGTGTAAAATGATGTCAGGTTAGGTTGCTTTCCTCGCTTCCTACTTCAGCTCGGATTTATGCTGTGCGTGGTCTAGAGATGGGTGACCACCTCACTTTGCTAACTCTTAGCCCACTCAAATGGAAGACTGTAAGGCTGAGAGTATTAGAACTCTGGATTGGAACTCAGCACACCTGGGTTCTATTTCGTGTCTCTGCCATTGGCCTGTTGGATGACCTTGGGCAAGTCATTTCCTCATCTGTAAAATGGGGATAATGATACTTCCCTTCCTTTGTAAAGCACTTTGTGTTCTACTGATGACAAACACTATATGCGAGGTAGGTGGTATTCCTTTTTTTATGTGTTGTAGGTTTGAAAGTTTGACTCATGCTCGGGTATCGTGTTCCCGATCTGTTTAGTGCAGATTAAAGAAAGGATCCAAGGAAGAGGAGAAAAAACAGGGTGCAGGAGAATCAAAACGGGGCAAGGTGTATAATTGCAGAATGGGTGGTGAAAGGAAGCAGAGAGCGGAGAAAATTCTAAAACTAACAGATGCAGTAGGCCTGGCTTAACTCACACTTAATCTGGTTTTACACCATTGTGGGACCATTTGACCTCAGCGGAGGTACTCCTACTTTACATCTGTAGGAGACCAGATTCCAATTGTGCCAGACCAGCCTTTTGGGAGTGGGGTTTCTTTTACCCCTAACACATAGTACAGGCTTTCCACTAGCTAGAAGAACATTGAGCCGGAATGCTGCCGTCAACTGCACCAGTGTAAATTTTGATTAAATCCCTTAAGTCTAAAGGGTGTAAAACTGGATTGAGTGAGAGCAGAATCCAGCTCTATGCAGGTTTATTGCCTCCTTTGAATTCAGTATTCTCTTTTTGTAAGGCATGCAGACAACTTACATCTGTATTATCACATAAAAAGGTCCCATTTGTTTTATTCTGCTATACACCCATATCTTTTCACAAACTCTATCCAAGGGTTATGGATCGTGTGATATTAATCTCATCTTTTGGTAATTGTTCAAATGCAATATTTGATCTGAGTCGATATAACCCATTCTTATCTCCTGACACTACTTTTAAGAAATCTGTGGCGTTTCACAGTGATTTAAATGCAAAGAGATACGTTACAAATCCTGTGTCTGACTGATTCATTGTGTGATTGATAAATGATCTGCATATTTTCTGCATGAAAACAGTCCTCGTAAGGCGATACCCTGCCCAGAAGTCTGCGAAAGGTTAAAGGAAATTTTTTAAACATGTATAGACTTTAGACCAATACACTGTTGTTTTTTCTCTGCTACATGAAATCCACCCTATTTATTTAGAATAGAATATCACACTCCACTTTTATAACCCAATCTTTTTTTAATTACTAGGTACAATTATGTGGAGCCATAGTAACAAAAAACAATGACAATTACACTACAGATGTTAAAGTGCTCTTGACCTGTTCCGAGGGGGGATAGATTTAAGAAATGCATACAACAGTTATGTTTTATGGGCTTCACCTCTTCCCTTGAAGGATATAAAATGAAACTAGCTCCCACTGTAACGGAGCAGTAGTCATAAATACTAGAGATTGAATATCCCCATATAGTACTATAACAGTGCTCACAAGTCCTCTAGAATGGAAAATCCTGTTCCTCTGTTGTATGGCAATGCTGCTTACAGGTACTGTAGATTGGGTGCTATTGTTATTAAGTACTGATGTTCCACGGATATTCCAGGTCTTGTGTGTCGCTCACACTGGTGGTGAACATTTCATCATGTACCTGGTATGCCACCCCACAAAGAGGTGGTTAAGTAAATCCCTCAGATTCCTGTTGCCTGGGTCTGGGTCCAGATACCACATTTCTATTTCTAACAATGCCGTGACTTTTAAGAACGTTTTAGGCAACATGCCAGTCAGCGGTTCATTTAATATCTTGCCGATTGCTACTCACAAGAATGAAAATCAGGATGGGGTTTGAAGCATCTTTGTACAAATCTTAAAACAGGAGCTTCTGAGGTTTCTGCAGCTCATTTAATGTAAAACAAATGACCAGGAGGGTAAAGAACAATTTCATGACTAATTTTAACTAGGGAGGGCCTGAACCAAAACCCAGTTCTGAACAACCCAAACTTTGGATCAAGAGTCATGTGTGAATGTCACAATTGGCTCCTGTGGTGTTGCTAATGAGCAGAATTTATCGTCCAGATCAGGACACTTGGGGAAGTTCAGATCTGGCCTACTTCTCATTCTTACATACTACTATAATTAAGAATGACAATTAAAAACCTCTCATCCTACAGCCTAATAATTCCCAGCCCTCACTTCTTATAGATATCAGGCTTGATGAGAAATCCTTTCCCTGAGCCTGTGACCCTCAGACTGTCCCACGTGGCTGGCAAATGTTGCGATTCACCTTCTGTAACCAGTCTTGCACTGTAAAATATCCCCCTGCCCTCCTCCTCCCCAAATATATATATATTTTTAAATTTATCTAAAGTAACCTTGACCATTTCTATTCACCCACAACATGCAACTTATTTTTGCCAAGGAAATTCTGTGCCTAGGATCCTTTTGCAAGCCTGTTATGTGGGAATGATAAATACACAACAAATTTTTTTTAAGGCAGAGGAATATTTTCACTGACAAATTCCAGCTTGATTTAGGTAAAAGGTGCCATGGGAGCGATTTCTGAAGGCAGTTAGAGGAGTTAGGCACCCAGATCCTTTGACTATCCCAGCCCATGTGTGCAGGTATTCACTCTAATCCCTGGGGTGAAATTCCAATGGAATTTCTCCTGATTTACATTGCTGTAAGAGGAAAATCAGGCCCATTGACTTCAATGAAGTTATTCCTGAGCTACATCATGCTAAGTAAGAGATGAATCAGGTTCTTATTTTGGCTCTGTTGTGTAGCTTTCCTCTTAGTGACGGAGGATAAAGGGACACAAGGCAGTATGTCCATTGACAGTACTGACACGACCTGCCCAGCCTCACTTACCTGGTGTCAAATGTCATAGTGCAGACCTGACCACAAGCAGATATCTAAGGTCAGAGCCATTGTTGAGATCAGATGTTGCTTTCACACGTCTGACATCATCTCACGGTGGCAGAGCTTGGGCACTGTTACTTCCTCGACGGGTGATGCTAAATTGGGCAAAGAAGAATGTTGTGACTGGGGAGGTGGAAGCGAGATTATAGCTCTGGTATATTTTTATTGGGTGTTTTAAAGTTATTGAGGCAAATCTGATTTCACTCTGAGCTCTGCTGTGTACTTTACAGGCTGCAGTGAACTCTCAGCATGGCATCTGAAGGATTACTGGATCCTTTCCACATGCAGTAGTTTAATGGCTCCAGTACCTGGGTGCTGGGACTGTGGCAGCACCCCCGGCTTGAAGTGGTTTCCATCATATACAGGGTTTATAGTTTGGTTCATTGGCTTTCAGCATCCTCACTATGCAAATTGTTCCAACGTCTCTGGACAGAGTTATGTGAGATGTGGTGCTTTAGATTCATAGGGGTTAAGAGTCTCAATCTAAACATAGCTAGTTTCTTACCCCACCGAGTTTTGTCTGGTTTTGCACCCAAACCAGCTCATTAGCCCAGGTTTTATTCTGTTCTGACTTCCCCCATGCGATACCATTGATTTTGTAATAAATGGTTTCCTTTCTGCAAGTCTTTTTTTTGAACCAGCCTATAGAATTTAATAGAGAATTATCCCCTTGCTATAGAAGTTATAAAGTTAACCATATGCTTAAGTGCTTTGCTGAACAGGGATAGACTTTATCTCATAGTTTGCCTGCAACCTGAGTTCAGGGTTCTGTCCCCCAAGAACAGCTAACGAGATTGCAAATAATTGATGGGCAAGAAACCTCTTTCTTCAGAGCTGCCTTGGGTCAAAAGTTGCCATCAACTATTGTTCACAAAAGTAATTCATATTTTAAAACTGTAATGAAATCTCTGAAATTATTTGTGATCATACTAATTATGTTGTCCCCTCAGGGGAAAGTCCTCTGGAACTTAATAGGCACGAACCCAATAGGGTCCTATAGAAGTCACTCTGGGCATCTACAGAATTAAGTCATTGATTTTCTTTAGGATTTTGAAACTGAGCTATGGAACTGAACAGAGAACTGTATCCTTGCTATAGAATTCCACAGGTTGGTTTCAAAATTCCGTAGCAAGGACGCTATTCTCCATCAGATTCTGTACGACTGCCAGCTCAGCCCTATAGCTGGATGAAAGATTTTTGTATAGATTACTACACCAAATAATCTGCTCAGAGAATATGATACAATCTGTCCAAGTTATTCAAAGAGTACCATTCAACTGGCTCAAGTCTTTGCTATCCAACTTTGCAACTTCCTGGGACTTCTGAGCTGTTGAGTCCTCTGAGCCCAAACCAGTTTTGGAAAATGTACTTAGAACTACAATGCGCATCTTAGTGACTGTTAAATATAGGCAGTCAATGTGGAACAGTGTGTTCTGGATTATTGTGCTACGCACCTTTAAATCCTTTACAGCATTTATCAGCAGGGCACTCATTTAAAACATGTTGTTTTAATGCAAAAGACTCCATTGCCACTGTTCTGTGTTGATTATGTGGTAACACGCTTTTATGATCACCCACAAAAATGACTCGGAACTGTTCTATTCCAGACGTGGACTTTGGAACTCCATCAGCTCCGCTAGTAATGCAATGGTACAGGGCCCTAGATGCCTGCATTTCGCTGTGTTCTGCATACCCCCCTAAAACTGTTGCTCTCCTTGATGAAATGTGTTCCTTTAACATAGCACCCCTAACAAGCATCAGAGCACTTAGTTCGTGTAGAGATCGCATCATTTCCCTCAATGCTGAAATGCAGCCTCCTTGGCGTTGAGAGGCAGAAACGGTTATAATTCAACATTATCCAACAGTTTTAGAAGGGAAGTACTAGGATAAACGCTGATTCAGGAAAGCACTTAAGCACGTACTTAAGTCACAAGTCAACGGGACTTGTGTGTGCTCAAGTGTTTTTGTTCTAAATTGAGACCATAGTTCCGTCAAAACTGGAACAAGAAAATAATTGGATGGAAGGAAAAGAGTGCAACAGGCTCATTGAACTAAATTCACCCCAGGGCTAACATAACTGCAGGCATTGGAGTTAAATTAGGGGTCAGTGTGGCCTCGTTTCTTGATGGTGGTTTCCTGCCTCCCTCTTCATCAACCTAATGTTCAGAAAGCAAGACACCAGGCCCTGTGAATAATGACCATGAAGTCAAGGAGGGAGTTCTGCTAGTTCATGCCAGCAGAGGTTCAGTTCCTTCGCACTTAACCTAGCTCCCAGTTTAATCAGTCTCTGCTGTGCCCTTGTCAGACTAATGCGTTCTGCAGAACATTCGTCACTTCTGGCTTTGTCGCATTATTGGCTCCCGCCATGCATTGTACTAAATAAATTATACACGTCATAATTTTTGTAAGTATTTTTTTTAAAAAAAACTTCATTCTCATTTATAATTACACCGTGACTTTATTATGTAAAAATCAATGCTGCAGGTAAAAGCTCAAAAATTAATGATTTCAAGGCTAGTTTTGAGTCAAGTACTCCTTTTAATTTTCTTGAGCTCTAAATCAGTATGGGTACGTCTCTCCAACCCAGGTCAACACACGTGGGCTGGCAGAGCTCGTACTGGTGCTCTAAATATAGCTGTGAAGCCAGTGCTTTGAAACATTGTGGCTCGGGCTGGAGCTTACGCTCTGAAGCCTCGGGATGCGGGGGTGGCTTCGGCCGCAACTTTTCAAAGCGCTGTCTCTGCAGCTATTTTCAGAGCACTAGCGCAAGCCCAGCTAGCCAAGTCTGGGAGGCTTGCTGTCATGGGCTGTGTAGAAATACCCTATATGGTTAGGAGACTTACAAGGGGAAAATGTGGTGCTATAGGGAAGGGCACTTGCGTTGCTTTGCGGGACTTTTCTCAGGTCAACACTGAGCCATTGCCTCAACATGGTATTTCAAGAGAGAATTCTGCTGGAGCTATTATCTTGTGGATTGACACTCTCTCCCTCGTCCCCACTCTGTTTTTATGGGAAATTAGGCCCTGATTCTGCCAGATGCTAAGTGCTCAGAATTCCCACTGATTGTGTGGCCCTCCTCTTGGCCTCTGTTTATAGTGCCCTAGAGGAATAGTAGTAATATTGTATTTACAGTGATGTCAGTGTACTTGGCACTGTGTGATGCACAGAGGGAGATGCGGTCCCCTGTTCCAAGGAGCCTACATTCTCAATAGCCCAAACAGTTCAAACCCAGAAACCATCAGATTGTTAATTATTTGGAAGTGGTACAGCTGGCATTTGGAGTAATATGGCTTACTATTGAGCAGAGCTGTGTGGAGAAAAGAGGGAAAATTGCCACCATTTAAAAAATTATTTGTTCTCCTCCCCTCCCCTGCACCCCCGCCCTTTTTTTTTTTTAATTCCAAAATTGAGCTGAAAATCAGGGGAAATGTTGTCCAAATTCCCCTCTTCACATTTCAAAATTTTGTTAGAATTTTGAAAATTGCAACCGGTGCCAGTTCTCAGGCCCCAAAATTCATTTCACGCCGGCTGCCAAGCTTCCCCTTCAGCAAGTTGTTACTGACCTGAGCTGCGTTTATACACGTGACCTAGAGAGGTGAAAGGCTCTGTCCCCTCATACTAATGCTGCTCACTGGGAGCATTGTGGGGCCCAATCCTGCATGATGCTCAGCACCTCCCTGCAAACACCTCAATACGCTGAAGCCCATTGGGGTTCAGGACAGACAGTAAAGTCCCTGGAGTGCAGTAATTGGAACTAGTCACTTATAGACTCGACCCTGAGAGGTTCGATTGCCCATCGTCTCTCATTGACTTCAATGGGAGCTTCCAGGGCTGAGTTCCTCTTGGAATCCAGCATTATGGAGTATGGAGCCATCTTGCTCAATTACATTTTTCTTCCTGTGACTTGTCTAGATTCTTCTGCTCGAGTCTGCAGAGCGTGCCCCCACTTCAGAGAATGACCTGCCAATCGCCAGGACGACAGCCACGTGGTATGACGACTTGCTCCCAGATGCTATTCCCCTGGTAAATCCTGGGACTGTGTTGAGGAAGCCGGTGGGACCAGCTGGTAAGCATATAGCCAGGCATTCGCTCCGACTGCCTTCTGTAGTGTCAGATTCCCAGTACAAATCCAAACGTGAGTTACGTGTGATAACTAATGAATGAGCTGCTTCAGTGCAACTTGGTCTTAGAAACTGCCTTGGGTTTGAGCACATCCATGACTCGGAGTGAAATAGTTCCTGTTCTTTCTAGCTATTGGGTCAGAGAGTGGGAATTGTAGGAGAAGGTTTTCAGATGGGCAGAGGTAAGTTGCACCCATGACATCTGTGCCCATGTTTTTGAGCCTACAGGGAACTGCATGTACCAGTCCCAGCACTTGTGCCTCCAGCTACCTTAGGGCATTTGCAAACTGGGGGGTTATTGGCCCAGGTCCTCAGATTTGCCTCTGCAGTTATCTCTGCACCTGCAGCAAAGCGGTGGGAGCTTCAGCCTGGCTGACAATATACATTACAAAGAGAAAACAAACCCCCCCAGAGATGTGTTTTCAGAAGTCTTAGCCTAACTTGGAGGGATGGAGTAGAACCAACGATGGTCAGATTTGGAGCCAGACTTCCCCACAGCTGGAGGCTATTCAAATCTGGGAGTTTGATTTGACCTGTCATAGCTGTTCCCCAGAGCTCAGGGTCTCTCTCTGCTAAATTGTGAACACAGATCTCGTGTTCACACACCCAAAAGGGTATACTTGGGTGCAGCTACCTGTCACTCTAGTAGAACATGGGATTTACGTGCACAGTTTAGGCGGTTTGTTGGTGCAGCACAGCTCTGTGGACTGCATTTTTTCTTCTCTCTGAAAGAAGAGATCTATGAGTTACAGATGAACTGCATAACATAAAAATGAAACTAAATCCTGTACCGTTTTCTGGAACGTTGCAGGATCACCTCCTATTTCTCCTCTTTAATCCTCCTCCCAAGCCATCCTTCCAGCCAAGGGGAGCTGGATATGATTTCCTCAAAGCCCATTATTGCTGTTCTTGCATTGGTGAGGATGCTATTATATAAAGTGAGGAGCTTTTTGCTTCTTTTCATGCTCCTCAGCCTCTGCAGGGTAGAGCAGCTGCATCCCAGGAAGAAAGCGGCCAACCTTGGGGGAAGGGGGGAACATTCCAGCCCCATTTTGCCAGCCTTACTGGTCTGGGTCTTAAACTGTTTGTTTGTGTTGGCCCAAGAAATCTCTAAGAGCTGACGCCTGGTTCCATTGACGCTAAGCTCCCATTAGGAGCAGATTCCTGCGTCTTGTAAATAAAATGTTTACACCCAATGGATGGGGATTTTCACTGTGAAACATTCCTGAAAAATGGAGACACCCTGGGGGTACTCTAGAAAGGACATTTAATGCTCATCTATTGTATTCAGAATGTAGCACTTCTCTGGCAGCGAGCCCTGGGCTGGAAGGCTATTGATGTATTAACAGGAGAGATGTTCGGTTAATGATAAATTAGTGTCACTATGCAATATATTTTTTTTTAATTGAGCATAAGCAGATTTGGACTGTTTTGTGATCCCTCCTGTGGAGTGCAAAAAAAATAAATAAAAAGTTGCAACAAATCTTCAGCTCAGCCATCTTGGCTAGACAGATCTCCTACCTAGCATGTATTTCTTTGACCTTGGCACACTCACTTCAAGATCCTCACTTTCTGCTTCCAAGGCCCTGTCTGACAATTGCTTTCCTGGCTCCCAGCATTCTTCCTGATCTTCCACGGGGCCTAGTGTTGGTTTTTTTTGTTGCCAGAGCAGTTTATTATGGCAGCCCTGCATGATTGCAGCAGACTCGCTGCGCGGCTGCAGCCAACACAGACCAGATGTGATCCTTGTTTATAATTGGACAGGATGCCACAACAGGGAAGGGAGGCTTGCTAACGATATGTTCTGCAAAGTATTTTTAGCACAGCAACTATGGTTGCCAATAACTGAATTAAAGCAGTGTTTCCCCAAGCGTCCATTAGATGCTCATTCCTTCTTCCTCATGTCATTTATTTTTGCTCTTGGGGTCTCTCTGCACCTGCACTTCATCTCATCAATGTCTGTCCAGGAACAAGATTGAAGACTCCACCCATCTGACTTAAATTTCCTTCAGGGTCCATGGGCATGATATTTTCCCTTGTTCTCTCGCAGTGTTGAGAAGTTATCTCCTGCTTAGGCCACTGCCATTGTTGTTCCAAGGGTGGTTCCCATTAGAAGTGGGTTTGAGTTTGATGCTTTGAACAGTGGGAATGGTTCAGAATGCCCTTATAGCGTTGACTGGCTGAGACCTTTCCAGGCTAAGATCCAGAAAAACTTGCTACTGTTTACTAGGGTTGATATTTCTTCCCTGACTGACGGGAGTTAGAATAGACAGTCCTTTAAAAGCAATTAGAACTGTTGAGACAGCTGCATCACTGGCCTTTCTGATCAGCTCGTTAATCAACAGGCCTGTATTTAACTGAGGATTAAAAAAAAAGACTCAGATTTTAGCTAGTGGGTAATGGGAGACGTATTTTTCATCTGCATTTCCTCTCCACCCTCCCGCTCTTTTAATTAGAATCGAAGGCGTCTGAGCAGCCAGTACCACAGAGAAAGTGATTGGTGTATCTATTTTTCCTCTTTCAAAGCACAAAATGTTGTTCGTTTCTGTATATACGGTGCCTACAGGAATGCAGTACAGCCCAGATCCTGAGCCTCAGATGAGAGTCCTCCTATAATTTGGGGTGGGGGAAGCACCGGAGAGGGATGTGTGGGGATGTGGTGCCTTGTAGGTGCAGAGAAGTTGGGTTTCTTCTTTGGGTTTCACCTCTCTCGTTCTGGCATGGCCTTGACTCCCCAGGGCAGACATTCCTCTGTCCTCAGATGCTGGGGAATTTAGAATACCAGCTGCACAAGGAGGGATAAAATTGCTGCTCCAGATGGATAGTTGGAGGCAAAAGGGGCTGGCAAATGTGTTACTGAGTGAAAAAAGAAACTCACATCTGATGATTATTATTTACCTGTATTACAAATAGCTAAGTACCTAGAAATGCTGAGACCAGGGCATTGTTGTTCTAGGCACCGTACAAACACACACCTTGTGAGAGACAGTCCCTGTCCCAATCAAAATAGACAAGCCAGACAAAGGATGGGAAAGGAAAGAGGCACAGAGAGTTGGCCAAGGTCACATGGCAGAACCATAAGTAGAACTCAGATCTTCTAAGTCATAGTCTGGTGCTCTAGCCAATATGCCACCACGTTCCTCTCCCTCACCCTTCCTTCTCTGGCTCTCATCATTTTCAAGGATATATACATTGAGCCAGATTCTCAGCTGGTGTAAATCAACACTGAGAGATTTCACTGGAGCTAGGCTGACTTATACTAGCTCTACAGACCTAACCCACCAGTTTTGTTTTCTCTTGTATCCTATTTTTTTTCTGCATTTGTCTCTCTTGAGCCGGTAACACCATTTGTCACCAGTCTGAGCATTTGTCTGACACATTACTCGGTGTTGCAGCTACTGGTCCTTCCATTAGCACTTTCTACCTGCAGGGAAATACGTGCCATCTCCTTTAAATCTCTTCTGTAACAGCACGATTGAGGCTGTTGGCAGCAAATGATGACTCTTAGTCTGTAAAAGTTAACAGGGTCGAATTATAAGGGTTGAACTTGATCATATAAAATGGCCTCAATCACCAATGGCATATTTTGACCCAAGCTCAGTGCGTTGTGCCTGAAAACAGTCAATATTTTTTTTTATTCCTTCCTCTGTGCAGGAAAGAATTCTCAGTGACAACAATTCGTGTGTGTGTGTGCGCGCGCGCTAGCTTTGGACCAAGCCACACCTACCTGAGCTTGCCGAATCTATCCTCTTGTCACGTTAGATGACTCCCATACCAGCTCCACGAGGCTTAGGGTGACCAGATGTCCCAATAAAATCGGGACTGTCCTGATTTTGAGGAGTTTGTCCCGCGTCCCGACCAGAGTGCGGTCAGGACACCATTTGTCCCAATATTTTGTTTCCTGGTCTTCGGTGGCAATTCGGCAGAGAGTCCTTCAGGCTCCGGTCTTTGGCGGTATTTCGGTGGCGGGTGCTTCTGTCTTTGGCGGCAAGGTTTATTACTCCCCGCCGAAATACTGCCAAAGACCATCCGCGACTGAAGGCCTCTCCACCGAACTCCTGGACAGGTGAGTGTAGGGAGCGGGGGAAGCCCCCCTGCGGCGGTCTCGATATTTTTCCCTTAACATCTGGTCACCCTAACGAGGCTGGCCCTGTTAGACATTGAAAAGCCTTTGTGTTCTGTGGACGAACACTCTTGTTTGTGGGGAACATGAAAAACCTTTCACCAATCTTTTCTCTGCTCTCAAATCAAATCAGAACTCTGTTTGATGGCATAAAATAGTTAAATTTTAAAAAAACCTTTAAAAGCCGATCCGATCGTTTTGCTTCCAGATCCAGCTGGGATAAGCAGTGGAAGTTCCAAAACGCTGTGAGAAAAATACTTGTCAATATTTGCAAACCAGATAAAAGAAGGAAGGATGGGGGATCTTTTTGAAAGCCTGTTCTCTTGTGGTTAACATCTCCAAGATATGCAGATAGTTTGGATGAGCATTTGGGGCTTGCGCTCTGTACCCCAAGTATGCTCTGCGTACCCAGAATGGGAATCAGATCCACACCTGCCGAAAAGGTAACTCAGGCTTGGTCTACACTTAAACATTAGGTCAACATAGCTATGTCGGTCAGGTGTGTGAAAAAAACCACTTCCCCAGCCGACCCAACCACCAACGTAGATGCAGCTATTCAACTGAAAAATGCTTCCCTTGACCACTGGGGGAGGTGGTGTATCTTCACCCACAGAAAAAACCCTTTTGTCAGGGTAGGCTGCATCTACCCTATGGGGTTGTGTCAATATAGCTACAGCAACTTAGCTATGATGTTCTAGTCTCCATAGTGTAGACATAAGCACTGGAGACCAAATCCTTAGGGTATCTGAAGCTCTTGGAGCTGCAGATCTCATGTGTTCAGCATTTATTGCAAGATCTTCAATCCATTGCGCACAGGCCATGAAGCTGCTACCTGGCCAGCCAATGTAGCCCACCCCTCCAGAAGCAGCTGGGAGTGATGTCAGAGGCTGGTGCCTCTCCTGATATCTAGCTGTGGTGGAGAGGAGAGAGAGGGTGGGATTTCCCTATCTGACAGTTTAGAAGCGTATGAAAATGAAACCTGCCCTCTGTGTGTTTGAGAGTTACATTGTTCCATTTGCTACATTTACAAGTTAAGTTGGGCCCCAAATCTGAACATACGGAACTAAACTTCCCCAGAGTTGTGGCTTGCATCTCTCTCTCTTTCTGAGCATTCTAAAGCCCCTGGTAGCACAGATCTAGGAGCCAGGAATTCCTGAGTTCTTCTAACCCTGTATCTGACACTGACTTGCTCAGTGCCCTTAGGCAAGTCACTTTTCACTGGGGCCAAAACCATTTACCTACCTTTCAGGATTAAGCAGTGTCTGGTCAGTGCTTTATATTTATTTATATAAAAGTGGGGGGGGAGAGACACTGACTGATTACCTTAGTGTGTAAGAACAGTCATAGTGTTTAAAGCACTAGGCTGTATGAGTGATAAACATTATTATTAATTTATTATTTGTCAGCCCAAAGGAAACAGCAGAGATGTTTAAACCATTCAACCTTTCCTCAACTTAGAGCCCACAGGAAGAGCTGCCTTCCTGCTTGCGTACAATGTACACCCTGCTCTCTGTGCCTTCTGTCTGCTTACCCAGGGTTTCAGAGGAATTGCTGTGTAACTCACTTAACTGGGGTCACTGTGTTACAAGTATCTCCATGTATTTTTGTTCAGCACGCTTCTCAGTGGTAGAAATGGGTAACATCTACCCAGCTGCCACGCTGGGTTTGGTTCAGTCACGTGTGTTTCTTGACGTGGGCAATGTTTGTATTAACTGGGACGTATATTAGATGTAATGAAATACTAAGTGCATGGAGGAGACATGCCACGCTATTGATGTGCAATAGACCATCTCTTTGTGGTAGTGGAAGTCAGTGTAGTACCTGCTTTCACATAGGTACCAGCTGGATCATGTCATATTAGGCTTGTATGGGACTAAAGTCTGAGTCTGGGTCTGGGTTAAGCAGGCGAAGGAGGGAGTGGGGACTTCTGTAAACCCCTGCCTTGTGCCATGTCGATGTGCTGGTTTGGGAAAGGGGCCACTGCAAGTTTAGATTAACACAAGGATGGAGGCAGTGGCTAGTGTGCCGCCCTGTGAATCAACACTCCAATGGGCATGATCTGCTGACGAGCATAGATGCTGCTGTCTGCAGCGTGTGATCTGTGAGCGGAACTCTCCTGCCCAGTGTTCTGGTAGGCTGGCACTCATGGGGCCAACACCACTCTCCTCTGCTCCAGCCAAACAGAGCAGGAACTCCCCCTGAGCCAGCTGTACTTCTCAAAATCTCTTTGGGTTGCTTTCGGGTGTGTAAGCAGGTAGAACGTGTTACTCCAGTGTTCTAAGCTCCAACTAGTTTCCTATTTGAATGTTTGCAGGGCTCCCAGGGCAGATTGGGCCCCCAGGCCCGATTGGACCAGTTGGACTTCCAGGACCACCGGGACCAAAAGGAGACAGGGGACAAACTGGCGAGAGAGGGCCAGCAGGTGAGTCTCCGCAAGGAACTCATCTTACTCTGGACAAACTCCTCTGCACATAAAGGGCCTGATCACATGATGTGCTGAGCATCAGGTCCCATTGAATCAACTCCCACTGATCAGTGAGTGCTGAGGGCACTCAGCCCCTCCCAGGACTGGGCCCAAAGTTTTAAATTAACGTAGACACCCCTTAGCCCCTCCATGTAGCTGAAGAGTGATTATTCTGGGATGCCAGCAGCATCCAATAGGAGATGTAAAACCAGTCACTGTCCAGC
The DNA here is from genome assembly GCF_020497125.1 of Mauremys mutica. NCBI lineage: Eukaryota > Metazoa > Chordata > Testudines > Geoemydidae > Mauremys > Mauremys mutica. Next base: position 9,195,460 of record NC_059090.1, on the reverse strand, counting down.
TAGTAAGCAGAGAAGAGCTTTTTTTCCTGTTTAGCCCGTTCGTCGCTGCGTCCTGCTATAGGGGAGCATGCCTAGTTCATGGGAGGAATTTTGCTTCTCTCATCAGGTACATCAAGCAATCGGATGGTTAACAGTGAAACAATAATGTTACATTAAAATAAAGTGTCATAGATAGGGCCCTCCCCTCTGAGTACAACCTATTCCTGAGCTAGGAGACTTAACTCATCCCCAGAATGTTACTAAATCTTGTGATGGAGAGAATGCTACGCCAAGCGGCGTGTGTGTTTCATACGTACTGATTAGCAGTGCTTCATAAATCTTCAAGCCAGGGAAACATTTGAAACCCGGAGTGTGCCTTAAATGTGAGAGTGGCCCCAGAGACATCTTGGCATTTGCTGCAGTCCTGAAAATGGCTGAGGTCTGACTCTGGTTCCACAGAAACGAGAGAGCCCTCCAACCCCAAAGAGAGCAGCATTAATCTGCCCATTGCACGGTTGGGTTCCCGACCTGCTTGAGAGGGTTGCTCAGAATAATACTTTGCATTTCTTCGCTGCCTTCCATCTGAGGAACTCAGAGCCATTTGAACATTAGGGTGACTTCGCCCCCCCCCCGCGCGCAGAATTGAAGCATGAGACCTATGTAGAACTCCAGCCCGTGTGCGGACCCTCTGCACGGGGTGAGTTTCATCCTTAAGTTTTTAAACTTCACAATGCTCTTGAGCCAGACAGTCCTTATGATCTTTGTTTTGCAGATGGGGAAACTGAAGCAAAATCGGCTCAGCCCCAAATTATACATATTTAGGACAGCTAAATAAGAGTGAGCTGACTTTCAGAGGTGATGAATGCCCTCTAACCACTCTAACAAAAGTTAAAAATCCTCTGCATTTTGCTAATAGGGACAGGATGGGACTGTATTGCTGTCATTGTCAGGTGCCTGATGAAATGTCAAGCCAAGTGAAAGGGCTTTTATTTCACTTAGCAGATGTGGTTCTGAGACAAAACTACTGCTTTTCATTCTCTTTCTCTCTCCTTCCTCCCCCTCCCCCCCGCCCATTTCCCACCAGTTCGGTCGATAATGAATACTCTCCTGCGCATCCTCTGCAGTCTCCTGTGGAGTTTATTGAAAAGAATCACTCATTTAAAACTAATAAATGAAGATTTTTTCAGTGGAAAATTGTTTTTTTTTTTGCCACAAGTGTCTGATTTCCAAAGACAATTTGATTTTCACCAAACACCCAAAAATTGGAATATTTTCACTGAAAACCAAAATTTTTTAGTATTCAAGTTTCTGTTAAAAAATGAAAAATGTCCATACAAAATTTTTTTTGGACCAGCTCTATTAATAACTGCCTGTTTGATTCCTGCCAGGGCAGAGGTGGAATGTGTGATGGGCTCAGCAAAAGGCTGGGAGCCAGGCAGTGCTAAACTGGGATGCCAGGTCTGCCCTTGGTTTGCTTTGTGGCTTTGGGAAAATCATTTTAATCTTTCCGTACCTCAGTTTCCCCATCTATAAAAGCGGGGAGAGGGAGATAATGACGTGGACTTAGCTGCCTCTCTCGGGTGTCATGGAAGTTTCCTGAAGGCTTGTGTGGTGCTCTGAAAATGGAAGCTGCAAAGTATTACTATTAATATTAACCCTTTTTCTGTGTAGCTTCCACTGCTCCATTCCACACTGAATAGCAGGAGCTTCTAGAATCATTTTAAATGGAACACTTCATCCCTCACCAGCAGCAGAAGCCCAGAACATTCCATCCTCCAAGAGCAGAGACTTTTTTTCTTTTACTGGGATTTTTGCCAATGTAAGGGTTGTGACGGGCCACAGACTTCACTGGCACGGCCCGAGCCCTGCAACTGGATCCAAGGGTGGGGGAGATGCTCATCTCAGCCCTTCTGACGGCTCCTGTTATTGGGCAACAGCATTTCTAGACCTAGAATAAATTCTTTCCAGCAGCTAGGTGGGCTTTGTACTTACTCTTCGGCCCGGTGCATCTGCTAATGTGTCTCCAACTTGACAGACCTCTCCTCTCCTATTTCTTTGCAGGGCTTCTGGGACCTCCAGGACCAAGAGGACTTCCAGGAGAAACTGGGATCCCAGGACCCCCAGGACCTCCGGGGCCACCTGCCACCCCAGGCCTTCCGCTCACTGTCCAACAAGGGGTTCTCTACTCGCTGCAGCCCACAGCTGAAAAAGAAAGTAGGTTTCCTTCATTGTCCACATCTTTCCGGGTGCATTCTTCCCCTCCCTGCCCAGTGCTACCATGTCCCAGCTTTCACTGGAGGAGACCAGATGACCTGCAGCTCTTAGGGATCCTGCTGGGTATTTAAGCAGAGGAACAAGTTTTGGGGGAGGAAAGAAGTCAGATTGTCCCATCTCTCCCTGCTGATGAACCTGAACTCGTCATTCAGGCTGTTACTTGAGTCTGGATTAAGAAGCACAGCGGGGTAGTTTATGGGACAGGAGTTATGGGGGAGGGTTTACGGTTGCCACATGTCCTAGTTTTTCTGGGATTGCCCCAATTTTAAAGAGGCAACTACGTCACGCAAACCTAGTTTGCTGGACATTCATCGGGTTCCAAATCAAACTGAGGCTGCATCATGATGACGCCACCCGCGTGGCGTTAGGTGATAACATGATGATGGGGCACTACAATGAGCTGAGAGCGTGACATCACAGAGCAACGGTCCCAATGTCAGGATGCTCGTGTTTGACCTGCCAAACTACCTCTCAAAAGTGGCAGCCCTAGAATAATCTAGTTGTAAGGGTGGAAAGTTGCAATGAGAACCTCAGGGGTTTAGTACAAGTTGGAACAACAAAGGAGCATGCTTCTTGAGTGGCGTCCCTGTACCCCTCAGAACCTGACAGTATCATCTGCTTGTTTCTTTCGTTGTGTCACCTGTCAGTGCTCCTGCCATGTTTTGTAGACTCTTTATCCCGCAAATGGCTCCCCCTGCTGACTCTGCTTCGCTAGTTTTGCATTGGGATTGCCTTCTACATCAGGGGTAGGGGAGATGCTGTGTTGCCTAGTGGCTAGAGCACTGAACTGGGATTCAGGAGACCTGGGTCCTGTTCCCAGCTCAGCCACAGGCCTATTGGGTGACCTTTGTGCTAGTCACTTCACCTCTCTGTGCCTCAAATTAGCCCCATCAGTACATCTAGTTTGTGATCTACTGATAAGAGGGTGGTGGTGGTATTGTGGTGTCAAAACTGACCCTTCTTTTCTCCAGTCATCTTAATCAGGGAAAGGGAAAATCTTCCTGTTTGAACCATAATGCTCTGAGCCAAATTCTGTTCTGAAATATGCTTTGGGATTTCAGTGGGGCACGTGGGATAACTGAAAGCAAAGTCAGGACATGGGGCTACAGAACTAATGCAACTATGCTTAAAACAAAGGCACACAATAAATACAGATCCAGTTTCCTGCTGCCCCTCCCTGCCCCCATCTGTCTGTCTAGCAGTTGCTTTTACATAGCACCTATTACCATGGATGCTTTAATATACTCTAGTTCAAACAGGAATTAATTCGGGGAAGTCTTATGGCTTGTATTACACAGGTCAGAGTAGATGATCCCGATGGTCCCTTCCGGCTTTATAAACTGTGAATCTATAAACCCTAGCATCTATGTACTGCACAGAATTAAAAAACCTGACAGCCCAGGACAAGAAAGCGTTTTGCTCCTTCCCTTCCTGTAGGCGGAGAGGCACGGATTTTGGTGCACTGGCCGGCTTTTTAAAATATTGTACCTGTTTGTTTAGTTATATATTTAAGAGCATGGAAAGGCATTCTAGTAAAGGTACATTTTACACACCAGTCTGCGCACTGTCAGGTTTGGGCTTGTTCTGGCAGGGAGTTCTACTACTCGGGTCCAATAGTGATACTTTGAAACTCAGCAATATCTTCCCTTTGGCTAGTAAAGTGCTGGAAAACTCTTGCAATACCCACCCTACCCTTAACAGTGCCAGCTGTTCTCCTCACCTCCGGCTTCAGAGACAAAATATTGTAATTACAGCCACAGGATTAGTGTCTTTGTGTCTGATAATGATCTATGGATTCCCTTCCCCTCCACCTACCTCCCACTTCATACACCTTTTCCTGAAGGAGAGTGGATGTATTTTTAATTTGTTAAAGATTTTAGCAGCATCGCTCTGTCTTAAATTATTTAGAGTGTAAATTATTTAGAGTGTAATTCATTGTGGTTCAGTACCCAGGCTTTTAGCAAAATGTAGCGGGAACTACTGTATTCACTATCACTAGGAGATTTTGCATTAAATTCACACCGGCTTCTTAGAGGATCATATCAATTACTGTGTGCTGATGCAATAGTAACATTGTGTATTTCCATAGAGCCTTTCATCCCAAAGCACTTTGAAAATGACATAGATACAGAACCACTAAAACACCGCCTGTTCTTGGAGGGCAGCAATCAGCCAGCATGAAAGAGTGGTAGGGAAAGAAATAACTTTGGCGAACCTATGTACTTGTGAAAAGTGCCATGCTCTCCTGGGTAGCCCAGAAAAGCAGCCAGGACCCTAGTCTCATGAAAGAGACAGACTGCATGGGACCCAAGTTCTCTGCCTTGGAAGAATGATTTTACCCAGTCATTCCTTCCAGGAATGTCTCAAAGCTGAGGCCTACTCCTGTACTCAGTGATGCCAACGGGAGTATTGCCACTGACTTCAAATTGGCATAGAAACTGGCCTGGATGCCTGGCCCATTGAGCAATCTCCTCTTGAATTCTAGACTCTACCCTTTTATTTTAAAAAAAGTTATAAAATCACTGGCATTTCCTACTAATATGAGTACTTTGATCAGACAGAACAATGGCAATTTTAAAATCAAGACTGGATGTTTTTCTAAAAAAATCTGTTCTGGTTCAACCATGAATTTTCTCTGGCTTCTGTTATGCAGGAGGTCAGACTAGATGATCACTGTGGCCCCTTCTGGCTTTGAATCTATGAATGTGTCACTTCAGATTGATTCAAGATGATAGTCTGTACGCCTAAACTAAATGTGTGGGGACCTGAGCAGAAGAGTGCTCGTGGGAACCCCAACGTAGTCATGGTATGCGAACTTGAACAGAATTGATAGCATCGAATGTTTCACCTAGTTTCACAGTATGTTTTGAAGACCATTTACTGCTTTATCTTGACTTTTTGTCTTGGTCTCACAATATTAGAATTCCCTCTCTCCATCCCCATAATCCTCAAAAGGAAAATTGTTACTCACTTATGTAGGGGACTACGTTGTATGAGAAATTTTGTGTCCTCAACTTTTTCAGTCAGATGAAATCTTTCAGACTGGAAATTGGCAAGAATCATGGCATTCGGTTGATTCCTATAGATACACATTCAGTATACGTGTTGGTCTAGTTTCCACAAATGTTCAGTAGCAGTGAAATTCAATCCAGCGTATGGCCTTGCAAGATTTCTACCCACGGTTGAAATCCTGGCTCTACTCATGTTAATAAGTTTAGAATCTCACCTAGGTGCCGAGAGTGATGCTAAGCATTTTAGAGTTTTGGTCTATATCTGATCCAGACCCTATCTGTCTAATATAGATTTTCGTAGAGCCTCCATCATTGTTGTAGCTAAGTGTTAAACTCTAAACAATCCCTACTTATTTTTAATTCTTGTGATTAATACAAGGCTCACTAATAGGATAGGTCACTAATATGGCATTATGATCTTACTGTAAGCATCCTATATGATGTGCCCTTTCACTCTTGTTAGCTGATTTGTGCTGCCATGGATTGGTGGAAAGCTAATTCTCAACAGGCAGTAGAAGCTGGCTCTATAAATCCCAGACAGGATTTTTTTTTTTTAATGGAGCACATCTGAAAACCATAACCATAAGATCCCATCTGCTGACAGCAGAGGGAAGCATACCCCAGCTAATGAGCATGTGTACCCACATTGTGGGAGAAAGCTGTATCTGATTATTATTAACCAGTGTTCGGGTTCTGCCTGATCATGGTTAATGTCAGTGTTTTATTAATCACAACAAGTTCCTGTTGGCAGCATTTATCAGCAGGCAAAAGCCAAAAAGCAGGGAGACAAGCATTTTCTCACAGTTTCGTTGCACTGCGGTAGAGAAATTGGTCCCAGTTGTGTCCCTCCAGATCAGGTAGCGGGCAGAAATTAAGACAGGATTACTTCATTTCCATCCTGTCTCAACAAATCAAGCCTTTAATGGGGAGAATTTATCCTTAACACGGAATCATTTGAGAGGGGCCAGATTCTAAACAAGACCTGGTATTGCCACCGTCTGTAGGTGAATGGGCACCTTATGTGCTCTGGCACTTAGAGATGGGAGGGGCAGGCTTTGGGTACATTTATCTTAGAGCCCCCATCAAAAGGGCTATGAAATGAAAGGAGTCTTTTCTGGGGAAAGGGAGGGGGAAATAATACCTTGCTGTGGTCAGAGGGTGTTACACTGTCTTATATCTGTTGTGAGTTGCTTTAAGATAGAAACCCATCGTGGTACAGAGCAAGGAAGGGACATGCCAGAGGTCAACCAACAGTTCAGTGGCAGGGTAGGAAACAGAACGCAGATCTCCTGGCTCCCCATCCAGTGCTTGATCCACTGACCTTTCTGAAAAGAGTGAAGAATGGGAGGGAACAGAGCAGGAGGAATAAGAGCGAGAGATGGGAAGGGGAAAGCGAGGAGAGAGACTGAGGCTGGCATTTAGAAAACTGTTCCAGCGGCTCTGAAAATTGTACACATCCAGATACCTGGGATGCCTGTGGCTGCTACACAGGTGAACAAGCTTCACTGTCTCTCAGGATAGATTTCAGCCTCTTTTTAAGTTTCCCCCCTTTCTACGTGCTCAAATCCCTGGCCCTGCCCATATCGAACAGAGTGGCTTGTTAGAGCACTTTGGGGCCAGCTGGGAGTTTTGAAAGGTCTGGAGCAACTTCTACGTCAGGGTGGTTTAAATGGGAAAGATACTCCCCTGCCTCCAAGGGCAGAATTTGGCCTGTTACATCGACAAGCCAGGGTAGCAGGACTTGCTGCAGGCAGCTCAGTGAGAGCCACATTGAGGGGGAGGGGATCCGCCATCTCTTTGCTGTTGAATGACCCTGAAGCTACTCTGTGGTTGCTACTGTAGCCCTGAGCTGCATAAGTCCCAGGGTCTCCTTTGACCCCAGTGTATATGGAGAGGGAATGACCGGAGGATTCAGGTAGGCACTGGATCTCCTAGATTGACCTGTTGCTTTGTGGGGCTATAGAGAGACTGCAGGGGGGATGTGGACTCCCCAAATCCCACCCCCGTGTATGGTGGATGTGCACTAGGTGTGTTGTAATTGGAGCCCTATATGACAAGGGAGGAGAGAGGCAGGATTCTCCCCATAGAAGGAATTTAGGAAACATTGTGCTGGTCCTCTTGAGCCAGCCAGTACTTTGGTGAGTTTTCCGTGGCTGCGCTACAAGGGAAGGAGCGACGACAGCGTCTCACCCCAGCATGCTGCACGGCCCAAATGCTGAGCTATTGAGCTCGAGGGCTCCCAAGCAGAGTCTTTCCCTCCCCCCCCGTGTGTCACAATTAGAGAAGCACCTTTCATAAATAGCTTTGAGTCGAATTGATCTAATGTCAAGATGGGTGGATTTGTGAGGAGTAACTCTGTTTGTCATCATCCTAATATCCTCTTTGCCTGGAATTTTCTGCAACACACATTCACTCCCCTCAGCAATAATTAAATCCCAGTAGTTTGCAACCCTACTACCCCATCCCAGCTCCCCTAAGGATGTTTAATTTTGTTGACTGCTTGTTCTTTAAAAAAAAAAAAATCCCCTGAAATTGTTAATGCAGTCTCTGCTGTTCGATGCTCGTTTTCCGATTCCGTCTCACTCACAATCCCTGATGGATTTTGACATGGTCAAATAAAACTCAGATTAATTGGATTACACACTTCACTTGGGTACCTTTCCCTTTGAACATGAAAGCATTCTCAGACGTTTTGTTTCTGGGCCGCAAAGAAGGAAAGATGGCTACGGTCAAAAACGTCGGTCAAGGAAATACCTGTTTGAGTTCATCCCTGGTGTGTTTGACTCTGCCCCAGGAGAGACCTAGGTTCAGTGTTTGAGGCATGCTGGTTCCCTTCCTGGACTCCAGTGCAGAGATGCCCTGTCCCTGAGGGCATCTGGAGTTATGGCTGTTTTCCAGCGTTCCATAGCATATGTCACACTGGATCAGATCACTGATCTATCATCACAGTTGTACCTCTATCTGTGACCAACATCCATTGCTTCACCAAAGGTGAAAAATCCTCCAAAATGTCTATACTGGCCTCATCTCCTTTTCTTGGGCCAAATTCTGCTCTCATTTATGCCGGTGCAGAGTACGCAACATCACCAGTGATCTTTGATGTAAATATAGAGCAACCCCTCTATGTACCACAGTAGAATTTGCCCCTCTATGCCTGGACAGAATCCCATCTAATGCTGGCCCAGTGAGCTAAAAATCTGGAGGGAAAGGACGTGTGGAGGTTTGAGATCACAGGCATAGATCGTGCGGGGCAGTAGCTGGGGAAAATCTGGCTTTTCAGAAGGCCTTCTGTCCAGGGCCGGCTCTACATATTCGGCCGCCCCAAGCAGTCATGCGCGGGAGATGCCCGGGAGCAGCGGACCTTCTGCTGGCTAGTCGCGCGGCTCGGCTAGACCTCCCGCAGCTGCGGACGGTTGGCTGATCCGGCGGCTCTGGTTGAGCTGCCGCAGGCATGCCTGCGGGAGGTCCAGCCGAGCCGCGCGACCAGCGAACCGTCCGCAGTCATGCCTGCGGCAGGTCCACTGGAGCCGCGGGAGGAGCGCCCCCTCCGCAGTCATGCCTGCGGCAAGTCCGGTCGTCCCGGGGCTCCGGTGGACCTCCCGCAGGCGTGACTGCGGCAGGTCCGCCGGCCCAATCTGCCGCCACTGAGGACAACTGCCGCCCCACGCGCCTGCTTGTCGCGCTGGGGTCTGGAGCCGGCCCTGCTTCTGTCATGGGTAACTGCTATGCAGTATCCATTGACCAGACCCTGGTAGAGTCCCATGGTTGGGGAGGCTGCAGAAAAGATACAGTTACTTTTTTAGTGACAGATTATATTTTATATATAAATTGTTTCTTCAGGCAATAGTTAGCACTTCCATTCCATTTCCCCTGAAAGGAACTGCTGAAGTAGCATGGCTTGTATTTTTGCAGTGTTTAATTGAAGGGTTTTGTTACATTTTTCTTTTCAAGTTTTGAAGATGCCTGTGAGTCTCTTCTCACCTTGTCCTTCACTGTCCCTGCTTATGAATCCAAAGGAAGGTCAGGAGACTAGAGAAATGTTGATTGCAGTTAAGGCCAACAGCAACAAAGCCGGCAGAGGAATACATTCTTGAGGCTATGGAATTGGTTAGGATCAAGTGGCTAGAGCAGTGAACTGTGAATCTTCACTTAAGTCAGGATACCTGGATTCTATCTATGTGGCATTGGGCAAGTGACTTAACTTCTGTGTCTTAGTCCCTCCATCTGTAAAGTTACATATTGTCTACAGCGCTCTTGTATCTTCAGATGAAAGGTGCTACCCTAATAGACTGCAAAATATTTGTATCATAGCATATGGGTCCATAGCTAGTGTGTTGGGCTGATATGCTGGACCCAGACATTTGACCTGGTGGCTGCATATTGGCTACCACATAGGTTTGGTGGCAGTGCTTTGGGCTCCTATAATGGTGCAGCAGCAGCTCAGCAGCATGGGCACCAATGCATTGGGCAGCCCCAGGGAGACCCAGTGTTCATACATGACTTCTTGGATCATTGGAAACCAGATGTCTTAGAGTGACATCTCTAGGCTTTCAAAAAAAAACAAAACAACCCTATTGCTATACCATGCAGTAGCAGCCGTTTATTACTCGGCTCCCTGAAGGGGGCGCTATCCAGTCTGCTTTGGTGACTGGCAGCAGGATTCAGTAATTAAGCAAGAACACTGATTTGGAACGAGGGAAAACCTCTTTGGGGCAATTGGAAGAAACAGGGTGGAGGGATGAACAAGAGGCATGTCTGGGACTGAGACACTAAATGCAAGCGCACTTGATCCAGAGCCAGTCTGTGCACATGATGGCCTAATGTATAGAGCCTGAAGAATGAGATGATTGCATTGGAGTCTCTGGTAGAAAATCACAGCTTTTTATTTTCCAATGAGCTTCTGGATGAGTTCCCCTCAGAACGGTCAGGGAAATTGTTCTAATGGTCAGAATTCCACCTAATTAAACACACACTCTCTCCTTGGCCAACAGCTAGCTCGAGCTTTCAAACAGCCCAGTGTGAAATCCTGACTGACTGGACGCTGCAGTTGATAAATTTTCTCAATCATTAATTCCTCTGCTCTTTACCCCAGATGGAGAATCCCAGCTGGCTTCCACCATCATCGACACGATCCTGGCTGGCTTGCCAGGCCCGCGCGGCGCACCAGGGCCTGTTGGGCCACCAGGTAACAGACTCAATCGAACTGGACAGCTTTAATGAGGGGAAACCCAACCAAAGATTCTTCTGGGGGTGTGTGTGTGAGTGTGTGAGAGAGAAAGATCTAGTGGCATTGTTTACGCTGACGGGATGCCTGCCAGGAAAAGCAAGTGGGCCTGGCTGCAAGAGTTTGGGCTCACAGGCCTTGGATTAGTAGAGGCAAAGCTTTGTTAAGGGGATATGCGGTCTTCAGAGCAAGGGAGAAGCCAATCTGTAACTGTTTGCCAAAGCAGAGTTGCGAAGAGGCATTTTATATAGTCATGTCAACCCCTCCATTTCAGCTGTGGCTAAATACAACCCCCTTTCTGCAGTCATGTATCCTCAGAATACTGTGGGTGCCACGTGAGGCCCAGCTATCTCTCCACTCAGTATTGCACTCATTCTCTTTCAGAAACCCCCGGTGCAGTACCTCACTTGGGTACAGTCACTTTGTGGATCCTGATCTAAGATTTCTCTTAGGACCAAGGAAGAATAATCATTTAAAAGGAGACTGAAATTTTGCTGCATTTCTTACTACTTACATTATTTAAATGCTGTATATAGCTCTAAAGTAATTCCAGTATGGAAGGATGTTTTACATCAGAATGTGCATCTATCTTCTCTTTGATACCAGTGCTTAAGCCATGTCCCGATGATCAAGTGAGATTTTTGTAAAGAGAGTGAGAAACACGCTAATCAGGAGTAATGAAAGGAAATGAGTGTGATTGAAATTGAGGTTCCTTCTTTCTAAATGTCTCTAAAACTGTCTCAGATTATGATTTTATCGCCAGGACCCCCAGGCACTTCAGGACCCAAAGGACCCCCAGGACCTATTGGAGTTCCTGGATCACAAGTAAGTAATTTTATCCCATTCCTTGGCAGGGGCAGAAGTGGGGATGGGGGAAGGAGAGGAGTGGAGCATGTTGTTAAATGCAAAGCAACTTATTTCTGTAGAAAGGAGATGAAATGTTTAATTAGCAGAGGTGAGTGGAAATTGGAATTTGCATCCAACAAGAAATTCCAATATTTCAATACTTTGTTTTTATCTCAAATCAGGACAAAAAGCTGAAATAGTGAAATTTTTCTCAGAACAAAATGTTCTGAACATTTTTGTTTTGGAAATGGCAAAATGCTTCATTTTGGTGTTCTTAATCTAAACAAAAACATTTTGATATTCCCAGGCAAAACATTAACATGAAATGTTTTGGGTCAGTTCAATAAACCAAAACTTGAGTCAGATCAATATTAAACTGCATCTCCCTAGGGGGTTGCATTGCCTCTTGGGAGTTTTAGTTTGGGTGCCTGATGCCCCCTCGCTCCTAGGCTCCCTGGGCCAGGCTGGCTGGTTGGACTAAATCTCCCATGATGCATCATGCGGTTCAGTCAAAGGGGAGACGGTGTTGTATCATGAGATATGTAGTCTGGCTAGGGATGCTAGCCCATATGAGAAAATGGGCCCAGGAGAGATCTGAACTATTGCTCCCATGAGGCAATGCAGCATCATAGGGAAATGCAGTTCAACAAACCAAAATATTTTTATGTGGATTGATCCAAGCTGTGACAAAATATTTAATTGCATTTTTCAGAATGGAAAAATCAAAAAAGCTTTGGGGAAAATCAGAATTTCCCCCAAACTGCATTTTCAGTCAAAAAACATTTGGATGGAATTAATTATCAATTAATTATATGTGGATAAAAAAAATTCTTGTAATTGGGTAGATCATACATTTTTAACAAGGTCCCTCGTAAAAGGTTATTCTGGAAAACCACAGAGAGAGGGGCTAAATCTGTTCACAGATTGAAAATTGGGTAAAGAAAAAAATTAAGTGATGACTGAATAATTGACTAGTCAAAGTGGTAATTAGTTAATAGTGGGGAAGCCCAGGAGACCTATTTTTGGAACAGAGTTACAGAATGTGTAGTCCAGCTGCCAATCCAAACTCTTTCAAGGACATAAAATATGGATAAAATGATGATAGAGAATTAGGAAAATTGGGGGATATATATGGGTAAGTGATTTATGTTAAGGGACATAACCTCAATTCGGATAATGAGGATGTTGGGATTGCAGGGAATTGGAGAAATGGGATTTTACTGTGTATTTATTAATCACTTGGAAGAAGAAATGGACAGGAAGTTGGTGAACTTTGCCAGGGATGCAGAATTGTTTCAATTATCAAATGGCATGGAGAACTGTGGGAAATTTCAGATGAATATAAACACACTGGGAGATTTGGCCGCAAAATGATGGATGCAATTTCACATGATTAAATGTAAAGTAATGCACAAGGGCAAAACAAACAGAAGCTTCTCTTAAACTCTGGCCTGTGAACTTGCAGGATGTACGCAGAGGGGAAAAAAAGCCTTAGTCATGGTAGGTAGTTTGTAAAGATGGACTGAAACCTCAGCTGGTGGAAACTTGTCTAATTCTATTGTTTTCAAGGGAGCTATGCCGATTTCCCTCCACTGAAGGACTGCCCCATCTTTACTAACTACAGAAGTGCAGCCTATACTTTTTTTTTAAAGTGCTAATGTAATGTTACAAATCTCACTGCTCAGAGTCAAACATGCAAAAAGTTAAGGATGCCCATCTGCTCTTATGAATTATGAGTCTTCTAATTACATGATCTCATGATTTCTTGCTTCCCCCTCTCCTCACGTGGAGCTTCTGAGCTGTGCACAAGAGAGTCTTCCAATTCCTGTGGAGCAATTTAGCTGCACATGAGTGAGACTCCCTCCTACAGCAGAGCTTAAATCCACAGAAGCATCAAGGTTTCAGTGCAGCGCTCCAGCAACAGAGAAGGAGCATTACAGTCTATGTTGAGAAGATAGAGTACGCTGCCAGCTAGGCTACATGAAAAAATTAAACACATTAGGACAAAACTTTAACAAACGTTGTCTGAGGAACCCTGCCTCTTGCCCATCTTTCCATATGCCTCAGGTGCTGCACTCTTTCCCCACTTTTTTAAGCTGCTACCTCTTCTCCCATGTCTTTCTCCCACAAGGTCTCCAAACTTTGTAAGGAAATGGGAGAACTGGATTATGGATAGGTAGCCTAGATTTATATTGTTTCATATAGCTCAAAAGACGAGACTATTTAGTTTGCTATTAAGTACCAAATGAGTATTTCACCCTGTTTAATTATGAACGTCCTTACCCAGATGACTAATGAGGGCCTAGTCATGCACTACGGCTAAAATTTTCATAAGTGATGGGAGTGTGCCTCACTTTTGGGGTGCAATTTGAGACCCCCTAAGAAGGCTTGATTTTCAGAAAGTGCTGAAACTTCCAACCGCTGATAACTGGGTCCCTCCCTTTGAGGCCTCTCAATTTGTGCCTCCAAAATCAAGCATCACTTCTGACAGTCGTGGGGTATCTGTTTAGCTAGGATAGCTTCAAACTACCATCTTTCTTTAGATTCTGGAGGCTACTGTAAAAACGTTTGCTGAAGCTTTGCAGCACCCCATAGAAGTTTGGCAAAGGCCATCCCTAAGGTATGAAAGCATCCCAGCAGGATGGCCAGGGTGAGCATACAGACCTAACATTAATTGGATTGTACATTTGAAACCATTTTGATGAGATTCACTCACCCAAATAAACAATTTTCAAATTAAGCCCAATGTGTGCTATAATTTTGCTCCCTGGGTTGAATAAATCTATAAAACAGTCACCAATCGAGAAGAATGGCTTTGTCTCAAGACTTCTGGTAATTAAACTCCTTTGCAGATATTGATCTTAACCCTTTAAGTGCCAAACAAAGCCATGATAGTGTTGCAAACAAGATAGGAAGAGAAGAATGTTTGTTGATACTCTTCAGTTCTATCCTCCAACTCTCTGTAACTATTTGTGAGGTGTCAGTACCCACCCTAATGACTACTGCAAGGGACTGCTGCAAACAAGGGGTATGTCTACACTACCTGCCGGATTAGTGGGTAGTGATCGATCTATCGCGGATCGATGTATCGCGTCTCAGCTAGACGCGATACGTCGATCCCTGAACGCGCTCCCTGTCGACTTCGGAACTCCACCAGGGTGAGAGGCAGAAGTGGAGTTGAGCGGTGGCGGCGGCCGTCGAGCCCATGCCCCGAGGACGTGAAGTCAATCTAAGTTGATCTAAGATGCATCGACTTCAGCTACATGATGCATCCGACGAAGTGGGTATTCACCCACGAAAGCTCATGCTGCAAAACGTCTGTTAGTCTATAAGGTGCCACAGGATTCTTTGCTGCTTTTACAGATCCAGACTAACATGGCTACCCCTCTGATACTTGACTTCAGCTATGTTATTCTTGTAGCTGAAGTTGCGTATCTTAGATTGATTTCCCTCCCCCCCGCCCCACCAGTGTAGACCAGGCCAAGGTCTAAAGACATCTTGGTCTGTTATTTCTTTGCATAGTTAACTGTGCAGGATAACATAAGAACCCAGCCCTGTGAAAGTATCTCACTCCTAATGTGCCAGGACTATTTCTAGGATCTTTAAGTCCCCATTCCCATTCAGTCGTTGGCCTTCTGCAGAGGCTGACAACAAGGCAGCCAGTAATAACTGCAATATGCACCACTGTCCATCATGAACTGCACTGAGTCCATGGTCTATTTCAAAGAACCCATGCCGAACAGCTATCAGCACTAAGTTTACTACCAATCTGGGCCAGACGTGAACCAGTAACCTAGAGGTTAATCCTATTTTTCAATATCCCATTACCAGTGCCCTCGAGACAACTGCCCCCCACCCAGTCTTTGCAGCCCTGAATACCTCATCGTCAGCTTTTAGCAACAAATACCAGTTGTTATAGTTCAATCTGTTTACAAATGAAAAACATAGGCACATCTAAAAGAGCCTAGCATGAGGGGTCCTGGCCCATGATGAGGGCTCGTAGATGCTATGGTAATACAACTAATAAAGAAGAAGAATATATGTGCATATGCACTGGGATCCAGCTGAGAGGTCTGTAAGTGCACAAAACTGCTGAAGGCCCTTTATGATGCATCTTTTCCTTGATTCCCTGCAAGACTGTAATTGACTTCATAAATCAGCCCCTGCAGGCCTTGTTATTCAGATGCACCATTTCCTTAAAAGGGCCATGTGACAGGCTACTCCCCACGTTCAACTATCCTGGATGTGCAAAATGTAATTGTAGAGATCCCCAGACCATTGGAAGCTGGGTGTGTTGTATCTGTGTGGTCCATGATGGCTGACCGTTCCTGCCTTGAACCTTGTGAAGTCATTTACACCTGTGCAAAGAGTGTGCAAAATGCTATCATCTGATGCTTTGCCACATACTTCCAGTGTGACCTTGGGCAAGTCACTTATCTTCTGTGCCTCAGTTTCCCATCTGTACAATAGGGATAATAGCACTGCCTTGCCTCACAGGGTTGTTATGAGGATAAGTGCGTTAAAGATGCTATGATGATCAGGGCCACAGAAGTACCTTATGAGATAGAAAGACAAAGTCACATTTTACACTCACATCACCTGGGGTAAGTCACTACGCAGGCTCTCAGGCCGCAGAGAATCTAGCCCAGCATCTTTAACAATAACAGCAAGATGTTAAATGGAAACTAATGTCCTCTTATCCTGCATCTGTCCTTTAGGGTGTACCAGGCTCTCCAGGACAACCTGGACCTAAAGGTTCCAAAGGAGATCGAGGAGAAAGAGTAAGTTAAAAACTTTATTACATGTAAAGATTCACAACCAATTCTGGGCCAGCTCCTCAGATGGTGGAAATCAACATAGGTCCACTGAAGTCCGTGGACCATCTCTGACTAGGTGCACATAAGTTCGGAATATTATGCAAGAATCAGTAAGGGAGACCATTGCACAGGCAGAGCGGACATGTTGTTTTCACAGGGTATAAGTTATCTCTGAAAGTTTCAGAGTAGTGAACATTTGATCCCTAATGTCTATTGGGAACAGATTTTACTATAAACCCTTTAGTACCTAGCATTTTAGATGGTTTAGCTCAGTTATGTTGTGACTGGAAAAGAAGGGCAAAGCATGTTAGAGAGAATAAGAACTATTCTGAAACGGAGCCATTTTTCAGGGTCAAATAATCTTCTTAAAATGTTTGCTTTTACTTCACATTTCGTCATGTAATCGCTATCGTTGCTTATTTTGTCAAGGACATAGAAGTGTTTAATGCCCAAAATACAGCAAGAAGAGTTTGCTGAGTGTTGTTTCCAAGCTGGCCAAGATTAGGAAATACCAAAAAAAACAACAACCCCAAAACCACATGCGAGAGCCTCTTCTCACCAGGTTACCAGCCCAGTGTCTAGGCAGACTAAAGAGGTTCAGAGCAGTATTTAAACTTTTGGATACCTCTGCTATCCCAGTCCTCCAAAACTCTTCAGGACTCCCCGTCACTTACTGTGCCAGACTATGGCCTGTGGACCATTGGTGGCTTGTGGAGACCCTTCTAGGAGGGGCTGTAGAATGAAATCTTTTAAGAACTTAGCACTGGGGGAACTGGATCGATGAGAGAGAATCCTTGTGAGGAGATTTTGTCCATAAAGCGGAGCTACAGAATGAAAAAGTTACCATTAGTGGCGTTTGCAGCATGTTCTGGAAAGGAAAGACAGCTGCATAAAAGTTTTTTAGTGCTAATTTTCCAGTATTTGCCCATAGCAGGAGTCAAGTGGCTGCAGCCTTAATGTATTTCCTTTCTTTAAAGAGGAATTACCTGCATATAGATTTAGGTGGAGCTCATTACCTGCAAATCAGGTAAACAAATCATCTGCATTTGGCAATTTCTCTCCCATCTTCCCCCTTCTGTTTGCTTTTTTCAGTCTGAAGGGCAGAACAATGTTTGTGAGGGCTTAGAAAGGCAAATGCCAAATGCAGTTTGATTAGTTTCAGATGAACTTGGAGACTCTCCAAGCCCATGAGCATAACTAGTGACAGGCTTAACCTGCATTGCTCCAGATTTTACATTAGGGCAACAACAACAATTCAGACTAGATTGTATGATACACACACTGAAAGCAAATAAGACACAGAGGTGGCTGATAAATGTAGTGGTCTTTCAGACCTAGCTACCAAATACTGCTCATCTCTATTAGATGTTAATTTCAGTTTTCAGTGAAGGACACTTATTTATGAAGAGAGCTCTGTATGTAATTAGACATTTGACTCTAAGGTGGCTTAATTCCATAGTTTACACCATTGCTAAATATTACAGATTAGAGCTGGCTGAAAAATTCAGTGGAACAGTTGTGTTGAAACTGAAATATTTGACGTGAAAATGTCTATTTTGATGAAGTTTGATGGGAAAACATCTAAAAAATTCTTTTAGACTCATTTAATTTGGCAAATATCAGACATTTTGTCTGATTTCATTTTGACTATTTATATATAATAAATATAACATTTCAACATTAGAAAAAAACTGTTTAGTTTTGATAAATAGAAATTGTTTAATTTCCATTCTATAAGTTAGCTTGAAATTTCTACTTTTTGTTGTGTTTTGGAACAAAAACAAAATATTGGAATTTCCTGGGGAATGGGAACTCCATTTTCCAACCAGCTGTTATAGATGAATGGCAAAGCAGTAGTTAAAGCTTTCATTGGCAGAAGAAAATAACATTTCTATATAGGATGGTGTGTATGACATGGTATTAAGAAAGTAAATAGGAAAGTGTTATTTCCCCTTTCACACAGCACAAGAATTAGGGGTTACCTGATGAAATTAATAGGTAGCAGGTTTAAAACAAACAAAAGGAACTATTTCTTCACACAATGCACAGTCAACCTGTGCAACTTGTTGCCATGGGATGTTGTGAAGGCCAGAAGTATAAATGGGTTCAAAAGAGAATTAGATGAGTTCATGGAGAATAGGACTATCAATGGCTATTAGCCAAGATGGTCAGGGATGCTACCCCATGCTCTGGGTGACCCTAAACCTCCAACTGCTAGAAGCTGGGCCTTTATGACTGGGGCTGGATCACTCAAAATTACCCTGTTCTGTTCATTCCCTCTGAAGCATCTGGCACTAGGCAGTCAGAAGACAGGACTCTGGGCTAGATGGACCATTGGTTTGAACCAGTATGGCCATTTTTATGTTCTTCCCTTTTTGTTCTTTCCAACCAATGAAAGATCAATCTAGACATTGTGCAGGCTTTTAAATACAGATAATATCTGCTGGCTTATGGTCATGAAATCCCTGGCCACCCACTCTGCTTTTATCATCAATCTGTAGGGGGAAGTGCATGCTGCACTTTTGAATTAGTGTTGGCATCACATGGACAAAGTGCAGAGACTGTGTAAGCTGATGAAGGCCAGAGCAGAACAACAGGGAGGGGCCCATTTTACTATCAATATCTGAGGATAAACAAGATGTCTTGATTCATAGATTCCAAGGCCAGGAGGGACCATTGTGATCATCTAGTCTGACCTCTATAACGCAGACCGTACAACTTCCCCAACATAATGACTAGAGCAGAACTGTTAGAAGAAACCTCCAATCTCAATTTAAAAATTGTCAACGATGGAAAATCCACAATGACCCTTGGTAAATTGTTCCAACAATGTACCTCCTGCCACCTTAGTTCAGTGAATTGCTGCTTGCTTAAACTATTGCATGGGCCTGATTCACCCAGTGCAGGATCTAAGCAACTCATATCCGTTCAGTGGGGTCATTTGGGTTTATATTTTCTCCTTCTCATCAGTATATAGTTCTGCCAGCAGTTGTCACCAAGTGTCGCACAGGTCTCTCTAATGCAGTATTTTTGATATAGTATCTTGTTCCGAATTGGTTCTTCATATAAAACCGCTGGAAGGTTCATAACAGCAAAAAAATAAAAGGCATGTGGAAGGGGTGGCTATAGCAGGTCAGAAAATGGAAATTATATTCTGCACAATATTTAGAATGAAATGAAAGGTTTTTTCAATTTTGTTTGAAAATTTTCAGATTTTCTTGAAAATAATTTTGAGCCAATTTAAAATCAATCTAAATTTAAAAAAAATTCATGTTAGGGGTACTTCCCCCTTTTCCAGAGGGGAAAAAGAGGGGGAATGGAGGAAAAGGCAGTAGAGGAAAGGAAACACAAAAATGGCCATTTTGATTCCTTTTTATTTGAATCAAAACAAATATTTTTCAAATGGGTTTGAAACTGTTGTTTTGAATCGTTTCACCCAAAACTGCCCCAGAAAACTTGGAATATGAAAATTTATGAAAAAAATTGTATAATTCAAAAAACCCTTTTTCAGCAAAAAAATCTATGCAGGGAAATTGAGTAGTTCTAGTTGTGGATAAGAGGGTGAGCATGTGTGCAGAAGATGACTAAAAGGGTACATGATGGAGTTTTAAGGAAAAATCATAATTGGATATTGCGGTCTTTTGTTCAATGGCGAAGGCTGAGCAGTCTTCGCCTATCCATTATACTGTATGGAAGAATGTTGTATTTGCGGGGAAAACTCTAGGGCCAAATTTCTCCCCACTTGAACTTCAGAGAAGTCAACTAAGTTAAAGAGGATGCAAATCCATTTTACAAAGATCGGCCTGAGATCCTGAACCAAACTTCCCCACATGTTGAGAGGATTCAGAACTAGCGCTTGAGAGAGATTACCCATTTTGCTGCCTGCTTGAATGCTGAAAGCGGTAAAATTGAGAGGAAAGAACTTCCGTGCCATCTCATGAGTTTATTTGTTAAGCCATTTTAATTCTGCTGGTAAAATTACATTTTGTTCTCATCAAATGGCGGGGAAAAATGACACTTGCTTTATTTCCAACAGGGGCAAGCAGGTCTGTCTGGAGAGAGAGGCAATAAGGGACTGCCTGTAAGTGTTGTACGTGTGTGTGTGAGAGAGACAGAGACAGACACACACACGGAGATGGGGTGTGGGTGTATGTCATGTCCAGCACCTTAAATACCACCTGGCTGGACTGTGACTGGTACTACAAGTTCTCTCTGGATGCTAATACGACATTCAGGTCAGGAGACAGCATCTCTGAGATCTGTGCCAATGAAACACTGCATTTCAGTGCTGCGCTTTATCGTCAAGTGGACAAAGCAGTAGAAAATGCCCTGTACCTGCCTGGGGTTGAGGAGCTCGACTGCGTGATCTCATAAGTCTTCTCTCTCTCTTTGCTGGATCTAGGAGTGGGGCTAGTAGTCTGTTGAGAAGAGAAGTGCTCCACCAACCGTAGTTCTTCCCTCAGGAGTGAGAAATTGGTAGCAAAAGATTTGTGCAGAACATAGATCTGAGGTACCGCCTCTGCTTTACCTCGATGAGGCCAGATTTGCTCTAGCATCTATACTGTCTGTATTGTGGAAGTGGACCCAGTCATGGATCACAACTCTGTGTTAGGTGCTGTACGAACAGTCTTTTTGTTCTGTCTCTGCTGCAAAGTGCTTACAGGCTGAGCAGAAGCCAGCCTGGTAACATTCTGCTGGCATGAAGAGGGTTGAGAGGGGCTGTGGCAGGGTGGGTGAAACCTTCCTATTGCCAGGGAGGGGACACAGGTGGGCAGCAATGCTCATGAAGGGGTCATGGCCAGTGAAGCAGGAAGGACATGCTAATTCAGCGCAGCCCCACAGGAGCTGCCTCCTACCAGGTCTCCTGTTGACAGAACTATAAAGCTGCCTCCCACGTTGGAACTCTGGACAGACCATGTGCCCTGTGGCTAAGCCATCGCAATTCCACCAGCAAGCCTGAACTCTCCAAACCTCCTTTATCCGCGAGGCTGAGCAGGAAATCTCTTGAGAACAGGCTTTCTCCCACTAGTTTTGAGACTACCAGCTTCTGGCCAGGCTGGGAATCCTCTGGAACAACGTCTCTCAGGCTAAGACCGCAGTTACATGTGCAGTTCTGGTGAAAACAAAAAATATTAGGGAGCGAATCCAACCAAGAGTTGGGTTCAGTTTGAGTTTGGGTGGAAATGTTGTGGGGTGGGGGAGGTCAGAGGGCTCTTGTTTTGCCTGACATGGTTCTCTCCCATCTCTGCTACTATCTTGCTCTGCTTTAAATGTCTCTGCAAGGCCCAATGTTGCTGAGGAGCCAAGTTCTCATCCCAGCCACCTTACTCAGCAGTTCGTGGACCTTTCCATTGCTCTTTATTTAGCTTGTGGTTTACTCTGTGTGTGCCATCTGCTGCTTGGGAAATGCAGACACTTCCTGATTAGATGAGTGGGCAGCAGGGGAATGTCAGACAAACTGTCGCAATAACTAGGGATCTTTCTTCAGTAAAGATGTAATGAGCATCTTGCAGAGAGGTGGAGGGTGATGTGGCTAATTAACGGGACTCTTGCTTGGTGGATATGGATTTTTCTGGAAAAAGAAATGTAGAGGTGATTATAGTGAACCCCCTACTGCTTTTCGTGTAAGCGTTGCTTACGGGGAAAGCCTCACGCTTCACACATGGTTGTGGTCGAGGTCCCTGGCCGCAGCAATCAGACAATGGTTCATTGCAATGCAAACATCATATAGCTCAAGTCGCTCTGGGCCAAGTTCAGCTGTGGTGTAAATGGGTAGACACTCTCTTCCCCTCCCTTGCCAAGCCAGCAGGAGCTGAATTTGGCCCCGTCTAAATGAACAGATGACATACATTGTGATTTCAATTTGCTTTCTGCTGACGGGGCTTTTTTGAGGGAGGGGATTTGAATGACTTTGGATGGCAAATCGCCTCGTTTACATGGAAATTTGTTTGTCTCATCTTAGGGTGAACCAGGCAAGAAGGGTGAAGAAGGAGATAAAGGGGCTGACGTAAGAAAACACTTTTACTGCTGCCTGGTTGGTCTATTGGTAAAAAGAGCATTCACTCCCCTTGGGACCATACCCTGTCCTTGTTCTGTGTGCAGGACGCCCGGTAAAGTAATGGAGAAGTGGGGGGATTGCAAAGATAAAAGGGCAGATGATGCAGGTGGCATTAACCTCAGCTGCAAATATCCATGGGCACGGGCATGTTCAAAATCTGGATCCAAATGTTTTTGGCTTGCTCAGTGTCTGAGTGGCACCCAATTGTTAATGGTATATATCCTTACAGCACCCCTGTGAGATAGGGCAGTTTTACAGATGGGGAACAGTGGCCCAGGGTAGATTCAGACCAGCAAGGTAGATTCAGACCAAGGTGACCAGCAATGCAGTGACTGAGCTGCAACTGAGTCATTGCCCAGTGCCTTGTCAACTAGACCATCCTTCCTACCGAGCTGATCCCAGATCTAGTAGAATATGGCCCCTTGACAAGGTCTGATTTTGTTTTTTCAACAGCAGGCGCCTGCTGATCCCTTGCTTTGCCATTAAATAATCAAGAGTAAGATATTTGGGACCCAGCCAAGAAAGAGACAACACTCTTCCCCAAACCCACGCCACTACCGAGATAATTTCACAAAATAGCAGCGAAAGGGTTTCTTGTGACATTGTTCAGTTTGGTGGTACAAGATCAGTGCAGGGAAAGCCAGGCCCACCCAAGTGATGCTCAGAACAAATGTTAGATCTGCTTAGCAAGGAATACTTTAACTGTACAATAACTAGTGCAGTTGACTGTGGAAATGGGCACAAGCCACGTAGTTTGAATCCAAGCCTCACAGTTTGACAATGTTCAGATTTGCATGGCTATTGGTTTGGCCCATTATGCAAATAGGAGCCAGCTGAAAATTTTGGATCTGGCTCCAACCCTCTCCAAAATTTTAGAGATGCCAGAATTTGGGTTTATAATGGAGGCTTTGTGCCTTTCCTTTGGATGTTTATAGAGACATCGCCCTATTCTCCACAGATTTGCAACCTGGTTTTGCTTTATGAAATCATTAGCAGTTTCAGGGGCTACGTTAGTATTGTAGCCTTGGAGGATTGCATTATAAACTTAAATAATATACCTATGCTGTAGACACATACAGAGGTTTTGTTTTTTCCTTCTTGCAGGGAGAAGGAGTTCAACAACTTCGAGAAGCCCTGAAGATTTTAGCTGAGAGAGTGTTAATTCTAGAGCATATGATAGGAATTCATGGTGAGTGTCTCACAGCCTGGGGCTAAACATTGCTTTTCTGGAGAAGTTAGTGTGAGAACAGAGTGACATCCCTCTAACAGTTCTAGAATTGGCTAGTTCTAGACTCCTAGAATATATGACTCTTCTTTTCACCTGCTCTCTCTCAATAAGCTGCTGGATGCTAGGGCTCAGTGCTGGTTCAGCACAGTAGCTGATTTTTAAAAGTAGGTGCCTAAAGTTAGGCTCCTAAATCCATAATGAGGTGACTAAAATGGCTGAGTTTTACACACTGAGCACCTGCAGCTATCAGCACTACAGACCTAGCTCAGCAGCAGATCAAGCCGTGTTGTGTTCTGCTTCATGTAACCACTACAAAAATGTTCTCATTGCAGTCTTTGACAGCAGCTGAGGCTCTGGTCCAATCGCCATAGTCCACTGACATCAGCTGAGGAGCTGGCCTTTTTAGTATTCATCATGTCTGATGGCCCCTAGAATGGGTCAGGCCTGCAAATCCATAATCCAGGCAACTCCCCTGATTAAAATTCAGAAAACACTGATTTGTGGAAACATGACTTAGTGGCTCATGTGTTCCTACTATTTAAAATGAAGCACTCAATATTTTGAGTGATTCAGTTGGAGCCATTTCCCTCCCCACCAGTCCTCTGACAACAGGCCTGTGGCAAAGCGGGTTTTCTGATTCTCACACATCAGAGTTTTCTCTGCTGCTGATGTAACAAAGAGAAATCACTTGGTTTGGAGCTGGGGCTCAATGCCTTGACAGATGCATAGCTTGCTCTGCATAATTTTTTCCTACAGAAATGGTCAGAGCAAGGGGAAAATGTTTTGAATCTGTTCACGATTATGTTCTCTCTGTGCCTTTGAGAGGTTGGTTGGGGCTTTTGGCACCAACACAAATGCTTCTTGGCTAAGCACCATTTACTTCCTTCAGTGCTGCTGGCACCCTTGTCGTCGCCTCGTCCATAAAGCACGGCACTGCTTTGCCCTCTTTCAAATCTCTCTGCAAGATCCACTCCCACGGGGCCGTCTGTGTGAAACTGGCAACGGATAACAGCCAGGGAGGACTTCTGATAGTTATATGGCTTCTGTGAAATTTTCAAATGTACCAAAGTGACTTAGGCGCTTAAAGCATATGTCTTATTGAAAGTCAATGAAAGTCAGGCTGCTAAATCCCTGTCACTTTGTAAAATAGGACTTAAGCACTTTGGGAAATTTAACATGTGAATGTATTCATTGACCTTGTCCTTCCCACCCCTATTCCTACTGACTTGTTACTCACATTTTTGGCAACTTGTCTTCGATTGTAAACTCTTCTGGGCCGGGACTGTTTGTCACCCTGTGTTTGAATAGCACAGTCAGGGCCCTGTAATTAGAACCTCTAGGTGCAACCATAGTACAAAGAACTAAGAAAAGGGGGGAAGGGGAATGTAGGGTTCAATCACCAGGGAGGTGAGCCAGAAATTGTGGGAGGAAATCCGCTGTCTCGACGTTCATGCTCTTCCTGGGGCCACAAAACATCAAGAAGGTAGCCAGAAAATTTAGGGCTTTATATAGGCTTGTTCTCTCAACATCATAAGATTTAAAATTAATTTGATACACAACTGCCTTAAAGTGGAGAACATTAAGATGTTTTAAGCCAATCCGACAGCAGGAATAGTTACTCTCCCTCCCAACTGGTGAGCGCCCTGGGAAATGTACTTGATAGTTCAGTGAGAGAAGGAGTTTGCAAAATATTTACAGCGTGGCTAGAACCTGAGCACTTGACAACCTCAGCATTACCAGTGATAGCATCACCTCCTGACTTGCATAGGCCTGCACTAGCAAAATCCAGCATGCTTTGTACGGCCACTTTCCTTTTGAAGAATACGCAGGCACTCTAAAGCTCCAAGCGCTTTGCATTGGGTGTGACTCTCCGGTGCCCTTTACCTTGTGCATCCATTTATACTAGCGTAAAGTACTATCAAAGGGGAATGGCAGCATTAACATGCACTTGGCATTGGTGTAAATGACTTGAAGGTGCAGGACAGTGGAAAACCAGGCATAGCGAGTTGAGTCAATTGATTCACTTTTTGGCTTCGTCTACTACACACAGATTTTATAGCAGTGTAATAGGGTCGGTTTAGGGGTGATTTACCAATATAGGAATTGTATTTCTATTTGAACTTTGTCTCAGTCTCTGTTTATGTACAATTTAAAAACACAAATACATCACAAAATAGATCCTGCATCAATTAAAGGCTGCCACCCTCCTCCTCTGAGCCAACTCAATGGGAGAAGCCTCCGCAAACAGGCTCCGGCATACAGGCTGTCTGATCGGAGAGGGGAAAAGCCAGCTCTAGAGTTGAGGGTCACTCAGAGGATGCTCTGCTCCCAGACATTTAAATTAATTAGCTCGAGCACCTCCATTGAGCTCAACTGCTGGGAGACAGTTAAGGTAAGTAGGACCTAGAGCAACGTAGGCTTTATAGATTAAGACCATTAATGTAAATTGCACGCAAAACTGGACTGGAAGCCAGATCTGGTTATTGCACAGAATTTGCCATTCATGCTGCAATACAAAGCTGTGTGTTACAGTGACAAAGGGATTTAATTTGTCTTAGATTAGTTAGTTGGGAAATTTATTTTAATAAATAATTGGTATTATAGACCCTTCTTGTCCACTCTTTCAGGCCAAAGGAAAGGTTGAATCAGGAGCAGCTCTTGGCACCAGCAAACCAAGCATGTGCTTGAGGTGGCACAATTCCAGGGGTGGCATTCCAGGAGGTTTTTTGTTTTTGTTTGGGGTGGCAAAAACTCTAGATCCGGCCCTGGGTTGAATGTTGAAGCTGCTTAGGCTCAAAACCAGAGTCTTCATTAAACTAGTACAACCGCAGAGTGCAAAGAAAGCTGTTTGCATGCAGCGGTTCCATGTAGTGAAACTGATTTTTATTGAGCAGAGACAACTCCCAAGCTGTGAGGCCACCCCACATTTTAATCAGCTGCCGCTAAGGATCTGACCCTGCTCCCGCTATGGGCACTGAGATTTTTGCCATGACTTCTGTGCAGGAGACCCAAGCCGAAATGCCAATTGCATGCTATCATTGTCAGACAAAGCGCCAGAATCCACGTGGTTTTGGAAACCAAAACCACCACCCAAGCAACAAAGCAAAACCTACCAACAAAAACCTTTCCCCACACAACAGGATGGAAGCTTAAGATAATCAGAGCGTATTAACCAGCCCTACAGAACAGAACAGCAGGACACAGGAAAAGCCCAATTTTGGCAATGCTTATTTCCAACTAGCGCAGCACAAATCCCTATGCACTGGGGTACTCACTTGAATTAGAAATAGTTCCGGCTGTGAGCAGACCAGTGCTGGAGGTCTGGCTAGGAAGGCTGGGCTCTTGGCAGTGGAACAAACAAGTGTCCATTACTGAGTGCAAAAGGAAAAGAAACAGGGGCATTAACATTGAAGAGTCAGCATTATGGGTTTGCGTGCCTAAGCACCTGAAGAGGACTGTGGCCCTAGCTTTATGGGGCAGGATCATTGTAGAAAGGCTCCTCACCATAAGAGGAAGCCTGGGAGACCAGACTGCTGGGATTTATTGCCAGTGGTTGCTAATGAGCTGTGTGACCTGGGGCGAGTCACATAGAATATCAGGGTTGGAAGGGCCCTCAGGAGGTCATCTAGTCCATCACCACTCTGTGCTTGTTTCCCCACCTATAATGTGTGTAGTGATACTTAGTAACTCCTCAGGAGTGTTGAATCTTAATGTTTGCTCAATTAATGTTTAAATGACCTTTGGCACTTCTATAACTGCTGACAACTAAGGACCACAAGGCACTGCTGTTATGATTAATCGTGTTGATTATGGATCAGCTGAGAACAGACCCATTGTGCGAGGTGCTGTACAAAGAGTAGTAGGCAGTCCCTTCCCCAAAGAGCTTGCAATCTACAAAGAAACAGGGGAAGGGGTGTGCTAAACAAGCCATGGGAGCAAGGGGGTAGTGGCAAAGGCCATGTTAGTTCCCTTTTATTGTTTTGGGAAGGGAGGAGTTAGGTAGGAGTGCACCAGCTACGTGGAAAGAAAAGTGAAGGGAGAGGGGACATTGAAGGGAAGGGGAGAAGTGTAAGAAGGGTCGGGACTTTGTTTTCTCTTTAATAGGTACCACTCAGGCCTTCAGCACTGTACAGTGGCTCCTTACCCTGCCCCTCCTATTCAATAAACTCTCCCTTGGCTTGATCTCCTTTCAGATTCTTTATCGTCCATGGAACCGGGCTCAGGGCAGGAAGTGATCCTAGGCTCCTCTCTACGAACGAGCATCAAGATCAAACGTGGTGGTCCTGAGCAGCGGCGCAAGCCCTATCAGATCCTCGCTTCGCTGCTGGAGGACGCCAAAGCCAAAGGGAAAAGCAACGGAATGAAATAGGAGCATTTGTGCATTCTAAAGGCCATTCACTGATTAAAGATACAGTATCCTAGTGCTTAATCACGGTGTGCAGAAGGAAGTGGGTAGGAGGCTGCAGGCTTAGCAGTAGGGCTTCCTTGCCTGGACACTGCTAAACCATTACTGCAGGGAATGTCTTAACTGTAACTCAAAGATTCTTATGAAGAGCAATTCCTCTCCCCTGCCCCAACTCCAGCATACACCAAATGGCAGGTATTCTTAAAAACTATCCCTGGAAATGGATACCCTCCCCCAGCCCTCTTCAAAGGGCTTGATCCTCCCCCTCACAAATTACTTGTTTAAAAGACCGCATAGCTGGCTCAGACATCATTCAGTTCTACCCTAGCTCAAAGCAAAAGCCCGGAGCAACATTATACTATTATGTTTAAAAATAACCAAATGCCACCAAGTTTTTTGTTTTCATGCTATAATTTCTAGTTGAAGATACCCCTTTCAGAACTCCACAGAAGCCATGGAAATGTTTCTTTTTAAAGAGTAGAGTGAAAAATTAAGAACTAATAATTTATTTGACAAATTTCATCTCTCTTTGTGGCGTGTCTTTCAACAGATCATGATTTGTCTCAGATGTGCTGGCTATTCAAAATCTTTAGCAAATTTCATGTACTCTTGGGCTTTCTGATTGAAATTTAAAATCAGGGAGTTGAGCTGTGTTGACTGGTTGTGTGAATGGTGTCATATAGACCTTCTGGTATTCCTTCTGTTCCCTGATTGCACGAACAGCTTACTATCAGGTTTCTGGTATAAATAATTACAGAATGTAAAATTTGCTCTTCATGCATATTCAAGATCAACATTCTTTTTGCAAACATTCATAGCAAGCAAGACAAAATTGTATGAAAGTTTGCATAAAGTGAACACAAAATAGGTATAAACATAGCCGAGAAACATTACTCTTATTAGGAACAAATATGCACTGAAAATGTTCTGCAGTATTGACCCAGCTTTAGATCATAAGCTGGAACTATTGATAAAGCTTTCTTTATTGTGGATACTTTTAAAAATACCCACACTATCTCCTACTGGTTTAAATCTGGGGGCGGCCCGTTGGCAAAACACAGTAGAAGGATTAGACTCTTGCCAGTGGTTTGTCTTGTGATCTTGCAGTGAAATGCTCAATCATTTTACTTTTTGCAATAACTCTTATTGTTGGGGAAACAGACTTCCACTGTTAAGAGGCTGAACAGAAATTTCACATCTGCTGTCCAATCAAATTGGATGAGGTAATGTTAGACAATTAATTTACTTTTTTACTTAATTTTTTTTTAATAGCAGGATTGAATGAGCAAAGCAACTGACAGTAGGTTACAGAATTTTTCACTTTTCAGTCACTGGTTCAACTCCTCTCCAGGGCACTAGTGAACAAATGTTGTTGTCTCTCTATTTGGTGGCTTAAGTAAATTCATAGCATCATGCAGGCTCGTTCCTAATACAAACTATCTACATAAAAAAGCCACCATTGAAATTGATTAGCACCGTTGTTGGCAACCTCAGAGAGAGCTGAATGGCCCATGGAGACAGGTCAGGATGGAGGCATGTGGCATGCTGAAAACTGGAATCTTACACTGCCCGTGGATGTAGGCTGTGAAAGCACCAGAGCCTGAACCCTTTATTCTAGGCAGTCTGACTTAGCCTAACACTAATTTTAAAAAGTGTGAGATATTTATGTATGTACATGTGCACACACAATCTCTCTGTCTACAAAGATACCGAACTATATCAAAACATCCATCTCAGGCCTCTAGACAGTATTGCATCATTAACCACAACTAGTTCAAAACCCACCCCAAGTGAATGGATTTACATCTTTCAACTGCCACCATTTTACAAACCCTAGGTGAAGGGGAAGGCTGATATCATAAGTTCCTAACAAACAAAAAGCAACATCTTCAGCTGATAACGTGGTCCTCTCAGAGAAATCACCCCATGCTGTACAGTTAAACAATATAAACAGCCACTGAAGGACCAAAAGCTGCAGAAAATTTATTTCCTTAACATACTTTTGAATTCAGGCACAGTCTAGGAACTGGGGATAACAACTAAGTCTGCATTCCATAGACAAGGGGTATAGTTATGTCCTTGCTTGGATCCATTTAAGGTAGTCATTGGGCAAGTCAAATCAGCCCAAAATGTGGAGGACTGCTGGGGAGGCAAAGCAAAATACAATCAGGTGCTATTCCCCATTAGCCATGAGAGACTTCAAAGAACTTTAAAGTCAATGCAACACTTCAGGAGATGCAACCATAAAGAGCAGATGTTTCAGTCTCCTGTGGTACATTACATTCTGGGGGAGCTGTGTCGTTGATGTGATACAGGTAAACAGGGAGCAATAACCCAGCCTGGAGAGAATAAAATGGTTTGTCAATATCAGTAAGGCATTGAGCGAGAGCAATGGTCACATCCTGGTATGACTTCTAGGACAATAAAATAAGGCCTTCAGAAGAGATGCTAGTTGCAAGCCCAAGGCTACATCCAGTGACCATGTGTATATAAACAATTCTGAATGTGATCAGTATCTTTTAGAAATAGCTGGCAGCCATCTCTCAGTCTAAATACAAAGAGCACAACTATACCAAGACATCTGGTAGACAAACAACAAAAGCTCTGTGAACATTTTCTTCCATTCACTAACAGAGGTGGAATGAAGTTGTATAAAGGGAATTTAGACCATGAAGTCTTGTTGAGGGACAGCTGTTTTATAACACAGCCATGCCACATTTGCACTAGTTTTGTTCTTAAACTGGTCTCCTGTTTCCTTTTAGAAAAACTTGATGACTACAACATGCTTTTATAAGCCAGCTAGTGGTTAGAAATTTGCAAGAGGTTCCTGGTTACTTCTGTTGATAGATAATCTGGGGTCCCATCCTGCACATATTACCAGGCAGAATGCTAATTACCCTCCTGTCTAGTAGTAAGTCTTCAGGAAATTGGTTCCTGAGACATGATGAGAAATCACAGTTTGGTCAAAAGATTTATGCTGGTTTGAGCTGCATTTCATCTGATCACTAGGAAAGAGTTTTGCCATAGCAGGACCCAGAGGCAAAACCAAACAACCCTCCAACCAGATATTTTAAAAGGGAAATATCAATATTCCGTTTTGACGATCCCATGATTGTTGCATGTAATTTGGGAAGGGGGAGAGATATTATGCAGTGTGGGTCCAATTAGTAGTTCCTTGAGATTTCGGAGTCCCCCAAATGAGTTAAAGGGGACAGTTTTTGTTCCCACGACTTAGTATTTGGGAATTAAAAAACAATTGCATTCGCCTGATGAGTAATCCCTTTAGTTGGTTTGCATTTGACTAGTGTGCTGGGTTTTAATTAAATTATTCAGAACAACTTAGCGGTAAAATGAAAAAAAGTTAATTGAAATGGTGTGCAATTAATCCTAGCAGATTGATTGTCAGAAGGCAGGTTTAGGTTCAGATTGCAACATCATTTTAATTACCAACTTTCACAGATTTCTATGAAGACCTATGTAATTCTTTGCTCCCAACACTCCTTGTTTTGCTAAGGGCTTGTCTACACTACCCGCCGCATGGCAGGCAGCGATCGATCCAGCGGGGGTCGATTTATCGTGTCTAGTCTAGATGCGATAAATCCTCTCCCGGGTGCTCTCCTGTCAACTCCTGTACTCCAGCACCGTGAGAGGCTCAGGCAGAGTCGAAGGGGGAGCAGCAGCAGACTCACCGCAGTGAAGACACCGCGGTCCCGTCCCCACCACCAGTGAAGACCAGGCCTTAGCTACATCTCTCTCTTAATGTGGTACTGTATCTTTAATCTGGGTAACGATAGGACCATATAGTGTGGACATTGTCACTGGACTAGGGTTTAATTCCTCACTAGTAAATCAATTAGACCACATTGTGGTGCAGTCTTAGTTAAAAAAAAAAGTTATAAAGGTGAACATAACCTCATATGTTGACATTAATGATATTTGTGACTAAATAAACCACTCCAACCACATTTTCCATCTTAGGCGGGATACTAAGATTCGTTTTAGCCTGGGCATATGCATTTTACCATCTCTGTGTAATTTAGGGGGTGGACATATTTCAAATGCGTGCTCATTTAGAAGTATACTTTAATTGAAATGTTAGTGCTTTATCTTACATACATACTGTGCAATACCATAGTGTGTTCTTTTGCCTTTGTTAAGAATTCTTTGGGATTTTTAAAGTACTTCTCTAAACTCCAATACTTTTCAACTTGGATTGGTTCTGTTAGTAGAAAAACAAATTTTCCTTGCCTTGAGCTAACCAAAAGCAATGGCTGCATATTGCACAGTATAATACGTTATAGTTTATGCACCCCAACTTTCACTAGTGCTCTGGTATCCTCTTGAGAAATAGAGGATGTTTCACTCCAGAGTATCCAATATGCATTGGTTCTAAAGACTTGACAGCAATGCAGAAAAATAGGAATAAGTTAGAGATAAGGGTCATATCCTGCTTCCACTGATGTCCACAGAGCTCTTGCCATTAATAGGAGCAAGAATAGGCCACATGTTCAGATCCAGATCTTCAGTTAGTGTAAATTGGGACAGGTCCAGTGATGTCAGTGGAACTATGACTATTTACACTAGATCTGGCTCACAAACTTTGGCACTGAACCGAAATCCCAGATCCAATCTATAGAATAAACTTTGTCAAAGCAGAAACCCATCCACTACACCTATGGCTTCAGGAAGACAGACAGACACACTAATTCTAGGATTACATGAAGGTAGGTTCTTGATTGACTAATTGGAAATCCCTTCTAGTCCACAATTATAACCTCTGTATTATTCAAGATTATAGTCCATTCTGCTCCAGCACTGTGGGGGTGGGGGGTGGGGATTAAACTACTTATTCTGAAATCAAGTGAATCAAAGGTGCTATAAATGTCCATGAAACACATTCCCAATCATAGAAGAAAATGTTAACTCTTTTCACATTATTTTACACTATTTTTTTTATTTATAGCCGTGTGTTGTGTGCGCGTAAGGGGTCCCAGCTTCCCTAATTGTAATAAGTTCTACAATCATTTGATCTTTTAGAGTGAAGTTAGATACAGTCTCTTGTAATTGTGTGTAATTTTTAACAGAACAATAACCAATCTCCTCTGACATGATGAACTCATTCCTGACAGGCTCCAACGTTTGTCATCAGACTTCACTAAAGGACAAAATAAAAAATAAAATAAAAAACCCAACCTGTTAGCTCCAGATCTTGCATGGTTACGTTTCTGTTTTCATCTTGCTATATTCTTGTTCCTGGTATCTATTTCTCTGTATTTGCTATGGGGTTTGTTACTGTATATGGAATGTTTTGTATTCAGCATTTTTTTTTTAAACAGAGCAGAGTGGGAACAATATTTAAGAACCCACAAATACCAAAGACCTTTCATGTAATGCACTGAGAAATAAACATACTGTAAGTGAACATGGCATGTTGTAGCCTGTATTTCGAGGTCTTTGGCTGATTCAGACAGATTCTCTTCCCAAAGGCCTAAATCGTTCTTTCTTGCCACCTTCACTTTCTTTCACTGCCTTTAGTAGTATTGTACAAGGTTGCAAGAACCTCTGTCTCCTTGTAACAGAGACATGAATGAGGGACTCAGCCCAGTTCTCAGTTTCTTGACTGGAATCAAGATGACAAATTTACAGATTCCACGTGTCACCTCTAGTAGCAGTGTCACAGTGTGGTTTTCATGGAGGCCCTTGGTAACTAAAGGTAGGTTGGAGTGATTTCTTTGCCTCAGATGGAGTTAACCCCCCCCCCCGGATGATGCTAAATTGTCCCAGGCAGATACAACATCTCTGGGGCTTGTACAAATAATGTTGGAGAGCAAAATGTTCTGTCTCTGGAAGGGAGCCGATTACGTCCCTATCGCAGCTATTGCAAAGAAAAAAAAGTGTTCTCACTCTCCCCTCTCCATTTGCAGCTCTGCTAACTGAACAGGGCTATGCTCTGTGTACTTCTCCAGCCAAGTCATTCATACAGACAGCGCCCACTTCACTTGACTGGCCCAAATCCCGTATTGACTATGGGCGCAAAGCCGCCCTAACCCCAGCAGAGCCAGCGACCAGAGGCACCCTGGTGTAGCAGAATCCCCCCGTGGTGTACAGGTGACACAGTTATTCCGACACCTCTTGCCCTCCCTGCTGCTGAAATACAGGGTATGGCCAAGGGAAGCCACAAACCCCACCGCTTCCTGGCTGCGGTATCAGCCTGTTGGAAACCTTGTGCCCGAGTGACACTAGCACCCAGCTGACACTGGGGTTTGGAGAGTGTAAAATTCTCCATTGTCTCTCTCCCCTCTTGCTCTGCACTCTGTGGACTTTGGCTAGAGTGAAGGTTCTGGGTCATTGATTTCAGTGGAGTTACTCATTTATGCTGGTGGGAGTGGGGCTGGCCGTGTTTACATCTTGTTCTCCAGACAAGGCTGCCAGTTTTGGTTGGCCGTATTCCTGGAGGATTCATCACATGACAATCTTTAATTCCTGGAGACTCCAGGACAATGCTGGAGGCTTGTCATCCCTCTCTCCAGACCATTCACCCACATTCAAAACAGCAATCGGCGGGTTTCCTGGCCTCATGCCAGCATGATTACATTGCAGCTTTCGAGAGCCCTGTCCTGCAGCTAAGGCCGAGCACATCATGTAAACAAAGGAAAATGTCAAATGAACCCAAACTCAAGGCCTCCACCTCATCACATTCTTCCTTGCAACACTGATAAGGACATGATCAAGGCTGCCTGATGTAACAGCCCCTGCCCTGCAGCACTAGTGTGGCTGTCTCACTTACTGCAGTAGCTAGTGTCACCAGGGTATGTCTACGCTGCAATGTAACACAGCTGGCCTGGGTCAGCTGACTTGGGCTTGTGGGACTATCAAATTGCAGTGTAGACATTTGCGCTTGATCTGGAGCCTGGACTCTGGGACCCTCCTGCCTCGCTGGGTGTTTTAATGCAGTGTAGACACATCCTCAGACTATTAATCCTTGCGACAGGCCTGTGAGGCAGCACAGTGCTATTATCATAGAATATCAGGGTTGGAAGGGACCTCAGGAGGTATCTAGTCCAACCCCCTGCTCAAAGCAGGACCAAACCCCAGCTAAATCATCCCAGCCAGGGCTTTGTCAAGCCTGACCTTAAAAACCTCTAAGGAAGGAGATTCCACCACCTCCCTAGGGAACCCATTCCAGTGCTTCACCACCCTCCTAGTGAAAAAGTTTTTCCCAATATCCAACCTAAACCTCCCCCACTGCAACTTGAGACCATTGCGCCTTGTTCTGTCATCTGCCACCACTGAGAACAGCCGAGCTCCATCCTTTTGTTACAGATGGGGAAGAGAAAGACTAAGGGTGATACTCACAAGAGGGACTTAGGCATTGCAATGCTCAGAATCTACCATCAGGTAGAGGCAGGGCCGCCCAGAGGGGGGGGCAAAGGGGGCAATTTGCCCCGGGCCCCGGGCTCCGCAGGGGCCCCCAAGAGAAGAGCGGAGGCGGGAGCCTCCGCTCCTCTCCTGGAGCCTCAGCGTCTCCGGCGGGGCCCCTGAGCCCCGCCCCGCTCAGAGACGGTCCCGCCCCAGTCGCGGCCCCGGCCTCTTACCGAGCACGTCTCCAACGGGGCCTGAGCCCCGCCCCGCTCAGAGCGGCGTGGGGAGGGGGCGGGGCAGCTGCCTCCGCTCGGCGTGGAGCTCACAGCCCCGCCCCCTCACCACAAGGCTCTGAGCGGGACGGAGCTCAGGCCCCGCCGGAGACGCGCTCGGTAAGAGGCTGGGGCCGGGACCCGCCGGGGGCGGGGGGGAGGAGCGGGACCCGCCGGGGCCGGGGCCGGGGCGGGAAGCGGGACCCGCCGCCGCCGCCGAAGCACAGCCCGGTCTTCGGCGGCAGGGGGCCCCTTCTGTTTCGGGACCCGCCGCCTAAGTGCCCGGAAGGCCCGCGGCGGGGACCCCCCCCCGCCACCGAATTACCGCCGAAGACCGGGCTGCGCTTCGGCGGCGGTCCCGCTTCGGCGGTAATTCGGCGGCGGGGGGCTCCCGCCGCGGGTCTTCGGGGCACTTTGGCGGCAGGTCCCGGAACGGAAGGGCCCCCCCACCGCCGACGACCCCGGGCCCCCGGAATCCTCTGGGCGGCCCTGGGTAGAGGGTCTCTTGCATCCTGGGTAAGTGCTGTAGCTGCTGGGATAAGAGTGATACAGGGGTCCACTGGCACCACCACCATCTCCATTTTGTGCTAGGCCTGATCCAGCAGGTGTTCTATGAGCAGGCCAGATAGGCAAGGGAATGCCTAGTTTAAGGATCCCACTGGGGCGTCTCACATGTCCAGTGTGGCAGAAATTTAGGCACCATGGAGACTTTGCCAGCAGAAATTTAGGCACCTACAGGCAGCTGGGGGAGGGGAGGCAGGGGAAGTTGAGGATCTAAAATTTTGGATTTAGGTGACTAATGTGGCAGTTACATGTTTCATTCCCTTTGTGGATCTAGTTCAGAGTGACTCAGAATCAGGCCCACAGGGCAGATTTGCCTCCAGTGGAAAAGCCTGTGAAAGTGTTTAGAATTTAAGATCTTTCTGTGTGCAGAAAACCTGTCCCCTTCCAACACAAAGTGGGGAGACAGCACAGGAGCACATCTTGGGGTATCCCCGTGAGAGGAACAGGCTGAGCCCTATGGCCCAGTGCTTGACTGGACATAATATTGCAGCATTTGAGGGGGGCGGGGTTCAGTGACTCTGTGCTGGGGTTCAAATTTTCATCTGCACACAACTTTGAGGTTAATGTTCAGCTTGACTCTAGATAATGATTAAACCTTAGACTTGTTCTCTAAACAAATTTGCTAAGATGGAGAGCCCAGTCAGTGTTTGAGAGGATCCTGGAAGCACCTCTCTACTGCAACCACTCCTCTCTCCAAGATGGGTGAAGCGCTGGTATACCTGGTGACAGGAGGATGTGGTTTCATTGGGGAGCACATTGTGGAGCTGCTGTGTAAGCAGGACTATGTCAGTGAAGTCCGGGTCTTTGACTCAGTGGCAGGCGAGGAAGTGAAGAAGTTTGCCACAGGTAAGGAAATATCACGTATGAGCAATAGCCTCTCCCTTTCAAGAAAGCAGTTGTTCAACTTATACTGTGCCCACCACCAAGCTATCTCCAGCATAACATACCATACCATAGTGACAGGCATGGTGTAAGAACCTGAACAGACTAGACAACATATAGTAACTTCCCGCTAAGAAAAGGCTAGCATGGGACTGAAACTATACACAGAGAGGACCTGTATTGACTTATCTACTAGACATGCTGCCAGGGGACCAGGGGAATCCTGGAACAAGCATCAGTTATGATGATAAGTAAGATGTGCACTCCCTGAGCCCAGTCACCAGCTGGAGGACCCAGTGAACTGGTTACCAGCTGGAACACACAACGGCGAGATAAATCCAGCCTGTCAAACAGCTCCATCCCAAACAAGCTTCTATCCCCAGTACAAAAAATGGACAGGACTACAGATGAGAGCTCAGTTTCTGGTATGCAGAACGAAATAATTGGAAGGAACCTTCTATCAGGGTCCTGAGCTTTGCCCGAGGAACTAGAGATGTCTTTTAGTGAACAGGTGTATAATTAAACTAATCCACCCCGAGCATTGTTGCATAGCTGCCTTTTCTCTTTAACCAGAGTTTATTACCGTATGACGCATTGGAAAAACAACATCTTTTACTAGAGTCATAAACATACATCCATGCAGAACAATATGCCCAGCAACCAGTGCTCTGTATCAGTCTGTATTGGGTGTAACCCTGGGAGTTTCTGAGCTCCACTCACTTTTTTGGGGAGGGAGGAGAGTCGTCTTGTTGTTTCATCTGGTTGACAGAATGAATGCTCAGAACAAGAGGAAATTCCAGGGGGTACCCAAGGGAAGGACTCCCATGCATGGCTTATGGGTGCTGGAGTATGAGTTTGTTAGTAGCACATGGGCATCTGCTGGCTGACATGACTGCCGTGAAGCAGGGTTCCTGGGACTACAGTGCAAATCCCCATGGAAGTAGGAGTTGATGGCCTGTCTACACTTAATATTTAGGTCGACATAGCTGCGGTGCTCAGGAGGTGGGAAAAATCATCTGCCGATCTAACTCTGGGTGTAGATGCAGGTAGGTCGATGGAAGAATGCTTCCATGGACCTAGCTACCATCATTCAGGGAAGTAGAGTTCCTACAGCAAAAGAAAAATCCCTTCCGGTGCTGTGCACTATGGGATTACAACAGCGTAACTATGCATCGTAGCTGTGCTGCTGCAGCGGCTAGACTGTAGGCCTGGCCTAAGGCCATTAGACAACAGGAATCCAAGGAGTTGCATCTTGGTCTGAATTTGACTCCTTTTGTTTCAGACCAGATTTTCAGCTGTCACTAGTATGGTAACCAAAGTTGCTGACGGTGTCAGAGATCCCTTCCAGGCACTGAGTCCTGGTTCAGGGGATTCCTACGCTGCGTGACAGATCTGACCAAAATAGACCAGAGAGAAGTAACAGGGTTAGAAGTCATTCTGGAGCACTGAGAAAAATAAATCCCAAGAGCCCAGGCTTTCTAGCACAGCTGATTCCTTGCCCCAGCCTTTTAGAATGGCCTTACTTGGGGCCTGATCCTGACAGGGGTGAGCACCTACAATTCTGGTTGAGTCACTGGAGTTGTGGGTGTTCTGGACCTCTAAGGAGTGGGGCATTAGTGTCACAATCAGCTTAGTTCCCCTGCAGCACTTGCCAATGCAAACACACACACGTACGTACATGTTTGCAGTGACGAGAGTGAAAGAATACAGGGGAGCTCTGCAGGCTTTAAAGACCTCACTCCTCAGGCTGTGCTAAATAGAGAGGAAAAAAAGATCCCTCCATTGGTGCAACGTATGAGATTTGATCTCACTCCAGGGAGCCAGTGAGGTGGTAAGAGACACTAGCCACCTGGGCATTTCTGTGTCTCTCCTGCCCTGTTTGATCCTCAAACTCTTTGGTTGCTGCATTTGCAGGGAGATTGGCTTTCCTGTCCCTTGCTTGATTGCTGAAATATTCATTTTGATTAAGTAGGTCACAGCTGAGTCAGTGGGATGCCATAAAGCTTTGGAATTGGATCAAAACCATGGAGGTCG
Organism: Mauremys mutica; assembly: GCF_020497125.1. Taxonomy (NCBI): domain Eukaryota; kingdom Metazoa; phylum Chordata; order Testudines; family Geoemydidae; genus Mauremys; species Mauremys mutica. The sequence goes on along the minus strand of NC_059090.1, from coordinate 9,156,504 downwards.
GCAGTTCCTAAACTCTTCCATAGGGTGAGCCATGTCTTAATAGAGGGAACATCTCAGGGTCTCCCAACCATGTGGTCCACCTACCCTCCTAATCTCCTAACATCTTTGTGGCAAATACAGCATGTAACCCACTGGTGAGTGCGTCTGACACGTCCCCTCTGCCCTAGACACACCCTCACCAGTGGGCTGCAATTGCTAACTGAGAAAAATGAGGGGAGGATTCAATGTTTTCCTAGCTTCCTTTAGTGCAAGTTAACTGCTTGAAACTAGTGGTGTGCCACCTTTCTAGGGGCCTGTAGCAAGTGCCATGGGGAGCACCAGCAATCCACAGACTACATCTTGGGAACGGCGGATGTAGAAGACCTGTGTCCTTCACGCTGGTCTCCTCCAGGCTGAGTTTTACTGAAGGGACATTTATGGTGGTGTAGGAGTACAGTCCATAGGAGTAGCCTGCAACTGCAGGCCCTGAACCTCTGCCCAGAGGCCAGGCCTAATCCAGATAGGAGTAGAGGCACTCGCCCACCAACTGTAAGGGCCAGAAAAGCTGCTGTCTTGGCCACCATTCTGTAGAGGCAGCCATTCCGCACGCTTGGGAGACAGGACTGTCGTGCCCTCTAAGCCCCATATCCCCGAGCTAAGGAGACAGCATGGTTCCATGACAAACTGACGTGTATCACCTTTCACTCACGTTAGAGAAAGTCCAGGAAATACAGTGAGCCAACCTCTAGCCAGGTATTCTGAACTACACCGCAGGAGAATGGGCTAAATCCACCACAACACCCTGGTGAAGTAAGGAAATAACAGGGCCGCCCAGAGGATTCCGGGGGCCTGGGGTCTTCGGCGGCGGGGGGGCCCCCGCTTCGGCGGTAATTCAGCGGCGGGGGGCCCCTTCCATTCCGGGACCCGCCGCCGAAGCGCAGCCGGGTCTTCGGCGGTAATTCAGCGGCGGGGGGCCCCCACCGCAAGTCTTCGAGGCACTTCGGCGGCAGGTCCCGGAACGGAAGGGCCCCCCGCCGCCGAATTACCACCGAAGACCTGGCTGCATTTCGGTGGCAGGTCCCACTTTGGCGGTAATTCGCCGGCGGGGGGTCCTTCTACTCCGGAGCGGAAGGACCCCCCGCCGGCAAAGACCGGGAGAAGCTCCGGGGGCCCGGGCCCCGCAGGAGTTTTCTGGGCCCCCCAGAGCAAGTGAAGGACCCCGCTCCAGGGGCCCCAAAAAACTCTCGTGGGGGCCCCGGCGGGACCCAGGGCAAATTGCCCCTCTTGCCCCCCCCCCTCTGGGCGGCCCTGGGAAATAACTAGTAATAGCTGCAGAAGTAGGGAGGTAGAGCGTAGCTGGGCCAACGAGAAGGGAGAGCCCAGAAGCAGGCCCCGGCCTCATGGAAAAAAACCCTTATGGAATGTAATAGGCAAGGAGAACTTCCCTAGCCATTTTTAAACCAACCTATAGTTCTCTATTTTATTCTGTGTGTTTTTAAGGAATTTGCAAAGAACCCTGTTTAATTTCTACTGTACTCTCGCGGTTTCATCCCTGCTAAAGTCTAAAGGGCTTCTGTAGTGAAGTTCTGCTCCCTCATCACCAGCAACTGGGCCAATTCTCTGCTCACTTGCATCTCTGTGGCCCTGTTGGCTTCAATTAATTAGTTCAGGTTTGCTCAGTACTATACTGCATATGAGTGCTAGGCATTTATAATGACAGACCCTTGCCCCAATCCACAGCACGTCAGCCAGCATAGTTCCATTGGAGTGAAGGACGTACACCAGCTGAGGACCCAGGTCTCTGGGTGTAAAAGATACAGGGCCATATTCTGCCTTAATGCAACGGATTCAGTGGAGTGGTAGCGTAATACTGACAGACCCTGGTTGTCGGTAGGCGGGATTGAACCTGGGACCTCTGAAGCTAAATGAATGAGCCTCCACTGCATGAGCTAAAAGCCACATGGCCGTTAGCTAAGGCTGTAGAGCAGACTCATTAATCTCTCTCTAAGTGATCTCGGTGCCACTAGATGGGATAGAACACCACACCCAGGAGATGTGTGGGTCACAGTAGCAAATTGCACTGGGTTTGAATTTGTCCCATGCAGAACAGGGTTTTATGTGCAGGATTCTCCTTCTGCAGGAAGAGGTTTTTATTTCTGCATCTGGTTTTAAACATTTTTTTCCAGCTACCACTTGTGTGATAGTGATGAAAGGAGACATCCGAGACTACGCACTGCTCCTCTCTGCCATGCGGGGAGTCCATGTGGTTATTCACACAGCTGCTATTGTGGACTACACAGATACTGTACCCTTTCGGGAAATGAAAGCTGTCAATGTTGCTGGTAAGCGCTTTAAAGCAAGGAATTAAGTACAGACTAATAGTCACACCTCATCTGTGTGTGGAGTTGTGTAAGAGAACATGACACGTATCCGCTTTGATGTAGTGCTTTTCTACTTCCTGTAGTTCAGAAGCACCACTCAGATGGTGGATTAGAAAAGTGACCTTTTCTTCATTAGCAAGAAAGTCTCTCTCTTGGCCCCCTGACCCTAGTTGAGACCAGGCAATGACGTTTGCTGCCAGTTCTACAAAGCTTTTTTTATGTGCAATGCCAAGTTACATGGAGAGAGAGCAAAACACAGTCCTGACAAATAAGGCCTGAGCTACACACAGATTTTGCACTGGGATAATTATGTTGGTTAGGGGAGTGATTTGCTTTATCAATATAGTTATAGGGGTATAAACCTCGGGTGCAGATGTAATTATACTCTTATGCATTATGATTTATTAGTTATACTGCAATAGCATCTAGAAGCCTACTCATGGACCAAGACAACATAGTGCTAGGTCCTGTACAAACAGAACAAAAAGATGGTCCCTGCTCCAATTACGAGAATTAAGACGACAAGGGAATAAAGCTAATGCAATCCTTGGATGCATGACCAGGGGACTCTCAAGGAGGAGTAGAGAAGTTATTTTGCCTCTGTATTTGGCACTGTGCAACCCACTGCTGAAATACTGTGTCCAGTTCTGCTTTCCACAATTCAAGGATGACGTTGATAAATCGGAGAGGGTTCAGAGAAGAGCCATGAGAACGATTAAAGGATTAGAAAACCTGCCTGAGAGCGATAGACTCAAAGAGCTCAATCTATTTAGTTCAACAAAGAGAAGGTTAAGAGGTGACTTGAACACAGTCTGTAAGTACCTACCTCTGGAATATACAGGGGTGTCTCTATGTTTTTTGCCGACCCAAGCATGACAGTCAGGCCGCCTTCGGCGGCACGCCTGCGGACGGTCCGCTGGTCACGCGGATTCGGCATCGGTTCTGCGAGTGATCTGCCAGTCCCGCGCCTTTGGCGTACCCGCCGCAGAATTACCGCCAAAGCCGCGGGACCGGCAGACCTCCCGCAGAAACGCCGCCGAAGGCTGCCTGGCTGCCACCCTCACAGTGGCCAGCAGCCTGGCCCCGCAGCTTGCCGCCCCAGGCACGCGCTTGCTGCGCTGGTGCCTGGAGCCGCCCCTGGAAATATATGTATTGAATAATGGACTCCTCAATCTAGCAGAGAAAGGTATAATACAATCCAATGGCTGGAAATTGAAGCTGGACAAATTCAGATTTTAAAAAATTATACCTTGTTTCCAAACCGTGAGTAATTAACCATTGGAACAAACTGTCCTGGAGGATTCTTCATCACTGACCATTTTTAAATCGAGACTGGATATTTGTCTAACAGATCTGTTCTAGGTAGGAATTATTTTCGGGCAGTTCTTTGGCCTGTGTCGTACACGAGGATCACAATGGCCCCTTCTGGCCTTGGAATGGATGAGGGAAAAAAAAGAAAGCTATACTGATATAAGTACATTTATGCCAGTATAAGTGCGTCCACACTGGTACCCCTTTAATTATACCAATCTAATTAAAGCCGTACCACTGTGTGTATGTAGACAAGGCCTTACATACATGCGAGGTTGTCCTCAGTGTTTTCTCCCTGTCACTACCTACACAGATTTCCTTTCCATCTTAGTTTCAAATCTGCTTAAATAAAACTGGTTCATAAATCCAGTGAATGAGCACAGTTATAAAAAAAAAATGAAATCCCCATTACAGCAAGAATTTCTAATGCACATCAGGCCTCTAGCTGATATAATAATTAACTGCAATGATGATCTTTATATTTTTCTTCCTACTTGGTTAATGCTTAAGGCACCTGCGATTTACTGATGCATTGAAGGCCAACATCCATTCTCTATTTTTGTTGTTTTCAAGACTGATGCTTTAAAAAAAAAAAGTGGCTGTATTTTGTGAGTGCAGGTAATGTTCAGAAAGACCCCTCAGGGCTCTGTTTTCTAATGGCTTTGTGAGATCCTCTCTTCATTGTCTGTTTGAAATCAGCAGTTTATTAGAAAGGGACTTACAGATCTCTGTGAACTTGGAGGGTTTTCCAGTTGAACAGAGAGAGCCTCTGAAACTAGCCCAAAGAACTAGGTCTGGGCCAACATTTTCAGAAGTGACTTGTGATTGTGACTCCCTCTGCTTTTTGGGGAATTCAATTTTTGACCTTTAAAATGTTCCTCATTTTTCATAGGGTAGCTGCTCAGCACCTCTGAAAAAATCAGGCTCTAGTTAGATGAATACTATCTGAAGCCAAAGAATGCCCATCCCAAGTAAGCAAGCAAACAAACATATATAAAAATTAAATGCAACGTGCATCCAAGCAGGGATCTACAAATTCAAGAGCAGAAGCTGAATATCAAGGGACGGATATTACATATATTTTAGGGACCCAGACTTATGAGATGCTGAATTCCTTCAGCTTCCGTTGACTTCAGTAGGAAGTCCCCCCAGTTCTGGTATAGCCAGACACATTTTCCTAGAAGAGCCCAAACTGAAGATCAGCACAGTGAAGGCAACTATCCTATCCAGAAGCGCCATAGATCATAACAAATGCCACATCTTCAAAATTTTGTCAGAGCTGATACAGGTATTGTCCACAACCAGGCCTGCCACAATAGTGGCTTAATTTAACCCACTATCTGTCCCAGGAAGATTGTAAGCAGTGCCTGTCACAGACTCGGTGGGAGTCAACAGAAATGGAACAATCCCCATTTTAATTATGGTTTTGGCCCTTTGTTGTTGATTTTGTGACAAATGAAAACCAATTGCTGTTCCCAGGGGCTGATAAAGACCTTTTTCTCTCTGTTCACCCTTTCTGAAAGCAGACTCCAGGCCTGGTGCGAATCACTACAAGCTGACTACAAGGCCAGATCTGACCATCCTTGCTCATGCTGCATAGCCCCTTAACTCCATTGTGTAGGGTTACCCCTGGAGTAGGGCAATGCTCAGTGTGAGATAAGGTGGCAAAATTTGGCCTTGTGCTTGGACCATTGGTATAAAATATTCCTGTTGTGGGTTTTTTCAAATGCAAATAGCTCAGGACTCTTTGCCTCAGGGCTAGAACCATGTGTGGAATTGCCACCTCTGAGCTATAAAACTGCCCCCAGGAGATCCAGAATGATCCTAAATCCATCAAATGTGACAGCTGGCAGGGAGTATTGAGAATCCTTACAGATTTCCTGGGACAGCTACCTCAAAAAAAGGATGATCTTGGGAAAACCTGAACAGGTGGCAAACCTAACCACCTGGGTATTTTTTTTTTACCTGCACTGCCAGTGTACACAAAGTCAACCATAGTTCGTATTCAATTTTGGCTTGCAAACTACTAAGGTGGTGGACACAAAATTTGAAACACACAGTGTCTAATGAGAAGGTTTTTTGCTCTGTCTAGATATCTGCAAACCACCTGAGGCTGCTGTTTGATGGTAAATTTTGAGCTTCTGAATAGTAGCCACGCGAGTCAAGTCACATTAAATTTTCAAGAGTAGCCACCAGTCCCATATCTAGTGAGCTGCTGAGACTGTGTGATCTTGCCTAAACATCTGAACGTGGTGAATCCAGACCTTGCTGTGGCTTGGCAATGAAATCCACCTGCGGGAAAACAGTCTTAGTTCAAATCCGAACCTTGACTCTGCAAATCTCTTTTTGCAAATACATCAGGAACCAAACCAATGAAGGTTATTAAACATTTTTCATTCCTGACATGCTCCTCAGGTACTGAAAATGTGCTGAAGGCCTGCTGCACCCTGAGCGTCCCATATGTTGTCTATACAAGCTCCATGGCTGCCGTGGGACCCAACACTCGACAAGAACCCATGCTGAGGTGAGCCCAAGCGGATCTGTTGCATCCGTCTGGTTTGTCCGATGACTGAAAGAGCAGCTTTGGAGCTGAAGCCAGCTTGGGGGTTTTTGCTTGGAGATGAGGGAAAGGCGTTTTTCCCTCCATTGTGATTCCCTTTTGTGCTTCCCTGCTACCATTCTCCTTGAGCAATTACAGCCTCAAACGTGGCCTAAACGTGAACGCTAGTGGATAAAACTCCAGGATAAAAAGTTTACCAAGTGGCATATGACCCAGCTGCATATGACCTATGTATCAGTCAGATTATCAGCCCTTCCCCTTGGCCACCTACCCCTGGCCTCAAGGCCCCGTTCCCCTAGATCCCATGACCATCCTGAGCAGGTGCTAAGGGCTTGATTCTGCTTCCATTGAAATCAGCAGTCGTTTTGGATCAGGACCAAAGGGTAAAATGTTCAAATGTGCCAAAGTTACTTAAGAGCCTACGCCCCATTTTCAGCAGTGACCGGCACGTAGGTGCCTAAGTTCCACTGACTTTCAATGACACAGGCTAACAAGTTTCAAAAGTGCCCAAGTGACTTAGGAGCTCAAGTCCCATTTGACTTTCAGCAGGACTTAAGCGCTTTTGCAAATGTTACCCCAAATCTCCTCTAAGGGGGGGTGGCCTAGTGGCATGTAACTATGCCCCAAATGGAACAGAGCAACCGTCCATCTAGTCTGGTCTCCTGAGCGCTTGAAACGTCATTTGCCTCAAAATAAACACAGACCAAACACACAACCCAAAACAGGGTGAAAAAAAGATCCCAGCAGCCAGAGACCCTAATTAATTTAACTTCATACCTGCTGGCTTGTGCGCCAGGCGGGTAGGGGCAAACAGGAAATCCTTTTGAAAACACAGACCCGATGCCCCTGTATCTGGTTGAAATCCAGAGCAAGTCAATGGAAGCAAGGTGGTGGAAAGCGAGACAAGAACGAGGCCCATGAGCTGAAACATGCACCAGTTGCCTCTTAATGGAGCCCAGCTGGGAGGACTGGCAAACTGCACAATATGGCCATGGTCACCACACTGAAAATACATGCGATGCAGATTCCCCCTGCTCTGTGCTTCTCTCTCGCAGCTCCTGCTCCAGCTCTTCTTTCCTCTCCTCTGCCCTCCTCTCCCCATCATTCATTGTGTAATTATATTCAACTCACTTTTACATCCTGGTGAACCGACACAGACAAAGCCTGATTAGTCTCGGGACAGGATGATGGGTGCTGGGATAATGCTAACACCTCAGCATCCGACAATAATAGAAAATGCCTCTGTCAGTCTCAATCCCTCTGAGAGAGCTGCCGCCGAGATACCTTCTGACAATGCCGCTCCAGTCTCATTAGTGTTCAGTTATCTGTGATCATTTTGAAAAGCAAGAGCATTACGCTGAGCTCTTTGTTACGGGCAAGCTTTAAAGGGGGAGGATGAGAACTCCCAACAGCGCACTGCAGTCCAAGAATCACATGCACATTAGTTACCCTTGGTGGAGCAGTTTCGCTTAAAGAGAAAAAGATCTGAAGATACAGAAAGAAAGTAATTAAAGCTAGAACTTCTAGATAAATCTCCTAATTGTCTTGAGCCTCCAGAGGCTCCTAAGGGTGGAATGAACCATGCCCCAGAAATCTTTTGTTCCGTGTATTCTCTAGTTTGTCCTATGCGTCATCCACGGGGAGTGGGGAGAATGGCCTTGTAATAAAAGCACAGGGCAGAGCAGAAGGAGAGTTCAGCTTTTAATTCCTGACTCTTACTATTCATTTGTATTACTGCAGCGTCTAGCGGTCCCCGTTGAAATCGGGGGCCCATTGCGCTAGTCAAAGGGTGGGAGAGAGGAAGTATTACTACTCCATTTTACAGGTGGAGATCTGAGGCACAAAAAGATCAAGTAACTTGCCGCAGGTCACACAAGGCATCTGTGGCAAAGCTACAAACTGAACCCAGATCGCCTGAGGCCCAATCCAATGCCTTAATCAGATCATCCTTTCTATGGCCAGAGATTTAGTGAGAGAACTTGTGGCAAATACTTAACCTCTTGGCCTCACTTTTCCCATCTGTGAATGGGGGACAATAATACTGTACCACAGAGGGATGTGGTGACACTTCACTCATTATTAGGCTAATGTCCTCTAGCAGCTCATGCTTTTTGTTCTGGGCATCCCTAATTCAATCCCCACTGTTGCGGGCAAAATGGTGGCTGCCACCCATGAATAGGGTGACCAGATGTCCCCATTTTATAGGGACAGTCTCAATATTTGGGGCCTTTTCTTATATAGGCTCCTATTACCCCCGCACCTCCTGTCCCGATTTTTCACATTTGCTATCTGGTCACCCTACCCGTGAACTTCAATATCTGCTTAACCTCCACTGGCTCAGAGAATGTTCATGCCAGCAAACTCAGCCGCCAGACTATCCATGGAGGGTGGAATTCACTCCTGTGCACAAGGGCAGTGCAAGACTTAAGGCCTTTAGAGGACTCAAAGTCCCCTGGAGCCACGCATGGGTCTTCTGCTGGCAGGAGAGGGAAGGGGTGACTTTCACCCAGAGAGCAAAACACAAAAGGGAAGTCATTAAAAACGTGCAGGAAGTTACACTGACATTTCTTGCAGCATTTGCACACTGCTAAAGGGGACACAGACACACAGCAGGTAGGAAGATTGGAAGAACCAAAGCCTAGCTTCCTGGGAATTACAGGAAGTACAGTGTGTGTCCATATACACTTGATCCTAATGGATGATCCCTGCTTAGTGCTCCAGAGGAAAGCAGATTTTCCCTGCACCCCCATCTCTCAAGATCTCTCCCCCTGCTGAAATTCCTTCCAGATTCCACACTGAGCTAGAACCCACATTGTTAGCATCTATGGTTTATTCACTAACCAAGCCAGGTAATTGTGGACAAAATTCCAGGGTCCTGTCAAGAGGCAACCCTCTGTTATGCTTGCTCTGTCCTCCTTTTCTGTAGCTGATTATTGCAGGCGTCTGTGTTGCTGATTATTCTATAGCTCTTCCATCCCCCCCATGCTGTGGGCCTCCCCCTCCTTCACTCAGGAGTAAGTTAAGATCCACAGCTAGACTGGGGCATGGGCTGCTCCTTTTAGAACAGCAGCAAAGAGCTCCCCCCACTGCATCCATCTGGGCCTGCTCCAGGCAACTACAGAAAAGGGCCTTGCGATAGCCAGACAACTGGAACTTCTTTGCTTGCCTCCTAAGAACAGGATTTGCCCATGGCATGGCAAGTCAAAATATAGAATATAATATAAACCAGCTGGTATTAACACTTCCATGCGATCACCTAATACTGTATGCAGCCCTTTTAAGTGTCTACTATGCTTGCAAATGCCTTATTGTTAATAGTATTGGAAAATTAAACAGCAACTGCTCCTTCTAATTTATGCCAGGTAATGGGCCTGTCTCTCTCTTTTAGCTGTGAGTGTTTTTATTCTTTTTACCCTTTATCTTCCTGGGCCACATTCAGCCATTTGTGGGTTGCTAGAAAAGCCGAGTCTATTGTTTTCAGAGGTGCCTACTTCTTTTGAAATATTATTTGCTTCAGTCGTTGTATGTCATGTGGCAGTCAGTTACACAGGTTAATTAGATATAGGCAAACCTCACCTAAACAAAAATGAGAACAAACCAGAAATAATACAGCCCAGCGAGTACGTTTTGTTCATACTCTGGGCTGTTGAGCCCTCAGACTCCCCCAGTAAGTATCAGAGCCTCATTCTCCCGGACTCCCAAGACATGGAATTCGTAGGCAAAGGTGAGATGTTGCCTAGCAGCTTTGTGGCAGTCTCTTGTAGTACCCTGATCACTTACTGCTTCTTTTCATTTATCTCAGAGGAACAGAAGACACCAAGTACAGTGGGGAAGTGGAACTGCCTTACGGGAAGACTAAGGCCATGGCAGAAAAATTGGTACTTGAAGCCAATGGAAAAGAGGTACAAAAGTCAGACAGCAGCTTCTGTACCATAACATAGGATTTACAGAAGGCGAGAGCCCATGATTCTCTTAATACAATCCCGCCACTCAAAGCTGATCAAGTACAAACAGCTGCAGTTTTGATTTCACACAGAAAAGCCTTAAATTTATTTATGCTGGGTGTTCCCATAGCATCATAAAGCAGACCGTAATGCTCCAAGGCACGGATTTGGCAAAGCGCTTTAACAACATGCTTAAATTCCATTGTAGTGAATGCCACTTATGACTCTTAAAAACTTACACTTGGTCTGTGTTAAATTATGGCTGTGAAACATGGACATTCAAGCAATCAATTACTGTATAAAGAAACTACAATCCTTCGAATTATGGTGTGTTAGAAGAATTCTGAAAATATCATGGATAGACCATGTAACCAGTGAATGAGTATTAGAGAGAACTGAAACTCAGAAAACGCTAGTTAAAGATCGTATGAAAAGAAATATTTGATTTATAAGGTACATTTTAAGAGGTTTAGTGGGTATGTTTATGGGCACTGGAAGGGAAAGTTGATGGCAGAAGAACACGAGAGAAAAAGATCTTGGATAGACAATGTGGTACCCTGGATGGATCAGCAGGACTATTTATTCACAAAGAAATAAGCAGAGGAGTGTATAGAATGGGCTACCGGGTTTGCAAACCTCCAGTAATGAAGATGCCTCATAGGAATAGAATATTACTTAAGCATGGGCTTAAGTGCTTTGCTGAATCGGGGCCCAAGAGACCACATTTACCTTAATATCCCATGTAAGTGGATATTCCAAAGTGCCTAAGTGAAATAGGAGTCTCAGTCCCAATTTCAAAAGGGATGTCCACACTGCATAGTACACCTGAGCTCTGACTCAGGTTCAAGCTCAAGTCCCTCTTCTGTCCACGCAAATCAGTCTCACTCGGGTCAGCAAGTACTCAGGGCCCAGGTTCTCAGACCCCACTAGGAGAGTTGGGTCAGAGCCAGAGTCCCACTGTGACTGGGGTCCAAGCCCTGTCATTTTGCAGTCTGGATGCAGCTCAAGTCACAGACCCAAGTCAGAAGGTCTTCCCAGTGCAGTATGGACGCATAGAATGGCTGAGAGGCCCAGGGGCAGCAATTGTAAATCCAGGTTTGCAATGCATTGTGGATGCTCAAGCACAGGCTTGAAAACACTGAGTCCACAAGCCCAAGTGCCCTAGAACTGGGCTTAGTGTGCTGTGTAGACATTCCTTAGGCACTTGGGTTCCTAAGTCCAATTGACTTTCAAAGAGACTTGGGCATTTCAGTGGGAGTCAGGTACCTTGGCACTTTTGAAAATCCCACTAGGATGCAACCTTAGGCACCTGCATATCTTTGAAAATCTGGCCCCAAGTGCCTAAATCATTTCTGAAAACGGGACTTCACAGTGTTTTTTCAAAAGTGCCTAAGCAGTTTAGTAGTCTCTTTATTTCCACATGACATGCTTCTTATTTAACAAAACACAAAAATACTATGGAAGATCTCATCCTTGAATCCATAGCCTGCTAACATTCTGTGTGACCTGAAGAACAACCCTGTGTAAGCACGAAAGCTTGTCTTTCTCACCAACAGAAGTTGGTCCAATAAAAGATATTACCTCACCCACCTGGTCTGTCAAACATTCGGTTTTGATTTTACAGCTAAGCAATGGCGGCAAACTTGCAACATGCATCATCTGTCCAAATACAGTTTACGGGGAGAAGTATCTGGTTCTAAAGAATGTGCATCTCTCAGCCAAAGCCAAAGGGGGTGTGCTGAACTACCTGGAACCCGAAGACACAGAACGTAATTGGACGTACGTAGGTGAGTATGTTGCTTTGATTCCTTTACATGTTTTTACCAGATTATTTTTTAGAGGGTCAGTTTGCTTTTTGGCCAGGAGACTATCACACACCCTGGATACTGTTCCAACAGTGAGCAAGGAATGTAAAGAATGAACACAGAAATAATTTTATAAACTCTAAATAGGGCCGTCTGGAAAAAAAATTAAGGGTTTTCTGGGGAAAAAAATTAAAAAACAAGATTTTGTTCTAATTTTTTGTATGGAATTTTACTCTTTTTTTAAAAAACAAAATGAAAAATCCTTTAGCACATGGAAAAAACTTGCAATAGAAAAAAAGGTGTGTGGGGGGGGATGGTGGCAGAAATCTATTTTTTCTTCCAGGGATGGGGGGCGGGAAGGGGAGGTGGGGAATATTCCAGGAAGGGAAAAAAGCAAACCCCCCAGAATTTGAAAACGTTCTGGTTTTCAAAACAAAATTTTTCATCTCCTAGAAACAAAATATTTCAAACCAAATGAAAATTTTTATTTTGCTTGAAAAGTCCCGCCTCTTCTTTTTAAACCCTGCTGTTAGATTGGGGGTGGGGTGGGGACATGAAGGCGGAAAGAGACCAACCAGTTCCATTTGTAAAGTTTAGAAAATATTCCTTGAGGAAAGAAGAGAGCGACTGAATTTAACAGGAATTAAAGCAAGAGGATTCTATGGAAATTTAAGATGATTCTGTACAAAAACCTATAGAATTTAATACAGAAGAGATCCTTTTATCGGTATGATGAACCGTACGGTAGCAGGGATAGAATTATCCAGTAAGTCTTCCAGATTTAAGAATAGAGTAATCTCTATGGAACCCTCTTACATACCTATAGGAATTCCCCCTCCCCCTCATAAGGATGGAATTACAGGGGTTTGAAACACTGTTAGAGGAGAGTCAGCCCAAATAGGTTAAGTAACTCATCCAAAGACATGCAGCAGAGCCAGGAATAAAACCATTGAGTCCAATCTGTCTCTGACTATGAAATATTGCCCCTTCATTTCCCATGAACCAAAGTCACAATGGACACTTCTGGGCCATCTCAAAAGGGGAACTAGAGATTGAATGGACCTTGGATATTTTGGGTTCCTCCAGAATAAGGTTGGGTGACAAAGGTGACACAAGATGGAAAAAGATGCTCTACCTATGAAACATGCAGATGTGGGGCATGCATTCAATCTAGCATAGAAAGCTCTTGTAATACATGGACCAAGCTGGCTCCTCCTCCATTCCTACTCTCTCTTCTCCTTCTCCAGGGAATGTTGCATGGATGCATGTGCTTGCAGCCCGGAACCTGCAGCTGAAACCAGACATACTTGCTGGGCAGGTGTATTATTCCTACGATGACACCCCAACAAGGAAAGGCTTCCTAGTGAGATATCAGCTGTTGTCAGGGATGGACCCCTCAATAAGGCTGGGCTCACGCATACCTTACTGGAAGCTATGGTTACAAATATACTTTTATAGGATAATCAGGATCCTTTTGTACCCCTTTTGGAAACCACAGCCCTTCCTAAACTTGCCTCTGCTGAACACAGTAACCACCACCTTCTCCTATGAGACAGACAAAGCCTTCAGGCATTTCGGGTACACTCCCCTCTACAGCTGGGGAGAGAGCAAACGTCGAACAACAGAGTGGTTAAAGGCAGCTACAAAGAACTCGAGATCCCATCAGCCCCACAGGAAGGAGACCTAGAGGGCACTTTTAACACAAAGAGAGTTTATCCCGTTCAGTGAATTCCATCTGAATTTGGTCATGTGCATAACTTTCCCACTAGGAACCAGGCAGAGACCATCAACTCATTACACCTAGACTAACCCAGAGCAATAACTTCCAGCTACTATTATGTATCACTTCTCCACTCCCCGGGAGCCATAAACTTAATATGCATTTTCCATGTGACAGCAGCAGACATAGGGGAGGCCACGTCCCACAGCCTTTACTCACTTCAGTAGCCCCATTGGCTTCATGGCATTTCATCGGGGCAAGGAATGCAAGGTCAGACCTGTGATTTGTGAGGCTGACTTGAATCTTTGTACAAAATTATTTTTGGTAACCAATTTAATTCCACTTCCTGAATAAGCTACATCCTTTTCCAACAGCAGGACTGGCACTTTTAAAGTGATCTCAAATAGCCATTTTTTAGCTAGTGGACTGTCTTTATTTCACTTATAGACGCAAGAGGTCTTTAATGGATAATTCTTAGGGGGATGAGGAGAACTCAGGAAATCCCCTCTCCATTTTAGGGTTTTAAATATATATAGCTATAGGCTTTCATCACTATCCTTAGAAGCAGCTTTCACATCTACCTTTTTCCAAAATCCTTTCCGCCACTCAGCTTGTACAACATTTTACCTTTAAAAAACAGACAAACCCCAGAACCTAACATTGTAACAAACAAATTACCTTACAATATCTCTTGAGGTGACAATTTGTCAGTTTAGTTGCATTCTTATTTATATGGTTTGATAACTGACGTCAGAGCTTACACACTGTGTTGGATGCATTTTGCAACTTGAATAAAAATTATACTGGATCTGATTCTCATTTGCACAGAGGTTATTTTTCACTGCTCTGGCAGTACAACACAACCTTAAAGTGGGTGCAAATGTCATTTAGTCCCACATGAAGCCCCTTTCCACTGCCAGAGTGGTGTAAAGGAGCCTTGGTGTAAATGAGAATCAGGCCCTAAGGATCTGACTTACATTAAACAAAGCCCTTACATTCAGAGTTTGGAGAGGGAGGGGGTCATTTTAACCCATCTCTCTGTGCTTGGCTATGCAGTACATATAGTAAAATAACACGAGGCACAACTTGGAAAATTTTGCAATAACTAGGGCACAAATGGGCAGTCATATGAAATTTAGAGTTGAAACTGAATCTCTGTTGTGCTGTATGTTGGCTTACCAAACCCTCACCGTATTTTGTGCATTACCTGAGTGAACAGCAGAAAGTTTTCCACCAATATTAAAGCACAAATTAATTTCTACTAGAATTGATCTACTTCACAACACTTCCGTGGGCTGTGAACTTTCAAGCTTTACTTTAGTGCAAGCATTCATAGAAGGCTCATTTTAATTTCAATTGCTCAAATATTCACAAAAAGCAAATTTTGTTGGTGCGGTAGATTTGAGCAGACTAGTGGTCAATTACATTAATCATCCAGTCAGGAAACAGAAGCACTACCACGTGACTGACTTAAATCAAGTTAGCAGGAATTTCCTCAATCACCTCTTTGCACAATGATCTGCCTAAGCAGAATTGTTTGCTAACGAAATATGTAAAGAATTTCACACAACAAATAGGTCTGGAAAAATTTGCAATCTGTTCACACAATATGCAAAGGTGAAATTCATTGAATAAATTATCAGCTGCAGATTTTTTTTCCCCCTCAGCTCTGCTGTGCCTATAGCTTCTTTCATTTCATTATGTTACTCTTTTTACAGATATTGGGGTTTTTAACTCAGCAACAGATGGCAGCTTGCTAGGATTTTCACAAATAAAAAAAATATACATTCTCGGAACATCTCCAGGTTCTAGCAAATATTATCCAGCAGTGGTTTTTAAAGCTTTGGAAATGCTTAGTATTCTGTTGCCACTGGGTGGAGCTATAAGTCCAGTTGTAAGGCACTTTTCCTTCTGATTTAAATGTGTGGTAACAACTTTTGCTTGAACTGGCTTCTAAAGGCGAAGTCTTCTCTTGCTGGTCAGGCGAATTGGTTTATGCTCCATCCAGGTTTTTAAGAGTCTTCAGCCCCTGGCATTCTGAATTTTTTTTTGAATCAGTAAATTAACTAAGTGTTTCTGTAAGCTGCCTGGAGGTAGCAACCTTCTCATTGACTTATAGTGATTTACTCAAAGCCACCTAAAGAGAGATTTTGAAACCCAAATTCCTATAAGAGAGTGGGAATTGGGTATTCAAATCCCATTGGCAGCTTTGAAGATCTCATCCTGGGTGCATATGCTAATGATTTCAGATGTGCCAAGCAGCCCTTGATACAGCTCACTGGGGGATTTTGAGCCATGTGAAGATACTAGTTGGGTGAAATGACATTGCTTTTGTCAGGCCACATGCAGAGCATGATTGATGCTGGGCAATTGCTTATCTGCTCTCTGATTTCCCTCATGCAAAGATCCACTTGGTCTCCTCCTGCTCAACATGCATGCAAGGCCACTGGGGAGACAGAGGATCAGGGTTGCCATCAGCATGCAGATGATATGCAGCACCACAGACCAGGTTTTCAAAGGTATTTAGCTGCCTGGAGATGCAGATGGGGGCCGAGTAGGGTTTTCTAAAGTTCCTCAACAGGGTAGGCGCCCAACTCCAGAAGAGTCACTGATTCAGAGTGATCCAGATGGCCTGATAATCTGATATCAAACAAACAATGTGTGTTCCTGTATGGCTACATGTAAATGTAGACATCTAGGAACAAAGAATATAGGCCATACCTACATGATGGGAGGAGGCTCTATCCTAGGAAGCAGTAACTGAAAAAGATTTGGGGGTCATGATGGATAATCAGCTGAACACGAGCTCCCAATGTGATGCTATGGCCAAAAGAGCAAATGTGATCCTGGGATGCATAAACAGAGGAATCTCGAGTAGGAGGAGAGAAGTTATTTTACTCTGTGTTTGGCAGGGGTGCGACCATTGTTGGAATCCTGTGTTCAGCTCTGGTGCCCACAATTCAAGAAGGATGAATTGGAGAGGGTTCAGAGAAGAGCCATGAGAATGATTAAAGGATTAGAAAACTTGCCTTATAGTGATAGACTCAAAGAGCTCACTCGATTTAGCTTAACGAAGAGAAGGAGAAGTGGTGACTTGATTATAGTCGGTCTCTACATGGGGAACAATTATTTAATAATGGGCTCTTCTAACAAAGAAAGCTACGACATGATCCAATGGCTGGAAGTTGAAGCTAGACAAATTCAGAGCAGAAATAAGACGTACACTTTTGACTGTGAGAGAATTAACCATTGGAGTAGCTCGTGGTGGTCTCTCCATCACTGATCATTTTTAAACTGAGATTGAATGTTTCCACTAAAAGCTTTGCTCTAGGAATTATTTTGGGCAAGTTCTCTGGCCTGCTGTATAGGAAGTCAGACTAGATGACCACAATGGTCCCTCCTGGCCTTGGAATCTATGCAGTTTACATCCCCTCCTTGCAGGGGTGGCTCTAGCCATTTCGCCGCCCCAAGCACGTCTGCATGCCGCGAGAGGCGCTCTGCCGGTTGCCGGTCCCGCGGCTCCGGTAGACCTCCCACAGGCGTGCCTCCGGATGCTCCACCGAAGCTGCGGGACCAGCGGACCCGCCACAGGCACGCCTGCGGGAGGTCCACCGGAGCCACCTGCCACCCTCCCGGTGACCCACAGAGCGCCCCCCGCGGCATGCCGCCCCAAGCACGCGCTTGGCATGCTGGGGCCTGGAGCCGCCCCTGCCTCCTTGTACCTTTCCAGCTTTGACAAAAGGGAGGAGAGGATTCCCTTTCGCTGATCATGATATGGGAAAAAAACACTCAGCAAAGTCTCAGTGCTGTTTTCCAAAGGGATGAGTAAGCTTCCTTTGGCTGTGCTGCAAGCGATTTGCATTTTGGCTCCTCTGAGTCAATGCTACTGCAGATTTCCTGTTAGATATTTGATTTATCAGATAATAACTTGTTTTCTCTTGGCAATCCTTTAATTCCTTCCCTGCATTGGGCTTCATTCTCTTCTCCTTCCAGGGTCCCAACCCTATTATGTAACACACATTAAAAAAATGTCTGTTTCTCCTTCTGGAGAAGAGCCTTTGTGTGTAATTATTCATCCAAAAGATTCAGCAGGTATAACTGCTTCCCCTGGGGGCTCCATTGTATAATTGGATTTCATCCATACAAATTAAATCCGATCTTTACCCCTTAGTTAAGCCAAGCAGTAAGTATTTAATGCTAATATCCCTGACAACTATTGCAGAAAGAAAAGAAGAAGAAATATAGAAAGGAATACCAAGTCTTCTCCGCCAGAGAAATAAATGGCACAGTAAAAAAGATATGCTGGCACAGGGAGAGTCGCCGTCTTTTTGCCATGGCAGCTGTCAAAGCTACCAATACAAGTCCTTGGGGTCTGTTTGAGGAGTTAATTTATCTCCGGCCTTGATGTCCCATTCATCTCATTCTCTCTCTCTCTCTCCCCCATACTGCCACTTACACACTGACTACACTTCCCCGAGCTACCCTCATGCCTACCCTCATTCAAGTTCCCATGGGAGAGGGTCATCTTCAGCAATGCCTATGAGAAGTGATCTAACCACATTAGTTCTTCCCTCTTCTGGGCTTCCCAGTGCATTCTGTCTTTACTAGATGGGCCTTTTTAGACAGGAAGCCCTCTGGGCAGGGACCATCTCCCTTTGCATCCTGTACATCAATCCCATTGTTATTGCATAATAATTAATAATAAAATACAATAGCTCATCACCACATGACTGGAGTTAAACTGGCGAAGTTTGGAACAGTCCCATATTGACAGTATTTAAGCCAGGATATACTGGAAAAGAATGGCATGAATCCGGTCCCCAGCCACACACAGATACCGGAGACATGCTTTATATACCTGGCTACACTACTCTTCTCAGCCACATCTATGGTCTATTTGACACTTTGCTTCACAAAAGGATTCGCCATCACCACAAAAATTATTGAGAAGAATGATGCCTCCTCATTTTCCAGTAGTTTTTGTATTTCTCCCTGCTCCCGCAGGAATTCAGGAGCGAGGGTCTCATTGATTTGGGGAGGGATAGCTCAGTGGTTTGAGCATTGGCCTGCTAAACCCAGGGTTGTGAGTTCAATCCTTGAGGGGGCCACTTAGGGATCTGGGGAAAAATTGGTCCTGCTAGTGAAGGCAGGGGGCTGGACTCGATGACCTTTCAAGGTCCCTTCCAGTTCTAGGAGATTGGTATATCTCCAATTATTATTTTTTGATTGATTTTCAATGGGACGTGCACCCCTCAATCCTTCAGATGCTTTTGAAAGCCTCCCCTTAAAGCAGAGTGGTATCCAAGATGCAAATCTGAATCCCGATGCAGACTTCAAAGTCTACGTGTGTTCAGAGCTGGAGCAACGGTTTATTCCATTAGAGAGAGACCCTATAGCCACAACACTGTCATTTGATGAGCACTTCAGCGGTTCCATTGCTATGAAGGTTTGCACCCTAGTCTAACCCAAAAACATTTAACAAAGACAATAACTGGAGAGAAAGCAGTTCCATATTAAATATCTATCTTAAAAGAATACAAGAAAGAGATGTAGGAAGAGATACTATAGTATAGCAGTGGTTATTTATATGGGACAAATGCACCGAAATACCCATGTTCTGGAAGACAGTCATCGGAAGTTTTATATTGATTTCCTGCTGTTTTAGCAATTAATTGCCATTAACCAATTGAACGTGGAATGCTTCATTATAATGCACAAGTTTTATGTATTATATAAATACAATTGCACATATGTTTTTGTGATTTTTCCATTTAATTGAATTCAAAGGAGATTCATCTCCTATGTTATTAATATATCTTCAATGGCCTATAACTCGCAATTGATACTTAATTAACCTGCAGTAACTGCTTTGTAAAATGTAAATTAAATGGTTTTTTTTCCAAGCGTATAATATTAAATGAAATGTAGCACTTTATTCTCCAACAGAGCCACAATAAAAGATTCCAAACTACAAAATGACTTTAGTGGGAAACGGATTTGGCCAGAAATTAAGGGTGCGATTTTTCCCAAAGTGCTGAGCACTGACACCACTCTGCTCCCCATAGACGTCCATGCCAGTTTTACCATTGACTTTAATAGGAGCAGAGATAGACCAATTCGGAAGACCTTTGAATATCCCACTCTAAATAGCCACTGTGTAAGGGATGTATGAACAACCTAGTTCTCCTCCTTGTCCACCACAAACATGCTGGCCCGGGGCTTAATCAGGTTTTAATCTTTACTAATGTGAACATTTCCTCTCTGGCCTACTCATTGCTCCCTAGTCCATAATTCACCTGTAAAATTATCTACCAACCTTTCATTCAGCCACATACAGCCCCTCTTACGCACACTTCCCTGGCTCCCTGTTGCCTCCCAGGTCTAATTCAATCTCCTCGCTCTCCCCGTCAGGTCCCTCCATCGCTTAGATCCTTCCTGATCTTGTCTCCTTTTACTCCCCACTATGTTCTATTCACTTAACCAAAGCAGCAAAGAATCCTGTGGCACCTTATAGACTAACAGACGTTTTGCAGCATGAGCTTTCGTGGGTGAATACCCACTTCTTCGGATGCAAAACGTCTGTTAGTCTATAAGGTGCCACAGGATTCTTTGCTGCTTTTACAGAACCAGACTAACACGGCTACCCCTCTGATACTTAACCAAAGCAGTTCATCGGAATGGCTCCTTCGTGTCCCTTTCCCACACCAACCTCTGCATGTTCATTCCTGCTGTGCCACATGCCAGGAACACCCCTCCTTTTCCCTATTTGCTCCTGCACGTCTCTCTTCAAATCCCATCTCAAAGCTCCTTTTCGACAAGGAAGTTCATAGACTATAAATTACTGACATTTATATAGATTATAAATACAACACAGCCCCCCTACCTTCTGTATGTAACTGTCAAGGTGATAAATTCAATGGGAATGAAGCCAACTCGCCACCTGGCAGGGTCAAGTCCACAAAGAACAGATTTTAAAACACGCAAGCAACTAACAGAGGGTGCAGGGTCCTGTTCCCACTGATGCCACCAATGGAAATTTTCCATCGACTTGCACAGAGGCAGGATTGGGCCTGGAAAGAGAAGACATATCTAGTGTTCAGCAGCCACCAGACCAGACTTATTCAAGGTTTAGGGACGCTCAACAACACTGGGGCCCTGCCCTGTAGCCATGATGCTTACGAGATCTGCCTTGCTTAGAAATTATATCTGAATATAAGCTGCCAATAACCAGCCCAACCCATCACTGAGCATGTGCATATAATGCACACACAGTTGCATTTTCAGATTATGGATTCAATTTAAATAGCAAAGTACATTTGCACTGGCTGGCACGAACATGGAACACCATCCACTGCCTGCCTTGAAGAGTGAAAAGTTTCCAAAGCACCTCAAGGCAGGTAGGTGCCTCGTTCGCATTGAATTACAATGGGATTAGGGAGTCTCACTCCTTTGAAAACCCCAGCCACGCAACCTAAGAGAGACACACAAGGGGACACTGAATATAATCGGCGGGTAAGGGAGAAAGTGTCGATCTTCGACCACGAGGAGGAGGGTTTAAAGAGGGATTTGAAGGAGGAGAAAAGCACAGAGGGAGGCTGCTCCAGACTCTGGGAGTAGCATAATAGAAGGCTGGAAGCTAAAAGCAGAAGAGGAGTAAAGGGATCTGTAAGGAAAGTGCATAGGGAGGAGGAGAAAAGTACTTGTGCACGAGGAAGAGGAGAACAGCTACAAGACATACAGGAAGCCGGTGAAAGGACTCCGAGAAGGGGTGAAGCAGCTGGAGGGATGGGAGAGGAAGAGACCCATCTGTAGGATTTTTGCCAGGCTGGAGGACGTTACTGTAATCAGAGTAAGAGAGAGACACCCAGTATAGTAAGCCAAGGATAGATTATAGTGATATTAACAAGTGACAGAACTTGGTGAGGGAGACTGGATGTAGGGAAGACAGATGAGTAAAAGAAAAAAAATTGGGGAGACGATATATAAGGTACCCTCCTTTAGAAGAGATCATGCATTGCCATGTTACACACTGATGCTTCAGGTAAGCTAGTTGACTAGAAGCAAAGTCTAAACCCAGCAAAGAAATGGGAGCTGCTAAGAAGGGACAGACAAGCAAGTTGCTCTCTCTCTCTCTCTCTCTCCCCTAGCTGGTAACAGCCATTTGACAATATTGCAAGCAGCACTGAGCTGGAGGGAGTTCGTAAGGATTGTGAGTTGAGCAGCTCAAGTCGTCATGACATTTCCCCATGGACAGAAAATACAGGAAACTTCTATCAGTTCAAGGGAGAGGCTCAGAGAAAGCAGCTGAACTACAACCAGCAGACAACTAAGCACAGATTGCATGATCCAGCAGAGTTCAGAAAGGAGGAGGGATGGGGTGGAACAGAAAGTTAAGGGAGAGAAGGCTTGGAAGACAGATGGGTGAGTTTGGGCTTAAAGTTAAACCAGTGCAACTTTGTGTGTGGACGCTTATAATAACTTTAAAACTGATTTACAGCATTTTACCTTGACCCTGTTAATGGATGCAACCAGGCATGCAGACCAGGCTGTTACTGTGTTGGGAGATACTAACGAAGACAATTAACTACTGCACGCTGATTCTCAGACAGATGAAAGTTGCACACGTGCTGTTCTGAAGAGCAAAGCAGTGGAGGGGCTGTGGCTAATTTTAATAGCTGCTATAATAAAGGTCAAGCCAAAAACTTGCATCCAAAAGATAACCAGAAGAAAGTATCCTGGGTGAGGCTGGATGCAAACCAATAGCAGTAACACTACTATTAGAACAATTAGCAGGTTAGTGACTCTAAAGCTACTGTCTCAGCCAAGGCACTTGCAAAATACATGAAAACATGGTGAAGTCAGTGCAGGCCCAAGTTACCAGCCCAATTAATAACCTTTTATAATTGGCTTGTAAACTCACCATTCTTCTTAATCACATGCAAGCCACAAATTCATGTTAATAAGATGTACAAGTTTTTTAGCATCCCCGTTAATGTCATTTTGGGCAGCACTGGGGTACAAAGTGGGTAATACAGAAGGCTGGAACTTAGAAGACTGTGCCCTATTCTTGTCTCTGCCACTGAAATCCCTGTGAGACTTGGGAAAGTCACCCAGCCTTTCTTTGCCTCCATTGCTCCATCTGTAAAATTAGGATAATAACTTTTACACACATAGCAACAATGTTACGAGGGCTTAACTTATAATGTTTAACTGCTCTAAGCCATTCAGCAGAGGTGCGCTATTGAAGCACACAGCATCATTTCAATTTTCTCAGAGCCTCAATGAATTATGATTTTAACTAAGTTTTTATTAGCTTCTTTCTACCACAAAATGTCGCACTTGAGATATGCAGAAAACCTGGGGGGGGGGAGTGGATGGTCAATCACCCTAAAGCCATACTTCTCCAGTTACATTGAAACCATAATGCCAGTTACACTGAAACCTAAAATACTCCCCTCCATTTTGGACCAATGTCACATAACCTCATTTCCTCAGCTTACGAAAAAGCCTTGAATTTTATGTGTTGCACTAAAATATATGTCACCCCAGTTAGGTTTATAAACAGTGCTAAATCAAAGCAGGCCTCAGTTCGTAGATTATGTGAGCCATGTCAAAACACTAGGGAATGATGCAATATAGAGCAGCAGAATGGAGGTCAGCTTTGCAGAGCAACCATCTCGCAAAGGACCTCCCTAGTTAGACTACAATACTTTAAATCTGGGCTGCAGCCTCTAAACCTGGGAGAACTAGCCAGGACTTTGGATTAATAAATACATGAGTTTATCCAGGGCTTCTGGGTGTCCTTGAGATCTTCCAAGAATCAGGATTACCTGCCTATATATGGAGGCCACCATAAAGAAGAGACCATTTACCCTGTATTGGTATCTGGAACACTCCAGTGCTAGCCAAGGCACAGACAAATCAGTAATGGTGGAAGGAAATTTTCCATTTCTTTTGAAATTTTAAAATTTTTCAATTTTCAAGGAAAATGAAACAAGTTTTCATAATTTTCTTTGGGGAGGGAAAAAAAAACCAAACCAGAAAATGCCTGAAAAAAAGATGAACATATTTTGTTTCTTCCATACGTTTTCATGGAAAGAGACTTATTTTCTCACCAGCTCTAATTATTAGTTACCCCGTCACTCCTAGAGGCAGTAGCTGAGATTCGATGTCCCGTTGGGTGAGATAACGTACAAACACACCATAAGAGATCATCCCTGCCCCAAATAATTTCAGGTGAAATCCTGGCCCCATTAAAGTCAATGGGAGCTTTGCTGTTTACTTCAGTGGGAGCCAGGATTTCACCCCTATAATCTAAACAGACAAGGAACTGATGCACAGAGAGAAAGTGACTTGTTCATGATCACGCAGCAGAGTTGAAAACTGGTTTGAGTCCCATTGGTCTAACCATTAGGCCATCCTTCCTCTCAAGACACACATATGGGAAGCTTTTCAGGGAAACCATTGTAGATGTGCCATCCAGGAGGATGATGGACAAACCGTTTCCCATGAAGAAACTATAAAATATAATAAATTCTAAACTATGCCAATAGCAACTGTGGTACTATGACTCCAGTAATGTTTCCGCGTGCATTTATGTGTTATGCGTGTCGGCACCTGTTAGTATTTATGTAATACATAAGTCGGCAAATCTGTATAGGTTTATGATTTGCAACAGATCTACCTTAATATTGTTATCGCACATGTTCAAGCAAATTGCTACACTTCTTTTTGGCTTCTCCCTGTACAAAATGTGCAGTGCTCCACAGTATTTTATGCCTATGCTGCAAATAATGGCTTTTTCGGTGCACGTAGTAACAAGGTCAAGAGATCGGGGGCAGCAGAGGAAAAAGAAGAGACAAAAGGAGACCGCGAAGGAGCTAAAGGAGTTTGATGTCCAGAACAGGGAACTGGAGGAGGAGGAGATGGGGTGATGGCAAAGACTGACATGTCAAAAACCAGAGATGGAAAAGGAGCCAAGTGAAAACCTCCCTCGAGCTGGAAGAGCGAGAATAAATACAGCCCTCAGCAACAGTCCAGCAGATAGAAAGGGGAAATCATTTGGAAACCAAGAAATGGTCAGTCAGGGCCAAGGTTTCTCCTGATAATGTGCTGTGGAGAATTAAATTACAATACAGCCAATTCGACTGACTTCCTCGGGCTCCCTCCTGGCACTGTCCTGATTTGAAGCCCTACCCTTTGGATCTATGTCCACGCTTTCCTTCCTCCTCACTCCTCCTTCCCCCCAGCACTGAAGACAGTGGCTGGAGCGAAGGAGGTAAAAATATGTAATTAAGGGAATTGCCGCTTGTTAAAGCTGGAGACGGTCTGGGGAAGAGAAAGGGTTTGCGGCTAAAGTGTGGGACCCAACCAATTGTTCCCAATGATTAGAGCCCGTTATCTCAGTACTGCCCATGCAAAATTAGCCGGGCGGCAAGTTAGTTATTGCAAAAGGAATCTCGGCACCACACCTCTCCCTCCTGCGAGTAGATACGGGAGGACCCTGTTTGCAGGGTAATCTCGGTCGCAGCTGGCTGAGAGGATGCAGGGAGATTTCTATGTGTTTGTGCCTGATCTAGCCACTCTGTGTAGCCACCTGTCACTGGAAGACCTGAGCACCTTGGAAATACCAAGCAGGTGCTAAAGTAGGGCAAGAATGGGAGGCCACAGGAGCATTTACTATCCCTGTTGATGTTCCTTCAGTGCAGCTCCAAGACTCAGGGACTGGTCCTGCCTCTTGCCATTGTTTCCCCCCCCCCTCTCCATGTGATTGTCTAGGGGCATTTGTAACAGGCGGTTCCCACAGCTGCCAACTCCTCCTGTACCCCGCTCAGCGCGCTACGATCTAGTCTCTGAAATATGAAGAGATGCAAAGTGTGTCCCCTCCGGCCGAGCTGACCTGATCACAGCTCCTCCTACCTCAGCCACAGGAAGACGGTTTGCTAGGACGACAACCTACCAGCATCACAACGGTCTAGGTTTCAAACCTCAGCTGCAGTAAAGGGCAGAACACAAATTGTAGCCGCTCGAGGCAAGACTCCACCATCTGATAAAGGCAGTGTTGGTGCCCGACATCTTTCTAGCTGAAAGAACAACCTCACACAGAGCTGTCAAGGTTCAGAGGCTGCCCCTGATTACGACAACAAATCATAAGGCCCACTGAAATTCCCCCAAACGCAGGGACAATGTACAGCGAGAGCATATCAACATGTGTGCGCGCACACGTGTCCATCCCATTAGGCAGGATTCACAGAAAGGAGAGCGCTAAGGGATTTAAATTGGATAATTTTCACTCTCAACCCACCAAAGATAAATATATAGGAATATGACACACTAATGTAAGAGCATATATCTTTGACTAAGGCTATAAAGGAGCTGGGATGTTTGACATTGGTATTAATATGCTGGCTGATTAGCAGGCCATCCAACATAGGACTCCTTTGAATAATAATAGTAAGGGAGATATTTTAAAATGCAATTCATAGGACTAATAAGTTGCCATTCTGATCAAGTCAGAATTTCCAGCATGAGCCAATCCCTCCATGGCCACAGGTGCAGATGGCTGCTGCAGCTCAGACAAGCTGAAGTTGATCACATTTTCCATGTAAAAGGGCACAGTAATTACAACTGATGGAGGGAACTGGCGCCAAAATGCTGAGTGTTGGTAGGAAAAACAACCAGATTCAAAATCAAACAGGGGTAGCTGCTGCAGATGATTTAAGGTCCTAATCTAATAACGTTTAGCAGTAGGATTCTCTGCTCCTACAACAGCGGTTGGGTACCAGTGAGACTGGTGAAACTCCTGGAAATAGGGTACACTGTCACTATGCTGGAAATAGTATACAGTGGTATTCAGCTTGATACTTTATTAGGATCATTATTGTTAGCATGTGTGAAACACTCGTGCACGTTCCCTTTTGAATAGCAAGGCTCAGGGAATTTTATTGTCTCTCCAAGATGACGGGGGACAGAGGTTGTGATTTAATTAAGCTTTAAGGACTGGAGTCAGTCTGTACTCGGATAGTAGCTGTAAATCTCTGCCCAGATTAGAGATAGAAACTGCACTGCTTATAACATGTCTCTCTCTCTTTAAACAGAGGTGTAGTGATGAGGAGGCAAAGTCCCTATCCCTTTTAAGGATTGAAAGGAGAGGTAAAGCGATGCCACGCAAGGGTCAGATTTTCAAAAGAGCTCAGTATTTGGGTGCTGAGCACCTTTGAGCCTTTGGCTGGTTTTTTGGTGTCTGTCTGGGAGCTGGGTTCTTTGGAAAATGTGGTCCATGGAAGCCTCATGCCAGCTATTTTGCCTTGTCACTAAGGCATGAGCCAAGGGTCATTTGCTGTGTTCTCGGACAGGTTTGCTGGAGCAGGGCACATGGAGTAAGCTGTGGCTGACCAGGGGCCATGTGAGATAAGCTGACCTCTAGGATCAAGCAGGAGTTCGGCCAATTCAACGGAGGCTGTTTTCATTTTGCTTTTAAGAAGAAGAGAGGCTGAGGTCTTCAGTCCAGTTGGAAAAGTCAGGAAAACAAAACCAAATCCCAAGTTCTTGGCTGCAATTGAGACGCACACAGCACAACTCGGGAGGATGGGGCGGGGGGTCATGCAAAGCCATCTCTGTGGATCCTCCCACGGCCACCTACACTGGTTTTTAAGGCTGCACGGTGTTGGTGGTGCAATCTTATCATAGGAGAGAACCTGGGCCAAAACTCTCTTCCGCCGAGCCACTATGTCTGTCTAATTCCAGCTGGCAGTAGCTGAGTACATTATTACTTTCTGTAATTCCTTAAGTTGTTTAGGGCTGTCTCCTTATTATCTTGATATCTTGGCTCCCATCATAATTACAGCCCCAGTTTTACAAGGGGAAATTATTTTTTCTCGTCTTATTTCCAAGGTTCTGTTCTTGCATCAGAGCTGAACTAGTTTTTGTGTGTTCCTGAGAGACGTCTGCATGCGCCTTCTGCGATTCCCCCAGCTCGCGGGAATGGTTGAGGGCAGGACCTCAAGGAAACAAAGGACAATGCTACGAAAACTAGGAGAAAGAGCTATTTTTAAAGGGACATCTCTCCACCGTATTTATATTCATGGCACAAAACCGTAAGTGCCTTACCGTGTATGGTCCTTTACAACCCACCTTTTATCTGATCAAACCCTTTAGCCAGCTGAGCAAGACCCCGTTAGTGGACTCTAGCTGAGGGGCAGGAGGCAACAAATAAGGGACATCCCCTAAAATGCAGGTTGGGTGGCTAGTCTAGCACTGTGTCACTGCGAGTTTGTATTCTGGCTTACCGATAGCTCCCTGGTTTAGAGGAGACATTTCCCCACGTTCAGTGCTCCCGTGGTGCTTCAGAAATGAACCCTTGTGCCTGGAGGATTCTTTGCAAAACCTTCAACATTAACTTCTGCAATCCGCCATCACTAGCCTCTCATTACGCTCGTACATTTCATCTTGCGCATCTCTCTTCTAGACCACAATTAGATGGGGGGGAAAACTGGTTTCCTTGAGGTCAGTGTTCCATGGCTGCATCAGAATTGAGGCCCAGTCCTCATTCTAGTGCCAAGAAACCCATGCAAACAGCACGAACTATCGGACTTGCACCTTAGCTCATATCCATATCTCATCGTGCACAAGCCCTGTCAGTTCAGTTGATTGCCTTTGAGAACGTCTGAACTTGCAAATCCGTGCACAGCAGGCGAGTCGCTCACATCCTTGCAAATCCCTTTTGAACTGAGCTTGGAAAAGTTTGCACTGCTCGACAACAAACCTCTAAGCAAATACACAATTCAGGCATGCGTCCTTGCCTTTGTTTCACCCCCTCTCACTCATGAGTGTCTTTATGCTGTGGTATAGTTTTCACCAGACTAGTTTCCATATCCAGACTGGCTCAAAGTAGGAGCTGCTAGCATTGCAAATAACCGTTCTTTGTGTATCTGAGCTGCAGCAATTCTACCTATGAAACCAGCACTGAAGTGAGCTCACAGTAAAAATATAAAGCACTTGTAACAGACAGTGGGAAAGGAGTGACTGACTATGGAAAACACTTTTCAAAGCAACGTTCCCCAGAATCACCCAGCACTAAGAATATGATACTTTGAGTCCATTGCTCCTTAACTCTATCTGTCAGGAGATACAGCGTTATGTGATGGAAATACTATAGGGAACATTCCTTTATCTGCATGAGGATGACGAATAGGATGGCCGAACAGGTCTTTGCCATATCTAATTTCTGTAGCTCTGGGAATACGACTACTACTAATCATACATAGCACTTCTCATCCATCGATCTGAAAGCACTTTGCAAATGAAGGTCAGTGTAATGATCCTCATTTTACATATGGGGAAACTGAGGCGGGGCAGATGAAGAGACTTGCCTTCAGTTTGAGTTTGGAGGAAAGATTCAGGCTGGTTCTTATTTACTCAGAGACACTTTCCCCAATCTTAAGTTTCAGTCAATGCTTTGGCTGTCAGTGCCACAAGAGCTGTTCTGAATGCACTACGTTTGCACTCTGGGGAAGCAACAGCTCATGCCCTCACCTTGGGAGTTTGTTTGTTCTTGGCAAATTCACAGCATAATGCCTCTTAATGGTAAGAAAAACAATAATTATTTTTATTACAGTCGTGGCTAGAGGCCTTACAGAGATTGGCATCCCATCGTGTTGAGTGCTGTACAACTACATAATGAGACAGCCCCTGCCCTGAGGAGCTACAGCAGGGGTGGGCAAACTACGGCCCGCGGGACCCTCCTGCCCAGCCCCCAAGCTCCTGGTCCGGGAGGCTCATCCCAGCCCCTTCCCTGCTGTTCCCCCTCCCCTGCAGCCTCAGCTCGCCCCGCCACCGGCGCAATGCTCTGGGCTGTGAGCTCCTGGGGCACTGCAGAGCCCGGCCTGACCCAGTGCTCTGTGCTGCATGGTGGCGGCGGTGGCAGCATGGCCCACTCCAGCCGGCTGTAGCACCACCAGCCACCGGTGCTCCAGACAGCACGGTAAGGGGGCGAGAGCAGGGGGGGTTGGATAGAGGGCAGGGGAGTTCAGGGTGGTGGTCGGGGGTGTGTGTGGATAGGGGTCAGGGCGGGAATAGGGGGTTGAATGGGGGAAGGAGTCCCGGGGGGCAGCCAGGAAGGAGGGGGGGTGGGATGGGGGACAGTCAGGGGCAGGGGTTCCGGGGGCAGTCAGGGGATAGGGAGAAGGGGTGGTTGGATGGGGGGGCCATCACGAATGAGAGGAGGGGTTGGATGGGGCAGCGGGTTCAGGGGGCAGTCAGGGGATAGGGAGAAGGGGTGGTTGGATGTGGGGGCCATCACGAATGAGAGGAGGGGTTGGATGGGGCGGCGAGGATCCGGGGGCAGTCAGGGGATAGGGAGACGGGGTGGTTGGATGGGGGGGCCATCACGAATGAGAGGAGGGGTTGGATGGGGCGGCGAGGATCCGGGGGCAGTCAGGGGATAGGGAGAAGGGGTGGTTGGATGGGGGGGCCATCACGAATGAGCAGAGGGGTTGGATGGGGCGGCGGGTTCAGGGGGCAGTCAGGGGATAGGGAGAAGGGGTGGTTGGATGGGGGGGCCATCACGAATGAGAGGAGGGGTTGGATGGGGCGGCGGGTTCAGGGGGCAATCAGGGGATAGGGAGCGGGGGGTGTGTGGATGGGGCAGGAGTCCCGAGGAGGAGGCAGATAGGAGGTGGGGGCCGGGCCACAACCCCCACCCCTAACCGGCCTGCCATACGATTTCCAAAACCCGATGCGGCCCTCAGGCCAAAAAGTTTGCCCGCCCCTGAGCTCCAGTCTAGGTATACAAGACAAACAAAGGATGGGGAGCAGGTTTGGAGAGGCAAAATAACTGGCTCAATGGCACAAGGCTGAAGAGTTGGGAATAGATCATTAGACTCACAGTCCAGTATCCTGGCCCCTAGACCACACTGGCCCCCACAAAATGCAACGTGGACTAGAAAAGTGTTAGGAGTTCACGATCAGTCTCTTTTCTGGTACTTCCTTGGAAGTATGATTTTGGCCACTGCCAGGGACATGATATCGGACTTGCTGGACAAATAGAAATGTAGAAAAGTAGGGCTGGAAGGGACTTTGTTCCTGTGTGTAAAAGACCCGGAGATGGGAGGGTCAGAATCTGTCAGGTAAATCACCCATTTGTTCCAGAACCATACAAGAAAATACAATTAGAGATTAGTCTACTGAGTGCATAACTGGTGATGTATCATCTACAAATCATTTTAAAAGCATGTACTGACCTAAGCTCCTTAATTCCTTGAGTTGTTGATTCCAATTATCAAGCAGCCATGTAGCAAAAGGCTTTTTATCCCATAAGATTTCTTACATTTGGATACAATAAAAGTCAATTTATTCTGCAATCACAAGGACATGGAGAGTTAATAGGTTGCACCATTTTTCTCTCCCCTCAAATGCTTCAGAGTGGATCTGTTAACATGTTTACATACTAGACTTAAACAATAGTAGTGCTTCCCCTTCTCTAGGGGTAACAAATTCAACCCACTTTTTGTACATGTCACTGGGAGGTTCTTTATTATTACAGCTCAAAAGGAATCTACATAATTGGTTATGAATAATTTGTACCTTGTCTCAAACTCTCCATGTAGCTATCTGATTTACTAAGTCTTCATACTCCAGGAGTAGTAGAAGATTTTAATACAGTTTTTAATTGTGAGATCATAATTTAAGCACATCACTCCTCCTTAATATAGCAGGTAGTTGGACAAAACTCCTCTCCAGAGCTGCTCCGTGTACCTGTTACGGGCCTATGGGACAGTTAGCGTGCCGGGGGATCACTGCAGTTGTGTTTCTCTGCAGGGGGATGCAGCAAGCGAAAGAGGTTAGACAACAGGAATTTCTGTACCTTGGTTTGTCTTTGAATCTGCATTCTACCTGAAGAAACAGTGATATTGTGGTTCAAGCACTGCACATGGAATTGGGAGATCCGAGTTCCATTTCCAGCTCTCCCAAAACCTCCTTCTATGACCTTGGCCAACTCACTAAATCTGAAAATGGGAATAATAATGTTTCCCCTACTGTGCATGTCAGGATGCTACAAGAAGTTTAGTTACTACAGTGATCGGATCTATCGGAATACAAAGCTCCCCTCATCCAAGAGAAAAAAGGGATGCCTGATGCAATGTGGTTTTGGTCTTGAAAAAGCCACCTCTACTCGTGCACATACACCACACAACTACGGACATTCCTTGTGTGTGCTCTCCCTTGGGTGCTGTGGTGAAAGCGTCAGTCACTGGCATGCAGAGGGGAGTTTTCACACGAACTCTGTAAATGTTACCTCTCGTGCATGTATGTGATGATTTGGGTAATAGTGCACAAAAAGCATGCATGAACAAGTGGAAGTCGGGCTGAACACCAGTTTAAAAAAAAACAAAACACATCCCCTGTATTTTCATTTGATTGGAAGAATTATATCTTCAGGACAGTTTCTGCAATTAACTTCGTCCTATTTCTTGTATTTCACCTTTTGCCTTTATATAATGTTCCTATTTCAGCAACTACACAAGAAGCCTTCAGATACCCTTTTACCTACATATTTCCATGGGTGGGCTCCATTTCTAGAGGGCTCTCCGCATGAGCGAACACTACCATCTCTGCCTTGGACACCCAGAGTCTTTCACCATCTCCGGCCCCAATTCAACAAAACATTGCTATGCAGAAGAGCACTTAAGCACATGCGTATCTTTACACAAGGGCTTAAGTCCCACTGATCTCATTTCGTATTAAATCAAATAAAGCATGTGGTTGCATGCTTTCCAGAAGTTAAGCATATACCTAAGTCTCTCTCTCTCTATATATATATTTTTTTTCCATGAAAGCATATGCTTAACTAAGACATGACTTCATTTGGACTTAACTATAAGCATGTGCTTAAGTACTTGCTGAAAACAGATGGACTTAAGCATATGTTTAAATGCTTTCTCTGAATTGGGGCCTCTGTAATTAGTCTGTCTTTGCTGCACTTGGATCTTGTTAACGATGTAATGTCATTTGTTCTATTTTGTCTTCAATTAAATTTGCGTGAAAAAACCTCATAACTTCAAAATGTTTAAAAGACCCTCTCTAAATCCTTTGACTCCCCTCCACCCCCAGCCCCCGAGCATCTGGAAAAAAAGTTATTGTCTTGAAACCAAACCCAACGCGGCCTGTCTGACAAAAATCTTTCTGTGGGGCAGCAACTAGCTGAATAATACATTTTGCATTAAATTACACAACTCTGTCATCAGCAGAACATTTTGAAAGGTAATTCATTAATAAAAAGGGAAAATAAAGTGGCCCTTAATTATGTAAGGCATTAAAAGCCTGCGTGTTTGGCTTCTGCAGCACATTCACTTTGTGAGAATAAATGTTTTAAGCCGGGGTGAGCATTTCTCTGCGGAAATCACAGCTTGAAGATGATTCCTTACACCTTCAAGTGCAGTTGATCACTTTGAGACTTGCCCTCATGCACTGTTTGACTTCTTGGTTCTAGCGCTACAGAGAGGGGTGGAGGCTTCCAGCCTCTGTTTTGCATTCACCTTGGCTTTTGCTCTTCTGTTTACAGGGGTATTTCCAAAGAAGCCAGTGAGAGATCAGCATCCAAATCCCACTGACTTCCTATAGGAGAGGGCATCTAACTGCTATTTTGCCTGTGAAAATTACCCTGGTATGCTTTCAAAATCTGAGCCTCTCAAGATAAAATCAAAGGAAATTAAGGGACTTAGGCAGCCTAATTCCATCCCAACCTTATCCTTTATAGGCCAAGCCCAGTTCTGATTTAACCAAACTTCAGAGACTGGAGCTACACCACGGACAAATGAGATCTTTTGCATTTATACGGGCTACTCCTTTCCATCGGTTGCCGTTAAAAGCAGGCGCTCCTTGCAGTTCTAACTCCTATTGCAACTCCACAGTTTAAGATTTGTGTGTAATTTTGAGGGATTGGTCATTGCTGGCAAAAATGGCAATGTTTGGCAAACAGTTTTCCTTGGCCCATGTTCACCTGCCTCAAACATCTGTCTCTTCTTGGACGAGGGGTGTCCCCCGGATCCTATTTTTCCTCCAGCTTGGCCAACATACCAGAAAGTGGAACAGGGATTTCCAGAACAAAAAGCATGAGTTGCTATAGCTTGAACCGAAGCCTGTTTGCAGGGGCTGTAACAGATTCACCCTTTGTGAACTGGCACAAACGGAGACCTGTAACAAACACTCACCAGTGGCTTAAACTACCAGAAGCATCCACAAACCACTAGTGTGTGTCAGGGCAGTGTGGTAAAGGGGCACGTGCAGAAGTGGTGGTTAATAGGGGCAGGGTTCTGATTGCAGTGCACGTTTTGTGGTGCAGAGAGGTAGTGGTAATGGAGAGGTATAACACATGGGTGGAGGAAAAGTGCCCGTCAGGTGGTGTGACTGTACATTATCCTGCTTTTGTGAGTCTGAGTCAGGTATGTTGTGTATGCAGCAGTTAGTGCTGGTTGAAAATTTTCCATCAAAAAGTATTTTTTGGGGGGAAATAGAGTTGCATGAAAAGAGTCTGCTTTCTATAGAGAATTTCAATTTCAAATTCTGGCCAAACCTCAGAATTTTATGGTATCTGAATTTCTGCCCCACAATTGAAATTTTCCAGGAAAATTTTTAGACAAAAACTATTTTGTTTTTGTTGAAATTTTTCACAGAGGAAAAAAGCATTTAAAAAAGAAACCCAGCTCTAGCAGCAATCCTACCCGCTTTACAACAAAGCTTTTAGCATTTGAGTTAGTATAAGGCTCACAAGACTTCTGTGAGGTTGATATCTCTTTTAACCAACTATTGTGTGGTTTGCCCCAAACCTCAGTGTTGGTGCCCCTTCATTTAGAGCCCTGCATCATGTTTCCAAGCCAGGAGAAGATCTTATCTGTAAAGATGATGCAGGAATTTAATCACATGGCATGTTCCAATTCAGCAATGTGCGTTCCAGCCCATCAATTTTCCTTTTTTTATTTAAATGCCATTAGAACCCTTGCATCACTTTATGTCAATATGAGTCTAGTTCCCAAGCTGGAATATGACGAGACCCTTCGCTTGTAGAATAATATCTAAGCCCAGTTTGTATTTATATGCAATGAACTCTCTGTATACTGGTGCGATGGGGCATTGCAGAGCCTCCTGTCAAGCTTCCATTGCAGACTGAAGGGGAAGTCGGGGTAATCACAGTTTTCCTTGCCCTAATATACCGTCTCTCTCTATCCAGCTAAGTGACTCTGCCAGAGATTATTTACCGCTGGGGCTAATAAAAAGCCTCTGAAGAACAAATCGCAGTATGCCAAGCAGTAGATGTTTTACACACAGAGAGTGAGAAGATTGCTCAGGATGGGCTAGGAGGGTGCAGAACACTACGCAGTGGCAGTGGGTATTCCAACACCCCTCACACATGCCCGTTCAGATGACACAACTAGAGTACAGGCCCGTACCATCAATATCTTGGGCACTCCGTTGATGTCTCCACTCTGCTTCTCTCTGCAGTCTGCCTCCCACTCCTTGCATAGCCTATCATATCCTATGTACTGCAGGGGTTTTTTTCGGGGGCGGGGGGGGGGTGTCTCCCATTAAAGTAACAGCAGTGTTTCAGATTCACTCCCTTCCCCGCCCCTGCACTGAAACACTAACGTGATT
Source organism: Mauremys mutica (assembly GCF_020497125.1). Classification (NCBI taxonomy): domain Eukaryota; kingdom Metazoa; phylum Chordata; order Testudines; family Geoemydidae; genus Mauremys; species Mauremys mutica. The sequence goes on along the minus strand of NC_059090.1, from coordinate 9,121,156 downwards.
CCCTTGCAGTGTCTAGGCCTTTTTTATGCAAGTCGTATTCCTGTCCATCTGGAGTTGCTATCTGACAGTTTCCAAGTGATACTGGAACTATTGTAAGTACGTATATTTTTTTGAAAAAATGAGCAAAAGGGAGGTTTTTACGGCCAGGCAGGAAAGACGGCGCAGGTTGCATGCTCTAACGGGCCGGGGGAGGAATGGCGCCAGCAGGCGTTATGAAGAGCACCAGGTTTTGAGCCTAGGGCTTTACTGTAACTCAGGCATCACTGTGAGATCGTCTCTACTGTGATGGAAATCAGGGCTTTGGAAACAGAGGAAATCATCTAGGTCCTGACTGAGCACTGACACCGGGCGCAGTCTGAATGGAGCTAATTGTACCACTGCCAGGGGAACAAGGAGTCTCCGTTACTGCTTCGTCTGCAAAGCAACCCTGGAGCCTGCACTAGTGCCAAGTGACCAATGGAGCATCACTAGAGTCTCTCCGGCGAGTGGCTGATCAATGGAGGAGCACTCCAGTCTGTATCCCTGCCAGATGATTACTGGAGCAGCACTGTCAGCGTTACTGCAAGCTGTTCGCTGGGGCGGCACTGGTATTCATGTTGCTGCCACTACTTCAGTGGAGAAGCTCTGGCGTCTATATCACTCTCAGCTGATCAATGGTGGAGAATAGAATAATAATGATGTGGAGTTTTACAGCATATTGGCCTTGAATCAGAGGATCTCCAAAAACTCTTTACAGACTAGGGTGACCAGATGTCCTGATTTTATAGGGACAGTCCCGATATTTGGGGCTTTTTCTTACATAGGCGCCTATTAACCCCCAACCCCGTCCCGATTTTTCACACTTTCTATCTGGTCACCCTATTACAGACATTAATTAAGCCACAAATCCCTCCTGTGAGGATTTTTACCATCCCTATTTTACAGGTGTGTAAATGAAGAGAAGGAAGTTAAGAGCCCAATTTGACTTATATTGACTCCCGTGGAACATGCATTAAGGACACAAGGACTGAGCACCCATTACCAGGGCCAGCTTTTCACGAGAGCTCAGCATGCAACATGCACCCAGCAGGCTTGAGTGCTCTTGAAAATTTGGCCACAGGTATCAGAGCAGGAGCTCTTTGGAAAAACTGATCCCACAAGACTTGCTCAATGGCAGAACCTGGCGTGGAGCCCAGGAGTCTAAGACTCCCTGGTGTTGGGAGCGAAGGCATATTTAAGCTGGATAGAAGCCTGCTGTGAATGTTAAGAGTCTGTTCTGATAACATTTAAAGAGCAGCAGCAGAACTGCGCATGTGTAAGAAATGGCAGAGTAACCATGTTTATGAGAAAAAGAAGAGATAAAGTAACTAAAGAGCTAATAAAGTCTGTTTTGAACGAACGCTAAACATGTACTGACAAGGGAGGAGAGTTAACATGGAAATGAGAGACTACTCTATATGTATAGGGAAAAGATATTCACAAATTTGTGTATCAAAAAGCTGTATTGTCTGGTGCTGGAAGTGACTGTGATGAGATTCCCACTCATAACTCATCACCATTTGCCGAGTGTTTTACTTTAATAAAAATATTAGACCCATCAGCTGAGTGAGTGAGTCTCGAGCCAGCCAGCAGGATGAAATCCTGCTCCACTGATGTCAAGCAGAGTTTCCATGGGGCCAGGATTTCACCCCCATATCTTCTCTAACCCCCCCCCCCCCAAAACACTCTCCCTCTCTGAGCTGGAAAGAGAACCCAGAAGCCTTGATTCCTAGTCCCCTGCCCTAGCCCTCTAAACTAGAAGTTACAGAGGCCAAACCTGGCTAATCTTGTTTCATGGTTCATTTCCTAAATCCCTGAATAATTCTGGTTGCCCTGTGCCTCCTCACCTGCTCTCACGTTTGCAGTATCTTTTCTATGACAAAGTAACTAGAACCTCAGACAATATCCTGTAGGTTCTGTTTCGAGTTCCTCACTGATTCATGCTGCATGCCTCCATCCTGTACATCCACGTGCTTTACACTTCACACTTCCACACATACAGTGCAATAACTTTGTTGCTTTGATACATTTAAAGCCATCTGCAAAAGTATTAGTCACCAACGTTCCCTTTCCCCCACCCAACACGCACACCCATGGTCATTTTCTTGATCTTTATTTCACATGGTGCTTCCTTTCAAGGTATCTAGATTTATTTTTGGTCCCTAGCCTCAGTGTTATAACACAATGAGCCAGATCCTCAGCTCGTGTAAATTGGCATAGCTCCATTTAAGGGTATGGCTACATTTAAACCGCCGCACCTGCGCTGCTATAGCGCTTGAGTGTAGACACTCCCTACAGCAACAGGAGGGGTACTTCCATCGATGTAGTTAATCCACCTCCCTGAGAGGCAGTAGCTAGATTGACGGAAGAATTCTTCTGTTGACCAAGCGGTGTCTACACCAGGGACTAGGTCAGTTTAACTACGTCGCTCGGGGGGTGAATTTTTCACCACCCATAGGGGATGTAGTTGGGTTGAAGTATATTTTTAAAGTAGACCAGGTCTACATCAATGGAGCTCCACCAATTCACATGAATTAAGGATATATCCCCATAAATCAGCGATTAACCCAATACATTAAGGCCATCTATTTAAACTGCTTCTGCTTTGTTGTTACTTATTTACCGCATCCCTCACTATGTGCAAGAACGAGGGTCCCAGCTCCACTAAGCCCACAAACTGAGTGCTGACAGAGGCTAGGGAAAGAGGGACAACAGCCAGTGTATGTACCAGTCAACTCGATTCACCATTCTGCTTGCTCTCTTCTCATAGACATGAACGAGCTCCCTCTTATGTCCCATCTTGTCTCACTAGCGAATGTATTTCAATCCCACCCTTTCCAAGGTCATTTTATATCCAAGGGAAACAAAAGTTTGGCTAAAACTGACCCTTGCTACACCTCTCCACCCTGAACAGTTTCCTCTCTGACATCCTCAGTCTCGTCTCAAAGCCAGCTTTGAACTGGTCCCTACCCTGCCTTGACAGATGAGTCTGTTTGGTATTAAATCTTTCCTGAACGTTTGATAGTCTCATTAAGCAACAGTCCAGAGGAAGATGTGCTCAACGTACAGAGGCTGGAGGTGTGCAAGCACCAGAGAGAGGAATTATTTAGGATGTAACTAAGGAGTATTACAAGGATGAGACGTATTAAGAAAGGGAAAATTTAGACTGTCCGGAAAAGTTTCCAGACAGTGAGATCTATTGTTCTGTGGAATAATCTTCCAAGGGAAGTAAGTGGTAGAATCATCTTCACTTGGCACACTTAAAACAAAGCTGGACAAAACACTAGTAAACATACAATCCCTCACTGGCAGGGAAAGAGTCTAGTCGAGGTAATAGTTCTTATCTATCTCCACAGTCTAAGAAAAATCAGGTCAGATCTTTCGCTCTAGTCTAAAAACTGAAGAATGCACTTAATTCATGCAATTTTAATCAGCCATAATCTCCCTTTTATGAATCCACATGGATTGCCCCTCATTAAATTAGATATTTCTAAAGTGTTTCTTTTTAATCATTTAATCTTTTTAATCCGAGGTGGCATTGCCTTGTGAATTGGGCCCGGCTCCGGGAGTTCCTAACTCCTTGAGCTCTGATCTTGACTCTGCAGACTCACTCCATACCGCTGGGCCACTGACTTAGAGCCATATTTTCAAATGCACCCACTAATTTTGGGAGCCTCATTTCTGAGTGCCCAAATTGGGACAGCTTGGGCCTCGTTTTCAGAGATACCGAGCACCCATAACTCTGACTGATGCCAATGGGGAAGTTTTTGAGGTCTTGGAAGCAGACAGTTGAAAGAGGAAGTAATTCTTATCAAGGGTACTCAATGGTTCGTGTGTCTACCTCCCATATACTACAGCAATGGATGCAATATTCTGAATAGAATGGCCACAAGACAGGCAGATTTAAATCAGGCCTCACATGGGCAAAGCTCTCACTGATAGCTGTGCAGAGTTTTGCCTACAAGAGGACTACTAACCAAATAAAGCTAATAAAGAGTAACACTTGGTAGACAATAGCTGGGTTCATGTTACACGTTTCTGGTTTCAAAACCAACACAAGTAAGGGAGAATTGCTAAGGTCTTCCTTCTTGTGCTTCCATTCCAATCCAACCTTACTCACCCAAACTAGTTCAGCTATATGTACTACTATGCAGCCACACATTTTATTAAGGCTGCGGGTGGCAACTTCCTGTTTCTCCGGAAGTCATAAGTAGCCCATTCCTGGGGATTTTCTTGTGGTCGAGACACTGGATGGTGTCTCAGGAAATCAGCATTCAGTACTTGACCCTGCCACAGATTCCCTGTGTGACCGGGGACAAGTCATTTCATCTCTCTGTAAAATGGGAATAATAATTCCTACTGCAAAGATGTGTTGTAAGAATGGAGCCATGAATACTTGGGAGGTGCCCAGATGCTTTTTTGTGGGGGCGAGGTGTGTGTGTACATGTATGTACGGCTCCTAGAACAGTGGGGTCCTGGTCTATGACCTGGGTTTCTATGCACTATCACAATACAACTAATAAATAGTACGGTAATGGGTGTGGGCCAACTGGTGTCCCACAGGTCAGAGCTGTCCAGCCCCCGAATGCATCCATCCCCACGCCATTTTGCTCTACAAAATGGCATCCTCCACATGGTATGACCTCACATGCACAGTGTGTGGAGGACAGCATTCTGCTCTCAAAACGGCATCCCCCACACAGCATGTCCTTATATCTGCAAGGCCACGCTGCATGAAGGATGCCAGTTTGTTTCTGTATGTTGCCTGCGGCAGTGCCACATAACTATGCATGCAGCCCACATCACTGAGAAGGTTGGACAATCCTTTTCTCCCCTAGGCACCTTTAAAAATCTTACCCTCCACAGGTAAAACTTCAGCTAGGAGTCTACTTGAGATTTCTTTTGACTGTTCCTTAGCATATTTAACTATTCCTCGAGCTCTTCGGATATAATTTTCTTTGTGACTCAACACTGCATGCAATAAAATGCAGTCAGAGGAGAGTAAAGAATAATAAATATGATACCGAGCAGCCACTTGACCAACCATAAATTTAGCCATATTTTCCTTTATTATGCCTTCAAATCAGATCTTATCTTCTGCAGGGGATTCGTTTGTTTCTCCCAAATCCCAAACACACATCTATTGTTTTTTTTTCCCCCGAGTGAAATGTCTGACAGCAGAACAGTGTGTCCTTAGCAGAACGCCCTCAGATGTCAGAGACTCATATAGAAAAATTCCATACGGGTGCTGTGAAGGTCTGCTCCATAGTATTTAGTCTTTCATTCCTGCCTCAGATAACTACTCCATTCTCCATAAATCTGCCTTTGTCTTCTATTCAACCCATTGGCTTTTCTATACTTTTAGAAAGTAGATCTCTTTGTTCTGTTATGCCGATGTAAATCATTCTAACTAACTCCAGTGAAGTCAGTGGCGTAACTCAGGATTTCCACTGGTATAACTGAGATCAGAGTCTGACTCATTGGACCTGATACACGAGGGGGATAAATGGGGGGAAGCTTGTTAAAATTCTTAAAAAAAAAATCCCATTTTTAGTCATCATTTATTTACTTTGAATTGCTTGGTTACAATTTCAGTGACTATCAAATTTGGATATCTATAAAGTACTCTAAAATTAAGCATATTAGAAATTGAACATAGATTTTTAAAAAAAAATACCCAACCATATATAGGAATGTCACTACTTCATTCCATTCCTAATTGTTAATTTACTTCCATTCCTAACCAAATCTCTCTTAAACAAAAAAAACAACAACAAAAAAAACTTTTCTTACTGAGTTTTGCAAGCTTAACATAGCTGTTCCTATTTTCATATCACAAGCATTACACGTTATGTTAAACAACGGAGTTTAACCCAATTTATTTATCCCCGAAGGGATACATATAGATCTTAAAGTTTTCTGCAAAGCCAAATGCTAGAGGGCTTCCTGAACTACTTGTTATCTGTTTGAAACATCTGGCTCGTGGTCAGCTGTTTCATGTTATTAACTTCCACTTTTGTTTCTGAAGAAATTAACACTGTTTTCCTGAATTCAGAGAGCTGGCTGGTTCTGCAGTGGTTTTGGGTTTGACTGTAACTTCTTGTCATTCATCCTGAAATCAAAGTAATTTATGGAGCCTGCAGAATTTTAATATTCCTCAGACTCTAAAGTGTTTGTTTAATCAACAGCAGACAGGAGATGATTAAGAAAGACTGTCTACTCGTGCTTTAGTGGGACCAGATTTTCAAAAGAGCTCATCACCCGAAGTTCCCCTCCAGTGCGCTAACTTTTTTGGAAAGGCTGCTTACTTATTCTGGTGCCTACATGGGAATTTACTCTCATGAAAATCAGCCTCAGTTGTGGGTGCTAGCTGAGCATGTTTGAAAAATCTGGCCAGAGTGACTGACCTGGATAGTTAATAAGCACCCAACTTCTTTGGCTTATATTTTTGTCCGTAGGTTTTCTTATGCATGTGATTCAAACGAGGCTTTCATTTCTCACGGTGCCTCTATCAGTTCTATCAAGCACCAGAAAAGCATACACCAGGGGTAGGCAACCTATGGCACAGGTGCCGAAGGCGGCATGCAAGCTGATTTTCAGTGGCACTCAGTCCAGGGGGCTCTGCATTTTAAATGTTGAAGATTTATTTAAAATTAAATTTAGCTTCAACATTTTGAAACCTTATTTACTTTACATACAACAATTGTTTAGTTATATATTATAGACTTCTAGAAAGAGGCCTTCTAAAAAAGGTTAAAATGTATTACTGGCACACGAAACCTTAAATTAGAGTGAATAAATGAAGACTTGGCACACCACTTCTGAAAGGTTGCCGACCCCTGGCATACACAGACCACTGGAGGTCTATGAGCCATAGTTTAATATCACTGCCCACTGCTATACCATATAATTACATGCAGAATAGAAACAGAGGATTGATGTTTATGCTTTGTTACGCTAGTTTCTATTACATGTAGATTCACAGAACAGACACCGAGTACGGAGGGAAAGTAAGAGGGATTGAATCTGTTCGATATTGATCTAGTGTACTCATTATGGTCAACCACTCTTCATTTTACACTGGCTGATGCTTCTAATTGGTTTTCAAAGATAACCCCATCCAGAGCTCACTGCAAGAACCGGAGGAGACAAACCTCACAGTTCTAGGCTGAGGTATTCAAAGCTGCCTACAGAATTGGATGCTCCATTCCCATTGGCTTTAAATGGGAATGGGCAGCCACATCTCTTAGGCCTGGTCTACACTGCGGGGGAGGGGGAAATCGACCTAAGATACGCAACTTCAGATACCAGAATAGTGTAGCTGAAGTAGATGCATCTTAGTTCAACTTACCTCATGTCCTCACAGCACGGGGTCGATTGCCGCGGCTCCCCCGTCGACTTTGCTTCTGCCTCTCGCTGAGCTGGAGTTCAGCAGTCGACAGGAAAGCGATTGGGGATCGATTTACTGCGTCTACACGACACACGATAAATTGATCCCCCAATAGATAGATCACTACCCGCTGATCCGGTGAGTAGTGTAGTCGTACCCTTGGATGTGGTGTATTGAAAACTGCATTAATATTGTAAGCTGTCACTTTAAATGTTAGCGTTTTTTCCCCTGGTTCTGCTTGCAAGCTAGGGAGCTCTGTAGAGAAACATGCAATCTGGGTCTAACAGCAATCAGACAGCCGACAGCCAGACTAGAGTAAGGTGGGGTGAACTGTGTCATGCTGCTCTGTTTTAGGGAGCAGCCTGCTTTCTCTCTCTCTGTTTCTGGATTCTTGTGTTTTATCATTCTGAACTTTAAGAAAAAAAAGTAGTGTTACACTGCAACCTTCCAGCAAAAATATTTAGGTTTTTATCTAGCTTCTCTATCCATATGCCATGATTATAAAACTTGAAAACTCAGCCTCGATCACCAAAGCAACCTAGGATTCTATAAGCAAGGAGGGGTTGAGAAGGCCACTTAAATTAAGAACCTCATTGACAAAGGAATCAAACCCCTGAAAAAAAAACCCCGCTCATTGCTTTCCCTAACCATTTAGCATCACCTCTGGAATGGCACTAGGAGTGTAGAGACATTGCATCATCTACATCTGAAGAAAAGGACACACACAAGTTCATGTCATCTGCACACTGATTACATCACTGCCCAGACCGCCTCACTGTCTACTGCAGGTGCCTCATACGCACATTAGGCAGGAAGAAGAGACAGAACAGTACCTTGTCAGAGAGTCAGGTAGATGAGACATTACCCAGCACTACTCTTTGGAATCCCCTGGGTGAAATTCACCCCTGTGCAAGCAGGCAGCAGAAGGTATATGGACCAATTAAATCCTACCTAAGCCCTGTTTTATGCACCACTTCTATCCCACTTAAAAAGGGGCGGGGGGTTGGAGAAGGTGGCTTAGACAGGGGATTTAATTTGTATACATGCCTTGGGCTGGCTTTTTGCACAGGCCTGAATTTCACCAGTAATGATTTTGATGCCACTTTTATCAGCTATAGCCTTGCATACCTGCACTGCATTTCTGGTGTCCCCCCGCACCACCACCACCAAAATCCCAGAGTCTTTTGTACACGCAGTTTCAGTGAGGTCAGCAGGATTGCACAGGGGATAAAAGAAGGCAGAATTCGGCTCTTCTAAATCAGTATCCTCCCCTTTTAAAAAAAAACCCTTTCACACTCTACCCATTGCTAAATGTTTTGCAGTGGCTACACTAAAGAGCTGCTCGGCTAATCCTCTGACTCCATGCCATGCTGGCAGGTATAGCAAAGCCTAAGGCACAAGATAGAGCATCAAAAGGAAAATTAATGTCTTCGAACAGCAATTAGAAGAAATTATTGAGATATAAATCTTGTTTTATATCTTCTCATACTTGTTTTTCAATCTTTCCCCTTTGATTTTTTTTCCTTTCAGGCTTTTCAGAAAGAAACATTTAAAATCCCTCCTGTAAACCACTGGCATAATTAGCTGCATGTTACACCTGGTATTTTACTCTTCTATAGAGTAATTCCTTTGAGCTTTCTTTTTCACTAAGCCCCTGAGGTCTCCAGAAACTGACTCTACTTGTTGTCTCAGCTGCATGCTGACAGAAGTGACAGAGGAACCAACACACACACACACACACACACAGATTTAAGACCGCCCTCGTGCATTCTGACGGACCCACCCTCTTCTCTTCCTCCGGCTGCTGCAGCAAGAGACCCACTGTCCTGACAGAAAGCAGGTCTTGGATTTCCAAGGGAGCACACCTCACGTTCATCCACAGTTGGCCCAGACCACAAAGCAACGCACATTACCTAATTGTGCTCAGATAACATCAAACAAACTTTCTCTGATCCAGCACCTGGCAATCCGCCATCATATCTAGGGTCTGATCTGACAAGCTTGTTGATTGATCAAATAATTATCTAGTAGTTTAGGAGTATTGCCTAACAAGATCCAAGTTCCTTCAGTGCCCTCTTCCTTTTCCTTGCGAAAATATAAGATACCAACATGGTAGAGTATTGCTGGCTACGATAGCCCCTTTTATGTGATGGTGAATAATGACTTACATTCATATTATGCCTTTCATTTCTAAAATGATCTTTGCTACGCACAGGAAGCGCTTCGCCCACCGTTGTACTATTGCTAACTCTGAGGAGGAAGTTTAACAGTGTACAGGAACGTTGCACTTCAGTTTGGGACAAGAATACAAGATGACCATATTCATTTGAAATTGCCGAGAGTAGGCAAAAATGTAAATACCCACAGTGGGGAATTTGACCAGAACACAAAAGTAGCACGTGAGGAATGCCAGGGAAATTTTGGGAGTACATTTTCACTTGGGGTAAAGCCCTGAGTCCCATTTTGTGGGCAAATCTGCACCTTGCATTTTGCCACTAATGGACTAGACTAGCACTCACAGTTGAGTTTTTACACATCTACATATCTGATTGGATTGTGCTATTCTGTACTGAGATCTGCACCTGCAAAAGGGCATAGATTCTACTGAAAATGCATCCCCCTTAGCAGCCACAAAGGCCACAGCCTCGCTTTTATGTCTCATTCAGAGTCAAGGACTCTCAAATTTCACACAAATGATTTGGGGGTGAGTGGTTTCTTCTGGAGGTGGGTTGCCCAACTTCGGGCAACTGAGAAAGCTGGGCTGGCAATGTGCCAGGAGCTCAAGGGCTATATCCAATTTTCCTAAACACAATAGACTGAAAAAAGAACAAGAGTACTTGTGGCACCTTAAAGACTAACAAATTTATTTGAGAACAAGCTTTTGTGGGCTACAGCCCACTTCATCGGATGCATAGAATGGAACATATAAGAAAAGTATATATACGCGTTGTGGCAGAGCTCTGACCTTGCTCCTGTGGGTCCTGCGCTTCTAGGCGGTTTATGCTGCCTCAGTGGCTCACTGTGACCCTCCACGTAGCCCTTCTCTCTCTAGGGCCAGGGTTACAGTCTACTGAGCCCTTTTCATCATAGGCCTGCAAGGAGGTTGGGGAGGGAACTCCCACCGTCTCTGTTCAGCCTCCTGTCCTGACAGGGACCTGACTTCCCCTTCCAGGAGCTGTTCCTGTAGTGGTGGGTTGGGGGGAACCCGGCCCCGCCCTCTGCTCCGGGTTCCAGCCCAGGGACCCTAATGGTAGCAGCTGTTGGCAGCCAACCTTTCACTGCCAGAGTTGCTACATTTCCCTGGGCCACTTCCCCACAGCTCTCCTGCTTCTCCCTTCTTCACCCTTACCTTAGAGTTCCTTTAATGATGGTTTGAGGGTGTCTTCAGTAACCAGCCCTTCAGCCGCACTTCCTCTCCTCTGGCTCCCCGGCTCTCCTCTGCCTGACTGGAGTGAGCCCTTTTTATAGTATCAGCGGGGCCTTAATTAGAGTCAGGTGGTCATATTAACTGAATGGCCTCACCTGACTCGTTACAGGTTAATTAGAGTCAGGTGTTCTCATTAGCCTGGAGCAGCCCCTGCTCTGGTCAGTCAGGGAACAGAAAACTGTTAATCCAGTGGCCAGTATATCTGCCTTCTGCTATACCCACCTGGCCTGGGTCTATCACAACACATATAGAGAAGATGCCATACCAGCTGTATGTACACTCTTCTTATATATGTTCCATTCTATGCATCTGATGAAGTGGGCTGTAGCCCACGAAAACTTATGCTCAAATAAATTTGTTAGTCTCTAAGGTGCCACAAGTACTCCTGTTCTTTTTACAGATACAGAGTAACACGGCTGCTACTCTGAAACCTGTCACAGTAGACTGAGGCCACCTAAATGTATATAGAGGCACAACCCACAAAGACTATATATCCCAGCATGCAATGCTTCACCTGGATCAGAACAAAAGGCATTTCAGAATAAGATGGAGTCTGGCATGTGGGATTTGAAGTCTCTTCAGTCCAGTCTTCAGAGACAAGGCTGGATGCCAGCTGCATTGCCAAACACTGCAAGCCTCATTTGTCCTAGCGGCTGCACTTTGGTCATCCTTTTTCTAATAGATTACCCCTATTTCTCAGCCCCAAAGGAGTGGAGAATAGATGTCTGAGGATAATTTTCATAGTAGCGCTCCTCCTGCTTCTTTGCAATCTTCAATCACTGGTCTAGAGAAAGGGGAGATAGGGTCCTCTCGTTTTACCACCACCAATTCCGGCCAGATATTCATCGGGCCACCTGGCCATAGGTGCTGGGACCAGGGGTGCTACCACAACCCCTGGTTTGAAGTGGTTTCCATTATATACAGGGTTTACAGTTTGATTCAATGGCTCTCAGCACCCCCAGCACCCCGGCACCTGGTCCCACTTCCCTAGGTCCTATTTCAAAGTAAACCATCCAAGGTAATATGTTTGGTCATATACTTTGTTTTATCCACATAAATAATTAAACAAAATCCATGGGGAGCAGGCACTCCATACTTATCATAATATGTAACTTAGACAGTCTCCAGGGAACTATGTACAGAACAGCTAATAAATGGTTCAAAAAAAAACAACCACCACCAACCCTGGGTCATTAAATCTTGTTTCATATCTTCTTGTTTCCATCAAAAGTATGCAGAAGTGGAAATTCTCTTTCTAAAACAGGCTCCTACTTTTTGCAGCCAACTGGGAATGGAGCCAGTTGAAAAAGAGAGAACCCCACATACAGCACTGACAGCTGTGCGCAAAATTCATGAGCTCAGGAGACAGACTGCTGCAGAGACAGGTGTCCGAGATCTAAGTTTAGCTTGAAAGATTAAAACGGCATCTACAAAGAATGTATTTATTGTAATCCTCTCTGCACTAGAAACGACACATACATCACTGATGTGTATGTACTGGAAACATTTGAGATATGCCTTTCTTCTGTCTTGTGTTGGATTTCATCCTATTGTGTTCAGGGATAAAACAGGTTACAACGTTAAGACCACAAAAATGCATGAACACAGCTGAGAGGGATGATCCTGTTGTCCGAAGAAGAGTTTTAAGTGGTCAGAATCTGTTTATGGACTAGGCAGAATTTGGGTTTATTTTAGTAAGAGATGTTGCCCATGCCAGAGGTTGCAACCCCACTCCAGACATTCTCAATGCAATGAAGATGGCTTATGTAAATAAGAGCCGCAAGGCAGCATCGGGTGTGGTTATTGTGAGACTAATGAACTCAGTAATTAGACTTGCGCCACACACGATTCCGATTGTAGCGACACTGGTGTAAATCTAGAGTAATTCAGAGAGTGGGGTAGATTTCAGAGTGCTGTTGCTCTGAATTTACCCCAGCCACACGATCTTACCCTTTATGCTAAAATGATCCAAATGGAGGTCTGTAAAATAAACTATTAGCTGGGTAAAGAGTCACATGAAGGAATGCAGTTGTGTATAATCATCCATAGACAGAATTTTGTCATATATGAATGCTTATATATAATAATTCTGTAGTCATGGGGCATCAGCTTATGACCCAAATACCAAAGATGTCATAAGAACGTAAGAAAAGCCATACTGGGTCAGACCAATGGTCCATCTAGCTCAGTATCCTGTCTTCCAACAGTGGCCAGTGCCAGATGCATCAGAGGGAAATGAACAGAACAGAGCAATTTCGAACGATCCATAGTTGCCCAATCCCAGCTTCTGGCAGACAGAGGTTTATGGACACCCAGCGCGTGGGGTTGTATCCTTGACCAACGTGGCTAACAGCCATCAATGGACCCGTCCTCCATGAACTTGTCTAATTCTTTTTTGAACCCAGTGTGGCAAGGCACCTCTTTTGTCTCGCCAGACTTAGCACTTCCCACGACGGTGGGCCTGGGGTAATCCGCCCCACTCAAGGCAGGGTTTGTCTTCCCTCTCCTGTGCTCCTTTGGTCGTATTTTCAGGGTAGGCCTCAGGGTCGGCCTAAGGGGTGATCCTCCATCAAACAAAAAGGAAACAGTCTCTCGAACACAAAAACCCAGGGGGTACCTTTCGCTGCCTCCTCGCTGGTGCCGGGAGTCATCCTGTTACCCTGGGGTGTCAGTCCTTCCCCTACCAGGCACTCAGGTTTGGCTGTTTCCCTTATGGGAAGGAGCAGAGCCTCTCAGCCTGGAGCAGCTTATTTCCCTGCTGCCACTAGCCTGGCAGGAGCTCGTCTCTCTCTCTTCCCCCTTTCTCTCCCCAGAGGAGGGGGTTTAAAAGGTCTCAGACAGCGCGTAATTGGATTCAGGTTTCCCTAATTGACCTGAGGTCACCTCTTCTCAGCTAGTAGGGAAGAGGGCCTTAACATTCTAGGGCTAACACAGCTGCCTTCCAGCACCCTCCTGCACCTATTGAGGGTGAGGGAGCCCAGTGGGCCAGCCTATACTCCACCCTAGTCCCACAGGCCACTGAGGATATCAGCTGGCAGCTCCTTCACGGAGCCAGGAGCACGAGCATGTATCTGGCATGGTTCACCCCTGTCCCCGACGCCTGCCCCTTTTGTGGCATGAGGGAGACCCTGGCGCATGCCTATCTTGAGTGCACCGGGTTGCAGCCCCTTTTCCGGATCCTCCTAGACCCACTCGTATGGTTTTGGCTGCAACTCTGCCCCCCCCGCCCCAGCTTCTTACATACGCACGTCCTATCCGTGGCCCCACAAAGTCATGGGACCTCCTCATCAACTTCCTCTTAGCAATGGCCAAAGGGGCCATCTACAACACCAAGGAGAGGTTCTCTGCAACAGTGGGGCCTGTTTCCGTTCCTTTCTCCGCTCACATATCGGGCAGAGTTCCCCTGGGCAGTGTCCTCCCTTGACACCTCCGAGGAGCAGTGAGCGCTGTCCGGGGGTTCTCTGCTCAGTGTCCCCTTCAGGTTTCCTACTTTTGACCCTTTGACCCTCACATCTGTCATTATTTTTCCTGTTATCTCCTGTAATCACTTGACTCCTGAGCCCAATGGATCCTCCCCATAGGCTGGGGCGGGGTCCTTTAGCCATGGGCGGGCTTGCGCCCACCCACTTCCCAGAACCCAATAGGAGCACCCTCTTGCAGCCGTCCTGTCTGACTTTGTCACACCAGTTACACATTTGGCCTTCACTATGGGGGAGCAAGGAAGGGTATTGGGCATATCTGCAGCCAAGGGAGCTATCTGGCCAGCACAGAGCCTCTGTGTAACACCAACTGACCCCAGTTGTCAGCAGGCGGGATTGAACCTGGGACCTCTGGAGTTTAGTGCATGAGCCTCTACGACATGAGCGAAAAGCCACATGGCTCTTAGCTAAGGCTGTAGAGCAAATTAATTTCTCTCTCTCCAAGTGGTTTTGGTGCCACTAGGTGGGACAGAACACCACACCCAGGAGGTGTGTGGGTTACATGTGCACATAACGCTGAACATCCCTCAAGATCTATGGGATTTAGAGTATAACCTCTGCCCATTGGGGAATAACCACTCACCCCTCCACCATCTCCCCACCCCTCTAAATACTTCTGTGCCCCTGCCCCTAATCACTGTAGTGCCCGAGTGCCTCACAAACAGTTAATTTATCCCTGCAACACCGGTGCTGCTAAGGTCTCCCTGGCAGTACAAGCAGAGCTGGGAACTGAACTCGGATATAGTGTTGCTGCATCCCAGTGATTTAGCCACAGACCATCCTTCCACCCAGGGGCGGCTCCAGGCCCCAGCACGCCAAGTGCGCGCCTGGGGCGGCAAGCCATGGGGGGCGCTCTGCCGGTCGCCGCGAGGGCGGCAGGCAGGCTGCCTTCGGTGGCATGCCTGCGGAGGGTCCGCTGGTCCCGCGGCTTCGGTGGACCTCCCGCAGGCACGCCACCGAATCCGCGGGACCAGGGACCTCCCACAGGCGTGCCGCCGAATCTGCGGGACCAGGGACCTCCCACAGGCGTGCCGCCGAATCTGCGGGACCAGGGACCTCCCACAGGCGTGCCGCCGAATCTGCGGGACCAGGGACCTCCCACAGGCGTGCCGCCGAATCTGCGGGACCAGGGACCTCCCACAGGCGTGCCGCCGAATCTGCGGGACCAGGGACCTCCCACAGGCGTGCCGCCGAAGGCAGCCTGTCTGCTGTGCTTGGGGCGGCAAAATACCTAGTGCCGCCCCTGCTTCCACCCTAGGTAACGGCTTGAGGGGAAACTCCAGGAACTGAATGTCAAGGAGTGTTCCTCCCCCCGGGCCCTCCTCCAGTGGTTTTACTCACCAGCAAGACTGTCCCCAAATTAGCAAGTCATTACAAAATGAAATATAAAGGTTGTCCCAGTTCATTTCCCCTTCTCCACGGCTTTCCCTCCCCTTGCCTTTCTGTGTGGTCTCATTAGCATTCAGGCTCCTTGGGACAGGGCCCTTGTTTTCTCAGATCTTAGCCTACACACAATCATAACCACTCCGAATGAGGCCAGAGAGATTAAATGAACCTGCCCCAGGTCACAGAGGAAGTCAGTGGCAGAGTCAGGATAGGCACACATAGGGTGACCAGATGTCCCGATTCTATAAAGACAGTCCCAATTTTTGGGTCTTTTTCTTACATAGGCTCCTATTACACCTCATCCCCTGTCCCGATTTTTCACATTTGCTGTCTGGTCACCCTAGGCACACATTATATAACTATATTTACAAGTACTGTACCCGGTGTGAAGTTTTTACATCATCATAGCATCATCGGTAGTTGTTGCAGGACTGCTTTACTAGGTGTGTGGGTGAGAGAGTATATTCACTAAATAAGGGAGATTGTCATCTTTCTAGATAGAATAGCATAGTTTTAGCTCAACGGCCTTGTTCTTTGTCTTTATTCCTAGCGAGTAATAAGTAGCTCATTGGCTAAAGGCCAGCACTCTCCAAACTGCTCTTGAGACGGTCTAATCGGAGCTCTGATCTCTTCTGCACTCATTTGCTTAGCCACATTCCAATTTTTTCCCTATTAGAATATGTGAATGTATCATTTTCTAAGTGCAATAGCTCACCTCAGGCTCTCCTGCTGTGTAAATGTAGAGGCAAAAGGCTGGTCATTGTGCCCAAGGGGGCAAATACCTCCCTGGCACAACTGTATGGGAATTAACGGAGTTGCACCAAAGAGCTGTATGTTTTGCCACACGCGCGTGCAGTGATAGCAGTTTTAAGAATTGTTCTTTGCCAAGTGACTGGCAGTTCAGTTGCGATCTTGAAACAAAACTGAGCCCCATGCACTGGGAGGGCTGTTTTGGAATAGATCTAAAAAACCCAGGAAGGCCCTTTCTGCTCCGCATGGAAACTGAAGACCCTCATGCCACTTTCTGTCAGGTTTTGCCCCACTCCACCTACCCACTTACTTCTGCACAGTGCAACAATCTTTCTGGCTGCTGCTCTCCATCTTCAAGTTGGGCGAACTTGGGTGGTGCTTAGAGTGACCAGATGTCCCGATTTTATAGGGACAGTCCCAATTTTTGGGTCTTTTTCTTATATAGGCTCCTATTACCCCCACCCCTACCCCCTAGTGGCGCTGTACATATGCCGTACATACGCTGTTTGGATGTGAACCATTAAACATGGTTCTTCACAGGTACTCTGTATCCTCTGCTGCACAGAATATGTTCCATGCCAGTGCACACAACAGCATGTCCAAAGATGGATAAATTAAATGTTTTACTTTCTTTCCTGTGTACAGTTAAAACTTAGGGCCAACATTTGCTCCTCTTTGTGCCACAAGATCACAACTAAGCTGCCAGTCATCTGTCCAAGAGGGTTACGCAACAGGCAGGCTTACAGTGAAGTTGTACAAATTTTCTAGCACCACAAACACTTTAACTACCAGGATGCTTAAAGCTCAAGAGCCTTTGGAGAACAAGGAGGGTTATTCAAGTGCTGCACCACTTCGGCTGCATGTTTTCCAGGTGTATGATTTCACCACATGGAAAAACAGAGACGTGGCCAAAGTGAACTCATAAAAACCTTTGATGAGTAAAGTTTGGATAAGCACAAATCATTTGAACTGACAGTTGGTCCAATTCTCAAAGGGGTTTGGCAGACGTAATATAATTCGTGGTTTCACACACAGGCCTTTTTTTTTTTTGCTAATCTTCACAATCCGGAAGATGTTGTTCTGGAAGATGTGATGGGCTGGGTTTGTTGCTTTTTCCCCTGTAGGGTTAGGCACCGAACTACTGCACCTGAAAGTCATTCGGGGCTGCGAGCTAGACCAGCAAACAGGTTTTCCAGAACGGTGATTAGGTAGTTGTATGATCTGCCTAATGCACAAAAAAAACCTATTAAAACTTGGTTCTCTCACCACCCATTTGCTAGCAGGCAGGTAATATAAGGCAAATGCTTTAACATCTCTCCTTCTGACACATTTGGACATGTTATTTCAGGGTAATAGCATCATTGTCGGCTGTGCCATGAGATAACGCAACATTTGTGTCTCCAAGCTGGGAGCAACACTGCTACAGCTTTTAGATAAGATTGAGAAAATATTTTGGTGGATGATTTCTCAACAGATTTATCCAACAAATTCATCACTGAGTTAAATCCAACAGGGACCTATCAGTAATAGAAATAATATTATTTAAAGAGCACCACCACCATCTTCTTGATGCATGAGCACAGGGTCCATCGACACTGCATTCCCGACTGCAGCTCACGTAGGCATACCTGAGCTAGCTGTAGTCGAATTAGTTTGGGTACTGGAGCAGCACCGCTGCGGCAGCCCGGGTTACCCACACAAGTATTTATCCAGGGTCCCAGGCGGGCTCGTACAGCCTGCCCTGAAGCTGTGCTGCCGTGATTTCACCACTACCAGTCCCCAAGTCACCTGGATTAAAGCTAGCTCAGGTATATCTCCACGAGCTGAAGTCACTCCCTGTGATTGCAGGACATACATACCCACAGATGAAGACAGACTCCTAGCTCAAGCGGATTATACTACCTCAGACACAGACAGTAAAGTTCAGATGTTTATTTGGTGCTTGACTCTCATTTCGTTTACACAAGGATAATTCAGGAGTAACTCCACTGAAGTCAATAGCGTTTCACCTGTGTATAAATAAAATAAAGAAATGAAGCTTCTACCCCTTTAAATAGTAACTTGCACTTTCCAGGTAGTTAACCATCATTGAAATACACAATGTGAAACTTTTTTTGGACCATCAGGGCTCCTCCATCCTGTAATGGGTAGAGAGGAGTCTTTGAGCTCAGTTTCTAGAATGTGATGCACATAATTTCCAACAAACTTCACACTAGTGGCTGAACATCGTGATGGTGATCCCTTCCAGGTCCACCCATCATTTGCCATTAAATCTGGGTGAGTAATTCATAGTAAACACAATTAATTTTACCACTTTTTCTGTTTGCGATTTACTCTTGGTATTCACTATTCAAAACTTCTTGCAAACTCATTTCAGTTATTTAATGTCTTAATTTATATATTGACCATGAAATAGTCAAACGGTTGGAGAACAAAGTTTCAGTGGTCACATAATGCATCTCTGTTCACCAATTGGTTGAGTACCTTAGAATCATTTTCCATTAAATTTTCTGTAAGATTTGCTTAAAATTCTCTTTTTTGATGGACACTCCTGTCTGTACACTCACTGGAATATTCATGGAAAGCAAATATGAAGAGAGAGACAAACAAACAGTGAATTAGTTAAAATTTTCACAAGTTTTTTTCCTGGTGTTCACCCTGTTTGTCATAATTCTCTTCTGAGTTACACACGTAAGTACAATATTTACATTTCTTCTTGTTTACATCTGCATACGTAATTGGAATTGCATCAGCACAAGTCATAAGCAAAAAGAGAATCAAACTTTGAGTGTTGGTAACAATCACGGAGTATTGGTCTGTCATCATGTATATTGCCAATTATGTCCAATTTTTTAAAAACAGCCAAAATAGTTTGTTTTGTCGCTTTGCTGATTTAGATCAATTTTCTCCTTAGGTCCATGGTGCAGAACAAACTTACAGGCCTCAAGTTTGCTGCTTTGAAATTTGCGTTAGATTCTTTGCTCCAAATTCTGCCATGACCTACACATCACATCCCCTCATTTAAGTTGATGAGGCTGTAACACATCTAGGCCTTCACCCTTGCCATTGGGCCTCATTCCTACATACTCCTATTGACTTCAGTAGGCGCAGAATCAAGCCCTTCATCTGTGACCTGCTTCCATGTTCGGCGCTTCCCCTCTTGGTTTGTTTGTAAGTGCTCAAGCTCACACAAGCCTAACAATTCCCTTGAATTTTACAGGCATCTTCATGTTTGCTGTCAAACGCATGAGTTAGTTTTCTGGAGGCTATTGCAAGAGAGAAACCATTAATTACTGCAACTGCACAAAATGTCTCTTGTTTAGAGACATATTTCAAAATGTTTTCAGCTGTTACACTGTCGTTTTTGCAAACAGGGAGTAGCTAGTACACCATTCAGCTACCTTGGATTTGCAAAAGGTTGGTGGTATTTAAATTTCCTGCAGGCTAATCCTCTCTGTGAACCGCTTTTTACCCCTTTTTAGGATTCTGTGCCTTCAGGGGCTTAACAAGAAGATTTGCCCATACAAGGAATTGCCTTTATCGGATGGTAGAAATGCACATTGACTTATTTCTTAAGCTTCACAATACAATTTATTTTGATGCAGACAACCTCAAAAAGCATGGTTCCCAAGCAGATCCTCTGGATAAAGGCCTTGGGAAAGATGCCCCCTCCTTTATGTATTCCTAATGATATCATGGATTCGTCAACATTTTACATTTCCAGGTGGATACCTTATGGGTGGAGTTTACAGAAGAATGGATGTCAACAGTGCATTAGATCCTTGGATTCTGAGGCCAGGAAGGACCACTGGGATCATCTAGTCTGATCTGCTGCGTAACCCAGGCTATAGACCTTCAGCAAAAGAATTCCTTGAGTATATTTTAAAATGGCCAGTAATGGAGAATCTACCACAACCCTTGGTAAATTGTTCCAATAGTAAATTCTGGTCCTCCGTCCTCACCCTAGGCCAAGGGCTAGCCAGCCTCAGTCACCATCCAGGAGTTCTATTCCTTCCTAGCACTTGCTGGGTACTACTGCACAGTCATACAGGGTTTGTGTACAAACATTCATGCTGCAAATGAAACGTCTAGTGTTATTTCACTGCGAGGCAGAGCATTAGAATGCTTGTTGGGGACAGCAGGCAGGATCCCTCACTGGGAGACAGCTCAGGTTGCTCAGTGGGTTGTGCGAGGATTAGAAACAAAGAGACCTAGCTCTTAGATAGTGCTTTCCATCTGTAGATCTCCAAGTGCTGTACAAGGTCAGTATCATTACCCAACGTACTGAAGGTGAAACAAGCACAGAAAGGTGAAGTAACTTGCCCAAGGTCACCCAGCAGGCCAGTGGCCAAGCTAGGAATAGAACCCAGGTTTTCTGAGTCCAAGTCAAGTGCTCTGTCCACTAGGCTGCACTGCTCTAGACTGGACAAGCTAGAAGATAGTGATTGGATCTGTAGCTCTTTTGTGGGAGGGCTAGTTCACAGAGGACTATACTCATCTGTAGCATTATACAGCAGTTTACTCACTGGCAATGTCCCAGGGGCTAATTAGCCAAACCAGCAAATTAACTTTTTGCATTATGCTAATCAGGCTTATGAATGCAAATTCACCTGGAGGTGCTAAAATAAGTAGCCGGGCACATGGACAATTCAGGATGCAGACCATGGACAGGGAACATAAAACCAGATCACATGCTCCTCAGAAAGCTCCCATCAGGCAGTTGACAACATTAGCTCTGCAGTGGGTAATTTAACTAGATTCATGGGGAAGAAGGGAGGAGTTGTTGTTCCTGCATCTTTGCCAGGATGATCCAGAAATATAATTAAGGTTTCTTGCTCAGACTAGTCAGCTAATCAATATATGGCTTTTTCTTACTTAACACAAACAACACATCCCTCTTTTACTGGCTAACTCCCATGGAAGTGGCCTGAGGCTATGGATTGCTCTAGTTTTATTTCCAACCTTAACAAGGATTTCAATATCTTTATGGCTTTCGCACTTCAAGGGGAGACTCCATATAGGCCTTTTTCTCTTTAGCCCCTTGGAAGTCATTATATGGCCTGCAGGCCACTTGCAATACTATGATTTATCCTCATTCCTGTGACCAAAGGGCAGTTTTTCAGACCCTATATGGCGAGGTAGAGCTAAGGCTGCTGACTCACCTTGAGAACCAGACCCAGTTTGTCTGATTAGCTACAATGGAGGCATATCAGTCTCTCTCTAAAGCAAGAGAGAGAAACGGGAAACCCTGCAGGAGAAATCCTAGGCACAGAAAGCTCAGCAAAAGGTTCAGTTTTATGCACACCATTAAGAAAATTAAGAATAAAAGGAAAGCCCAAAGAAAAATACATGTAGATGTGCCCCATGCCCCATTTAGAGTACCCATGCTGCTATTCGCCAACAAAGCAAGACTACATATATTAGCTTGTTTCACGCAGTTGCAATCTCACTGACACGTATTTCAGAGACATCACAAGCTGGGATGCTCATTATGTCTGCACGCCCAGAGGATTGTCAAACCAATCAAAATAGCCACATGTGTTTCTGGTATATGATGTCATTAATACATCTGTTGAAACTGACCCCACAGCTGAAATTTTAATCCTCCAGTCCAACTGAATTATAATACTACTACCATCAACTTATTCTTACATAGCGGTTTTCATCCATAGATCTCAGCGGCCTCCTTTGTAAAGTGCTTTATCAATATCTCCATTTTATAGATGGACAAACTGAGGCACAGAGCGGGGAAGCGACTTGCCCAAGGTTGCCTAGCAGGCCCGCGGCCAAGTCAGGAATAGAACCCAGGCCTCCCAAGTTCCAGATCAGTGCTCCATCCACTAGGCCACACTGCTCCATTCCCATAAGGTTCACATGAGATTCTCCACCTTGAAAACTTTATACTCCCGTCACAGGCGTCATTGTCATCAGGCTATTTGTCTTCTGGCAATTTAATGGACGACGCATGGTCCTTAGGCATGAGATGCCATCCAGACACATTGTGCCCGGTGAGGGGGCTGGGAATAGTAACAACAATGAACATTTATACAGCATTCTTCCTCTTCAAACATTCATTTCATTTACAATCCATGTACATGCAGCTTGGCTGAAAAGCAGCCACCCTGCAGTGGAACTTGGAAGCCAGCTGGTACACAGCGTATTGTACAACAGAGGATGGAAACTTTAATGAAGGACACCCTCCCTCCCCCCAGGGAGAGTCTCATTCAAATTGCCATTTGCATTCTTAGCAGACAAGACCTCCCTTTTTAAAGAGAGAATCGTCTCTGAAAGAATGACAGCTCTGGTCAAGGCATAACACGGTACCTTAATTCAGACCCCTGGAGCACAACATGGGACCACTACGCAAATAGTCTCATGAGTCCAAAGTGAACTAGGTTCAGTGTCCCCTCTTTGTGCCCGTAGCCCAACAGCCTGTAGGCAGAGTTCCCTTGGTGTATGGTCCATGCAGGCCCTTCAGTATTGGAGTCACGCTTGTAAGGAAGGCTGCTGGTGTTGATAACATCTCAACAGTGAGTTTTCAAACAGCTCCTCCAAGCAGAAACTGAGAGTCAGCAATTCCTCCTTACCACAGAGCTAGATTGTACCATGTAGAGACAGCAGCAGAGGGGCTGCTGTAGATCAGCGATGCCCCAAGGGTCACCCCAGAAGTTGATCCATCTCAGCAGGAAAAACCACCACACCACACCACACCCTGCAGCTCCCAGGGAGAACATATTTTCAGTCATCTCCTGGGATTCTTTAGCAAGGTCTCTCTCATCCAGACCTCCCATTCCTCCATGCCCCCTTTGGGGCGATTTGTGCCTTGCAGGTTTCAAGGAGTACTTCGCATAATCCCCCAAGCACAGGGTCTGCAGTTCTTGCTGGTGCTTGTGTGGTGTGCACAAGGGCAGTGAGAAAGGCGCCTGTCACTAGCTTCAGGAACAATCTAGCCCCTGAAAAGTTTGTCGGGGTCAACCAGCCAGCAGAGCTGGGCCTCCTGCTGAAACCAGGAAGCAAAGGCATATCAGTGTGATAGATCATTACATGGATAATAAAAACTGCTAAAGATTTTATTGCACAATGGCATCACCCTGGTTTAAAGCTGGAGTAACACTGAGGTGAATCAGCCCCCGCACACGCACACACTAAAATGTGCTACTTAAAAAACACACCTTCGGACACTGGAATTAATTTATATCTGATTAGTAAACTAAAACAAAGTCACCATTTTGCAAGATCAGTAGCACACACCCACAATCAGGAGGCAGCAATGGAGAGCTATGCAAACGCTTTGCACTCTGCTCCTCGCATATAAAGGTGTATCTTTATGATGACATGCTGCAGCCTTTAGTGACCAACGCACCATGTTGCAGGCAGCACTGGCAGATTGAGAAGTTAATAAATGGTGCTACAGAGCTGCTGCTCTGGTGTTCTTCAAGGTGCAGGGTGTTTTGGAAGTCTCTCTAGACTGTTACAAGCACAGCAGGAACCTGTTGCATGCATATCCTCATTACTTACACACACACACCTTCAAAAGGTCAGCTCCCCCAGAGCCACTGTCACCCAAGGGTCAGAAACTACTTTAAAAAAATCTGAAAGAGTAATGGCCTGTAATGACAGATACAGAGACCCTCTAGCAGGATGTCACAAAAATCAGAACAAACACTTTAAAAGGAATTGTGAGAAGAGGAATCCCTTTTGTGATTCTTCTACTAGACTGCTGCTAATGACTGCATGCTAATGTGCTCAGAAGGCCTTGGCTGGGCAATGAAGATTTGTGGTGGGAAGTGAATACACCCTCTGTGAGGACTTGGGGAATGGATTAAATGCTTCTCCATGCACCATCTATTCTGTTTCACACCTGGGCTGAGTCACTCAGCCAACACCAGTTGCTACCTTCTCCCCATCCATTGGGTCACTTTGTGATGTCCCCTGAACCTCTCAAGTTGCATCATGGACCTCAGGTGAATCCCTTGCTCTCCGCATCCCATGATGGCAGCAAATGGCTGGCCAGCACCATTCAGCCTTGCATTCCGGCTCCTGCTGCTCATTGGCTCACTACTGTTATGTCAGGGTCTCCTCAGACTGTGGGGTTTGGGCCCCTCTCCTCCTCTATGCAGCTACATAATCCTGGCACAGCCAGCTGGTAACCAGACATTAAAGCATCCTTCACCAACTGGCAGAGATCCCATGCAATGACAAGGCCCACTGGGTGCGAGCCCTGTGCACAGCCTCTCCACGAGGTTGGTTTCCTGATTATAGGCTGCAGCTCTGTCGTGCTAGTGCACACGAAGCCTTCCCCTCATGCCTACCGCCTCCATGACTGAGCTAGAAGGAGCTGGTCTAACTTCAGCTTGGCCAATTCCCACTCTTGGATGCACAGCTGCGAGGGCCACATGTGCATGTCTGAACAGCATTTGGCCTTTAGGGAGTCTGGAAGGAGAGGGAGGTTGGGATTCTTCTCAATCCATCTGCAATGTTCTGTAGAAGGGAGCAGGACCCTAATTGTCCAGAGAGGTGGAGGGGACATCATGCAAGGGGCCTTTCTCCTTCTGCATAGCTGCCACTACCTCCAGTAAAGCAGACAAGAGGGGGAATATTCAGCTAGCAGGAACCCAAGTGGCATGTTACCCTCCTGCACTGAGCAGTGACTGCCTTCAAACGAACAAATAAAGAGTTCATTAAAGTTGCCCAGAGTGGCAAGAATTATCTCGTTGTGCTCTGTGACCACAAGGGAGGGCTCCCAAGGAACTGCTGCAGCCCAGGAGATGGTGCAACACAGCACCCAATCCAGGAGCACAGCCGGATGATTTTCTGCATTTCCAGCAGAGTTTCCTGCACATCTCTGATCTACATGGGCACTCTAGGTCCTTGTTCCTGCCAATCACCTCTGAGGTGAACCCCAAGGGGCAGGAGATGCATCTTTTTAATGTAGGAGGTAGCTCAGGGGCTAGTGTCACTCACCATCCCACCCCAATCATCATTATGGCCAGACCATTATTCTAAACCCACTGCTAGCTTGCAAGGCTGCATTCCACCGCGCCTTGTTTGATCACAATATATCGTGACTGAGGGTTCAACAAAGCCCCATGACATACAAATATTGTAAGCTCTCACTACGAGAGTGTTCTGAGAATTAAAATGTACAGCCTCACAAAATTACAGTGAGCTGCTCTGTTCAGGACCACGCCTAGAGACACCTGAACCAAGGCACCTCATCATGACAAAGCTGGACAGCAGGAAGACGACAACAATCTCTATCGCACTGAAGCCACAAGTCAGAGTTTAACCTGCATAACAAGCTCATCCGCCCTGCACTGATAGCATAAATCTAATACCATCCCAGGAACCTGTACTCTCAAGACTATGATCTTTGGCCAATAGCGACTATTGCACGTCTCAGGTGAAACCAGAAATAGCTCTTTCAAAATTGATCTTGGCACAAGTATAGACGTTTAAAGTGGAGACTGGTAATTTATTTGGATAGTTTGGCAATCATACATTCAGGAACACCCATGACATAACAAAACTCACTTCAATGTATTCATAGGGGAATTAAGTCAAGTCTCAGCTAC
This sequence comes from Mauremys mutica, assembly GCF_020497125.1. Taxonomy (NCBI): domain Eukaryota; kingdom Metazoa; phylum Chordata; order Testudines; family Geoemydidae; genus Mauremys; species Mauremys mutica. Next base: position 9,095,131 of record NC_059090.1, on the reverse strand, counting down.
ATTGGTGTAAATACTGAATAGCTCCAGTGGAGTCACTCAAGATTCACATCAATGTAAATGTGAACAGGATTTAGCCAAGGGGCAGTAATAGCATTACTGCCATCGCTAGTGGTGCCCTGGACTCATGCTAGCCCTCAGCGCTGGGGTGAATATCACCCACCGTGCATAGTTCTGAAGCCCTCCTTGCCCATTTCTTACTTAGGTAAAACTTCCATTAAACTGGAGTAAGGAACAAGTCAGGACTATGTCCAGAATACATTGTTCTGTTCTTGAAAAAGATCACTCATTTTAAAAAAAAAACATTTGGAGCAACCAAATCAATTGAAAAGAAACAAATTTTACAATGAGAAAAAGGAAATGTTTTAAAATACAAAGTATAGTTAACCTGTGGAACTCACTGCCACAAGATACCGAGGCCATGAGTTTAATGGAATTCAAAAACAAAATTATCCCTATAAAGGTGTAGTGAGAATGCTCGCTGTTACATTATATAGGCTAAAAATGTATAAGGGGTATAAACCTTCATGCTACTAGACATAAGCCAATATCTAACTAACTGAGATTACAAAGAAACCTCCTTCAATAGGCAGGTTATTGCCTTCCTGTTCATTATCGTGGGGTTCTTTCATCTTCCTATGAAGCATCTGTTTATCGGCTGCATTGGAAACAGGTTAGTCTGATCACTATGGAGCTGTCTCTATGTTCTGTGTTAGAACTGAATGGCCATGACATGGAAAGCAAAATAAAATAAGTGTCAAATCGTCTTGAGTTTCTCTGGAATTCCAAACACCCTGCAGTAGCACTTAGCCCTACTTATTGGCGTCATGCGACCTGAAAGGAAGCTTATAGTAAATTCCCATAAAGCACCACCCATAAATCGGCATACATTCCCTGTAGATCTAACATGGTACAATACCCACAAAGATGAGACTGGGCAAACATGAGACAGGTGGCTGAAAAAGAAAAATACTTCCAAATACGCACGACTAGTCATGCTATATAGACCCCTCTTCGGTGGAGCCTCACTGGTTCAATGGAGCAACTTAGAAACTTCAGTGGAATGGATAAGTTAATAAACCAGGGATCCAGGCAGTATCTAGGGAGTTGGCCTGGCTCAAAGATTCCTGATGCATTGATAACCCAAAGCTAAACTAATCAACGTTACTGGTTAAAATGCTCATGCTCACCACTTGGCCATGTCCCTCTTCACTAGCGAATCGAAAGCAGATGAGCTAGGACTACAAATACTGTTGGATTGAAAACTATACTGAACCAGGGTAGATTGCAAGAACAGACTTGCCCACAACCCAAAGGCCCGGTTTACCTCTCTGGGGTAAATCAGGAGCCACTCCAAGGAAATCAATAGTTACACCAGCACGAAGACTGGGTGTAACTGAGAGGACGGGGAACACAAGCAGAGAGGTTAAAGGACCTGCCCATGGGGCAGAGTTGGGAATTCAACCCAGACCTTCTGAGTCCCAATCTAGTGCTTTAACCTCAAGAACAGCCTTCCCTAGTACATGTAAATCATCATCATCACAGGGCCGTATTTCTCCACCCCCAGCTGCCCAGGCCTACATAAGATAGAGGGTGGCCCAACCATTAGTCAGTAGTGGCTACTACTGCAGCATTATAGAGCCCTGAGCTTGAATTTCCTAACTTTTGTTAGTTGAAGTTAGGCAGGTCAAACCTGAAACATTATCTAAACAAAAGGGTTTTTTTTAAATGCTTTAATTGTAAAAATGTGTTGGCTCGGTTAGTCCATCCAAGACACACAGAGAGCAAAGTATAGTAGGTGATCTCTTTTATTTGATTAACTTCATACAGGAAAGCTTTTGAAATTTATACTTTCTTCATCAGGCTGGTGGATAAAGAGCTAAGCCAAGCAGCCGATACAGCACTTCATAAGTTTATTAAATTAACCAGTTAAACCGAGGCAGTATACAACATATATGGGCCAAAGCAAACAATGCTGGTGGACCTCATTCTTCAGTGCAGAGTTACAGTCAGTGCTGATAGTGCAGGGTCAGCATTTCCAGCTCCTACGCATGCAAAAAATAGATATGTACTGTAATTCCAACCCACTGAATTCTGCCTTTCCAAGTGATTCATGAACATTCCCCAGAAAAGAGAGAGGAAACTGATTTTTCGCTGGTTTTATCTGACATCTGGATCCAAAAGCAGGTTTGGCCAGGTGCACTGGCTTGGCACATCACAGAACACAATGTGAGCCTGCCTCTCCAGCGCCCTGAGCCACCGGTTGTTATTCACACCCGTGCAAAGCAGGTGTCAAGTGTTAACAAATGGGAACGGTAACATTTTCTCTGCCCGTGTGCCAAATGACTTAAGCAGGAGCAGGCTAACAAACCATGGAAGCCTGCATCATCATAGGGGGGCAGGTGTCAGGGTAAGGAGCCACTTCTACTTGTATGCCACAGCACACATACTTGTCTACTACTCTGTAGCTGTTCAGTGCCTAGGACGAGGGGGCCCTGTTCTTGGGTAGGGTTGTCACGTGTCTGGTTTTCGACCGGAATGCCCGGTCGAAAAGGGCCCCTGGCAGCTCTGGTCAGCACCGCTGACTGGGCCATTAAAAGTCCGGTTGGCGGTGCAGGCAGGCTCCTTACCCGCCTCTGCGCTGCTCCCGGGAAGCTGCCGGCATTTCCCTCTGGCTCCTAGGTGGAGTGATGGCCATGGGGACTCTGTGCCCTGCCCCTGCCCCCCAGCGCCAGCTCAGGAGCTCCCATTGGCCAAGAACCACAGCCAATGGGAGCTACAGGGGCAGCGCCTTCAGGCACAGACAGTGCGCCGATCCACATGGTAGTGCCTCCACTTAGGAGCTGGAGGGAGATCATAGAATATCAGGGTTGGAAGGGACCTCGGGAGGTCATCTAGTCCAACCCCCTGCTCAAAGCAGGACCAATCCCCAACTAAATCATCCCAGCCAGGGCTTTGTCAAGCCTGACCTTAAAAACCTCTAAGGAAGGAGATTCCACCACCTCCCTAGGGAACCCATTCCAGTGCTTCACCACCCTCCTAGTGAAAAAGTTTTTCCTAATATCCAACCTAAACCTCCCCCACTGCAACTTGAGACCATTACTCCTTGTTCTGTCATCTGGTACCACCGAGAACAGTCTAGATCCATCCTCTTTGGAACTCCTTTCAGGTAGTTGAAAGCAGCTATCAAATCCCCCCTCATTTTTCTCTTCTGCAGACTAAACAATCCCAGTTCCCTCAGCCTCTTCTCATAAGTCATGTGCTCCAGCCCCCTAATCATTTTTGTTGCCCTCTGCTGGACTCTCTCCAATTTTTCCACATCCTTCTTGTAGTGTGGGGCCCAAAACTGGACACAATACTCCAGATGAGGCCTCTCCAATGTCGAATAGAGGGGAATGATCACATCCCTCGATCTGCTGGCAATGCCCCTACTTATACGGCCCAAAATGCCATTAGCCTTCTTGGCAACAAAGGCACACTGTTGACTCATATCCAGCTTCTCATCCGCTGTAACCCCTAGGTCCTTTTCTGCAGAACTGCTGCTTAGCCATTCGGTCCCTAGTCTGTAGCAGTGCATGGGATTCTTCCATCCTAAGTGCAGGACTCTGCATTTGTCCTTGTTGAACCTCATCAGGTTTCTTTTAGCCCAACCCTCTAATTTGTCTAGGTCCATCTGTATCCTACCCCTACTCTCCAGTGTCACTGCTTTCTGGGAGCCGCCTGAGGTAAGTGCCACCGGAGTCTGCACCCCAAACCCCCTCCTGCATCCCAAACCCCAGCCCCAGCCCAGAATCCTCTCCTACACACCAAACCCCTCATCCCCAGCCTCACCCCAGAGCCTGCACCCCCAGCTGGAGCCCTGACTCCCTCCTGCACCCCAACCCCCTGCCCTAGCCTGGAGCCTCTTCCTGCACCCCAAACCCATCATCCCTGGTCCCACCCCAGAGCTGCACCCTCAGACAGAGCCCTCACCCCCTCCTGTACCCCAACCCTCTGACCCAGCCTGGAACCCCCCCCCCGCACCCAAAACCCCTCATCCCCAGCCCCACCCCAGAGCCCTCACCCCCTCTCTCACCCTGCCCCACCCTGGTGAAAATGAGCCAGTGAGTGAGGGTGGGGGAGAGCAAGTGACGGAGGGAGGGGGGAATGGAGGGAGTGGGGGCGGGGCCTCAGAGAAGGGGCGGGGCAGGGCGCAGGGCAAGGGTGTTCCATTTTCTGCAAATAGAAAGTTTTCAACCCTATTCTTGGGCTGGTTCCCAGCCACTACCATAATACTACTAACGGCACATTCTTGTGGGCTGAAACCCAAGTTAATCAGCAGTGGAAGCTGTTTGGGAAAAGGACGCTCTCATTTATGTGGATGTACAGCGGTTACCACAAGGGGGCCCTGATCTCTATGCGCTACGGTAACACCCAAACAATACGACTCACCAAGACAGTGGAGCACTGTCCACACCACCAGTTCCATCCCACAGGACTTAAAATACGAGAAATCGCAGAGCCTGTTGAGTGATCAAAGAAGAGCCAAAGCGACTGCAAGCGGTGAACACCGCCGAGCTTAGGGGGGTTGAAATCTGGGTTTGGATCCAAATTTTGCAGCTTAATTCTGTCTCGCTAATCAACCCTCTTGGGTGCTTTGGAGAGCCAGGATTCACTGGTTTTGCAATATGTGCAAAACCCTTTTCACACGGTTCCATAATAAGTCACTGGAAAAAAAATTAGGCACCGTTAATGGAAACGCTGACAACATTTACTGTAACAGCATGATCAGCAGTGACTATAATTCACCTTCAGAGAGTTACACCCCCAACTGCTTTCCTTGGCCCATATACACTGTATATTGCCTTGGTTTAATTGCATCCGACGAAGTGGGTATTCACCCACGAAAGCTCATGCTGCAAACGTCCGTTAGTCTATAAGGTGCCACAGGATTCTTTGCTGCTTTTGGTTTAATTGGTTCATTTAATAAGCTTGAGGAGTGTCCAGTTGCCTGGGGAGGAATTTAGCATGGTTTAAAATTGGGTATCCTGGTTTGTGCCCACAGATTGTTCTTTTGGAAGGTGCAGCCGTGGTGCAGTACCACATTCTGGTCCTGCTCTGCCTGTGCTTGCTGCTACACAGCCTGTCTGAAGGGCTTACGAATTCAGCCCAGTTCCAGCAGGGCAATGCAGATGCACTGATCTAGATTTGAAAGGAGCTTCGCTAACAAAGGTTGAATTGCGTTAGCTGAAGCTGTTTCATTTCCCAGCTTTGCGAATGGAGCTTACAAGAGGCTGGGAGCTTATACAAAGTATCTCCGGAGGAAGACAATGGCACAGTGGGTCAGGCACCGGATTAGAGCTCATGAGACCTAGGTTAGAGGGCTGCTCAGGCCTAATTTTTGGATCCAACCCAGTTCCAGGTCCACCCAACCCGACATGAATGGAGAGGGTTGGTTGAATCGTTCACTACCACCTCCTGCCCAAAGAGGTCAGTTCTCCTCCCACTGCATGGCACAGTGGCAGCTGCATGCACTGCCCCCCGCCATCCACTGCCCCCTGCTGGGCCGTGTGCGAGCTGCCACTCCTCGGCGCACACATTACGTACCATACAGTGCAGCGAGGTATGGAAGCAGCTGCAGGAGTCGGGCAAACAGCCACCTCTGTGCCAGCCCAACTGGCAGCAGGAGGAAATCTGACCTGACCCAAGCCCAAAGTTACTTTCCCATCCAACCCAACACTCATAGAATTTGGGTCGGGTTGCAAGGCTCTAACCTGGGCTCTGTTCCCAACTCTACCATGTGACCTTGAACTAGTCACATTCCTCTCAGTACCTTTCTTCCTCTTCTTTTGCTTTATCTGTCTAATGGGACTTTAAGATCTTCAGAGTAATGGTGTCATTTTGCTTGTACAAACTATGCATTTGCCCCATGCTTAGCACAATGGGTCATTATTTCAGATAGGGCTTCCAGGTACCACGGCAAAAAATAAAATGATGGAAGAAAAATATTAGCAACTTAAAAGCCATTAAGATGCCCTATCATGGTCATTTCGTTACCAACATTTTTTGCTCTCATTTAAAAGTTGTTTCATTGAGAGAAATAGGGCTGGAGAATGGGTGTGAAGTGAAGGATTCTGCCAGGGCGATGTAAGCTTACATATTTTCTTGTTGATTTCACTACAGGTGCGCAGTACCCCAGGGGCCTCTCTGGTTGTGATGCAAGCCAAGGACTGTGGAAATCTCACTAAAAACAGCTGATTCTGCAAGGTTGCCATCAATTCAAGATAGGGAAAAAAATCATACCAGAGCTAAAGAGATTTCTGCCAGTCTGGGCTGTGGTCTTGCAAGATCGGTTCATGGGATGTTGGTGCCTTTGAACCAGAGTCTTATGGCCCAGCCTCAAACCCAGACACATAACCCTACCTTAACGCTAACTAAAGATTCTGGGCCAAAAATTTCCGCCTCCTAATGTTTACAGATAATCCCACCCAAAGGTTGCAAACGGCAGAAGAAAGGAGAGAGGGGACCAGCATGGATCAGACTCAGGGGGACTGGGGAGAGAAGAAAGGAAAACACGTAGTGAACAATCCTTCTAGTTACCGGTTTGCAGTTGATGTGTTCTGCCCAAAGAGCTGTCTCTCTCTCTCTCACACACACACACACACACACACACAAATAAAAATAAAAAGGCAGCTGAGACAACAGCAGCAACAGGAGCTAAGTTAGAGCCTCTGATTCTGGCAGTAGCAGTGGCAGTGCCCCAAAAACAATACTTCAGAGGAAGAGCAGGCACAGCTGCAGCATTCCCCTCAGGCTAGTCAAGGGCCGGGATCACTACTGTTTTCCTGGAGAATGTGCAGCAGCACCCAAGACCGCACCCGATAAGTTTAGTGGTTTAAAAGAGAACTGGATAAATTCATGGTGGTTAAGTCCATAAATGGCTATTAGCCAGGATGGGTAAGGAATGGTGTCCCTAGCCTCTGTTCGTCAGAGGATGGATATGGATGGCAGGAGAGAGATCACTTGATCACTGCCTGTTAAGTTCACTCCCTCTGGGGCACCTGGCATTGGCCACTGTCGGTAGACAGATACTGGGCTGGATGGACCTTTGGTCTGACCCAGTACGGCCGTTCTTATGTTCTAACCCATAGGAAGGAGAGAGGAGCAGCTGTAACTATGGTCCTGTTCCAAAGTGCTTCAGATACCATAATAGGAGAGGGGCAGAGAAGTGGCAGTACATGCTGGTTCACAACAGGAAAGAAACAGCAGCAATGCGCAGGTAGCTTTTCTACGCCCAGTGCCACACCTGGGATTTTGATGATATTCACCTGGATTGGTTATACTAATTGTGTTTGCACAGTCCAAACGATAATAGTAAACAAGCAAGCAAACGCTGTTAGTTGTATTGTGGTGGCAATGAGAGGCCCCAGCTAAGAGCAGGGCCCCAGGATGCTAGGTGCTGTACAGATACATAGTGAGAGAAGCAGCAAAGAATCCTGTGGCACCTTATAGACTAACAGATGTTTTGCAGCATGAGCTTTCGTGGGTGAATACCCACTTCTTCAGATGCAACATCTGAAGAAGTGGGTATTCACCCACGAAAGCTCATGCTGCAAAACGTCTGTTAGTCTATAAGGTGCCACAGGATTCTTTGCTGCTTCTACAGAACCAGACTAACACGGCTACCCCTCTGATACTTGACATAGTGAGAGAAGTTACAAGGAGAGAGGAAGACAGAGGCAGCAAGGGGGAAATAAACACAAAGCCAGTGGCAGAGCCAGGAACAGAACCTGGATCTCCTGATTCCCTATCCAGTGTCTTAGCCACTAGGCCATACTGCCTCCTGATTGGCAAATTATTTTGCTTGTTTGAGCGGATCATACTTAGAGAAGTCCTAGTGCATTACCACTTGAACTCCCAAGGTTTTTGGTCCCTCGTCTGCTACCAGACTGCATCATGCCTGGTACGTGACAGTGCTCAACACAACTCCTGTTTGAAGGCAACGGGAGTCTTTCCATTGATTTCCAACTGGCAAGGGGATTAGGTCCTTAGCATCCAAAGTTGTTACATTTACTGAGATATGTGCAGGATTTCCCATTCTAAGCAAATGCAACAGCAGAACTCTGAAAATGAATTACACCCACTGTACAAGAGATATCACTGGTCGCTGTGCAGCACTCAAGCATTTCAAACACCCAGGTATGCACCTCGTAATCCCAACCATCTTCTTTCTCAATGATCTAGCATAAAATGAGCAAGCTCTTCTTGGCTCCATTGTTTCATTCTGCTGCCATTTTGTAAAATGTAACAACAATCATTTTTTAAACAAAGCAAAGATGTTGGAAGGTGTAACCCCCCTTTCCCTTTAATGGGTCAGGATTAGGGAATTTGGACATAACTAGCAGCAATATCCGGTTGTTTGTGCTTTTATTCAAAATGATTAGTTTCTCTAAAGTATTTTTTTTTAAAACAAAGCAAACCAAATGATGTCCTTATCCAGACGACACCAGAGATGAAATGACTCATATCCCATGCTCACACTGGGCACAGAGATCTCTCAGCACAAGAGAGAATCTTACCGAAATTTTTGAAGATTTATGGCCAAACTCTCTGCCTATGGAAGAGGGCACAGCTCCACTGACTTCCATTTATATCAGCAGAAAATGTGGCTCTTACTTGGCAGCTTTCAGTTACGGGGGAGAACGCTGGGATTGGGAAGGCATGCTTCGAGACTGCTTTCGAAATGCCAAAGTCATTTTTGCAAGTTCATAATATAGAACAGCTGATCAATCTATAACCAAATCGCTTTTGCTATTTTGCCAGACAAATGCAAAACCTAATGCCTTTTACCACCACGTCCAGGACACCCTCAGCCAATTACAAAACTGCAGTCAAAAAGGCACACAAGTCAGTCCAGAGACTCAAAGAGAGTATACAAGCCCAGCAAAACAACATTGGCATTGCGCAATATACTCTTTACACACCTAATCCAGATACTATATGCACAACTCACCTCTAACACACATTAACTATTAACTTCACTGGAGTTAATTCCCGTTTACCCCCACCCCTGGGTAAGTAAGGCCCAGATCATACAAACATGCACTTGCTTAGCTTTACTGCACCAGTAGTGCCATTGAACTCCATGGGATAATTCATGGTGGTAAAGTGAAGCATGTATAAACCTGTCTGCTGGACTGGGGCCCAAGGCATTCTCTACACGGTTTACGTACTTGTATTTTCTGTTATGTTTTACCAACATAGTTAAAGTGGTGTAATTTCCTTGTGTGGACATAGTTATACACTTGGGAAGATGCCATTGATCAGTGTGATTATTCCCCAATAACTATATTGGTATAATTGCATCCACACTACTGGGGCTGTACCGCTTTAACGACGTTAGTGTTGTTCAAACAGTCCCCCTTTGTGTTTAGACAAGCCTAATAAGGAGAATCAAACCCACTGTCACCACTTTTAAGTCCCTGGGATATCATCAGTCCCAGAGAGGTCCAGCAGAATATAATCAAGATGAGTCCAGGTTCTAAGAACATTTGTTACTGGGAACATTTTGTTCCCCATCCGCCCTGAAATAAAAAAGCTTCAATACACAACGTTTTCCAACCAGCTCTACTTGTGACAAGGAAAGGTAAAAGAGATCCAGATTATTCCCATGAGAAAACAGAAAGATGATATCAGATACAAAGTCATTCCAAATTGCAGAATATGGTACTAGGGGGCAGGTAATTAAATGAGGAGTGTTCTGACTGGTAAGCGGTTCAAAAACATGTGGCAACTAAGGGTAAACAGGAAATTCAGATAAATCTATTTCACCCAGAGTAGGAGACATCTGGAATAAGTTGCCAACAATTTAAGACCATCAAAGCAAATGGTATTAATGAGTTTAAGAGGCAGCTAGAGGGAGAACAGGCAGAGACTGAAGGATACAGTGACAAAGGAGGGAGGTGGGGCTGAAATTAACCTAAGGCGACAGACTTGTTAGCCTAAAAGGTTATTTTCCTGTCCAGTAATTCTGTATCTTCTCACTGCTCCAGGGGTTCACTGATTCCTTTTTCTGGTCTTTGGTTCACGGGAGGGGGGTTGTACTTTAGTTAAGTGATTCTCCACTGGAAAAATGACATGATACGCTACTGCCGAGCTCCCCATTGTAATCCAGGAAAGTGCATGAAAATTTAATATACTCCCTGACTCCCACAAACATTGCTTTTTGAAGTAGAGATTCCTCCTACTGAAAAAATTAAAACCTCCTCTTTTGCGTTTGCTCTGGAATGCCTGTCTGAAGAATAAAAACCTTGCCCCTCTCATCAAAAGGGGTTAGTAAATATTTCCATGGTCTCCAAGAACTGGTTTTTAAAACTCATTTGTTTTAAAGTAAATGCAAAACAGACTAAACGACACCTTTAAGGATGTCAAAAAACAGTAGGCATAAGTGAACAGGGAGGCTACAAAGGAAATGCTTAGCCTGAGTTACCCTTTAATATCCTGCTCTTCTCTAGAAGGGAGCTAAGGATAATAAGAAAGCTCTGCTGATCTTTAGTCAAAAGAAGAGAACGATCTCCCATCTCCTTGCATAACTGTTATAAACTAACTACGTTGGTTACATTCATAGGAATTAACACCCCTTAAAAGACAGTCTTGGAATTTCGTTTTCCACCTCCTATCATTGGGCAATGGAATATTCATAAAAATGCTAGAAGGAAACAATTCTAATAACAAAAGGAAAAACAAAACATAATCCAAACTCTGAAGTTTTCTTCTCAACTAGTTAAATTAAATTGAACCGAGGATTCAATGTGAAATTGATCCAGGAATTGCAACACAGAAAAACTAAAAACCAATGCACTATGGGAGGATGCGGGAATAAAAAAAAACAAGCAGACTCAAGCCTGCCTCCGTCTTTAGAAGTTATAGTGCATGCTACAGAAACTCTCTTAGGCCTTGATCCTGCAAACACTTATGCACATGCTCACGTCTCTGTAATGAGTAGTCCCATTGAAATCAGTCGATCTACTCATGGTTGTTGGTTACAAAGTTAAGCATGTGCATAACTGTTTGCAGGATTGGGGGAGGAGGGTGAAACTCACTCCTGTGTATGTGACCACTTAAGCCCCCAGAGTAGACATTGTATTTGCCCTCATTACATCAAAATCTCAGTCGAGCAGGTCACTGGAGATAAGCCCCATCAATAACGTCCCATCTAGATATGTACCTCTGTGTTATACAGCAATCTCATACGACAAATTGCACACTTGCTTTCATATGCCATTTATACATACAGTGTACATTGTGCATGTGTCTGCCTCTGTCTGTGTGCACACCCCACTGAGCATTCATATGGCTGGTAGTCTGAAAAGAGCCAGTGTCTGATGAGCTAATAATGTTTTACTAGGAAAATGATCCATATGAAAGGAAAACAGAGCTTCTCCTTTAGCTTTGTCCCCTTCATTTTCTGTCCTGACATACAGGGCCAGGCTGTGGCTGCCCCACCATAGATGGGCCAGGGTGGAAAGGGTGAAAGGAACTGAGTCACATGGAACACCACAAGTCATTCCCTGCTCATCAAAGACATGCACATAGAGCAGGGGTTTCTTTCTAATATAGGACAATGGAAATCTGTGTCAAGCATCATATATAAAAAAAAGAGTTTTGCTTGTACTCGGCTCTTTCTGGAATTGGCAGAAATCAGCAGTGGATGAGCTATAACACCCTGACTTCTGCATGATCAGTGCTTTACCAACCAATCCATTAAAACCTAACTAGAGGGACCATCTGGGAAAGAACTGATTAAACGTTCGATCCAACCAGAAAGGTAGCCCCACCGGACCCTGTCTGTAAGAGCTGGCCAGCCAGCGCCTTGCCCATGTGGCTTGATCCCCTGTAGTTTAATTGACACAACACTGATAGCAACGTGAATGTCTGAAACACAGGAGATCTTAAATACTGCAAATGTTTTTCCTGTGATTGAGGGCTGCTTTAATGAGTGTACTGAGGTGTAGTAGCTGGAAGAAGGTGATAAGCATTACATGTTCTATGGAAAGCCAGAGGGTTACTTTATATAATAAGATACAGCTGACTAAACAGGGCACTGAAAGTCATTCATGGTTAAAACAAACAAACTAACTAAACGGTTCACTGGATACGTACCACAGGGTGATATAAGGGCCTGAATATTCTAATCAACATGCTACTGGGACGAGAAAGACACTTGCCAACACTGGATTCATAAGGCCTCTTCCTCAGGTCTGACCAAGCCACGCTCAGTGCAGAACCAGATTTGGGGAGGGGGAAACAGTGGCTGTATGCTACCTTCATGCCCCTCAAAATTGGCCCATTCGGGACTTAGTGAAAATATGAGCAACCTCAGGATTACCCACTCGTACCCTGGCAGCATTCCCCCCCCCTCCCCAAGGGACCACTCTGCAGGTGGGGATCATCACAGCAGCAGCTCCCCACTCACCAGCAGCCTGGGCAGGAGGCTGTGCCAACTCTGCACCACATATTTGGGGTAAAGACCCAGCCCAAAACTTGCACAGAGCAGAATTCAGCCCCTGAAGTGAGGTAACCTGTAGCTTCTCACATGAGGCAATTTACTTTGACCCAAGTGAAACCCAACAAACCCTTTGGGGATGCTGAATATGACCCTTCAGGTAAGTTTACATGCAGACTGTGGGATCAATTGTGCTTGGCTGGCACAGCCCCTCACTTGGGGGTGCGCAGAGCTGCACTCTCCTAGAGTAGATGCCCTGGAGACATTCTGCCAATGCCTTCCAAAGTGACTAGGGAGCACGGACACTGGCCCATCCTATTAGCGGGCACAGCATGCATTCCAGGTAAACCAGGCCAGCTCTGCTGGGGGGATTTCAAAGCACAGCCCCGCCTCCTCCCTTTGGGAGAGCAGCCCATTGCCTAAGCAGCTCTATTTAATCAGCACAGCTGCTAATCAAAGGAAACTCAGCCCTCGATGGAAGCACCAAACTCAGCACACAGGTGAAGCCACTGCATAGCACTGCCTGTTCCTCACAGCTGTGCTCCTGACGTGGAGCAGAGTCTCAGAGTTAATGAAATAGAGGATTTCAAATACATAGCTCTGGCACTTTACCCAGCTTTGGGTAGAACACTTCCCTGTACATGTGTTTAACCCTACAACCATTCCAAATATCCTCAAGTCACAGAAAATAAAGCTCCACATCATATTTCAGCATTACCTATTTACCATTTGTATAAACTGCACTGGGACTATAAACAATACATTTCCTTTAGTCTAAAACTGCTACCAAATTTTAATGATAAACAAAAGAGTTATTTGCATTCTTTAGCATTTGATTCATGCAGTAAGTATTCAAGTCAGCCACAGTTTGTCCACTTTGCAACCTTGCTACAACTTGGTTTCCCCTGAGCCTAACAAATTCAGTTTCACAGAGACCTGCTTAAGCTTTCTCACCTTTGCAAATGATCATAACAAACTCAAAAAGGGGTTACAGTACCTGCAAATTCAAGGGAGTCTCAGCCCACAGTGGACATGTTCCAGGTAGCTCAAGCCCCTGCAGCAAAGCATTTCCTATCCACCACAGCTGTGCTGCTGATTGGGAGCAGAATCTCAGGTTTAAAGAGATAGGGGTAAAAATATAGTTATCTGGTAATTGACCCAGCTTTGAGTACAACAACCTCCTGGTAAAGAACATTGCAGTGTACACCACCACCACTTCAGAGTGCTATACTGATAACATTAGTGGGGTGGGCCAGGAACAGGCTCTGAAAACAGGGAAGGAAAATTTCACCCCATGGCATTTACTGTGTGTGGTTGGATATCTGCCTGTTACAGCCATATACAATATGCCTGGGTATTTCAATGTTCTGTGACCCCTCCAAGTAGCCAAGCTTGTTTCCCAGAGATGTCTTTAGAGCTCTTCAGAAAGAAAAATAGAATCTGTGACGATTGTAGCAAATCTCTGCGAAGACCAGCTCCTAGAGAGCAGAGCAGGTTAGGGAGTGGAGAACAGCCATTCAAGTGACAGACTAAGGTCCTGAGCCTGCAAGCTCATATGTGTAGGTCAGGGGTAGGCAACCTATGGCACGCGTGCCAAAGGCGGCATGCAAGCTGATTTTTAGTGGCACTCACTGCCCGGGTCCTGGCCACCGGTTCGGGGGGCTCTGCATTTTAATTTAATTTTAAATGAAGCTTCTTAAACATTTTAAAAACCTTATTTGCTTTACATACAACAATAGTTTAGTTATATATTATAGACTGATAGAAAGAGACCTTCTAAAAACATTAAAATGTATTACTGGCACGCAAAATCGTACATTGCAGTGAATAAATGAAGATTTGGCACACCACTTCTGTAACGTTGCCGACCCCTGGCTTAGAGTCAGGCAAGCACAGTTTATTCAGGATGCCACAATCACAGCAGGAAATCGATTTCACTAACTCATTTGATTTGGTAGTGGGTGTCTGAGGCCTTTGTGAGTTGTGAAAGTCAATCAAGGACCCTGTTACCTTGTGTGGTATTGGAAACTGTACTTCTAAGTGGTTTAGCTTAGGAAGTCTGCGGACAGGGACTGCAGAAACCTGTGCTCTGCTATGCAGGGGCAGCTGGAACTGTGTCACTGACTATCCACCTTTCACGCAGCTTGGGCCCAGCATGGTTACTCTGCACCGCATCGTGTACCCATTCATGAGGCCTGGGACAGGTTTACCGGCTGGAACTTCTTATTGTTCATGAGGCGGGTTATGAATTCTGCAGTGTTTCTATCCGTATCCAGCCCACAAAGTAATCCTTTGAGAAAGGGACAGAGCTAAACAAGCAGCTACAAAAGACCAGGGTTCATGTGAGTTCATTTCCCACCTGACCGTTTGATCAGGAGTCTTGGGGTACATCTAACTGAGAAAAACCAAACCCCAAGGTAGGAAGTCTCAGAGCCCAGGTCAACTTGGCCTCATGGGGCTTGTTTTACAGGGCTAAAACCAGCAGTGTAGACTTCCCCTCTTGCCCTGAGGCCTGGGCTCTGAGACCCTCCCTGTTATATCCTTGGGGCAGCCGGTGTAGGAAACAATCACTTGAGGCCAGAGAGCAGGCAGCTAACCAAAACCTCCATTTTATTTACATATCTACAGAGAGCTCCTCAGCCGGTTGAAACCGGTTGAGCTAACCCATAATAATCTAACTCAGTTGCCATAGCAACAAAACCATGACAACCAAATACACAACACTCCCCACTTGCAGAGGTTAAATCAACCCTGTCTCTCTCATGGTGTTTATCCTAACACATCCAACATGCTCATTAACAGGTTGCCAATTACAGGATGTTCAGTGTATAAAAAGGCTTCCACAAAGATCATGCAGGACCTTCAGTAACATGTCCATGTTCACTCTTAAAGTGTCCTGCCTGCAAAGTCTCTGGTTGCTGGATCATGCAGGGTCAATTTCACCCCTGTGTAGAGGGTCAACGATAGGCCTAGCACCATTTAAGATGCTCTTAAGCCCCATTCTGAAGTCTTAAGCAATGCATAGACCTGGGTTACTGCACAAGAGGGGTTTTACCCGTAGGGAACACAGATTGGAGCTGTTTGGTCAAGCATCAGGTTTAATGGTCCTTCTGAAACTGACTGCACAAAAACCATTCATAGAAGGTAGGACAAGAAGCTGCAATTTTGTCAGCCCCGTCCAAAGGCCATTTCACTTGTCCAGTGACATATTAAAACAACATAGTACTGATTTCAGAAATACACCTCGATGTCATTAAGGACGTGTGGCTTCCGGTCACGAGAACAGCCTCGCTCCCAAACACCACGTGGTGACACCCACAGGCCTTCCATAAAGATCAGGAAGAAAGTCTTCTGGCCCTGTTTTCCATCTGAGCTGCCTCCTGCACACAACGACATACCCGCAGTAGAGGTCTGGGAAAAGAACGTGCTGTGCTTGACCTGTGGCATGAAACCTTTAAGATTTTCATGAAGACCTGCTGGCTGTGTTGGATACAAACAGGAAGGAAAAGAAACAGAGAGACTAGCGGCATTCCCAGATCACTGTCATGGAGAGAACATCCAGCTCAGTGCTTTCCCCCTTGCCATGGCGTACGAGACAGCAACACACCAGCTGCTGCCTCTTCAGTGCCAAGGCCTTCCCAGCTCCCTATAAGGGACTCAGGAAAAGGGGGGATTATGATACTACTACCCACTTCCAACTCAGTGGATTAAATTACCTTCTGACCCATGAAAGCACAACGGATTTCGTATCCAATGGAATTGTATGATGACTGCATGGCCTTTCCCCTCCTGGAGAACATTCAGTTCAAGAAAATCTCTTTCGCCCACGTGACTCTCGCCAGAGTCTGTTTCTTCGTGCTTTTTAGCCTTTGCTCTTAACCATGGGCTCATGCTGCTGTACGTAGGCATCCTTCTCTCTTTCTTCACTCCCCGGGATCAGGCTTTGACTCACCCCTTCACAGCATTGACTGAGATAGCTGGTGACGCCCCACGCTGCCTGAGAGCCCTCTTCTTCATTCTTTTCTGGGGTGGGTGACAGGACATCTGGAAGGAGGCCATACATCATAGATAGCAACTAGCTATGGCCTCTACTGTCACTGATCAGAAAACAACCAATGGATCGATCGCTAGTGTAGGGCCCTGGCTTTGTTCAGGCGTGGTGGCCCAGGCTCTGTGTGAGCTATGGGCTGCACAATGGTTGGAATGAATGAGAGAAATGGCAACGCCCTTCGGGAGACCAGACAGGGGAAGCCAAACGGATGATTTCTACCCTTTTTGCTGGTGAGGCAGAATTTCCAAGAAGCAGAGCACAACCCAAGAGCAAATGCCCCTCCAATAATAGGCGAAGCAGAGACATGGGATGTACCCAGGGAAAGGACAGCATGAGTAACAACAGAAGCAAGAGCAGCTTCCATCTAGGCACAGCCAGCTAGAAGGGCAGAAGCTAATCCCCCTGGCTACTGAACAGAAAGAGTCTTCTCATTCCAGTAACAGACCAGCTGAGGAGGTGTTGCTTTTCTCTTGTTTGTCCAAGGGGCACGTGGCTGGGTGCAAGATGTGCATAGCTCACCAATAAAGTCAATGATATTCCACAACTTCTGCTTATTTAGCTGGGGGTGGGAGGGGAGGGGGTGCGGGAAGGGATCAAGAATCAGCTTCAACAACAGAGAGATGCAGAGAGAGTCTCTACTCCTGAACTCCTCCTGCCTTGCAAGACTAGGAAGTGTTGTTGGTGGCACAGGAACAGAATGGCACAGACCTGGAATCTGAAAAGCCCCAACGGCAAAGCCCAACAATGGTCAATTCGCGTTTATTATTTATGTTACCATAGCGTCAACGAGCCCCAGTGGCGGACCAGAATCCCGTTGTGCTAGGTGCTGTATACACAGAACAAAAACCTGGCCCCTGCCCCAGGGAGCTTACAAAAGGCCCTGCTGCAATGGTGGAAAGAGGATACTTACAGAAAAGCTGCCTGTATTTGCCTGGAATAGGTTTCTAAACATCCATATTAACTATTATTTGTTGTTATGATTAAACTATGGTAGGATGTGGTGACATGGGCACCACTTCCACAATTCAAATCTCATTTATGTTTCTATTCATAGGCAATGAGCTGAGCCTTTCCGCCCCCGACTAAGAGCCCCTGGACAGAGAACAGGTGGACAGAAGAGAGGGGCACCGTGTACCATGCAATAAGAGCGGACAGAAATCGGCTCTGACAGGGCCTCTGGCTGGACGATCTTGTGGTTAAAGCACTGCACTGGGGACCCAGGAGACCACAAATTTCCAGGCACGTGGGGCCAAATCTTCAGTAGAACTCAGGACCCAGATTTTGCCAGTCCTCGGCACCCACACGTAGGCCCGGTTTTGAAAAGGTCTCAGCAACCAGCAGCTCCCATGGCGACATGGATGGTCTAATTTTCAGAAGAACACAGTAAGTTGGGTGCTGAGCGCTGCTGAAAAGATGGCCACTTATTTTGGTGCCCAACTGGGTGTTGAGCTCTTTTGAAAACCTGGCCCCCATTATGGATGCTGAGCTCTGTGGATAATTCTGGACACAATAGTGACCTGCCTCAGTCTCCCATTGTAAGAATGGGATAATAATTCTCTACCTCTCGGAGGGATTGTTAGGCTTAACCCATTCAGGTTTGTGAGGGACTCAGATACTCTGGTGATGGGGGCTAGATAAATAGAAGCCAGCTCCAAAGCCGCAGGCCCTCCACCACTGCCATATGACAGCAACCATTGGGATTGCCTGAGAGCAGCTCCCAGAAGGGAATGTAGGGAGACAGTGAGTCTGAGAGATGATGAGGTCATGGGAAGCGTTCCTTGCCACGTAGCACCCTTGGATTGCTTTCCAAATACAGTTCATCACCAAATTGGCCAGTTCTGAGTCTCTCGCTAGCAGCAGCAAACTCCTTGCTGAGAAACGATGTCATTTGTTTCTCCGGCCTGGGAGCCCAAGGCTGACAACCACAAATCATTTTCACTCTGTGTCCCAGATCCATATGCAGACTCCTTATCTGCATGGTTCTCTGTCCCATAGTCTGCCCTCGACCCTTAAGCAGAACTCCCTTTGGTGTGAACAGAAATACATGCCATGGAGAAGAGATCCACCATGCACACCAGAGGGAGGAATTGTGCTCATGTAACCCACACACCTCTTGGGTGTGGTGCTCTGTCCCCTCTAGCGGCACTGAGACCACTTAGAGATTAATTAATCTGCTACAGCGTTAGCTAGGTGCCATGTGGCTTTAACTCATGCAGTAGAGCCTCATGCACTAAGCTCCAGAGGTCCCAGGTTTGATCCCGCCTGCCAACGACCAGAGTCTGTTGGTGTTACAAGTGGGGGCTCATCTGGGATTTCAGCTGGAAAGTCTCTGAAGCTTGGGACACACTTCCTCAGGCAGGGGAAGTATGTAACCCACACACCTCCTGGGTATGGTGTTCTGTCCCATCTAGGGGCACCGAGACCATTTAGAGATTAATGAGTCTCCTCTACTGCCTTAGCTAAGGGCCATGTGGCTTGAGGCTCATGCGTTTAGCTCTAGAGGTCCCAGGTTCGATCCTGTCCACCATCTGTCAGTGTTACACTCACATGGAAAAATCCTGCCCTCTTGCAGATTTACTGACGTGCAAGACGGAGACTCAGAGAGACCGTGGTGATGGAGCCCAACTGTTTTACCAGGGTGGTTTGGGCCCAAAGAAGACCACCGGTATGTAGATCCTCCACCCCTTTTCCCCAGAGGTGGGCAAAGACCATGAGGCTATTCCAACTCTAGTAGAGGTAGTGGAGCAGCTCCACTTGTTCCTTGATCTGGACGAGGATTTCTACCAGCTTCCTTCCCCCTCAGAGTTCCTCAGTGCCCAATCAAGTTACACAGATTGGGTGGAGGATTTGGGTCTGTCCCATAAAGTGCCAAATTTTGCTCTCAGTTATGCCAAAGCAATCTCATTCACATCTCTAGGGTTCTACCCCTAAACTCTCCTTATGGAAAGATTGTGATGGAACTAGAAACTGGTGAATAATTTATCTACTCTGATTGCTTGTATGATTGACCCAGGAACAATTTCCTCCACCTACAGCAAGGGTGTTTCTAAGGGTGGAAGTTCATCCCTCAGTTGTTTCCAATAGTGTCTACTTAAAAGCGCTGCAATTCTGTTATTAATAAACTGGGATAATTCTACAATTTATATTTTCTTGCCCGAAGGCAAACAAGTCAAGTGATTTATGAAACTGACCACATCACTAAGACAGAAGACAAAAACTTATTGTTTTTATTTACACTTTCATTGTAAAGGGCTGTGAAATGGAACAGAATTCTATTTACAAAATGCTCTTCCCAATGCAATAAGCTAGAGCATTTCTCAATGAGTTTGTGGAGCTCATGTATAAAAGACAAAAGGTTAAGCAACACTGCACTGCCCAGTGGACCATCTGGTGAACATTAGAACTGTCAATAAATCATGAAAGTACCAGTTCGTCAAGAAAATTCCACTTCAAACCACTGCTAGGAAAAAAAGGGGCTGGGCAAAAATTGGTATTTTCAGCTTTTCTAAAAACAGAAGCATTAAATAACTTTAATCTAATTTCAATTGTTTTATTGGTTCTGTTCTGATGAGCATATGGCTTCAGCACGTTGAATGCTTAGCTCTCTGTCCCCCATACAAAAACACGGGGAAATAACTCAGCATAAGATCTCTTCAGAGGAGAAGCTCATCCCCTCTTAGTCCTTCTCCTCACCATGGGTGATAACATAACAAAGGTTCTTATAGTCAAGATTACCGGAGACATCTGGAGGGAAAGCAGCAAACATCTGGCTGACCTGCAGAACAAACAGGAAGTAAGCATTACAAATGCAGGACGGTAGGACAGGAACTTGTACTGATCTCTGTGACCCAGGGAACTCGTTGTGCCAACTGGCAGAGGGTACAAAGGTGCATAAGGGTTACAGGAGTCCCCTGGGTCTGAGATCCCCATACGAGTTGGCCAAAATGGACTATATGTAAAGTCTCTGCTGAAAGCCTGTGTCACACTGGTCATCATAATCATTGTGAGATGTACATATGGCATATATGTGGAGAGTTGTGTGTATATACCTGTTCTTTGGGTCTAGGTGAGTTAGGGCAGAACACCAAAAGGGGATCTACAGGCCTCTGTCAGGCAGGGGGCAAGAGCTGAGCATTGTATCCTTCACAATAGATGCCTGTTTACAGTCCAAGCAAATTGATTGGGGTGAGCCGGAGGAAAAAACAAAAGCAGCAAGGGTTCTTCTGTGTAGGAGAAAAACCGATGAACCTTTGGAACTCTAACTGGGGTGCAGATGAACCCCCAGTTATCTTCAGGAAGGGGAGACAAGTAGCCAGCAGGGTTGGGCTCATGAAAGAAGAGTCTCGGTCATCCTGGTGGAAAAACGCTCTGGGAAGGACTTAGGAGAAAGCAGGACCATATTAGACAAGAGGGCATCTTCTGTGTCACCATTTGTTTCCAAAATTTCGGTTTGCTTCATATGAATCTCTGTTCTTTGCTAAATAAACTTATATTCGCTTTCTCTGTAAATAAATCTAAGGGCTGTGTGTTAAGTGAAGCTGTGTTCTAAGGTGTAACTAGTGAGCTGGGGTGAGCTATTCCTTTGGGAGGAGCCAAGTTGGGAGTTCTGTGACCCTTCAGTGGAATGGGGGCTGGGAACTTCAGAAGGACGCTCGGAGGAGTCAGGGATTGGTGTGTGTCTACTGCTAACCTGCATGAGGGCCAGCGGTGCCTGCGAGGGCTGAAAGGGGAGCGCCTGTGTTGCCTCTGGCTAGGAGAAGCAGGGAGTTGACCCCTGGCAGGCATACACAGTGCTTCCTCATGCTATGGGCAGGTGTATGCAAGGTGCTCGCAACCCAGGGTACACAATCTCCATATGAATTCCAACCCAGTTCAGCTCCTCTGCAGCCTGGTCCATAGCCCACAATGGAAAATCCTCCATTGACTTCAATGGTTATTGGAACAGGAATCACAACACAGCTGACCTAGCTAACCCACTCCCATAGGAACCCAATACAGCCCCCTAATTAAAAGAAATCTCATCAGCATCCAAGCTAGCCCCTCACCCAATAGAATTCCATTCAGTATTCCAGTCTAGCCCCTCAACTAACAGACTGTAGTTTGAACCTCCTCTCAGAGCCCTGCCTCTCAGTCGGCAGAACCCAGGCTGAGTCCCACAGAAAGCAGAACTTTTGATGGATTCGTTCAGGAATCCAACAAGATTCCAAGAGAGCTAATCCCACAGAAATGGAGCCCAGATCATTGTTCCAGCCCACACCCAACAGAACTTCATTGCCTGGCTCACTGCAGAACAGAACAGCTGACTATAGGTCAGTCTTACACCTCCATGGAAATCCGAGGAATGCTTTTTGTATGTGATGCTGATTTAGCCATGAAATAACTTAGGGGAGGTTTTTTGTATTGTTCCTAATCGCCAGAGCTAGCGTGGATCTCTCAATCAGTCTTGACATGAACTGAATTCATTCAGCTGAAGAAGGGCAAAAGCCCATTGCTGAGTAGCAGCTAGAGAGATATTCATATTTCAGTGAAGGTAAAGGGTCCTTACCTCTTCTTGACTGAATCGGTCTGCTTGTGTCATAAGCATTTCTTTGATGCTGTTCAGAGAAAATGAAATTACCTGGTTAAAGGAGGATAACTGCACATCACGTCTCAGATTGCAAGCTGCTTTCCGAAAATGTGTGTGACTGCATAAATTAGAGCTGCTAATCCTCGAACGATATGGTAAGAGATTTACTACGATACCTTGGCTCCAAGAGCCTTTCCCCATCAATGTCACCACATGGGTCTGCCAAGTTATTTTGCTCTGTAACATTTTAAGATTGTTTACAGTTATTATATTTGTAATATAGCCATTTCCAACGCTTCTCTTGTCCTAAGATGGTGGTTTTCATGCTAGCTGCTTAAAAATGTGTGTAACTTAGCAAAGCTGAAGAAGAGAGCATTTCTCTGACGTCTAAGGATGAAAGAAACAGAGCATGAAATGGGAACAAGGACATGAGAAAGAAGACTTGAAAGAACTCCAACAGCTATTCCAAATCACCACATGAGTATCCTTTTTTATTTCCCCAAGCACTCATTCCCAGAGGAGATTGTGAACTGCTTGTATTTCAAGGTAAAGTATCTTGATCTGGAACTATTGAACTTTAACACAGATCTTATACCACATACAAACTCCCTCCTATGCAATGACATCAAAGAGAGAAAACACTCTGGGCCAGAAACTTAACTGGCCTGCGCATTGTTTCTGTACTAATATACCTGTCAAATAGGGGTGTGATTTTTTTTTTACCGAAATTCTCAGATTAATAGAGTCTTAAGGCCAGAAGGGACCTTAAAATCATCTAGTTTGACTTCTTGTGTATCACGGGCCATTAAATTTCACTTATTTACCCCTATATTAAGCCCAATAGTTAAACCACTACAACCCCTAGTGTAGATGCAGTTATATCAGTATAACCATACTGGTATAGCTTATTCCCCTCCAGTACAGAAATAGCTATACCAGTATAAAGAGCCTGTGTCCACTCCTGATGGGGTTGTACTGTTTTAAATATACTGGTGTAGTTAAAATGGTACAACTAAGCCCAGATAATTTTTACTTTCAACCTTTCCCCCATCCTTTATTCAATTATTAGAGCACAAATTAAAGCTGTGTCTTTATTGTTCTTGTTACCAAAGGATACTTGTGCACTCTCAGAAAGTCCTAGAGGAAATAGATCTAGACCTAAATCTAGAGGAAATAGATTATAAATTGGTGACAGTGGGTTACAATTAGATATGTGCATTGAATTTGAAACAAGAATTGAAATCCAAAGATTTCCATTTCAGTTTTATATTTTTGAAAATGGAGCTGATTTTGAAAAAACATAAAAATAGCCCTGTGCTATGTCATGGATGCATCTTCTGAAAATAGAACACTTGTGAAATGAAAAGTGCCAATGAATACTACAAAAAGCAGAATTTCTTTATGATAGAAGTCAATTTGTATAAAAAATATATGCTTCTGAATGTGCATAGTGTTGTTGGGAAGGAGCCATTTGGTGAGAAATGAAATTTCTGGATTACCAGTGAGGCCTGAGGAACAAAATAGTGAAAATATTCACACAAAATTTCTGGAAAATATTTTCCATGCTTTAACACAGCTCTAGTTACGTCACAATAAATTTCCTGCATTCTTTTCCCGCCCTCTTTATTTAGCAAAGTCATATGAAGACTTTCCTTGTCAATAATAATTTTTGTCTTCTTAACCAGACCGTTTGTTACGTGACCATTGCTTTTGCAATGTAATTATCACATGATCTGCTGCTGCCTGTAATTAAAAGCTAGCAAGATAGTTCTCATGGAAATACATTGATAGTTGGACATTTGCACCCTATAAAAAATAAAAGTAGAAAAAAATAAATAGGAGGGCTCTGGATAGACCAAGCAGCTTGTTGAATGGGAAGAAGCACTTAAACTACGTGTTGTGTTTTAGGGATCCCAAATAAACTTCCATCTCATACAGGCTTGAATTAGGAAGAGAGCTGGGTGCGATGCGTCCTCGGTTCACAGGCTTAGAGTGTTTTTGCAAAGAAAAAAAAAAGCTCAAATGTCTAATTATAATCTTCTGATGCATAGCCCAGCAGCCCTTGGCATTCTCACAAGTAAGGAGGACTGAGTTAAGGACCTATGCACATTTTCCATTATTTATTTTATAGGGAAACGAACACTCAGAATTTCCCAAATGAGAAGCTATGTACTTCTTTTTTGCATAGTATTTTTTTCTCAAAAAAAAAAAATCAAAGCCTTGTGGTGACTTTACAGAAACCAGTCAGTGCCCGTTTGCCTTGATGTGGCACACGAGATTATATCTGTTTTGGCTAATATCGACTGGTTCTAATATTAAAATATTTTGGTTGCTCCTTTGATTTCCAAATAATTTTAGAAAATTACCTTTGAAATCCATGGGGCAAGTTGCTTTTTATTGGGAAGAGCCCATCACGCAATGCAGTCTTGGAAAAAGCTCTTTGGGTTCCTGTAAGCACTGGTCTAGCTCATGGGAGAATATCACCACAGCTTCATTGACTTCATTATTAGCAGTGACTGACATTGACCAGACTCAGTTCAATCGATGGGAATTAGGACTGAGTCATCGAATCTTTCCAAAAGCTACGCTAGTTTACACCGGCTGTGAATCTGGCCCAAAATAGTTTCTCTCTTTGACGTCATTGTATAGGAGGGAGTTTGTGTGTGGTAAAACGACGTGGAGAAACAAAGTTCGTCATGGAAATTGGAAGTCTGTTACAAACTCCTGGAGCTTTTGGAAAGGTTAGAAAAGTCCATCCCAGTTGCCATCGGGTGGACTGAGTCATTTCCAGACAAGAGGTGAAAACATGCGGTGGGAAGAGACATAAAATCTCCAGAAGGATGTTAACTATATGAATCTAAAAAATAAGTTCTGATTAAAAGATCAGTGTGACTGAGTTTGGGGGAGCCGTCCCAATGGTTTTAATATGGAGGAATATTATTTATTAAGATATTAACTGTCATATTGAAAGGGTTGGGTAAAAATGATTGCAAAACCTTCAAATGTCTAAAATTTGGAAGCATATGAATAGAAGTTAAACCTCAAAGACATTTATGGAATTGATTTAATGGTTTGTTCTGTAATGATCAACATTACCCTCGGGTCTAATAAGTAAACATTATGCTCTGTTGTGGTGATGAACTAAAGCCATTGTCTAATGCTAGCTGTGCAGAGGAAGTGGGGAGGATGACCTTTTCCGTCAAGGAAAAAAAAAGTATCGTGCTCTCTTCTTTGCTTTTGGAGTCATTCCTAATTCCTAATTCGCCCCAGACTCTAAGAGGCTTCATTTGGACCTTAATGTGTGCAAAGACTGCAGGATCAGACAGAGGAAGGGGAGCGGTATATTTTGTATCCAATATGTTGCTAAAGATGGTGGTGGGAAAATAATATTTCATGGTTCTGGTATCATCAGAAGAGAATATTTCATGGTTGTGATTTCACTACCACGTGATATGGCCTATTAGGCAATAGGATAATCTGTACTCTGGTATGTCGAGTCACTTCAGATGTCCCACTCCCACTGCCCAGCAAGGAGCTTTTCCCAAACTGTCTGGATACTATTAGCCTAAAAACAAACAGGAGGGCTCTTACCTCCAGTTCCTTCCAATTGTTAACTACACCCACTTGATTAAATTTGGTTGTAGCCTCTTTAGGGAACGGGTTGTTTCTTAGGGTTCGTCTCCATGGACACTTAGTTCGTGGCAAGCTGTGGGTGCTAGCCTGCCATTGACTAACCGTCAGCGTGGACTCCACTGATATGCATCAACAATTCATTTATGCATTTTGATCTAGTCCTCTTTGAAACCTGACTAGATCAAAACACATTAACAAACTGTCAATGTGCGTCAGCAGAGTGCACGGGGACAGTAGACTGTGGCAGTCAAGTATGGGGGAGAGTCACGCCCCAGCTTGCTGCAAAACTAAATGTTTGTGTAGTCAAGCCCTTACTCTTGGTTTGTGCAGTACCTAGCACAGTGAGGCTCTGATACTGACTGGGGACTCAAGTGTAAGAGAAATAAATAACACTAAATAAAGGCGACATTGTACATTCATTTATTTTTTTAATTTACTTGCACTCTCCATCAGTTACACCAAACGCAGTCCACAAATACTCTGCTTCAGGCTACACACACACACCAGGGAGTCTGAAAGCAGCACAGACTGCTGGGGGTTCACTCACGTTATCACAGTGCTGACAGAACCCCTTGATGTGTTATCACTTTATAACTCCTGGCTTCCTAATTAGTATCATTTACAAAAGGGACATTGTGAAAGGCCCCAAAACTGGCTGCTGTAGCATAAGTAATTAGGTCCTTATTCGCAAGGTATTTAAGCACATCTAACTTCAACCATGTGAGTAGTTCCACTGAACTCATAGGTCAGAGTTCCTTAGCTATTTTCCCTCCTTCAAATAATTTATCTCATGGGCCTGATTCTCATTTATATTAAGGCCCCTTTATACCACTTAACACCCCCATTCTAGCTCCTTTACATTGCCAGATTGGTGTAGAAAGGCCTACTGTATGTAAATAAGCACAGTTGGGGAGCAGTATTTAAAATAATAAATAATACTACCAGTAATAGTTAATGATGGGGCTTCCGCAAGGTCCACTGGTGATCTGGAAAGCTAGAGAAAATGCTCATCTAGGAGTAGAGGGCTCAAATGGTAACCATTTAACAAGGGAAGATCCTCTCTGAAGCTGTCTCCCTGTATTAATTAAGCTGATTGCTCTATTTTTAAAAGGGGACTAGCCTTCCCCTTCAAGTCAAGCCCTCTTTGAGAGTTCTGCACCAGACACTCATTTTAATTTTACATATGGAGTTGATCTATAAAGAGTGGGTCATGTGTTGATTTATATCCAGACCTTGAAAAGAGGCTATCTAATGGCATGCATGTGATTACATTTCCGCTGCCTCTTGCAATGTCTAAAGACAATAACATCTCTTTTTGGGGGGATACAAGGACATTTATACAACAGTCTAGTCCTTTGAGTGTCGCTTACAAAGCTACCTACTTTTCTGCCTGCCAGCTCTTCTGCCTCTTAGAATACTGTAGAATGTACAGCCTTTAAACTGCCCCTTTAAGCAGAGCACTTATTATTATTTTTTTAAGGATTATAAATAAACTTACTAGTCTGCCTTTATGTGGCCTTTTCCTTCTGGGTCGAAAATCTTAAAAGCATTCAGAATGGTCTCTTCTGGGTCCGTGCCTAAAAGAAAATGAAATATAATGTAGATGTCTCTGTGTGTATGTTTGGATGCCTGTCTAATATTTGCTAAATAATTGCATTCATCTGAGAAAGGCGCAAAATTGAGAAGCTGTAGTTGTGGGTTTGAAGACAAAGGTTTCTTAAGTCTGCAGCATTTGTCATGTCAGATAAACAATAAAGGTGAATAGTTCAGTGTTCAGAAGCTTAAAAATAATAACTCATATCTATTCTGTGTCTGCAGGAGAGAAAACTTCCAGGAACTGGTCTCCAATATCAGTACCCAGAGGATTAGCAGCTTTCAGAAATGAAAATATAACAAACTGTTTCCCCGGCTGGCTTCCTTTAATCTTGTACGGTACGTTCCTTGTAAAAACACTTTTTGATGTTACTTGTTCTCCACTATATAGAGGAGAGGTTATTTCCCTCGCCAAAGGAAATGGAGCTCGTCACCAAAACGAAGTGTCAATGAAATGCAATGGAAACAGGATGATCAATGTACAATAGTGAATTGTCCTTGTGTTCTATATTGTGTTTCCATCTGAGGATCTCAAAGCACCATATAACCCTCACTGATATGCCTGGGAAGCAGACAAGTATTAGTTGGAGAAAAGAGATGGTCTTTTGGTTAAGACACTAGATTGGGACTGAGGAGATGTGGCCCCTGTTCTCTGCTCAGCCACAGACTTTCTGCTTGACTTTGGGCAGGTCAT
This sequence comes from Mauremys mutica, assembly GCF_020497125.1. NCBI lineage: Eukaryota > Metazoa > Chordata > Testudines > Geoemydidae > Mauremys > Mauremys mutica. The sequence goes on along the minus strand of NC_059090.1, from coordinate 9,067,113 downwards.
TCAAACTCGCTGTGTCCATAAAACAGAAATAATAATTCTTCCTTTCTCCCACCCTAGGTCTGTCTCTTCTATTTAGACTGTAAGCTCTTGGTAACAGGGATTCTCTTACTATGTGTCTGTACAGCTCTGAGAACAATCTTGGTTTGGGCTTGTGGGTGGTACGATAATAGAAATAACCATTAACAACAATAGTACAAAATCCAATTTACAAACAAGTAAACTGAGCCACACAGATCATTTAAATTAACTGGAATGGGAAGTCTTTGAAGCGTAATTATAATAGGAAAATGTGCTCTCAGCACAGCAATGCCATTATGTCACACAGTGTAACAGAGACAAAACCCAGGAGCTCCGACTCCCAGTTCTTTGCTCTGTCTATCAATCCACACTCCCTGACCACTCCCTAAGAAGTTTCTTGCTAAGGTTTCACAAGGATATTTAGCACATGGCTGTGCAGTATCTGAGCTGACAGCGTGGCCCATAACAGCGTGGTCAATGATCCATAAACTAGGATCTAGGCCTTTGTACCCCCGGCCATGAGTATTCTTCTGCAAAGTTCTGGACACTTATTTCAAACTGCAATGGCTTTGCATTCAATACAGAGAGTGTTGGTATTTAATGTTTTGATTGTCTCATGCAGTGAAACTTATCCCAGCTCGGAGGAGGGGGTTGCATTTTAAGCAGTCACCTCTGCATGGGGGATTTTTTTTCCCCTTAGTGTGTTTCACATTTTCTACTCTGCCATATCCCTGGACTTCAGCTTTGAAGAGAAGCAATGCAGCAGGCATTCTTTATTGATTAGCTAGTAAATAAAGTGGTTTCTTTGATGTGAGGCATCTCTGTTTTCTGTACAAATTGCATTATTCCAACTCCCTGTAGAAACAGCTCCATGTGGTTGGCATTAACATAAACTGAGTTTTGTTAGCTGTTCATCTGGCATCATAATATCAATATACAAAGCTAAAGCTTGTCTCAAAAATCCCAGCTTCCCTTTTATGACAGAAATCAATTACAGCACAACAAATTTCACTTAGAAAGCACCTTTCACCAAACTCTCTGAGTGGTACTTAGCTAATAAAAAGTGTTGCAAAATTGCCATATCCACTTCCTCCAACCCATTCTCCCTTTATAATTGTACTACAAAGACTCTTCATCCCAATTAGTTTTGATTGGGAATGTGCAGTCTTTTGGCTCTGCTTATTTTGCATGACAAACCCAACCAGAAGGGCATGACAAACACAGCTGTGATTTTCCCTTTGATAAATGGAAAGAAGAAGAAGAAAAAAAAAAAGTTCTCCTGCTAATAGCCAACAGGAAACCTGTGGACAAGAGGGGTACACTTCACCCATTTACCTTCCTGTGCTGGCTCTGTTTTCATGCCATGCAGTTGGCAGGGCTGGAATCTCACCAGGCTTCAGCAATTGTGAGAGGCAAAGGACAGAAAGGAAAAGAGGCACTTTGCCAAGCGCTGTGTGATCATGGACATTATGAATAGGCAGGAGTCTGCACTAGAGCACTCCAGAAGGGTGAATCAAGATATCCAGCAGATCCCAGCTAGAGTACTGTGAAGGAGGCTGAGTGGTACCTTCTGAGGGTATGCCCTCATTGTAATCACGGCGTGCAAGCACGACATACCTGAACTAGCTTTAATCTAGTTAGCTATGGCAGTTCGGTGCAGGCCAGCCCCTCAAGTAATTACCCAGGATACCAGACTTGTACAGCTGTGGCTTCACTGCTCCAGTACCCGAGCTAGCCAGATTAAAACTAGCTAGGGTATGTCTACATGAGTTGCAATCATATCCTGTGATTGGAGGGCTGACACACCCTAAGGATCTAAGGGCTTGTCTTAAATAAATAAAGATGCACATACCACTGTGATGGGCAGATGAGAGAGATTAGATAAACTTTGAGAGATATTACTGGTTCTACTGACCTACCCCAGATTAAGTTCAAGTCCACCTCAAACCTTACCACTTTCTGTTCCAAGAGCAAGGAGCACTTCTTTGACCTTGACTTCAGCAATGTAGGCATAGCACAGCAAACATTAAATAATTAAAAATATGTTTTAAATCCCAAGATAATATTCCCCCTTGAGAGGAAATGGGAGGAAAGAGAAAGACAGCAAACACTAGCTATAACATTTAATGGATTTTGGAAGGTGTTCAGATTGTAAGGGGATTGAGAAGATGACTGGAGGTGCATCTTAGCTACTGGGATCTCGCTTCTGCAATCCTTGGCCATGTACAATGCAAAAAATGTGAACTAAATTACTGACTTCCAGTTAGAATCTAGTACCTGTGGCAGAAATCCTGGTATTTTCAGAGAATACCAGGGTTGGAAGGGACCTCTGGAGGTCATCTAGTCCAACCCCCTGCTTAAAGCAGGGCCAATCCCCAGATAGATTTTTGCCCCAAATCCCTAAATGGCCCCTTCAAGGATTGAATTCACAACCCTGGATTTAATAGGCCAATGCACAAACCACTGAGCTATCCCTCTCCCCCATTTTATATAGGATTGGGCCAAATTCCCCTCTGTTGTAACTCTAGTGAAGTCAACTGAGATTAAATCAGTCCACTTTGCCCTCTAATCAGTAGTGTCTGGGCCAAAACTTGGTCACACTGAAGTCAATAGCTTTGATATGAATCACACCAAGGCTGGGTCATCTGTCTCCAACCTGTAGGAAAAATGAAGAATGGCCATGTGGCTAAGGCACTCTACCAAGATTCAATTCTCAGCTCTGCCACAGATTTGTTGTGTGTCCTAGGGCATGTCACTTAGTCTCTCTGTGCCCTAGTTCATATTATAACAAAGAGCTCCATATAAGCACACCGATAGATACCTCTCTAACCCACCAATGGTACGTACCTTTCAGTTTTTCACCAAACATAGTCAGGAAAATGGTGAAGTTAATGGCACCTGGAGCTTCCTGCACCATGGCTTCTAGCTCTTCATTCTTGACATTCAAGCGACCTGTAGTAGCAGAGATAATTTTTCATATACTAAATAATCATTTTATTTCAATAAGTGATTCACCACTACCCCCTTCCCACTGTGGGTGGTCTGGGCTCAGCAGAACAATGTTAATGAGATGGTAAGACATAAGAACATAAAAACAGCCAGACTGGGTCAGACAATGGTCCATCTACCCCAGTATCCTGTCTTCCGACAGTGGCCAATGCCAGGTGCCCCAGAGGGAATGAACACAGCAGGTAATCATCCAGTGATCCATCTCTGGTCACCCATTCCCAACTTCAGGTAGACGTAATTCAAAAAGTCACTGTCATAAAACAAACGGAAGGAGTTGGCTACAGGATAAAAGGACAAAAGAAGGAATGGGAGGGGAAAGTAATAAATATGGGGGCAATAATAGCCAACATGGGTGCGCATTTCTGAAGAAACTGATTATCTTTCACCACGGGTGAAATCCAGAATTTCAGCCCTCATCCTATTACACAATCACCCATGAGACGGTTTTGTGATTACGCAATCATAATAAGAATGGACAGATGACTTGGGTAACCCTGTTTGTTCCCTTCCATCCTGCAGGACTTTGACTAGAGTTGAGATTCTGACAACCCTACTCAAATTGAGTCGTACCTTGCTAGGTGTGCAGTCCCATTGATTTCAGTGGGCCTAGCTGAAGGGTGAGGTGCTATTCGGCATGAATTAAGGGTATCAGAAACTGGCCCTAGGAAATGAACATTCCAGAGTAACATTGGTTACAGGTGGAAATTTCCTCACTATCACTATAAAGATATGGGGAGCTGCAGCTCTCTTCATGGACTCTGCTGAAGTCTGATTCCACCACAGGGAGCACTATGGATTTTAATCATTAACTCCTCTTGATAATATCCAGATGGCAAAAGCCCAGACACCTACATCACTGTTCAAGCCTCAAATACTGCAAAAGGGATGTAGCTCCAGGTTTGGGTTTATGAGCCTTTTGACCTTCCATTGCATGGGAAGGCCTCATGTTGTAAGGTGTTAAATACGCTCTAGACTTATGGTTTGAAAAAGGCCTTCCTTAACCTCATGACACGCACATTCCAATCTAGGCACAGAGGAACAGACCTTCACATGAAGTTCCCACGTTGGCGTGGGAAGGATGGCGGCTGGTCCATGACAGAAACATTAATTGGTAGATATTTACATGCCTCTTAGATGAAAAAGGTGCAGCTCAAGAAGCCCAAATAAAAAGGCAAATCAGAAATGCCTGGCACGGACCCCTACTTGGGTGGGCTAATTATGAAAGGGTTGATGGGGGGGGGATCAGTCTCTTAGGAGAGGATGTCAGCTGCACCACTCTCTATCACCCGCCAACAAATCCCGGAATGGCCCTCATTTAGCCTTTGAAAGGGGCTGCTCAGGAAGCTTCCTGGCTAGAGATAGACAGCCAAGATAGCAGCTACCAGCCATAGAGGAGGAGGATCAAATTGAGCAGGTTTGGCAGGTTTTCCCTTTGGCTCTCTGAGCTTCATGCATATCTTATGACTCATCCAGCTCTAATTTTAATATAATCCTTTCATATGCGCTTGAAATTTAAATTGCATTTAGAGTACTTTTATTTATTTATTTATTTATTTGTTTGTTTGTTTGTTTACTCACCCAATGCAGCAAATGTATCTCTCAGGTCTGCTTTGTCAATGAAGCCATCTCTATTCTGATCCATGATGGTAAAAGCCTATTAAGAGAAAAGGGGCATTATGTTACCATTGCCTCTTGATGTCCCACTGTAAATCCTGATACTCATCAACGTGGTATTATATCTGCGTTAGAAAGGGGAACATTTATCTTTCCTTTATTAATCTACAACATACAGCGTTATTTTGCATTACTTACTTTCAACACGTTAATGTATCTTGGCAAGAGATTTAATTAAACCCACCCAAACTTCTTCTTACTAAATTAACACTCGGCGCAGCATGGAGTTGGGTCTATGCCAGTGCTGTCAGATCCAGCCATTCAGGCTTTAACCCGTGAAAGCTTGGATTAGGGAAGCTCTAGTCACAGCTGCCATGGAGGCTGTTACATGGGTTGTGTACCCCTGCCTATATCACATTGTCCTGTGCAGCTAGAACAAGCTGTAAGACAATTAACAAGAGTGGCCATCACAAACTCAACAAGGAGTCCGGTGGCACCTGAAAGACTAACAGATTTATTTGGGCACAAGGTTTCGTGGGTGAAAACCCCACTTCTTCAGATGCATCTGTAGAAGTGAGGATTTTTACCCACAAAAGCTTATGCCCAAATAAATCTGTTAGTCTTTAAGATGCCACTGGACTCCTTGTTGTTTTTGTGGAAACAAACTAACACGACTACCCCCTGATACTCAACATCACAAACTGGTGCTCAGTTAAAATCAAAGTTCTGTGGGGGCTAACAGGGAAGCCTCAAAGTCTCATAGAGGAAATAAAAATACAAAAGTGAAGTAAGAAAACTCAGAAATCTCTATTTTGATGTGTTATTTATTCAACCCAGGCTTGTTGCCCTTTCCATCACACTGTGTCCTTCAGGCTGTGGTCTAATTTTTCTCTGAGTGACCTCAGTATGCTGACCTTAAAACATCTCCTGTCAGGCAATTCTCGTTACTTTGCTGAAAATACACTTGTTGTTTTGTAATTTTTAGCCAACACACAATTTCAGAACTTTAACCTCTTCCCCATTCATCATTAAATATGCCTATTTATCTACCTACCTACCTACATACATACAATGGTCATAATTTAAAGTTTTCTTATACTTTGAAAGATTTTAATGATTTGAGAGATATTTCCTGAGCTTACAATGGGAATGCTGGAAGAACCAATAATATCTCTGAAAGTGGTATCTATCTCCATACACCCCCTCTATCTATCTATCTATCTATCTATCTATCTATCTATCCATCCATCCATCCCAGGGACCTTCTACATGCTTCCCAAAGATACACAATCAAGGGAACTCAGGCAGATTCATAATATCTGGCTACAGCACTCTTACTGGAGGAATCTCAGTGCTCATAAAAATCATCCTTCACTCACTCTGCACACAATAGGCCAGCTTCCCCCAAGACACTACCAACTTCCTCCAGAAACGCCACAACATTAACAGCCTCCTCAAGAACACCATCCTTGCCACCATTGATGTCACCTGCTTCTACACCTACATCCCTTACCATTATGGCATAGCTGCCTGCCTCAAATGCTTACAGGATAATGTACAACACTCACATATCCCTCTAAATGTATCACCAAACTCATTGATTTCATCTTCACTCACAACAGCTTCACACTTAAGAACAAACACATTATACAAGCTATGGGAACAGCCATGGATACTAAGATGGCTCCCCAATATGCCAACCTCTTCATGGGCCACCTCAAAGAAGAATTTCTGGAAAAATGCACCGCAAAACCAATGATATGCCTGACATACATCAAGGATATTTTCACCTCCACCATAACTTCAACCACCACCACCCATCCATCAAACTCATTCTAGAACACTCCCACACCACCAACTTCCTGGACATCATGACTAGCTTCAGCAATGGAATCCTACAAAAGACTATATACAAGAAACCCACATATCACCACACTTACCTCCACAAATGCACCCCAGACACACAAAACAATCTGTTGTCCACACCCAGGCATTCAGATACCACAGAATTTGCTCTGAAGAGGAAGTCTAGGATACACAACTAAACACACTTAAAACAGCCTTCAGTAAACAAGGACACTCTGCCAGTGAAGTAGATCACATCATGGAGAGGGACACCCAAATGCCCTGGGAGAACATGCTTCAATCCGAGAAAAAAAAAAACATTGACTGCACACCCCTAGTTGTCACCTACCACCCCAGACTGTAACACATATGGTGTATTATCAAACAATTACAACCCGTGTTGGATGGGGCTCACATCCTGAAATAACTTGTTCCTAAACCCCTTCTTCTGGCCTTCAAATAATGCCCCAGTCTCACCAAGCTGATCATCATAAGAAAGCTCCCCACAAACCAGGACCCACCAACTCAAAGTGGTACCAGACCCTGCCAGAACAAAAGATGCATGTGATGTACCTCATCCAGGGCATCAAATGCTCCAATAACGACTATGTGGGTAAAATCAGACAATCACTACACTCTCAGATGAACTTGCATATTAAAATGATAAAAGACAAAAAACACCATTTCACCCATGGGTGAACACTTTTCATGAAGCAATCGCTCCCGATCTGACCTCTTGGTACTCAGCCTCAAAGGAAACCTGCATAACCCTTCAAAAAGTAAACCTGGGAGCTTAAATTCAGAACTCTGCCAGACACTCAAAACCACAGACTCAGAGACACTGGTTTTAAGGCTCATTACAACTTGTAACATCCCATTGCCTGCTTACCCTGAATTCCCCACTTCATTATAAGTAGTCTCCTACAGCATGTGTAAACCCTTATGCTTAACACTCTTACCTTGAATTGCCAACTTCATTTTAAGTGGTCTCCCACCACGTGTTATCTCCTTATTCTTAACAATTTGTCCCAACTTGTATTTAGCTCTGGTTTCCTTCCCCAGACCTGCAGGGAGCTCTGTGAAGCTCAAAAGCTTGTCCCTTCCACCAACAAAAGTAGGTTCAGTAAAAGATATTTGCCTCACCCGCCTTGCCTCTATCTCTCTACCTATCTTTTGTGCCCATTTCCATGGTACTGTATCTTGAACCATCTCTGATGTCACCTTGTTTATTGATACACGTTGACTATAATGAGTGGTAACATCCACAGGTTCATATAGCAGCTCACTATATCTGTCTACCATAATTGGTATACATTTGTAGTCTACAGCTCTGTGAGGTGCAGCCCCTTCCATGATACTGTTTTATCATCATATCTTCATGCAATCTCACCTCGATTTCTCATAAAACCTCAATATTCAAGCTCCAGTGTGACTCTGTGATCATTTACAGTAGTGTATATTCACAATAATTGATTCCTATGCCATATACCCATCTAATGATAAATTTAAATCTACTCGCCATAAGTTATTTTCACTCCTCCTGCAGGGCTGACTGCGTAGAACAAGTAGAAGAGAAGAAATGTGAATAGAATAGTTTTACATACATACACACAGAAGAGAGGCAATATATGACATAAATACTATGTTTGCTTCTTGACAAGTGGCGTTTAGTGTGTGGATTTTGTTACTGATTTTTAAAAAGTCATGTTTCCGCTTTTAAACTATGGTATTAGGCCCAATTCTGCAAGTGCTGTCAAGTGTCTACCTCCAGGGTTTCACATTGGCTTCAATAGTGCACTGTGGCCACAGCAGGACTAACTCATAGTGGTCTGTACTAAACTCAGTTCTAGTCCCTGATTCAGCAAAGTCATTGAGAATGTGCCCAATCTGAAGCATGTGAATAGTCCCACTGAGTAATCTTCAGAGCCGATTAGAGTCAACAGGACTCTTTCCACTGATTTTAATGGGCTTCGGATCAGGCCATAAGTGCATAGCGTTGGCTGAAATTTGGGGAGGTGAACCTCCTTTTGGTGAAAAATGGGTTTAATTTTTAATTTTAGTCAAACCTCTCCAGTTTTTCAACCAGAAACTGAAAACTTACCAAAAATGGTTTAAGATTTTGAGTTTTGTGTAGGGAAAAATACAACAAAACTTCTGCAAGAAATACTTTTAAACAATCATTTAAAATACTTCACCAGAAATTTGGCATTTTTGACCAGCTCTAGTTTATGCAGTTTGGTTTTAGATGGCAACCCTTTAAGAAAGAAAAATGGGCATTGATTATGATGCTGATAAAAGCTGGTTAAGCAGAGTTGAACACTTACTGTTAATTCCACAGAAAAGGTCAACAGTTCCAATGAATTTTCTTTGGTCATGTTTGCAATCTCTTGTGTGGGTTCTAATGGTCGTTCATAACACTGAGCTTCAATAATGTGAATCCTCATGGAAAGTGAATGTTAAAGCCACGTATATGAAAATGAATTGTATATATTCACACCCTGGAAGTACTTTTGTTCAGTCAGGGAACAGAAATGATAGGATACATCTGATCTGACCATCCAGACCTACTCAACACAGCTCAAAGAATGAATGTACAAAACGACTTGTAGTCAATACACAAAGTTAACAGAAGTCGTGGCAGGGCAGGGAAAGCAATGAATAATTTAAAATGACAAATCTGAGGAAACTGCGATGTGCTCATGGACATTCCAGAAGCAGAAAAACAGCCTAAATACATCAAGTAAATTATCCATCATTCATTATTCATTCAGCTCTTATGCCCGAGTCATTAGTTTTGATTCCACACAGGTAACTGATCAAGGAATCAACAATACATAGTTAACCCCAGACTCTCCTTGATCTGCAGGAGCCTGAATTAGTTAAACTTATGTGCATCACTGTAAAGCCCTTATTTATGTGGGCATTTGGGAAGAGGTAGGTTGAGGGTTTTGTGGGGTTTGGTTTCTGGTTTGGAAGTTGGGTTGTTAGAAAAAGGTGGGTATTATGGAACTATCCATTAATTAAAGCCCCAGTTAAGGAAAGTATCCCAGCATTGAAATACATGCTTAAAGTTAAGCATATGCTTAAATGATGTCTTGAATGTGAATAGCCTTAAGCATGTGCTCAAATGCTTTTCTGAGTGAATTGTATAGTAATTTTTTTTGTATTGAGCTTTGTAGGGTTTTAAATAATGTGTAACATCTAGATTTTGAAGAAAGAAAGAAAGAAAGATTCATAAAAGTGCACAAGTAAAATGTTATCGGCGAAAACCACTAAGATGATTCAGAAAACAACTGTGTATTCTATTAAAGCAGATGAACAAAGTAACGATTGCAAAACAATCCTAAGTAGTGATGGGAGAATGTATAACCCAGCAGTACAGGATAACAAAGTTGGCCCACCTCTTTAAACTCCTGAATCTGGGTTTGATCAAACATGGAGAATACATTGGAACCACCTCCTTCTGTCTTCTTCTTTGCCTTTTTTGGAGACTATAAAAGAAAAAAAAGATCCGGTAGGTAATAAATAACACTTGGAATACCAGGTAAGACAACCACATTTATAATGGAAGGTAATATGCTTGCACAAGTAGCCTGAGAGGGTTGTATTCGGTTATATTTTCTCCCACGTTTGATTCAGTACTTAGTTGTGCAACAAATATATAAACACAGAAAAATGCTGCTTGGTTACAAAAAAATGGGGTGCATTTTTACCAAGGAGTTTTGTTGCCAATGGCTTTCTATGGACTGGATTGTAACCTGATAATCCAACCTGAGTAAGAGGCAGTACATGGTTATGTTGCCCTAGAAGCAGTACAGGAAACCAGACTTGGAGAGTCCAAGCTGGTCGTTGCTTTCTCCTTGCTTCTTGGGGGCAGTGGTCCATGCCAGCCCATTTGCTAGTGCTGATTACTTTCCTCTCAGTGCTGGCTCTGTTATGCTGGCTGGCTGGTTGGGGGTGGAAGAAGCTAAGACTCTGACCTCTCCTCACAACGTGCAAACCTGTGTGAGAATAGCACCCCACCAGCAGCTGCTCCCTCCCTCTTCCCTGCCGGCTCTGGCAATGCAAGTAGCCTGCACTGGGAAGTGAGGAAGCTCCTTGTTCTACTTTACTCCCCTGCGTGGCCAGGCAGCCAGGCTCAAAATTAGGCCCTGTATGGGTCTGTCTACACTGCAGCTGGTAGCGAGCCTCTGGATAGACAGACTTTCACTAGCGAGGCTCGAGTGAGCGCACTAAAAGTAACCATGTGGACATTGCGGCATGAGCTGGAGCTCAGGCTGTCAAGCCTGGCTCGCCCCCAGCTGCAGTGTAGACAGACCCTATAAGGCCTCTAGTATGGATCTGAGAAGTGAAAACATCTCCATTACTGCTGCGGACAGATCCTTCCAAGGTCTAAACACTGTCTATGTTTGGAGGAAAGCACACGCCTTGAGTTCTGTTCTAGCAAAAGAGAGCCAGCTGACGTGTAATCAGACATTACATTCACTCTCTTCAGTACTTGCATGGCCTGCACAACTGCAGTCTCTGTGCACCTCACAATCTTTAATGCATTTGTCCTCCCAACATCTCAGTGAGGCAGATCAGTGCTATTATCCCCATTTTATAGATGGAGCCAAAGGCCCAAATCCTCAAAGGTATTTAGGTGCCTAACTTCCGTTGATTTCAATACCTAAATACCTTTGCGGATCTGGGCCTATATGTCTTGCCCAAGGTTGAGGGTATGTCTATCAGGGCCAGCTCCAGGCACCAGCCCAGCAAGCAGCTGCTTGGGGCGGCCAATGGTGAGGGGGCGGCACGTCCGGGTCTTAAGGGGCAATTCGGCGGTGGGTCCCTCAGTCCCTCTCGGAGCGAAGGACCAGCCGCTGAATTGCCACCGAAGACTGAAGCGGCGGCGGTAGAGCTGCAGATCATGATCACGGGGTTTTTTGGGGTTTTTTTTTTTGCTGCTTGGGGCGGCAAAAACCCTGGAGCCGGTCCTGATGTCTACACAGGGAAAAAACCCACATCAGCGAGTCCAGGTCAGCAGACTCAAGCTAAAAATAGCCCTGTAGATGCTCAGGCTCTGAAGCCCAGGAGCTTCAAAGCCCAACTTAGAACACCTACTTTTAGCACACGCCCAAATCTGTAGACCCACACTCTGAGACTCACCACTATAGGATTTTTTGCTGTGTAGACAGACCCACAGGGAATCTGTGGCAAAGCAGGGAGCTGAACCTAGGCCTCCTGAGGACTAGGTTAGTACTAATCACTGGACCATCCTTAGCCCCATTTGTACGACAGTCCTGTCTGCCCCTTATGTAACAGAAAATGAAAAATTCTGTTCTGTTTGGACTACACTGTACAGAAGAGAAGGCAACTTTCTTCTCTCCCCAAAATCTGCTAAGATTCAAATGAAATCCTGGGAATGAGAGCTGGTCAAAGACGTTTTTCCATCTAGCACTGCTGGAAATATATAGTGTCTGGTCAACTTAACTTGCCATGCAGATTTCAGCATTCAGCCATCCTGGTGAGGATCTCCTATTATGATCTATACCCCACACACGTACACACAGTGTACCTATCTTCTGGAACACAAGCTCCTGTACTATGGGAAATGCATGAGAGAATGTATTTGCTGGGAAGAAAAACAAAGACAAAATGCCACCCAAGACGTGGAAAGATATGTGAACAAATGGAATGTTTAATTAGTGTAGAAATATTGATTTTGGAAAATAAACAGATTCCCTCCTCCTCCTCACACGGAATGAGTGTTGTTTTGAGCCAAAATAGGCAGCTTTTCATGCAATGTGAGGTGCCTGGTGGACATTTTCAGGATTTCTAGTTAAAATGGAACTCTAGGGACAACCTCACTTATTAACAGTGTATTCATTCCCCAAGGTAATAAGAGAACAGTTAGCCTGTTGAGTACACTGACACTTCTCTAGTGGCTAATGACTTCACAATGTAAGCAGTACTTGCTGGGCTGGTCTTAGATTTTGAGGGAGGGCCAGGAGGGTGATTTCATAAGGGCTCCTCAAATTTAGCTGATCCATCTGAGGGGGCAATTTTTGAGCCACCACTAGCTTTTTTTGGCTGCAGATAAGGGGAGCCCTGTTGCTCAGATTTTTTTATTCACCCTGATAAATTTCCTTCCTAATAATCAATTTATTTTGTGAGGTTAACACCACAATGAAAGGGCCAGAATCCTAATCCTACTCCTCCCAGGGCAAGGCCTGATTACACCATGCATCGGGTACTCCCTGGCTAATTTTGGGGAGTTGTCTATATAGACAGGTCAGAGTGCATACACAGTAGGGACTTTAAGCAGGAGATGTAGTTGTATGAAATTATGTGGCAAAACCCAGAGATGTGGCACATTGTCAATACAAAAAAAAATCAGCTCACTTTTTTTAAAAAGGAGTGTTAAAGCCCATAGAGACTGAAGCATATTTATCCACAGAACAAGTACAGCACCAGGCAAATTCAAACCCTTAACCCCACCACCTCAATGATTTGTTAGTAGGCTTCAATCCTGACCCCTAGGAACCAACTCCAAGGCTGATAAAGGATTGTTCACCACCAATATTGACCATTCTGTCTTTAATTTTTCTGCTGAAAGTCCAAGTATGGGTCCCAGTTAGCACCATTTGCAATGTGGTTACCTGCGGAATCAGACTGAGACCACCAAATCATTTCACAGAGGCCACCAAGCAGCTGTCAGATGGCAGTGCCTTTCCATCACTGGGTCCAAATTTAAACTGTTGGATCTAGGGCTCAAAGGATTATCATCAGTCTGCTGGGCTATCCAGCCTCCCAAATCCCCGCTTATGGGTGATGTGTGTGGGAGGGTGTCTCACTTGAATTGCCAGGAGATCCATATTCACAGAGTGGAATCCCAGGCTTAACTCAGAATCTTGGGAGAATGGGAACAAGAGGCAGGCCGAGGGGCTATCTGCCAGAGATGAGATTTCACCTTTTTGGTGATGTAAGTCAAACCCAAAAGGCAGCTAAAAGAGAGCAGAAATAAGCTGCAGAGTTTGCACTTGGATCGAAAACTCCCCACAGTTCTGCAGTGATTAAACCAGGATTTCATCTGAGGCTTATCTCTCCAAAACAATCTAATATCTTTGTTTTGTCTCACAGAACAGTGAGCAGGGCAGCAGATGGGGAAGCAGAACACCTCATTTTTATTCTTGGATATATCCGTGGTTTACTGCATGGCCTTTAGCAAATCGCTTGGCCAGTCTGTGCCTCAGTTTCCCCATCTGTACAATGTGGCTAATAATAACTTTGCTACGTGCTTTGAGATCTACTGCTGAAAAGAGTTATGAGAAGGTGCAGGTTCCCCAGACTGAGACTTCAAAGCCTCTGACAGAAAAGAGTCTGGAAGACTGTTGCGATGTCTGATACAATTCCAGCCTGGGTGTATTTATCACCCCACTGAGAAGAAGACAACAGTTCTTTTTCAAAGGGAAGCTCAGAGCCATCACGCATCGCTGGATTATATCACCAGTGCTAGTGCTCTCTCAGTTGGCTTGGGTTTCTAAGGATCTTTTTGTTAATGTTTAGACGCTTTAAATAAAACCTGGATATGAAAAACCCTGACCCTGAGACAGCTCAGGCTAGCCCAGCGCTTGCTGTCTTCTGGGTTTCCTTCACTGAGATTCTTTACATTTCTTCTGTCTGGTAGGGCCTGGGACCGGGAGTGGGCGAGAACAAGGCTAGTGCACTGACAAAGATAGAAACAATGAGTCAGCGTCGCCTCCGCCTCTCTGGGTGCAAAGTAAGAACAGGGATCTGGGGGCAGAGGGGTTGGGGGGGTGTTTGTGTCTACAGGTGAAGAATTTCTGCTGCTGCTGCTTTAAAGGTGACCTACACACACAAGCAACTTCACTGCGGTGGCTGTATGCCAATGTAAGTTAGGTCAGCATAATTTTGTAGTGTAGACTTGGCCTGTCTGTTTCACAACATTTGGATCCTTTCGGTGGCAGGTGAGCCGCATACAACCCATCAAAATGCAGGGCTTGCAAGGAATGATCTATTCTAGAGGAGTAAGCAGCATAAACTGCTTTGAGAGCCACAATCAGCATTTCAAGCAGGCAACACAATAGGCTCTGAGAACTCAAATAAAAACCTGAGCTATCATAGCAGAGAAACACAGGATCTTTTTATTACCCCTTCTCTGCTCACAAACAAATCCCTCCTCTCAGGTCCCCACACGCCATCTTACACACAGTTCCTGATTCCCTCCCTTCCCCCTCCCACGATCCCTTAAACTCCATCCCCCACACATCACACCAACAAACAATCTCTCCTGTTCCTACCAAATCCCTCATCCCAGCCATCTCTCTCTCTTTCATAAACACACACACACATACACACACACACACACACAGAGTCCACTGGCTTCCGTCACTCACACACACATCACGGTCCCCACGACAGCCTGTTCAAACCCTGTGCCCCCAAATCTCCTCTGCAATCACCTTGCGCTACATAAGCACTCAATACCTTTTCTCCTCTGGCAAGTATACACAGGCCCCCTCTCAAGCACACAGAAATGAACAGCTTACCCCCTCCAACACAAAGTTCCCTATTCACACACACACACTTCCATAGGAAAGCTACGGGCCAGATCTCCAGCTGGTGTAACTCGACCTGGTTCTTTTGTGGTCAATATTTTTTAGTACAGGTGGTACATTCCAGGCAGTCTAGCAAGCTGCAAAACACATTTCATCAGAATGCGATCTATTTTTGGATACATGATTCCCTTCAGCACACACAATTCACTACAAAGTGTCACCGAGCTGAATGAATGCAGGAATATTGTTGGAATATGTAAAAGGTCTCTCTCTCTCTCTCTCTTACACACACACACACACACACACACGTAGAGACACCACAGACCCAACTTTACTGAAAATTCCCTGGTATTAACTGGGACCTATAGACGCACAGTTCTCAGAATTCCATCCTGTAACACTTGTGTGGTCTGCTTCTTGTTAGAAAAATTATCTCCCTGAACCCTGCCATTCTCATTCTCTTCAATCCTGTATGTCGGAACCTAGTAGCACTGGCTGACTTCTAATTATTTTTTACTGTGGTGCTTTGTCTGCACTAATCCTTTGAAAGTAGCTTTACTGAACATCTGAAATATTATGATGCTATAAAACCTCTGTAATATTTATAAATCCCTTAAGACATCATAAAGGGGGAAAAAACCCTCCTCACAGAGTTCATCTTGCATAATTACATATACATTTCCCTCTGATTAATAAAAAATGATCTCTTCCTTATGTAAAGATATTCTCAGCTTTCTTTCATTAAGACAATTTTTTCTTTCCATTTTAAATCTGTTTCATGTGTCCGTGAATTGTAAGGTGCTTCAGAAGATGGTTTCCCAGGGCAAAAGGCACAGTGGAAAGAAACATCACGGACAGTCTTCAGTAGCAATGAGGCTTTGGGGACATGTTTTGCCACATTCTGAGATCCATAGCACTGGCCAGTTTGGCCGCAGATAGTCTTGGAATAATTATTCCAAAAAGCAGAGAGCATTGTGGGAAAGGAGTCAGTTCACCAGAATGAGAGGGGGGGGAGAGAAAGACACGTAAAGGGGTGAAAAAGAAAAAGTCAAGACCCAATACATGCCACCAGATAGATGGTTGGCTTAGGTTCTAGAGAAATCCATTAAAGTGTAGCCTATATATCTGAGGTCCCAGTTGGAAAGTTGGGACAAATACACTCTCCTCTAAGCCAGTGGTGAACATGGTTTGGTTGATGGCGTGTACAGGGACAAACCATTTTCACCATGCGCATGGTTTTTAGAAATTGTTTTGATTGTGGTTTGATCCTGTTCAGAACAGTGGTCGGGCAACATTCATCTCCTGTTTCAAGGGAGGCAGGTTTGAACAACGCTTCAACAAGGGTTTTCAAACACAGGTCTCTGGTGTCAATAGGCTCCAAATAGCAGCCACAGGTCCCAGTGGGAAATGCTACACTGAGGGAGCCTGAAACGAGGCAAGAGACGGAGGAAAATAAAGAAAACAAGCTTAAAGCAAATAATTAAAGACACAATATTCCTTTTCCTCCCTGTTAAGATAGAAAAACGTCCAGCGCTCCAGCCCTTGTTGAATGATGTTTTAGTCATTCCAGTGAAAACGCAGAAGGCAAACACAGAGCCAGATACACAGATGTCATCTTGGGCTGAAAATCTGCCCTTGCTCTTTGGAACCACATACGCTAGGACAATAGTGCAGAGGTAGCCATGCAGCAGGTCCCGGAGCCATCCTGCCAGCACAGGGTAGCATGCCCAGTGGGGCCGGGAGGGCAAGGAGTAACAATGGCTATGGAGAAACAATCTCTGTAGTGCTCCTTGCCTCTTCTTCCATGTGCCAATGACAACATAGTCACAAAGCTGCCTCGGCCGCAGCAGACTATTTATCTTCGGGCTATTCAGCACTGCTAGCTGCATTAGTTGCTGCCCCAAGGTGAGACTAAGTTGGAAAAGAGACTCCCAGCAAGATATTTCCCCCAGCTGGTGAATCCATGCAGCATGGGCAAGATTTTGCTCTGACTGTCTCCAGACCTAGCACATTTATTAATAGAGTGCAAAAGGGTGCTCTGAAATTCACAGCTCATCCAGTGTCTCCGGTGCTGGCTATCTCCTCAGTCTGAATGTGATTCTGTTTAAGGATGAGATCTGACATTGTTATTATCATTGCTCCTGTTAAAGTAGCTTTGGTTAAGAAAGAAAGAAAGAAAGAAAGAAAGAAAGAAAGAAAGAAAGAAAGAAAGAAAAAGCTTGTGAAAAAGTAACTCCTACCATGGTGTTGCTGTTCCTTCTGCCCCTTCTCTGCCAACTAGCCAGCCAGCATACACAATGCCAATTGTTCCTTTATATAGTGTCACGGAGGAGTAAAAATATGCCTGCTCCAAGTTTAGACAATAGATGTAAGATTGGAAAAGTGCAGTCATTGGATCCCAATACCATTCCAAGCATCTGTTCCACACAGGGCTTTTGCTTTCACAGAAATACTGCAGCAGATAAGTAGATAGGCAGTTGGGATACAATTGTACAGTCGTCGCAATGAGCCAGAGCTGAAGGGGCTTTCCCGTGTGCTTCTAAACAGTGAATACCAGCACTCACTAAGAAGGATTGTAAATTGTCAAGGCCTCCTGGAAAGGCAGATAGAGGGAAGCACTGAGACACATTGAGAAAGTGCAGAAGAAACTAGCAGTGATTTGTGGCCATCAAGACTGCTCAAACCTAGAGTGGGGCTGGAACTGAACCATCACCGCCCTCCCGAATGATACCTACATGGAGACAAAGAATGCCAGCCACAGCCCAACTGCGTCATCAACCCGAACACCATTGTGGCAGTTACCTGACGCTCTGTGTGTGGTCCATTTGAGTGCGGGAAAGTAACCAGTCTGTAGGAAACTCACCCTTTGCATGACATGGACGACCCTGTATAGTTAAACCCCATTATTAATCATTACTTATTTTTAATTTACTTTTGTTTAAATTGAGACCTTGGTCCTGCCATGTGTAGCACATGGCAGGCTGCCGCCCCTGCCCAGGCTCCCAGTAAGGTCAATGAGGCTCCCTGCAGATACAGCAGTAATAGGGGTAAACACTTGAAGATCATTGTACTGAAGGATGGCAACCGGTGTGATTTTCCTATTACTTCCACCAGTGAAAATAAAGGCGTCTGTGGGCCAGACCCTCAGCTAGTGTGAATTGATGGCAACCCATGGACTTCAAAGCATGGAACACTAGGCACAGGTAGCAGGCTAAATATAGCGTTGTGCCAGGACTTCCCTGGTTTATCGCAGGGGCCTTGCTGTAGATTCATTGCTCTGTTTAACTGAAATGCACAATGTGTTAGAAAGCAGGAAACAAAAGTAAAAAATCGATCTCATGTTCTGCACAGCGCCTGGCACAATGGGGCCCCAATCCATGACTGGGTGCCTATAGGTGCTGCTACATCACAAATAAATCAAATCAAATCAAATAATAATGAAATAATTTTAAGGGAAAAAATGATCTTCTGGCTATGGAAGGTTGCTATAAATCCAGTAAGGCTAGACATTCTGAAAATACATAGAGCCAAATTCTGCTCTCTTTTATACTCGTGAAAATCCAGAGTAAATCAAAGGATTTCAATGGAGTTACTCTGGATTTACATCAAGGTAATGGAGAGCAGATTCTGACACCTTAGCTACAATTTCCATTCATGGAAAATGACACTAGCCATTTCACAAAGATTTCCATGATCATTTCCATATAGATCCCCCCCCCCAAAAAAACTATTTTTATTATTAATTGTTCTCTTTATTTATTGTAGTGCTTAGGACCCCCAGTCATGGTACATCGTGCTAGCTGCTATACAGACACTAAACAAAAGATGGTCCCTGTCACAAAGAGCTTACATGTAGTATCTAGAAGTATCTGTCTAGACAAATCCAGAGATATACCACTTTCATTAGAGGTGACACATATGTACCTGTAAATGCCAAAAGCCCAGTGTCAAACTATGATTGAGTACATCTCGTCAATTATCTTTGACTCTGTTAAAATGGGTAAGATCCTCAGTTCGTGTAAATTGGTGTAATTTTATTCAAGTCAATGAGGTACAACAATTTACACTACCTGAAAATCTGGTATGTATATGAAAATACTTCATGTTTCCCATTCCATATCAAAGCAGAACCTAGACTAAAGAGCAGTGAAATATACAAAGAATGGGGGCAAATTCACTGCTGTGATCCATTTAACAATGATTCCTATGCTTGCAACCTACTTCTTGATCCTATCTGCTATACTGTCCCCTCCTTTACGTCTCTTCTCACAACTCACTTCTTCAAGGTTTACATAGCGCAGCTTCATATAGGAGTTCAGAAGCCACGATAATGGAAACAGTATAAACGCGTAGGATAAAGTAGAAAATGCATTTTAAAAAAACGTGCTTTTTAGTCATACGCGTTAGTCTCCCAAGTAGCCGTATACTGCAATCACATTGGCCCTGATTCAGCAAGGTGTTTAAGCAAACTGAAGTCAGACAAACCTAAAGTTAGGTGTGTGCTTATGTACTTCGCTGAATCAGGCCTTTTGTTCTTCCCAGTGTCCAACCCTTCTCTGCGTGATCCACCCACTGTTCGTATCTTAACTTTGACGGCAAGCTCCTCAGCTATTGTGTTTAAAGCACTGTGAAAAGCTACAGTGATAACTAAGCAACAACAAGCAACAAACAATAAAAGTAATGAATAAATAAAAACATCATAAATCATTATAATTCCGTTGGCTTTAGTGAAATCGTCCTGGTTGCAAGTCTGAATTTAGGACAGCATTCATTATCCTGACTTGAGTGGAGTTACACCAATGTAAACCCAAAGTAGAATTAGACCCAGGCAGTCCATTCCCCTGCAGCTGCTTGGTGGACAGCAACCCGGTTTCTGTACTGCAGACTGAGTCCATTCAACCAAAAATTCAGAATAAGGCAGAAACCAACAGGATTTCAAAAGTTTACTGTGGTTGATGAGATAAAGACTCTTTTTATGCAGCATACTGATTTAGGCCCCCATCCGGCAAAGCAGTTAAGCATGTGCTTAATAGAATGAGCAGTCCTACTGAAGTCAGTGTAATTGCTCATGTACTTAAGTTAAGCACATGCTTAACTGCTTTGCCAGGCCTGAGCTTGGCCTTAATCCTAACAATAATGATACATGAGCAGTTTTGCCCTTGACTTCAGTAGAGTCAGGATTTCACCCTGCCTATTTTGATTTCTTTTGCAGGAATATTTGCCTTTGCCATTTAACCATTGCGTATACTCGTCTTAGTACTTGCATTACCAGAATTGTTTGTATTTTATTGTGATTTTTAGAGTCTTAGGGTATATTATTATTTATTTATTAACATCATCATCATCAATTTGTGACGTTGCTTATTATGTGGATCTTCAGGTTTCTTTCTATGTTGCTTATTTTTCCTGCATTGATCTTTGGTTGTTCATGAGAGTTTCTACATTTAATTAATTCTTTCAAGCCAGTTTTTCAGGGTTTTTTTAAATAAAAAGACACGTTAGACTAAAACCCACCCTGCATTATGTTTGTTACATGTGTGTAGTGAGAGCACAAGCTCACCAGGTCCCTCTCTGCTTAGTCTATGAAATAAATCCACAGAGGAATTCGGAGAGACATACGTCTTGGCTTTAAAGGTTTGCTCGCCTCTTGCAACTGCCTCCAAATTAGAGAAAGGCTCCAGACTGGAAAGGGGAGGGAGAAGAGGGGGATAACATGAGGTCTGAAAAAGGAAGGCTTGAATTTAATTGCCCTAAAAATTTCAATCGTTCAATCTGGTAATTAGAGAGCTGGCTGATTCAGAAGGCAATTTCCTTTGGAAAAAACCCCAAAGATAATTGATGCTAAGTGAGTATTGTACCTGAAATATTAAATACCAAACTTAAGTCTGCCTCTAGGGCCCTTTGTATTGCCTGTTTTTGATCTGTCTTTCTCCTTCTTTGTATTTTTCCCCTCATGTGGCTCATCAGAACAGGACACTCCTTTAGCGAGTCAGATAGTCACTGGGGCGAGTTTGATTTATTAGAAAATAAAATAATAACAGAAGGTCTCTGGTGATCCACTCTGGCTTAAATTTTTCTGTTGTAAAGTTCCCCATTGTCTCCTTGTCCTTAAGAATAGTTTGATGTTCTACCAAGGGTAATGATTTTCCTTACAATCTTCGAAATTCTTGCCAGAATGTCTCATGTTTAATGACACAGCCTCTGATGCTCCAAGATGATCCTCCATGTAGGTAGACCCCATGCAAGTGACTGCTTGGATCTGTGTGCAGGATCGGGGTCTCAGCGGGTATCCTGGGCACAGTCCAAAAACTGTAACTGTTTAGCTCTTCAGTGCTCCTAACGCTCAATAGTATCATAAATCAGAATCCACAGCACTTCACACCCGCCTCTAAGGGAAAACACCTTGGAAAGAAGGAAGTTTAATTTCTACTCAATTTACAAATGCAGAAATTCATGCAGAGGGAAGTCAGGTGACTTCTCCAAAGACATCTGATGAGTCAGTGGCAAAATTCAGGAGTTCTAATGCAGTGTCCTCTCTACATAGGTGCTGGAACTAGGGATGTGGGGTGTGCTGCCACACCCCCTGGCTTGAAGGGGTTTCCATTATATACGGGGTTTACAGCTTGGTTCAATGGCTCTCAGAACCCCCACTCTACAAATTGTTCCAGCTCCCCACCTCTCTAACCACTAGACAATGCTTCCTCTTTCCACAAAACCACCCCCCTTCCCTGAAATGTGGTCATGCTCTTAAAAATATCCTTTAAAATGGGCTTCCATGTTCATTCCCTCTGAGCGAGACCATATCAAATATCTTTGGCTTACAATGCCACTCTGTCAGCTCAGCACTAGAATCTCATAACCTTGTCCTTTTTTGCTTCTGATACCGTCACCACCCGCACAGCTCAAGTAACTAGAAGTTAGTCAGCAATCCTTTCTGGTGATCTGGGAGGCAGAATGGAAGCCAGAGCCCTTTCCCAGTTCTCTGGGTCCTCAGCATGAATAGAAATAACACTAAAGCTGTATGTGCTGTATAGAAAATACGTGCACATGAAAGAAATTTTGAGATTAACAAATCTGAAAACTGAAACCTTCCCTCCTTGATCTATAGAACCCAAGGCACATTCAGTGATGTGGGCTTCCTCACAATATTTTGCCCTTCTAATGTGCCTCAACTCTCAACTGGTGGGACCACCTCTAGCAAGACAGAATTTCAGTCTTCATGCACCAGTCAGACCTTGGTCCCTGTGGGGGAAATTTAGCCTTGTACAGAAAGGCCTATGCATCACCTCAAGTTAAATGGGCTGTATGTTGATTCTCTGAAGAGGGGTGAGTTACTGCCATTATCTGGTGGGATGATCTTGCTATCTTTAGTAACTATAGTATAGGTATATAGCAGGGCCGCCCAGAGGGGGGGGCAAAGGGGGCAATTTGCCCCGGGCCCCGGGCTCCGCAGGGACCCCCAAGAGAACAGCGGAGGCTCCCGCCTCCGCCCCTCTCCTGGAGCCTCAGCGCTTGATGTCTCCGGCGGAGCCCCTGAGCCCCGCCCTGCTCAGAGCCGCGTGGTGAGGGGGCGGGGCTGGGAGTTCAGCTCCCTCAGCTCGGCGTGGAGCTCGCAGCCCCACCCCCTCACCACGCGGCTCTGAGCGGGACGGAGCTCAGGCCCCGACGGGGACACGCTGCCGCTGTTCCAGCGAGGCGCTGAGACTCCGGGTGAGGAGGGAGCCGGGGGTAAGAGGCTGGGGCCGGGGCCGGGGGGAAGCGGGACCCGCCGCCGAAGCGCAGCCCGGGGTCTTTGGCGGCGGGGGGCCCCTTCCGTTCCGGGACCCGCCGCCGAAGTGCCCCGAAGACCCGCGGCGGGGACCCCCCCCGTCGCACTTCGGCGGCGGGTCCCGCTTCGGCGGTAATTCGGCGGCGGGGGGTCCCCGCCGCGGGTCTTCGGGGCACTTCGGCGGCGGGTCCCGGAACGGAAGGGCCCCCCGCCGCCAAAGACCCCGGGCCCCCGGAATCCTCTGGGCGGCCCTGGTATATAGTACTCATTGCCATAGTATCTGAGCACCTCACAATACACTTTGTGAGGTATCCCCAGTTTACAGATGGGAAACTGAGGCACAAGGCTGCTCTATGCTTTGCCCTAAGTCACACAGGATGTCTGTGGCAGAGCAAGGAATTGAACCCAAGTTTCCTATGTCCCAGGCTAGTGTGCTAACAACTGGACCATCTTTAATCCCCTTTCTAGGAGGAACCAGACTGAGGGCTTGTCTATACGGAGAGCTGGGATGCGCCACAAGCTGAGGTATAAATGTGCAATACCCTAGTGTGCCACGCGCTAACTCACCATGTGGACCCTGCTACTGTGCACTAAAGGGTCAAAGGTCAAAGAGCACCATGGAACTTTTAGTGTGAGGTAGCAGTGTCCACAGATAACTTACTGCGCAGCATGCCAGAGTGCTGTACATTTACACTGTGCACTATCCCTTTGTACAGCCATGTCCGGAGAACACTGACTCATTTCACCGAGGCCAACGATTGCTAACTCCTTAGTCACCACCGCCAACCAGAGTCAGCATTTCAAACGAGAAGTGAAAGACACTGCCTTCCCCTGAGCCATCTACTCTTCCTCAATTAGCTTAAATTAATTAGGGTCTCTCTTTCCTTTCAGAGACAAGATGACCCCCTTTTCCTCCTCCTTCTTCAGCAGTTGGCAGCTGATTAAACCTCTGCTAAAAAGGCCCCGTTACACACTGAAGCTCAGAAAGCCCATTGGTGACTCTTGATCTGATTACTAAATTTCGAAGACTAGCAATGGGATCAGGGAGTCTCAGTGATGTTAGTCTTACATGTACTGTAACTGGGACTGCCGACACCAAAGAAAGAGCTATTACAGATACCATTGCGAGCTTTTTTAATAAATTAAACAACTATGAGTCCCACTGAGAATCCGCTTCTCTTCCTCTATTGAGCAGGGACACGTAGGCCTATTTGGAAACAGCCAGGGCAGCTGGGTTTCTGCAGTTTTAATTTAAGTTCTGTGCAGTTGTTGTTCAGTACAATGAAGTGGACCTCCATCTCTCTCTTTGAGAATTTATAGCCACTATCCAATCTGACAAAAACTGTGCTCTTTTTTATACTTGGAGGTCGTTTTATGTTACTTACAGTGTGTTGCACTGTGTCAAGAGGCATAACATAACATAATGAAAAGCAGACGAATGTAACTCAACGTGACAAGAGTGACATGCTGTGATG
The DNA here is from genome assembly GCF_020497125.1 of Mauremys mutica. Taxonomy (NCBI): domain Eukaryota; kingdom Metazoa; phylum Chordata; order Testudines; family Geoemydidae; genus Mauremys; species Mauremys mutica. The sequence goes on along the minus strand of NC_059090.1, from coordinate 9,042,823 downwards.
TGGCCATAGAAGAATGCACTGTTGTCATTGTTTTGTATTTTATCTGATACCCACCTACGCGTCAGACACTGGGCTTTTGTGTGGAATTCTGATGGATAGTTTGTAGACTGGAAGTCTGGTTCCCCCCTCTTGCTCACACCAGTTTCCTGTTGATGTAACTCCCCTGACTTCACTGGGTTACTCGGGATTTATATTAGGGCGAATCAGGCCCTAAATATTTATTCCTTACAAATAAAACTACATTAAAAGAACATCAAAGCTGGAAAGTGAAGCATTCAAAAGTCGGGAAATGACAATAGTACTGTAGCTCGTGCACCCTTAACTCTGCCTGGTTGGGGGTATGCTTTACAGTGGGGTTTTTTCTGCAGGACCCAGCCTCATTCAGGGCACAGGATGGATGGTGCTCAGCAAATGAAGCAGTTGTCCACTATTTCTTTTTATAATCAATGTTTAGTGTATGGTCCCATGCCTCATTCACTGCACACCATCCAAATCATTGTCTGAGTAAGGGTTCCCACCCACCCCATATCTTTATAGGCTTTTATGTTGCACTAATTTCCATAGTATCTGAGCTGCCCAAGAACAATAATGAAGTTATCTTCACAACACACCTATGAGGTCAAGGAGCATTGCTATTCCCATGTTATAGATGGGGAACTCAGGCACAGAAGAAGTGTCTTGCTGAAGGTCACAAAGGAACTCTGGGCCAGAGGCAGGAATAGGTCCCACCCCAGTGCCATAACCTCCCAAAACATTCTTCCTCTCCCACAGACCTGTCTCTACACCACACACCATCCAACCTCCACAGTGATACCAGCTCATTTCATACCACCTCATACAACAATTGCAAGCAAACCAGGACCCCAAACCACTTCACTACACAACTCTGCTTTGTTCTCCACCCAACAGACCCAAAGAACATGCCAAAGGATGTAGAAAATAAATATATAGCAAATGTCTAAGGACTGTACCATAATGCATAAGCACAATGGAGGAGAGCTAAGGTTATGCAAGTATCTACCTTCACACAAATTCCTGGTTGAAATTTTTCATATGGTTCCTTACTAGTTCAAGCAGGTGACCATGTCTGGAATGGAACAAGAGATTCGTTGTTTTATTGGTGCCTTAGCCTACTATTCCCCCAGTAGAAACCAAGAGAGACCAATAAAAACTAACAGAGACTAGTTGATGGATCACAATGGAGTCTTCTGGGTCTTGTAGAGTCATAGTCATAGAATTAAGGGTCTGAAGGGACCATTATGATCATCTAGCTTCACCTCCTGCATAACACATGCCACAGAATCTCAGACAGTAATTCCTGCACCAAGCCCATACCTTGTGTTTGAGCTAGAACATATTTTTGAAAGCCATCCAAACTAGATTTAAAGACATCAAACAATGGATAATCTACCACATCACTTGGTGAATTGTACCAGTGGTTAATTGCCCTCACTGTCAAAAATCTGCACCTTCCAGTCACTGGGTCTTGTTGTGCCTTTGTCTGCAAGATTAAAAGGTATTTCTCTAAATTAATCTAATCTATTTACAATTTCTGTTTGTGCACATACACCATTTCTTAAAAGCAGCAAAAAGTCTGAAATACATGCAGCATGGTGGCTCCTAACTTTTTTGGGGAAACAGTATCAACCCACCGGGCTAAGACCTCAGCTGTGCTTCCGTTTATACCTCTTCTGTCAGAGAGCCAGGGCCGCAAAAAATCTAGGCCACGGGAGAATTTTGTTTGCAAAAAAATAATATTGGACTATAGACCCAGTGACTAAACTCATGCCATGCATTTTGTGGTTTAATTGAGAGATGAATCCCAGAATGTGTGGATCACATGAGACCGAGGTTTGGCGTGGCTTCTGTTCCATTGCGGGCTAGAGCAAACATGCAACTAAATGTGGGGTAGACAATAATAACACAACAGGGCCCAGCGCAGATTTGGGGCTGCATGGTCATGAGGGTGTTTGCAATAGGGACTACCAAGTGAGTGGCAATCCACCAGCCAAGGCCAGTGACAAAAGCTAGTTATACTAGTCCACCTGGTTGGAGACCCCTGGTTTACCAACCTGAGACTGGTTTCCAGATACTGTCAGTAGGACACAGTAACAGGGTGGTTATTCCATCACCACAGTAGCTGTAAAATCTGGGAACCGCAAAGAAATTTTGCAGTTTCCTTTGGAAACTTCACCCACCCCTAATTCAATCCTTAGGCACTCTTCTCAGACATCGTTATGAGAGCAACAAAAGCAAACCCTCCTGTTTTGTACTAAAGAGGCAACCACACTCACCTCCTAGGCTTTAAATAGCATGACAAGCACAAGGAGCATTATACAGAAGCAATAGGCCAGATTCTGAGCTCTGTCACACTAGCATAAATCCAGAATAACCTCATGGAATTAGTAGAGTGACTCAGGATTTGCTGGGGCGTGACAGATCAGAATCTGGCTCAGTAGTGTTTGTTTCTCTGTCGATGACAGAACTAGACATTGAGGCCTTCTATCTGAGCCCAGGACCTGTCTGTGAGATGTGTCATGGAGGGATGGGGTGGGAGTGCATTTTACAAGACTGGGGCAGCTCAGCTGTGATACAGGAGGACACCTCTTCTCCTGGGTGTGAGAAATGATGGCGAGCCCAGTCTTGCAAGGCACTGAGCTCTTCTGAGAGGCGCTTAGCACCTTCAACTTCCAACCTCTTGAAACTGGGCCCTGAGTCACCATTGAAGGTCTTTGCTCAGAAACTGCTAGCCTTGGTTGGCTTCATGCTGAGCTGAGAGTTAATCAAGCCTTTTATTTTTTTTAATCTAGGACCCCCCCGCAAGCTAAACTGACATTCTGTTGGATGCAGTATATAATTGTGATGTGCCTCTACCTGCTGTGCACCCAAGTCAGGTAGGGAACCTATTCTGCAAGCCCACAAGCTTGGGCTGCATATGTATGTATGCAGCCCATCTGGACGTACTGATAAGTGTCACACAAAGTCCCCTGGATAACCTCGGAGCCTGCTGCACCAGGCACCGAAGTGCCAATTCAAACGTGACATTCATATAAACCCCAGCATGGCCAATGCCAATCATTCAAATATCATATCAGCCCCTGAAAAATCACAAGGTGGTCTAAACACACATGAGAATTTAAAAAAAAAATTATTTCAGCTTCTTGATATTAAGCCTTTACCGTTCATATGTTCAAGCTTTTCTCTGCAACCCTGAGAGCTAGAATCTGCCTTTTATTTTTCAAATGATGGCTGAGATTTTCACATGAATCCAGGAGCTGGAGCGTGAGACTGACAAGACTCACAATAAAATCATGAGAGCTGGCAAAACTGAAATCCGCTGAATTCAGCAGGGGTGAACCTGTGCATGAGAATCAAATCTGACCCTCAGAGCTCTCTTCAGTGGATGAAGGGCCCAGAAGCAGGAAGCACAAAGTGGGGTGGGGGAAATCTGCCCACAATTCCCAATCTACTAGGAATAGGGCTATAGGCCCAGATAAATGGGTTGGAGTCAGAGTACCCAGAGGACATGCTGATGCAGTGCAAGTCCTGGACAATCTCCACTGTTCTGGCTCTTATGGAGATTAACATTGCTCCCCTGTGAGGGAACCACAGGAAAGGATGGCACGTATCTATCACCTGTTGTCCCCTGACACCCAGGGTGAATCCTCCCTCTGAGGCTGCTGCCCCATTGGGTCAATGGACTCCCCTGCACAGGAGCATAACCAGGTCACAATCTGGCCCAACCCAAAATGAGAGATGAAGGTTGTATCAAATATTGCAGGACACCACTCAGAAGTATCGCTTGGCATTGCACATATGCTGGATGTAAAAGAACCACGCAACAGCAACAACGAGGAATGGAAGCAGTGAGACCATGGACAGAAGCATATCCTCCCTATTAGCCACGTTCCTGTGAGAAATCCAATGTACGAGGTCGACACACTTATCACAAATGATCTTAGACACCAAAACCCAAAGCAAAGGAACGTAAGCGGCTCCAGCTCAATACAGACAGAAGTGGTTTCTGATTAAACTGATGGTTCATTGAGCTGTCTGCATGGCTATTACTATATCCTACAAATGAACCCAACCTGGCTCTCTGGGAGTTGCAGAAGGAGTGTTTCAATCGTTGAAATGGCAGATCCCGTGGTGGATGTTCTGCTACCACATCATGCAATCGATACCTTCCTGATTTCTTCAGCAGGGAAGCCCTTTAGGCACTATCACAATACAAAGAATAAATAATAGCAATAATTCTAATAGAGGTGTGAATTCTTTGACCAACTTACACTCCTGATCCCTGATGCCTAACCCACCCCCTCCATTTTCCCCCTGCCTTCACCTTACCACCCTAAGGATGAAGTCGCTAGTCTCCAGTCCCTCTCCAGCTTTCTTTCCCTCCTTGCTGTGGCCCCGCCTCCCTCCCTGCCTTTCCCTTTCCCCAACCTCTCTATACCTCCCGTGACCTGCAGAGAATGAATCAATAGCCACCCTCCTGGCCAGAGGGCGGAGAAACTCCTGGTCTCTCCCCATCTGACCTCCGTCAATGGCTCGTCTCCGAGCAGAGTCACTTTGGGCTCTCTGCCATTTGTGCCTGCAACTCTCTGCCTGCTGCTTCCCTGCACTGGGAAGCCATAAGACTGGCAGCAGAGGCAGGTTGAGGGAGCAAGTCTTAGAAGCAGGACAGGTGAACAGGGGACTTATTTGCAGCCTGGGAGAGATGGAGTGGGACAATCTCTACCCATGAATCCAAAGCCAGCCATACCTTCTTTGGTTACAGCCCTTCCCAATTCCTTATCACCCTGCCCCCTGCAGGCTTCCACCACTCTAAAGGAAACTTGAAACCTCCATACTGGCCAGTGTCATAAAAGTGAAGCGTTCAACCCGCAATGGGGCTGCTCACGTGCTTAAGTTAAGGATGTGCTCAAATGTCTTGTTGGATGGAGCCAGAGCGCTTAGCACCTTGCAGGCTCAAGCTATACATGAGAAATCATTATGACACCTTCTACGACTCCACCATATTTAACAGACATAAATGGCATACCCGCCTCATCTATGGCATGCCATCCTCCATCCGTATCCATCTGTTGTTTTGTCTTATACTGTCAGCTCTTTGGGGCAGGGTTTATCATTTTGCGCTGTGTTTGTACAGCACCTAGCACCATGGGGGATCCATGACTGGGTGCTACTGAAAATACAAAAAATAATGATAAATGATATCGGGACCGCCCAGTCTGTGTCTACTGAGTTACTGAAACTAAGCATCAAATTCAGAGAGGTGCTAAACTCCTGCTTTTCCCACTGACTCCACTGGGAGCTACAGTTGCTCAAAAGGCACTCGGCATCCTTGATTTAGCCCAGGGTATGTCTGCTTTCCCCTCCAGTGCACAATGTGAGGAAGCCAGTAGTGTGACTATGAAAACCTCATCTGCCAGCCAATTCTATCCTCAGCATTGAGTGAGCGAGCAACATTTTGCAGGGTATATGTTATCTTTCTCATACTGGTGCCACAGGGGGAATAAAACAAAACACTGAGCTGAATGTATTTCTAGCCAACGGAAATTTCATATTGAGGGTTACAGGCGCCCTGTGCCTCTTAAAAGCGGGTAATAAAATGCTGTTCTGAGTTACGAATTATATTTACATTTCCAGCCTCCATATGGCTCATCTGGGGAAGGGGAGCTTTCGAATGCTTTAGCAGCACAACCATGTTGTGATTAGTTACAATTTTTGCTCCCTATAACAAGCAATTAATGCTGAGATGACTCTCTCCCTGCTCTGCTTAGTCTTCTCATTTTCCTCTAAAACTGACTCCCATTTGGCACTTTCAGGTAGGGTGACCAGACAGCAAATGTGAAAAATCAGGACTGGGAGTGCGGGGTAATAGGAGTCTATATAAAAAAAAAGACCCAAAAATCGCGACTGTCCCTATATAATCAGGACATTTGGTCCTCCTACTTCCAGGCCAGCTGAGTCAGTAGGTGCAACACTGCTCTTGGAGAAAGCTATAACCAGCCTAGGAATGGCAACAAACTGCCTCCCCCGAACTATCCCTTCTAGGGTTCATAAATGAGGCTGGAATTCACGACCAGATGACCCCTCTTCCAGATGCACTTATTAACTTGACATCCAGGGTTGAATTTTTTGAAAAGGCAGAAAGACCCAATCGTGAAAGGCAAAAATGTGTGTGTGTGCGTGCCTGCATTTCCATGTGCAGTTAAGGTCAAATTCCAGAATAAGGCCTCTGCATGACTTATGTCCCACACAGTCTTGAATGATGCACAGGACTTGCGCTGACCCTCTGCACAGGGGAGAATTTCACCCTTGCAGCGCTCGCGTATGCCTATCAGATAATGGATATGCAGCCACCACTTGGATGACAACACACTTTCGTCACGTGCAATTATTTTATATGGACGTGCAATCTCATCGTAATACACAACTGTATTTACACAGATTTTTTTGCACGTGGACCTCAGCTTGCCATTTTCAAAAATCTGGGTCCTAGTGAATTTACCCCATCCTGCAGATCCATACCCTGTCAAGAATTCACATGTATATACTCCCACTGACTTTATGGAAGCTTGTATTCAGAACAACCTCAATCTATGGTGCTATATCAGGAGTTTTTCCTACAGAAATTATCAGATCCAGTCCAGTTTTATTGAAAATTAGAGATGAGTCTGATTAAAAACCTTGATCCAAGCCTTGGAGAACTCTGGAGGTGGATAGAATCATAGAAGCATAGGATATTAGGGTTGGGGGAGACCTCAGGAGGTCATCTAGTCCAATGGGCATTTGGATATGAATTTGGTAGTTCCCGCTCATCGCTCATCTCTTACTTCTAATCCATTTTTCGGGATAAAGCCAGGTCACAGAGTGGCATATCTTCTTAAGGAGCATGAGTACTTCAGAGTTTGCATGGTGAGCATAGGCTGAGTGGCCTAACCGTAAAGTCAAGTAGAACGAAATCTGTGAATCCATGGTGGTTGCAAACAGGCCTCTGGGCATGCGATGATGATGCCCTTCCAGTATTGCTAGATGGGATGGGAGCCCCAGATAGGGACGGGGCCCCAGAATGGAAAAGGTTGAGCACCACTGCAATATTTTATAAGCACATCCTTTTTCCTCATTTGTCTCTGATGTGTCAGTTTGCCATGTATAGCCGGTGTAAATCAACATAGGGCCATTGCAAGCAATGGAGCTACATCAGCTTACACCAGCTGAGAACCTGCCCACTTCAGCTCACCCGAGGGTGCAGTGGGTCAGTCAATACGCTAGGTTTTGATCCTGCAAAGACATACAAGTGCTTAACTTTACACACTGTGGCTGAGTATGAAATGAATGAGACTACGGCCAGGGTCTGATCCACAGCTAATTGAAGTCAAAAATCTGGATTCAAATCCTACTGTTAAGTCACTAGGTAAGATGCATGTGGTGATTTTACCCAACTGGCCCAGTGTACGATACCAGCATGTAAGCTGGTTCACTGTGTTTTCATGAAGCAGGAACCTCTCTGCCTGTACTATTGCACTACTGAGCAATGATGCCGTGGTGCTGAAATATAGAAAGCCAATGGCACATTAACACCATGTTACTGGAATACATCAGAGCAATTGTGCTCTCTCTGGTGCTGTATTACTTACTACATGTCATCTCAGTAACGGTGCTCATTGTAATGTAGAGTGCTCGTGGGGAAGTGTGAGAGAGATGTCTTAATGGCAGACCTTGACATTTCTGCAGGATAATCTACATCCTTCAGATCAACACAGTGTTTGCACTAGCATAAGGCCTCAACTAGAGCTGTGCAAAACTTCCAATCCTACCAAAACTGAAACCAGACCAAATCTTGCTGTCGTGGGAGTTTCTGAAATCTCAACAGGTTTTGGACCAGGTACACTCACGTCAGACTCGAGCTAGGTGCACTAAAACGTCCATCTGGATTTGTGAACCCTTTTAAAAAAAAACATGACCGTATTCTACTGTAATGACCCAATGCCTAATGCTTACAATAATGCTACTGCAGGATTTAGGGCGGGGCCGAGCTGGCTGGAGCGGCTGCGCAGGGCCCGCAAGAGCGCGCTGCTGCAAGACGGGAAGAGGAAGGTCCATTACCTGTTTGAGGATGGGCTGGAGATGGCTGAGGAGTACGACCTGAAGACCAGCCAGCTGCTGGCTAGAAAGTGGCGAGAGAAGACTGCTCTGGGGAGCTCCAGCAAGTGGCAGGTTGAGGTGGGAGAGCCAACCAGCCACACTGCGGGAGCGCTGGAATCCAAGCTCATCAAGGAAAGCAGCTCCAATCCCATCTTCGTGAGGAGAGACACTCAGACCAGTTTCCAGTGGCGCATCCGGAACCTGCCCTACCCCAAAGAGGTCTACAGTGTCTCCGTGGAGAAGGAGCAGCGCTGCTATGTCGTCCGTACCACCAACAAGAAACAGTAAATTCTATTGAAGTCTATCATTTTAATTACTGTGAAACCTCTAGGGTATAAGATCGGTGCTATAAGATCTAAATAAGTTCACAAAGGCCTTTCAGCAAGCCCCAGGCAAATTTCAAGTGAGTCTGGGACTAAGGGCTTATCGACGCACAGAAGTTAATTTGAATTATGGGAGGCTGTAAATATATCCACATGTGGACTCTCTTATTCTGGAATAAAGTGAAGAAGGTCCTCTTGTGAAGTTATCCAGCAATAACTATTCTTTCTGGAATAACTGTATGTGCAGACATGTAGTGTGGACACATCTGTAGGAAAGCCTGAGGTTTGCTGGGTGACCTGGGGCAAGTCATGTCCCCTCCCTGTACCTCAGTTTCCGCCACAGAAAAACATGGAGATACTTATACTGACCTCCTTTGTAAAGGGCTGTGAGATCCACAAATGAAAAGCGCTGTAGAAGAGATAGTGATAATTATTATTTTCCCAAAACTTGAACCAAACTCTAAAGCACTATTGAAATGCATTTACCCCTCTTTGCACTTCTTGGGGCTTGTCTACACGTTGTGCTTGTCTGCACTAGAGGGGTGCAAATTCTAGTGTACACTAGTATGTTGCATGCTAACTGGCTCATGGGAACCCTGCTGCCATGCACTAAAAGTTCCCTAATGTAATGTAGTCCTATTTCAAATCGTACTACCTTAAAGCACATTAGGGTACTTTTAGTGAGCACCAGAAGGGTCCACCCAAGCCAGTTAGTGTATGACATGCTAGTGCAGACTAGAATTTATACCTGTTCAGTGCAGACTAATGCACTGTGTAGACAACCCCTTGATTTTAGTCTGGGAAGTGAAAATATCACTACAAAATCTTTTTTTGTGGTATTTTCAACCTGGCCAGAACCAGAAGGTATGGAAAAACCATTGTGAAATTTCTAATCACATGTCCAGCCCATTGAGATCTGGGTAAACCTGTCTGAACCAGACAGTTGCATGTTCAGAAGTTCAGCCATTGCTAATGGCACCTACTGTGAGGTGCTGAGCTCTCCGAATTCCCCATGAATTTAGTCTGCAGAAGAGAAGAATGAGGCGGGATTTGATAGCTGCTTTCAACTACCTGAAAGGGGGTTCCAAAGAGGATGGATCTAGGCTGTTCTCAGTGGTAGAAGATGACAGAACAAGGAGTAATGGTCTCAAGTTGCAGAGGGGGTGGTTTAGGTTGGACATTAGGAAAAACTTTTTCACTAGGAGGGTGGTGAAGAACTGGAATGGGTTACCTAGAGAGGTAGTGGAATCTCCTTCCTTAGAGGTTTTTAAGGTCAGGCTTGACAAAGCCCTGGCTGGGATGATTTAGTTGGGTTTGGTCCTGCTTTGAGCAGGGGGTTGGACTAGATGACCTCCTGAGGTCCCTTCCAACCCTGAGATTCTATGATTCTATTCTATGATTCTATGAACTCAGTATGGAACCTGAGGGAGTTCATGTTCTGCAGAACAGTGTAGGAAATACACAAAGATTCAGGGTGAAATCCTGGCCCCATTCAAGTCAATGGGACTTTTGTCATTTACTTCAGTTGAGCTGGGATTTCACCCTCAGCCTGTACAGTAACTTTGCTAGCACCCGACTTGTGAAAAATGTGGTGGTTTTGTGGCTTGATAAGTGTGAAGCTTTTTGGTTTCTCTCTGCTTGTATTCAGACCTGTTGGGGTTTCTTTTTGAATGCCTGATTCTTGGCTGACCTTATATAGTCATTTAGACACAGAAAGTCAAGTGTGGAATGCTTCCATTCTGACTTGAAAGCATCTTAAACCCACTGTGCCCAGGTGTAAATGACTATGCAAGTTGTAAGTCAACACAGAATCAAGCCCTGAGAGTTTCAGGTTCAGATGACTCCCTTATCTCAAAGCCCCCACATTTTTGTTTTGAATAAAGCCATAAATTCCTCTGTAGAACTTGAAACTCAGTCCTTGTATATACCCAGATTTGTACCAACTAAAGATGTGTTTTAAAACTGATTTAGTTAAACCTGTGCAAACCCCATGTAGACATTCTTATTTCAGTTTGAGAGTGACTTGTATTGGTTTGGCTCAGGTTGCTAGAGAGGAAGGATAGTCTAGTGGCTTGGGGTGCTAGCCTTGGATTCAGGAGACCTGCATTGAATTTCCGGTTCTATCAGACTCCTTGTGTGACCTTGGCAGAGCTGGGAATTGACTCTATGTCTCCTGAGTCCCTATCCACTAGACCACACTGCTTCCATATAATTTATTTCTGTTGTTGATGTTTTTTTTAATTGCTTTGCCCATCACTTAACCACAGTTTGAGCCTCATCATTGTTGATCAGGTTAAGAATTATGAGCAGACATCTGGATATAACTTCCAGTTAAGGTTGTGCAAAATACACCTCTACCCCGATATAACGCTGTCCTCGGGAGCCAAAAAATCTTACCGCATTATAGGTGAAACTGTGTTATATTGAACTTGCTTTGATCCGCCGGAGTGCGCAGCCCCGTCCCCCTGGAGTGCTGCTTTACCGTGTTATATCTGAATTCGTGTTATAGTGGGTCACGATATATTGGGGTAGAGGTGGACTCCAAGAAAATCCACAACGCTCAGAATTTGAGTTTTTTGTATTTCATGAAGTTGTGAATTTTTTTTAAAAAACAGCAAAATACCATGAGGTTTTATTTGTTTGCTTGTTGCTTGAAAATAAGTTGATTTTGGAGTGAAAATTTGGCCATCAAATAACCCCTTTCTGAGTGAAAAAATTCATTTTTCAAAATTTCACAGTTCAGAAGAAGATCAAATTTTGTACTGAACCATGCAAAAATGTGAATGTTCATATTTCAATATTTAAAGAAATCTTTCGTAATTTTGCAAAGAACTGAACACAAAATATGAAAACCTTGTCAATAAATATTTTCTGAATGAAGGCTGCAAACTTGTATAAATTGTTTCTGCTATGAAAACCAGGAAAGTAGTGGTGTAGATCTGTCTGGAAGCTGTAATGCAGCACTGGGTTCCATGAGGGTGGAACGGAATTAGGAGCCCCTCGCAGAGAAGTTAAAAATACCCAAGTCACAGGAGAAGCAGCATAGAAAAATCAGAACTTGACAAAGATGCCATTTCTTCCTGAAAAAAGTTGCACCATTACCTGCCAACTACCCAAAACAGAGAGAAAGAGAGATGGTGATTTTTTTAAATTTTGAAGGCTGCAAACCTTAAATGGCATGTTGCTATTTTATTATGTTGCAGGTTGTTCTGCTCTGTGATTTACAAGGCAATTCCCATCCACCCAGCACACAGCAATGCGGTTATATTAGTTTAGATGATATCAGCCATGTGTATTTAAACAGACAGCCTGTGACTGATCCCTTTTGTGACCATTTTAGGTGTTAAATTAAGGTCTGATTAAGAGTATGTGGCTGCAGCTAAGGTCAAGGACTAAAGAACACAGGCTTTGTTTCATCTAATAACAATAGAGATTGACTGGTTGCCAAATACCCTTGTCAGACTGCTGTCCAGCCAGAGGGATCTGATTACATTGGTTTCCCTTTTTAAACCCAGCTTCTAAGAGGGCTTGTAGTTATTTCATCTACATTAACGGCTATTGTGTTACCGGAACTATATGTTACATTCTATATGATCAAAGCAGAAATGCAGGAAAGCTTATCATGGTGTTCATGTTGGACTGAGAGGGGAAAAAATACAATACTACAGGGTACCAGGTCATGCCACCAAAGTAAATACCCACAGCTGACAAGCTTAGAACATGACCCACTCCACAGTGAGTGTTTGGTTGGTGTAAATGCTTGGGGGCAGCTCAAGGACTTGTCCCATCAGCAGTCACCAGCACAGATGTGTTGAAAAGAATATAATAAGATAAAAGCAGAGCAGAGAAGAGGAAAACAAGTAGCTTCTAAACTGTGGGATGAAGGAAAGAGGCAGTAATACCATGTTGTTCTCTCTTCATGAGACCATCTTGCCATCCTGCAAAGGTTCCACACCACGGGGCCATGAACCATCACCGGTGTGGTTCTTCATAACTGCACAATGTCATTCCAATTTCCGCAAAGTGCTCTTGCAAAAAGTGTCCCCATGAGCCTGCACTGAACCCAGTGTACAGTGATGTGCGCACTTGCTGAGAGGAAAGATGAGTGGACTGGGGAATCTATATGTTTGAATAAAAATGCTCTCTCCTAGCCATAACCAATTATTTGTGGCCAGGACGCCCCCTTCTGTTGATGGTCAGTTTTATTGTTTCCATGTAAGGTACTTGTCAAGGGAGGTTATAGTCACAGAGAGAGAGATTTCTCCTCAAAATCATCTGAAGTATCTGGTGCTGTCCATTGTCTCAGACAAATTACTGGAGTAGATGAAGCACCATTTTGAGCTGGTATGACAATTCCTATGTTCTCAGAGCCTGCCCCTATCCCATCTCCCAGGTTACATTGAAGTCAGTACTTGCTGACTTCAATCTTTACAAATTGCATTGGGGATGATTTAAAAAGTGCTATGCTTCCCTATAGAGTCTCCATGCCTTGATTTCAGTAACTTGGGATATAACTTCCCTCCTTATAATTAGAAGAGGGTGAATCCCATAAGGTTGAGTGGCTCAATTCATTTTGGATGAGATTCCAAAAGTTTGGTCTAGTTATTGGGCTGGAAACTCCAGCGGAACACGATTTCCTGTGGGAGTTCCCATGCTCCCTGGGTTTTGAGTTTTGTCAGAAATACAGTGGTCATCACTGAAAAGTCAACAATTGCCAGTAGTTACAACAGAGAAACATGCTCTGCATAATAGCCTGATCCAGCACCCACTGAAGTCAATGGCAAAGCTCCCAATGACTTAAACAAGAGCAGGATCCACTCATTCTTTTCTACTTTAAATAAAGGAAAATACAATGGTATTGACAGTACAAGGATGGGATATCTCCTGATAAAGGCTGCCTTTTTAATGCCTATCACTATGTCAAAGAACAAGCTTTCCTTGTGATATTTTAATTTTCCAAACCCAAACTGAGAAATGCAACAACAACAACAAATTTTTTCTTTAAAATTGCGATAAAAGTTCAGGTTTGGTACTGTTCAAGCTCTAAGCAACAGTTTGGTACAGGTTTCTAATTTATATGAGCCAGATAGCCCATCCTTTCTTATTAACTATAGAAACAAATAGTGTGTGGAAGAGACCATAGTATTTCTATACTATATACCAAAGCCAAATTTTTAAACTTAGTTGCTTAAAATTAGGCATCTAAATCCATATTTAAGTAAATAACAATGACCTGATTTTCAAAGGTGGTGAGCAATCACAACTCCTGTTAAAGTCAAAGGGAGCTGAGAGCTGCTCCACAGCTTTGAAAATTTAGCAACGGTTGTTTAGGTACCTAAATATGGATTTAGGTGTCTACATTTAAGCATTTCAGTTTTGGCCCATATTCTATATAGCAGATACTAATAAAGTGATCACTTAGATAACTTTCCAGCTTTGCCTTAGATAACTGGTTTACATTACCTCAATACTTGCAATATTTCCAGTAGTTCTCTGCAGTTTGTATAGGATGGATCATTGCACATACTATGGAAATGTCATTAATTTACCTAAGGAAACAGCAAAATTTAAGGGCAACCACTTACTTTACTTATTGCGGAGACTCTAACCTATACACCATATAACACCTGCTCACTGGAGAGAGAGAGAAAAAAAGCCCTTATGTTCCTTCTTTATTGCAATTTTTAATTGCAACTTGAATAGTTCCTAGTGACTTCCTAAGACTAATGTTAAGTTTTCTGATCTGAGTTTTCCCTCTGGGGCTTTATACAGGTTTTGAGCATTCGCTTAATTTAATGTACACTTGGGAGCAAGTCTGGTGGTTCCAGAAATATTTGTAGTTGGAAATCACCATGATTTTTGGTTAGGTTCAATGCCAAAGAAATCACAAATCATAAGTCAGCTATAGTATAGTTACTGCTACTTGGCTTTTGAATTTCTCTCTATTTATATGCAAAGTGTAATATTTTTCCCTAGTTGTACCAGTGCAGAGTTACTAATATGTATATTGTTTATCTCTTCTTTAGAATTTCTGATGGAACTGGAGATTTTGACTAGCTGACTTGGGATTCCTAGGATTTTATGGACTTCCTGTGTGAACCAAAAGCTGTCCATTGGGGATGCATCTCTATATCACAGCTGGTGTTTCTGAACCTTCGTCTGGAGTAGAAATTCATCCCTGATTTTTTTGGCTGGATTGACTGTTTAGTCTAGGAACTTTCAAGTACACTTTGTAGGTGCTGGAATTCCTCATTCTCTTCAGTCAGCAGCTGATGTGGTATGGTGTACATCAGGGTATATATTCTGGAGTGAGCGAAGATTTATGCTCTTCCTAACTCCCCTTGATGCTAATGAGTATTACAGACATGCGTCCCATGGAGCAAGATGAGAACATACCCCAGATTGTGTGTGGAGTTTGCCATTAGGGCATCCACAGTGCTAAAAAAAATACAAAGATCCCAAGGGTAGGAAAGTAATTGGACCTCTACCCTTTTTTCTAGCAATGTGAATGTAAGAGATACATTTTAAAGTCTCTCTCATTTCTCTCCCTCTCCTACCAGCACCTGTATTAATTTTTGGTTATGAGTGACCTCACAGAAGAATTGATTTCCCTTTTTGAAGGTGTTTCCAAAGGTAATATTCATAATATTTTACTGTCAGACATTTTTTTTGTTGCTAAGTATGGTCTAATGCAGGAGTCGGCAACCTTTCAGAAGTGATGTGCCGAGTCTTCATTTATTCACTCTAATTTAAGGTTTCGCGTGCCAGTAATACATTTTAATGTTTTTAGAAGGTCTCTTTCTAGAAGTCTATAATATATAACTAAACTATTGTTGTATGTAAAGTAAATAAGGTTTTTAAAACGTTTAAGAAGCTTAATTTAAAATTCAGAGCCCCCCCCCCGACCGGTGGCCAGGACCTGGGCAGTGTGAGTGCCACTGAAAATCAGCTCACATGCCGCCTTTGGCACGCATGCCATAGGTTGCCTACCCCTGGTCTAATGTCTAAAGCACACAGACTCGGAGTCAGGATTATTGGGTTTTATTCCCTGCTTTACCAATGTCTCATTTGTCATTTCACTGCTACGTCTCAGTTGTACAATGGGTATAATAATAATCTGTTTCATGGGAGTTTTGTAAGACTTCAGTAACTAATATGTGTTGTATTAGGAGCCATTAGAATCAGTGAAGCCTGACTGCTGTCATGTGACAGGGGTATTAACCTGTTGTAAGCCCAGTTCAAATCAGATGACTAGAGTCTGGCAATATGAGGCCAGAGTTTACTAGTCGGGAATTTTTCTATTAATGGTTTTCCTTTTTATGCTGATTAGTCAAAAGTTAAACTGTTTACAGGAAAAAGGTTGGTTTTGATTAATTTCCCATTTAAAAAAACAGAAAAAATTTCAAAATTGTCAAACATTTCAGAAATTGTCAACATTTTCTAAATGAAAAAGTTCCTTTTTTTTTATTCAAAACATCTTTTTGTTCCAAATTTTACATGAATTTGTTTATTAAAAAAAAGTTAAAAGGTTTAAATATTTCAAAATTATCTAAATGAAACATTCTAACTGACCCAATCCAAACTTTTTTTGGATTTTCAGTAGCCATGGATAAGTACTTCACCTCTTTATTCCTTAGTTTTTCCATCTAAAATGGAGATAATCATCCTTATCCAGATGTATAAAGTGCTTTGAGATCTATAAATGAGAGGTGCTATTGTCTGTAAGAAATGTTGAAATCTTTAGAAAAATTGTGCTCTATAAATGCATATCTATTATCATTGTTATTTCACAGACTGACAACTCTTATGGCAGCTTTGGATACAGAAGAAAAAGCAGATGTTGCAAAGAATAAGTCATAATAAGAAACTGTCATCCTTTAGAGGATCTCAAAAGTACAATAAAATGTTGCACACTGGAGAATCCGTATGCCAATATATGTGCTACAATAATTACACCAATCTTGAAGATCAATATTATTCCTCAGCCGCATCCAGTTTCTCAGGGGAATTGAAACTTACAGGTATATATACAGTTTAAGGCCCTGATCCTGCAAACTTTTACACATCTGCTTAATGCTAAGCCCCTGAATGGTCACACTGATTTCAACGGCACCGCTCGCATGTATTTGCACAAGTGTTTGCATGATCAAAGTTTAAGACTAGTCAATGCAAAGATTGTTTTCAGAGGGACCCTGTAAAATCTACTTTTGCATATAAGTGAATATTTTATTGTCATTCTGTAATGTTGTGCGGTGGGTTTGTGAAACAGTCTAATATTTTATACACTATAAAATGTTTGATAGTATTTCCCATTTCTAACTCTTTGGGGAATAATTTAAACAAAATATGTTAAATTTATTCATGGTTTGGTTCCTTGATGGCATAAGACACCTGGTGTAAACACTAAAAAGTCAGGCAGCAGACAGACCCAGTCAAATATTAGATGCATTAGGACATTTTTATTTATAAATCTGAAATTGTTTTTGATGACTTCAAAAGAAGGAAATGTCAGGAAGTGCATATTACCTGTGAGCTCAGTAAGACTGTCATGGAAATGCCAAAATAACATTAAATATACAAATTATAGTCATCGAAAAATAAGCAACAAGGTCTGATTACAAGGGGCAAAACATATTTACAGAACTATCAAAAGGAAAGTGCAGGTAAGCTCCAGCACCCAAGAGCAGATCCTATTTAAAAGCTATGTCCATAATGACCAATAAATTGTTAATTTGTACTCAGTTGACTGAATCGGTGACAACATTCCATTAAATCACAGGGGTCCCAATTCAAAAAAGGAATTAAGCATGTGCTTAAATCCATTCCTAGTCAGGAACAGAACTTAAGCTGGTACCTAACTTTAAGCATGTGCTTTAGCCCCATTGACTTAAATGGATGGGATTTTCAAAAGTTCTCAGCGTTGACTTAACTTTGCTCCCATCATATGCATGATAAAATCCCATTGACTTTAGTGGGAGCATCTAGGCCAATTCTGAACACTTGAAAACCCACCCAGTGTGCTTACAGTTAAGCATGTAATTAAACATTGTCTTGAACTGTCTTTCCAGAATCAGAGCCATGATAAATAGACACTGAGATGAGACAATAGTGTTCAGCGGAGGGGTTTAGGTTTATTAGGAACGGGGGAACCTTTCAGGAAAGGAGGAGCCTATCCAGGAAGGATGGGCTTCACTTAAACCAAATCAGAACCAGATTGCCGGCATGTAAAATTAAAAAGGAGTTTTTAAATTAAGGGCTGGGGAAAAGCTGACAGGTACGAAGCAGCACACGGTTTGAACAGAGACATCCTTTAGGGGAGGATTTATTGAAGGGGATTCTCTATATACCATAAAGAGGAGAGGATAGAAGTTGATAAATTACAAGTCGGAACAGAAGAGAAACAGTCAAACAAAAAAGAATCCCATTCAATTACACCACATGAAGGCAGAAAACTAAATATTGACAAACTTTATAAATGCTTGTATACAAATGCTAGAAGTCTAAATACTAAGATGTTTGCTAAATACTAGATACTAAGATGTCTAACTTAAGTGTCTGGTAATACAATGAGGATATTGATATAGTAGGCTTCACAGAAACTTGGTGGAAAAATTATAATCAATGGGACACAGTAATATCAGTGTACAAAATATACAGGAATGATAGAGTAGATTGTGCTAGTGGGGGAGTAGCACTATATGTGAAGGAAAGTACAGAGTCAAACTTAGTAAAAATCTTAAATGAATGTACCACAGAATCTCTATGGACATAAATTCCATGCTTGAATAAGAAGAGTATAGCAATAGGAATATACTACCGACCAACTGACCAGGACGGTGATGGCAATTGTGAAATGTTCAGGGATATTAGACAGGCTAAAAAAACCCAGAAAACTCAGTAATAATGGGGGATTTTAGCTATTCCCCTACTGACTGGGTACATATCACCTCCGGATGAGATGCAAACACAGATGCTGATTTTTCAAACTGCTGGGGGCCGCTCAACCCCCAGCTCTGCCCCAGGCCCTGCTCCCATTGCACCTCTTCCCCCAAGGCCCCACCCCTGCTCCACCTCTTCCCGCCGCCACTCCATCTACGTCCCGCCTCTTCCTGCCCAGTTCCGCCTCCCTCCCCCAAGCACACGGCGTCCCCGCTCCTTCCCCCCTCCCTCCCAGCCTCCCTGCACACCGCGAGGCGGAAGGCGCGGGGAGGGAGTGGGGCAACACTGATCTCTGGGGCCGCCAGAAAGCAGGAGGCACTGCGGGGGTAGGCAGAAGTTGATTGGGGGGCTGTTGTTGGGTGCTCTACACCCACCATTTTTTCCCTGTGGGTTCTCCAGCCCCGGAGCACACATGGAGTCAGAGGCATTAAGCTTAGAACCCACAATGGGAAGGGCAATTCTTGATTTAGTCCTAAGTGGTGCACAGGATCTGGTCCAAGAGGTGAATAGAGCTGAACCACTTGGTAATAACAACCATAATGTAATTAAATGTAACATCCTTACAGGGGGAATTACCAAAGAAACCCACCACAGTAGCATTTAACTCTAAAAAGGGCAACTGCACAAAAAGGAGGAAGCTAGTTAAACAAAAACTAAAAGTAACAGTCACAACAATGAAATGCCTGTAAGCTACATGGAAACTTTTAAACACACTGTAATAGAGGCTTTATGCAAACGTACAACCCAAATAAAACAGTAAGAAGACCAAAATATGCCACCAGGGCTAAACAGGATGGGATTTTCAAAACAGAGTAAAAGAGGAGGTTAGAGACAAAAGGACATCCTTTAAAAATTGGAAGTCAAATCTGATTGAGGAAAATAGAAAGGTGCATAAATGCTGGCAAGTCAAGTGTAAAAGTATAATTAGGTAGGCCAAAAAAAGAAATTTCAAGAGCAACTGCAAAAGACACAAAAACTAAGAGAAAAGACAAAGTTTAAGTACATCAGAAGCACGAAGCCTGCCAAACAATCAGTGGGGCCATTGGATGATCAAGATGCTAAAGGAGCATGCAAGGAAGACAGGGCTGTTGTAGAGAAGCTAAATTAATTCTTTGAATTGGTATTCATTGCAGAGGATGTGAGGGAGATTCCCACGCCTGAGCCATTCTTTTTAGATGACAAATCTGAGGAACTGTCCCAGATTGAGATGTCAATAGAGGAGGTTTTGGAACAAATTGATACAGTAATAAATCATCAGGTCCAAATGGTATTTTCCCAAGAATTCTGAAGGAACTCAATGATGAAATTGCAGAACTACTAACTGAGGAATGTAACCTATTGCTTAAATCAGCCTTTGTACCAGACCATTGGAAGATAGCTAATGTAAAGCCAATTTTTCAAAAAGGCTTCAGAGGCAACCCTGGCAATTACAGGCTGGTAAGTCTAACTTCAGTAGTAGGCAAATTAGTTGAAACTATAGTAAAGAACAGACTTGTCAGACACTTAGATGAACACAATATATTGGGGAACATGTTTTTGTGAAGGGAAATCATGTCTCATTAACCTATTAAAATTCTTTGAGGGGGTCAACAAACACATGGACAAGGGTGATCCATTGGATATAGTGTACTTGGACTTTTTCTGAAAGCCTTTGACAAAGTCCCTCACCAAAGGCTCTTAAACAAATTAAGCGGTCATGAGATAAAAGGGAAGGCCTTTTCATGGATCAGTAACTGGTTAAAAACTAGGAAACAAAGAGTAGGAATAAATGGTCAGTTTTCACAGTGGAGAGAGGTAAATAGTGGTGTCCCCCAAGGATCTGTACTCAGATCAGTGTTGTTCAACATATTTATAAATGATTTAGGAAAAGTGGTAAACAGTGAGATGGCAAAGTTTGCAGATGATAAAAAACATTCAAGATACTTAAGTCCAAAGTTGACTGTGAAGAGTTATAAAGGGATCTCAGTAAACTGGGTAACACTAGGCAACAAAAATGGCAGATGAAATTCAATGCTGATAAATGCAAAGGAATGCACATTGGAAAATATAATCCCAACTATACATACAAAATGATGGGGTCTAAATTAGCTATTACCACTCAAGAAAGATCTTGGAGTCACTGTCAATAGTTCTCTGAAAATATCTGCGAAATGTACAACAGCAGTCAAAAAAGCTAACAATGCTAGGAACTATTAGGAACAGGATAGCTAATAAGACAGAAAATATAATTATGCCATTATATAAATCCATGGTACGCTCACACTCGAAATATTACTTGCAATTAGGGTCACCCCCACCTTAAAAAAATATATATTAGAATTGGAAAAAGTACAGAGAAAGGAAACAAAAATGATTAGGGGTATGGAACAACTTCCATACAAGGAGATATTAAAAAGACAGGGACTGTTAAGCTTAGAAAAGAGATGACCAAGGGGGAATATGAAAGAGATCTATAAAATCATGAACGGTGTGAAGAATGTGAATAAGGAAGTGTTCTTTACGCCTTCACATAACACAAGAGCGAGGGCAGGACTTTGGGGGAGGGGACGGAGCGGGAGGCGGGAAGGGATGAGGGCAGGGGCTCGAGGAAGGGGACGAAGCAGGGGTGTGAAGAGGCGGAGTGAGGGCAGGGTTTTAGGGGAGGGGACGGAGCAGGAGGCAGGAAGGGACGAGGGCCAGGCCTCGAGGGAAGGGACAAAGCAGGGGTGTGAAGAGGCGGAGCGAGGGCAGGGCTCTGGGGGAGCAGAAGGTGGGAAGGGACAAGGGCAGGGCTTCAGGGGAGGGACAGAGCAGGAGGCGGGAAGGGACGAGGGCAGGGCCTCGAGGGAGGGGAAGAAGCAGGGGTGTGAAGAGGCGGAGCGAGGGCAGGGCTTCAGGGGAGGGGACGGAGCGGGAGGCGGGAAGGGACGAGGGCAGGGCCTCGAGGGAGGGGAAGAAGCAGGGGTGTGAAGAGGCGGAGCGAGGGCAGGGCTTCGGGGGAGGGGACGGAGCGGGAGGCGGGAAGGGACGAGGGCCAGGCCTCGAGGGAGGGGACGAAGC
Organism: Mauremys mutica; assembly: GCF_020497125.1. NCBI lineage: Eukaryota > Metazoa > Chordata > Testudines > Geoemydidae > Mauremys > Mauremys mutica. The sequence continues at coordinate 9,021,368 of NC_059090.1, read as the reverse complement.
AGGGGTGTGAAGAGGCAGGGCGAGGGCAGGGCTTCGGGGGAGGGGACGGAGAAGGGTGTGAAGAAAAGGCGTGAAGTCAGGGCCTCAGGGGAAGGGTCAGAATGGAGGTGGAGCACCCACCAGAAAAAAACAGAAGTCAGCGCCTGTGCACAAGGGATTTTGCTATTGATTTCATGTGGAAGGCGCTCAGATACTATGGTGATGAGAGGCAGTATAAAACTCCAGAAGAGCTGCACAGAGGGTAATTATTCAAACTGGAATGAACCGCCAGACCCAGCCTCCTCCTGCTTCCCACCCTTGTGTGGAGCAGCAGGGAGCAATGTCAGGGAAAACGGAATGGTGGCAGGCACAGGTGGGAAAGGAATTGTGATGGGCTAGACAGACCCCACAGGGACCAGGAAAGGTTAGTGAGAGGCTGTGGGCCCAATTAGCCCCACCCCGTTGCACCCGTGTGAGGTGTCAAGCCTAGCGGGAGGAGATAAACGTGGAAAAGCCCAGCTCAGCAATGGCTGACTAGGAGAGGGAGTAGGCTTCTTAAGCTAGCCCTGTGAAGGAAGGTCTGGCTGGGGCCAGAGCCTAACCCGAGACTGCCGTGAGCTGCATGGAAGGAAAGCCCAGAAACTTCAAAGCGTCAGAACCTCACTGGGGCAGGTAGGCCTGGTGCAGAACCTTTTTGTTTCATTTTTGTTCCTCATAACTGGCTCCCCTTTGGTTTTGGGCTCTGCAGAAGAGTAAGCTGGGGAAGAGGGAGAGCAAGGCCTAGCGGCAGGCCATGGTAGGGAGCAGCCCAAGGATACAGCAAAGGGTCTGAACACATGCACCTTATCTGCTTTGTACAGGATACCTAAGATGGACCCTAAAATAGAGGGTGGGCCTCAGTTTTCCTATTGGCCCATGGAGAGGAAGGTATGAAGACCCCAGACCAAAGGCTGGTAAGCCTACAAAGCCAAAGCTCTGGTGTGATGCTGCCAGACCACTGGCCTGTTGGGCTTAGTTTTCCCTGGAAGGGGTAGGACTAAAAGACACCTGACTGGAGGTACACCTCACAGGAAGACAGACCACCTCAGGACCAGAGTGGCATGTGGGCGCAGGGGGAGACCAGCTAGACAGGGTGTGGGAGAGGAGTCAGGCAACAGCCTGCATGTTTTCCCTAGAAAAACCCCCTACTTCACACAGCTCAGGAGAGGTTTTCACACACAGCAGAGGGGCCTACTGCAACCGCAACGCCAAACAATGGCATTGCAGCAAAGAAAAAAGCCACCCAGTCAGTGCTGGGGAGGGAAGGGCAAGCCCGTGGAAGTCTCAGGCTGAATCTAACCAATAGCATCAAAGATTTTTTAATTTTATGCCACTGCTGTGAGAGAAGCAGAGATTCCAGGCGGAGTTCTACGCGTTGGCTATACCTGCAAAGCCCAAAATGGCTGGGGCCTGTCTCAGCACCTTTGCCTTAATGATACACTGGCAGTCAAGCTGGTTCCGCCTGGGTATGAGAGAGAGGAGCATTCTCTACAAGGCGATTGGAATTCATTCTCACCACCATCTTTACACCTCCATGTAGCAATAAATGAAGCCAAGTCCGTCAGTCTGTTCCAGTGGAGCGCCCCGAGTGGGGGTTTTCCACGTCCTTTTATTATAATGGGTTACATAAATCATCCTATTATGCGCATGTGCAATCTCAATCCAACTTCTCGCCCCCTCCCCTGATTGGTGCTCTATGCATTGCGTGTTCCAGTGGTAAACACCTGGTCGGCGCTTAATCAGTGTGTCTCCTGACCGAGTGTAGGGGGGTGGGAACCACTTCAGCCGCTCTAAATCCGGGGGCGGTCTTCCTACCCCCTTAGTGCTTAAGAAGTGTAAAGTTCCTACACCTCCAGGGCACCCTGCTAGACCCATCTTTTCCCCCAGGCTTTTAGGGAGAGATAAGGGGTGGTGAAAAGGGGTGGTGTTGTGAGCATGATAGGATAGCCTTTGACTGAGCTCTTAAGTTGGGTGTTTTCTGGTTTTGAGGAAGCTGGTAGTTTTTTTAAAATGTATTTTTAATATTGTGTCAAAAGTGCCTGAATCCTGGGGCCAGGTGCTTTCTTCTTGTCCTTATCAATACAAATAAATAAAATAGACCTTACTTTTACCTCTTGTGCCACCCTTTGAAAGATAGCACCATACTTTCTGGGACACGAGGGCCTGTGGGTTCAGTCCTGACTCTAAGGGAAGGGAGCCACCAACCAAATGACCAACACTACTTCCTGCAGGCTAGCATCTGTGTTTTCCTTGAAGGTGTGGGCTGACCCTGTTTAACTGATGGGATCCAAGCAGTAGGCCAGTCAAACCTCCCAAGTCAAATGCTGCGCATTCTGCAGCACTAGAGACGTTTGAGGGTAAGGATCTGCAGCCAGGAGGCATAATTTCCAACACAGAAATGCTATTTGCGCTATAAACATATACCTAAGAATTGTCTGGTCCAAGTTTCGAGCGGGAACTCAAGAGACAGGAACTCACCAGATTTAGCATGAGAACAGATCTGAGGGGAGTCAGGAGGCAGAGAAAGTAAGCACACTGTAATTTCTAAATGACTCATTTCTACCAGCCCTAGATGCCAGCCCTGTGACTTCAGAAGTCAGGTGACAATTGCTCACAAAAACCTTTAACCTGTTCTTTACAAATGGATACATCACTATTACAAAATACAGTCACGTGGAAGAGTCACGATGCAATTTTCTCAGTGCAATTCCTCAAAGGAAGAAAGGCCAATGATAAAGCAGAACTGGCACAGGGAGAAACACCCCACGAAAGGGTGCCTTTTTATCGCTTTGCCACAATCTCTCTTCATCTCCCTGCTTTTTAATCCCCTGCCAGTTTACTTCTTTATGCTCATTCATTTTGTTTAATCAGTCTCACCAATCTCAAAAGTTAATAAAAGCAAAGGGTAACATTTTCAAATGCAGGTATCTAAAGTCAGGCATCTAAATACATGTTCTGATTTTTCAGAGGTGCAGAGCACCCACAGATCCAAGTGACTTCAAAGGAATCTGTGGATAGGCCACATCTTTAAAAATCACTTATTTACCTGCTTAAGTAGGGACATAATCCAGAATAAATACATTGTGGGTAACATTTTCAAAAGCACAGAGTGATTTAGGAGCCTAGGATCTATTTTCAGAAGAGACTTAGGTTCCTATATGTTTAAATCACACTAAAATCAAAGGGATTTAGCCTCTAAATCCCATAATCTCTTTTGCAAATGAGATTTAAGCTCCTAAATCGGTAATGTGTTTTTTTTAAATTTACTCAATATTTCTCTTTCTCACAAACACGCCCCTCCCCACACCCATGAGTGATCACACCCGTAACACTGTAGGCTTCAGAACAGCCCCTATGCAGTTCAAGCCATGTTAATTGCCATGTATATTTCAACAGAAACTCTGTTGCCTAAGGACAGACTACCCAGAAGCATTGAGTTCTGTAGCCACTTAACGCCCCGAGGAAAGTCTCTCCTGCATTTTTCTAATGCTTCTGTTCAGAAGTTGGAGGCCATCACGTGGGAACATTTTTTAGATTTTTCCCCTATTAGAGGTTTTTGGCCAAGGTTCAGTTTTCTCCTGGACATCTGTTTATCACTCAGCTAGTGATAGCCTCACAGCACCCAGAGTCTTGCCATGCAGCTTGTGGCCTGCCAAAATGCTTTGAGAACAAAGAAGAGGTGCTGTTGTGGGTTTGTGGTGAGTGGGGGGCAAAGCCAGACAATCATGTCAATCTAAGCCTGCTGGCAGATATAGGAGAGCTGCAGCTGTCATAGGGAAAATGGATAAGGGGTCCAGAAACATAAATTCACAACAGTGACAACTACAGGACAGGAAAAACATCTCAACACATGGCAGCATTTTACTGACGAATTGTTGGCCTGCAGTTCAATTTATATTGATCTAATGCATTGACCTTTAACATTTGGATTCCTCTTGGTGTCAAATAAAGTCAAACAAGCCGCAGGTCTTAGCAATAAGGCTCTCAGAGTGTTGACTGATCAGTGTCACTGATTACAGGTCAAAAGTATCTTGCCAGTATTCCATAGAAGCCCGGAGCAAAAGATTCACTCAACTCATATATTCTCTCTCTAGCTCCTTGGATACTTTTCCTGCCTCTAGGAAGCGGTGAAGAGCCTAGACATTGTATATATAATGCAGCTGTTATGGGTTTTAATTAAGAAGCATCTCCAACAGGACAAAGCAGTCTGTAACAATGTCTTCCAGAGCCTGGGTCCTGCCAAATTTTGAATAGGCTTGGATCTGCTATCATCTGTAAATAGGGGGCTGATTCTCCTCTCATTTATACCAGTTTTACACCAGTGTGACTCTATTGACCACAGTGGACTTACTCTTGCTTTACACTGGAATGAGAGGAAAATCATTACCACTATGATCTTTAAGAGGACGTATCTTACCAGTTTACCCCACAACGTACCACACAGGAGAGGTTCTTTAGGACTACTCCCTTGTGTGGAAGACCTGGGATTGATGTTACTGTACTGATCTCTACCTGCACTGCTGAGTCCTTCTTAGAGCTGTTGAGGTCCCTGATCATTGTGGCATTGGAATCACTGAGGCTGATAGTGTGGCTGTCATAAATGGACATAAATCAGGGCTTCTCTTGGTCTCCTTGTGGACTGTGAGTGTTAAATCCAGACAAGGAATGGTGTCTGTCCATAAATGTCCATTTTTATGTGGCCCATTGTTTCTAATAACATAACTTATAGCTAGTTCAGTCTTTTATAAGTCTATTTCAATCTCTCTAGCACCGTTATCCATTTGGTCTGGAGCAATGACAGGAAGTTCTGATCTCCCTGAAGAGAAAGGATGGCTTTGTGGTTAGGGAATTGCACTGGGAACCAGGAAATGAAGTTCATCAGCTGGCTCTGCCACAGACATCCTACATGACCTTCAGCAACGCATGTTTTCGCTGCGTGCCTCTGTTTCCCATCTGTAAAATGGGGATAACAATACTTCCTTTCTCCCACTCTGTCTTGACTTTTTAGACTGTAAGCTGTCTTGGGCAGGGATCATCCCTTACTACGTCTGTGCCTCGCATTGCACAATGGGACAGAAATTGGTTGAGGCCTCTGGATGCTATCATAAACAAATATCAGTCATCTCTAGGGGCAACTATAATTGGTCTTTTTCAGGATACTCTTCTAATTGCTGTACCCTGTGTCCAGCTACAATCTTCTTCTGACTCCTCAACCTACTATTGTGTCTGCCTCTGTACACTCTTTGGGATGGTATTCCAGTTTACCTCTAAGCTGGAAGGCAATCACAGGATTTAGATAAGATTCCAGTGAAATACTTGATTTGTACAAATTCTTCCTTTGGGTTTCCTCATATATACAAGACCCTTTCCTCTTCCCTAATATAAAATGTACCTTTCTAACATGATACAAGCTCCCCATCTGACCATGTCTGGATAGATCTTTTTACCTCGACTGTTTCCTGGGCACAAAACACTGCTTGAAGCTCTCTTCTTGCAATAAGCTTTCCATGTAGTAGCTGTTCATCATAGCAATTTCATAGGCTCTCTTCAGCTGTTCGCTCCATGAGTTAGTGTAGCTGGCATGGGTATTACCCTCTTTGTTCTGTACAAAGTCAGAAAGAGCTGTGAATAATTTTGGAGACCACCCATACAGCAGCAAAAATGAGTGGCCAGTTTTTGTGCTTAAGGCAGTGATAACCATGCAATATGTGGGTTAGAGTCCTTCCAACTTGATTTAAGTTCCCCAGTCAAAGTTTGTAACTTTGCTGAAGTGAATCTCTCAAGCAGGTTTCCTTGTGGATGATAGAGTGGGGAACTGGAGCATTGTAACCCACTATATTTGCAAAGGCGTTGTTTGTTTAACAGTTAATCCTCACATCCTGTATCTTGGTCAAGGTGGACAATTTCAGGAAACTCAAATGTTACTGAATCAGCTACTGTTTTGCCTGATTTACTGGTTGCTGGATAGGCCTGTAAAAACTGATGATGTTCTTAGGCATGAATGATAATAGAACAGGAAAAAAAAACATTACTAATGTCTAAATGAAGGTCAGCTAGAGACAAGTGGAGATGGTAATTGTCCATGTTTGAGGGAGGGGAGTTGTTTAACATTAGGTCCATTTAGCGCATAGGGTGCCTGCCAGTAATCTGCTGTGTGACCTTGGGCATATCACTTCCCCTGTTTCCATTTCCTTCCCACCCTTTGTCTGTCCTGTCTAATTAGATTGTAAATACTCTGGTATTTATCTCTTGTTTTGTGATGTGTTTCCATAGTGCCTTTTACAAGGGGATTGGGGCTTCGGGGTAAAAGTCCTGATGATGATATCCAGTTCAGGTAGAAGTAGAGGGATGAGCCGCACTATTGTTAGCGACTATCACCACTTTCATACTTAGAACACTACAATGGCACAGACGACTGTAGTGTTTCAGTGTAGTCACTCACTACAGCGTCAGGAGGTGTTCTCCCATCACTGTAATTAATTCACCTCTCTGAGTGGTGGTAGCTAGGCTGATGGAAGAATTCTTCCACTGACTTAGTGCTGTCTACGTTGGTGGTTAGGTCAGTTTAACTACGACGATCAGAGGTGTGGATTTTTCACACCCCTGGGCAACACAGCTAGTTCAACCTAACTTTTCAGTCCAGACCAGCCCTGAGAAGCCCCAGAAAACATCTGAAAGTAAATGGCATGGAGGAGAGAAATTGCTTCCAACTTTAAAAATATATTTTCCCTATTACTTATTATTAATAATAATAATAGTAACAACAGCTATCTCTTGGGGCATTTCATCCATAGATCTCAAAGAGCTATACAAAAGATGGGGAAACTTTTTTTTTTTTACAGATCAGGAAACTGAGGCACAGAGAGTGAAATGATTTGCCCAGGGTTACCCAGCAGGCCAGTGGCAGAGGTGGAACTAGTACTCAGATGTGCTGAGTCCTAATCACATGCTCTATGTACTATATAGCATTGCCTTCAGCTATTAGAAGTTTATAATGGTAATAAAGCCTTCTACAGAGTTCCTTTATCTGTCCAATAAGGACAGAATTCTTTAGAACCCACCACTGATAGTTAAAGGCTCTTTGGAATGGATCTATGGATTATAATTCTATAGTCTTTTTCTGCAGGCCCGTTTCTTGTGGCATTGGCTCGTGTATTTAAGAGATTAATTTTGTGTTTGGTTCAAAGCAGAAGGTTTAGGAACATAGGATGCTCAAAGTGCTCAATAAGTAATTAAGAAAACATCTTCTAAATAAAGAATATTTCAGAACTGCACTCAGTGCAGGTTACAGCTGAATGTACTATTTAAATGAAGAAAGGGTTTTTTGCAATTCCCTGCCAAGAACAGCAGCTCTTTAACCTCCTTGAAATGAGAAGACCTATGGATTGGAAAGATGTGAGTAACCTCATTGACTTCCTTGGTGCTCAGTCTTTTTGCAGCATTGAGTCCCCAGTCTGTTGGTCAGATATCATAGGTACAATATCTATCTAACTTAGGGCTTTCTATAGCACCCACTAGTGTACTAGGGGCTCTGGCTGTTTAAATAAAGTAATAATAATAAAATAGTCACCTTTAGCTGTAAAACAGCTCTTCAACAGATATGGCTCTAAGCCACATTGCAAAAAAATCAGTCATCTGCCATTTTAGCTTCTATGTGCTGTTGTCACTTAGCTCATAATTTCATATCTTTACATTCCTAACCTCTGAGATAATCTGATGGGGATAGAACAAGACAGATGCCTTCATACAACTAGAATCAGGTGGTCTCTTTGCTATGGTAACTAACCTGCCTACTGGAGAACTGGTTTATCCATCAATTCAGCCTAACCCTTTTGTAAAGTTATTGTTTGATATAAAAATAATGATGGGTTCTTTCTATTTTTAATTATTGAAAGTAATGTGCTGAGTGCATGCAAGTGAAGATGGTATGGCCTAAAGCAAACAGGGTATAAAGTCAGTCCTTCACACTATATACAGCGCAGAATAAATACTAACACAGAATACTGAAAGGAAGGAGAAAGAGAAGGCGGGGGAAGGTTTGGGAATGAGTCATCCCTTAATGTTCTACACTTTTCACAAAGCTATCAGTTCTGGAAGATGAGGCTGAAAGTTTTGCCATCAGAACGAGAAAATGGTGTGGAATGTGGGGTGAAATCCCAGAAATGTTGAAATCAATGAGAGTTTTGCTGTAGATTTCAATGGGGCTAGGATTTCACCTGTGATGTTTAGAGCAGATTGGGAGTCAGGGCTCTTGGCTTTGAGCAAGTCACTTAGGACCAGACTTGCAAGGGCTCAGTACACCCAACTGGGCTAGATTTGCTGAAGGGCTCAGCTCCCATTTTGACACTTAGGTGAAGGTGTTTTTTTAAAAAGTGATCAGCAACCAACATGCCCCATTGGAAAACTGAGTTCTTTTCAAAATCTGCCAGATTACTTTGGTGTCTAAATGGGAGTTGAGTTCTTTTTTAAAATCTGGTCCTCAACTCCTTCAGGGGAGAGGGATAGCTCAGTGGTTTGAGCATTGGCCTGCCAAACCCAGGGTTGTGAATTCAATCCTTGAGGGCCATTTAGGGAACTGGGGATTGGTCCTGCTTTAAGCAGGGGGTTAGCCTAGATGACCTCCTGAGATCCTCTCCAACCCTGATATTCTATGACTCATTGTACATATCTGTGTGAATAATAATTCATTAATGTTAGCAAACTGTTATGAGATTCTCAGCTGAAAGGTGCTAGAGAAAGACAAGGTGTTTTACCATTACTCATAAAGAAAAATAAAATGAAACCTTACCTCATGGGCAGAATGACCAGTCCCCCATGCTACATCACATGTGGATGTAATGTTGACTCAGTCTATTCTAGAAGGAAGGGTAGGTCTGTTTATCTGCAAAGTCATATTCTCCTACATGCACATTAGAAACTTCCTAATATGAATGGCAGAACTATACCATACAATTCTGTTCACGTGCACAGCTTATTGTTATTGGGCCAGATCCTTGGCTTATATCAAGAGATTTCATTTACATCAATGGAGCTATGCCAGTTTGCACAAGCTGAGGAACTGGCCCCCCAGTACTACTGTTTTTAAAGATCATGTTATTGCTGATGTGTCTGAGAGGATTATCAACGGTTATCCTAAGATAAGCACAAAGGATGCAAACATTACCCTTCCCTTTAAAATAATTAAAATTTAATAATGCAAAGTAACAGGCTGTCTCCATCTATTTTGTGTTAGTGGCCTATGGGGTTTTTTGTTTTGCCCTTAAAATAATTTTTACTGGTGATTAATGCTCATAAGATTACTCTTAAAGGGTCCTGGTTAGACCCCTATAAGACAATACTACTCTTGATTACAATAAAGAATAAATATGAAAGTAGAAGACAAAAAGAGAAGGAACAAGATTAATAAATTACAATTGTTAGCGAGTGCTAACATGTATCAGAAATGGCAATCCTCTGGAGGATAGCTGAGCGACTCTTATTCAGGTCAACGACTCCTTTTGTGATTCCCGTCTCCAAAAAGAGCATTTTTCAATGATTTATGTATAATAATCTCTACATCAGCATATCTTATTTATCACTATTTGTTAGCTGAACATGTACCAAGAGTCTTGTACTGAAGCCATTAGCAGTGGAAAAAACAAGTGAGATAATGGCATAAAATTATACATATATAAAAATAAAAATCAATGTAACTATTGAATATTTATGTGAATGTACATGTAGACCGAGAATATGTGATGATGTGGTATAAAGGCTTTACTGGCATGAGTTTGTTATCCACATTGTTAGGGCTGGTTAAAAAATTTTTTGAATGAAACTTTTTTTACCATCAGAAAATGGGGTTTAATCAAAAGGTAAAATTTTGTGGGAAAAGATTTTGGAATTCTCCATCAGGAAAATCTAAAACTATTTTCTTTTGGGCCAACATTCATCTTGGCATCCCTCTGAGCCAACACTGTGCATCATTGGAGTTGTTGTGCTGGCTCCCTTGTGCCTACCCCCATCACCTGCCAGACTACATCATCCATAGTTTCTCAGTGTGGCTGAACCACCACAGTGCATCATGGGAGACCCATGGTGACTCAGACTGCAGTGCATCATGGGAGACGCAGTCCTGCTGAAGCACTTGGACAATTTGTTGATTTGATTTGGGGGTCAGAAAAAATACTAGTCTATAAGAACATAAATGTATACCCCAAATTACAAAACACTGTAAAAGAACTAAAAAAGAGCCATCGTGGCTTAACAACCATGTAAAAGAACTAAGAAGCAGTGAGAGATAAAAAGGCATCTTTTAAAAAGTGGAAGTCAAATCCTAGTGCAGTAAATAGAAAGGAACATAAACACTGCCAAATTAAGTGTAAAAATGTAATAAGAAAAGCCAAAAAGGAGTTTGAAGAACAGCTAACCAAAAACTCAAAAGGTAATAAAATGTTTAAGTACATCAGAAGCAGGAAGCCTGCTAAACAACCAGTGGGGCCCCTGGACAATCGAGATACAAAAGGAGCGTTTAAAGATGATAAAGTCATTGCGGAGAAACTAAATGAATTCTTTGCTTCAGTCTTCACGGCTGAGGATGTTAGGGAGATTCCCAAACCTGAACCGTCCTTTACAGGTGACACATCTGAGGAATTGTCACAGATTGAAGTGTCATTAGAGGAAGTTTTGGAATTAATTTATAAACTTAACAGTAACAAGTCACAAGGACCCGATGGCATTCACCCAAGAGTTCTGAAAGAACTCAAATGTGAAATTGCGGAACTATTAACTATGGTTTGTAACCTGTCTTTTAAATCAGCTTCTGTACCCAATGACTGGAAGTTAGCTAATGTAATGCCAATATTTAAAAAGGGCTCTAGAGGTTATCCCGGCAATTACAGACTGGTAAATCTAATGTCAGTACTGGGCAAATTAGTTGAAACAATAGTACAGAATAAAATTGTCAGACACATAAAAGAACATAAATTGTTGGGCAAAAGTCAACATGGTTTCTGTAAAGGGAAATCATGTCTTACTAGAGTTCTCTGAAGGGGTCAACATGTGGACAAGGGGGATCCAGTGGACATAGTGTACTTAGATTTCCCGAAAGCCTTTGACAAGGTCCCTCACCAAAGGCTCTTACAAAGGGTCAGTCCTAGGACCAATCCTATTCAACTTATTCATAAATGATCTGGAGAAAGGTGTAAACATTGAGGTGGCAAAATTTGCAGATGATACTAAGCTGCTCAAGATAGTTAAGACCAAAGCAAACTGTGAAGAACTTCAAAAAGATCTCACAAAACTAAATTGGGCAACAAAATGGCAAATGAAATTTAATGTGGATAAATGTAAAGTAATGCATATTGGAAAAAATAACCCCAACTATACAGACAATATGATGGGGGCTAATTTAGCTACAACTAATCAGGAAAGAGATCTTGGAGTCATCGTGGATAGTTCTCTAAAGACATCGACACAGTGTGCAGCGGGCGCGTCCGTCAAAAAGCAAACAGGATGTTAGGAATCATTAAAAAAGGGATAGTGAATAAAATGGAGAATATCTTATTGCCTTTATACAAATCCATGGTACGCCCACATCTTGAATACTGCATACAGATGTGGTCTCCTCATCTCAAAAAAGATATGCTGGCATTAGAAAAGGTTCAGAGAAGGTCAACCTTCAGAGAAAGGGTTTGGAACGGGTCCCATATGAGGAGAGATTAAAGATGCTAGGACTTTTCAGCTTGGAAAAGGGGAGACTAAAGGGGGATATGACAGAGGTATATAAAATCATGAGTGGTGTGAATAAGGAAAAGTTATTTACTTGTTCCCATAATATAAGAACTAGGGGGCACCAAATGAAATTAATGGGCAGCAGGTTTAAAACAAATAAGAGGAAATTCTTCTTCACACAGCACATAGTCAACCTGTGGAACTCCTTGCCTGAGGAGGTTGTGAAGACTAGGACTATAACAGGGTTTAAGAGAGAACTAGATAAATTCATGGAGGTTAAGTCCGTTAATGGCTATTAGCCAGGATGGGTAAGGAATGGTGTCCCTAGCCTCTGTTTGTCAGAAGGTGGAGAGGGATGGCAGGAGAGAGATCACTTGATCATTACCTGTTAGGTTCACTCCCTCTGGGGCACCTGGCATTGGCCACTATTGGCAGACAGGATATTGGGCTGAGTGGACCTTTGGTCTGACCCAGTATGGCCATTTTCTTATGTTCTTATTTAAAACCAAATGGAATATAATGTTCAGAACTGACAACAGACTTCTTTTATTTTACTTAAGAAGTTTTCGGTATGGACAATGAAAGCTTCTGTTGTGATGGCTAATGGCTATCTTGACATGACAGTATCCCATTTCGACTGATGATTCAAAGGACTGACATCCTTTCACTTCTGGGTCATCTAGTCATAGGTCACCTGGCTAGACAGTGACAGTGATGGCTGTTCGTTGGCCTGTGCAAAATGAGATCGGGGTGTCAGTCCGGTTTATAGAGGACAGAGCTGGGCAAAAGCAAACTGTCCATTACTATTTGCTAATGTTTAAAATTAATTTTAAAAGGGCAGATTGGACCAGTTTTTCAAAAGACTTAGGGCCACAATTAAAGTGCTCAGGACCCAACTGGGGCCAGATTTTCAAAATGGTTCAGCTCTCTTTGGCACCTAAATAAGGGCCAGATTCTCCAAAGTGCTCAGTACCCATCAGGCCCCCTGGCAACACTTATAGGCAGTTTTTTGAAAGAGCTCAGCACCCAACATGTGAAATCTGTCTGCAATTCTGGAATCCCTTCCTTTTTAGAAGGTTTCTGTAATCCAATCAGGGACCAATCATGCACTGCAAACAGCAAATCCTGAGACTGAAATTTGACCAGGTATAGAGCACAAGGCCTGTGTGTCTTAAATTCAACTTCAATTTAAGGGATGTATATTTCTAATGTTGGGCTTCTACATTGGGACTAATTTCACCATGAATGAATAGCCACAGCAATTCATAAGTGAAAATATGCTTAAAGAAAACATTCTGATAACTTTGGTGAAAATCCCAAATAAAAGAGGTAAATGTACTGAATAAATTACTTGCTACATATAGTTTCTTATTCTCATTAGCCGGCTCAGCAGAAAGTACCACGACTGAATAGGCCATGTAGAATAACTTTCTCCTCCCTACTCCATCCTGGAGATAGTTCATTTGGTTAGGTCAAATGTAGAACAAACCTGCCCTACATCTGCTGCCTATGCTGTACCAGTACTGTGCAGCTAAACAGGATTTCAGTCTCCTACCCAGTCTATGCAACATCTTTCAACAGCACAAAATCCATTTTAAAAACCTTGCAAAATCAATAGATAAAATGGCAGCTTTCCTGAATCTCTGAGAGAGCAAGTCTGCACCTCCAAACCTCTAGCCAATGTTTTGAAGGCAACACTGCCTTAACTCCTAGAGTCCTGGTCTTGAAATTGATGGGGTAATAAGTAGGCAGTCAACGCCATAAATATTTCAGAAGGAATGTAGTTTCCCAAGCATTGACTGGCCGCATATATTATTTATACCGAACCATAACTTAAGTTGAAGAAGCACTGAATGCTTGGAGGATGTACTGATTCACAGCCTGCCCAGCAAGTAAACACAAAAGACACTGGCTATTTCCAAGACGTCCATAATTAAACAGAAATATAATAAGATCTACACCTACAGGTGAACTGCATAGATGGAATACAAAATTCCAGTGGCTTTACCAATGGATACCAATAGAATCTCACCAGGTATCCCTGGTGCTTGGCCTGTATGTGCATCTAGTGAGAGACAGTCCCTACATCAGTGCTACAACTCCAAAGAGATGACCAAACAAAGGTGGAAGAAAGTACAGCATCATTACCCCCATTTCACACCTGGGAAACTGAGGCACAGGGAGATTACAATGTGCAGGGCAATGGAAAAGTCCAGCTTTTATAGTCATTTATGGCTGTGCAGAATGGTAGCATTTTGCACAGCAGTAAATAACTACATACGGTGAAGGGCAATAGAGAATTGGGTCCCATGTGTCTTGCAGGGAGCCTGCTGCAGAGTTAGGAGTTGAACAGATTTCTCGAGTCCCAGGCTAGGACATCAACCACAAAACCATCCTGGCCTGTTGTTCTATTCAGGAATGATCCACAAACAGACTTATGGTTTTTGTTATTCAGTACTGCCCAAACAAACATTTTAAGGGAGCATATTTCAGCCCTTGGGGTGTGTGACAAGCTGACATTCTTTGCCCGAAACACTCCACGTTATCAGTATGGAGCAGTGCTGCTGGGAAAGGACTAAGACTTGGTCTAGACATAAATTCGGTTGACATAGATACAGTGGTCATGCCTTACCAACACAGGTATGCCAACCTAACCCCTAGTGTAGACCCAGCTCTGTCGACAGACAAATGCTTTCTTTGACAAAGTTACTGTTGCTCGCAAAGGTAGTGGTCCCTGGAAAAAACCCCTTCCATCAGCATCAGCTGCATCTACTCTATGGGTTGTGCATACATACCTTATGGTAGCATAGCTGTGTCACTGTAGGTATGTCCACACTATGGCAACTAAGTGTGTTTTGCTAACTCATTACCACAGCTGGATAGTAGAGAGGTAGGAGGGGCTTCCTGGAAGAGAGATAGGAATGTGACAGGCTTGGGCCTTTTGGGGTGTCACCTGATGTGCTGGGGTGCCACTAAGTCAGCCTATTCTGCCAGCCTGGGTCCCCTTTACCCGGCCTTCCTGGGCTAGGCTCCCGAGCCAATTCCAGCCAAGTGCACAGGCAGGGACACACCCAGCTGCACAGAGAGACAGCGATCCGCTCTGGGAAGATTCAGCCTTAGGGGCTCGCCCCAACACTCTGGTGCCCACTCCCTTTAAGGGGCACAAACTCAAAGGTTTTATGAAATTTGCCCCCTCCATCAATGTGGTGGGAGATATGCACAACTCCACCCCACCCCGATCCCCGGTTAGAAATTGCATAAACTGGATATTCTAAACAAGAAATAAATTTATTAACTACAAAAGGTGAATTTTAAGTGGCTATGAGAGACAGACAACAAAGCAGATTACTGTCCAAATAAAGCAAAATATGCAAGCTAAGCTCAATATACTTAAGAAACAGGCTAAAAAATGTAAATTCTCACCCTAAATGTTATTCTAGGCAGATTGCAAAGATTCTGTGGTTCAGATTTCCAGTTCTATTCCCTTTCAGACTGGACCCCTGTCTCAGTCTGGACTCGCCCCTTGCCTTCCCTTCAGGTGGCTTTAGCAGTCTGTCATCTTGGACAGACAGGCCATGGTGCAGGGGAATCCTGTTTGCAGGGCTGCCCAGAGGGGGGGGCAAGTGGGGCAATTTGCCCCTGGCCCCGGGTCCCACAGGGGCCCCCACGAGAATATCGTATTCTATAGTATTGCAACTTTTTTTTATGGAAGGGACCCCCGAAACTGCTTTGCCCCAGGCCCCCTGAATCCTCTGGGCGGCCCTGCCTGTTTGCCTTCCTCCCCACCCTTCAATAGGATTTACATAAGGTGGGAATCCTTTGTTTCCCAAACGTGACCGCCCTTCCTTTCCAGTGGAAAGTTACAAGAAGTCCAAGGTAACGTTTAGGGCACGTCTTCACTGGCAATGTTAAAGCGCTGCCGTGGCAGCGCTTTAACCTGGCTTGTGTAGTCGCAGCGGAACACGGGGAGAGAGCTCTCTAGAAAACCCACTTCCACGAGGGGCATAGCTACCAGCACGGGGAGCACGGCTTCCAGGGCTGGTGCACTGTCTATACGGGCACGTTACAGCCCTGACACTTGCAGAGCTCAGGGGGGAGTTTTTTCACACCCCGAGCGAGAAAGTTGCAGCGCTGTAAAGTGCCAGTGTAGACAAGCCCTAGTATCAGGTGACAAGCCCACCTGACTCTGTAGTATCACAACATCCATGAGTCAGTGGCAGTATGGAGCAGTCTGCAGGAAGGCCACGCCTTTTCACAGTCCATTGTCCTCGCTGATGGGCCATCTGCCCTGTCTGGCTTTTCCATTGTTGTACCTGAAGTGGTAGCAGTGGGCGTCACCCAAAGTAGCATAGTTGAAATACAGATACATAGTCAATATCCCTAACTTCAGATACAGAAACGATACAGGCATACACTTTGGAAAATCACATTCAGTAAATTATAACCTTTCCAATGATATCTTACAAGATCCATCTTGCATAAAGTACATCAGTTATGTCATTCATATCATAAGCATATTTTCATAAAGAATATGGACTGAAACATCACAAGGAAGTCTAAGACGTAGGCAATAGCACCACCATTTTATGTATTTATTACTAATCAGGCAGCTAATGGCCTATGTTTAAGCGAAGGATAAAAGTGGGCAAAAAAATACATTTTAAAAAGCCAGGTGCACTAACAAAGCTTCCGCCAATATCAGTATTTCCTTCCCTTTTCCCAGGGATGCATTTATTGTTCAAACACAGTTCGACATCAACTAAATCAGCTCCTGCCCCCTAACTCCTTCCAAGGCCTCTCTGCCTGCAAGGGCTTCTGCTGCTACCTGCATAGCAGATATCCCAACCAGGTCTTCCACCGAGCTGCTGTCACAAGCCTCCTTCCAGGTCATTTCCCTAAGCGGTTCTTCTGTTGCTGACTTTGTTTAATATTCTACATTAATATAGCATAGCAAATTTCAAAACAAAAAGTCATTTAAAAAACAACCAACCAAAAATCACAATGTTCCATTCCAGTAAGGTCAAACACTGGGTATTTTACACGTTTTTTTTCAACAAAATTTTGTCAAAATCAACATGTTCCAGCAGATTTCTACAAAACAATCTTCCAACCAAAAACAAAACAAAACAAAACATTCCTTTGGAAAATTTCTACCAACTATAGCAGAGGCTACACCCAACTCCCTCAAAGGGACAGCCCATCATGTGTCACACAGGAATTCATTCCTGTTGTTACTTCACTGACATGACATCCAGCGATTAGTTTAGTCCTGAGCTCACAAAATGTTTCCACCTCTATCGCCTCACAGTAACATTTCGGTTACTTTGCTGTAAAATTGATTTAGACAACAGTGATGTTGTGTCAGCTTGTTAGATGCATGTTTGTTTACAGTTAAAGCTGTTAACAGGACTTTGGTGGTGCATAGCCCTTGACTCCATCCCACCCTAAACGTGAAGGGAAACAGGATTGTGTCCCACCAACTCCCTCCTGCACTGACTTGAGCAGAAGTGAATTCACATGAGAAGTTTATGAAGGCCTGGGAAAGGAAGTCCTGACACAGCAGTATGAAATCACATGCAGCTCTATCGCTCCAAAGCCTCACACTATAAAACCATCACTGCTCGACTCCGTGAAGCAAAATGACAAATGACTCCAGTCTAAACTTTGCAGTCAGGTTCTAAATCTCACCACCACCACCACCACCCCCTTTCTGCCTGAATTAGTTTTAGGTGCTCTGTGAGATAAATTGAATTTTGCATTCTTCCAATCAGGGCAATGGATGGATCTAGTTTTTAAAGGAAAAAGGAAAATATTAACATAGTTAAAAGTCAAAGAACCATAAAAATAATCAATACCACAAGGTTATTAAAGCAGCTTGTACGATATTTATCGAAGGAGAATCAAAGGGAAAAATGTTTTTTTAGAGTCCTTTTTGGAAGGACTTTGAAGGTTAAAATAAAAGGCTGCCGTAACATATACCTTTAAGTTGCAAGGTGCCAGCTGATGGACTTTAGTGAGTGCAGGAATGGGCCATGAGTTCTGCAGTTTGTCTTTTCTCTGCTTAACAAGTGCTTTGGTTTCAATTCTATATTTTGTCCATTAGAGTAACTTCCTCCAAGCAGACCCTGCACATCATCCTCTGTGTGCTGAACAGCAGCAAGTGCACTGTTGGTACTTAATACTGACATCCAGAGCCGGGGACACACTCGCTCTGAAGATGGGGAGCTATCAGTTGAGCGGCTGCAATTCACTCCTATGTAAAGGGCAACACCATGCCTACGGGCTCTGAGAGCTTAAATGCTGCATGGGCCTTGTTGGCTTATTATAGGAGGATGGATTCCTTCCACCCATCCTGACTATTGAAAATTTTGGGACGTGAGACTCCTATGACCATCGTCTGTGCCCTTCACATACTATCTGCCTACCTAAGATACTCCTCTGGGTGCTCACCCCCATAGTATCTGAGCAATTTATCCTCACAACCCTGCCCCGTGTGAGGCAAGGCCATGCTATAACCCCCATGTTACAGATGGAAAACTAAGGCACAGAGAGATTGTGACTTATCCAAGATCACACAGAGTCTGTGGTAGAGAGGAGAGTTGAATCCAAGTCTGCAGTTAGCAGCCAAACCACTGGACCATCTTTCCTCTCCTGTTGAAGAAGAGGGCTGAATTAGGCCCCCTACACCTAAGCGAGAAGAGCAGAGGAGGGAAAAAATGCAGGGTTGCAATTAAATGGCTAATGTTGCCAAGCCCTACAATATTTGTTTTTCTTAAAGCTCCAGCGCCTAGAGTCATGTGATTATGTGAGAATTTCAGCTTTCATTTTTAAAAGGAAAGTTTCTAGCCTCCAAACATAAGCTTGAAAGTGGGAACCCTGAAGGCTTAGATCCCAGATGCAAATAAAAAGAATCCATATTTTATAATCTTTGAAAATGTCATGATTTTTCAGGCAAGGTCATTATGACTTTCAAATGCATGGGCTAAGTGCAAATGATCCTTTCAAGGGTTCTGTTAGCAAGATGGCTGGCTGCAAATGAAGAGAGACTGTTGCTCTTTCCTCCACAACCCCGATTACCATTTGTTTCTCTGAGAAGGAAATACTCAGCCCATTACCTTGCCATCCCCCCCAAAATGGTAAGAGTTAATTTGCCACAATGTATCTGAGTGTAATAACTGATTACATTTTTCCCTGAAGGAAACTTCAGTTAATTTGGTTAGTGACTCATATGCCAGGCTGCCAATTACAACACAGATGATTACACACATAAATTCACATCAGAGTGGCTCAACAATTGGGGGGAGGGGGGGGACAACCCAGAACAGACTCCCCTTTTCCTTCCTTGTGGGAGGATGTGCTGCAATCCTGCAAGGTGCTGGGTGCGCTTAACTCCCATCAAGGTTTGTGGGAAGAGAGGTCTTTTGTACATAAGACCTAGCACGTTGCAGGACTGGGCCACAATATCTCCAAAACAGCAATGTCTTTCCAGCTTTCTGTTTGGGGCTTTTGTTGCATAAGTGTCCTGTGCACTCAATAAAGGATTGTTTGCTGGGATTGTTAGAAGAATCCACAGGCAAAGAGTGCAGCAAGGAGGTTAAATTAGCAGTGCTTGGCAATACATCAGTAAATCATTTAAAGATAACCTGTGCATACCAATAGTGGAAAAAAATCCAGTTAAAGTAAATTACAAACCCAGTCCTCTTTCTGAAGCACTTTACATTTCATAACGCCAGGCTGGAGAGGGAACAGGACAAGGAAGTCCGAGCCTGACACTAAAATAAAAGCAAAGCCCAGACTAGATTGTAGATATTCCTAAATGCTTGGTCAATTGGCCAGTGCAATCAATACCAGGGCAGTTGTTCAGGCTCCTTCAGTAGATGTATTTGGAAGAGAGATAGACTTTGCACTTTGTAGCAAAGGGAAACGCTGGCATTTGCTAAAGCATGTGGGTGGACAGAGGTGTTAGTCTAGCCCAGTTTAGCTAGGGAGGTGTTTTGCTGGCTTAAATCACATTAATCTCTCTGTATTTCTCTATATAAAGATCTAAATACATTTCATTTACTTAGGGTCATTAGGAGAGTTATTGAATAACTTATGTAGCTCCTTACCAGGGTGGGGTGGAATGCTTTTCAAATATTTAAATTTTACAGCACCTATGTACTATACCAGTATTACAAGGGGCTAAACAGAGGTTAAGTGACTTGCTGCAGAACTCACAATAAGTCAGTGGCAGAGGAGGATATTGAACTCAAGAACTAGTCTCCCAATCCCAGCTCTAACCACTAGACAACACTCCTGCTCTTACTCTATATTAAATAACCATTACAAAGTCTATTCATGGCAATTTGGAACTAAGTAAACTGATTCTTTCCCATAAGGCAACAATTGCCTGTTAAATAAATACCAAGTGATTACTAAAATCCTGTTCACTGTAGGGTGGATCATCAGCATGACTCTTAGGTTTCAGTAAGGAGGTTATTGCTTGTTAAATAAACATGAAGGGTCAAATCCAGATTGATACTGAACACATTCAACAGTCCCTGATTTTAATGGGAATTGCAGCTACTCAGCACCTTTCAGAATTTGGGCTCAAGTGATTATTGAAGTCATAGGTATCCAGGGACAGGATTACCAATGCCAAAGCAGAAACATGTCTATTAATGGAATAACTAGGGGCCAGATTTTGCTACCATTACTCAGGCTGAGTAGCACTTTACTCTCAATCATTGGGACTACGTGCAGAGTAAGGTACTCTTCATAATGTGAGTAATGGTGGCAGAATCCAGGACTATGTTATTGGTTAACGTATTAAAAACTGGCTTTCCTCTTCATGCTAAATTGAATGCAGATATGGGAAACTTAATTTACTTCTGTTTTTATTATAACTGCCCCAAAGGGGAATGTTCCCAATACACTGGAATGGACACACACATTCTCTCCCGCCCCCAAGAGAAAACTGTCAATCTGCCAATCTTTTCATGTTGAATCCAGGTGTGAGTTTGACTTGTGATGTGTTCCTTGTCTTGCCATTATCAGTGTATCAAGACCTGTGCATGCTGTGGACCCGATTCTCATTTGCACTTCAACTCTCTTACACCGCAGGAGTGTAAATTATACTTCCATTCACTTTGAGGCTCCTGACCCTGCCAGAGTGGTGTAAAGGGGCCCTAGCATAAATGACAATCCGGCCTGATAATTTTTTTAAAAAGCATCAAAAATGTTTGTTTCACACAGATACAACATCCACACTGCAGCTGGGAGCATGTGTCCCAGCTCCAGTGGAGAGCTAAGTGCCAGTTCTGCTCCAATTAGTGCGCTAAAAATAGCAGTGTAACCAGTGATAGCACTGGTGGGTGCTGGGCTAGTCAGCTGAGAATGGACCCTGGGGGTCCTGGTGTGTTTGCACTCAGGTGGCTAGTGTGAGCCACGGCACATGCTATTTTTAGCATGCTAGCAGGTATATCTAACACCCCGCCCCCACCTCCCAGGAAGCCTGCTTCTTGCTGCAGTGTAGATGTCCCCTAACAGCACAGGATGCTTTGCAAAAGCTAAAGTGCCCATCAGAATCCTAGCCCCCCAGGAGCAGTCCTGAGTCCCTCCATTTTGCATATACCATGCAACTGCCGCTTTTGTTAAGAGACAAACGTTTAAAAAGTTGCTTTCCCACCCTTGACTCAAGTCCTTTAGCTGTGGCTCAAATAAAGATACCAGCAGTTCCAGACTTAAGCACTAGGTGGCGAGCCTCTAACAAAGAAACAGCTTTGGCAAGCCCATCATAAACCCAAGCTTTCAGCAGTCACCTGACATAATTTCACACTGTGGAAAAATGTTCTTGATTTAAACACCTAGTGCTTCACATTAAAAGCTAAGGCCCTCCCCGCAGGCCAGCATGGAATTCCAGCTAAGGCGTACAGAACACGTTGTACTGCAGGCATTACATAAAAGGAATGATTCTTGTGGTTCTTATCTACAGAGCTTTAACAAGATGTTCGTTTCCTGTTAATGTTTCCTTAATAGTCTGTTACTCTTTTTCTTGTGCTTAGTCTGTTTTGGTCTCTGCAACTGGAGGAGACTGAAGGTTAAGAGATACCAAAAGTAAGATACGGACTCCGTCTATGCATGACCCAGAGGGGGAGAGTGTGATTTGAAAACATCCAGCATGGATTCCCTATGAATCCAGATCCAAACAGCAAGTGCACGCACACATACACTCCAGTTAGAATGTTAGTAATAATTAAGTGTCTGACTCCTTAGATGCTCCCACACAGGGAGAATGCTAAAGTGCCAGTCAGCTCATTTCTTTATACCCAACAGACACCTCTAATGCACTGTGTGTCTGCTAAGGAAATGGAACAGGCAGAACCTGGAACAGTGATCCCAGCTCCAGTCTGTTTCAGGAGACCTGCCTAAAAAAGGGAAAATGGATAAGAGTAGGGAGGAGCGCTGCTGTTGCAGCTGGACTGCGCCTTTGCCCCAAACTCAAAAACACAACAAATAAGTACAGGGAGAAACCTAATGGTTTCAGTTCACATAGCTTCCTGGGAGTCTTTTATTTGGTTTTGGTTCACACACTTCAAAGCTGCTTAGTTTCAGGTTTAAAAAAAATCCCCAAATTCAAAACAAACTTGGCCACATTTGAAGCGTTACCTGATTTGCATTCAAAAACACAACTCAACCAAGGCTCATGGGAAATTAGCTTGAGCCCATTCAGGGCTTGGTCCAAGCATGCTCAGTTCTCACATCAGCTAAAGTAAAAACAATGAGGAGTCCTTGTGGCACCTTAGAGACTAACACATTTATTTGGGAATGAGCTTTCATGGGCTAGAACACACTTCATCTGATGCATGGAGTGAAAAATTCAGTAGGCAGGTATAAATATACAGCACATGAAAAGATGGGAGTTGCCTGACCAAGTTGGGGGTCAGTGCTAATGAGGCCAATTCAATTAGGGTAGATGTGGCTAAAGTGTGATCAAGGTGGGGTATCATTCAATGTGACTCATGCTTCAGGTTTGTAATAAACACATAGGCAAAGGTCACTTCCACAGCTGGCTTTGCTATGACCTTTCAGCCCAGCTCAGATAGAACCAACCCACTTTCAAAGTTCCTAAAGTTCAACAAACTATTTTTTTTAACTAGTGCCCAGCTCTTTTGCCCCAGTGCCTGCCCCAACAGCAGAAAGGCTCTGAGAGGAGCTTTAGTCATGGTATTTCCAACCTAGCCCATATCAGGAAGTACTGGAAGTCTCATGAGCAAACATCTTCTCATAAGGTTCCCAGGCCAGTTTTTAGATAGAAAAAGATTCAGAGGAATTTGGATATACTTCAATCTAGAAGAAACTTCTGGATGAATCTACAGTCCTTGGCAGCTTTATCATCACTAGCCAGTGGGAATGTCTTTGGTGTCTCTAATATCAGAAATGGCATGGATACAATTAACTAAAACCTTGACTTCCACTGCATGGGTCAGGTGAAGGAACAGCTATAGAAGCAGGAAAACAGATCTCAGAAATTCCTTTTAGTTCAGTGCATGCTTTGTCTTTGTATAAAACAGCTACCAGCAAATTTGTGAAGGCAAAACACAGTCATTCAAAACTTCAATAAATTAAAAGGAAAAAAATTCCCATCACCTTTTACTCTACTTCACATCAGAGAAAATCACAACAGATTACTCACATAATGTAATGATGACTTTCCCCCTCAAGGGGTTTCTCTGCATCTCTCTGAGCTTTTAAGATCAGCTTATTTCCCCCCATTTTAAACCTCTCCGCTCCTGGCTAGAGCGGTTTCAAATGCAGTGGTTTTGATTCATGGAGGGTTGCACAGTTTCTGTTTGTATGATTAGTACCCACTGATTTTTTTACTTGCTCAGGGATCAAAACCGGAATAAAAGACCTAAAGCCATCAATTTGATCAGGTTGGCTTAAAACTCAGCTCTGGGCATGCTCAAAACTCAGCCCTGAAACTGCTCAAGACTCAGCTTTGGGGTTGCTGAAAGATTCAGGAACCGTAGCAAAGCCAGAAGCAATTCCCTTCATTTCAAGTTTTATTACCAAAGTTTCATCTGCAACTGCGAAGTCCCACATCACAATAAATCATCCTTGCAGTAGATGAAGATTGAATGACTCTCCCTTTGGAGCTGTCGGTGTGTCTCATAAATAACCAAAGGGAGTCACTGTTGAACCAAGTCAACTGCTGGAGAAGGAGTCTTTCAGTAGCTAGCCTCTGTTGAGCTCCCAACCCCTGGGGAGTGAGGACCTAGACTAGGGATCAAAACTAAAGGCCCAATTCTCTATTGTGTTATGGCCTCTTTACACCACTCTGGTGGTACAACAGGGCCTTACAACCAGTGGCTATGGCCACCAGAGAATTCTCCCCTGTGCCAGGAGCTTCCTTGGATGGTGCAGAACCAACATAATGGCTTTAGAAACAACCCCTTTTTACAGCTCCTGACATATAGAGAATGGCTGGGGGGAAGTTGGCTGTGCCATACAAGACCTAAGGAGTAATTTTAAACCCGGTGTGGCTGATACTCAATGAAATTCAAACTCTGCCAGAACTAAACTAGCCACACAGACTGACAAGTCCTATAGGCAATCATGCAATTGCTCTGGGGCCTTGGAATAGCTTCAGGAGCTGCATGATGTCATGATGTTACAAGACTATGCGATGTAAGGAAGCTATTGGATCTTCTTGACGATACAGCTTCCCTGCTTTAGTTTGAAAGCTCTGCCACTTTGAAATGAAGCATCAGAGAACAAAGCTTTTCCTCTCAGCTACACTGTGCCTCAGTTCAGAGTCCTGGGTTCAAACTTCCCCAGTATTCAGACCCAGAGCTTTGGTTTGGACTCCTCTCTAGTAATCAACCAGCCAATTGTCTTTCCATCTCTGAAGCAGCTTTGTGGTGGTCTGTTTTTCTCTCAGGTATTCATACTAACCTCCCCCACCCCCCCACAGCTTCACTCTTTACTACTAAATTGCATATCCCCAATAAATCAAATTCACTTGCAGCTTTTGAGAGTCTAAATAATCAAAAGAGGGTAAAAAACTGTGCATGTTGCATTCATTAGAGGGATCAGACTGGGAGCTTAGAATGGAAGAATTTTCACTCCAAGGTGGCCCAGTTTTGCTCTGACCTGTGAGAACCCGGCTCTGCATGAAGAGGCAAACTAGCACTGTGAGGGGGATACGCTAGGTTAGGCTGCGTGCACCGTCCCACCTGATATCAGTGGGAATGCTGTGGCTGCGCAGGGCACAGTGCTGTATAGGTCTGAATTATGAGCACCGGCGGTTTCCACAGCAGTGCCTACCAGGTGCGGCATGCTCAGAAAAGTAATTACAGCTACAAATAACTCTCGCCTCCTGCATGCACAGCATGGAAATTTTGCTTCTGTATCAGTAATTCCCATATACCCCTCCCCATGGGGGAGCATGAAGCCATAATATGGTGTGAGGATGATAGGGGTTAGACATGAAACCAGGCAAACACAACACAGACAGGGGCATCCATAGGAGAGTACAAGCTGGAAAAGGAGAGGTATATGTACGTATACAGCCAGATTCAGCACAGGGTAAACTGGAATTGTACTGTCTTATGCCAGAGCTGAGTATAACCTAGACAGCATAGGAACATACTCCTACACAAAGCAGGCACATCTGTATACGGAACATAATAGTCTTAAATACACACAGACCAGGCATACAAACATAGCTACACACAATTCCTTCTCCTAATCTCATATCCAGGCATCTCTCTGTGTTGTGCTCTTTGCATAAAGACCCCTCCAGTCCACAAAGGAAGCATAGCACAGACATGCGATATGTAAGGGCATATACATATGATAAAATATATAAGATAGGCCTATACAATACACATGTATAGTACATAAAACAGGCCTGGACACATACATATATACATCTTGGAGTACATAGAACAGGCACATGCAGTTCACATGTATAGTCATATGTATGGCACCCAGGTAGGGCTTCTCTTTTTCAGGTTTTAGTTTTAGCAATTTTTGAGCTTTATGTAGCTGATTAAAAATCAGGGTTTGGGGCCTCTTTGTACTGTAATATTATGTACATTACTCTTTACAGTAGTATATACTGCAATGAGTAGTCGCTTTGTAATGTTCCTAAGTATGCTGTAGTACTGTTTCAAACAGCAGTATGTTAAAGTACTGGGCAAACTTTAGTGCACAGCAGCAGGGTCTACACAGAGCAATTAATAAGCAGCGTGTTAGTGAGCTTTAGAAATCATACCCCTGTAGTCTGCATTGAAAGAGACCTCAGGAGGTATCTAGTCCAACCCCTTGCTCAAGACAGGACCAACCCCAGCTAAATCATCCCAGCCAGGGCTTTGTCAAACTGGGCCTTAAAAACCTCTAAGGATGGAGATTCCACCACCTCCCTAGGGAACCCATTCCAGTGCTTCACCACCCTCCTAGTGAAATAGTGTTTCCTAATATCCAGCCTAGACCTCCCCCACTGCAACTTGAGACCATTGCTCCTTGTTCTGTCATCTGCCACCACTGAGAACAGCCAAGCTCCATCCTCTTTGGAACCCGCCTTCAGGTAGTTGAAGGCTGCTATCAAATCCCCCCTCACTCTTCTCTTCTGCAAACTAAACAAGCCCAGTTCCCTCAGCCTCTCTAGGCATGGCCCAATATCTAAACAAATACTTTGCCTCAGTCTTTAATGAGGCTAATGAGGAGCTTAGGGATAATGGTAGAATGACATATAGGAATGAGGATATGGAGGTAGATATTACCACATCCAAGGTAGAAGCCAAACTCGAACAGCTTAATGGGATGAAATCAGGGGGCCCAGATAATCTTCATCCAAGAATATTAAAGGAACTGGCACATGAAATTGCAAGTCCATTAGCAAGAATTTTTAATGAATCTGTAAACTCAGGGATTGTACCGTATAACTGGAAAATTGCTAACATAGTTCCTATCTTTAAGAAAGGGAAGAAAAGTGATCCGGGCAACTACAGGCCTGTCAGTTTGACATCTGTAGTATGCACGGTCTTGGAAAAAATTTTGAAGGAAAAAGTAGTAAAGGACATTGAGTTCAATGGTAATTGGGACAAAATACAACATGGTTTTACAAAAGGTAGATCATGCCAAACCAACCTGATCTCCTTCTTTGAGAAGGAAACAGATTTTTTAGACAAAGGAAATGCAGTGGATCTAATTTCAGTAAGGCATTTGATATGGTTCCACATGGGTAATTATTAGCTAAATTGGAAAAGATGGGGATCAATATGAAAACTGAAAGGTGGATAAGGAACTGGTTAAAGGGGAGACTACAACGGGTCATATTGAAAGGTGAATTGTCAGGCTGGAGGGAGGTTACTAGGGAAGTTCTTCAGGGATTGGTTTTGGGACCAATCTTATTTAATTTTTTTATTACTGACCTTGGCACAAAAAGTGGGAATGTGCTAATAAAGTTTGCAGATGACACAAAGCTGGGAGGTATTGCCAATACAGAGAAGGACCGGGATTTCATACAGGAAGATCTGGATGACCTTGTAAACTGGAGTAATAGTAATAGGATGAAATTTAATAGTGAAAAGTACAAGGTCATGCATTTAGGGATTAATAACAAGAACTATTGTTATAAGCTGGGGAGGCATCAGTTGGAAGTAACAGAGGAGGAGAAGGACCTTGGAGTACTGGTTGATCACAGGATGACTATGAGCAGCCAATGTGATATGGCCGTGAAAAAAGCTAATGCGGTCTTGGGATGCATCAGGCGAGGTATTTCCACTAGAAATAAGGAGGTGTTAGTACCGTTATACAAGGCACTGATGAGACCTCATCTGGAATATTGTGTGCAGTTCTGGTCTCCCATGTTTAAGGAGGATAAATTCAAACTGGAACAGGTACAGAGAAGGACTACTAGGATGATCCGAGGAATGGAAAATCTGTCCACATGCTCAGGGTTTAGCTGATCGCCATATTTGGAAGGAATTTTCCTCCAGGGCAGATTGGCAGAACCCCTGGAGGTTTCTCGCCTTCCTCTGCAGCGTGGGGCATGGGTCACTTGCTGGAAGATTCTCTGCACCTTGAAGTCTTTAAACCATGATTTGAGGACTTCAAAGGCTCAGACACAGGTTTGATACAGGAGTGAATGGGTGAGATTCTGTGGTCTGCATTGTGAAGGAGGTCAGACTAGATGATCGTAATGGTCCCTTCTGACCTTAAAGTCTATGATACTAAGTCATGTGCCTCAACCCCCTAATCACTTTAGTTGCCCTCCGCTGGACTCTCTCCAATTTGTCCACATCCTTTCTGTAGTGGGGGGCCCAAAACTGGACACAGTAGTCCAGATGTAACCTCACCAGTGCCGAATAGAGGGGAATAATCACTTCCCTCGATCTGCTGGCAATGCTCCTACTAATGCAGCCCAATATACCGTTAGCCTTCCTGGCAACAAGGGCACACTGCTGACTCATATCCAGCTTCTCATCCACTATAATCCCCAAGTCCTTTTCTGAAGAACTGACCAAACTTCTATGATTACTGCTCCATGTAGACAAGCCCTTAAATACAAAGTAACCATTTCTGGCGTTTATTGGATAAACACTGATTTTTTTTTAATTGGGATGTATTATCACTGTTTATCAATTAAAATGTAAAATCAGAAGCCCTATACATAGAAAGTCCCAGGCCCTATACACATTAAGGAATAGGGGGAAAGCAGAGAAAAAGATGATTCAAAAGTAATGCAGAAGGGAAGTCGCATCCAATCTAGCAAACAGCAGCTCAAGTCTTTGTGCTGTCCATTTTGTGCGGTTTGGGGAGGAAGAGGTGACTCAGTCACACAGACATTTTGCATCGGGCTGCACTTCTGAGAAAAGGTTGAGAACCGTTGCTCAGTGTGACCCTTTCCTCAGCAAAAGCAAAGCAAACACAGCTCTCTTGACGGTTCCCAAGTACCAGCTTCAATCAGGCACCATGATGACATCAACCTTGCTTTCGCAATTATTTAACCTCTGTCTTTCAGATCAGCAATGAACCAGCAAGGGTGACTAATACACACATCAGCTCTGGAAAGTTATCAACATACCGGACAGGGTGCCAGCACAGAGGAATGAGCTATTCTTTTGTGAGTTGATTCATTTTGTACTTGGGAAAAGAATGTATGAAACTGAACATCATTTTGCCCATACGAGGCTGCAGGGAGAGCTCCTTGTCTCATGAAAATGTCAATCCTTTTGTCACAAAGCTTCAAATACAGCAAGGACAGCTGCTTGTTCTTATTTCGTGTGTTACTTTGATTCCCCCTATATTACCCACACAGGCAGGGGAAATATGGACCCTCATCTCCTAAACATCTGCAATAAACATGCCCAATCTTCAAGACATATACTGACAGGATGGCATTATAACGGAGTCTCTGAGTCAACCCCAGACCTAATTAGCATAATTAATGACAGGGAGGCAGAATCCTTGCAAGATCCATACCAATGAACACTACCACAGCAATGTCTGGACAGTTATGGATTGTTCAAGAGGTGAATTCTGTCTCTTGAAGTCTTTAAACTATGATTTGAGGAGTTTGGTAACTCACCCAGAGTCTAGGGGTCTATTTCAGGAGTGGGTGGGTGAGGTTCTGTGGCCTGCAATGTGCAGGAGGTCAGACTAGATGATCATGATGGTCCCTTCTGACCTTCAAAGTCTATGAATCTATAAGAGCAAATCAGATCATGTGTGAAACAAATAAGTTGTATGCTAGGTATAGTGTCATAGAAATTCTGAATTTCACTGGAAATATCAGCAATCATCCTTTGGCCATCACATCCCCGCTTTTAACTAGAGATGACCTTGAGTCACGACGTTGGGATTTTGAATCCGATCTGAAAAGATTCCCCCCAAAGTTCTTCTGTTCTGGATACAGTATTCCAGTTTGGCTTATTAGAGAGAAAGGGGGACAGCTGCAAAGTTTGGATCCAGACCCCAAATTTCCCTAGCATTCAGCAGGGGAGGGTGGAATTCCAAATCCAGTGCTCTGGTTTGGGTCCATCTCTGCCTTCAATATAACCCATGGACGGTTTGTTTCACAGGTCCCTAGGAGAAAATTCACATGCATCTCCTAATTGAAGGATCAAGGCACTGGCTGTGTAAATCTTCACATAAGAGAAACTCTTGGCCTTCCAGATGGTAAGGTGGTGGGATAATTCATCAGAAAAAAGTTAGTCTGAGTCAACAAGGTCTTTTCCTTGACAGCCAGAGTTTGTGACAAGAAAGTAAAATAACCCAGAAGCATATGGAGAAACTCCCCCATTGTGGAGATTCTGGGCATAGAGCCCACCTTTCCCTGGATGCATTCCCCACCCCACATCCCCATACACAGCCCTGTGAGCACCTGTGCAATTTAACTCTTTGCTCACCAGGAACAAGCTAATGCCCCAGGGCCCTATAATGAAAAATGTATAACTCTCAGTTACCTAGCCCATCAGGAACACTTCTTTGCTCCAAACCTGGATGGGGTGGATGTCCCCTTGCAGTAGGTGGAGGTGGGAAATCTGACTAGACAAGGTCAGCCTTACAGTTTACAGGATTCCAAGCATAAGCGAGGAGCCAGGCTGTTACAGGAGAGCAAGCAGCGAATTGCCCCTGCTGTCATTCTGCTGTCCGATAGGTCTGTCCAGTGAGCTGTGCTTTCAGCATGCCAAGACCCACGAAATAAAATTTCTAAGAAGTCAGGTGGGTCACTGAGGACCGAGTTAATGTGGGCCTGACAGGCCAATTAGGTTAGCTGGCTGCACTTGGAGGGTGGGCCAGACTTAATTAAAGAAGAGTCCCAGCTGGGAGAGGAACCAGGTGGTTAGTTTAAAGGCAAGAAATTTGGAGCATAAAGGAGCTATAGACTCAGTAGATGAGGCTGTTTCACCATAAAATAGAAGAAGAAAAAGAAGGGGCTGCAGCAACAAGAGATTAAAACGATTCAGCCATTCTCTGGGACGAGACAGTGGAGAGACCCTAGTCTCTAGATTTTTGTAATGTGCTCAATAAACCCCACATGTCAAACAATGCCTCTAGATGTAGCAAAGACCTGTGAACCCTGTGCAAGAGAATCGTGTGGTCTTCAGGTGGAAAAAATGCTGCAAATGTTTTCTACCTACTGCATTAAAGAGATTTATGGGTAAAAATTCAACCAGCCCCCCAAGTGACTTAGGCACCTTTTTGAAATGTTACCCCTATGAATATTTCCCTCAAGAGTTACCAGTGAAGAAAGTGAGCCAGGATTCATCCCTAGAGTAATTCTTTTGAAGTCAAGTCAGCAGCAGTGAATGTGACCTATTTATTCATTATTTATTTATTAACCCTTTGTTCCTCAATAGTACCTTTCACCTGAAAAGATCAAAGCCTGTTGTAGACACTAATGTATAAAAGCCTCATTGAACCATTGTGAGGCAGGGAAGTATCAACCCCCCTTTTAGAAATGAGGTGGGGGAAACTGAGGCACAGAACAATTAAATGACTTCTGCATGGTCATACAGTGAGACAGGGCAGAGCTGGGAAAAGAAGCCAAGAGTCCTGAATCCTCATCTTTTTCTCTAACCACTAGTTAGATATAGACCCTGTCTTCGAGAGGTCACAAATACTCCTTCCCCAGGGAAGATTTTCTGACCTTCTTTGAACACAGAGTGGTGGGGTGAGGGTGTCTCTAATTCACAGACAAGGCTGGCACTCATATGGGGCAACACAATGTACCTCTTTGCACCCCAACAATATTCCAGGAAATGCTACATCTTGAAGGTGTAGTCAGTTGTTGCTTTTTTTATTTATACTGTAGTAAAACCTCAAGACCCCTGCAAGAATTAGCCTGGCTGTGCTGAATACTCTCTACACACATAGTAAGAGATAGTCCCTGCCCTAGAGAATTTACAATGTAATAGTAACAAGCCAGACAATGGAAGGGCTACCTGATGGTAGCATGCTAAACTGATGCTCTTCTTTAGCTCGAGTGTCTTGAGAGTCCAAAGTGCCTGTGTTCTGCTGGCTCCTGCTGCATGTGTGTGGTCTAGATGCCAGTGCTGTTGTTGTTTTTTGGAGCTACAAAAGGAAACATTTTTGTTCATCTCACAAGAGAGCTCTTCAAAGAGAGACAGATGCTGGAAAAAGTGCACACAGCAACTGCAGAGCTCCCTGTGTTCTATAGGTTTTGAAATGGGAAGTTACAATTACAGACCATGCCAAGCTTTCTTATTTCACACGTATGTGAATCTCGTAAGGGACCAATAGCTCTGCCTGGAGCCAGGAATAGCATGGGCAGCTTCCCCACATGCAGCCTTGCCAATGCACTTTAGCGAGGACCTGCAGCACATATGCTGTAACATCAACTGCTATGCAGGTCTGCTAGTGTCTCTTACTTCTCAGCAAGCCTGCTATTCCAGCTCTGGGCCACTCTTGAACATCATGTGGTGATGTGGGATATCTTGGGCATTAGTAGACAGAACCAGAGCACACTTATTTAGTGCTGACCCCAGGCTTCCAGCTTACTGTTGACTAGAAGTCCCTGGAATAAAGCAGAGACCGATCAGAGGCACAGGATGACATTAGTGCTCTGTTTTAATTTCAGCATGTAGCCAGAAACTGCCAGTTATGTCAGATTCTATGGACCAATGGAGACTAAGAGGAGGCTACCGCTTCCACGATTGTTAACACTTGTATGAACTGACCAGAACTGGAACCCAGAGTGCAGATCCTCAGCTGGGGTAAACTTGCAAACCTCCCAAATCTCAGTGGAGCTATACCAGCCTGCACCAGTTGATGGTCTGCCCCCAGTCATCAAAGACAATAGGCTATAATCTGCTGATCCATGCCAGCCTCCCCAACTGGCTCTTTAATGTGTTTTGTATTTTCTAGGAAAGGAAACATGAGGGAATTTCAGCACAGAATACGGGGCTTGATTCTTCTTACATCTGATTTACACTAGTGTAACTCCACTGATTTTAGTGGAGTATCTCCTGATCTACACATCTGAGAGAGCAGAATTAGGCCCTTTATGTTAATCTTTTACTTGTTCTCTCTTTTTAAAACATCTGCACTTGCAACAGCTAAGAAGAGTCAGAAGAGCAGACAGTTTGCATCAATTTCCTCCGTGTCACCATCTTTTGCTGCTATTGTGGAAGCAAAGCACCGCTCTGGCTATTTCAGTCCACAGATCCATCCATCAGCCCCAGCTGGTGACCATATGATCAGTCCCTCTTATGAGCCAGAGAGATATTTGTCCTTCTTTGTTTGACTTCTGCATGCAAAACTGTGCTCACCTAAACCTGCCTGCCCACTGCAGCACCTGGGTGCAACACGTAGTTCCCTTTAGGTCTGCAGAACAGACCCAGACTGACAATAAACAATTTTTGGGAAAAGCACAACTCGACTCAATTAGAATTTCCTCCATGAATAGCTCCCTATGTCAGAACTTAAGGCCCCAATTCATAGGGAAATCTGGGACTCATTTCCTCTGGAATTGCTAGTTATTTACAGAGAGAAAGTGCGGCATTCTGGTTTTGTTTTCTGGATTGGGTGGGGACACGGTGTGCTTTGCTGCTTACTCTGATGGGCTGGATTTGTGCTGAGCTGGTAGTGAGAGGATACAGATTTTGTTTCTTAGTGTTACCACTTGCTCCAGATCTTTCCTTGCCTCAGGGAGGGGCTAGTGCTGTGAATATCTGATCAGCTGCTGGAGATTACCACACCTTAGTGCCCAAACTGATGGCTCCACTGGCTTCTTATCAAAATCCTGGGGTGTACCCAATTTATATAGAATGGAACAAAGTGCAGCCACCTTCCCTCTTTGGTAAGAAGCCCCCAGCCTGTGCTTTTCCACTTTGATCTGAGGACGCTCTGCCTACAGAGATGACAGTTCTGAGCCTATGTGGGCCACAATCATTAGCCCATAGCCCATATTTTGGGCACAACTGCCTTAGATCCACATGCAGCCGCCTATACTCATGCTCAGTAGTACCTCGCTGTACACTGATTTCGGTGCTCTATTGATGGAGAATTCAAGGGTAGTAAAGATGGCACAATCTGGCCCTTAGATGGCAATTATGATGTGGTCAGACTAGATCACAATGGTCTCTTCTGGCCCGATGAGTTATGAATCTATTAAACTAACCCCCCAGACCTACAGACAGTTTTCATATGATCAGGGGGTTTGTCTCACTTGCAAATGCCTAACCCTTTCCACATGCTGCTTCTTCTGATCTCAAGTGCAAACAAGATTGGATGCCTATGGCATTTTACTTGCCACCGCCCTCCCACTCAACCAGTGTCTGTCTATCTCCCTGCTGTTTGACCTCCATTGCTAAGCCCATGTCAGGACCCAGTTGAGAATTTCACTGTGCTTTTCCTGCACTTGCTAACAGGATATACTCGTCCTTTATGTGGACAGCCTTCTCGAAGTCCAAGTAAATTATATCTGCTGCTTTGCTCCTGTCAGCTCTCATTGTCACATCCTTGAGGGAATTAATTGGATTAGTTAAGCATCGTGCTCTCTGTATAAATCCACACTGACTGTCCATGACCAGTCTGTGCCTGTCCGAACATTCTAAACCAGGAACTCTTGAATTGTTCCCCTCACATTGGTCACACTGCAGTCTTTCAGAGGTGTCCTGTTAAGAAAGAGCATCAGGTTATGACTTCTCTCTCTGGTCCACAGCACTTCTGTTGCCAGTGCTGAGTTTCACAGGTTCTTTTCTTTCCTTTTCCAGGTGTATCAAGATTCTGGGATGCTGGCCTCAGGCTGCCCTGGGATCATCTCTCTTTCCTACAACCTATTCTATGTGATCCTTTATTCCAGTCCCTTTTGGGTTCAATGCATGCATACAAGGAAATTTTCCTTCACTTTGGTTTCCTTTGCTTTCTGAGCCAAAAAAAGCCATCGATTATCCCAGCAG
The DNA here is from genome assembly GCF_020497125.1 of Mauremys mutica. NCBI lineage: Eukaryota > Metazoa > Chordata > Testudines > Geoemydidae > Mauremys > Mauremys mutica. Next base: position 8,986,722 of record NC_059090.1, on the reverse strand, counting down.
TAGCCACCCCTCGTCACCAATGTTACCCCTGCCAAGTGGCCCAGCAGTCTGTCTCAGAAGCCTCTAGCTCACGTGCTGTTGCTATTATGGGAAGGATTACAGGCATCTCCAAAAACTCACAACATGAGCCCCACTGAAGGAGATGCACATGATTTTAATAAATGATCCTCTCCCACCCTAGCACTTTTCTGTACAGCACATTGCATGGACAACATCTTTTATTTGTCATTGTGTCTTCTGCAAATTTCTGTAGCGGAGATGCTGGAGCCTCAGTTTCAGTTTGGATTAGCACTCACAAGTCTGTATATATGTTGGAGATGGGCCTGAACTTTGTGGGGTTTGAGAATCTGAACCCAGATGGGGCTCCATAGGGTGTGAGTGCATGATTTCTTCATCAGTAGCACTGACCTGGTGACTTATATCCCTGACCTTTCACTCTCTATCCTCCCCACCAGCCACAGGATTTTCTTTCCACTCCTAGTACATTTCTTTCTCAGAGAAAAGCCCATTTCCTGAGCTACTGCTAAGGTGCCTTTGAAGGCTCCCTATTTCCATACCAGGTCTTTCTCAATCATATACAGTCTGAGATCAGAAATCTTTCCCAAAACAATGTTTCAGGGCAAACAAAGACCCCAGTTCAGCTAAGCACGTCCGTATGTGCTTAACTTTGGCTGAATCCCCTCCAGCAGCTCCTGACACTTCAGTCTCCTAGTCTTGGATAGGCCAAGTCCAGTGCTTCTAAATGATAATTTGTTTGGAGAGTCAAATCAAGACCACCCCCCTCCCCCCACCCACACACACACACTTCCATTGGTGGCCAGAAATTCCAAAAAAACAAAACCATCCATCCTTTCCCCAGAGCTCAAAGCGCTTCATATGCTTTTCGCCCTCCTCAGGCTCCCCCAATCACCTTCAAAGCAGGGCTTCACAAGTCCTAGTGAGCTCTTCCTCAGGACTTCCAATGGCATTACAGAGCCAGGGCCTGAAGCCCTCTCAAATCCCCAGTTCTCTCTGAGCAGAGTTGTTCTGTCAGGCTCCCTCCAAACACAGGGTTTCCCTTCAGTCCTTTCCTCTCTCTGTAGACCCCCTTTAAAGAAGCATAAAATGAAACAAGTGATTAACATCAATCAGACTTCCTAATTATCTCACATAAGTGCCTGCAGATCATGTTTCAGACCCATTGCTTTAATTGAGTTACAGGTCCTCCTGTGAGGTAAAATACGCACCTACCATCTTATTGTCACATCTAAGGGAATTCAAAATGGTGCCTTTCTAAAAGTTTCCTCCTGCCATGGCAGGTACTGTAAATGTTTAGTGCTGGGATCTTTCATTAGGAGAAAGTCCTGTAAACAAGGCTAGTATTTCAGCTCCTTTTACTTAGTTTTTTCTTTCCTAACACTACATGTGTACGAGCAGATCTGTCTACCATTGTACATCTGCAATGGCAACTTTCAGAAGGGGATAATCTGGAACTGCATGAGTTTTATCAAAGTTTGTCTATTGTCAAAACCACAAACCACTTTCAAATAAAGCTGCACCTCTCTGGCCATTTCTTGGGCCTTCTTCCTGGCCCACTGTGGAGACGCTTCCACCTAGTCCTGTTACAGAAGAACTACCCTGCTCCCTATGGGTCTCTTTATCTACTGAGCTCAGAGGTTGGCCATTTATCAGCTGATGCTGTTCAGTCTTGTGACCCTTTCTTGCATGTGTCTGCAATTGTTAGTTGCTGAGGCTGCACCTAGGTAGAAGGGTTAGCCCCTTCCCTGTCAGTCAACTGACTGGGGAATGGGGCTCTGCCTCCCATCTCATGGTGCAATACAACCTCATGTCCCAGTTCTGGGATTGGATAACCTCGGTGGCCCTCACACACGTACAGAGTTCTAAGGGCAGGATCAGAGTCTTACTTCTCAAATGCCGTGCCGAGCTAAATGATAACTAACAGCAGAGGGAGAGAGGAAGTAAGTTATAAGGACAAAGGAGAAAATGTGGCCCAGATCCTCCAAGGATTTTGCTTAGGTCCACTGACTTCCCTGGAGTTACTCTGATTTACACCAGCTGAGTAGCTGGCACTATTTTTTTTCAGATGAGCTTTGAAATCAGGAGAGGCAGTAAGGCACAGGTATAGGGAGGCTGCCCTGAACAGCAGGGGCTGCAGAGCAGAAGGACAAACAGTGTGGCAAGGCGGTGGGAAAGTTAGCAAAGAGGCCAGTGATAACATGAGCAGATGCCGAGAGGGCAAGAGGCAAGTCCTGAACAATCAGTGTTAGTAGATACGTGTTTTGTTTGCTTTGCATTGCAAACCAGATTTCTCCATCTGCAGCCTCTTGGCTTTCACTGTATGACATTAGGACCCAGTGTCAGACTTTAGGGCGCTCTTTGGTGGGGCAAAGCTGACTCATTTTTGATAGTCAGACCAGATGAATCCTATTAGCACCCTTCAGGAACATAAAAAGGCTGAAGTCCCTCTCTGAGCCAAAAGGGAGGGACAGGAGACCCTGCCGGGAGGAAACCCTAAGAACACCCTATTCACGAGGAAGCTTGGGGTGGGGGGGATAAGGCCCAGATCCTCAAAGCTATTGAGGCTCCTCACTTCTACTGATTTCATTTCAAGCCTCAATCCCTTTGAAGATCTGGGCCTAAGTGTTTGAGTACAGCCCTGCTTTACATCGAGAATAAAGGCAAGCCTCAAGAACAGGGTCAATGTGGGCAATAACAGCCCATTGTTTTGCTGCTGTGTTAGGAGCAGGATGACACTTCCACCTGTTTGCAGATAGACAGTACAGCACGGTTACCCATCCCCATCTTTTCAGCCTCATCCAAAGTAACAGCAAAGTGATTATTTTGTCCTTGACCAGAAAAAAACGCAGCTTTGTTCTATTTGTTCCTATCAAATTTTTTTTTTAAGGGCTGTGAGGATTTTATACCACATGCCCATGTTTATTACCATATAAAATTCCCTGTTTGCCTAAACCCCACCCAGGCACTTGTACACACCTGCATAAGTCTATAATTTTCCCTTATGAATCATCTATATCATCGGATCACACCCAAGTTACCAGAACTGAAGGAAATGGCAAGCTCATTACACTAGTTTTCATCCTCCAATTTTCAAATAAAAGGATTTTTATTGCCTTGCTGAATCGCAAGTATTAAAAAAAATGACAGGCGAAAGAACATGTAAAATTAATTAATTAAATACACAGAACAAAAGGGAGTACAAAGGGAATGAGAGCTAGTAAATGACTTGTTAAGGAGCTGTCGGGACCTGTCCTGCAGTGGTTAGACCTAGCTTACCTGTATTATCATCCCCAAGCATTAAAAATCATGAATCAAGCCCCCACAAAATCAAGAGATTGGCTTAAAAATCATGAGATTTAAAACATACATTTTGGGTTCCATTTATTTGCTTTCTGGTTTTTGAGTCTTGGAGGGGGACATTCGGGTCATATTTTCAAGCATTTCTCTACAACCATGAGGGTAGAAACTTACAATTTTTTAAGGAAAGCTGAGATTCTCTCATCACTCGCAGAGCTGGGGCTTTAAGAAAACCAAGAAATATCACGAGTTGGCAACACTACTCACTCTGCTTCATGTTATCCCTTATGATTATGGCCTTGTACTCCAGTTGATAGCTCAGGCAAACACGGCAATGAGAGACATGCCCCAGCTTCTGGAGTCACACGATTAGCTGAGAGTGATCTGGTATTTAAAAAAAAAGTCAATTTCTAGCCCTTGTGGTTGTAGAGTAAAGCTTGAAGATATGTCTCTAAAAACTGAGGCATCTAACTCCCACTGGAAATACCAACAGGAGTGTAGGTGCCTAAATACCTTTGAAAAAAAAGAACACAAATAAAAATACAATATTTTACATTTGTAATGATGATTTTTAAGCTAATCTCATGATTCGTGATTTCTGAACACTTGGGGCTGGCGATATGGCTTAAGCAATACACCTAGGGATGAATTTTACCCTCACTATGGACTAAGGCAGGGTTTCTCAAACAGGGGTCGCCGCTTCTGTAGGAAAAGCCCTGGTGGACCGGGCCAGTGTGTTTACCTGCCCTGTCCGCAGGTCCGGCCGATCACGGCTCCCACTGGCCACGGATCGCTGCTCCGGGCCAATGGGGACTTTGGGAAGCAGTGCGGGCCGAGGGGCTTACTGGCCGCTGCTTCCAGCAACTCCCATTGGCCTGGAGCAGCGATTCGCAGCTAGTGGGAGCCACGATCGGTCGGACCTGCAGACAGGGCAGGTAAGCACACCGGCCCAGCCCACCAGGGGCTTTCCCTACAGAAGCGGCGACCCCTGTTTGAGAAACCCTGGACTAAGGCCTGCTGTCCTTACTTGAGCAGACTTCCGACCACAATAAATGAGAATTCTGTTTGGGTAAGAACTGGGAATAGCTGCATTTAGTCCTGTGAGCCATGCAAGGGAATAGTGAGAAATGCATGTTAAATTGTTCCACAGTAAGAATCCAGAATACTCCAGTTTACCAAAGAGATACTGCAGTGTTTGGGAGCATTACTGGAAAGTACAAGAACAAGACAACCTTCATGTGGTGCTTCTGTTAAGTGCTGGTGTTTTTTGCGCTCTGTGTTTTGTGCAAATATCAATGTCATCAATGGGCCACTGGATGTTGATTTACCGACCTCCCAGTGAATGTAGCAACGATTATACTTCCTCAAACTGCCTTTCCAGGACCAAAAAAGAACAGTTGGACCAATCCTTCCAATACGCCAGCTTAATGTAGAAGGGATATCCAGGGAAAAAGTGGATTACCTCTTGAGGATCCTCAAAGACCATCACATTGACATTGTGGCCCTCCAAGAAACACATGTGAAAGAAGAAGATAAAGCTAGCAGACATAAAATCTATGGCTATTCTAAAATCGCTGCTGTCAACCATCCAAAACATGGGCTAGCAGTGTACATCCGAAATGGGTTAGAGGATGTGGAAGTTTTGGAAGAATCATTGACCAGTGGAAGAGAGATCAACATGGTTAGAATTAGGGGCATCATTATAGTAAACATATACAAGCCACCTAACATCATCTGGCCTGATCCCATCTGACCTTCCCTTCCTCATCTGGCCATCTACATAGGTGACTTTAACAGCTATCATGAAGACTGGGGATACTGCTCAAATGACACAGCCAGGGAGCAGATCACAGAATAGGCCTCCCTTGAAGACCTCCACCTGCTCTATGATCTGAAGCAATCTGGATCTTTTTGGTCTGCAAGGTGGACAACGGATCACAACCCTGACCTGCGTTTTGTGACCTGTAATAGTGCAGTGTCCCACTAGCCACAACAAGAACCATCCTGAGTCACTTCCCGCATAGTCAACATCACCCAATCATCCTCCAGACTGGCCTGGAAGCGCCTCTTCTGCAGTCTGTGCCAAAGCCATGTTGGAATTTGCACAAGGCTGACTGGCCTGCCTACACTTCAGAAACAGAATCTCGGATCCCACAGCTCAAACCAATACCTAGAAACTTCGGTTGTTTTACAAACATCCTAAAATTGACTGCTAAGAAGTACATCCTGCATGATCACTGCAAGGCTTTCACCCCCTGCTGGACAAAAGAATCCGAATCTCCCCTGAGGGAATATGAAAAGAGTGGCAACCCAGATAAAGCCAGTGTGCAGCTTGAGTCCTTGAATTCAGCGTGCCTGGAAAGAGAGCGTTGAAAGCCTTGATTTCACTCATTCAAGCAGTAAGGCATGGGCTCTTTTGCAGCAACTTGGAGGATCCCAGCCAGTAAAGCAACGCTCAGCAAAGGTGACAGCAAATGCTGTTGCCTCTCATCTTCTTTCTAACAGCAAGACGCCGACAGACAAGATTATATGCTAGGAGGTCTAGCAGGAACTCCACAGAAACCTTCAACAATGCCTGGAGGAATCCCCACTCTCTTCCCCATATTCTGTCAAGGAGATCAATGTTGCACTGTTGGAAACCAAAAGCCAGAAAGCTACAGGAGTTGATGACTTTCCTCCAGAGTTTCTCAAGAATCTGGGAAGATGGGTATGGGAATGGCTGGCGGCGCTTTTTACTGCCATGCATAGAACTGGAGAAGTGCCAACCAGCTGGTGACAGGCAACTGTGTTTGCCCTACTGAAGCCTGGGACACCCCCAGAGGACGCAGCCAGCTACCGCCCCATCTCTCTCCTCTCAACCACCAGCAAGCTCATGGAACGGGTGCTGCTCCCCATCTGTCTGATATTATTGAAGATGTCCTCCCAGTGGAGCAGGCAGGATTTTTCCCAAAGAGGAACTGCTGTGACCAAGCAGCTTCACTTACCAGCCACACTGAGGCAGGATTCCAACATATGTTGAAGATAGGAATCACCCTTGTTGATCTGTCCTCGGCATACGACACTGTCTGGAGACAGAGCCTCCTCCTCAAGGTCTCCTGCGTCATTCACTGCCGGCGAATGATCCACCTCTTGGTGGCAATGACAGGGGACTGCTGCTTTAAGGTACCCCTTAATGGCCAGATCAGTAGACCAAGAACTCTTAACTCGGGCATCCCTCAGGGCTCTGTCCTGGCCCCAATACCTTTTAATCTTTACACCGCAGATTACATCAGTGACAGAGTCCAGGAAATTCATGTATGGGGATGGTATTGCCCTAGCTGTTCAGCATCCAAGCCTCCATACCATCAGCTGCACCCTAACCCGAGATCTTAGCACAATGGCTGATTATTTCCAATGCTGGAAATTTAGGCCTAATCCAAAATAAACCCATGGTAACTGCTTTCCACCTGCACAATAAAATGGCTAATAACAAACTTGATGTGCAGTTCTGCGGTGAGAGTGTCAGGCACAAAGCTAATCCAAAGTATATTGGTGTTACACTGGACAGGAGTTCGACCTTTTGACAACACCCGCACGATAAGGTCAGGTCTTGTGTCGCACTTATCAGAAAATTGGCTGGAACATCATGGTGCTCCAGTCCAAGGACCCTACGAACCGCAACACTTGCCTTGGTATATTCTGCAGCTAAATATTGTGCACCAGTGTGGTCTCACAGCCGTCACACTCAACTCCTTGACACTCAACTCAATAATACTATGTGCATAGTGTCAGGGATGCTCAAATCTACTCCAGTTGACTGGCTTCCAGTCTGATCGCACATCCAGCCTCCACAGATTAGAAGGGCTGCTCAGTCATCTCACTTTCTTAATCATGTCAACGCAAATACAAGGATCCACTGCACCATGATTGCATAACCCGCCAAAAACTAGATTAAAATCCCGTAACCCTTTATGGAACTGTATCAAGATCCTTACACCTAACTTTGATGCTGAGGCTCAATGGAGAGTCACATGGAGCACTTTGACCACTCAAAACAAACAGCTCATTGTTGATCCTGTTGAGGAACCACCAGGTTTTGATTTATGTCAGAAAGACTGGTGCAGATTGAATCACATCAGGACATCTCATGAGAGATGTGGACAAACACTCTTTAAATGGAAAATGAGACAAACACCTGTATGCAACTGTGGTCACCAGGCACAAACAATAGAGCACATCATATCTGAATGTCCCCTTCATTCTTTTGCCGGGGGCCTGAAGGACATTCACCAGCTCACTGCTGCAGCAATGTGCTGGCTATCAAACTTAGATATAAATTTGTAGTTGTTGCTACCTACCCAAACCATGCAGAAGAAGAAGACTGGAAAGTACTGTAATATTTTTTTCTAAAAGCAATACAACCGACAATAGATATAGATGAATAGATCTAGACAAATACATGATGATGGCTGTTTTTCTTTTAACTTTTGCTCATATGTAAAGGAATTTGCTCCCAATTTAATAGACATAATATATGGCTGACAGCATGTAGTTGAAGTGATAGGCTTTCTAGTTCCTAGTAATATGCCCCCTTCTCTCTTAAACTTCTAGTCAAATTATGGCCCTTCTCATTGCTAAACTGTTGAAATAGGCAAAGAAAGACATACCAACCTTTTTGTGATCCAATCTGAAAATCAGTGAAGGAATGAAACTTGCTCTCCTCATGGATGACTGACATTCTTCTAGGTTTGCTTCATAGCTGAGTTGTGTGGTTGCTGAGAAAGGTGCTTACAACCCCTGCATGTGTGTTTGTTCGTTTGGGACTAAATTGTTAAGTCATTACACTGGAGTTACTTTGTCTTCTGTCATAGGCTGGCTGGCCCCTCAAGGGCAGTTGGGTTCAGCCTTGCCTGTGACATAGCAGTTGTCCCCCCCACTGCTCCTGATCAGGTGGCTTAATGACCATTAGTGGCCCCAGCTGTGAAAGGCTCAGGGAGGGTTACATAAAGAGAGAGGTGGACAAGACCCAGGAGAAAGGAGCAAAGGGAGCACTGGCTCTTGGGGAAGAGTTTGGTGGAGGCGGGCTAGGGAGAACTACAGGGAGTGGGGCAGGCTTCTGAGAGAGGGCGTCTAATAAGTAGGGAGGGCCCTGGGTGCAGCTGCTGGAGTCCATGGGTGATACGGTGGGGAAACCTGCTTAGAAGAAGAGCCCTGGGAGGCAGTGTACAATCTAAGGAGCAAAGGAGGAACTCTGCAGTGCTTGAGAATAGAGCTGCAGAGCAGGGAACTTCAACATACCCCATGCCTGGCAGAAGGAAGGATCACTTGTTTAGCTGTTTATTTTGATACCTTAGTTGTCCTTTTATTACCCTGGAAGAGGAATGAACTGAAAGGCAACCTGACCAGAGGGCTGAGTCATGGAAGATGTAAACAGACAGGCCCTCTTGGGGCCAAAGATGCATTCACCAGAGAGTGCTAGAGATGAGGACCTATGCCATGCCATGACCCGACACTAGCAGGCACCATGATGGTGAGTGAAACCGCTTCCATCTTCAACTGGGCAAAATTTCTATTGAAATTTTCTTGAGGCAAAAATGGGGCGAGCACCTCAGGGCCCAGCCCTTGCTCTGGCTTACACTCTCCTTTCTGAGTAGTGCCTGAATTCAGAGGAGTAAATGGTTATCACACCCATCCACGTCTCTCAATTTACTTAGGCATTCTCTATAGTCAGAGTTCCAGCAGTTTCACTAAATAAGTGACTTTTAAACCAACTAAGTTAAACTGAGGTGGACATTCGTAATGTGATTTGTCTGTCTTGTATCCATTTTTAGGCTGACTTTATCCATATCAGTACAAAATTGTTCTGATATTGATTTAAAGTTAAACCAATGCAAGGTTGAGCATTGGCCTGCTAAACCCAGGGTTGTGAGTTCAATCCTTGAGGGGGCCACTTAGGGAGCTGGGGCAAAAACCAGTACTTGGTCCTGCTAGTGAAGGCAGGGGGCTGGACTCGATGACCTTTCGAGGTCTCTTCCAGTTCTAGGAGATTGGTATATCTCCAATTATTATTAACTTGCCATGTACACAAGGCTTTATGTTATGAATTCTTTGAGGCAAAGATCACCTTTTCATTTGAGGTGTGTACAGTGCTTAATACAATGGGGCCTAATCCCCGATTAGGAACTTGAGGTGTTTTGTGATGGCTGCCATCTTGGCCTACACAGTGGTGATTGAATCAGTGATCTGCCGAGCTTTAAAAACAAAAAATCAGTGAGCTGCTGTAGCTAAAGGGACAGTTTAAGTACGTAGAACTGTAACAGGCTCATAGCCTCTGTGGCACAGAGGGTGACCTGTAACACTCTCACCAATGGGTTATTCTGCCACAATGCCAACAGTAAACAACAGTTCTCCTGCAGGCAGGGAACAGGGAAGTTGAGTGATCCTTTGAGAGGGTCTCACTTTAGGGAAGGTGTCTTGGCAAGCTGTCACTTTGGATGTGAGGTCTGCTATTGATTGCTGCTGGAATAGCATGTAAACAAGGGTCTAAATCAGACTGCATTGTGATTACCTAAATTAATTTGTTAATCAGATACCCCAGTGATTCCCATTCAAACATCATCCTCCTCCTTTTCCTCCCCAGTTCATGTCCTTCCTGCTCAGTAAACCATTGACAAGAAGTCTGTTTTGGTCTTGGCAGTGCAGTCACTCTAGCATTTAAAATTCTCATTGTATTCTCACTGCTATGAGTATAACAGCCACCACCTTAAGTGCCACTCGCTAAGGAATCTCCCCCGCTCTCCTTCGGATCCTTTGTGATTGCGGGGAAGCTCTGGGAAGCAGTCAACGAGATTCCTGTAAACAAAGTGAGAGATAAGGCAGCACTGAAGGGAACAAGGACCACAAAGCAGACTTATGCAGTTCCAGGAACAGATTTAGAGGTTTGTTCCTTCTGCACACTTGATTAGCCGCGATTCCTCTTGTAAACTAACTTCAGACCTAGCTATCAAAAAGAAGCGGAAAGTCTAAACATTATTGAACAGAGACTGAATGCTCTCCAGACAAAGGCATTCTCTATATAGGAAATGTATATTAAAAAACCCATCCCATTATGACTAATGCCTACATCTCTTACTCCTGAGGGCATTCTGCCCCAAAAAATTCAATTTGTGCACAATATTTTAAAATTCTGCAAGTTTTATTTGTCAATAAATAAAGGCAGAGACTCCAGCATGGCAATGGGGGACACGGGCCACTGGTTGCACGAAGGTGGGAGATCACCCTACAGCATCCCCACCCCTGGGAAATGGGCTCAGTGGTGAGGCTGCACCCGACTCTGACACAGCACAAGGCCTAGCCCAGAAACACCCTGGGGCCCTGCATCAGGCACACTAGGTGTGGGACAGACGGGCTCAACCAAGCAGGATCCAAGTATGAAGGGGCTCAGTGTGGGGTGAGAGGATTCTGTGTGGGACAATCTGGGTGCAGGCAGCTCAGTGGGAGGATCTGGATGCACACGGGCTCATTGTGGGGGTTCCAAGTGCAAGGGCAATGGGACTCTGCAGAGGCTTCCAGGTGAAGGTGGTTGGGGCTCATCAGGAGGGGGTGTCTGGGTGTGGGGGGTCTCGATGCTGGGGATGTGAGACTCAGAGGGGTGAGGGCCTGGGTGCAACTAGTTGGGGGTCAGTGGTGTGGGAGTCTGGATGTGGGGGCTCAGGGTGGTGTGGGGGGTGGGACCCATCAGGGTGGGGGTTTGAGTGCAGGGAGCTCAGTATGGGGTGGTCTGGGTGCAGGGGTGGGGGGTCTGGAGGCAGGGGGTCTGGGTGCAGGGGGCTCCAGATGCAGGAGTTGAGATTCGGAGGAGTGGGGTGGAGTTTGGGTATAGAATGCTAGGGGGTACAGGGTGAGGCTTGGTGGGGGTATCTGGGTATGGGAGGTCTGGGTGCATGAGGGTTGGGCGAATGGGGGAGCAGCTTCCCATACAGTGACAGCTGAGATGTGATGGGGGCAGGACGCAGGGTAGGATGCTGAGCTTTCTGCAGCTGGCGGAGGTTTCTGGGGGTCAGTCTGACACAGCCCCAGCCACTCCTTGCAGGGGAAGAGGAAGTCCCATCATCCCCTGCCTCCAGCCCAGCCATGACTAGAAGCTGTTCCTGACTCAGGGTATCAAGTATCAGAGGGGTAGCCGTGTTAGTCTGGATCTGTAAAAGCGGCAAAGAGTTCTGTGGCACCTTATAGACTAACAAACGTATTGGAGCATGAGCTTTCATGGGTGAATACCCACTTTGTCGGATGCATGAGTAGGAGGGTAGGAGCCAGTGCCTGGGGTGTCCCCAACCCTGTGGTGATTTACCTCTCCACTGGCTGCTCTGGGTGCCTGAAACGATGTACCTGCGCTGCTAGGGAGTGGTGCATGACTGCTCTTGCAGCTTCCCTGCAGGAAAGTCATTTTTTCTGCAGGGAAGCAAAGAAATCAGCAGGGGACATGAATTCTGCATGCACACAGTGGTGCAGAATTCCCCCAGGAGTAATCTCTCTCTTTGGGCAAAACTCCAATCTTTCTTACAGTGGTGTAAATCTGAGATCAGTGCAAAGGAGACCTGAATCAGCCCTTTAATCTCTTGTCACCCCCTCCTCTCCACCAATGGTCTGTTGATCTGCTTCCCCAGTAACCATTCCTGAGCTTTTACCAAGCTTCCACCTGGGTATGAAAGACCCTCTGCTCCACCAAGTAGTTACCTTCTTTAAAACCTCACCTAAAGTCACACTTCTTTCACCACATCCCTGAGATGAGTCACCAACAATATTACATGATTTTTTTAAAATACCTTAGTCATTTCTTCAACAGTAACTCAGTTGGATTGCCCATCCTGCTCAGTTCTGGGTGCACGTTTTATGACAAACCATTATATATTACTGTTCACATCTAACCAGAAAAGCAGGAATAGAAACAAGTAATTCTTCAAACAGATCTGTGGCCACTCAGGTTTTCCTGGAGGCAGCAGGAAATAGAACTTAAGTCCTTCTACTTCAAAAGGCCCATAACATATCAACCCCTTGTTGGGGCTTATGACACAACACAATTGAGCTGTTCAGATTCCATGCAGTAGAGCACATACATACCTTACAACACATGCAGGGACACCAAGTTAATGTTGCTGTTAGAACTCTTCAGCACCTCCCCTAGCGTGCTCCGTTCTTCCCATTCACATACATCTACACTGCAAAAAAACCAAAACCCACAAACACAATGAGTCTCCAAGCCTGGATCTACAGCCTTGGGCTTGCCAAGCTCGTACTATGACACTAAATATAGTCGTGTAGCCATTCCCACTTGGACTGTGAGACCCATCCCCCCAGCCAGGTTTCAGAGCCCGAGCTCTAGCCCAAGCAGGAATGTCTACACAGCTATTTTTAGCACCATTGCATGAGCCAAAGTCTGTAAATCTGGGCTCTGAGACTTGCGGCTGTGGGGATTTTTTTCTTTTAAATGTAGATGTACACTTAGAGTCCCCTCAGGTCCTCCAGTGTTTTCATAGACCTTGCTGCTTCTCCTTCAGCAACTTAGCTGGTACCTAATTCCTCCATGACTTGATGCACGAACTGTTGCCTTTTTCTAGGCCTTTGCTGAAGAGGCAGTGAGAGCTAATGGACAGGGCTCTGGACCATAAGTTAGGAGACCTAGGTTCTATTCATGACAGTGCTGAGTGACTGTACTTCACCTCTGTTTCCCTTTCTATCCATTGCTGGTGAAGATGAATGGGTGTAGTTCAAGATCAGTGTGACAACCAGCCAGTAACCAAGCACAGTAATATGAAGAACTGTAGGAGCTCTGCTTCCATTACAGCACAAAGTACAGGCAGTCTGGGTTAGTTGTTTTCAACCTGAGCACTGTTGTAAGAAGGGGGGGGAGTGTTGTTTTTTTTAAATGTTGTCTGAATAATTCTATCAAGTGGGGATAACCTTCAAGGTATATTAAGGTCTGATGGTCTCTGTTAATTGAGCAAGTGGTAGGTAGCTCTCTGTCTTTTTCTCTCTCTCTCACACACACACACACACACACAGAGCTGACCAAAATCTTTTCATTGAATCAGCAGGTTTATCCAGTTACTGGTGAGATGCAGAACAAGTTTAGGTACCAATGAGTTTGAGCCAATAATAGGCCCAGCATATTATTCTCTCTCTCTCTCTGCTTATCACATATGACAAGCTAATTGTCAAAGGGAAGAGAAACCATCCGTCTCTCAGGTTCTGCTCCTTTGGGAGCCAAGTCTCTGCTCAGGCTTGCCATTTGTCTGTTCCCTTTTTGGAACTCTCAGCAAAGAATGAGGCTCTTTCTCCTAGACCCTTTTGAGAGGTTTCCTATTAGTCACCAGAATAATTAAATGTTCTAGTTGCATTGCATTAGCACCTTTCATGTCATTAGAGTCCAGCTGCAGCATGAAAATTGCATATTTGCAGAGACTTCCATGCCAGCCAGCACTCCAGGAGCAAAGTTTTTTACATGTCATCACTTTCTAAAAGCAATATAACTAAGTGTTCCCTGATCCTATTGCAGGGCAGCTTGCAAGAAGGATTCTAAGTACTGGTCACTGCTGTATCTGGAGCTAGGTGATATTTAAAACAATCCTTTCAAAAGGTATTATGAATATTTTAAAACCAGGGCATCTAAGACTTAGTCATTGTTATGCTGTATCACGCAACTTCGCAGTGAGAACAAGGCTAGCACGCTGACCATTCTGCTCCAAACAGCACAGAGCATTGCTACTTTGGCTATAGGAGACACTGTGTTAGATGGAGCAGTGTAGGCTCTATGATACACCATTGAACAGTTCTGACTCCATCCTGTAGAGGGCAGTGGGGCAGACACGCTCAGTTCATTATAACATTAATTGACGGATCTCTGTGGCTAGTCTAGTCAATGAAACCCTGCTAAAAATATACAAATAATAAATAAGCTGCTAATAAGTCTGCCAGATCCTCAGTTTTGATCTATCTTAGGCACTTATATGGCCTCATCACTGTAGTATCTGAGCACCTCACAATCTTTACCGTATCCTCTGAGGTAGCAAAATACTATTATCCCCATGTTAAAGTTGGGGGAACTGTGACACAAAGAGAATTACCAGAGGCTCCACAGGAAATCTGTAGTGGAGCAGAGATTTGAACCTTCATCTTCTAAGTCTTATATTAGCATCCAATCCCCTGGATGGTCCTTGCTCAATCTTTTTATTTTATTTTTTCATTTCAATTTACATCAGTAAATTTACACCAGTAAAGACTGACCCACTGTCTTTTATAGCTTGATTTGTTTTCTCTCTTCTTTCTTTAAAAAAATAAGCTATGTTTACAAGTAGACTAAATGCTGGTCAAAATAAACCTCCTTCCTCCCCAAAAAATCTGTGGCTGAAATCGCAAACCATTTATGTCACAGACTTAAGTGTGAGCTAGCTACCTTTCAAAACAAAATAGCTTAAAATCAGCTCCTCCTTCACGTAGCTGCCAGGACCAGAGTTCTAGCCCTCAGGGTTCTGCATGCCCTCTGACTGCTAGCATCTCTAACTCTGGGTACAGGGTAGGGGATAGGGTGACCAGATGTCCCAGTTTTATAGGGACAGTCCCGATTTTGGGGATTTTTTCTTATATAGGCTTCTATTGTCCCCCACCCCCATCCCAATTTTTCACATTTGCTGTCCGGTCACCCTAGTAGGGGATGACCATGCTGTGCTGCTTTTGAGGTTTAGCAATATCCACAACAGAAGTAGGGGAAATAGAAATTTCAGCCTAAGGTCTGGACTTCAATCTTGGCAAGTATAATAGCCCTTCGGTTCATCTATCAAATATAGTTATTTGTAATTGCATAAGTGGACATATGTGCTCTGTGAATAGTATGGGATTTCATGCACTGTTGTAATGTGAGTGACTAATGTTACACTGCGTTATTTAATACCTCTAGTGTGCTAAGCATTTTACAAACATAAGAGAGGCATGATCCTTGTCCTGGAAAACTTGCAATCTGAATGAGACATCACTAAGGAAGTGAGATCAGCAGGGAGCAGCCAGGGGCCCTGGGGTACAGCAATGGTAGACAAGAGGTGATTAATAACAGGGTGAAATGTGCCTTCATACAACAGCCATGCACTGGGGTTGGGCAGCTGAGTGGTACTAGTCACACCTGGTCTTGCCAACAGGCGGCAGGAGGGCTCAGGCCAAGCTGGATGAGAGAAGCCCTGCCTCGTGCCCATTTCTGCTGCTCCAAAATGGGGCAGTCTGTGCATGAGCCAGCTGAGGACCTAGCCATGCCCCTGCCTGGCACGCCATGTCCCTTGGAGTCACAGGGCACCAGCAGGCACGGTAGCCCAAGCCCCTCAAGGTGCTCACTGGAGCACTAGCTCTTGTGTTGCATGTACGGCTTTTCGCCAGCACAGCCAGCAAACACAGGGGAGGTTTCTAGTATTAGTCAAGAGTCCAGAAAACAAGAAGCTCCAGTCCGAGAACAAGCGTGATTCCATTTTCTTTTCATTCTGATCCTTGACTCTCTCCCTTTTCCAGGAAGAGTCTTATATCTTCTCAATAGATGCTCACGGGCCCAGTCCTCCAGCGTCCGGCCGGCCCCTTTTTCGGACCACCACCTCGTCACCGTGACAGCCTCTCTCTGTGCAGAGAGGCCGGGGCCAGCCTATTGCCACTTCAACAACAGCTTGCTGGAGTATGGGGGCTTCGTGGCGTCCTTCCGGGAGTTCTGGCTGGCCTGGCGAGGGCAGCGGCATGCCTTTCCCTCGGCGCGGCGGTGGTGGGATGTGGGGAAGGTGCGCGCCCGGCTCTTCTGCCGTGACTACACCCGGGGCGCCAGCCGACGGAGGGATGCGGCGATAGGGCAGTTGAAGCAGGAGGTCTTAGAGCTGGAGAGGCGTCTGGCCGCCAGCCCCGAGGATCCATCCCTTTGCAGGGCGTGCCGGGAGAAGCGGGAGGAGCTCCGGGTCCTCGAGGACCATCGGGCCCGGGGCGCCTTTGTTCGATCCCGCATCCGCCTCCTTCGGGAGATGGATCGCGGCTCCTGCTTCTTCTACGCCCTGGAGAAACGGAGGGGGGCCAAGAAGCATGTCACCTGCCTTCTGGCGGAGGACGGCTCCCCCCTCACGGATCCGGCGGAGATGTGCGAGAGGGCCCGGACCTTCTACACACGGCCTTTTCTCCCCACATCCGACCGATTGCACATCCGCTTGCAGAGTGCTCTGGGACGGGCTCCCGATGGTCAGCGCGGGCGACCGGGACCGGCTAGAGCTGCCTCTCTCTCTGGCCGAGTTCTCGGAAGCCCTCCGCCGCATGCCCACCAACAAGTCTCCGGGCATGGACGGGCTGACCGTGGAGTTCTACCGCGTGTTCTGGGACGTCCTCGGCCCGGACCTGATCAGCGTCTGGGCCGAGTCCTTGCGGAGCGGGGTCCTCCCTCTCTCGTGCAGGCGAGCCGTGCTCGCCTTACTGCCGAAGAAGGGGGACCTCTGCGACTTACGGAATTGGCGTCCCGTCTCGCTCCTCAGCACGGACTACAAGATCGTAGCCAAGGCCATCTCGCTGCGGCTTGGGGCCGTGCTGCAGGACGTGATCCACCCAGACCAGACCTACACCGTCCCGGGCCGTAGCATCTTCGATAACCTGTATCTGGTCCGGGATCTCTTGGAGCTTGGGTGCAGGGATGGTCTGTCGTTCGCCCTCCTGTCCCTGGATCAGGAGAAGGCGTTCGACAGGGTGGACCACGGGTATCTCCTGGGCACTCTGCAGGCGTTCGGCTTCGGGTCCCAGTTTGTGGGGTTTCTCCAGGTGCTGTACGCTTCCGCGGAGTGTCTGGTCAGGCTCAACTGGAACCTGACCGAGCCGGTCAGCTTCGGGCGGGGAGTGCGGCAGGGATGCCCCCTCTCAGGCCAGCTGTACGCCCTGGCGATCGAGCCCTTCCTCTTTCTCCTCCGCAGGAGGTTGACGGGGTTGGTGCTTCGGGAGCCGGAGCTGCGGCTGGTCCTGTCGGCGTACGCCGACGATGTGCTCCTCGTGGTCCAGGACCCGGGCGACTTGGCGCGGGTGGAGGCCTGCCAGGCCGTGTACTCGGCGGCCTCCTCCGCCCGGGTCAACTGGGTCAAGAGCTCTGGCCTGGTGGTCGGGGACGGGTGGCAGGCAAGCTCCCTCCCACCCGCGCTTCAGGCCATCCGGTGGAGCGCGGGTCCGCTGCTCTATCTCGGCGTTTACCTTTCTGCCACGCATCCCTCTCCGCCGGAGAACTGGCAAGGTTTGCAGGGCAGGGTGGCGGAGCGGCTCCGGAAATGGACAGGACTCCTCCGGTGCCTTTCCCTCCGAGGGAGGGCACTGGTACTCAATCAACTGGTCCTGTCCATGCTCTGGTACCGGCTCAACACCCTGGTCCCAGCCCCGGTGTTCCTGACCGACCTCCGGAGGGTGGTTCTGGAGTTCTTTTGGCCAGGACTGCACTGGGTCCCTGCAGGGGTGCTCCATCTGCCCCTGGAGGAGGGAGGGCAGGGCCTGAAGTGCCTGCGCACTCAGATCCACGTCTTCCGCCTCCAGGCACTGCAGAGGCTCCTTTATGGTGTGGGTAGTCCGGCATGGAGAGCCCTGGCGCACGCCTTCCCGCGCCGCTTCCGAGGGCTCCGATACGACCGGCAGCTCCTTTATCTCGACCCGAGGGGCCTTCCGTGAGACCTCTCCGGGCTGCCGGTCTTCTACCAGGACCTCCTCCGGACCTGGAAGCTGTTCTCTGCAACCAGGTCCGTGGCGGCCACCGAGGGGGCAGATCTCCTCGCGGAGCCCCTGATACACAACCCCCAGCTCCGTGTGCAGGTGGCGGAGTCCCCCGCAGTGCGCCAGAGGTTGGTCCTGGCAGAAGCCACCAGGGTCGGAGACCTCCTGGACTACGACCGGGGAGACTGGCTGGATCCCCTGACGCTCGCTCGGCGGATGGGGCTCTCCAGACCTTGTACTCCCCGGCTCGTACTACAGGAGGTGAAGGCCGCTTTGCCGCCCGCTGCTCGGGCCTACCTCGACCGGGTCCTGCGTGAGGGCACGCCCCGCCCACCCCCTACCCCGAGCCCTCCGGACCTCTTCATCGGGCCCCTGCCCCGTGGACCTGACCGGCCCCCCTGCCCCTTCTCCGCCAGCCGGCTGCACGATCTGCAGCTGGTCCGTTTCCAAACCGCGCCAAGGAAGCAGCTCTACGCGCTCGTGCTCCACACCCTTCACTTCCTCACCCTCGTGTCCCGCCCCGACACCAAGTGGCGGGACCTCCTGCCACCTCTGGAGGGTGAGGAGCCCCGGTGGGCCAGCCTGTACTCCACCCTGATCCCGAGGCCCGTCGGGGACATCAGTTGGCGGATCCTCCATGGGGCCGTGAGCACGGGCGTGTACTTGGCGCGGTTTACCCCTGTCCCAGACACCTGCCCCTTCTGCGGCATGAGGGAGACCCTGGCGCACATTTACGTTGAGTGCGCCAGGCTGCAGCCCCTATACCGGCTCCTCACTAATATCCTCTTGCGTTTCTGGCTGCACTTTTCCCCCCACCTGCTTCTCCATGCACTCCCTATCCGTGGCCCCACGAAGTCGCGGGACCTCCTGGTCAACCTCCTCCTTGCCCTGGCAAAAATGGCCATCTACGTGACCAGAGAGAGGCGGTTGGCCAATGGAGACTCCTGTGACTGTGGGGCCTGTTTCCGATCCTTAGTCCATTCACGTCTCCGGGCAGAGTTCCTCTGGGCGGTGTCCGCTGTCTCCCTTGACGCCTTCGAGGAGCAGTGGGCGCTGTCCGGGGTTCTCTGCTCGGTGTCCCCGTCAGGCTCTCTTCTTATGACCCTTTGACCACACTCCTGTCCCTGTTCTTTTATTAGTTGTCCCCCGCAATTAGTGGGTTTCTGAGGCCCTGTGGTACCTCCCCTTAGGCTGGGGGGGTTCCGTTAGCATGGGGCGGGCTTTGCCCGCCCCGTTTCCTGGAAACCCAATAGATACCATTTCCTCCTACCCCCGGCCTCAAGATACACTCCCCAGCATTGTAGCTACTGCCATGAAGAGCACTACACAATCCCCTCCAGGACCTGGGTCAGCCACAAGGGGGCACTCTTGGGTGACATGAGGATCATCCTTTCTCTGGTGCTTCTGGTCTGTAGACAGGCACAAATCACTGTTACTTTGCGCTGCCTTCCCTCCCTATGAATTCTCTCTCTCTCTCTCTCTCTCTCTCTCTCTCTCTCCACAGTTTAGGCAAGGCTGGGGGACTGCACCAGGAAGTTACATTGCGTCTTGCAGGCAGTTGTGGCTTCAGCTGCTGCAGAAGGCCATGACTTGGCAATTTTCTGCTTCCGGCTATGTTAATCTATCAGCCTGGTTGCTCTTTCAGAGGCGTGGCAGGATTGAATTCATTATGGTTGGTAAAGTACATTGAGATCCTGAGATGAAAGGTGCTTCAGAAATGCAGAGTAGACATATTAAATAGGGAGTAATCCAGATCAGACATAATTAATAACAGTAATTAACACTGTGTACTTCCATGGCACTCTCTATCTAAACATCTAGGGCCTGATGCAAAGCCGATTGAAGTTAATAGGTTTCAGAGGTGTCATTTCCAGACAATGCGCTCTGATTCATTCTCCTCGATCGCTTTACAAATATTAACGAGCTAAACTTCACAGCCCTTCAGCTAAGAGACAGGTCAGGATCATTAACCCCATCTTACAAATGAGGAAACTGAGGCACAGAGAGGGAAAGTTACTTGCTCAAGAACCCACTGTACCAGAAGCAGGAAGAAAACCTGGATCTCATGTCTCCCATTCCTGAGCATCAATCACTGCTAGATGATGCTGTCTCTAAGCCTCCAGACTTTTAGAGCTGGGGTGGGGGGTAAGAGGGTTGGTTATCTCAATCAAACCTGAATGCCAAGCTTTTTGAAAGCCAGCCACCACTAGTTACGGTAAATTTGCTTAGAGCCTGAACTTTGAGACAGCTGTGAATCATCTTAGCCAGTCAAAGGAGTAGTTAATTGTTATGGGGCAATTTCAAAAGATTTAAAGTGGTTCAGCTAAGGCAGGGGTAGGCAAACTACAGCCTGGCCCACGAGCCGTTTTAAGCTGGCCCATGAGCTGCACCATGCAGCGCGGCCCCGCTCCGGCACTCCAGACGGGGCGCTGGGTCGGAGGCCAGACCACACGGCTCTACCCTGCTCTGGCCATGGCGCTGGGTTGGCGGTCACACCCATGGCTCAGCTCTGCTCTGGAGCTCCAGCCGGGGTCTTGGGTTGGGGACCGCAACATGCAGCTCAGCAGCGCTCCGGCCAGGGCTTGGCTCCGGCTCCTATGCACTCCAATGGGAGCTGCAGGGGCAGTGCCTATGGACAGGGCAGTGTGCAGAGCTGCCTGACCGCACCTCCGCGTAGGAGCCAGAGAAGGGACATGCCACTGCTTCCAGCAGCCACTTGAGGTAAGTGCCGTTCAGAGCCTGCACCCCCTCCCGCACCCCTACCCCAATTCTGTGAGCATTCATGGCCCTCCATACAATTTTTATTCCCCGATGTGGCCCTTGGGCTAAAAAGTTTGCCCACCCCAATCTAAGGTGTAAGCATCTCAGCTTATCTTTAACTGCTCTGTTCTGCTGTGGAAACAGTGCTGGAGATGCTCATAAGAATGTTTGTCTCCGTTTCATTGTGCTCGCTTTGTTGCATAAACCTTTTGTCTCTTGTCTTGTATGCAGACTGTAAGCTCTTCAGAGCAGAGAGCACCTGTTCTTTACACGTTTGTACAACGCCTTACACAAGGGGCTCTGATCCATGGCTGGAATCCCTAGGTGCTACTATAATTAAAATAATAAATAATAGTAAAATAGACAGGCTGTCTTGGGAGATTCCCCGTATTTCCTGGGTTATCAGGCGTGGTTATCAGGCATGTGAAGATAGCCTTCTTCAAGTTGATCTGGTACTGCTGCTCCCAATACCTCTCTCAACAAGAAAGTACAAGAATGCAGAGACATTATAGCCAGAACTTTCAGAAGGGCTCCGCACCCACTATCAGAGGCAGATTTCCAAGCAGCTACGTTCCCATTTAGGCACCAGAATAAGTGTCTATATTTTCAGAAGTGCTGAGCACAGTGAATGCACGTTAGAAAACCTGCCTTCCACTGCAGCTTCTGTGCATTTGAAAACCTGGCCCTTATTTTGGTGCCTGAGCTCTTGGGGAAGACCTGATCCCAACTGTGGGCACTGCACGCTCAAAAACCTGACCCTGAGCTCTTTCAAAACTCTGGTCCCATAAGTGCAATTCTACTCTGAGAAGAGACTTTGTAAAAGTGGCATTGTGGAGGATATCATGTCACTCGTGTCTTGGTTCCAGAGCAAATCTCCACAGTTTAGTGGAGAGATGAGTTGAGGGTTGTGTTGTTTTCCCTAACTGCCAGCCCTGCAAACTCAATCACTGCCTGTCCCTCTGCCTAGGCCTAATGCTGGAGACTGCCCTCAGTTTCCCTACTGGGGATACCCAGGATGGTGGAGTCCCCAAGTGGCATAGCTAGCTCCTACACCCCTCTCCCTGCAGTCTCTGGTGCAGACAACATGTTTAGAGGGAATGGCCAGTGTCCAATGTGCTCTAGCAGGCAGACACTCCCTTAGAAGCTGCAGCCAACTGGGGCACTTTATAGCATTCCTAGGCTGCTGTAGCCTGCACCTGAGCTGGGGCACAGTAAACCAAGCTGCTGTAACTGGCTTGCTGGCAGCCCCCAACTCTGCTTTGCTGAGCACAGCAGAGAATCAGGCTCTGAGAGTCAAGCTGGGGCCTTTCCATCTCATACCCAATCACCAGTAATGAGGTCCTGCGGGTCAGATTGGGTTCTCAGTGACATCTGAGCAGCTCCATGGCTGTCAGTGTGTTTACACAGGGGTAGCTGATTGGAGTTTAGTAAACAGTTCTGATGTGGATAAACAAGGAGAAAGAGAATTCAGCTCTGAGCTGTGCTGACTCTGTAGGGCTAACAGGAGTGGGTGATGCCAAAAAATTGATGTGGGGGTGTGTGTGAAACCAACAACACATTTTTCTATTTTCAGCTAATTGAAAAGGAGTGGGGGCTGGAGTTTGGACTGGAAGCATTTTTTTTATTATTCTGAGTATTTTTCAATTGTTTTGAGGGTTTTCTAAATAAAATTAAGGAAACTTTCTAAATTAAAAGTGACTTTGAATGAAAAATCAAAATGTTTCATTTTGAAAATGCCAAAACAAAACATTTCAATTTTTTTTTCAGAATTCCTTTCCCATGAGCTAAGAATTCAGTAAAATCGACATGAATTTGCAAAACATTTTGGTGCCCCTGAATCTTTTTTTTTTTTTTTTGCTGGAAAAAAGTTTTGGCTGAATATTGTCGCCCAGTTCTACCTGCGATACGTAGGGGAACAACTCTTTTTTGGCTATGAAGTTACCATTATTACATAGTCACTTTTCATACTAGAACTGCATTCTAAGGAAAGAATTAACCAGACTTTTCCAACCCTCTCACCTAAGGTTTGTGCTTCTTTAGGTTCAAGGTCTGGAGGAAGGTTAAGTTTTGTTCCTATTAGAGATGTGTGGCCTGGTGGTGAGTGGGTGCTCCTGGATTCCCAGCTCTGACACTGACTCCCTTTGTGGCCCTCAGCAAATTACTTTTACCCTATTTTACAGATGGGGAAACAGACCAAAGAGTTTGATACTTACCCACCTATCTCACAAGGTTGGTTTAAGGATTAATTAGTTTGAGTCTGTAAAGGGCTTTGAAGATAAAAAAAAGCTTGACACAATTGATAATTGCTGTTCTGCAAACCGGTTCTGCCATCCCTAATAATGAATCAGTACAGGAGGGTGACGGGGCGTTATTGGCTGAGAAATGTTTCTAATGGCAAGTCTTAATTTGAGTAGAGATGGGCCAGAACCAAACCCATTCTGATCCAAGCACCCTGAAACTCTGGGAGAATTTGGCTCCAGATCCAGCCTTTGTAGGTGATCCCAGCTCTAGCTATCAAAGGTTAGATTGTGCCAGTTCAGGATTCCATTTTTTCCCCTCTCTCCTGGAAAAGGAGATTTACTTCTATCCTTCTCCATAGTCCCTCTCAGTGTTTAATAGCATTCTGTGCCTTTCAAAAGCTTCCATCAGTCCATGATGCCTCCCCTTTCCCTGCATGGGGTTCCATCTTATTATACACTCGTTTGTTACAGCCTCCGCTTCAAAGAGCCCCAGTTCAAAGGGTCCTAGAAATGTTGAACAGGTCAGCAGTTTAAGGCTGATCTACACGCCGTTATACAGCAGCCACACTGCCCCAGTTTTGTTCCTGAGGGAAATAGAGAATCACTGGTTTGTAGAGTTTCCTTTGGCCTTGAAACAGGCCACAGAATTGTATGTGTCTTAGTGGCAAAGATCAAGCACCAAGGAATCCTGTAGTGGAGGAGCTCTGGAAAAGCTCATTATGAGTCATTGACTTGTTCTTAATGGGAACTGAAGAGCGACAAAGGAAGGGAAGAGAAAGGAGAGGGCATACCACAGGGGACAGTTTCATTTAAAATAATTCTAGCCAAATACTGATTTCTAAGAGGGGCAGGATAGGGAAGGAATGGCTCTCAGTAGAGCTGAGCAAAGCCAGATCAGGTACAATGCTACCTCAAATCTCAAACACAACCTGAAATGAATGTTCCTCTGAGAATGAAAAAAGTGTGGGGAAGATCATTTTTAACATTATTTTTCATTTGCACACAGCTCTGACCTCGCAGGTTCTAGCTGAGTCCAGGTGTGAAAATCCTGTGCAAACGGCTCTTCTGGCCCAAGAAGAAGCAGGAAAAAGCAGAAATCCTCATGTTCTCAT
This sequence comes from Mauremys mutica, assembly GCF_020497125.1. Lineage (NCBI taxonomy): Eukaryota > Metazoa > Chordata > Testudines > Geoemydidae > Mauremys > Mauremys mutica. Next base: position 8,962,571 of record NC_059090.1, on the reverse strand, counting down.
TAGATTTTTTAACTGTTTTTTCCAGACAGAGGATGTTTAAATAGTTTAAGGAAACAACATTCAAATACTAGGTAATTATCTAGGCTGAATCCAAATGCCAAACTTTCCTTAACAATAATACCTATTCCTTACCTCTCAAACCACTTGACAAAGGAGGTCAGTATCATTAGTGTTGTTTCACAGATGGGGAAACTGAGGCACAGACAGGCGCCCTCTCTTTGTCCAAGGTTAAATGGCAGGCTAGTGGCAGAGCCAGGAAATGTCCTGGGGCCTAGTCCGGTGCACAATCCACTGGCCACACATCTTAAACTCCTTATTGACTAAACTAAACTGCAGTAAGCCATTCTTTGTACCAGCTTAACTACACATGTTTTTTAAACTGGTCACAAGAGGGTTGCACCAATTTAACTTTATAGTGACATCCTGAGAAGAGAGGCGGAGCGTCACTCATCTCTTTTACACCTGCTTTACACATGTAATTCCATTGGCTTCAGCGAAATAACTCCCCGTGTAGCGCCATGTAAATATGTGCAGAACTTGGCTTGTGGTGTCTATTTGTCAGATGATACAGTGATTGGGTAATAGATAGCTAGGTGCTGTAGAGAGAAAGGGATTGAGAGATTGCCGGTGGGCATGTTACATATGGAAAAGCTCAGTGTTATGGCACCTGCATTAACTGTGTTGTGAAATACAGCTCAAAGTATCTCTATCTAAGCTGTTACAGAAGACACATAAGAGCATGAAATTCACCCTCATGTAGGCAAGTACAAGGCGTATGCCTCACTCAACCACTTAAGCCCTATTTTGATGGCTTAAAAAGTACATGGGCCTTGTGCTGCAGAGGCGTGGCTTTCACTCACTGTGAGAGACTTGGGTTATGGATTTAGGGCAGGTGAGCAAAAGGAGAGGATCAGGCTCCAAAAACCCTGTTTTATCCCAGTTGCTTGATGCTTGGTCAGCAGAGAGAGAATCCAGGATATAACTAAGAAGCTGCTTTCTTCTTTTCTCTTACCTTCTCTCGTTTTATCTATTTGCCTATAGTTCCTGGGGGAATGGCATTTTAATTTAATTGGTGAACTTTAAAAGCAACTCTTAGCTTGGTCCTCAGCCGATCTACTCTTTTCTTAGCCAGCAAATCCCGGCACTAGAGTTCCTGGAAGGCTGTATTAATCACTATGCAGCCAGATCCACATCTAAGCCAAAGTTTCAAAACTAGGGCCTTAAGTTGTCTGCAAAACAAATGAGGTGTGCTGTAAAAATCCACATTGCACAAGCAAACATGTACAGGTGCTTGATTTGAATACATAAAAACAAGTTACTGGGTGCAGCACAAGGTGTGAGTTAGACAACTCTGGCTCACACTGTCCTTGGGTAAAGCAGTTTGTAAGTCCCAAGCCATCCTTGCACCTTCAGTAGAACTCTCGGAAATAAGTTTCACTGTTCCTCTTTCCAGGGCCTGGGTGGCATGATCTCTTAATGCATCTGCCTGTTTATGTTAGTTAATGGAAAGCAGCTTTGTTTATGGAAAAGATCTATTTTTGTTTTACTTCTTTCTCTTGATTAAACTGACTTTTATCCAAGATTGCTCTCTGCTCTGGGAAAAGAGGTGGTCTGCTTCTCATAGACTCATAGACTTTAAGGTCAGAAAGGACCATTATGATCATCTAGTCTGACCTCCTGCACAACGCAGGCCACACAATCTCACTCCCCCACTCCTGTAACAAACCCCTAACCTATGCCTGAGTTATTGAAGTCCTCAAATCATGGTTTAAAGACCTCAAAGTGCAGAGAATCCTCCAGCAAGTGACCCGTGCCCCACGCTGCAGAGGAAGGCAAAAAACCTCCAGGGCCTCTGCCAATCTGCCCTGGAGGAAAATTCCTTCCTGACCCCAAATATGACGGTCAGTTAAACCCTGAGATTGTGGGCAAGACTCACCAGCTAGCACCCAGGAAAGGATTCTCTGTAGTAACTCAGATCCCCACCCCATCTAACATCCCATCACAGGCCATTGGGCATATTTACCTGCTAATAATCAAAGATGAATTAATTGCCAAAATTAGGCTATCCCATCATACCATCCCCTCCATAAACTTATCAAGCTTAGTCTTGAAGCCAGATATGTCTTTTGCCCCCACTACTCCCCTTGGAAGGCTGTTCCAGAACTCCACTCCTCTAATGGTTAGAAACAGGTTTTCGATTCCTCGGATCATCCTAGGAGCCCTTCTCTGTACCTGTTCCAGTTTGAATTCATCCTTCTTAAACATGGGAGACCAGAACTGCACACAGTATTCCAGATGAGGTCTCACCAGTGCCTTGTATAATGGTACTAAATACCTCGCCTGGTACATCCCAAGACCGCATTAGCTTTTTTAATGGCCATATCACACTGGCAGCTCATAGTCATCCTGTGATCAACCAATACTCCGAGGTCATTCTCCTCCTCTGTTACTTCCATCTGATGTGTCCCCAGTTTATAACCAAAATTCTTGTTATTAATCCCTAAATGCATGACCTTGCACTTTTCTCCTAGCCCCAGACTGAAAATCTGGTCAAGGGCAGTGGGGAGCGAATCCTGCGCATATTATTTAATTGGGTAGGATTACAGTAAAGCTTAGAACTCTAGCAGAGCACAATAGTTAATATCTCTCTCCTCTTTGCAGCATTTTGTCATGTGTCTCCGTGAAATGGCATTTGTTTGTGTACCACACAAATCTAGAAAAGCCTCACTGGAAACAAGGCCCATATTTGCATTTTATGAGCAGGCAACTGTGTGAAGAAGCGAGATGACTGGGGTTTGAGTCAGCCAGTGTCTGCATCTCCTGGAGAAAAAATTCCAAAAGTATCAAGGTCCTGTGACGATAAATCACTTCACTGGTGTGTCTTTCAGCTACTTTGGGCTTTGAGCTTGAGCCAAGTAGGGTCAGGACATGGACGGGGCATCTTCCAATGAAAACCTAGGGTGGGATAGTCAGTGGTGTGGATGCTTCAGAGGGCAATGCTCTTCCCTTGAAGTCATTACTGAACCAAGAGTCATATGAGTTCTGCTGGAAGTGCCGCCTTCTGGATGAGAAGTGAAACTGATGTCCTGACCAGCTGTGGTCATAAAAGTCTGCTGGACGCTTTTTGGTCCCAGTAGGCATTGTATCCCTGAGTCCTAATTCTGACTCTAATACTGACTTGCTTGATGGCTTTTGGCAATTCTCTGCTTCCTCCTCAGTGAAATGGGGATAATACTTTCCCATCTTGCAGAGCTGAACAGAATACTTGCAAAGTGTTGGGTACATGGGTGGCTGGATAAAATATGGCCATCATTTATATACCATGCTAGAAATATTGGGTGAAATTCTGGCCCCATTAAAGTCCATGGCAAAACTCCCATTGATTTCTGTACAGCCAGGACTGCTTCACTCATTAAGTATAGCTCTGTGATATAGGAAAGTATCATTTTTTCCTCTTTCATTGATGAGGATGTAAACTGTATATGTGTGTGTGTTATATCCACTCATATTATCATCCTTTATATTACATAAAAAACACAGTTATTTAGGTTGCACAATCAAGCCCTGTGGAACTGCCAGAATTAAGGTTGCCCATGCATTAGAGTACAGTCCTTAATTACATGATCACATATGATTTTGTTCCACAGAACTACCACTTCATTTCAATTTCAAAGTCCTGCTGCAAGCCAGGGAGGTGTTAAAGCTCTTCAAAATAACAGTAGCAAGAATTTTTAGATGGAAAGCGTTAGGTGTCCCAAGTATAGTGGTGCTGCCACTCTCCAGTGATTGAGTGGGTAGTGTAGCCAGAATACAGACAATTAAGAAAAATAATACCAGTAATAATCAACTCAGAGTACAGAGATACCAATTTCTGGAGCTAATCATTTGTCTCCTTGAGACCATCCAATTCATATAAAGAGATTAATATGGTCATCTCACTGATATAGTCTGATTTCTTGATGTTTTGCCTAACATCAGATTTGATCAATGGAAATGATTAGGTTTATCCATGTTCTGAAGAGTAGTTCAGAGAACTCGTTCCCGCCACACAGGACTGGTTTAAGAGGAAGGGATAATAAGATATCAGCTAGCTTCTGGCAGGTTGCCCATTTGACACTGAAGATCTGTGCAAGGCTGTTTGTTGCACTTAAAATAGAGCAGCCAGCCATGGCAAGTCTGGAATACCTCCTGGTGCGTATGCGCACATAAGCACACACCAGTTACGGACTCCCTGCCCACAGCCATCCGTCATTGTGTGCCAATCAGAGGAAACCACTAATATTACTCAACCAAGGGTTCATTATAGCTTCCTCTTCATCTACTGGCTAATGTAACAATCAAAATCTTTAGGTATGTCCAGCCAGGAGGACTGGACATTTCAGGGTCTTGGTAAAGGGACGCAGCCTTTCATTGCTAGGTGAGCATGTCAAAGTGACCCACCATTGTTACCATCATCCATGACAATATTCCTTCTTGCACTGAGCATAGCCCATGTATTGCAGCAACGCAACCTTTACTGGCATCCAGGCCTCTCTGGCTTGCACTGGACTGCTTTAATATTTCCCCCTCTATCTACCTATTCCACTACACATCCTTCCAACTCTCTGCTTGTAATGGGATACTGTCCCTTTCAGACCAGACTGTTCCATGTGTCCCGGGACAGTGGATGAGGGCCTTGAAGCAGTCAGATGGAGAGAGAGTTGGTCTCAGGGAACGGTCAGTGTCTGGGAGGGGGAAGGTATAGGAAAACCCAGATCACTGGTCCTTTAAGGACTTGGCACCAGAAGCCTTGTAGAGTGGGTGGAGCATGGCTCCCCTCTTTCCCAGCCAAACACAGACAGGCATTTGGGGTTATTAAAACCACTTGGGAAGGCTTAAGAGACTGATTAAATGACTTGACAGGGAGTCAAAGAGAGGCTCCAAGCCAGTCATCTAAATATATTATCCCCTAAGAGAGGGGTAATATTGTTTTAAAGACTCTGGGTGTATGTGAGTTATTTTGGGATTTAGGGAAACTGAGGCAGCATCCCCACAGGGCCACCCCAGGCCATGAATGGGCACCCTAGGATGACACCTGTCTACACTATCTGACTCAACTCACCTGTTTACATTAAGTTCTAACAAGTCTCACTCTAAGGAATGTGCCCATCATGCTGGATTTCCCAAAGCCCTCTCAGTTTATTGCAGCCTTCCCAGAATTTGCTCCCAGATGCCTCCATGCTGTATTTGCTCAACATTCATTCATATGATGCAGCCTGAAACTCTACAGGACAACCAAAGGTTGCATCTTGGCAGTAATCTCTACTGCTTGTCTGGACTGCAGTGGATTTTGCTATAGTTAGAACTATTTGTATGAGAAATCCTTGGGGCAGAGACATGTATGTACAGTGCCCAACACAATGGGGCTTGGATCTCAATTGTGCCCTCTAGTTGCTACCATAAACTGTAAGGGGAGGAGGGGAATTCAGTGAAAAATCCTGCCACACAAACAGAATCCCCGGCCCCCAATTTCTACCTGAAGCACATGCTGAGGATACATTTAATGCAAGGGGCTTTGCTGACTGACACCCTTGTAAAAATCAATCCTTAAGGCTCCTTCTCATGTGCAACTTCCAACTAAATAAAGGGGATATTGCATATCAAAGGTGGCTGCACCAGCCACTTTAGATTTATTAGTAAATCCATTGAAAAACATTTCCAGGGAAATAAATCTCAGCCTGCTGACTTCCGCCTATTCTTTACTTTATCCTCTTATTGATTTTCGTCTCAGGAAATTTACCTCTCGATTTGTTTTATGAGACACTTGTCGAACAAATGACAAGAAAAAAGACAGCGCTGGATATTTTCCCTTAGCAGTTTTAAGTAGGAATAAAGAGCGTTTCTTTGAAATTAGTCTTGCTCTTGTGACACGGAAGAAAGAATATATCTGACAAGCCCTTCAGAAAGCTTTAGCTCAGTGCATGGAGAAAGCTCGCTGGCCAGCCTCTGACACAGCTACATGGTGGCTGTGCCCCAGAAGCTCATTGATAAATTTGACATGTAAACAAGCTGTTGCTAAAAATATTTAACCCTGGGGACACTGGATGGTTTGGGAGACTGGTAATGGAATACTATACTGATCTTTTCATCTCTAGGCATCAGTTCAAATTCAGGCCATTGACCGAAACTCATTATCATCTGATGGCTGCTCAGTGCCCCATGGGAAGTGAGTTGGTGTGTTTCTATTGGGTAAATAATCATATTGTTATGCCACGGATGTTGGGGCCAGCTCTTAATGCTCTGATGTCTTAGGCTGCTTCTACCCAGCAAGGAAGGTGCCCTTAAAGGGGCAGACTCTGTGAACTTTGTCTGGATGAGGAAGTGGCATCCAGGACACAGGTGCCTTGGTGCAACAACTTCCTGCCCCATCTGTTCGTGCTGCTGCTGCTCCAACTGGCAGGGATGGGAGGGCACTCTTAAAGGAGCAGGGTCCCTCCCCTCCACCTAAGCTGTCCCAGCTGATGAGTGGGTGGCCAGCCTGGAGTCAGTTCTAAAACTGAGCTATCTTAGGTAGCATTGACATGGCCTTCCCCTAAACCTGGCCCTACAGAGAGGTCAGGGAGTGAAAAGATCACAGACTGAAATACCCATTTTGCCTTAGAGGTCATTCTTTCAGAGCAGCATTGCATCGTGTTGGGGAAGCTTGTACTGCCCTCTTTAGACTGTAAGGTCTTTGGGGCAGGGACTGTCATTTATTATGTGTCTCTACAGCACCTAGCACAATGGGTCCCCAGCCTGGTTGTTACCTTTAGACACCACCACAGTATAAATGTTGTTGAGCAGAACATGTCCTGGGGATAAAGAATTTCACTCTCCCGGGCTGGCAATTGGGCCCCTTTCACCAGGACTAAACTGAAAAAAGAAAGTTAAGTGTTACATGGCAAATAAGGAGTGCACACTGCACATTACCACCAGGACCTTCCAGTGCCTATAGACCTTCAGTGTCTAAAATTTACTGGCATTCCCTGATGTTTTACCTTTTCTAGACGAGTACAGTTTGCAGGAACAGCTGGTCCTGTTAGCTTTAAATAACATCATAAAACCTGGAAGCAGCGGTAACAATGAGAAAAGGACCCTTCCTTTAGTCTCTCCTTTTCTGGTGGTCCCAGAATTGCACTTTTTGTAGAGATTTGGGGGGAGAGGAGTTACTAGAGGTGGGTGGGAGCTAAATTCAGTGTGAGATTCAGCAGTAGATTGAAATCTGATCACAGCTCTTTCCAGTGATAACAACCTGAAGAGAATAACCAGTCTCTCCTGGCTTGGCTACCCTGCCACAGGCTCTTTCTAACATATGTGTTGGGATTATACATTTAGACAAATGTAAACTTGGGGTTTCCCCATACAGCTGACAATGGCCTCAATGCCATTGAGTTCAGTGGCACTCCTCACATGTATAAACATTAAGCACTTGTATACGTGTTTGCAGTGTTTGGTCCTTGGTCCATAACCTTCATGCATGTTGTTAGCAGTGTTTCCACAAGAAAAGCCGACCCCTGTTTTCTTTTTTCATACTTGGGAGACTTTCTATTGCTGACCAATGGTGTAATCCCCATGTTCTTCCTGGGTAGATGCATGCTTAACTGGGGATTAAAGGGTGCAGAAGCGTTCTGTAGGTCTCTTCCCAGTGAATTTCCTCTACTGTGAGTACTTGGTATAGTAGAGCACGGGGCAACTGTACAATGGAGACCCTTCCTGCCCTGCAGAATTCAGAATGTTTTGTCACTAACTTAAAAAAACCTGAAGTTATTAATCTGGCACCTTGACTAGTTCCTTCTTTCATTCTATAGCTTTTCAGTTCAGATTTAAGAGCAGGGTTCTCAGCCAGCCAGATTGTCATGGTGCTCCCCAGGGAAAACTCTAGCTCTACGCATGATGGAAGAGTAGAAGGGACTATGTCAGACAATGCTACCAAATCTTCCTCCACCCTAGTTTGCACAGGTTAGGATGCTAGTGGGAAGTTTACTTCTCCTGGTTCTGTGTCCTATGTTTTAGAGAGAGCATTTTCTTGTACTGACCAGGAGCCCTGCAGTAAGTTTGAGGCCCTTGGGGAAATCCAGACATCTCACCACTTGTCTTGGCTCTGGTTAGAGGCACATTGCAGGCTCCCCTTCCTCCAGTTTAATACCAGCCTCCATCCCCTCTTACCCTAAGTCCCTAGACAAATGCACACACCAGTTTGGGACCCATCACCTATACACCTCTTTGCAGGACTGATCCCTCCCACCCCAGCCCATCCAATTGGCCATGGAGCAGGACAGGAAGGAAGAAGATCACATGCAAGTTATTGGCCATTGCTGCTGAAAAGCCCATTCAAATAGCCCCATACTGGCTTGAACCCACCATGAAAATAATTCCCATAGATGCAAAAGGGGTGATTTTTGCATACAGTGAATCAGTGTGAATGTTTCACAGATATGGAGAGGGGCATTATTACAAGGAGACCTTCCTCCCTGTCTCCGCCATGATTTTTGGCTCTCCTTGGAAGGCCTCTTGAGAAGGACTAATGGCCCTCTGGTACAGGCCCACTTCCACCAACAATTGTGGGTCAAAAGTTAAACTGGGCAGAGAGGAATGGAGACCAAGTAATACACACTAAAAATCTTGACATTCTAACTGAGAAGGGTCCAATGCAAATTACAGTAGTGTGTCTGTTTTACCTCAGTTCTGTTCAAGCGCGGCCTGATCCTCCTGTGCCCTTCAATGGCTCAAACTGCCCAACTGACTTTAATGGGACTGTTCCCTGGACTAAGGCAAGTGGGATTTGGGCCCTGCAAAGTCTCCTGAAATGACTTGAAGAAGTTTGAGAGTTAGTATAACTTCCCTCCTGGAGTTATATGAACACGAAGATATTTTGCTTCCACAGTAAAAGGATCTTCATCTCATCCTTCAGGTAAAACAGACACAGCTATCTGGCGTGTGCATCAGAGGGAAGGTGTTTCAAAAGGGAAGGGATCTTTGGATAAATATAGCCTGTAAAGAGAATTTCTTATATCGACTAATACTAGCGTTTTTCACTTAGGTGCTATCTGAGGGCCTAAGAAGTTTTACAGACATCACAACACTCTCTGACAAGGTAAGGAAAGGAAGAATCATCCTCCTTTTATACACTGGCAAACTGAGGCAAGATGGGCCAGTGGCAGTGTTACCCGGGGTTCTCTCAACCCAAAGCTCTTGGTAACTTTTACTCTGTGCGAGGTGGTATTAGGAAATAAATCAAGGGAGATACGGCCGTCCAACCGATAGATGGCTGGCACAAACAGGACAACACGGGAGTGCTTTCACTTAAAGGTAAATTTTACTTATTTTCAAGCATTTACACACGTCCACAACAGGTTAGTAAAACACCCCCAAACCTCGATAATTACTGAAGCTGAGTGTGGCTCTCGAGTGGCACAGAGACAGTCTTCCAATGACCAATCTTCCGTCAGCCAGTGGGTACCACAAGATGTCTCCAGAGGGATAGTCCCTGAAGAGTCCCTCCCAGAGAGTCCAACTACCTCAAACTTTTTCCCCTTATTTATACATTAGTAATACAATGACATGTCACTTAAAGAAAACTTGCTAAACAAGCAGTTTTTAAAGGTCAAGCAAGAGGTTTCCTTCTGATCATCAATTAACCAGATGCGTTTTTTCAGAGTGTGCATGCCTTGAGGCCCTAACAGATACATTCCCGAGGGCACATATAGACAAGCTTCCTGTTTTTCTAAAATACATATATCAGCAATTTCAACATTCTTAGCAGGAAGGACACAGGGTCAAGCAGCCCTTTCTGTGGCACCCAAAACCCTGTCACCTCCTGCCTTGGTTAAGCTAAGGCCACTGCATGGCCAATTTACAGCCTTTTGACTTGGCTACTTTTAGCAATTATCAATAGTGGTTCAGTACGGCCTGCTGACTTGGCTACTGTTAGCAATAAGCAATAGTGATTCTGGTTTGCAAAAATCTCCATATACAGCCAGGGCCGGCTCCAGCTTTTCTGCCACCCCAAGCGGCAAAAAAAAAAAAAAAAAAAAAAAGATGAGCAGCAGCACTTCGGCGGCAGCTCAAACACGCCGCTTCTTTGGCGGCAATTCGGCGGCGGGTCCTTCACTCCCTCTCCTCCTCTTCAGCGGCACTTCGGCAGCAGCTCAAAGAGGAAGAGAGGGAATGAGGGACCCACCACCAAATTCCCGCCGAAGACCCGGACGTGCCACCCCGATACCGGATGGAGTGCCGCCCCTTTGAATTGGCCACCCCAAGCACCAGCTTCCTTAGCTGGTACCTGGAGCCAGCCCTGTGTACGGCAGAGCCTGGTAGAGAATTCAGGATCTGGACTGCCAGTCCAATCCTCTAACCCAGTGGTTCTCTGCCCATTTACCATTGTGGGCCGCATATGCAGCTCTCTATGTGTTATGTGGGCCCCATCCACACAATATATATACTGCCTGTATGGCCCAGAGGATGGCACATGGGTCGCAGCTGTGTGCTGATTGGGCAGTGGGTTGAGAACCGCTGCTCTAACCACTAGCTCACACTGTTTCATTTGTTTTGTTGTGTGTCCATGCATGATTTTTCTCTCCCACCCACGTATCTCCCTTTTGGATATTTTGAATGAGTACAAAGTCAAAAATAGAAGTTTGGCACTTGTTTATTTGTCTGCTTGTGTATTAAGCATTAGTTCAGTTTCATTGAACAGTAATCTTGTTGTTTATATTTTCATGCTGATTCTAAAATATTAGAGCTATTAATTTCAGACTTCAGTTATTCCATGTCACAACTGAACATGTAGACACTGAAACAAAGCTCTCTATCATGGGAGCAAACCGTTGTTGTGATTTGTGTCCAAGCAGTTCAAGAGAACAATCCTGTAACACTAGAATAAAGCAGCCTTTCATTAGAGTTGCACCTTGGAGCTCTTCTCTGAATAGGAAACATTCCAAAAAAGTATTTGAAATTATATCCCCACACCCCAAGCTTTTTTTCAGCCTAGTTAACGTCATAAAATGGATCATGAATATGTCCTTTGAAAAAGATGCCAGTTCTGTGTAGCTTATACAGTGTGTATGTGTTACCACTGAGAAAATTGCCAAGACTGTATAGAATGTATGTGCTAGAGAAGGTTAAGGGAGGGAAAATATATACTGGAATGTGGTGGTATAACAAATCTATCTTGAAAGCTGCATAGATCATGAGTAATGAAACTAAAGATGAAATATCACATCTCGCCCTCATTATTTACAGATACATGTGTATTATCTTACAGCATAAATATTCCATCTGTGCTTTGTGATTATGTTTTTTTTCCATCTAAGAAATAAGTCACATTTGTCACACGTCCATAGCTGTGAAATGCCTCTTCCAAGGGAGAAGTTTACAGAATAACGTAACATTTACAATGAGGCTAGTTTTTCATGCAAAGACCTTTTCACAATTCAGAAAAGGTCTTTTTAATTTTAAGGGCTACAAAGTGTGCTCCCCTTGTTCCTGTCCTTTATCATCTTCCACACTGTGTTCTTATAGACAAGAAAGGCGGGGGGGGGGAAATCCTAGTGTGTGTCTACAGTACAGTGTAAGCCCAGGGTTTGAACTCAAGCTCAAGCCTAAACCCCTTTCTGTCTACAGGCAAATCAGTTGGACCCAGAGTCCCAGGACCCCATGGAAATGGAGGGGCCCAGCCTGAGTCAAGACAGGAACCTGTGTTCAAGCCCTGTTGCTTTGCAGCACAGACCCAGCCCAACTGGACTCTTGCTCTGGGAGTTTGCCAAAAGTATCCCACAATCCAATGGGCTGACTTTCTTTGTCCTCGGGACAGTCAAATTTGGTGAACAGTCAGATTTTCCCAAACAGCACCATGAACAAAGGGCTAAAGCAGTCACCGTTTGGGAGGGCACCAGGAAGTTTGGGATATGGTGGCTGGACTCGGGCCCATGTAATACAGCGTAGGCAGTGGAGCCCCAGGTTGGGACCCAGGATTCAACAAATTCCGAACCTTGGATTACAAATGCATGGAGACACTCAAGCCCTAGGTTAACAAACCCAGGGTCTGCTAACTCGAGTTCTATCAAGGCTGGGTTTACACTGCAGTGTAGATGTACCCCCTGTGTCTAATAAATCTGAAATCCATCAGGCCCTTGAAACACTCAATCTCCTTCCACGGTTCAGGTGGCATTACATTCAGCAAGAGAACAAATGCACTTTGTTCTCAGAGTTTTTGCTGTTGGTTACAGAGGAGTCGCACACATCCAGTGCTCTTGCCCATGGAAACGTTACTTTTGCTCATCCTGTTGACTTTCGTTATTTTAAAATAAAGTCTTTCTTTAGAAAGTAAATATGTTGCTTTTTGTGCATGGAAACAATGTGGGGGCCAAAAGACCTAAGAGACCAATTTTCAAATGTTCAATATCCACATTTAGGCTCAAATTTTTAAAAGAACTCAGTCTGGGTGAATGACAAAACAAGGCAAACAACCCAGTGTATCCCCATCATGGCCTTCCTTGATGGATGATCTCAGGCTGGAATTGAGACACTTTCCATAGTATGTAAGGAAAAGATTCATAAATTCCAAGACCAGAAGGAACCATTATGATCATCTAGTCTGACCTCCTGTATAACACAGATCATAGAATTTCCCCAAAACAATTCTTAGAGCAGACTTTTAGAAAAATACCCTATCTTGATTTAAAAATTGTCAGTGATGGAGACTCTACCATAACCTTTGGTAAATTGTTCCAACGGTTAATTACTCTCACCATTACAAATGTACACCTTATTTCCAGTCTGAATTTATCTAGCTTCAATTCCCAACCATTAGATCATGTTATGTATTTCTCTGCTAGATCAAAGAGACATTGTTAAATATTTGTTCTCTATATAGATACTTATAGGCTGTAATCAAGTCACCCCTTCACCTTTCCCTGGATCTCTTGCAGGGCCACTCCCCCTGCTTTTCTCCCTGTGCACACCCTATAACAGACATGTTTGGAAAACTGGAGAGCTACAAAGGGCAGCACTTTTTCCACTTACTCCCTATTTATAGGAGGCCAAAATTTAGATTAGCCATCTGTGCACTGTATGAGGAGTCATTTGCTCCCCTCAACTCATGGCAGCAGTAGATTCCTGACTACATAGTGCAGTAAATTGCTTACAGTGGAACAATATAGCTTCACAGTACAAATTCTCCTTTTGCAAAAATTACTGCTTGCTCAGTGCTAGACTGAAATATTTGCCTGCAAAAAAAAATTACTGTTATAAGCAGCAGTAGTAAAGCAGCAGGACGAGAATACTACTGTACAGATCAGAAACAATGAGGAATCCGGTGGCACCTTAAAGACTAACAGATTTATTTGGGCCATAAGATTTCGTGGGTAAAAAACCCACTTCTTCAGATGCATGGAGTGAAAATTACAGATGCAGGTATAAATATGACACATGAAGAGAAGGGAGTTACCTAACAAGTGGAGAACCAGTGTTGACAAGCTAGTTCAGTCAGGGTGGATGTGGTGCACTCCCAATAATTGATGAGGAGGTGTCAATACCAAGAGAGGGAAAAGTGCTTTTGTAGTGAGCCAGCCACTCCCAGTCCCTATTCAAGCCCAAATTAATGGTGTTAAGTTTGCAACTGAATTGTAGCTCTGCATTTGCAAACTTAACACCATTAATTTGGGCTTGAATAGGGACTGGGGATGCCTGGCTCACTACAAAAGCAATTCTACCCCTCTGGGTATTGACACCTCCTCATCAATTATTGGAAGTGGACCACATCCACCCTGATTGAATTGGCCATGTCAACACTGGTTCTCCACTTGTTAGGTAACTCCCTTCTCTTCATGTGTCAGTATATTTGTACCTGCATCTGTAATTTTCACTCCATGCATCTGAAGAAGTGGGGGTTTTACCCACGAAATCTTATGCCCAAATAAATCTGTTAGTCTTTAAGGTCCCACCGGACTCCACATTGTTTTTGTGAATACAGACTAACTCAGCTACCCCTCTGATACTGTACAGATCAGGTTAGCTTAAGGAAGGGGAGCTAGGGGGGACCTATTGCTGTAGGAAAACTTCAGTACAATGCCAGCAGCACCACTGCTGAATTTCTAAGAAGTCGCCAAAGTTGAGTGTTCACACATTAAAGCAGAAGCCTCTCTTCAGAGCTGCAGTCCCCAATGTGGATTTCTTAAGCAATGATTGAAATTGTTGGTAGGAAAGCTAGAGCTATTGCAGCCATTTCCTATTAGATTGTGTCTCAGTGGGCAGGGTGGGGTAATAGGACACTCCTGAGCTGCTTAGATCTAATATTACACTTAATTTATACATTTATCATTGGTGCTGGTGGAAACTCAGAATTTCTATTCTGTGGAAAATTGCAACATTTTGAAATTTTGAAACAAAATCATTGACAATGTCCCATTACATTAAATTTTTGAAAAAAAAAAAAATTGGGTCAAAGTTCTGATTCAGACTTTTTAAATTTTATGTACTACATTACAATGTATAACATAATAATTTATCTTGAAACAAAGTCTTTTTGAAATAAAAAATTGAAAGAGTCCCTTCTAATAAGGTTGAAATGGAAATTTGGTTTTAATTTTTCTTTTTCTAAACAGAATTTCATCAAAAGCGACATGTTCCCATGGAAAGTTTGATTTTTGACAAAATTGCTTTTTCCAGTGGAAAAACATTCCATTGGAAAGATTTTAGCCAGCATTAATTATCATACTCTACTAGGGAATGTTCTCCAAATTTAAGAAGGAGGGTGTATTTATTGATTTTGTTTCAATACATTGCTCTGAAGAAATGAAATATTTGAAACAAAATAGCCACTGTTATTTATGTAGGGCCTAAGGTATTTCCATTTTGCTGGCACAAAGCAAGCAGCAGGAGCTCAAGAATAACCCCTATTCCCCATAGCTGTGCTGACATCCCTGTTGATTCATGTACACTAACAGGGTAATAAACAGAAATACCTTTTGAATTACAAGTTCTATTAGCAATACAGGGGAAAGATCAGTGTTTGCCAAACGGAGAAGGACAAAACTGGTAAGGAAAGGAATTTTATGTTCAAGCTTCTCAGAGGGGATTAAAAGCGCTCTCTTAATAATGACTGAACGAAAACTGAAATGGTGTGTCATTGACCATACAGACACTGCCCTGCATATGTCCACACCCACACCCCATGTGCAGCAACACGGGGCCAAATGCATAAGGTTGCTGCAGAGTGTTTTCTAATAACTTTTCATCCTTCATCTCCACATGCTAAATATATAATAAGAGACCTTGTTTTCTTGCCCTGTAGTCCCATATGACCAAAATGAGGGACATTAGTGAGTGTTAGAAAAAGTATTCAAGTGTGAAATGAATTTCTCAAACATTAATAAGTATTTCTAGAACCTCACTTTCATAATTTGACAGTTCCACAGTTAATAAATCACAGCGAAAGGAAAGTGTGATAACAGCACAGCAAAAGGAAGCCTGGATCTATGAAGTGCAACTGAGGGATAAGTGAAAGAAGCATGCTGATGACCCCATGTTTACTTTTTGGTGTTCTGAGCTTTCACTTGATTACATTCATTCCTCTCCTCTGAAGCCCTATTATGTGCATTTACCTGTGTTCTCAACTGTTGTTTTTTGTAATTTGGCCTCTTTGCCAAGTTATTTCCATGATTTAAGGAGCACCAATTTTAAAAAAGCTGAGATGAAAGGAACATCTACAGTGGAAGCTAAAGGCCTTTCTAAAGAGATGGGTTGATTATAGTTAAAGTGCTGAGCGAAACAATTCTGGGCTTGAACTGGCAATCTCCAATAATCATACTTTGGCCTGTGGATGAAAAGGGGAGTCAGTTACACACAACAATGTAGCAACATGGCAATCAGTGGGAGTAATTATTTGCATTAACAGCTAGAGGCCCCAAATGAGGTCAGGTTCCATTGTGCTAGGTACTGGAAATACATGTAGTGTAAGATAGCCCCAGCCCCAAAGGGCTTGTTTGCATTGCAAAGTTAACTCTCACTGAGTCTGTCTGCACAGCAACTGGACCCCCATAGCTGGCCTGTGCCAGCTGACTTGGGCTCGCGGGGCTTGGGCAACGGGGCTGTTATATGCACTTCCCCAGTGAAGTGTCAGGGTCCCAGACCCCTGGCTCCAGCCCAAGCCTGGAAGTCTACACAGCAATGAAATAGCCCCACAGCCTGAGACAGGCGGGCCCAAGTCAACTGGCACTGGTCATCCATGGGTTTTTCTTTGCTGTGTAGACATACCCACTCTAACTCAAGTGTTACCCTAACTCAAGTCCCATCCCCACACAAAAACCCTTAACTCGAGTGTGGCAGTGCTTTAACTCAAGTTGGCTGGCCCATGTCAGGGCACAGGCTAAAGCTTGAATTAGCATAACTCATCAGCTGCTAACATGACCAGTCATTAGTGTGGATGCAGGCTAGTGACACCCAAGTGCTGCTTGTCCTCCAATTTCCCTCCTGGTGCCCAGAGGAGACAGACAATTTCTCCAACAATTTACTGGGAAATAATTCATAGAGTGACTCTTCTACTAAGAATCATGGGATCCGCCCCCAGAAGTGTTACAGACACACACGAGTGAGTATAGTGCCAGTGAGAAACTGCAGAACTGGAATTAATGTGCAAACTTGATACCATCAAATTAGGCCTGAATAAAGACTGGGAGTGGATGGGTCACTACAAAAACTAATCTCCCCCTGCTGATACTCACACCTTCTTGTCAACAGTTTGAAATGGGCCACCTTGTTTACATTGGCCTCATTAGCACTACAAAAGTGATTTCCACCCCTTCTTGTCAACTGTTGAGAATAGCCCACTTCCACTTTAATTGAATTGGCTCGTTAGCACTGACCCCCCACTTGGTAAGGCAACTCCCACCCTTTCATATGCTGTGTATTTATACATCCCTACTATATGTTCCATTCCATGCATCTGATGAAGTGGGTTTTAGCCCATGAAAGCTTATGCCCAAATAAATTTGTTAGTCTCTAAGGTGTCACTGGACTCCTTGTTGTTTTTGCTGATACAGACTAACACGGCTCCCCCTCTGAAACAACAGATCTGGTGTTATTTCATAGTGTGACTGCACTCACTCAAGCTAAGCTAACTCAAAAGGAGTAGCTCAAGTGTAGATAACTCAGATCAGTTCTTTAGTGAAGACCCAGTCAGAGAGTTTACAATCTAAATAAATAAGACAGACAAAGGGGGAGAAGGGAAACAAAGGCAGAAAGAGGGGAAGATCACATACAAAGTCAGTGGCAGAAACAAACTAATCTTTGTACAGCACCTAGCACAATGGGGCTCTATTTCAGTTAGGGCCACTAGACATTACCATAATACAACTAATAATAATAATATAATTAATAATAATAACATTCCTGCTAGGCAACTCTTTCACTATACTATCTGGGGAAATAGACCACCCAAGCGCCACAAACATAGGCAAAGTGAACCAGTTTAATGATTTGAACCTGCAGTCACAGAAAAATATTCCCAAGTCCTGGCCAGATCAGACAAAGACGGACAAGGCCATCAGGATTTAATCTATAAAGTAGCATACTTCTCAGTTCCTGCAGCTTTTCTTACACACAATTCCTAGACCCCAGTTTTGGAAACCCTGCACACTGTATAAAAGCCAGAGCCATTCATAACTTTTAATAGGTATCGAGATGACTGACTGGGCATCTGCAGATTTGTTATCGTATGAGGTTGAGAATGCTGACACTTGCGTGTCATATGCCGGGAGAATGCAGCAGCAGCATGCACACCAATGTGCTCACTCACTTAGGATGTGAGACCGGGGCAGCCACAGGAGGTCAGGCTATGCGTGGAGAGAGAGCGGGGAATGGAATTAACTTCAACAAGAAAACAACGCTTCCTTCTTTCTAGCCTCCTTTAAACCAAGTGACAGTTTGTGGGGCGTCCTTGAGGCTTTGTTAAGGACGGAGCTATAGAGTCATGTGCCTGTTAATGTCCTTACAGTGGCTTATTGAAGGTCTGTCTGTGACAGAGTGAAACTCCAGTAGGAATAGTTCATCTTGTGTCCACTTGATTTCTTGCTGAGTCTTTTCACCCGGGGTGAAACGGTACAGTAGTTGTGAACTGTCACTAGCTACACAATAATTACAGCAGGGACAGTTTACTAAGGAGGGGCATAACTAGAGCGAGGCCTGCCTGTGTATCCAAAGAGGCCTGAATCTCCTTGCTCCGCAATTTGTGCAGTCACTAGCACCTGTGCACTGTGCTGCAAATTACTCAGAGTGGGAGCATTTTACACGGCTTACTTTGCACTGAAATAAACGATGACAAGTCCTAAATTCAAACCCCAGATCCAGCTTCTGTTCCTTAATTTGCAACCTGAACCCATACAGTATGATGTGCTGCATCTAAACACCTGTACCAGCGTGTGTGATTGTGATAGGCATGAACCCAGATCTTAAGAGGCTGTAACCCTAGAGACAGACATTCTGTCCCCTACTGTGGCCTCTATGCACACTCCAGCAATATACAGGGGCCCTACTGGAGGTATAGCTGGCCAATGGAAAATTCCTTGGTGCAGTCAGTCAGCTAGCTCTGTGGCAAACCCTGGCATAGAGGGTGCACTGGGAATGGCAAAGAAAGGGCACAGGAGGACTGTGGTGAATGAGGTTACCAGGATTCTGCATTGCACTTCAACCTGCTCGCAGTCAGGGACAGGCCACTAAACCTTAGATCCCCAGAACAGCCCAAAATGCAAAGCCATCCACCTTTCCCTTTGAGATTCCTGGAGCACATATTCCCAAAGTTGTAACAAAAGCTTCTTTTCTTCACAAAGTCAGTCACTAGAGTTCGATAGGCTTTCCATGGATTCCAAGGCCAGAAGGGACCATTGTTACCATATAGTCTGATCTCCTGTCTAATACAGGCCACAGAACTTCCCCCAAAATACTCCTACAGCAGATCTTTTAGGAAAACATCCAAAATCCAATCTTGATTTAAAACTTTTCAGTGACAGAGAATCCACCACAACCCTTGGTAAATTGTTTTAATGGTTAATTACTCTCACCATTCAAAATTTGCACCCTATTTCCAGTCTGAATCTGTTTAGCTTCAGCTTCCAGTCATTGGACCATGCCAGTTATTAAATATTTGTTCCCCATGTCGATACTTATAGACCATAATCAACTAAATCCTTAACGTTTTCTTTGTTAAGCCCAACAGACTGAGTCTCACTATAAGGCAGGTTTTCTAATTCTTTAATCATTCTTGTGGCTCTTCTCTGAACCCTCTCCAATTTATCAACTTCCTTCTTGACTTGTGGACACCAGATCTAGACACAGCATTCCAGCAGAAGTTGCACCAGTGCCACATATAGAGGTAAAATAACCTTTCTGCTTCTACTCAAGTTTCCCCTGTTTATGCATCCCAGGATCGCATTAGCCCTTTTGGCCACAGCATCACATTGGGACCTCATGTTTAGCTGATTATCCACACAACCCCCAAATTATTTTTCAGAGTCACTGCTTCCCAGGATGGAGTTCCCCATCCTGTAAGTATGGCCTAAGTTCTTGGTTCCCCGAGGTTTACATTTAGCCGTATTAAAATGCATATTGTTTGGTTACACCCAGCTTACCAAGTGATCCAGATCATTCTGAATCAGGGTGAATCTCAGTAGGAAGGCTGCCATGTAAGCAAACAAAGGGAACCCAGCAGGGCTAAAGAATTTTTGTCTGTTGTCTGTTTTAATTTTCTTCAGTTCCAACCTGAATATAGTGCCCTCCTTTCAGTAGTGCCTGAAAACCTGTTTAGTTCAGGGTGGCTATGAGCATCCTCCCTTCACACACACAGCTCTGCTGATGTTCCCTAACTCTGGACCAACATCCTGCATCTTCCTGTACTACCTGGCAAATAATACTGTGGTTTATGACTACACCATGTGCAACAAACCCTGGGCTTGTGATAGATTTTATATGGTTTCAAGCTGAAGTCTACTGTGCTGCATGGGAGCCTGTCTGTTTTAGAGGATAAAGGCTTTTGCTTCAGTTGCTGTCATGAACAGACACTGCATCCTAGGTCTTGCAGAGAAAGCTGGCTGTGGACCGTATCCCAGCAGGTTGTTACAGATAGAGGCATTCTTGGTTTTTAGTTCAGGGAAGCTGTTGTGCCAGAAGTTCAGAGTCAGTTCCAGCACTGGCTGAACCCTGGTGTCCTCACAACTGCCCTTATTGAAGTGAAAGGGGGGAGAATTCTCACTCTCTCTCTCTCTCTCTCTCATATGATGCTGTCGGTCCTTTATGAACAATGACATTTCCCCCCTGCTTTTCAGATGTTCTCAGCTCACCTGAAAACATTGGTCCAAGTTAATCTTCAGTGTAATTCCAAGTGAAGGCAATGAAGTTGCACCAGGAATCAGTTGCGCTCTGTGTTTTACTTAAATTGGACTTAAAAGGACAGACTTCTGAATGCTGCTTTCTAAGGACGTGTGAATTAGGGCCCAGTCTGGTGAGGTTCTCAGCTTCTTTGGCTCCTGCTGAAGTCAATGAGAGAAGAGGGTTCACGGGACCACACAGTCATCAGACTCTCGCAGAGTTGGGTCCTCTTCATAATGAATGTAAAACTAGGGTGACCAGATGTCCCAATTTTATAGGGACAGTCCTGATTTTTGGATCTTTTACTTACATAGGTTCCTATTACCCCCCACCCCAGTCCTGATTTTTCACATTTGCTGTCTGGTCACCCCATGTAAAACTACTCCAAAAGCATTCTTCCCCATCACATCGTGTGATACACTGAAGAGCTGGCCCATTTTCCAGCAAATTGGCCCTCAGTATTTAGATAAAGTAAGATAAGAAGGTAGGGAGGAGACAGTTGTCTCAGAAATATTTGATGCAGAGCTAATGAGGAAGAAATGTGGCCAGCTCAGTGCACTGGGAACCAGGACTCCTGGGTCGTAGTCCTGGTTCAGTAACTAGCATGCTATGTGATGCAGCTTCATGTCAGAAATGTATGAAAACTCTACTGAATGAGTCGTTTGTTTGTTTGTTTATTTATTTATTTAGTGTACTGCAGTAGCACTAGCAACCCCAGTCATGGACTAGGTCCCCATTGCGCTAGGCATTGTACAGATGACAAAAAAAAATGCCCCCTGCCCTACATTTCCTTTAAAGTTTTCCCAGTGCTGAATTTAAAGGGGAGGGGTCACATCAGCTAAAATGGAGACCCTTTTTCGTGAGGTTTCTATGAAATGAAAGCTTTGAATTTCTCCCAGCTTTCTGCTTCCACCCTTTTCTTACCATGTTAACAATCTCTTTGCCCATGTCCCACATGTTTGTGTCATGAAGCTCGAAGTTACCATCAGAACAGTATATCTCAAGAAAATAAATCAAGTTTAGTCCATAGCCAACTTTGTGGTAGACTTTTATATAGTGATACAACTTTAAATGGCACCTTTCAGAGATCAAAAAAAGACATGGGGTGAATCCTGACCCCACTGAAGTCAATAGCAAAATTCCCACTGATTTCAGTGAAGCCTGGATTTCACCCCTGGTCCCTGCCTCAAAAAGCTAACAATCTAATCCTGAAAAGGTGACACACTTCTACAGACTCCCTCCACTAATAAGGATTCCCATTTAAGTCGGTAGGACCCCACACAACCATAAGAATCTGTGTGAATGGATACCATTGCTTTAATTAGATATACTGAGGAAATGTAGCTAGCAGACACGGGATGAGGAAAGGAAGGACGAGAGTTAAAGCAAGTAATAAATATTATTATGTAGCAAAAAAACCTCATAAGTTTTGGTATTTTTGACTGAGCCTCCGGCTGGGCGGGAGGAGAGGAGCAAAGAGCACAGGAATGGAAGCCAGTGATGAAAATGAAGATGAGCAAAGAGGGTTTTGAAAGAGGTGAATGAGGCCACTGGGCCATGGGAAGATAGAGTTTGTAACAAGCATATAGGGCCCAGTATCTCAGTTCAGGGCAACTGCACCTGTGTTCCCCCTCCATGGTCCAGCAAGTTTCTGGCTCTCCAGCCATTCTATCTCTTGGGTGGAGACCCGTGTCTTTCTCCCTCCTGAGTGGGGATTTCCTAGGCTGCACAGTTCCCTGCCTACACTGTGAGTTCCCCAGCAAGCCAGACTGTCGAAGCAGACCTTCTCTGCTTTCTCTTCAGAGGCTATAAAAGCATAATTGCCCACTGTTATAGGGTACCACACAGCTCTCTCTAAGCAAGCACGTTTATTCTTAAGGTGAAAGCATTACAGAGAATGTGGTCACCCTTCCCCCATGGAATTACAAAACATCCCTGGCTTACAATGGTACATCAGTTGAATACAGCCAGATCTCACAAAGATGTTGCAGGAAATTGCAAGATCTGTCAGACAGATTTTCAAAAGAGATAAGCACCCAGTGTGCTGAGCTCTTTTGAAAATCTGGCCACTTATGTAGGTGCTTAATGGGAGCTGAGCCCTTGAAAATGTGTCCCACATAGAGAAGCATGAGAAAGGCCCCAGAGGTGAAAATGAGCTGAGGAGACCAACGGAGCCCCAAGGTGGTAAAGAGGACACAGGGGGCAAAATGGGGAGCAACAGAAGAGGAGATGGGAGAAGAGCAGAGCTGTGCATAATGTTAGAATACAGGACGAGGAGCATGAACTTTATGCAGAATGAGACAGGGGCCCAGTAAAGCGACTCTAACAGGAAAAGGAAGAGGTTAAATGAGCCCAGGGAGAGAGAATCAGGACATGAAGCAAGGAGGACTGGAAGGAAGAGATGGAGTTTGAAAATGCTCCTTCTCCTGATACTTTCCTCTAATGAGCATATCAGCAGCAGTGTGGGAGGGAGCTCTTTGTGGAAAGCAAAGAGGGTGCAAAACAAGGGAAATTGATCTTTAATTGACCAGGGTTAGTTTATTTATAATTCAGTGAATAAAAAGTCCTGCCACATTTAAAGAATTTCTCGTCTTTTCCAAAATTACAAATAAATGAACTGGGAATTAGCTAGAGATAAGCCTGAACCAGAACACTGGATCAGAACCAAGACACCCAGCCCCATCCCAGAGAAACTTTGGGGATGTTTGGATGTAGATTTAGAGGCCAGACTTAGGCCTATCCCAGAATGGGCTAAAGATGGCTACCCAATTCCAGCAGCCCAGACACCAAGGAAATTCTGATTTAGATCGAATTCTGGGCCCAAACTTCACAACTCAGGCTCATCTGTAGAACTAAACACAAAGGGAAGAGAGATCATGAACTCTGGCTCCTAAAACATACATGCACTTGACTTAATCACTCTGGGTTCTGTCCTCCAAGGTCTATGGCATTGGCTTAATGGAGCTAGGGCCTGGGAAGGGAGACAGGTTGCACTGATGCAGTTAAGTGCAGCGCTGTAGCTGCTATTTGTCATTCTGCGACTCGTGATTTGTCTAAAGAGAAAAACAAATAACTTGCTGCGGGAATAAGGAAGAAATTGGTTGTGGCCTGGTCTTCCAGAAGTGGGTATAAGGCTCAGCATCCAGAGAGCCCGGTGTCAGTAGCCCTCAAGGGTGGCTACTAATTATCATTTCAATCTCTCTCTCTCTCTGTGCTGGTTGTTGGGGTAGGAGGTGCCTGTGTTGTCAGGTGAATGAGGGAGCGAAGATAAAAATCTGTGGTGAGGAAATGCGACAGCTTTCTCAGTCCCTCCTTTGATGTGGCAGGCTAAATTAATTTTACAACGGAACTACCCTGAGCAGATGTGGTCATGACCTCCTGAACTGCCCTAGCGCACAGAAAAGGGCCCAGCAACATCAAAGATAAAAGACAACTGGAGTTCCCCCATCGCACAAGGTGTACCACGGCAGAGCCACTAGCACAGACTTCCATTGGAGATGGGTTATTACCACAAAGGAAGAAACAAATACCTGACGTCTGGCATATGGGAGGGAGCTGCTCCTTGCTCAGTAGCCTCATGAAGTTCAATGGGGTTTGTTCTCAGTAGCAGAGAACAGAGTTAGGGCCAAAGATTCCTGTTTAAGATTGATTCTTGCTCTGCATCCAGGAGAAAAACAAAACAGTGATCATGCAGCAGGACTGAACTCCCCTAGTGGAAAGAAACCTGTGAAGGGTGGAGTCATCCTCCAAATCTAATTCCTGTGATTTTGGAATGAGTTCTAAATTTGGTGAACCAAATTTCTTTCTTTCTTTCTATGTTAGGACTCAGGAGACCTGGCTTCTATTCCCAGCTCTGCTCTTGGTCCGCTGGGTGACACTGGGCAAGTAGCTTCATCTTTCTGTGCTTTAAGTTCCCCATCTGTGCAACGAGGATGCTGATGCTGATCTTATGTTGGTACAAGAGCTGGGTATTAATAGTAGTATTTTATTCTGTTTAGCTAGTCTTAGGTATTTCTAGGGTGCCCTTTACCATTGTTTCTGAGCTCCATGCCACTTTGTCACGTATTCCCCAGCTGTAAGGACTGATCCTGGACAGAGCTGAGCACCTTGTATTCCCATTGGGAATGTCTGCACTGCAGCGGGAAGCAAGCCTCGGAGCCCGGCTAGATAGACTCAAGCTAGCAGGGCTTGAGCTAGCATGTTAAAAATTGCCGTGTGGGTGTTGTGGCAGAAAAGCCTGAACTGCAATGTCCACACTGCTATTTTTAGCACACTAGTGCAAGTCCACCTATCCAGGCCAGGAGGCTTGCTCCCAGCTGCTGTGTAGACATCCTCATTGATTTCAGAAGAAGATGTGGGCACATCTCATGCTTAGCCTCATGATCCCTACTCCTCTGTTCAAGAATCTCATGAGAAGTTAATGGCATTTGAAGGACATCTAGCCAATTTCTGAAGCCCTTACTCCCCTTGATGAGCAGTTACCATCTCTTATATGACCCCCTATTACTCTGGGATCTGAGCACCTCATAAAGTTTATTCTTCTTCGAGTGATTGCTCCTATGCATTCCAGTTAGGTGTGCGCGCCGCGCGTGCACGGCTCTTCGGAAGATTTTTACCCTAGCAACACTCGGTGGGTCGGCTGGGCGCCCCCTGGAGTGGCACCGCTATGGCGCAGGATATATACCCCTGCCGACCCATCCGCCCCTCAGTTCCTTCTTCCCGCCCGTGACGGCCGTTGGAACAGTGGAGCGCGGCTTAGCTGACCTCCACTTCCCTAGCTACTCGTAGTTTCTCTTGTTTAGTATATAGTTCAGATGTTTATAGTTGTAGTTAACTTTATTTGTTTGTAGTATAGTATTTATTTTCAGGGGTTCGGGGTTTATCCCCTTCCCCTCACCCGGTGCCGGGTCCGATGCCCGGTCCACAGGGTTCTACACTGCTCAGCCGGCCACAAACCGATGCCGACAAGAGATCCTCTCCTAAGTGCCTCGAGGAATCTCAACTAGCAGATAAGTGCCGCATTTGTGAGGCCTTTAATCCGAGAACAAAGGGGAGCGGGACTTTTGTCTCAAGCAGCTCCTGAGGGAGGCAGCTCTTGCTCCTCCGCTCTCGGCGCCGAGCGCTGGTTAGTCTTCAAGGAGCGCTCCCTCGGCACCGGATCGCCGGTACCGCCAAGGCCTCCCGGCACTGGCCCTCGCTGGCTCCGACGTCCACTCGGCATGGTTCCCTCTCCTGGAGGATGAAGAGGCACGATATACTTGCTGCGTCCGAGCCGCCTGCTCCGCAGCCGAGCGCTATGCTCAGTCGGATCGTCCGGCACCAATGTCGGCTGCAGCACCGACAATATCCGCACCATTAACTCTGGCCAGGCAAGAGCCGTCGAGTCCAGTGCTGGAAGGCTCCCCGTTACGAACCGTGGTAAAGCTCGCTGTGAAGCTGCGTCCGAACCGCCTGCTCTGCAACCGAGCGCTATGCTCAGTCGGATCGCCCGGCACCGATGTCTGCCGCGGCACCGACTATATCCACACCATTAACTCCGGCCAGGCAAGAGCCGTCGAGTCCGGTGCTGGAAAGCAACCCGGTACGGACCGTGGTCGAGCTCGCTATGACGCTGTGTCCGAGCCGCCTGCTCCGCAGCCGAGCGCTATGCTCAGTCGGATCGCCCGGCACCGATGTCTGCCGCGGCACCGACAGTATCCACACCGTTAATTCCGGCCAGGCAAGAGCCGTCGAGTCCGGTGCTGGAAAGCTCCCCGGTACGAACCGTGGTCGAGCTCGCCTTTAAGCTGCGTCCGAGCCGCCCGCTCTGCAGCCTGAGCGCTCTACTACGTCGTACTGCCCGGCACCGGTACCTCCTGCGGCACCGACAGTATCAGCACCGTAGACTCCGGACACGCAAGAGCCGTCGAGTCCAGCACCTGAATGCTCCCCGGCGCATGCTGTGGTCGAGCTCACTATTCCCTCCACGCTGGAAACATTTCCACAGCGAGGGAGTTGATGGCAAGGGCAGAGCCTGCGCTGCTTTAACCCCCGACACTGCCGGTGCGGGTTATATTGTCTATCGGCGAGCCTGTCTTGCTCACGCCACCCTGCGTCGGTACCGCAGAGCGGCACCGTTCCCGATCGCGGTCCCGCAGACGTTCTCGGTCCCGTCACCGATCGAGGTCCCGACGCCGCTCGCAGTCTCGGCACCGTTCTCTATTTCGGTGCCTTTGGTACTCGCGGCACCGGTCGGCGTCCCGTTTGCTGGCCCGGTGCACTCGGCACCGATCCCGCTCCTGGCACCGCCCCAGGCACCGAGACTCCCGTAGCCATTCCTGAACATCGAGCCTCGCGCTCTCGGTCGACCGCCCGGCACAGATCCGGTGGCAGGTCCCGTTCTCGGTACCGGTATGTCTCCCGGTACCAATCCCCGGGGCCGCGTCGAGCGACGTCAGTTAGAGAAGGAGACTCTACCAAAGGCTCTTCAGCTCCTTCAGGGCCATCCAGCCACGCATCAGTGTTGCCACGTGCAGACACTTCATATGCGCAGTACTCTGTTTTCCGATGTGCCCTCCACAGTCTTCCAGGAGACCTATCAGTGGTCATTCTACTCACCATGGGCGTACTGCCACGCCAGAGGCATACCGGTGCTCCCATCTCGCTCCGTTCCGGCGGAGCTCTGGGTGCCAGAGGTGACAATTAGCCGTCCCCCTCCAACCGGTACGGAGCAAGCCCCGGTTCAGCCACCGGGCTCCCAGATCCTATCGGGTCAGGAGGTCGTCCAGGAGAGCGAGCCCACACAGGACCCGCTTGTCCCTGGCCTTTCTTCTGCCTCCTCCCCAGATGAGGCGGGGGCAGAAACATACTGCTCGGGCCCTCCTCTGATCGGAACGCAAGTGCATGGTATCATCCAGGGGGTACGAGTACCTATCAGTACATCTACCCCCCCCCTGCTCCCTTGTCGTCCAGTCCCGCAAGGGGATGGAACGCCATGGCCACCAGGCACCAGCCCCTAAAGCCAAGGAGGCTAGCCGAAGGGTCTTACTGGGCCGTAAGATGTACTCGGCGGGAGCCCTGCAACTTTGTGTAGCAAACTAGCAAGCCCTGCTTAGCCGCTACTATGGGTGGCGGTGGGCAAATTTACAGAGTCGGTTCTTCAGAACTCCCGTCAAGAGTTCGATGCCCTCCTGGAACAAAGGAAGTCGCTAGCGAGAGCTTCCCTCCAGGCCTCGTTGGATGCAGCTGACTCCGCTGCCACGACTCTGGCCTCGGGTGTTGCCACGAGGCGCTTTTCATGGCTCCAGTTATCAAGCCTTCCCTCGCAGCTGCTGCAAACTATACAGAACTTGCCCTTCAATGGCAAAGGCCTGTTCTCTGAAAAAACTGGCCCTAGGCTGCAAAGCCTAAAGGGCAACAGGGTCACTTTCCGCTCTCTCTCGGCATGCACACGCCGGTGCTTCAGCGCCGACCCTTCCGTCCCCAGCCTGACCGCTCTTACCCTGCGCCTAGACAAAGCCAGGACTTTGCCAGTAGGCGTCACTTACGCGGTCGTAGGCGTCAATCAGGACCCCAAAGGAGCCAAAATTAGGGTCCGTCTAACCGCCAATGGGGCAAAAGCCTACCCATCCTCGTCCCTCTTAGGGACTCCTCTCATGAGCGATTCCTCTTGTAAGAGGTGCGGATGCTCCTCTTCATTGGAGCTATACAGGAGGTACCTAAGGATGAAACCTAATCCCCTAGGCGAAGGGAGGTCTCAGACCTATCCTAGATCTGCGGGACTCAACGAGTTCACGATGCAGATAAGTTCCGCATGGTACCCATGGGGACCGTCATCCCATCCTTGGATCCCGGAGACTGGTATGCCGCCCTCGATATGAAGGGCGCGTATTTTCACGTCGCCATTTCTCCTCCACAGAGAAGGTACCCCCGGTTTCGGGCCTACCGTCGTTTCCAGAGGGACCACCGAGCCCAAGTTACCAGTCATGTGGGCATCGACACGGACCTATTCCTGTGTCAAGGCCTGATGATCAATAGAAAAATCCACTCTGATTCCCACACAGGGAATAGAATTCATTGGGGCCATCTTGGACTCCAGTCTCGCCAGAGCCTGCTTACCTCCGCCTCGGTTGCAGGCGATGGTAACATTTGTACAAGGTCTACGGACCTTCCCGACAACTTTGGCTCGCGCTTGCCTAGGTTTCCTGAGTCACATGGCTGTCTGCACGTTTGTTTCCAA
Source organism: Mauremys mutica (assembly GCF_020497125.1). NCBI lineage: Eukaryota > Metazoa > Chordata > Testudines > Geoemydidae > Mauremys > Mauremys mutica. Next base: position 8,933,977 of record NC_059090.1, on the reverse strand, counting down.
ACTTCCCACACAGGGAATAGAATTCATTGGGGCCATCTTGGACTCCAGTCTCGCCAGAGCCTGCTTACCTCCGCCTCGGTTGCAGGCGATGGTAACATTTGTACAAGGTCTACGGACCTTCCCGACAACTTTGGCTCGCGCTTGCCTAGGTTTCCTGAGTCACATGGCTGTCTGCACGTTTGTTTCCAAACATGCCAGGCTTCGCTTCCGTCCACTTCAATCATGGCTCACCTTGGTGTACCACCCGGGCAGAGATAGCATTCTCATGGTCGTCTTGTTCCCCCTGAGCATCCTAGGCTCCCTCGACCGGGAGTCAGCGCCCTCCCTGGTGTATCCAGGGATGCTGTTCCATTCACTCCTCGGGGTCCCTCATGACAGACACCCCATCTCTCGGCTGGGTGCTCACCTGGGTCAGTTTCGCACTCACGGCCTTCGGTCGGCTCAAGAGCTGGCCTTCCACATCAGTGTCCGAGAGCTGAGAGCAGTCTGCCTTGTATACCAGGCTTTTCAGCTGGCGGATCGCCTCAGCAGATCCTTCCTGTCTCACAAGTGGTCGTTTCCTCCGGACATTTCCATTCCGTTTTTCGGAAGTGGGACTTTCCCCGCATAGCCCTCTTCGCTCTCGCAAGAACGAAAAGAGAGAGAAGTTCTCCTCATTCCAAGGCCTCTCCCCGGGCTCGATCTTGGAGGTGTTTTCTGATGCCGTGGATGAGCCATCGGCTGTACGCTTTCCACCGTTCCCGCTGGTTCACAAGGTCCTGCCAAAACTCCGCAGGGACAGAGCGCACCTGATCATGATCGCTCCAGCGTAACCCAGGCAGCACTGGTACACCAGGTTGCTACCCCTGTCGGTAGCCAACCCTATTTCCCTGCCTCTTTGCCCAGACCCCATAACGCGGGATCACGGCAAGCTTCACCACCCAGACTTGAAATCCCTGCACCTCACAGCATAGCTGCTGCGTGGCTAAACCGATCCCAGTTGCATTGTTCTGCCTCGGTTCTACAGGATTCTCCTGGGTGGTAGGAAATCTTCCACTCGGTTAACGTATCTGGCAGAGTGGAAGCGTTTCTCCTGCTGCTGCGAAACGCACAATGTTTCTCCTGCCAAGGTCCCGATCCAGTCCGTCTTGGACTACCTCTGGTCTCTCAAACAGCAGCACCTGGCGCGGTCCTCATTAAGGGCACTCTTGGCAGCCATCTCTCCCTTCCACACAGCGGAGAGTGGCCGCTCCATATTCTTACACCTTGTGGTTTCTAGGTTCCTCAAGGGCTTGGAGCGTTATACCCCCCCAGTTGGCCCCCGCCAAAACCTGGGTCTTCGACCTGGTTCTAACCAGTTTTATGATTGCCCATTCGAGCCACTGATGACATACTTGCTGACATACCTGTCCTGGAAGACAGTTTTTCCTTGTGGCCTTTGCATAGGCCAGATGAGTCTCCGAGCTTCAGGCGCTCACGATGGACCCACGGTATACTGTGTCTCTCAAGGACAAGGGCAGTTGTGACCACGTCTGGCCTTCCTCCCTAAAGGTGGTGTCATCCTCTCATATCATCCAGGATATCTTCCTTCCGGTCTTCTTTCTGAAGCCTCACTTATAGCAAGGAGAGCAACAATTGCCCTCCCTAGACGTCCGTAGGGCATCCGCAATCTATATCGAGCGGGCAAAGCCCTTTCGTAACGCCCCCAAATCTTCGTCGTGCTGGCGTGCCGGACGAGGGGCATGCCTGTCTCCTCCTAGAGGATTTCGTCTTCAATGACATCGTGCATCCGCACCTCCTGGGGTTTGGCCCATGTTCCATAGAGCCACCTTACTTCACATTCCACCAGGGCTCAGACTTCTCTGCTGCCTTCCTGGCTCACGTACCCTTTCAGGGGATGTGTAGTGCAACTACCTGGCCCTCGGTCCACACCTTTGCCTCATTGGCCCAAGAGTCCAGAGATGATGCAGCCTTTGGCTCAGCAGTTTTGCATTCTGCAACATCTAACTCCGACCCCACCGCCTACATAAGGCTTGGGAATCACCTAATTGGAATGCATAGGAGCAATCACTCGAAGAAGAAAAGATGGTTACTCACCGTTGTAACTGTTGTTCTTCGAGATGTGTTGCTCCTATCCATTCCAGACCCGCCCTCCTTCCCCACTGTCAGAGTAGCCGGCAAGAAGGAACTGAGGGGCGGATGGGTCGGCAGGGGTATATATCCTGCGCTATAGCGGCGCCACTCCAGGGGGCGCCCAGCCGACCCACCGAGTGTTGCTAGGGTAAAAATCTTCCGAAGAGCCGTGCACACCTAACTGGAATGGATAGGAGCAACACATCTCGAAGAGCAACAGTTACAACGGTGAGTAACCGTCTTTTGTCTTTATCTTCACAGCACCCCCATGAGGTAGGGGAGAACTAAGCACAGAGAGGTTAAGTGATTTGTCCAAGGTCACAGAGGAAGTTTGTGTCTAAATCGGGATGTGACCCCAGGTCTCTCAAGACCTAGGCTGGGGCACCAGCCACTGGACCAGCCTTGCTCTCATGAGCAGAGTTACAGCAATGAACACAAGGTGAGGATCTGTTTATTTTTGCAACAGTAAAACAATTCAGCAGCCTGTCTTAGCATTCTGAGACAGCCCCGGGGAATTCCACAGCACCTGGTTACCAATAGAAGCTCAGTTGTTCCATTTTTTATTGTCCTTGTGCCTGTTATAAAACTGTAGCAAAAATAACCAGAAGCAAGTAGGTGTTCTCAGTAGGCATCAGTGCTCCACAGCAAACTTTAAACACCCATGCATGGTGTATATAAAGGCATTGGGAGTCTGGCAACACAGTAATGGTGTATGTGCACCCTGGAGTCCTCAGACACAGCAGGATCAGAGGCAGCAGGGAATGCAAAAGCTAATCTCCCACAATATGTAACAATAACACAATGGAATGGCTCATTTTCTGATAGAGCCAGATCCTGTTCCCATCCTGTGGAGAAATTTAGGGCCAGAGAAAGGGGAAAACTGTGAGGCTGTCCTGACAACTTGCCCCAAAGCATTCCTGCAAGGGTGAGAAGATTGTGGGGGCTATAGGGACAGTAGGAGATGAAGTGTCCCAACCCTTCAGATCCAGGATATCCATGGAGAAGGAAACCTCTTCATTCACAGAGGCAGGAGCCATCCCGCACACAGATGTCTGTTCCTCTGTGTGTTTATTATTGGCTGAGTCCAAGGGTGACTGCAAATCCTGACCCTCCCCCATGGAATAATCTGGAGAATGTCAGGGGTTGCAGGAAGGGGGAAAAGAAGGCTGATGATGATGATGATGAGTGAACAGCCAATCCTGCAAATGTGTGAAGTCCTATTGACTTCAATGGAGCTGCCCTGATTTACACCAGTTGAAGGTCTGTAAGATTGGGATAGGAACACTGATCCCTCTTTTCTAAAGGGCTGTGAGGTCTGCAGATGAAAAGTGCTATGTATTATATTGCTGGACAGTTATAGGGAGCATTGTTCTATCTATTTGGATTATAGATATAGAAACAAGGAAAGAGTTTGGCAGACTGATGCAAGGACTAAAAAGAAAACATTCTGCTGTGCTGTCATGCAGAGAGAGCCCTCCCTAGAAAGGTCGGGTGAGGGCATTTCTCAGATCCCACTCTTTTGTCTGAACTGCAGCTGCCATAGGGCTTGGCTACACTTACAAATTTGCAGCGCTGCAGCAGGGTGTGAAAACACACCCTCCCCAGCGCTGCAAATTGCGGCGCTGCAAAGCGCCAGTGTGGTCAAAGCCGTGCTCCCAGCGCTGTCCGTTATTCCCCTGAGGGCTTGGCTACACTTACAAGTTGCAGCACTGGGAGTTACAGCGCTGGTCATGCAGCTGTGTAGGGCCAGCGCTGGAGTGTGGCCACACTGACAGCTACCAGCGCTGCAGTGTGGCCACACTTGCAGCACTTTCCAGCGCTGTATTGAGAGGTGCATTGTGGGCAGCTATCCCACAGAGCACCTCATCCCATTTTGGCGCTGAGTATTGTGGGAAGGGGAAGGAAGTGTGTGGGTCATTCCGCTTCCTGTGCCAACGCCCCGTGGTGCATCACTTCACATCCCAGCATTCAGTCTTTCCGGCAACGTTTGGTGCCATTGTGAGTGTCTTTCTGTTACTGTGTGTGAATCGCGATTTCTGTGGGAAATGGAGCCCGAGCTGCTGAGGACTGTGCTGATGAGTGTCGCCAGCACAACACGTTTGGCAGTCGAGCTATTCCTTCAGCTCCAAAGTGACAGTGAGGAGTCTGACGATGATATCGATATCGATTCTCCTGCCGCGTGTGACACTACAGTGCTTGTGGCATTCACGGAAATGCTCAGCACCGTTGAACGCCGCTTTTGGGCTCGGGAAACAAGCACTGAGTGGTGGGATCACATTGTCATGGAAGTCTGGGATGACGAGCAGTGGCTGCAGAACTTTCGTATGAGAAAAGCCACTTTCATGGGACTGTGTGCTGAGCTCGCCCCCACTCTGCGGCGCAAGGACACAAGATTGAGAGCTGCCCTGACGGTGGAAAAGCGAGTGGCTATTGCAATCTGGAAGCTGGCAACTCCAGACACCTACCGGTCGGTCGGGAACCAGTTTGGAGTGGGAAAGTCGACCGTTGGAATCGTTTTGATGCAAGTTTGCAAGGCAATTAATCGCATCCTGCTAAGAAAGACCGTGACTCTGGGGAGCGTGCAGGACATTGTGGATGGCTTTGCACAAATGGGTTTCCCTAACTGTGGAGGGGCGATAGATGGGACGCATATTCCTATTCTGCCCCCCCCCCCCCCCGCAACCTGGCATCAGAGTACGTTAATTGTAAGGGGTATTTCTCTATGGTTCTCCAGGCGCTTGTGGATCACCGTGGGCGTTTCATTGACATTTACACAGGCTGGCCTGGAAAGGTGCATGATGCACGCATCTTTCGGAACAGTGGCCTGTTCAGGAAGATGCAGGCAGGGACTTTTTTCCCAGACAGGAAGATCACAGTAGGGGACGTCGAAATGCCCATTGTGATCCTTGGAGACCCCGCTTACCCGTTACTGCCTTGGCTCATGAAACCCTATACAGGGAAGCTTGACAGGAGCAAGGACCGGTTCAACTACAGGCTGAGCCGGTGCCGAATGACTGTGGAGTGTGCTTTTGGGCGTTTAAAAGCCCGCTGGAGATCCTTGTATGGGAAGCTAGACTTGGGGGAAAGCAGCATCCCCGCGGTTATATCTGCTTGCTGTACCCTCCATAATATTTGTGAAGGGAAGGGTGAAACATTCAGTCAGGCATGGACCACCGAGGTTCAAGTCCTGGAGGCTGAATATGCACAGCCAGAGAGCAGGGCTAATAGAGAGGCCCAGCACAGGGCTTCAAGGATTAGGGATGCCTTGAGGGAAGAATTTGAGGCTGAAAGCCAACAGTAATGTTTGCTGCCTTGCATGGGAGTGAAGTGCACTGTTTACACTGTTATTCTATTATCCCTAAAATGATTTGCAGTGCCTCTTTCTTTACTGGGCTAAGGTATCTTTCACTATCTGCTATAATAAAGACTGTTTTCAAAGCCAAGAATTGTTTTATTGAAAAGAAAAAAAATTCCTTGACAGACAGACAGACACACAACATTTCATGAACACAATAGGGCAGGGGTGTGGGTTGGTGAACTGTACAGTCACAAGTTTGCATATGTCCTGTCTGGAGTGCTGTGCAATGAATCCTGCACTTCAGGGTGCATCTACTGCATGGTGATGGGGGTTGAGTGCAGAGGGTAAGGGTTGTAGTTATCAGGGCTGGTTGGTGAACGTACAGGTGTTGGAGGCAGCTGGTGGTGGTAAGAACCTGGATGCTGGGGAAAGGGGGTTTGAGCTGACATTGGGTCACAAGGCAAAAAGCTTTGGGACGGGGGGTGGGGGAGTAGCACGGTAGTGCTCTGCTTGCATGGCTACGAGTGACTCGATAGAGTCCGCTTGGCGCGACAGGATGCTTAGCAGCTGCTCTGTGCTTTTCCTCTTGGCCACTGCATTTCTCTGCCGGGTCCTGCTTTCCCTCTGGCGGATCCTGCTTTCCTTTTCTCTCCACTCCTGCAAGTTTTTACTCTCTCTAGCAGAGTGAGCAATAACAGTTTTCAGCATGTCCTCCTTGCTCTTTTGGGGATTTTTCCTCAAATTCTGCAGTCTCTGTGCTGTGGTACAACTGGTCAGTCCAGCAGTCAAGGTCACTTTAGAAAGGCAGAAATGACAACATTTAACAGGGTAGCATTGTTTTCATTATCTCCAGACAGTAATTCCCACACACTGAAGGAGTTCTTAGTCCTCACTTTAGCATTCTTTTACCACACACATAACACAACTGAAGACATGAAATGGTGAGTGAGGGGTGCTGCATAGAGGGAGAAGTGGGGCTTGAGTGATAGAGGGGTGCTGGCTGCTTCGGGGAAGTGCACCGAACAGCTGCAGTGATAGAGGGGTTGAGTGAAGATGCAGCTGCAGGGGTGATCTTCACTATCTCCCTATCTCCTAATCACTATCTTCACTAAAGAGTCTCCCAACATTTTTCACAGGAGTTACTCCTGGAAGATATCTCCCTGCTGCGGGTCACTAGGGAAGAGCGGGAGGCTCTTCTACAGCAATGTGGATTCCGCTCTGGACCCTATGCGGGTTGCCTGTGTGCAGCAATGGTCCCACCTCCCCTCGTGGCACAGTGGCGCGGAAGCGTTAGCCTGACTGGGACAAGGACCACAGTGGCTCTCCCTATAAACCTGCGCAGGCATATTGCCCATGCTCTGGCTGAAACTTTTGAGGAGATTACTGCAGCCGATTACCGCGACGTGATAGACCACATCAATGGGCTATTCCACATCTAGGCTGGCATGCATGCAGCCCTAACCCCCCTTCCTCTCCAGAAACATTTCCACCCAGAAAATAAAAGCCACTTACCGGTAACCCGCTGCTCTGCTTGTCCTTCTGCAACTGCTGGCTGCTGCGATTGGGTACTTTCCTCCTGGCTTGAGAAGAGCTCCTGGCTGCATGCCTCCTGGGACTCTGGGGTGTCTTCCCCCATCCCAGTAGCTTCACTCGCGTTTTCCTCCCCCCCGCCGCCACCTCCGCCTCCGCCTCCTCCTCCTGTCCCCCACCCGGCTCAGAAGTGTCCATCGTGGTCCTGGGATTGGCAGTGGGGTCACCCCCAAGTATCGCGTCCATCTCCCTGTAAAAACGGCAGGTCGTGGGGGCAGCTCCGGATCGGCGATTACCCTCGCGGGCTTTGTAATAGGCACTCCGCAGCTCTTTAACTTTAACCCTGCATTGTAGTGCGTCCCGATCATGGCCCCTATCCAGCATGGACCTTGATACCTGCTCAAAGATATCGTAATTCCTACGGCTGGAGCGCAGCTGGGACTGCACAGCTTCCTCCCCCCAAACACTAATGAGGTCTTGCAATTCGCCAGTGCTCCATGCTGGGGCTCGTTTGCCACGTGGAGGCATGGTCACCTGTAAAGATTAACTGATTGCACTCCACATCTGGCTGCAGCAAACAGGAAGGAGATTTTTAAATTTCCCGGTGCATTTAAAGGGCGGGTCACCTGAGGCCAGAGCAGTAGAGTGCAAACTGATGAGCAGAGTGGCTGAACAGGAATTCTGGGATAACTCCTTATTCCCTGGAGGACAATTAAAGGCTGGTGAGTGTCCACACCTGATGAGCAGCGCTGGATCACCAGCGCTGCACTCCTTATACCCCAACCCAGATGGGTTTTCAGCCAGCGCTGCAACCAGGGAGTTGCAGCGCTGGTTGTGCCCTGCAAGTGTGGACGGGGTGTAATTGCAGCGCTGGAAAGCCTCCACCAGCGCTGCAACTTGTAAGTGTAGCCAAGCCCACAGGGAGGTGGAGTACGGACAGTGCTGGAAGAGCTCTCTCCCAGCGCTGGTGCTTTGACTACACTTAGCGCTTCAAAGCGCTGCCGCGGCAGCGCTACCGCGGCAGTGCTTTGAAGTGCTAAGTGTAGCCACAGCCTCAGTCCCAATCCAGCATGGAAGAGATTCATCTGATTGTGTTAAAATCAAATGTACTTACAGGTAGATGTCAGTCAGCCACTGAGGGAAAGGGAATCACTTAACTTTCTGCTTAAATAAAAAATATAAATATATGGAGATATACCTATCTCATAGAGCTGGAAGGGACCCTGAAAAGTCATCAAGTCCAGCCCCCTGCAGGGCCGGCTCCAGAGCCCAGCGGGGCAAGCACCCGCCTGGGGCGGCCCTTTCCCGGGGGGGCGGCAGGCTGGGCCGGCGGACCTGCCGCAGTCATGCCTGCGGGAGGTCCACCGGAGCCCCGGGAGCAGCGGACCTGCCGCAGGCATGACTGCGGAGGGGACGCTCGGCCGGCAGCTCCAGTGGACCTCCCGCAGGCATGACTGCGGACGGTTCGCTGGTCCCGCGGCTCGGCTGGACCTCCCGCAGGCATGACTGCGGCAGCTCAACCGGAGCCGCCGGACCAGCGAACCACCCGCAGCTGCGGGAGGTCCAGCCGAGCCGCGCGACCAGTGGACCCTCTGCAGTCATGCCCGCGGGAAGTCCACTGCTCCCGCGGCTCGGGGGCGCCTCCCGGGCATGACTGCTTGGGGCGGCCAAAAACCTAGAGCCGCCCCTGGCCCCCTGCCTTCATTAGAAGGACCAAATGCTGATTTTTGCCCCAGATCCCTAAGTGGCCCTCTCAAGGAGTGAGCTCACAATGCTGGATTTAGTAGGCCAATGCACAAACCACTGAGCTATCCCTCCCCCCTTGAACTATCCCTCCCTGCTTCTTTGTCAATTCCCCTCCATAATAGTTCTTGTCAATTTACATTATTCATGAATAGCAGAGCTAACTTAAAATGTATCCTTGATGGAATATAATGCAAACAATTTTCTGTGTGGGTGGGAAAAAACAAAATAATAATTACAATACAAGATGATAGCACTTATAACAAAATAGCATTTCATATAAAAATCTTAGTGGCAAGAATAAATCTTCCAGCAACAAAAGAACATCAAAAAAGAAAAACATCTCTCTGTCTGTATCAGATTCTATCAGTGACTCTGGTGGTATCCTTGTGTAAATAAACATTGTGTCTTCATTGGAAAAGAGGAAAAAAGTAGAAAATGTAAGACCTGTGAAGTAAACCCTTAGCTTGACAGAATAAAGTAAATCAACTTCTGTCTTTGTGTCTCCTGGCTTACACACAACTAGCTTTCCCCCATGTGAGGCTTTTACTGAAAGCTTTTGTCAGAATCCACTACCCAGTTATTTAGGGTTTGGTAGTTTATTGTAGTCCCACGAAATTGTAACAGTTCCTGTCATTGAGTTCATGCTGATTTTACTCCGCCTTCAGTACCATGAGTTGAAGATTGTCAATGGAAGCAGTTTGGCCCTGGATAACTCACATTGATTTTGTATTATAGTGTAATGAACTGTTTACACACACAGCCCTCTGTGGAGGGAATCAGAACTGCTCAACTGTGTGTCATAGGTTCTACGCTGCCAACAGCTACAAGAGTCTCCTTCACCTCAGATAAGGGATGATGCAGTCAGAGTAAGAAGATCTGAGTTCTATTCTTGGACTATTTGTGCATTTCCCAGTGGCCCTGGTGTGCAGCAGAAGGACAGCCATGAAGTTGTATGTGGCTATGGATTTTTCGGAATGTCCTGGATTGATGGAGCAGTCCCTTTCATAACAGCATGGTTGTATGTGATTCCCACGGGGTGAAGACCTCTTGAAAACAGATTTTTTACTGAAAAGCTATGATGATCTGTAAATTATGGTGTGAATCACCAAAATACATATAACCTCAGCAGTGTTAAGTGAATCCAAACAGCATGCTCAGAAACCAGCTATGGCCTCACTCAACTTACCATCCCAGACTCCTTCGTAGACCACAATCCATCCAAACTGATGACAAATACATGAGTCAAGCAAAAGAGATCATGCAAATGAGTGGAATTGCATCACATGTGACAACAATGTGAAAACGATCACCCACTGAGCCCAACCGAGGGATCTCCTTACCACCCTAGAAGGGCTTATGGGTGCTAAACCCAGGTGGCCTGTTGGGTTAACCCAGTTGGGGAATAGGAGGGCTGTAGGCCAGAGAGCCAATCTAAGAGTGGTAGGAGCATGTGGTTCCAACCAAAAAAAGGGGAAAGAAGAAAATCTGTCCACTAAGGGTGAACTGGAGACGGACAAAAAAGGGTGTACGGCTATTGGGCAGAACCTGAAAAGATTATGGGAGAGGGGACATAAAATGGAAAAGGAATAGTCTTGGGTAACTATTCATAGTCCCTCCACCCCTCCCATCACTACTGTATTCCAGCTGCCAAGCCACTTCCTCCAGCCCATTTCTTCTTACGACAGGACATCAGGTTAGTTCCTCTTCTAATTTAAAGCTGGTTTCTGAATGTGTCTTAACTGGTGAGAGGGTGAAAGGGTGGGTAACAAATTGTCCGTGGAAAACATTCTGTGAACAAACAATCACTGGGACAAACTCTATTTCCAGATGCCTTGAGTAATAATATTTATATGGTCCATTTTAACATAAGAACGTAAGGATGGCCCTACTGGGTCAGACCAAAGGTCCATCTAGCCCAGTATCCTGTCTTCTAACAGTGGCCAGTGCCAGGTGCCCCAGAGAGAATGAACAGAACAGGTAATCATCAGGTGATCCATCCCCTGTCGCTCATTCCCAGCTTCTGGCAAACAGAGGCTAGGGACATCATTCCTGCCCATCCTGGCTAATAGCCATTGATGGACCTATCCTCCATGAATTTATCTAGTTCTTTTAGCCATAGATCTCAAATCACTTTACAAAGGAAGGTAAATATCAGTACTGTATCCCTATTTTACAGATGGGAAAACAGAGGCACAGAGACGGGAATAGATTTGCCTGTGGTCACACAGTGAGCCTTTGTCAGACTCCGAGGTGAGTTTCTATCCACTAGACCACACTGCTTCCTATTAATTAGTGTGGATGTAACTGAGAGTGGGTAGTGGCTTACAATCTCCAGTTTTATTCCATCAACCAGAGTTTACAGCAAAAATGAATATCAAAGATCTTGCAGATGTTACCTGCCTGTTCAGCTGATACTCCCATGGCATGCTGAGGGTTAGAAAGTAATTCACTTCATGTTTTCTTCTTTTTCTTCTTCAAGCTCTCTCACCTGTAGTGGGATACAGAGACTTTCTGCTGGAGGTCAACAGTTCATATCTAACCCTGGTTTGTAATGAATAAAACTTGTTCTTTTTTAATGGCTATTAAGAGGACTGTGTGAAATGAGGCAATAGGTTTTGGTTCGGTTGATCAGTGTTCATGTCACCATAACCATCACTGGTACTGGCTGGCAGCTTTAGTAGAAAGATCAAGGACTGAATGGGCAGGGGGCTAGGCTAACCTTTCTGCTCAGGAGAAGATCACTGTGTGTCAAGCTTATTAACAGGGTGTTGTGTGGGAAGCTTGTACTGTTGAAACTCGTGCCGTGCCTGTTTGGCAGATAAATAGAGAATTTCAGTCTCCAAGGCTGTCAAGTCAGCACTAAATTCACATTAAGAAAATATCTTTGAGATTTGCTTACAAGACTTCAAGATCCTCCGGGCAGGGATATGCGTTTGTATAGCACCCAGCATAATGGCCTTGATCCTGGTTGGGGGCTCTGGCTGCTACTACAATATGAATAAGAAGAATTGAACAATGGTTCCTTGGGTTTGCTGTGCCAGGTGCAATACAGGGACGGTACCAGGCCACTGCTTGCAAATGATGCTTTGTATGTGGACTCAGCACTAATTAGTGCACTTGTCCACTTGCCCCTTTCAATTATCTTGGTTAACAAGATATTTTGCAACACCACCTTTCCCCCAGAGGCTTGCACCAGAAACACAAGTGGCAGCCAAAAGGCAGCCATGGATTGAGTTTAGGCCTAAGAGCCAGGAACTCCATAATTCTGTTCCTGGCTTTGCCACTGATTTACTTTGAAACCTCAGGCAAATCACTGACAGTGGGATTTTCAAATGTGCCTAAGTGACTTAGAAGTACAAGTCCTGTTGAAAGTCAATGCGCTCATAAGTCACGTATGTGCTTTTGAAAATAATACCTCTAATCTCTCTCTGTGTGTGTCAGTTTCCCATCTGTAAAATCAATCTTAAAACTTACCTATCTCAGAATGGACTTGTGAGGTTCAGTTAGATAACGTTTGTAAAGCACTGAAGTAGCGCTAGCCATTATTATTATGCATCTTCATGGCAGAAAGTCACAGCCAAGGGACAGCTGTGTTAGGTGAGGAAATGGTGTCCTCTCCACTGGGAAACTTTTTTCAGTGAAGCCTTCTAAGCTCTTTCCATTTGCAAGGTAACTATTTCCAAGAATCAAAACTCCCACACAGTATTTTTGTCTCTGCCTCCCTACTTCTTCCACAGTCACACACACACTAAAATGTGCAATCTTCCCTTGCAACAGAGCCCCATAGAACCAATCTGGCTGGTACAGAATGCAGACCCTGATCCAGTATGCTGCAGAATACAAGAGAGGTATTACTGGAGCCTTAATATCTTGATGGAGGATGAATTTATCATGGCTCCATGAGGTCCTGGTTTCACTCCCCCCTCTCCATCATCATTAGAGACATCAAAGAGGTGATCTGTCATCTGAATGGCAAGATGCCTAATATTCAAATTAGAAAGAGCCAAGCCCCAAGCAAACTCAGATTAAGACCATGTGAAGAGAGGGATTGAGGACCTGGCTGGGACCCCAAGGAAGCTCAAAATGATGGGAAGTCTAAGAAGAAAAGGGAATCAACATTCCAATTAAAATCCCCAGGGATGAGAATTTTGTCGGTGTTAGTATTAATCAAGGATAAGAAATCAGACAACTCAAAGAGACGGGAGCAATTGTATTGAGAAGAGGCAGGTGAGGAAGGAGTCCTCAGGCCAAGGGTCACCTTCCCCACCTTGTGCACTTATACAGGAGCCGATGACAGTGGCACCCCATGTGATTTGCCCCAAGGTCACAGCAGGTGTCAGTGTCAGAGCCAGGATTAGAACTCCAGGGGTTCTTGTCTGCCATTCTGCAGCTCAAATCACTAGACCACACCTCTCATTATAAAATAATTGCCTGGTTTTCTCTTTGAAATCAAAGCTGTTTACAATTATATGGGAGAGAGAGAGAGAGAAGATATAAAATGGGATGATCCTATTTTAAAGGTGTTCACATTTTTGTATGTCAAAATTCAGTTTTAAACAACCATGTGTGGGCTGTCATTAAGTTACTCCCCTCCCCCATCTATTTTGGAACTTTTCAGCTTGGAAAAGAGATGGCTAAGGGGAGATATGATTGAGGTCTATAAAATCATGACTGGTGTAGAGAAAGTAGCTAAGGAAGTGTTGTTTACTGCTTCTCATAACACAAGAACTAGGGGTCACCAAATGAAATTAATAGGCAGCAGGTTTAAAACAAATAAAAGGAAATATTTCTTCACACAATGCACAGTCAGCTCCTTGCCAGAGGCTGTTGTGAAGGCCAAGACCATAACAGGGTTCAAAAAAGAACTAGATAAATTAATGGAGGATAGGTCTATCAATGGCTATTAGCCAGGATGGGCAGGGATGGTGTCTCTAGCCTCTGTTTGCCAGAAGCTGGGAATGGGTGACAGGGGATGGATCACTTGCTGATTACCTGTTCTGTTCATTCCCCCTGGGGCACCTGGCACTGGTCACTGTCAGAAGACAGGATACTGGGCTAGATGGACCTTTGGTCTGATGCAGTAGGGCCATTCTTATGTTCTTATGTTATTCCTTTATTCTCTTTTCATTCAGTATTAAGATTTTGTGTTCCTTTTGGAGATTCTGCCGAGTATTTTGCATCAGCCAAAGCAGAGACTGCCCCCAGAGAATTCCTCCTAGATTTTACCCTGAACCCAGGGCACATTGAGCCGGAATTTTGAGTGGTTAGGGAGTGCTCTGTGGATACACGTGTAGCATAGATATGATCAATAAGACTCACAGTTATGAACCTCACCATTGTGACCCTCTCAATGCTTTGATATGAGGTACTCCCAATAATTTGGGATATGACACTCACCAGCTCAGCTTACTCTTTAGAGCTCGTCAGTGGTGCTCCTGTAGCGGCCAGAAGCAGTATATCATTGTGATCCCAGGCACTCCTTTTAATCAGCAGAAGAAATGTTGGTAGCCAATTTTAAACTCCTACATCAATGGAAGAAATGCTCATGTAACCCTAACTGTAGCTGATAAAATGAAAACAGTCTTGGAAAATTGTCATCCCAGTTTACCAGCTGAGGCACAAAGGGTAACATTTTCAAAAGCACCTAAGTCCTATTTTTTAAAAATTACTTAGACACTTGGCAGCATATGTCTCATAGAGAGACTTCAGATGTGTCTACACTGCACCTCAGTGTGGACTATGGGGTGTGTGTTGCAAAGCGCACCAAAGTGTTGTGATCTAATTGTCCTTTGTGAATGCTGCTGACATGAATTTAAAGGTACCTCATTCTTGTTAACGTACAAATGAAGTACCTTTTAGTTCATGCCAACAACGTCCACATGGGACAATGAGATCGCAATACTTTGGTGTATTCTGCAATTCACACCCCCCACAGCCCACACTGCAGTTCAGTGTAAACATATTCTTGGGCTCCTAAAGTGCCTAAGTCACTTTTGAAAATGAGGTGTAGGCTCCCAGGTCACTTAGGTACTTTACTCAAAATCTATTCACCCTCCCCCTTTCCCATGATAATTAAAAATGAATGGGAAATCTCAATTATTTTGCTAATTCATCATAAAACAATTTACATGCCAGGGATAAGTGGATGAGTAGAATTTTTGCCAGACTGGATTGAAGTTAATTGGTTGAAATGGCTACTGAGCACTAAAATAATGGCCGAGTCAGTAGGATTAGCTGCTAAATTAGGGGTGTTTGCTAGCCGCAAATTGAAAAGCAGGAGTTGAGCTCGCAGCAAATGCTACATGAAATTCAGGTGAATTTAGATCTATTTTTACCAGGGTCTGAACTTGCCGGAGAAAAATTGATCATGATAAATGTAAGCTATTTTATTGGTGAGTATTATGCAATGAACAGAATGTAAGCCACTAAACTAGAGCAGAAAGGTTTCAGCTAGGCGTCTGGAAGACTTGTGGACTGACCATGAATGCTTTTTCTGAGCAGAGTTATTCTGAAACTCAGGATAAACCTGCACCACTATAAGGGCAATCGCGGTGCCAGAAATAGACTTTCCTGGGTATTTGGTCAACTTGTTATACCCCATTTATCCTAACTAGGAAGCAGCAGTCAGAACAGCTAAGGCCTCATAGCTCACACAGGTCCTGTAAGGTGCTGAGTGCCGTCAACTCCCATTAAAATCAATGGGACTACTTGTGTTTATAGTTAGGCAGGTACTTAAGTACTTTGCTGAATTGGGCCTATATTATTAACAGAATGGCTCACCATCTCCAGAGAGGTTTGACAGGGTTTGTATATACAGCCTTTAAACCAAATGAAACGCTAGTATAACTCTATTGAAGTCAGCCATGTTACATCAGGGATGAACTTGATCCTTAGGGCCTGATCGAATTCCCACGGAAGTCTGTGAGAGTCTTTCCATTGACTTCAGTGGAAAATGAATCAGATCCTTAATGTTTAAGGTAATATAGACAAGTCTGCATTATAATCAGCTTTTGTATGTAAGTGGTAAAGTGTACTGCTCATGATTATTATGAAAATTATTCAAATTACAGAGGCTGTGATCTTAGGTAGGCTAGAGGATCTGTCTTTTAGCTGAAGAGTCACGCCAAGACCTATCATTATTAAGAGTGGCTGAAGCTGGTGTGACATTTCAAACTATATATTTCCACTAAAAATTGTGCTAATATATTATTCCTAATCTAATGTTCTACAGTTAAAGTCAGCAAAAATCAGGAAATGCAGAACTTAAAAGTTCCAATAGCAGCATTAACTCAGCTGCCTTTCACTTCCTGTATGTTTTATGGCAGTGCTTTTCAAACATATTTTCTGGTGACCTAGTTGAAGAAAATGGTTGATGCTCGCAACCCAACGGAGCTGGGGATGAGGAGTTTGGGGTGTGGGAGGGGCTCAGGGCTGTGGCAGAGGGCTGGGGTGCAGGAGGGGGGTCAGGGCTGTGGGCTGGTGGTGCAAACTCTGGGGTGGGGCCAGGGATGAGAGGTTTGGGGTGCAGGAAGGGGCTCTGGGTTGGGGGAGGCTCAGGGCTGTTCGCAGGGGATTGGGGCATGGGCTTACCTTGGGCAGCTCCCAGTCAGCGGCACAGCGGGGGTGCTTCCTGCCTCTCCTGGCACCATGGACTATGCTGCGCCCTGAAAGTTCCCAGCCAGTGGGAGTGCGCAGCTGGTGCTCGGGGTGGGGGCAGCGCGCAGAGCCCCATGGCCCCCCCGCCTAGGAGCCGGACCGGCTGCTGGCCACTTCCGGGGCACAACGCAGTGTCGGAACAGGTAGGGACTAGCCTGCCTTAGCCGGGCAGCACCACCGACAGGTCTTTTAATGGCCCGGTCAGCGGTGCTGACCAGAGCCGCCGCAACCCAGTGCCTTACGTCCAGCAGCCCAGCAATGGGTCGTGACCCGCAGTTTGAAAACCACTGTTTTATGATATATATAATAAAAATAAATATTAATATCTTAAGCTACATATTTAACTGGAAAATCAATACAAAATACTATATATTTTCAGTGCAGTGCAGCTGAGTTAATGCTGCTCTTGGAACTCTGAAGTTCAGTTCCCCTCTGGAAATTGACTGCAAAGATAGCATTATGTGGTTATATATTATTGTCTTTCAATGATTCCATATCCAATGTGCTCACCTGATAAGTAAAAAACTTTATTTTTCTGATCGCCAACCCTATGAACTCAACTGGAGATCTGAAAGTCAGCCTGGGTTCTTTTCCTCTTCGTCTCGTTCCCAGAAACAAAAGTTTTTCTATTTCAAATAGGGCCTCGCTGACATCTGTGTAGCCTCATTGCTCTCTGTGGGGTGACACACCTATAAACTGATGGGAACATACTACTAACCCTGCTGATGAGGTACAAGATGAAATAGAATCCAGATCACTCTCTCAGAGCTGCACTGGCTCTGTAAAAGCAATCAAAAACTTATTTTTGGTTCTAAACTCAGCACATTTCATGCTGAATACGTTCAAGAAGCAAACCCACTGTGTTGGAATTGCTACATAGCACCTTGTTCAGAGTAGACTTTCACCTTAATGTTAGCATTTCCTGACTTTTGCTGACTATGGGAGTTTTGCTGAGAATTACACTAGTGTAAATCTCCACTAATTACTGCCCTTCCTTGGAGCTGAGGATGGTCAGCACCTTTGAAAGATCAGGCTACAGCTATGTCAGCTTGAGGACCCAAAAACAGAGGCACTCAAAGTTAGGGGGCTCTTTTGAAAATTTTGCCTTCATCAGTTCATGCCTTAATTTACCCATCTGTTAAATGCAGATAATAACTCATCTGTCTAATAGGGCTGTTTTGAGGCAAAATTCAGTATAGAAGTGCAAAATATTATTCATAAATACCTTTAGTTGACATTATCTTTTGTACCACCTTAAAAATAAAGGAAAGCAAAAGCCATTTTACAGAAGCATAAATACGTGGACCCTGATACAGCAAAGTTCTTAAGCAAGTAATTAGCATTAAGTATATGAATAGTCCTATTGACTTCAGGGGGACTACTACGCATATGCTTAATGCTTTGCTGAATCAGGATCTTTAACAGCTAATAACATAGTGTGATAAGTGTACACTTATGAAAGATCTTTAGCTGCTTTAAGTCCTTCAGGCCAATTTGTGCTTATTGACATGCACAAAAAATTGTCCATTTAGAAGGTGCAGCAACAGAAATTCCATGCATACACAGCGCACCTGTCTGTGAATGTGAATACTCAGACTTCTCTGAATCACTGAAATCTTCTGATGTGTGCAGTTGTCAATTTTCAGTCATCCAACGCTTTAACGTTATCCAGCCAGGATTTTTTTCCCTAGTGGGGCTATGGACAAACCCCTCAGTGAGGACTGTTTATTTGCCAAGTATCAGGTGTCAAAATTCTGCAATATTTCAATTGAGTTATCTGTATGGTGAGGGAAAATGTGGTAATATTTAAACAAAAACAGAAAAGGTGTATTTATTTAACTCTTGCAATACTTAGAAATTGCTGGGGGAATTTTATTCCATTTTTACATGCACTCACAAACACAAACAGATTTTTTTGATCTAGACCATGGGTGGCCAAACTGTGGCTTGTTAGCCACCTGCGGCTCTTTTACATTTAAAGTGTGGCTTGCAGAACCCAGACCCCCCACATTCTCTGCCTACCAGATTGTGAGGGTGGGGAGCTCAGGGTCTCTGCCCTGCGGTGGGGTGATAGGGCTAACCCTCCCCACAGGGCTGAAGCCCTGACTCCAGACAGGTGCCTACGGCGGGGCTGAAGCCACGAGCCCCCCCTCCCTGCAGGGCTGAAGCAATGAGTCCCGGAAGGCACATCCCAGCTCTTGGACTTCTGAAGATCCTCAGAGGATCTGTAAATTTGGCCATCCCAATCTAGATCCAAACATGGACAATTTCACTGCAAAAAATATTTTTTTTTCAGAAGTGGGGGACTGAAAATATAATGGAAACTGCTTTGTAATTTTAACTGTACTGGGTGCTACCATGTGCCTACTGTAGTCTAGAATAATGCTTCTCAACCTTTTCCATACCAGGACCCCTTTTTCCATACTGGGACACCCACATAGTCCGATCTAGCTGTATGGGAAGAGCAGAGTGGCATAATCCTCTGGCAAGTTTGGGATTGCCAGGCTAAGAATTCCTGATCTAGCAAAAATATAGAGGTGGTCCTATTTCAGAAGCAGCAAGGCAAATTGGTCATGGAGCCGATGATCTTTCGAAATTCTTGGGAAAGGCTTTGTCAGAAAATCTTGGGCCAAGAGTTTGATCTTAAGTGATCAGGTCACAGACTGAACAAGACTCTACCTGAACCTTCATTCAAAACTCAAACAAAATCCCTGCCTTCATTCAAACTTCCATGTGAAATGAATCATAACCTTTTATGAGGGGTCATAATGTCTGCACATTACAACCCTGATTCAGGAAAGCATCCCTTTCCAGGACGTTACTTAAGACCATGCCTAATTTTAAGCACATGCTTAAATCCCTTTGAAGTTAAGCATGTGATGAATTATATTCCTGAACTGGGGCCTAGCAGCTTGATCCTGCAAGGTGCTGAGCACTCCAGCCCTGATCCAACAAAGAACTTGGCACATGTTTATCTTTACACATGTGAGCAGTCCTGTTGAAACTGATGAAACTACCGACATGCCTAAATCAAGGATATGCTGAAGTGCTTTGCTGAATGGGGGTCAGAATGCTTAGCACCTTGAGGGACTGAGCCCTTATTTAAATGCATAATTTGAGGGGTTTGTGCTGGATCGGAACTATTGGTTGAAAAGTACTAGGAAGATCTTTCTGTAGATCACCAGAACTACACAAGGAATGCCAGGCCTAAACAACCCGCCCCCGATTTTACAGTGGTTTGGTTTGTGCTGGAAAGAACTTTAGGAGATTGATACTGTGCGAATGATCTATAGGGTGCTATTCATCCCTATGCAGAAGGCCTATCTACCACTTAAGTTCTACTTAAACCTTATTCATTTAACAAAGAAAAACAGCTCTGCAGTTTTGCCTTCTGGAATCTCTACTTTATAAACATAATGTTGGACTCAACGGAGGAGGCAAGGTGCCCCATCTATAGTACCAGCAATTGAACTCCATCAGAAGACAAATATGTTTCACATAGACCTTTAAAAAGGGATTGTATGAGTCACTGCAAAGCAAGCTTTTTCTCTCAATCATGGCTTGGGATTCTTGTGCCAAGATTGACATATTTTCCTCCCTTAAGAAATTAGCATGGTTTCTGCAAGCTTTTTATTGACTGCCAATGCCTGGCTACCAATAATTTACCAGTATTGAGAAACTTCTGTGCTTTTACTGTGCTCAATTAAATTGGCTCCCACATGCCTGGATTTGTTCATTTCTGGATTACATGCTTTGGGCTCAATCCTACAAGCTGCTGAGCACTGTTCTCAATCTAGTAAAACAGTTACGCATGTGAGCGTTCCCATTGACTTCAAAGTTAAGCAAGTGCTTAAATACTTTGCTGGATCAGAGAGCTCAACATCTTGAAAAGAAAACGGAGCCTTTTGTGAGCTTTATAATAAAAAAAAACAAAAGGGGTTTTGTTTCATCTTATCTTTAGGGCTTATGTGAGATATTATTAATAATTATTATTCTTATGGGGAGGGATAGCTCAGTGGTTTGAGCATTGGCCTGCTAAACCCAGGGTTGTGAGTTTAATCCTTGAAGTAGACCATCTAGGGCAAAAATCTGTCTGGGGATTAGTCCTGCTTTGAGCAGAGGTTTGGACTAGATGACCTCCTAAGGTCCCTTCTAACCCTGATATTCTATGAGCTATTATTTATTTACTATTTGTATTGAAATAGTGCCTAAGAGCCCTAGTCATGGACCACTCCCCCATTGTGCTAGGCGCTGTACAGTCATAGAACAAAAAGTTTGCAGTCTAAATGTAAGACAAGATATGACCGATTGATACAGATAGAAGGAGGAGTACAAGGAAACAATGAGACTTAAGTGGGACTTCAAGTAGTGCATAAGCCTTGTTCTGGGCCTCTGTACGGAGGTGAATTGCACTCACAGCAAAAGTGTGCTGTATAAGGCTCAAGCTCCCAGTAACCTGGTATGATGCTGGCAGACCAGTGTCAGCTCATGCCAAGGCCCCTAGGCCTTATGAGCATTGACAAATGCATAGCTGGAAACCAGTCTGGCTCACCTCTGTGTTAGCTTTGTTAAAATAGATGTTAAGTTTATAAGAATGTGTTTAGTATTTGGACATTATGAAATGTTTGTGAGTTGCTGCATGTGTTAATCTCTCTCTTATAAGATTAGTATCCCATGCTATAAGGTAATATTTGTTTGCTTTGTAACTATAAAACTGTTTGCTATGAAACTGGAAACCCCATAGTCAGGAGAGAAGCATTACCGCATGTGAAATTCTAGTTTATCACAAGAGGTCTCATCTCCTGCTCCACAATGAAGGCCTATAGACACCAGACAAACCATTGTGGAACATCACTGGACAATAGACTTTGTTGATTGCTCCCCTCCACAACCGTGAAGAGAGGATGTGTAAAACCCTCGTCCCATCACAGTTTGAACTCGGGGGAAGGGAATAAAAATCCCTGTCCTGAAAGATAAGTATCTCTGTGCTGCTTGGAATTTGGAGAGGGGAATATTTCTAAGCATAAGCAAGGAATCCTCAAGCTGATTAGCTTTGGTTAGCCATAAAGAACATCTAGAGCTTGCACATGACAGCAGCTTCTATAACTTTTTGACACTTAAGACTGTAACTCATTTGTGTGTGTATATTACCTGCTTTAACCTTGTACATAACGCCCATTTCTTTTTCTTAGTTAACAAATCTTCAGTTAGTTTATTATAGGATTGGCTACAAACATCGTCTTTGGTGACCGATCTAAGGTACTATTTACCTGGGGTAAGTGATTGATCCTTTGGGACTGGAAATAACCTCTATATTGTTGTGATTTTTGGTGTAAGGGACCATCTATCACAAAGGCAGGCTTGCCTCGGTGGCAAGATAGACTGGAGTACCCAAGGGGACTATCTGTGACTCCCTGTTAAAGCTGTGGTAGTGCTTGAGGAGTTCACACTTGATACTAGGTTGGTGAAATCTAATTCCAGAACATGCAACCAATTTGGGATTTGCACCCTGTTTCTTAACAGTCTGCCCTGAGGTTGGAACTCATGGTCATGAGCCACTCTAGACAGCGTGACACTTGGGAAATAAAAGAAATACCATGAAAAAGGCTATTCTTGTAACAACACTCACCTCAGACCTGACAAACTTACTACACCAGACACGTCTTATATTAGTCTTTATGGATAAATATCCTGTAAGATATCCACAGAAAGCTTGTAACTTGTCAAGATTGATAATCACTGCAAGATGTATGTACAAGTAATATTTAAGGAATAATGTCTTTATATTGAAATGATGGACTTGGAGATTAGTCACTGGGAGTAATACAACTCAGTGATGGTTCATTCAAGCAAGCAGGAGTTGTTACTCCTTCCTAGTCAGCTAGCGTGGCAATGCAAGGGTCTGTTGTCTACTCTGGCCACATCCCAGAACAGTCAATGGAAAACTATCAAGGACAATTGCAAAGGATCAAAACCATTTGGAGCTGAAAAGGACTGATATAGCAGGTAGGAGATCACCCTCGCTATGAATAAAGACAAAAGGCTGTTTCAGTATAACAGAGTGTAGGGGAAAACACTCTTATCCATTCACTGAGGAAATTCCTTGAACAGCAGGGCAGGCTTTCATGAATATTTGGATCCTAGTTCTTGTGGAAAAAACAGACACCTCTCTAACAGACTGAACTTTTGGGGGAAAACTTACTTTATTGCATAGGAAAGATAACTATTGATACGGGTAAACCCAGGTTCACATTTTATTATTTTGTTTGTGTTGTAACCAGTTTGTAACAGGGTGGTGGCTAGGAGAAACAAGCCAGGCCCCTGTTAGCCCTGTTCCAGAGGAAGAAGGGTCTTAGTTGGGCTGGCTCAGGGGCCATGCCCTAATTACCAGAGTGGATCCACCTGCAGGCCTGGGTAGCCTGCCCTATAAAGCTGGCTAAGAAACAGGGGGAGACAGGAAAGGGAGCAATGTGTGCTCTAGATTCCTGCCGGTTGGGAAGTTAGTAGTCTCCCAGAGTGTTGGTCTCTGTAGATATCTGTAAATAATAGGTGGTGGGAAATGACACAAACAATAAAAGGACACAGGAGCTGCACTTCAGTTGGTCTCTGACTGCGTTTGTGGAGGGGCCAGGAGAAGGCACTGCTACACAGTTGTTTCTATCACTTTCTCTCATTTCTTGTTAAATCTTTATTCTCTCCTAAATAAACCTCCTTTTTTATTATAAGTGCTCACAAGTGCTGTGTGGCTTACAGAAGCAGTGGTTTAAGGTAAAACTGGGGTACACAGCTCCTTTGAGAGCAGAGGATCTGGAATTTCTGTGAGTAGCTGATGTCAGGGGCTGGAGGTTTTGTTAATCCGCAAGGCAAAGAGAGGGTTGACATAGCCCCGAGGAGAGTGCTTGAGTGGCTGAAAAGCTGGTGATGCTAGGAAGCTGACATCCAGCCAAGCACAAGCAAGACTACCTCATGCTGAGAGCAGAGGGGCAACAAGGTGCTTCACTCTCCTGGATGCCCTGAGAACTGTTGCACCTTGTTCTCACAGCAGCCCTCAATTTCCAGACTTAAAGCAGTTCAGCTGAGCACTGACTAGACATCCAAACATTGTGATACTTATCTCACCTAATCGGAACCTCCGAGTGTTTTGAGGTTCATGCATCTTTAATTATTGCACAATGTCCCAATCTGACTGGGAAGGCAAAAGCTAGATCAGAAAGAAATAATTACTTTTTTTATTAGCTTATGATATGGTCCCACCCTTCCACATTGCCAGCTTGCCCAGTCATTCACAAATGATGACTGTGAATTATATAATTATCAACCTATAATTACAGGCAATATATACAAATTAATCCCCCTGGAGGAGATCAAGGCTTGGCACATACATGCTAGCACCCTTAGGTCTCTTGGGAATTTATACCCATTGTAAGTGGAAGATTATTTATTTCTCAAATGCCTGAGACATTTTATGAAAAATGAACCAACAATAAAAAAAAAAGCCTTGTGCTTTTTTTAAAATGTTCATAACATATGTAACTGAACAAATCCAGGCATGTAAGAGCCAATTCACTTTTCCACAGTGAAAGCAAAAGAAGTTTCTCAATGCTGGTATATTATTGGTATCGTGGCATTGGCAGTCAATGAGGAGTTTGCCAAAACCATGCTGACTTCTGAAGGAAGGAGGAGATGCCAGTCTCAGCACAAGAATCCCAAGCCAAAATTGAGAGAAAAAGTCAGTATTGTAGTCACATATGCAATCCCTTTTTAAAGGTCTAAGAAAAGAATATTAGTCTGTTTTATTGATGAGGTTCAAATGCTGGAACCATAGGTGGACTGCACTGCCTCATCCTTCCACCTCAGTGCATTTTTCTGTTACTGGACCAGTTTCTCAGGTGGAATAAATCAGCACACTCATGAAAAATGGACTGAGCCTTCTCCAGAAATATACCATGGGAACTCGCTAATCACAATTTGAGTTCAGTAAAGGAGAAAGCCACCTCATCTGTGTCCTCTTTCTCAGTATGCTGACATCATCACATGGTAATGTGCCAGATGGGAAAATCTGAGGTAGGGACAAAGTGAAAATCCTAGTTACACCAGTTCTCTGGGCTATTTGCCTCTCCATCATTATACAACATCACAGGGAGTCTCCATCAAATTGACTCCACCAACCCCAAAAACAGGTAAATGGAGCAAAAACAGGTAAATGCTGAACCATTAACTATCAATATGTGTTTCCATCTGTGTGACAGGTTACACTGCACTCAGCTAACCTTGATTTAATTGCAGCTTACTTAAAACCACTGGTATATTTTAATAGAAAGCAAAAATAATGGTATAAACTCTGATTCATATTTCTAGCAAAAAAATGCAGTGAATGTTTATTGAAACTGAAACATATGTATTAACATATGGCAGAATTTCACTTACTGTATGTTTTAATGCAGAGCTGATGAGGAAGGCATCTGTGCTGAGAGCATCTGAATGAGAGCTCAGATAATGAGCAGAGCTAGAAAAATACATGTTGAAGGGTTGGGATGTATCAAAGTGCCTGATAGTTGACTGTGTCAGAGCCAGAAGAATGCATATAAGTTTCTATGCAGGTACAGTATTGTGCTTTGTTCTCTGCATTGGGACCCAATCAAACATTCATGTACAACTTTGGATGCACCAGCTTCTAGAAGCAGCAAAGAATCCTGTGGCACCTTATAGACTAACAGACGTTTTGCAGCATGAGCTTTCGTGGGTGAATACCCACTTCTTCGGATGCACCCACGAAAGCTCATGCTGCAAAACGTCTGTTAGTCTATAAGGTGCCACAGGATTCTTTACTGCTTCTACAGAACCAGACTAGCACGGCTACCCCTCTGATACTTGACAGCTTCTAGAAGTCATGGCCAAGTTCTAAATCCCTGACAAAAGAAGGTTGCACATTGGAAATGCTGACACAACATTTATTCAGTGTTAAGCAAGTGCAGCTACTTAATTAAGAATTTCCTTAATTCAGGTTATCAGAGACAGCCCTGAGACACAAAGTGGATCCACTTCCCGAAAGTGTGGATCGGAATCTGTCTCTAAACTTCCCTGGAGTTTGGGGGTGTTTGGAGCTGGGATTTTCATTCATGAATATAAATAAGCGCTTCTCCAAGCAGGGAGCTGGGAGCCAGAATCCCGGTCTGCAGCCCAGGTCAGAGTAGGGAGTGGGGAGCACGGGCAGCAGCCCAGCTGGGAATGGGGAACTAGAACCCCCTGGGGGGCAGCAGAGCTGCTAGCGGAAGTGAGGAGCCCAGGTGGCAGCCCACCTGGAGCCCCTCACTTGCCCTGGGGTGGCAGCCCAAGCTGTGAGCTGGGCTTTTCTGTCAATTTCATGTCTCCAGCAGGAGCCATGAAGTTGACAAGAATGACAGCCAACAGCCAATATAAGTAACCCTTAGCCCTGGTCTACACACAGCCCCTGGTTCGAACTAGGGTACGCGAATTCAGCTACGTGAATAACGTAGCTGAATTCGAACTACCCTAGTTCGAATGACTTACCGTCCAGACGCCGCGGAAGCGAACTCCGCGGCTCCAAGGTCGACTCTGGCAACTCCTTCTGCCGCGGTGGAGTACCGGAGTCGACCGCGGCGCTTCCGGAGTTTGAACTATCGCGTCTAGATCAGACGCGATAGTTCGAACTCCGAGAAGTCGAACTCGCCGCGTCGACCCGGCGGGTAAGTATAGACGTGGCCTTAGTGTCTACACAGACACTGAGTCTCCCTAACTACGCTGACATAAACCCTACATCTCTCATGGAGGTGGAGTTATTATGTCAGTGTAGTATGGCACTACATCCGCGGGAGCAAGGCTGTAATGAGGAAACTGACATAATTAGGTTGATGTAAGCTGCCTTATGTCACCCTAAGGCTTTGTCTACACTACAGACCTTAAAGCAGCCCAGCTTACTGCAGCAGCTGCATCACTGTAATGTCTCCTGTGTAGCCACTCTATGTCAATGAGAGAGAGCTCTCCTGCTGGCATAATTAACCACCTGCAATCAGCAGCAGTAGCCGACATAGCTCTGTCCACCACACCGGCACTTTTGTCAGTGGAATTTTGTCAGTCGGGGGAGGTGTTTTTTTCAGACCCTGACCAACAAACGTTTTACCAACAAAAGTGCCAGTGTCCTGTAAACCAAGTCTTTATAACCCACTAACCTTCCTTTGTCTTACAACTGCAAAGATGTTAAATGCCCACTTCACCTTGAATGGTCTCTCTTCCAACATGTTAACTCCTTATGCTAAACAATTCTCAGAGCAGGGAATAGAAGTCAGTTCTCCTGACTCCTCATCCTGTATTTTAACCAGGAAAAAAAAATCTAACTTTCTCTCTAATATTTAGAATAATAACAGTAAACAATAAAATAAAGAAAATCATAGGAAGTCATAATTAACCAAAATCATTCTTTTTCAGGATTCTTAAAACCTCTAAAAGGAAATGTCTGAAGAGTTTCAGGCATCTTCAAAGATCTATTAGCTTTGTGTAAGATTATTCTCTGCTTGAAGATCTGTTGTGTTCTGGGATATTCTTTGAAAATCCTTGAACATTTCAAGGGAGAACAGGAGACCATGTTAAGAAGTTGATTTAAAAACAAAAATCCCATCTTGGATGACAGCTATATAAATTCAGGGACTGTCCCTGGCAAACCAAGACATCTGATTATGCCGTTTTATCCTGTTTGGCGAAGGAGAGAGTGAAGGAAAGTGATAGACGTGAGGGGCAGATGGAGTTTGCCTAATGTGTCTGTTCTTTTCTATGCTGCCTTTTCAATATAAGAATGTAGCAAAATAGCAGCTGCTCATAATTTCATGAATCAAGAAGTATGTAAATTTCAGCTACAAGATTTGTTGCATTATTAGACAAAAAAATCTTGCTTGCATCTACAACTTTTTTCATTTCATATGCAAATTTGGGCTTGAGGCTTGCTTCTCCTCTTGTTCCAGTGTGAATCAGGAGTAATACAACTGAATTCAGTGGCATTACACAGGGTAAACTCTGTGTAAACGAACATAGAAACATGCCCTAAGAATTTAGCTAATTTCCACTTGCTGCCCTACAGCCAGCATAGCCAGCTATCGAAGAATCACCAGCATAGAGGAAGCCTTGAACAGTGTAGGACCACCACAGTGCTTTCTATGCCATACCCTTCCCGACAGCCTGCCCATGGCATATGGTAAGGAGGAAGGGCCATGGAAAGAATGCCCTTGTGTCTTGGCAATCTGTAGCTGCTGAAATAACTCCTTGGGGCTGTTGGCAAAGTGTTTCTCTCTGATCCATGCTTATGATCTTTGCTGCATACTCAGCACTCACTCCACGTATGGAACTCCAGCTGAACTCAATGGAAGGTCTCTGCACTGAGTTTGTGCACCATATGTAACAGACAGCCATACTATGAATTGGAGAAAAGAATTTGGCAACATGGAGAAGAACTCGTAATGCAAAACATCGGGAAATAGTTTAACACCATGGGCAAAATTAGTCCCTCCAATGAAGTCAATGGGCCAGATCCTCAGCTGGTGTAAAAGGGCACAATTCCACAGACGTCAATGGAACTCCAACCATTTACACCTATTAAGGATCTGGCCTAACAGTTTTATTTTACACCAGTGTGTAACCCCAGTGATTTCAACAGAGTTAGTCTTGATTTAAACTAGCGTGAACAAAAGAAGAATTGGGATGACAGTCTTCACAAATTAAATCTATCTCATAATCGTATCCCACAACGGTCTTAGAGTCGAAATTGACTTACAAAAGCTGCAGTAGAAATTGAAAATGAAGCAGAAGGGCAGGGGTTTATGATCAATGTTTTATTGGGTTCATATAAAAAGGAAAAGCATTTCACATATTTAATAAAAACATTTTATGTATGAAATTAATATGAAGCCTTTTCTTGTTAAACAATTGTGTGATCCATGAACTACAGTATATAAAACACAATGCAGGACAACTATGAACAAAGTTTATTTAAACATTTCTAGCTTCTGTTGGCATCACCAAGCCTGACTCTAGTGATCTTATCAGAATTGACATATTTCACTGTTACCTTCTTCTCACTCAATCTCTCAAATATCTCATGGAGCTACAGGAATCCAACTCAGGCAGATCTAAAATATGTTGCTTTGTCTGGTTTGGGACTATGACTCCAGGTCCAATTTTGCAGTCCTCATTCAGACAAAACTTCTATTAACTTCAATGGAATTTTTTGCCTAAGAACTTCAGGATTGGTTCCTTATTGGTTTTCATTTAATTAACAGCTTGGCATTAGATCTGAAAAATATTATTCCAATAACGTGAAGAATCCAGTTGGATCATATACAATCTAATATATACATGGAGCGTAACATTCACTCTATTATACTGGGTTTACATTGATTTTGATGTGAGTCTTCCTAATTTATGTTGGTGTAAGAGTCAGATCCTATAAATAAATCACATATGTTCAAATGATAAGAACAAAGTTTAAAATGAAATCTTGCTGAAATCATAAGCCAGGAAAATGTTATTCTATCAATCACCTGTAAGCAAAGTTTCCATTTTAGAGTCCACACAAAAAACACCAAGGATAAGCAACAAAATAATAAGCTATTAAAAATAAATAAAAGGCTAAAATAAGTATCTAAACTGCGATGTGTTCTCCTCGCCAAAAGAACCTTGAGAAGGATAAACAAAGGAATTGTTTCATGCCTGCGTGACAGCTACAGTCTGAAAAATTCAGTTATTGGCTTCATACGAGTTCACAAATTGCATATATAAACACTTCACAATCAAATGATATTTGTTTCCTCCAGCTTTTGTGCCCTTGAACATTTCTTTTTCTTGATGTTTTATTATTCTAGTTTTTCTATAACCTTCACTTTAAAATGGGACTTAGGGCTGGACTGCTGAAGCAGGGCTCAAGTACACAGGCTTAATTTTAGGTATGTGTAACTTTTGTCATGTGCTTAAGTCCCTTAGGACTTAAGGGTCCCTCGTTACAAAGCTTCTATGGGCACCTGAGAATAGAGGAAAATATGAATGCACCACCACCCTCTCCTACCCCCCCCCCAGAATGCCCCTTGCTGCACAGACTTCCAAAGGGGAGGCTTTCTACATGGGGTATTTCCTGTGGGCCACTACACCAGCTCTGCCAGCATAAAGTGGATGCAGTGCACCCACGAATTCTCCTCAATATGCCTAGTTCCTTCCTTTATATATTCATCTGGAATTGCTGTTTCATCTGCATCAAAACTCAACAACTACTAATGTAATCTGAATCACAGTTGTGTTTCTGAAACAAGGCCAGGTCCCAAAGATAAATCTGATGGATTATTTCAGGAGGGATCATTGCAGATATCCTAAATGTCATGTATTATAACAGGGCCAACTATCATGCAATTCTTGTGCTGATCATCATCAGGTCATGCTAAAGTTATTAGGTGGCAAAAGTAAAGGTTATAGCATTTTGTGGCATCTAGATTGTATATCACAGTCAAAGTTTGATGGCAACATTATGACATCCATGCAAAGGCAGTATACGACATGCCTTTTTCTTCAGTGTCTTACTCTCTCTAGCTGGCTATTATTTTACTCACTCTGTCTCTATCTGCCGGAGTCACTTCTCGCATCAGTTTTACATCAGTTTAACTCCATTAATGTCAGTGAAGTTACCATTGTTTGACATCTATATCAGAGGAGAAGCAGGGTATCTAATCTATGTATTGTTTTACTCCCTCTTGTATATACCAGGTTAGCCCCAGGATAACTATCAACTTCAGTGCAGTCACTTTGTATACTGATGTGAGAGGAGAATCAGGGCATCTGTCTTGTGGTATCTAAGCACCTAAGGTGCATTGTAACAAAGACACAGGAGTGAAAATCTTTCCCCTTTGACTCCTGCTGTTTAACAGTGAGCAGAATGATACAAGTGCCCTTTAACAGACAAGGCATGGCATGTGACCCAGAGCACTTAGGAGTCACTGAAAGCTGGAGCTGGGGAGAGAAGGAGGGTTTTGAGGGCAGTGACAGCAGCAGGGACACCCCCCGAGAGAGATGGGAGGAAAGAGGTAGGAAAAAAGCAGAGAGGGGACGTTAATAGGGAGCCAGAGAACGTGTGTGAGAAGAACAGTGACAGGAGGCAAGGAAAGAAAAAGGAAGAGAGTGAAAGGAGAAAGCAATTGAACAAGGGGAAAGAGAAAGCAAGGGGCCAAGAAAGAAGTGGACTGAGAAACTTAGCTGGAAGGAGAAGGGACTCCTGGTTATTCTCTCTCCCTGCTCTGAGGGGGCATGACGGGTTGAATTGATGTCTATTGTTTAAATTTAATAAACATTTCTGTTTTCCCTCCCAAGATAATGGGGATTTTTATAATCACTCACTTTTCAAGCCCTTGCCAAAAGTGAATATAGTTAAAAGTTATGGGTGGGGGAAGTGTATTTTGAACTAATTCTATATACACATCTGATTTCCCTCCTCTCCTTGAGTTCTTCTAGTTTGTTTCTTACTTGGGCCTCATTATTATTATAGTGCCTCACAATCACTAATGGATTTTATCTTCACAACCACCCCCGGGAGGTTAGGAAGCATTTTGTAGATGGGGAACTAAGGCACATGGGAGATTAAACCACTTGTCCAGCATCACACAGATGTTCCGTGGCTAAGGCAGGAACTGAACCCAGATCTCTTGAAAAAAAACCAACAACACACACAGGCCACTGCCCTAACCACTAGACCACCCTCCTTATGCTTGGTAGAGCCTGCCCAAGAAGTGAGACTGTAAACATCACAAGCGCTTTGACTTAACAGTGCCAGTTTGAATGCCACCATCCCAAGGGCTCCATGGAACGTTGGGACCGGAAGGTTCCGTGGCAGTTAGGAGTGACAGTTGGAGGGAACCGGGAGGAGGAGAGGTCTGAAGGAAGGGCAGGGACAGCAGTAAGGAGTCTGTGAGGGGGGAGGAAATGGAAGAGACAGGGAACAGGCCACGGGGTGGGGGTGGGGTTGTAAATAAGGAGCCAAGGAAAATACATGAGAAGGACAATGGTGAATATGCGAGGGTGAGTTAAAGAAGGGGGAAGGGAGCAACAAATAAAATATAATAGAAACCAACAGAACCAGTGGGAAATTGAGAGTGAGGGGCCGAGAAAGAGAGTTTGAAACCCAGCTAGAAGGAGAAGGGAGATCAGCCTCCAGTCCCCTGAGGAGGGAGAAGATAAGTATTCAAGTTAAAAAAACAAACACCTTGACAGACATGTAGAATGGAAAGATTGTGCCACACCAACCCCAAGGTGAAAGTATGGAGGGGGAGCTCCAATGCTGAGTTATTTTTACTCAGTGCAAAATCTTCCATGTTAAATGGGAGCGGGATTGACTCTCAACCAGCTGAGGAAGGGCATTGACCATTCAGATATAGGCTCCATTCAAATACAGTACACTCCCAATTATCCAAATAGGATGGGGGACAAGGATTTTATTGGGATAATTGGGAGTTCAGCTAATTGAGAGGGCAGGCATCATTCAACCACGGGGTGGCATCCCACATGGCCAGGGGCTCCTGCTCCTAGCTGTTCTGGCTGAGGGAGTAGGGGGGTGTTTCTGTTCTGTTATCTGAGCCTCTGTATTATCTGAACTCCTTCCTTACTTATCTCCCAGTATGAGAAGGGGGTGGGGGGTGGGGAGAAGAGATTTGGATAATGCAGAGGTTAGAATAATAGAGTTTTGGGCAAATGGAAGTATACTATATTCCTGGCCAAAAGAATGGGAGCTGTAATAGCTCTCCAAAGTTTAACAGGAGGAGATAAAGTGGGGGGATTTTTTATAAAGTAAAATTAGACACAACATGACTCTGATGTGCATTCATTAGAAACAATGCCAAAGAGATGGAGCAGATAACTTTACAGGTTTTTCTCATCTCTGTTTTCTCTGATTCTCTATGATTATGGTAATAATTTTGTATCATCCAAAACATGTCCATGCATCTGTATAAAATGTACTATTCAGTAAAGGAGTTACTTGACAGAAATGTTTGAAACTCATACTTCCTTTGAAAGGTTGAATCGATATTATAATGCACATTAATGTACTCTAGTTGGGTCTTTTAATAAACTTTATTGTAAATGAGAGAGAATACCACTATAAGTAATCATATCTTTTTCTCCCTCTCAGATAAGCTACCATATAAAAATTCTGTGGGTTATGTGTGAGAGTTACTAATGCTAACACTTGTTATATAAGGAGTGGAGTAAACTTGTGCAAACAAAATTGTTTTTTCTCTTCTTTTCTGCAAACCAGTATAGGCATTTGTAATGAAGTCACAAGCTCATGTTTAGATCATGTGTACTATCTTGTATATAATCTATGCTATGATGTTACAAATTTAGCCTCCTTGGTCAAATTCTATGGTGACATACTCTGTGCAACGCCACTGACTTCAGAGGGATTACACAGCGTATAAATCAGTGCCAAATTTGCTCCTTTGACTTCAGGTTAGGCACAATTGGGGAAAAAAATGCTCTGTGGATTCTGAAAGACAAATATGGGGCTTGATCCTTGAATCCTTACTCAGGCAAAATCCACCAATGATATAAAGTGAATCTATCTATCCGGCACCATCACCATGGTATCTGAGCACCCATGGACATACTGTAACAAAGGCTGATGGAGCAAAATTATTTTCCTCTCTACTCCTATTTAACAGCAAACAGGATGACATGGCATTTTGGAACCAGAAATTCCCTAGCACTTGGGAGTGCAAGTTGCTGTTGGGAAGCTGGGGAGAAGAACAAGGGGTCTGAAAAAAGTGCAGTGACAGCAGTGACTAAACTGGGAAGAGAGTGGAAGACATAGGGAAACAGAGATCCAGGGAAAATGTGTTAGAAGACCTATGATGAGCAAGATAAAGAAAAAAAAGGTAGGGAATGGAAGGAAAACAAACAAGCAAACAAACAAACACCTCCACAGAACCAGGAGGAAAAACACAGGGGCTGAAAAAGGGAGTGACAAATCGATCTAAGAGGAGAAGTAACTTAACTCAAAATAGAGTCTTGACTGGATAAGGACATTGTTAATCAGGAAGAGCTTCCACATTGGCTCCTCATTCTTTGAAAGATTTGGGGCCTTTAGAGTGGAGATGCTTTGATCCCCAGCATTCTGAGCAATCAGGTGGAGAAGTAATCAGACCCAGTGCCATTGATAGTCCAGTGGCAATTATATAGCAAACGTGTTAACTAAAAAAATTGTATTTGTGATATGCTGTTGACATGTATAAGATAAACAAATCTTAATGAGAGACTTTTAAGTTGCCCAAACTAGTACTGTACATTTCTAGGTAGAAAAATTAAAAAGAAACCAATATAATAAATTGGTAAAAATACTGCATATACTTAACATTCATTAAGTATTATTAGTGATCATTCTCATTATTAAAAATGAACTTCAAATATACATGGGAATGTTGTACTTGGTCAGTATTATATGTACTGAATGCTAAAGGCAGTCAGCATTTACACAGCTAAAATCTAACCTTTTAAAATATTTTTTTTAAGGTCCCATTCATTGGACCCTTTAAGCTATGATGCTTCAGGATGTATTATTACAAGGTCTGATACTGTCTGGAGCCATCCTTTGGGGAATCAAGTATGTGCCATTTTTTTCAGTATATAAAGGAATTTTCAAAGTTTCTTTGTAAACAAGCTATACTGGTATATTTCAGCAAAGTGCTGATCACCCTCAACTCCCAGGAGCCTTAATGAGAGCTAAGGGTGCTCAGTACCCCACAAGAGGAGCTCAGTACCTCACAGGTTCAGTGCCTAAAAGAATAGAGCATTAAAGGTATTTCTACACTGCAATTAAAAGCCCATGCCAGCTCACACAGGCTCGCAGGGCTAGGAGGTCTACTAAATTAAAATGTAGATGGTCAGGCTTGGGCTGGAGCCTGGGCTCTAGGACCCTGTGAGGTGGGAGGGTCCAAGATCTGGGGCTTGAGCTCAAGCCTGAATGTTAAGCCTGCAATTAAACAGCCCCTTAGCCTGAGCCCCTTAGCCCGAATCAGCTGGCACAGGCCAACCATGGGTGTGTAACTGCAGTGTAGACATACCCTAAGAGGGCAGAGCTGTCCAGCAAGATTTCCTGGGTCTTACTGTTACACAGAATGACAAATAAGGGGGATGATTCTGCAACCTTTATTCACAAGAGTAACCCCATTGAAATGGGCAACATTATGTGGTAATGTAAGGATTTTTTTTTTTTGGTAAGGAATGCAAAATCAGGTCTGTTACAAGTTAAGATTTAATAAGACATGATGTTAAATAACCAACTCAGCTGAAGTTTTATTTATGTAAGACAATGAATCAATACTTAATACAGCACTATACAGAAAGGAAAATCATACATTACCAGTCTGAGACTGGCAAAGTGTGGGCAGCTTACTTCACTTCTAAACTCCCCAAAACGCCTCCCTTATATACTGGTATAGAACAAAGAAAATCCCTTTAAATCTTTCTTTCCCAGGGTTGGACTCACTAAATCTTTATTTCCCATGCTTTGATCTTATTTTGAAAAGTCTCAACCTATCTAACTAATAAGCCAATGACATCTGTAACTAGTTTATCACTACTGATACCATCTGTGGCCATACTTAGTATTCAGTGACTTAGACATTAATCAATATATTGCTCAATGATTTGCTGTTACATTGATTATAGAATAACTCTGTTATAACAAATATATCCTGTCCACTTTATCAGTTACTAGTATCTCATCAATTACAGTAAGCATTTATGAAAACAAGCATCCTTTGTTAGTTATTAGTAGTCCTTCCTGGGCATCTGGACTAGGTCAGGAAGGTCAGGGTAAGAAGCAGAGTGGATAATTAAATACAGACCGATTACCAACAATATAGCTCAGTTTAAAACAAAGCACTATTTTAGACACCCTTTGGCCAATACAGCAAGAATTCTGCGATTTTTGGCCAGGGAATTATGAACGTTTAGTATATAAAAAGAATAATAAAAACATCATATTTACTAACAGGCCAAAGGTTAGTTTTAGTTGTTATAGGCCTGATCCTGTGCAATAGAGTACCCTCAAGTCCCGCTGAAGTCAATAGGAGTTACCGGTCAGGCCCATTGTCTTCTGCTAGAGCTGAAGTTTCTCAGCACTTCACAGGGTCAAGCTCTACAGCTTATTTCTACTCAAATGGTATTACTAGATGCACTGACATCTAGTCATAAAGCTTTTATTTCTAACTGACAGTAATGTGACAAGATGTGACTCTTGCAAAAATATTACAATACAGTTAAAAAGTAGACTAAAATTGTATTTATATCAGGATTCATTTGTTATCCACATATGACAATCATTCATATTTCTTGATAGATGTAAATCTCTGCTTAACACATTAGTATAATAAATATTTCCAGATATAACACAGTAATTTAATACTTACCAAATGTATTTCTAAAATATTACTAAATTTAAAACCTTGAATTTTAACCAGATGTGTTTCCAGAAAATGACTCGGGTCAGATACATATTTTTCCCTACTGGGGTATTACTACATAATTTATTATACTGAGGCTGTATGACCTAAATCTAAAACACTAACCTAATTTGTCAACCTTGATTTTTACATCCTTGTACATTTTACCTAGTCAGTCCAAAATAAAAATTGGGACTACCTACCCAGCATTGCAGGATTCTTTCACATTTCTCTTTACAGCTGCCTGGACTGGGAACTGACTGGCAGAGACAGTGGTGAAAGGATGAGGATGAGCATCCTAGCCTCTTTCAGTTGAAAATGAACGGGGTAACTTGTGGGGCTTGATGGGGAAGTAAGAGTTTGGAGAGGCTCATGGAGGGGAAGAGTTCTTTCTTCTTCCCCTCGCCAATATTCAACTCCCATTTTGGATCTGTCAGCCAGATACAGTGTTTCTGGGACTGCACAGCCTAACCAGTCTCTCTTTCCTTGGCTGTTGTCAGCCAAGGAGGAACACCGCATCCATCTGATATATCAAGGGGGACTTTGCATGCTCAATCGCTCTCCTAACATAACTAACTGTTATGTATAATAGCAAGTTGGGCAAAATCACAAATGCTGTCCCAGCAAAGGGATTGGTCCGCCAAAAACATAGCTACTTTAGCAAGCAAAAGAGGCATCCTTCTCAAAACAAGCTTAACTGTCTGCAACTGCATAGTCTGGCTGCCTAACAGAGCTGCTGTGAATTCTGCAATACAGGGAATGTTGGGCCTACACTAGTGGAGCTACCAGGTGGAGGCCTGACATTTTCACAACCAAATGTTATTAGTCTTATTCCTAGTAGAGACAACTAACAATTTTCATGTCTGTATGTCTGTAGCTGTTGGTCATTACATATGCACAGCATAAAAAACATCCTCACAATTAATATCCTTGTAAGCATCAATTTTCACAGAAAGGCCAACGTGTGAATGGAGATGGAGTGTGAAATAATGATGTCTCTCCAGAACAGGACTACAGCACATTGGTGGATAATTTGTAGAAATTTGCTCTGCTGTTGTCTGTGCCATATAAACATTTTCCAGTACTGCCAATCTAGTACCTTTAGTGAGTACTAAATTCACTTAAAAGAGATCAAATACATTTTTCAATAGGCTGTTTAATTATAAAAAATTATACACACATATATGTATGTATATATCTATTCCCTTTGTAGACCCACATATATCAATATTACAAAGATAGATTTTTCACAGCTCTAAGTTTAGTTTTAACTAATTATGGGCCAGATCCTCCATTCCCAGAATACTCAAAAATCCCACTGCAGACAATGGAAGCTTTGGCACCAAAAAGACAACAAGTTGGTGCTCTGTACACATGTGCATTTAGCATTGAATTTGCTCCCCTCACCCACATTAAAATGTTCAGGACAAATAAATCATGACATAAACATCAATTATATGTATTACAAAAGTAGTATAATTTTTGTTGTTGTTGTTAAATTATGGTCCTGGTTGAAGTCAACAGGAGTTTTGCTATTAACTTCAGTTGGAACAGATTCAGGCCCTGTGTTTTTTTGTAGATTTAACACTAAAGAAATAAAGAGATAATTCTTATTTGTATAAAGGAGGAATGTCTCTTTAAAATAATTTATTTTGTTAAACAGACAAACTTGGTAAAATGGCTGTGGTTTAAAACAATAACAAGGAAAAAATGTTTCCTTTCATAGAAAAAAGTTATTGTTTAGTGCAAAAAAGTTCTTATGTCTTCTTGGTCTCTGCTTCCATGAACATTCTGTCCACGTGACCGTACAGTTAAGGGTGCAAGCTATAGATCTGATCTTGCAGACGTTCATGTGAGTAGTCCCACTGAAGTCAGTGGTCACTAACACAACTCATGTGAGTAAAGGCCCTCTATTTAAGGCCCTGATCCTGCAAAGACTCTTGAGAATATGAATACATGCCTGTCCACATCTAGGCAAATTCCTCTTCAAGGCCCACTTTTACTAAGTTGGTTACAGTGAATCAAATGAGCTTTTGTAGGTTATATACTGTTTTTCCTCTTCCCCCAACCTACGTCTACTTGTCTGACCTTAGATTGTATGCTCCTTGAAACAGGGAGCATCTTCACTGTCTATTTCAGAAGCATCTGCCACAAAGTGAGGACTACCATAAATAAATAATCACATGTAATCAATTATTTATTAATATATGTATTATTTAAAAAATAAAAATGACTCACAGGGCCTGATCCAAAGCCTATTGATGTCCATGGGAATCTTTCAATTTACTTCAATGGGACTACTTACACGAGTTAAGCTACTGATATAGGTAAATCTTTTCAGGATGGGCCCCAAATTCCTGAAACTGTTTTTCAAATATCATCTGGATTATTAAAACTGAAATAATTTTTTAAATTGAATTATTTCTGAATCATGCTGTTTATTTAGCTTTTGCATTTCTCTCAGCTTGGACAATAAAAACACACTAGTCAGTTTCACCTTTATTTCTAGTCAGTTTTATTTTCAGGTTTCCAGGCACTATACACCTTTTACAACATTTGGATTAAAGGGGAACAAAAACATACAAGCTGATTCTATTGCAACTGAAAATTGTAACAAGGAAATGCATAGAGCTAAGGTTTTGTAAACAAAATTTTTTGTTACAAACTCAATTTTAGGCCAAATTTGACATAATGCATATATTTAATTTATTATTATTGCTGTTCACACATTTGTTTGCTTATAGTTGCAAACATAAAACAGGATACATCAACAACACTTAGAAAACAAGAAAAAAGCAAGCAATCTGGCAAAACCAAGTTAGAAATTATATGTATAAAAGAGTTAATGTTTTCTGTATTTCAGTTGGTGTATTCTTACAGAGTAAAACATGTATTTTGTATATGTTCTGGATTTTTTTTAAACGTTTGAGGAGTTTTTAGATTACATCCTTGTTTAATACACATCTCCCTTATACTGTAA
Organism: Mauremys mutica; assembly: GCF_020497125.1. Classification (NCBI taxonomy): domain Eukaryota; kingdom Metazoa; phylum Chordata; order Testudines; family Geoemydidae; genus Mauremys; species Mauremys mutica. The sequence continues at coordinate 8,895,171 of NC_059090.1, read as the reverse complement.
AGCCCTGTATGTTCTGGATATTGTGGGTATTTATATAGGTTGCAGCCTTGTATGATATAAATACTTTTTGTACTCTAGGCGGTTGTTTTTAACTGGCTCCTCACATCGTAGCTTTGTTTAATATGAATTTTTTCGTCTACTTCTATTTGTCCTGGATGTTTAGGGGGTATTTCCCCCCCGCTAGATTGCCTCCTCCACTGCTGCAAATATATTTCTGTACTCTAAAATCTTGGATTTCTTTGGGGTGCTTTTCCAGCTTGTCCCCGGTCTAGATTCATTGTTTGCGGTGCTCTGGAGCCTGGGGTTGTCCGGGATGTTTTGGGTGTTTCAAGTAGGCTGTCTCCGTGCCTAATATAAATTTCTGTTGCACTCAGGAGGCTCCCTGCATTTGCTCCGGATGGTCGCGGGTTTTTCGTGCCCGATCGCCCTGCCCTGTGTGTTAGCTCTCTTCCCTGTGCGGTGGCTGGATGGAGGCGAGCGTGTTGGCTGCTGCGCTTGTGCCCCGGTGAGAGGGAAGCAGCTCGCTGTATCTCTGTGCAATGGCTGCGAGTCCGTGTTCCGGGCCGGGCTCGGGCTCCAGGCCGGGATTTGGGCGCTCCCTGCCCGCCTCCCTCCCCCTCCGCCCCCCCGCCCGGCTGGCTCCCTCCCTCCCCCTCCCTCCCGGCTCCTGAACTCCAGCCCCTCTCTCTCTATCAGCCGCTCACTCTGTCTCAATATGTCTCAAGATGGCGGCCAATGTGGGATCGATGTTTCAATATTGGAAGCGCTTTGATTTACAGCAGCTGCAGGTCAGGCTTCTCCGCTCGCCCCGCCGGCCGGGCCGCGCCGCCGGGCCCCCACGCCGCTCCCCGGCCCGGCCCCCCGGCCCGCGCCGCCCAGGGGGAGCCCCCCGCGCGGCCCGGCCCCGCTCTCCCCATTGATAACTGGCTTTATCAGAAATTGATCCTCTTTGTTCAATTCATCGATCAGCCCAAGATGGCGCCGGAGCCGCCGCCGCCGGAGTCGCCGCTCGCCCTGTCCCGGGCCAGCCCCCCGGCGGGGCCGTGCGGGGCAGAGGGCGGCCGGGCGGGGGGCAGCCCCCGCTCCCCTTTATTTCTGGGAGCCGGGGAAAGTTTATTGAGTGCTGGGACTTTGTGTGGGGCGCAGGCAGCCGGCCGGGCGCAGGCTGCAGCCTCTGAGCGGCTGGGGCTGGGGGCGCTGTGGTGCCAGCGCTCGGCGCTTTTAAAGCAGCCCGAGCCACTCGCCTTCCCGGCTGCTGCCGCCGCCGCCGCTCGGGCAGGCTCTTCCCCCGGCCGGCTCCCCCCACAGCCGGGGCAGCGGACCCCAGTGCGGGGGGCGGCCTGCCAGATCCCCTCCCGCTCGCGCTCGCGCTCCTTTCCCAGGGCTCCCCCCAGCAGGGAGCGTCCGGCCAGCCTTCCCTAGGGTCCCCCAGCCCCCGAGCCCCCCTGCCTGCCCCGGGTTTGTTTACATCTCGGCATCCATGGCTGGACCTTCCTCCCACCCTCCCTCCCCGGGTGGGTTTGAATTTGCTGACGGGTTCGGGCCGCGGGTGCTGGACGTGCGGAGATGGGAGGGCTGGGCTGGGCTGCCGGGGTTGGCACGGGGGTGATCTGGCGTGCGGTCCTGGGGGGGTTCCGGTTCGGGCTGGCATGGGGGGAGTCTGAGCTCCGGGGCCTGCTGGCGCTCAGGTCCGCGTATTGCGGGGGCTTAGGGCCGGCTGGCCCGGAGGTGGGAAAGGAGAAAGATCCGAGGGCTGGGTCCCGGTTGGGCTCAAGCTGGCACAGAGGGGTGTCTGTATTGGGGGGAGGGGGCTGCGCGGTCCGGCTCCTGCTGGCTGGCCCTGAGGATTCTAAAGTCCGATTCTTGCTGGGGCTCGGGAGGCTCTGGGTCCTGCGGGGGCTTGGGCTGGCACTGGCGGCTGAGCGGGGCATCGGCTGGGGTGTAAGCGGGCAGCGTTGCATATATTGTGGCGTATGCAGTGCGTTTGTTTCCATGCTGGGGATGGAGGTGGGAGCGAAGAGTCTGATGGAAGTTAGCTCCTGCCGGCTTCGGAGGGTTGAACTTCTGGGGAGTGGGAAGTGTGTCGGGGAGACGTCCTGTGTGTGTGTGTGGAGGGGGGTATGGTATATTCTGAGCTTATCTCCGAGTGCGTGTCTCTGGGGCTGACGGGCATTTCCTCCTGCTGTAACCACACGGCGTGAACACCGTCTCCCTTCTGTCTAGGACCTGACACATGCGTTGAGTGTTGCTGTTTTAACGTGGCTACTCATAGCGCTTAGGAATCCTGTCCTTTCAAGAAAAAGTACTTGCTCTGCAGCTTTCCTTTACCTTTTGGGTGTATGCCTTGATGAGATTCAAGATCCACTACTTAATATACGAAGAGGGGGGGGCGGAGGGAAGCGATTAGTCGGAGATTTCCCTGCCGATTAATAGCACTGCAATATATAGCTTTATCGTACTGTGGTTGATTGGTGCAGGAATATTGTGTCCTGCCTCTTTAAATCCTGAAACGCGTGGAGTTTAAATAAACTGGCTAGGAAGCTTTTGCTACCCACCCTTCGCCCCCACTGAGGAGTCTGTATTCAGCAAGTGCCCAGGCTTAGAGTGCAGGCAGCCTGAAAGGAGCCGGAAATATGTTACATTGATGTTTGGCATAGTTGCAGTCAAGTTAAAGGTGAGAAGATGCTGTCAGGATGGGTTTATGTTTTGGAAAGAAATTAAAAGTATAAGAATATGGGACTAAAACAAGCTGCCTTAGGGGTCTGTGCGGGGATAATGATCTGCCTTTCTGGGCTGTTGAGAGGGTTAATTAGTTAATGGATGAACAGCACTGGGAACTTATAGCACTTTCCGTTTTTCAAAGTATTATCTATAGTGGGTGGCTGGTGCCCTCTGACCTTCAAATGGATTACGGGGTGGCAAGAAAGTAACTTCTTGTTTTATTTCTGTTTTTTTAAGATTTTGGATTAAGGTAGATTTGGCTGAACTTTCCTAAATTGAAAGGATTCTTAATAGTAACCCAGAATACCTACAGGAATACAGAAAATGAGAGCCAGATGCAGGATTGTATCAAATACAATGGTTTAGATTAATATGTATTTAAACAAGGTCTGACAACCTTAATTGTAAATGCTTGATTTTGCATATGTATATGTGCAATTGTACTTCCTTAGAATTGAAAACTCAGCACTCCTAATATGATTTTTCTTAAAGTGTTGCACTTAACACAGTAGAAAGGTATCTAAAATACATTTTTGTAAAGAAAATAAAGCTGCAACAAATGTTTATTGATTAAAGCATATTACTCTAAAGTAGCTATCATGTAAATCAAATTCTAGAATGTAATAACACAGCCAAATTGCATTGTGAGAGATTGGTCTATTCTGTTTTTACTAAAAACAACTCACTTTTACTATAATTTAATTCCTGTGCATACTGTAAAACCTGTTGTAGAGTATTAATGTGTAAACTTTAATCTTGTGTATGGTAGACTAAATGTGACAATCTGACTTCAGCAGTGCTAGGCTTCCCTTTTGAAGCAATAATGAGTTAGAGTTTATATTTGAGCACTAAAGCCTTAGTCACTACTTACTTGATAACTTTATACATATTATATGTGAACTGTATGGATCTAGGTTGTGTGCCCATCAGCTAAATCACTGAGGAATCTGTATGTAATAACCTTTGTGCAATTTCTGGTCACAGAGAGTTTTGGAGTAACCAAAGAGATGGAGAGGTACATTCAGACAAGCCATTTACTCATGCACAGAACTGTAATTTTTGATTTCAGATATCTTTATTTCTCTACCTCCTCCCCAACCAGCATGATGGGAAGGAATAAATTACTCCATCCTGAGGATAAAGCAATACCTCTTTGTGACTCTCTGTATGGCGGTGTGGGGGGCAGTTTCAGTCTTACCGTATTTTCTGTACAAGGAGTTTTTCTGGCATTTGTAGTGGGGTGTTCAACCAACTGTGGAACTGCATAAATCAAATGTTGTGCTGTCTGCACTTTCATTGCCTCACTCAGGTGGGAGATTCCATGCATCTTACAAGTAACACAGTCCCACCTGTGTTCTGTCAAGAACTTCTCCAGCTCTGGCTGTAGTTTGAAACTAGCTACAAGGCTGCATCAGTTTCAAACTATTGCTCCACCTACCTTTTTGCTGGGAAACTTGAAAGGAGGTCAAGTGAGACTCTGTTGAAGGAAATAAGGGACAAAAACAGGCACACATACTATCTAATGGTAACTGCCCCTTCTCAGTCGTTAGGGGAGCCATGTTTACTGTTACTAAACCTCTACCTGCACTATAACATAAAGCAGTGGGTGTTTAAATACTGCAGTCAAGATTGTATCTGTGTTAATTAAAATACACAGCCAAGAACACTATTAGCTCTGACTTTTGTATTATTCATTTAACTTTTAACTAAATTTATTTTGCTTCTCAGCGGAGAGACTTCAGCACTCGGAGGCAGGCCTAAACCATCCAAGAAAGCTTGGATTAAACAATAAAGGTCTTACAACTTGAACATGTTGGAAACAGAAACTGTAAGGTTTGACAGGTGTCAAACATGAGTGCTCCCTATACTTGCTGTTGAGATTGTTTAAAATGGTTCAGCTAGGCACCAAGTTCAACCCTTTTTCCTAATAGAGGCCATCATGGTTCCTGAATCAGGTGTTGAAAATGGTTTGGCAGCACCTCTGGACCACTTGCCAAACTGGGTTTAACCATGCACTAGATGACGACCTGAGATCTCTTCCAACCCTAATCTTCTATGATTCTATGAGTGAGAGAGGAACCATATTTGACAGCTGATGCCAAATAAGTCAGTGTGTTGTGCAAACAGATCTTTGGAAGCACTTGGCTATCATTGTGATGAGCATGGATTAAATACCTAGATGGATGCTTGGTGGAGTGCTGTACTGTTGCTCTGAAGAGTTGCAGCTACAACTCCTGGTATGAAAATAGTCATGTGATCTTAGTCATCTTCCCGTACAGTAGGATAAAGGTTACAATGGAAGAGTCTGACTCTACTTAAAGTCTTGTGTTCTTGGTTTATTTATAATCTTGATGGATTATTAAGCAACTTGCCCATCAAATAATGTGTTACGCTCCTGTGGCTATAACATAAAATCCTCCTTAAGATGCATGGCTAATGGGCTTGTCCAGCAGTATCTTTATTACTTCAGTAATGAAATATGAGGGCGAGAATGAAACCAGCTTGATAGTCCTGCAAACTCAACCTGAGATCTGATGAACAGAAAAACTAGAGATTATTTGTAAATTGAATAAATTTGATGTGGAAACATTAAGATAAACATAGAAACTCAATACAATCAGGTGTCACTTTTCAAAGCAGAGATGCATTTTATTTAAAAACCCACAAAAACCCACGCGCACATAAATCTTTTAAAATAAAACTGCTTGGCTTGTACTAACAAACCAGGGAATTTAAACTTAAAGCCAAATCTTGTCTGTATACTTTTGTCTTGTGTCAAGGTATTTGCAGCATATGGTTAGGGTAAAGAGGGAGCATTATCTGTTTGTTGCCATTGATTGTTTCAAGGTAGGCCCATTCACAAAAGAAAAACTGATTTCTAAATAGTAATGAATAGTTTAAATATTGAAGCACTTCTAGTATCTAATTGGAAGGAAGGGGAATACTTGGCATCCTATAGCTGACCCTGATTGTACCAAAACACAAGATCTCTTTGCTTATAGCTGTCCACTTTCTGTTAAATCAAAAGTGGAGCTAGAGATAATTTTCTTTTCCCAAGTCACAGTGGAATTTATAGTTTCTGTCCTGAAGGTGGGGTGAGGGAACATCTCCTTGATATATTATCAGTGATGAGAATTATGCATGTGTCAAGAGAAGATGCACCAAGGTTTATAACTAGATTCCATCCATTCTGCATGAACATGGAGATACTTGACTCAATAAAAGCATTGTGGTTCTATTTCAGGGTGAGAAGCAGAATTTGGGGATGTTCTCTCTGTCTCACAAAATTCTGCTTTGTTGAATCTTCCTGCTGGAGTTCACCATGGAGGGTGGAGGCAAAAGAGATGGGATGTGTCAATGCTAGCTGCTGTTTGCCAAGGAATGAAAGCTTATTCTCTCTACTTTTTGGGAGGCTGTGGCAAATAGCTCCCCTCCCTATAACAGGAAAAAAGGCACAACGTGCAGACCAGCCATCTGTCTAACGAACTGAGGTTTTGGCCCTAGTGGAATAATTATGGAGCAGTAGTAGATGATCCATAGTTATAACTGAACTTCCATTGTAAGCTTTTGTGTGTGTATCCTCTCTTCTCCTCATTCCCCAAATCCAAAAACAAAAGAATGTCCACCACAAAATAAGTAGAATTGATTTATGATTGAGGTAAACATTTTTCCTGCCAGATTTGAGGTCAGTTGGACAAGGAGTTAAAAAGCTGCCACACGCACAAAAGTATTTACCAGAGTTCAGAACTGGATAACAAGTGCATGTGTTATGTGGATCTGATTCTGCATTCCTTTTTCCCCTTTGATTGTATTGGGAATTTCCTTAGCAAGGGCTACATTACTGACCCTTATATATTTAATGTATCAAATAAGTAACAAAAGTTATTACAAAAGGGGTGAATTACAGATTTAAACTGGTAGACAAAGGTAATTATTTACTAGCTGCTACATAACTTAAAAGTAGACAGGTTAAGCACTAAATAACTTCTTTTAGGGAAAGGAATGCTGTTGAAAGGGAAAGATTGTTTAAAAACCAACTTAGTGTTGCAGCAGCCATAGTGATCTTTTATTAAGAAGAAAATGATTTGAGGTTGCCTTATGGCAAGTGGAAATGGGATGCTGGGGAGAGTTGGAAACTTTTTTTCCTTTTGGCTTGTTGTTTTTCCCCACCCGTATAACTTAAGGACTTGGCTAGATTTCCAGTTACCTCAGCATACCTTCTTGTAGAGCTGCAGATAACTTCCTCAGCATCAATAGTGGGAGCTACACCCTATCTAGCAAGATTTACTAGGAAGACAAGCTTCTGTTGTTACTATTATGGGTATTTTCAATCAAATCTAAATATGAAATTTACTTTCTTAAATGTATTGTATCTACTGTTTTTGTTTTGTTTTGTTTTTTTCCCCCTTAGAGTGAAATGATTTCTAATTTGCTCCTCTTCAGGGCAGGTACCAGGTTTTCCTTTGTGTTTGTCCAGGGGCCTGATTCTGATCTGAGCCTTTGGGTATGAGTGGAAGAGAAATAATAAATGAAAACAACAATGATAAACCATAGTTGAATATGTATTTGTATATAAGTGGAAAACCTGCATGAACTATCCTCCCATCTCTGTGTGGAGGTACTGCTTGCTTTGTGTAACACTCCCAATAAAGTGTTGTTCCAGGATGTTTGCTTCTAACATACAATGTTGTTCTAAATTTAGTGTAAATTTGCAAAATCTGCTGATAAATTTGATTCATATGTTTGTCCTACAGCATTCCAGGTTCCAGTTGCTAATGTATTCCATTCGGTAAAGAAAGGGAACCTCTGGCAGTTTACCTTTTACTGTGGTGAGGAAGGCTGTTACGTGCAGTTCCCTCTGGAACTTGATACTCTTCCTACTACCAGTTGGAGAGGGACACTAGAGAGTGCCATGATATGCTCCTTTCTTGTTTCTCCAGTCTGAGAACCTTATGTTCTGAACTGCAGCAGTTCAAAGCTTGGACCCCAAACTCTGATCCCTGCCTGCTCAGGGAATTTTCTGTCAGTAGACTGATTTGTTTTTGGAGATACACTTCTAAACGTTATTACATTGTTAGATGTACCTCAATTAAATTTTAACGTAATAATGCAAATGATGCAACATCAAAGCAGATTCTACAACTTTCAGCCCTCAGCCTGGGTTTCCATTTAGTTGACATGTAGTTAATTACTGCGAGATTAACAAAATTAGTTACCAGTTGAGTAGCCAGTGGAAGGAAAAAGGTCTCTTCATCACATTTCTATGAGATGACTCTTAAATCAGCATTCTTAATAAAACATCCAGTTAACTATCCAGGAAATAATACAAAGGATGAATGTGCCAGTTTGTTTTTGTTAATGTAAGAGGAAAATTGTTGTGGAATGAATGTGTGAAGTTAAGGTCTCAGGGTATGGCTACACTTGCAAATTTGCAGCGCTGCAGCAGGGTGTGAAAAAACACCCTCTGCAGCGCTGCAAATTGCGGCGCTACAAAGCGCCAGTGTAGTCAAAGCCCCAGCGCTGGGAGTGCGGCTCCCAGCGCTGTCCGTTATTCCCCACAGGGAGCTGGAGTACGGACAGCGCTGGGAGAGCTTTCTCCCAGCGCTGGGGCTTTGACTACACTTAGCGCTTCAAAGCGCTGCCGCGGGAGCGCTGCCGCGGCAGCGCTTTGAAGCGCTAATGTAGCCATAGCCTCAGTCTGAACAAACTGAGGATGAATGTAAAGACCGCTTCTTTACAGGATCTAGAGGAAGACATAGGCCAAAATCTTCATGTTTGGGCACCTAAATGTATACGTAAACATTTAAATAAAAGTAATTTTTTTTTTTAAGCTGATGAGCACTTGCAGCGCCTACTGACATCAGGCCCTTTTTATTCAGGTGCTGAAGTTTGAAATTGTAGTTGTGGTCCACTTTATAAAGAGCTTGCTTCCAAAAACAGATAGTACAATTTGGACACAAACACCTGCTGACTAGATAAGTGTTAACCTGAATGTACCACTTTAAGATTTTAAGTTATTTATTTTGTGGTGGACTGTCCTACACATGCTTCATGAAAAAGTGCTGTTAAGGAGTGATTGAAGGAAGGGAGGGTTTATTTTTGGTGCAGAAGGAAGATGGAGAGAGTTCCAAGTGCAGTGGCAGCATGGAAGAAATCACGAGGTTGAGGGGAAAAAAGCTGAATGGAAGTTTAGCAGAGGACAGGAGGACTAGGAAACAAGAACAGACACATACACAGGCAGGGCTTTGGAGCTGTGATCCAGCTCCGCTCCAGCTCCAGGCAAAAACCTGCAGCTCCACTGCTCCGGAGCTGCTCTGCGCTCCAGCTCCGGGCTCCGCTCCAAAGCCCTAACACAGGGAAAGACTTGTGCAGGATCTTAGCTGTTGGTGAGAGACCTGAACTTGGCAAAAAAGATGAGAAGACTGAACTTCTTTATTAATGTATCGAACAGTATCTTAAATTATTAAAACCCATAATGAAAATGTAATAATTAAAAGAAAAATCTCATTTAGTTGGAAGCACCTGTACTGTTTATTTACTTATTGTTTCTCCCCTCTGGCTGGACAATGAGACTGGACTAGTCATTTTCACTTTTGTTTTTAGTTTTGTTTTACTTGCTGGATATTACTCATAAGTATTTTGTATTCAAGTATTTTGGATTGTGCACCCTATGGAAGAACATCTAAATCCAAATAACTGAGTATTTTGAATTTGAAAGTAATGAACTAAATATTTGTATTAACATTACATTTTTATAAATATTGTTAGTTTTATATTGGTAAATACGGAATAACCTAAACACTGGGCCTAAACTATCTGAAAATTACCCTTTAACTTCCCATTCTTAAATAATATTTGGATTTGGTAGAAAACAAATGCAACTTGCAGAATTTGTTAGATCAAAAAGTATTCATTGGTGTTGCTAATGACTAGGGTCTTGGATATCTCGAGCTGTATGTTTTATATGCCATTACTACTTGGTCAGTTCTGTATTGTGATTTAGCAGAATATACTATTTTTTTTTTTCAGTATAAATATTTTAAACTAAAAGAAGGCAGGTGACATGATAAATCTGTGAAAAGCTAGTGCACTATAGAAGGCCTAGTTTTGAACTAAAGATCCTTAATTATGTGCCTGTATTGCAACTCCGGTGCCTCAATAACTTGGGAAAACTAAACACTCTTGGTCTAGAGCTGGGTTAATAAGGTTTTGTTATAACTGAGGTATGTTTTCAGTTGCATAGGGGAAGTTGGAATGTACATGCCCTGCACTATGCCTGATTCTAGCTAGTTTGCTTTTTTTGTGTGTTTGGGTAATTTTAAATAGATTTTTTTTTTTTTTTAAATTTGATGCCCAGAAGCCCTGATTGGGATTGGGGACCCAGTTTGCTAGGTGCATTATGAATAGCGGTAATCCTTTGAAGAGCTTAATTCATAGAGTATATAGGCCTTAGCCATATGTGAGACTCATCACATCATTGTTTGTTTGACTAGAGATTTGTTTTGCTGTGGTGGACCCTGGGGTGTGGAACTATCTCCCTCTCTTTCATCAATCTCTACCCACTTGAGTAGGTTGGGTTTTTTCCTCCTCATCTTTTCCCTTGTAGGGCTTTAGTTTGATCACAATTGGCCCTATATTTCCCACCTTTATCTTTTTGCCCTCTTTATTGTAGTGGAGCCTCTCAATTTGTTGTTGCTTTTAAAAGGTAGCTTTAAAATCCATTTGTTGGATTACATTTGATTAATTTAAAATACACTGGTCAAATCTGCAAGGTTTAAAAAAAATATATAAACTAAATATGCAAATTATCACATTCTGGAAGCACTGAATATGTGTAACAGGTGTAGGCATTTTGTAAACAAACCATGAGAGAAGGTACTCTCCTGCTCCAAATGGGACAATTTCACTGTTAAGAGTGGTGCTGCAGCAGCAGCATTGTGCAGCTGACCTGATTCTTGTTATGTAGTTGGAGTATTATGAAAACAACTGTGCTAGGGAACTAGTTAAAATATTGTTAAAACATGGGTTGCTCGTGTGTGTGTGTGTGTAGATGGCAACAAACTGTTTATAATCATGCCCTGGTCTTCACCTATTTTAAAACAGTTTGCACTACATATAAAGATAGTACCATGTTGATGAGCCACCATGGTACAACTAGGTCCCTCAGCATTAATTTTGTTAGTATAGATGGAGCCTAAGTTACTCTTCCTGCTCCTGGTATCAAGTTATGAAGTCTGAGAAGTGGTCAGTTTCAGTTTGTGGTTATTGCCCAACAGAAGACAAAGGGCATAATCATGTAGGAAGCAAGGACAGGTGAAGCAAACAAGGGAAAAGCGAGACTCCAGATTTTGATGGGGTGGGAGGAAATGGTAAGTGATGGAGAAGGTTGCTCCCAGCACCAAATTTGCCGATGCATACTAACAAGTACAACTGGGAAGTATGAGTGTCTCTCCCAGTGGATATCCAGGTACAGTACTACACTGTATTTACCAGCTGCATTGGATGTGTGGTATGGAGTGGTGTGCTGGAATTACCAGCAAGCTACTGCTTTTGGACCTTGCTGGAAAGGTCCCATCTCAGATACCAACATGATAGCATGATTTAGAAGTACCCATGGTAGATTGGCTAATCTCTAGTTATTAAAGTTAGTGTTTATGCTAACAAGTTTTGATACACTTCTCATATAAAATGTCATTCAGTGTTTAATATTTTGGTAGTAGTTAAAACATTCTCCCCACTCCCATTTTATTAAACAAAAAGTGTTTGCCTCTGATTTAGTGTCTAAAAACAAAGTTGATATATTGTAAATAGAAAGGCCTCATCTTTCACTTATTAAGGTATCTTGGCTTCTTAATATATGTAACATTTAAAGCAAAAGCTTAAAGGTGTGGATTGAGAGAAGTGCAATTAGAAGTTGTTTCCTTTTTGATATCTAGAGAAATTTTTATTTCTTGCACCTCTTTCCCCACTTGTGGTTGAGCATTGGCCTGCTAAACCCAGGGTTGTGAGTTCAATCCTTGAGGAGGCCACTTAAGGATCTGGGGCAAAAATTGGTCCTGCTAGTGAAGGCAGGGGGCTGGACTAGATGACCTTTCAAGGTCCCTTCCAGTTCTAGGAGATTGGTATATCTCCAATTATTACCTTTAGGTATTTGAGAGTGTTTATCAAAAAGGTACAGATATGTACACTGGTATAGGGATACTTAGATATGGACTACAAATTGGTCAGATAAATCTATAATTTTATTTAAAGTAGCAGTCTGATATTGACCAAGTGTGAACAAATCATATTTTGGAACTAATGATTTGGGAACAGACAATACCACAAGGTATCTTTCAGCTCTGTCTCACTGGTTCAAATTCAGCCTAAATAGATAATGACCGAGGCCATGCCTATACATACAGTGTTGTAGCTGTACCAGTACAGCTGTGTTGCTGCAGTGCGTCTGGTGAAGACGCTCTATGCTGATGGGAGAGAACTCTCCCGTTGACATAAAAAAATCACCTCCGCGAGCAGCATAAGCTGTCTGTGGGAGAAGCTCTCCCACTGACAGAACACTGTGCACATGAGCGCTTATGCTGGTGTAATTTACATCGCTCGGGGGGTGGAATATTCAGACCTTTGAGCGACAGATGTTTTGCCGACATAGGCTGTAGTGTAAGCATAGCCTTAGTTTTTCTGCCATCAACATAGTAATAACTTTGTGAATTGAGTTGAGGCTTTCAGTCCTGTTCTTGGTTGTTGATAGCTCTGCTACTGACCTCCTGTGTGACCATAGGCAGTTTGCTTCACCTCTCTGCGTTTATTTCCCATCCGTGAAATAGGGATAATGATATTGACCCCTCCTTTGTGAAGCACTTTGACATCTATGGATGAAAGGTTCTGTGTTATAGTTAAGTATTCTTTATTGACACAGTTTACTTCTGTACTTGTATGGATAAACAGGGCTTTAGTTTTCAGAGCTGTCGGCCACCTTTCTCCAGGTTTAATTTATATTTTTAAACAGAAAAAACAGCCCAGTGAATGACATGGTATTCTTAAAATATCCATATTTTAAGGCTTATTGCTAGCATCATATGGAATCATGGAAAAAAATAGAAGTCTATTGAAGTGACTAGGAGGTGGCAAAGTCTTGAGTTATGATGTATATCCTAGTAAAATCTTGATGTTGGTACCAAATCACCATAAGAACATTTTTGCTAGCAATCAATTATAACATTTTGATATCCACACTCAAGATGACACAATGTCATATATATGCTCTCTCATGTAAAAGCATATAGTCATAAAGTATGCGACTCCGTGTTGCTTGTAATATGAGAGCAGGATGTCTGGTGTATCAAGTTTCTCTAGATTTTTTTCCATGAATTGTAGATAGCACACGCAAAACATACAACACAAGTCTGCAGTGATGTAAAAAATGAATTTAGTGTGCAACAGTTTGTGGTTGCACCACTTGAAACTGCAGGCAGCTAACTGCATGCATAGGTAATGTGACTCAAACAGCTCTGCATTCTAAAAACAGACAAACTTCTATCAGTTTAGCTATCTGTAGTTTGTAGGGTTTCTATCCAAGCCAGCTATTACTTGTTGTAATGATTGTAGACTGCAACACTCAAGCAGGTCTGATACTCCATCTGGCAGAAGGCAGTGGTATACTCATAAGGTCGTTTATGAAATGTGTTAGATTAATGGTTGGAGACTGAAGTCCTTTGTTCACAGAACAAGTTCAATATGGTAGGGTGAAGCTTTTTCACTGCACCCTTCATCTGTTTCTTACTGTTTACTTATTGTAATCTGAATATCCATGCTCTCTCTGGCAAGACTGGTAACAAGGGTGCAGAATGTAATTTAGATAACCTACCTGTGCTGTCAGAAATTTGGGTTGACTGTCAAAACTATTCAGTCAATGGACTAGATGAAATGAGATCAGGTGATAATGTTTAAACAATAGACTGGTGAAAAGGTGCTATATCCTATTATCAATTCCCAAAAAAGTAATACTTTGTATTTATCATATATAGGGCTTCTCACCTGTAGCTTTCACTGACTTTTACAAAGATGGGTGAGTGCTCTGTAAAATGGGGACAAAGACCCTAATCCAACAAAGTACTCAAGCATGTGCCTAACTTTAAGTACTTGAGTATTCTGAGCACTTTATTGGATTTGTGATAGAAAGAGTTGCCCTCTGTCAAGAGTTCAAGGCAGAGTTGGGAATAGAACCCAGTTTTCTGAACTCTATTCATTCAGTAGCTGTCTCACTGAGTTATCCGGTCCCTTCTAAGCATATTACTTTATCTCGTGTTCCTGCTAAATTTAAACTTATCTTTTGGTTATTTAGCATGGAACTATAAACGTCACCAGAACAGCTCAATAAATTTAAAACTTACGGTTTGTCTGTGTGTCTACACTTAATTTATTTTTCATTGTTTAAGTTGACATGCGTGCATGTCAAAGTAACTTTGGAATCAAGTTAGAGTGGAATCCTGTTTATCTGATCTAATTGGGGCCAAGTTGGATAATCAAAAATTCAGATAACCAGAAGAATGGGCAAAGAGTTTTCTATTCTCTTTCTATCTCCGTCTGTCAGCTCCGGGCGGGGGAGCCATGCTGCATAGTTTGGTTAATATGGAGAGCTGGATAATGGAGGCTTGCATAAAAAGGGTTCTACTGTATTTAAATGAATAGATGTTTTATTTCAGATATAAATAAAGTACCATTTGTCTGTCATCTGAAAGATGCTCTTTCTTTAGCTGTTAGTTTTGTCAGCAAAATACTTACCTATTTTTATGTTGTTTGATTTTTTTTTTCATGTTGATAGCATTGAAATAAATGCTGGGTTTGGCATGTCTGCTATGAAAATAGCTCTTCTGCTATTAATCTGCGGCATTGGGATAACAGTAAACATTCTTAAAAACAAGGCGCCAGTAATGTTAGATTTTTGCCTAGACTGCTTAGAGTTGGGTCCCAGTCTTGTTTTTAATATGGGCAGTTCCCTGTATATGGAGTCGCTTGCAGGCCTAGAACCATAATCTCTGTTTTTGTGTGAGCACAAGAATTATACAGTATGCCTTAAAAACAAATCAAAGTTCTGAATATATTCACTTTCAGCATTGTCAGTTGTGCAGTGTCACTTTCAGGAAGTGATTACTATAAACTTCAGGTTTTTTTAAAGTAGGCTCACCCAATTATTTTTTTCCCCCCATGCTCCTGAAATTCTCAGAATACTGGAGAGGGATGACTGGCTAAGGTGGCATCTTCAGTTAATCTATCCTTTATCATCCATGATTGCCCACTCATTTGTTGAGGTGAACATATTTTCTGCTCGAATAATCTCAAAACAATTGTTTGTTACCAGGAAAATCTCCTGACTGAAATCGGTGATTTAATACTCCCCTATGTATAGAGTGAGTGATCCTGTAGGAGGATGGCATTTTCTTGTCTTCACCATTGTAAGATGATGTAAATGCCATGTATCTGGGCTGATATGGAAGAACATTCAGAGAATAAATCAATGTAGAAGAAATGTCCTTTAGACCCTATGTACACTCGTGCTGGAGCTACACTTAGGAGAACATGAGGCTTAATACCGCAAGGTATTGAGTGTTCTCCCTCAGGCTGTCTGCACCAAATAGGATTGGGCATTGTTTCGTCATCTATTTTAGATTGGCATGTGAACCAGGTAAAATTGCTCTACAGACATACGCTGTTGATTCCCATGTATAAAACATTGTTCATTTCTCTCTGTGCATGCCAAGGAAAAAGCCTTGCTATCAAGGTTTGGCATGTGTAGAAAGCCTCTGTCACTTGGTCCTTGACTGACATGTTCTGTTGTAAGATTACCACGCTCTGTCTCCTATCCTTTGATATTCATTTGTTTCTAGCAACCTTTCTAAATCCCTCCCTTTCCTTGATGCTGTAAAACATCTTAGAACTTTAATTTAAAAAAATAAAATAAAATAAAAGCATATTTAATGCAACATGAAGGATTAAAACTTCTCACAAGACTATGTTGTGGTCAATGTGTGTGTTCTAGATAGTGAAATAAAATCAAGTACTAGTTAAGAGATGTTTTGGCATATCCTAAGAACAGTTGGCTCTCCTTTAATGTGTCATGTCTTACAGCATGCTACGTAAAACTTTATTAATGTCACTATCTGGGATTTTCTGCTCTGTAAATAGGGTTTGAAGTCTAAAATTGAAACTGAAAACCTACATCAAATGGGATTTAAAAAACCGACACCTGGTGGTTAAAATTGTTCTAGAAATCTTGGAAAGTCAAGATGTGTAAATACTGAAGAGTAGTTACAAAGCTCTAGAGCTATTTACAGTATCTTTAAGTTAAATTTTAATATTGAGATAGATGCTTAAAAATTAGTCAATGCAGTATTTTTAAAGACTTGAGCAAATTACGCTTTGTCATTCCATGTCACCTTTCCCCACTGTTGAACAGTGTGCTCTGTCTCATTTTGTTGTGGCCTTCCCACCCCCAACAGTTGCTGCATTTCAGGAGTGTGGGTGGGGGATGACAGTGTAATCTGTGAAGCTCTTTGGGATCCTTCACAGTAAAAGGTGGGGGTACATATATTTAAAATATTATAGTCTCTCTTCCAGATGTAATGGTAACTGTGGAGGTATTGAAATCCAGAAATAGTTATACATTAATCTCATTTTTGATTGTACATGTGAACTGTGATTATTGTATGGATACATTAAATTGAGCTGGTAAGATAGCAAGTGTGTCTTGGAAGAAAATTGCTTTAATTGTTTGAGTGTTTTTTGCTCTAAGTATTTTATTTGGTCCTGTATTAGTCCTAGCAAAATGTAACCTGATATCTTAGTGCTTTTACACTCGATTGGGTTTGTAATTCTTTTCCCAGCAAATTGAGGTGAATTTCAAATGGCAACACATTTTGAATCTATAGCTCGTTTTTAGAGTTTTGATGCTTGATAGTAATCTTTTTGTATGTTTTTTTTTGGACTGGGAACTAACTTTTTTATTCGTTTTGTGAATTTATTGTTTAAATGATGACTTAAGTTTTGACACTTCCTGTTTGTTCAACTGTCAGTCATGCTAATTTGGAGACCCAGTAAAGTCCTTCTGATCTTTGTGTTGAATTAGGTCATCCTTTACCACCCTGAAGATCTGTTGTGAAAGAGCTGTAACAATTCCTTTTTCTTTTTCCTGAAACTGGTACTAGTACACTTTTAAAATCTTATCCCCAGTGTGGAGGTATCTAATACACCATAATGTTTTAGTTGGCTTTTTAAGATGCAAGGGGTAAATTAATATATCTTTATTTGGGCATAAGCTTTCGTGGGTAAAAACCCACTTCTTCAGATGCATGGAGTGAAAATTACAGATACAGGCATAGATATAAGGTAACTCCCTTTTCTTCATGTGCCAGTATATTTATGCCTGTACCTGTAATTTTCACTCCATGCATCTGAAGAAGTGGGTTTTTTTTTACCCACGAAAGCTTATGGCCCAAATAAATGTGTTAGTATTTAAGGTGCCACCAGACTCCTCATTGTTTTTGTGGATACAGACTAACACAGCTATCCCCTGATACTTAATATATCTTGTGTTTTTATATAGGGACTTCCATCCTGAAGGATCCTGAAGCACTTTTCATATTATGCATGCAGGAATTGCTTCACCTAAACAGTCATTCCAGTATATGTCAGATCTACTATGAAATGTGGAAGCTGTTTTACAGAAGAGTATATCGCTACCCAACAGGGCAGCAGAGGAAGTGAGGATCATATTCAGTTGAAATTGTAGGTGGAATTTTCAGGAGACAGAACTTAATTTCACAAACTGGAACTTTCCCAGAATACAGGGGTTTACCTGTATACTTGCAAAAGGTGCCATAGGAGCTTTCAAAATTAGTTTTTGTTTTATGCCTTACCTAAAGGCTTCAAGGGAGATTCTTGATTACAGACAATTAAGGAAATACGTCTTAACTGACCGTGATGTATTTTTTGAAATACACCTCAGTTATCACTGATCCACACAGATAGCTATTTCTAATTTCCATCTGTTAGCTAAGTGAAAATAAAGACAAAAAATAGTAATCTTAGCTGGATTTTTAACCAGGTCTTTGAATTCTTGGTTTGTGCCTGTCCATGGCAGACACATCAGATTAATCTGTCAGGGAAGATCTATTGTGCTTTCAAGGAGAAGAGATCAAAGTGGGAACATGTCTGCACAATACAGGTCACCATAGTAGGTTCTTGTGTTTCAGGCACCCTCCTCTTTGCACAGCCCTGAGGTATGTCGCACAATATCACCTTGGCAGGCAGCCAAGCCTATGGGAAAGATTTTGTGACCAAGGCTGTCATTGTGGAAAACATTTTTACAGGGTGCTCTTTTCCCCATTCTCTCACTTGTGTACACACAACTCTTCAGCTTCTGGGCTGGGCAGGATTGCTAGTTCTTGTCAATCTAACCGTACTGCTTTCAGCGGGATGACTTCAGATCACCTGAGGCTGGAGTTTTTACCAGGGTGTTAGTTAAATCTGCTCTTTCTACATAGCATGGCAGTTAAAAACCTGTGAAGTAGGAAGAGCTTGTCTGTAGTGGGCTCTTACCAGTGCTACTATTGCTGCAGCTGCACCCAATTTAGGACTGGGGGAGAGTTTCCCCCCAAAAGTTTCCTAGACATGGCTGTAGGTGATTTGGGGAAAGGGGACTAAAAAAAACTTAACAGTGATTGAATTAAGAGTTCTTCTGTGCAATTTGGGTTACCTCCTGATGGAAAAAGGTCTTAAAAGCAATATGATCGTACCACGATCGTCCCTGTGGTACTATAAAACAACTTTCCCTCTTAGCTGCATCATTTTGAACCTGTAGATGGCTTAAAGTGCTGTATAAAAACACAGGTGGAATTTTTGGGTGGAGGAAAAAAAGTGAGAAGGTGTGCAGTGGGGAAACTGTTTCCTGGGGTTCTGCTTTTATTACAGTGTACACATCTTGTTTCTCAAACTGTTTTGCCAATTGCTGAACCAGATGTCCTCAGTAGTTTGTACTGTAAGATGTTAAGTAATTAGATCATTCAGATTCTAGTTAAACGTAATTAGAGTCCTGTGTAACCTGAGTGAAGTTGACAGGTTTTATAGGTTGATCATAACCAAAATATCAAATGTTATACTTTAGTGTTGATACAAAATGATATAACCTCCCCTCCAATCTCCCCTCTGAATAAAAAGCTGTTTATACTCCACATTTAGGCTTTCATTCAAGACAAAACTTATAGAATTTACTTTAAAAAAAAATTGTGACTTAAAACCCAACGCTTTTTTAAACATGTAATCAGTCCCATACAGTGTTTGTAATGTAAACATTACATCTCCTGTGCTAATTCTGGATGTGAAACTGACACAACGGAGCAATCTAGTTTAATTGTAAAGCTAAGTGAAGGGTATAAAAAACAAGACGTTCTTTTTTTTCCATTTATGTGCTAAATTGTGTGAGTAAAGTCTAGATTAATAATTCTTTCACTTCTCAAATAATTTGAGGTAGTGTGTTAAATACAGGAGGGGCAGTGTTGCCCAGTGAATAGGGTGCTGGACTGGGACTTGAGCCTCCGCTCTCAAACTGATCTACTGTGTGACCTTGAGCAAGACAGTTCACCTTTCTCTGTTTCTCTTTCTTTTCCCGCTCTCTGTCTATCTTGTCTGTTAAGTTGTAAACTCTTTGGGGCAGGAATCTTTTTCACTAAGGCTGTGTCTACACTAGAAACCTGACAGTGGCACAGCTGCATTGGTAAAGCTGTGCCACTGTAAGGTCTCCTGTGTAGCTGCTCTATGCTGACAGGAGAGAGCTCTCCTGTTGGCATAATTTAAACCACCCTCCACGATCGGCAGTAGCTGTGCTCCCGCCAACATAGCGCTGTCCACTCTGGCACTTCTGTTGATGTAATTTATGTTGGTCACAGGTGTGGTTTTTTTTTTTTCTTCACACCCCTGAGCAACGTAAGTTTTATGGACAAAAGCGGTAATGTAGACATAACCTATGTGTTTGTACACCACCTAGCACAATAGGGCCCTTCTTTCCCCAATTATCCAACTCCCAGCAACACTCAACTGCTGTGGTGCCTTTTGGATTCCAAAATTGCATTTCTTGCCTGTTAAAGGGGCCTCATCCATATCATTCTGATCACACTTTAGCAGGAGTAGACGGAAAAGCATCTCCTTTATATGTTCCTTTAACATCAGCATATGCTGCTGGTACCGAAGAGTAGCAAAGGTAACATGGACAAATATGAAAGCAGAGCTTGAACATAGATCATATATTATTTGTCATGGGTGGTCCCGGGTATTTGAGCGTTACTTCATTCTAAACTGCATTTCCCAATTCCCCTTGTTTCCTTTTCCCCTTGTGGTTACATTTGCAGCAAATTTGTTTTTTTGTTTTTTTGTGTGTGTTTTTTTTTTTTTTTTTTTTTTGCTGTCTGAAGCTTGTTCTCTGGAGGAAAATGTTGATAGAGATGCTGATAAGCTGTCTTTTTTAAATTGGTTTTATTTCATAGTCTCAAGACAAATTGCATATTGACATACCCATATTAGTAGTAGTATTTTGGGCCCTGTTGTGCTTGATACAGTACAAACACACAAGGCAGTTTCTATCCTGAAGAGTTCACACTTGACATTTTCTGGGTGGTGAGGGGATCCTAAATTGCTAGACTAGAGTCAGTATTTAACATCCTTCATATTGAATGCACTGCACACACTGTTTTCAGGTTGATTAAATAATTTTGGTACTCTGCCACTTAGAACACTGAAAGTAATTCACTTTTTTGGGGGGGATGTTTTGTAGAAAAAGTTCTATAAAAGTTTGACAGTTGGGAAGTTCGTTCAAATTCAGATAGTGAAGGTCATTATGCAGTTAATCAAATTGACTCTCAGAGGTAATGAAATGTAAGCAGATTTGCTAATTCTAATGATTAACTCCCCCCCTTCTTTTTCTCCCCATTATAACTAATTTTCCCCTCCTTAGTACTGAAGGCAACTCCGTTGCGTACGCTGCAGAAGTGTTGTTCCATGCTATGGCGTCCCCTCTCTCCACTGCATAGTTAGTTATGTCACTTCTATTATGCTTCTAGCCTTGCTGTCCTGGCTGGGATCTTGCGACTGTTTCCAAGCTTGTAATTTCTCACTTGGCAGCACATGATGCGGCTGCTGGGCAATCTGCCGTATCCCTTTTTTGTCAAACATCAGAGTTGGTGTCTGACACTGACTCTGAAGAACAGTTCAATGATGAGAGGAACTGCAGAAACCTGTTTTGTGTGTGTGTGTGTGTGTGTGTGTAGGAGTTACTTTTCCTGCAGTTTTATGCTTATAAATGACATGGATTTTTCAAGTTCAGAATAGTATTTGTTCCCTTCATATGTTTAAACAATTAGTAGTTGAAAAATGTTCAGTTCACAGAGTATTTTTAACATCCCTTTTATGTCAGTTATCCTATTATAATAAAAATGAAACAAGCAAACAAAAAAACAGTTTGAGAAAATCCCCTGGAGTGCTTTTAAACTAAAAATGTTTATAAAGCCTTGTGTGTGTGGCACGGGTGTGTGTGCATGCATGCACAATCTTTTTCTTGGGGTAACACCTACTGTCATGCAAAAAACCTGGAAATCACATAATTGATCATATGCAATAGGAAATGGACAACCAGGTTGGGGGAAGGGGAGGAGGTGGGGCCTGAGGGGAAACAGAGTGTGGCCCAGACTTGCCAAATAATAGATGGGAAGAGCATTCATTTTTCAGAAAAAGAGAGAGAGAACATTTTAAACAAAACAAGGTCCAAGAATTGAAACGGGGCGAGGGGGCAAGGGTGGAGAGTGAGAGAGAGAGAAAATACAGTAAATTGAGAGATGTGGGGGAGGCGGAAGGAATCAGGAAGAAAGAACATGTAAGTTTAGGTTAGTACATGTTCATGTTCTTCTGGTTTAAGTTGTTTCCTTGGCAGATGTCCCATAGCTCTAAGGTCTTTGTCTGTGTGAGAGAGAACCTGGAGGAGGGCTTGGCAGAATGCTTCTGTGTCATGCATGTGAAGGAGCTGGCATTCTTTTTTGTACTTAGTCTTGTCTACTGGCATATAATGCTGATAACAGGCAAATGTTTTGTAAAATTACATGCTGCGTTGGCAATGGCAAGCAAATGTCCCCTAAATTTCCACTTCTGATTCCATAATGTAGATGCATCTTCTAGGATCCCCAGGGATGAATGTAGCCTATTAAATCAAAATATTTCCTTATTGTTGCCTAAACTTTCTAAACTGCTGACACTCTTCGTTGTGCTCAGATAGTGATGGAGAAAGTTTAGAATAATCCCTGCATGGAAAATATTATTTAAATTGAGAATAAAAAAAAAAAATCAAACCTAGAGGGGCTAAATTTTTTTTAAATTTTTAAGTCTTGCATGTATATATAGACTCCTCTCTCCTTTAATGGTTCTCTGTAGTTCCCTATATAAAGGCTCTTGCACTTTGGTGCTCAGTGATATTGAATTTTTATGAAATGACTTTTTTGCTAAAATCCAGTGTAGTGTTGATCCAGTATATGATCTGATAGGTCTTTTGTTTCTGTGATCCTAAATGGATTTGGAATTCTAGTGGTAATTTGAATTTTTTAATTGGCTGTCAATGATGTCAGACTCTTAATGCCCATGTGGTTCTGCTTATTTTTTATGTAAATTTCATATGAACAGTAAAGTACTCTAAGCATGGCATTTGAGGCTGATTACTGCACTTTGAGGTGTTCTAAAGTCACTCTGGCTTCATCTTCAGCCTCAGGCTTTTAAAACACTTGCTGTAATGGCTTAGAAATGTACTTCCTGTCAGGCTTTATTGCTTAATTGTAATCATGTTTATGATAACCAGCCTTTTGGTAAACCCATAAAATGTCAGGTTCTGAAAATAGGATTCTAAAGAGAGTTATTCAGTACATGCATTAGTATTACAGTATGAAAATAAATTTTATTAGTGGGGTAATAATGCTCTTTGTTAGCTCCTTTATCAGAGACTCTAAAAAACACTAAGCCTTATAAACAACGCACGTGAAGAAAGAAACTTTCACTATCCTAATTTTATAGATGAAGGAAATATGTGGTACCAGGGAGATTGTAACTCAGAGTTATACAGCAGGTGTGTGGCAGAGTTGGCAATAGAACACAGTAGCCCTGACTCCAAAGACTGGTTCTTGACCCGTTAGACGATGTTTTCTTTTATTAATCAGCACAGTTTATGTATAATGTTTGCAAAGGAGTAGAAGATTGTTTCTGTTAAATTTTATTTTAACGTTTAGGAACAGATTGCTGAATTAATAAATCAGCAGTACCTGAATATTGGCATCTCAGATTTGTTCTGAAACTTTGGGACCAGTCCTGCACTCCGCATAAATAAAGAAGTGCCCATTGTCTTGAAAGGGAACCCTGTTTGTACAAGGACTGTAGGATTATGGGGAGGGATAGCTCAGTGGTTTGAGGATTGGCCTGCTAAACCCATGGTTGTGAGTTCAATCCTTGAGGGGGCCATTTAGGGATTGGTGCAAAAATCTATCGGGGGGGGGACTGGTCCTGCTTTGAGCAGGGGGTTGGACTAGATGACCTCCTGAGGTCCCTTCCAACTCTGATATTCTATGATTAGGTTCTTCATACATGTAGTCTTGGTACTATGTTGTTAGGTTTCATCAGTCTGCATGTGGGAGAGCTACCATACAGCTGTTTCATGCTCAAGTCAGTGAAGCTGCTGTAGATATAGTGCAGGCCACCAAGGCTGCTGAACCTGATTAGCTATCTGAAGCTTGAATTCTTCAAGAAGGTTGCATCAGGTTGCTCATCACTAAGCAAAAGACAGCAGATTTTTAGTGGAGAGTTGGGAACTTTAATTAAAAAAATGCATAAGAAAAAATAAATATGCTGTTATATACTGTATTTATAAATAATGCAAAGTTGAGGAAACAATAGAGACATTTGCACTGGTACCCAAAGTGATCAGTGCAGCTGGAGCATGACTGATTTGGGGACGGGGATATGTTGTTCTCTCATAACCATAAACCAAGAAAAAGATGAGGAATTTTGTACTTTTGCTCCCTATTTTAATATGTAAACAAAAGTAGTGGAGCTCTGGGACCTGCAGTGTCAGAACACCTTGATTAGTTGTCTCCATCTGAGCACCTTTATCCCCGAGCAATCTATTTCTGTTGTTGTACGTCTTTGAAATTTATGCTACTCTTCAAAGAGAGAATCACATTTTCCTAGAACGAGACAGTATTGTGAACAATAGATAAGAATGTGATTTTGTCACAGAAGTCACGGATTCCATGACTTTATCGGACCTTTGTGATTTCTGGGTTCAGCTTCAGCCTCCTGTAGTAGCAGGGCTCCGGCATGGACAGTCAGCCTCCCTGCAGCAGGGCTGGGGCTTCTGTGATTTATTGTTTATTTAATAAAAATCTCTGTGCTAAAATTTTAACCTTAACAATAGAAATTAGAGATGATGAAGACCTAGTAGTTTGGTCTGCACACTGTTTAGTTGGCTCACAATACTAATCTTGCAGGAGAAGCAAGATTAGCACCAGTTCAAAACATGGATGGCAGACCATGAAAGAATACATATGCTTCAGGAAGTGGCATTTATGATGCAGTAAATGGCACAATATCCTCTGCCAACTGGTCTGCACTACAGAATCTGTATGTGTTTGAACCCAGTTGTGAAATTCCAATTTAGATGACGTGATTCATTTAGTTGGATGACATCATGTGAAGGATGCAGTTATGTTCAAACAAGTGATTCTTATATAACCCCTTAACTGTGTAACAGGGATATAAAGAGGTTTTAAGTAAAAGGACTATTATAAAACAAATGTAAAGTCAAATGCAGTGGTGTGGCAAATACTGCTTTTCAGTAATGCTTGTGGAAAATTTCAGTTCCTTAATTTCATCCCATTGCTTCTCGTTATACTTCTTGGTACCATCCAAAATCATCCTTTTTTTTTTTTTTAAATATTATGCAGTATTTAGTGTACAAGACAACATTTAGAGTGACTTAAATTGGCTTATCTTTTATGTGTCACTCACTGTCTGCAGAGTTTCAGTCAACTGAGGGCTACTGTTTAACACAAGGTTGAATGTTCTGCATGTTGGTACAATAGTGGCATTTATTAGACTTAAGATACAAATATAATTTCCACCCAGGTGTTTGAAGATTATTCACTTTCACTATATAGGAAACAACTTATTTTATGGTGTCTACATTTTAACATTGGTCTAAAACCAAATGAATATGATCACTGAAACTTGAGTCTTGCAGCTGTCAATGATATATCTATAGTTGAAATAATGCCCTATCTCAGAGTAAAGGATCTAGTAGTTGGAATTAATGGGATCTGGCTTAAGGCTTGGGTAGTTTGTGTTCAGCATACATCAGTCTGTTGATCTGTTGCCAGCAGAAATTTCTAGGTTGAGGATTTTCTGTTGTTGCATACAGGCATATGACATCAGTTGCCTGTTAGCAGTTCAGGGAGTAAATAGAACCATGCTAGGATAACATCAGTACTCAGTACAGCATTGCTATAGGACGAGTACAAGATACAGGAGTTATAGTAGCTGATTGTGACACAGTTCGTTGCATGGGCAACAGTAAACAGTCTCTGCTCTGAAATGGGTAACTGGCTCACTGCTAATCCCATCACGCATAGCGGGTCATCTCTCACTCTTCATGATATCTTTACTTCTTTTCAAGCCTCATGCCACCAACATTTTTGTTCTGTGCAAAGAAGTGTTGACCTATTTAGGAACCATTTCACTTTTGAGCAGTGAGTTACTATAGCAAAATATATTCTATAGTATTCTTCATAAGGATCTTAGTGCTTCACAATACAATTAATGTTAATTTAGGAATATTTAAAAGTGCTAGTAAATGTGTTAACACTAGTGAATCTTTTCAACTTAATTTTAAATGCTGAGGCAGATTGAACAGTTGAGTAGTGACAAGAAATAAGTTCCGTAAGTATGGAGCATAAATAAAATATGCCCTACTATTGTGTCTTGAGGCTGTAGCTATTATAGACCACCACAACTATTGTTTGTAGATATACCACCTTGTCCTGGGAACTTCGGAGATCTGGCAAGTTAAGCATGACCAGTGTAATCAGTATTTACAGTAGAACCTCAGAGTTCTGACCAGTTAGCCACACACCTCATTTGGAACTGGAAGTACACTATCCAGCAGCAGCAGAGGGGGGAAATAAATAAAGGGAAAGCAGCATTTTTCTTCTGCATAATATAGTTTCAAACTGTATTAAGTCAATGTTCAATTGTAAACTTTTTTGAAAGAATAACCATAATATTTTGTCTAGAGTTACAAACATTTCAGAGTTATGAACCACCTCTGTTCCTGAGGTGTTTGTTACTCTGAGGTTCTACTATAGTTGTCGGATCTGTAATAAACAGGAAGTGGGGTTAGTGACTTCAGTAAGTACCGTTATCTTTTGTATTCAGTTCTGAATCACTGTCCTATCCTAGTGTTAGGTAATACTGTACTGCTGGTAATGCCTTTTTCAGTTAAGACATGAAATAGCTGCATCAATTTAAATTGCTTAATTTATATTTCTCAGCAGATCTTAGCATTTCGCTCAAACAGTCTTGGCTTTTTTGTGTAAGCAGTTGATTCTTAGTAAATGCCTTTTTAAACATTTCACTAATGCTTTAGTAAATGTCCCTTATTTTGGGATCTAAACAGTTGCTAAATTTTTACTAAACATTTTCCCAAATGCTAGGAACATTTCACAAGAATGTCCTTAAAATAGGATTCACAGCTGGGAGACACTGTTCTTCAGAATAGATGTGGGTATGCTGTTTGCATAATATTATATGCAAGGTGTTATAGTGACATCAGTCAGAAGGAATCCATGCGTGAAAGCGTGCTTGCAGTTTTCATAAAACTGAAAACGAAGGTTTTTGAAGTCCTTCATGTGCCATACACATTACTGGTGCATGGCTCTTTTGCTATAAGAACAATAATGAGGATAGGTATCTTAATAATTTCACTAAACCCTGTCCTAGAAGTTGCAAGGAATGGGAACTGAGGGCAGGTCTGCACTACAGCTGGGATCAACGTTCTGAGATTGATCTGCCAGCGGTCGATTTAGCGGGTCAAGTAAATCGATGGCAGATCACTCTCCAGTCGACCCGTGTACTCTACCCCCAACAAGAAGAGTAAGGTAAGTCGACAGGAGACCCCACAGTGCAGCCCCTGCGGTAACTTGAACTAAGGTACGTCCACTTAGTGCGGTAGCATAGGTCGACTTACCGCGGTAGTGTAGACATAGCCTGAGTCTTTGGGTAAGGGATTGTAAATTATTTCTATCATGATTACTAGTTAAATTCCTGTCCCCTTAATCTATTTTGAGACATTCATGCTTGCCAATATCACCATATGAACTAGATCCTCTCTTTCTACGTATCATGTAGTCTGTCTACAAACCATTTTTGCATGGATCAGCTTAATTATTTGTATTCCTAATATAGCATAGGATGGGGCTTGAGGACTGCAGTAGACTGGGAGTTCAACAGAGAGAATAAGACGGTAGTATCAGTGGGTGGGGGGGGGCACTCCAGCTCTTATGCAACCCTTGCTCCCCTCAGCCTCTTATGTACCTCTTTCCCCGCACCCTTCTTTGTTGGTTTGTTTACTCTCAGTGCTGTTTACATATAAAGGAGGGGTAGAACTGAATGTCATCTGTGCTGTTGGTACTTAAATTTATGTTGTCTTATTGGCCCTTCCAGCAGTTTCATGCGTTTGTTGAGTAATATGAGGGAGAGGATTGAGTCTTGTGGGGCTTTGCAGATGAGAGTTTTAGAGATTAAGTAACTATTGCCCATAATGACCCTTTGGGTTCAGTATGAGAAGAAGAATCTGAGCCATTGGGTGTATTTCCGCTCACCTCTGTAGTTTCTTGGAAGTGGGACAGAAATGTTTGCTGATAAAGGGGTTTCATATATTGCAGAGAGGTTCAGCAGAGTATGGAAGTAGTTTCTCTCTATGGACAAGAGCATATTGTTCACCAAAGCAACAAGTGCTGCTTCAGTACCCTGCCATGGCCTGAAGTCTGGCTAGAGGGAATCCATGATACTGTCAGCTAAAAAGGTGGCTAATTTTTCTGGACCAGTAATTGAGTCATAAATCTAGGCTGCCTCAGCTTAACTTGTAGCTTGCAGCAGCTTGTGAGGAATTGACCTCTTACTTCACAGAGAGGATTACTAGTATCTGGGATAGTCTTATAGCCAAGCAAAAAAAAAAAAACAAGCCTAGAAGAGGGCCAGGAATGTAATGTTCTGCTTCCAAGAGTTTGGCCTATTCACACAAGTTAATACAAAAAGACTGAGAGCAATCTAGGCTCCCACAAGTGCCTCTGATCCTGCCCCTTCTGGATAGTCTTTTCCTGCCACCCAGAACACACAGGTTCACAGACAGACTCTTGAGCTGAAGAAGTATAGGGTTTATTAGCTACTTCAGTCAGTGATCGGTCCACTGTAACGGCACAATGCAAGCATTCCCCCACAGCTCAGTGGTTTGAGTATTGGCCTACTAAACCCAGGGTTGTGAGTTCAATCCTTGAGGGGGCCATTTGCGGTTTTAGTTGGGGCTTGGTCCTGCTTTGAACAGGGAGTTGGACTAGATGACCTGCTGAGGTCCCTTCCAACCCTAATCATCTGATTCAGGTGCTTGCCTTAAATACAATTATTGATTGTACATTGTATAAATACTTTTTCTATCTAGCACTAAGAGTAGTTTGCTTACTTAGTTGTTTACTTGATTGGATTGCTGACCCAGTTGTTTACATGCGGATTGCAGGCTTACCTTTTTACCTGGCTGTTCTCCTTCCTTGCCAGACAAGCATGCGTCTTTTCACACGTCCCAACACCTAAAATATACATTCTACATATTGCATCCTACAGATAGTTAAAGAAAATAGAGAACTCTTTCTTGTTTAGAAAAGGAAGGTTGGGTACTTTGGTGGTGGTCACGCTATTAAATGTTATAGGATGGGTGGTAGATCCCCCTTTTCAAAGAAGAGGTGTTTACAATCTGTTGGTGTCCAAGAGTAAAGTCATATAAAATGTCACTGGTCATAAAAGTGTTAAAGTATTCCAACAACTTCTGTAGTAGGTGAGATGTTCTAAAACACTGTTTTTCACAAAGAACACTGTCAAAACAGTGACTTGAAAATGAGCTGGCAGGAGATTTGTTTAACACACAAGGAAATATGAAACTGAAATTGAACACAGACTTTAAAATGCCCTGGTCAAAGAATCAACTGCACCTAGAAAATAGACCCAGATTCAGCTTTCGCGTAAATGGAGGCAACTCCTATAAAGTCTGTGGAGTCCACATGTGCCAACATTCAATTTGAGCCAGTCAGAGGTACGGGTCTGTTGCATCTTATGCACATTTAACATGTGTGATTTCAGCTTTATGCGGTCGCCAAAAACAAAAACAAACAAAAAAAAGAGAAAAATAACAATTTTAATACCGTACCTGTAGTGTGGGCGTTTCCGCCTGCCATTACACTCCATGTAATTTTGACTAAACGCGATTTTCGCTTTACGCGCTGACTGCAGAACGTAAGTAGGAGGTAACGTGACACTAAAAGCAGGCATGTGTTTTTTAACAAATTGTCCAAAAGAGGTTTGTATAGGATTAATGTGAAATTGGTTTCAGTTCATGAGAATTTTAAAACTAACAATTCTTAAGAATAGAAAAAGATAGTTTGTCTTCAGAAATATTGACTCTCATGCCTGTTAATAATTACAAAATTTTTAGTTCTTTTCTGAAATAAAGCTTGGCTACTGCATCCTTAAAATTTTAAACTTGTTAATACTCAATAAAGTTGTGTTCAGTTGGGTGTTTGCCAGAGAACCAGTTTAGCAGTGACCATGAACTGTAATGATGAATTATGCATGGTTGTAGCATGTTGGTCCCAGACAAGGTGAGTAAACTAAAGACCTGAAGAAGAGCTCTGTGTAAGATCAAAAACTTCTCTCTTACCAACAGAAAAGCTTCTCTCTTACCAACAATCATCCAATAAAAGATATTACTTGACCCACATTGTCTCAATAATGATGACAGACAGAATTAGCCTAAATTCAGATAAATTGAGATAAATTTGGCTAGAGACAAGTGGTTGAGTGAATGTGAAACTCTGGGATCTAAAAAAAGATATTTTCACATAAAGATGAAAGGGGCTGATTTTTCAAAAGTTGTGAGCATCCAGGACCCAGTGACTTCAGCTGATGTTGCTGAATGATCAACCGATGAAAATCATCCCACTTGGTTGGGAGCCTAACATTTTTAAAAGTGACCGTTTATTTAGGGTGCTTCAGTATATAGGTGCCCAACCTGAAGGAGTCTGATTTCCAGGGAATGGGTGTTTGGTGCTTTCTGAAAATTAGGCCTGAAAATCTTGGTCCTATATTCTGTTTTAGGCTCCTATAGTGTCCAGGGTGTCTGTCTAATGCAAGAAATTTTCCTTATTCTTTCCTCTCAAGAAATTTGCTGTGATAGTTTGTAGTGCTACTGAAGGTATGCTTGATGCTTGCTTTCTCCCCTCTCCCCCAATGGATAACTGGTTGTATCAATGACTACTTGTGAAAATTAGGTTACTGCAAATATTCCTATTTGAACATTTTAAAATGTATGCTAAGAGTTAATACAATACGGCTTGCACAGTAGAGCAAGGTTGGGCTTTAAAAAACTGAAGTTTCACCAATACCATTTTATCTTGTTGAGTAATATATTATAAAACTTTTAACTTTTGCACAAGATCCTGCAATTGTTCTGCAACACTTGCTGTGCATTACTACTTTGGTGTTTGGGTGAAGGATAAAAAGTTGTTGAACTGCTAAAGTGAACAGGGTTTAAAATTACAGACACTACTTTCCTTTGCAGCCATAATATGTTTGTTTTGGCAGCCTGTATCCTCACTGAAACACACAACCATTCCTTTTTAGTAATTATTCACTGTTCTCAGTCATGCTGTATGAAGTATCAGTGTATTATTCATGGTCCTGGAAAAAGTTACTCTTTCACTATACCAAAATGCATAGGGAATATTTTAGGCTAGCTAGTTACATAATTGACAGGTATTAACAATGTACTGGTGTATACTGATAGTAATTGTATATTTAAAAATGGCAGAATGGTCTGTGGCATTTGACCTATAAGAAATGTAGACAGAGATTTTATGGGACTGCATAGGTATCTTAATGGCTGTGCTGTTGAATATCTTGGAATGCACTATGGATTGTTGCTGTAGATCCTTCACTAAGTACTGTTTGTGTTCACCTGGGTTTGTGCTAAGCTTTTCCCACATGGTGGAGCTTTTATCCTCAACTTGCCCATAAAAAGACTTTTATAAAGTGTAGAGAACCAGCTTACAAAGTGGGACTGTGGTCCCATCTGCTCCTAGATTTGCCTAATTCCTGCATTTTGTATAAGAAACCTAACGGTTCTTTAGAACAGCACAAATGTTTGATACCATCATAGCGTTAATGCATAAGAGTTGATTTACCTTGATTAGCAGAGCAGTGTGCTAGACATTTAGGGAAAAAAAGTGCTGTACAGTTGTAATGATAGACATAAAATGCTGTGCATTGCCACAACTCTTGAACAAATGCTCATCAGTTTTGAAACTGTAAGGCAGGTTCATCAATTTGGCTTTGTATTCAACAGGTGCCTGGCATCTTCCCAAAAAGTGTTTTTTGGATTTTTGTAGCACTTACCCCAAAAATAATAAATAAATAAAATAAAATTCAACTTTGGTGTTACTTTGGTGAAGCATCTATCCTGTAGCCTCTCTTTCTAAGTTAGGAATAGTCAAATTCTAACAAAACTTAAAAAATACATTTATTGAATAATATCTGAACTCTGTGGCTTAAACCACTCCTGGACAACTGAGGAAAATGCATTGAGCCAAGGTTTCAGAGCAATTATTGTGTGTGTCCTAACATTTTAGCTTTCTCTTTTTAAATATCATATAATAAGGAATAAGGAAAAGAATGTCACTAGTGGCTCCCCTCCCACCTTCTAACCAAGGAAAATACTGGTTCTTCAACTGGAAACAACTAATGGTGATTGGGTCATTTTAGACGTTCATATTTCGTCTTTGAAAGTCTTTGAAAGTCTCCATTCTTCTCTTCATGTGAACAGTCTATTCATCTAAAATCCATTCTTTTCAGAACACTACAACCCTATTTGTCTGTACACAGAGAAGTTATCCTATCACTCCTGTCCTTGGAGATCTCCACTGTCTCCCCAGAATCCTCTTTATCACTAGAAAGTAACTTTCTTCATTAGTGAAGTCATTAAAGCCCACATCTCCATCTACTTCTGTGATACTTCCTTCTGTCTCCCTTCTTACTCTTTTTCTAGGTAAGTTCTGGACTCTTGTTAGTCCTGTGCTTCCTCCTTTTTTGTCAGATTGATCCTTTATTGTTGCTGCAGCAGCTCTCTGCAGCAGTTTTCCTGCCTTCCTCTGCCTCAGCCATTCTTCTGTCACTTTCAGATTTAAGTTCAAAATCTGCCTAATTGTTGCCTAATATCTGTAAACTGTTGACAAGTTCTCCCATACCAACAACTGCAATGGCCAACCCTCCATGCCTCTCCTTACTGCCTGTCACCATCTACAATTAGATCTTCCTATAGAAACATTTCCTTTGTAAACCTAGGAGAGTTAAGTTCTGTGTTGCAATACTACAACAGAATAAGTTCTGAGGTAATCTATTCTTGCTGAATAAAATGCCATCTTTTAGTCAGTGGAGGAGCCAATGTTTTCAGAGTTGCAGATAAATGCCTCTGCTTTGAGTCAGTTGGTATTTTCAGATAGCTGAAAATGGAAGAAATTTCTCACACAACTTTAGTAGATTTACTTTCAGTTTTGGTGGCAAGGTAGCTTGCAATGCAAGGTCCAGAGATGTAGAGACAGAAAAATTATAGCCTTTAAGGTTGTTGAAGCTCAATAAATAAAGCTGAATTAACCCAGATTTCTTTAGAAAGCATCTTCTTTCATAGTGAGTACAAAGTCTCAAAAAAATCAAGCCATTAGTTTCTTGAGAGATTTTGGGCACCTGCTGCTCCCCTGAAGTCATAATCCTTGCAGTCACACAAGGAAATAAGTATTGTTTGAGTAAGGTGCTTAGAAGAGAAATGTCTGCTCCTGATGCCATATAGCACTCCTTACCTGCATTTTTATAAAAGTTTCTCTCTTTTCTTTCTAACAGATAAATTCAGTTTGGTCATTTCATAGCTTGCTCCTCCTCTGAGTTAAAGATCTTAAAATCTGTTCTTGCTTGCTTGAGTTTCTAGGTTAGCAATATAGTATAGCATAGTTTTTTTTCTGAAGCCTCTTTTGTGTGTGCACTTGTCTTCTGGGGACAGTTTAAAATCAGATAACTCTAAATTGTTAGGAAATAAATACTTGAATGGATTGTGTTTACCTAGCTTCTTTTCTTTTAAACTTGAGGGGATTGCATGTGTTTAGAATATCAAGATTTAAAAGAATTAAGTGTGATTTAGTAGTTTAAAGGGAATGTTAATGTAGGGCAACAGAGCTGAGTGTGGATGCGTATCTAACCAAGGAGTTTGTTTTCAGCTATCTAGTTCTTGATTATCATTGTAAATAAAATCTTGTGTGCAGCAGAGCTCAAATTGGGAGGGTGTGTCTGTGTATTTCGTACTCCTACTTCTCATTGTAGCCAGTTGAAGAAAAGGTGGATGGGAGCAGAATATGCCAATGTTGTTTTATTCTTTTTGAGGATTGGATGTGCCAATGTATTATATCATGCCAATCCTTCGCTCTTCCCCTCCCCTTCCCTTCCCCCCCCCCCCGCCCCAAGAGAAGAGGGAGAAGGAAATCAGTATTTTTGTTTTTGTTTTAAAGGAAAACAAAGCGAATGATTGCCCATCAGAAGTTGGCTCTATCAAACTTTTGTCCTGAGGAAGCTATAAAAAATTGCATGTTGAAAGATGCCCTTTTCCCCCTGTAGTATAAGTATTTCCTGAGGACTAGGAATAGAGTTTTTGTTTTTGTTTTTGTTTTTTTTATTTACTGTTGTTTTTTATTTACAGTTAATCCTAGTCTAATCCTTCAGACTAGAATAATGACTATCAGAATTTTACAAAGCACTATTTGTCTCTGTGTAGACATTCACAGCTGACGGTTCCCGTTTTGGTGGTTTACTCTTACCTTTGTCAAAACACAGAACTGTTTGATGCTTTAGCATGTTTATGCATCTGATCTTTGGGACCATATTTTGTGGATCCTGTAAAAGTTCCCATGTAATACTGCTTCATTAGCAATCAGCTTTCTATTCAGTTATTCAAGTATCTAGTTTGACTTAAAGTCTCTGTGTGCCATATAACTTGTTCACAAAACTTCAGGTTTTGAACCTGCCCCCTATTTACCATGATAGTCTTTGTGGTTTAACAGTTACATTTTCTTATCCTTAAATGCATTTCTCCCCAATACTGTGGTGTGTAAGACTCTCTAATAAGGAAAAAATACTGCAATGATAGTTTCCCTATAGTCAAAGTGATAAGCTAAAGAGTTTTTTTCTCTACTCAGTTTATGTTTACCTTATTTTCATTTTCTTTTTTTGTTTCACTTTTAATTCCTTAAAACATACTGCTGTACAATGAATATGATGAAAACAATAGAAGTAATGCCTGAGGCTTTATAGTGATTTGTTTCTCTTGTGAATAAAAATATTTGGATGCAGCTGAGTCAAAGTACAGCCAGAAATGGGCCCAGAAAAAAATCAAGACATGACATCAAGTCAAACTTTTATGTTTGAATATATGTGTGTGTATGTATGTATTGGAAGTATCCTGACTTGGATGTGATAATGTAAACTTTTGGAAAATTTTGAAAGATAAACTTTGTGTTAGAATTAAATAATTTATAGTTAACAAAAAAAAAGTGAATGTAACTGTATTGACCATATGGAGTGTAAAGAAATACCAGTTCTTTAATGATTGCTTTTCAAATTCACTCAGTAATTGTGTAGTACAGCGGTGAGAAATCTGCTAACAGGGTGTGTATTTTTCTCTCCTAAATGAGCAGCAGGGTGGCTGCCCTTAAGTCATTGCCTGAGCAACATTATCTAATCTAAGTGGCGTGCTCTAGTTCTTTGCACAAACATTTAAGAAGACAATGTTAAACTGATTTGACTGATGGTTCTTTTGGATTAAATCAACACCAGTGAATTATCTGTAAAAAGATGAAGGGAATAGAGTGAGGCATGAATATTCCTAAATATTTTAGAAAATGCATACAGGAAAGAAAAAAATATATACTAGAATGGTAAAGATGATTGTGGCTATTTAGTAGCTGGATGGCAGAACTGCAGATGTGGTAGACTTAGAATAATTTTGTACTTGAAATGAGTGATGTTTTTGGGTTGTTGATGTAAGGGAATAGAAATAGCTAGTATAAGAATGGCAACAAGTGCTACGCTGCTTCGTGTATGAGGAGGATGGTTTTGAGAAGGGAGTTTAAAATATTTCACATTAGCTACTTCACATTATGTAAATTTAAAAGTTGTTAGTAAAAACACTAAAAGAAGGGGCTTGGGCCTTGAGCAGGAAATCTAGCAGATGGACAGATTATGGGAAACTTTTTTTTTTAAAGTAAGAATTGTTATAGTTGTGTATATTTCACTGGTAGCAAAGCCACCATGACTGCAAAGTGTGCTTATAAATTTAAAATTAATGGCAGTGGTGTGTATATAACCAAAATTCACCACTGGATTTTTAAAAAATTATATATATCCTGTGCAACAGGGTGGTGATACTGAACAGCATTTCACTGAACTTGAGGTTTTTACGATGAGCTATGGACCAGTTGGGCAGTAGGTTGCTAGCGTAGGGGTTGTACAGTTTAACAGCTTTACAAATCTGGCTTCCTGAAAATACTTGGTTATTGAAACTGAAAGGATGCAGGTGCTAACATTCTCTGAAGTTCTCTAGTCACTGTTGCAATAATACCGTGTCTTTAGACTATTGCTGTTTTTATTATAAGAGAACCTCATCTTTTGTACTAAAGAATGCTTGGCTCCTGAGCATGGTTTTTAACTGATGATAGTGCATATATATGTCATTTAGCTCAGGAGTAACATTAGAAGCCTTTCTGATCCAAAAATTGCCTATAATAACAGAACTCTTGGGTTTCTGTTTGCAAGTTGTAGGTTTCTTTAATCGCTTAAGGCAGGTCTACACTTAATGCTGCATCCTGATGCAGCTTCAGTGCTGTAATACTCTTAATGAAGGCACTCTAAGCCAACAGCAGAGAGCTCTCCTGCCATCTTAGTCAATCTACTTCCCCAAGAGGCAGTAGCTATGTCAATGGGAAAAGCCCCCCCTACCGATGTAGCACTGTTTACTCCAGAGGGTGGGGGTTAAGTTGGTATAACTACATTGCTCAGGGATGTGGATTTTTCACAACCTGAGGAACGTAGTTATACTGATCAGGGCTGGCTCGAGGTTTTTTGCCGCCCCAGCAAAAAAATTTTTGGCTGCCCCCTGTCCCAGCCCTGGGCTCCTCGCTGCAACCCCCTGCTGCCCCAGCCCTGGGCTCTTCCCACCCACACCCCCTGCTGCCCCAGCTCTGGGCTTCCCCCTTCCACCCCCCCACCCGCACCCTCCTTCCACCGCAGCCCTGGGTCACTGGTAACTTGCTCCCAGGGCAGGTCATTCAGCAGGAATTTTAGATGTGCACAGAACACAGACAGGATTGGTTCCCATATGGTTACAGAACTGCAGTAAAGTGGAACCATTTTGATTGGAGGATATCTGGATGCATATTATAAGACTGTCCTACATAAATGAGGAAAAGTTGAGGTGCCTTTATTATTCTTTTGTTCCACTCTTTCTTTCTATGGGGAATTTGCCAATGCAATATCACTGTCTTCCTTTTAAACAAACAAACAAAAGGCAATGGCTGTTGAAAATAGCAATTCCAGTCCTAATAACCACTGGGAAGCATTTCCTGATCAATTTTATCCTAATTTTTCTACAGCAAGTTACAGTGGATCAGTATATTTGATTTGGGAGAAATGAAGTAACAGCTGCCCAAACTGAGCTTGAGCACTCCTGAATTTTGAGGTGTTCAAATCTGGAAGGCAAGTGCTGGGGGGAGGGGCGGGGGGGGCTGTGGCTCCACGGGGGAGCATGGCAGCATGTATGTAGCAGCGTGTCTGGTGCTGTGTGGAGCTAGACACGCTGGTCTGAGTGGCATGGTAAGGGGGCTGGGGGGTTAGAGAAGGGGTAGGGAGTTCGGGGGGGGCAGTCAAGGGACAGGGAGCGGGGGGGGTTGGACGGGGCAGAGGTTCGGGGGGGCAGTCATGGGACAGGCAGCAGTTGAATAGGCATGGGAGTCCCAGGGGTTTGTCAGGGGATAGATAGGGGGTGGGGTCCTAGGGGGGAAGCTGGGGGGGTGTCTCAGGAGCGGGCAGTTGGGGACAAGGAGAAGGGAGGCTTAGATAGGGGATGGGGTCCCAAGGGGCAGTTAGGGGCAGGGGTCCCAGGAGGGGGCAGTCGGGGAGCGGGGGGGGTTTGGATGGGTTGGGGTTTCTGTGGGGGGGGCAGTCGGAGGGAGTGGATGGTGGCAGGGTGGGGCTACCCTCCCTCCCTGTGGAGTGTCCTATTTTTTGAATGTTAAAATACGGTATTCCCTACCCTTCACAGTGCAACTCTCCACTCACAGCACGCTGCAGCATGAGGTCCCCCTCCTTCCTTTCCTGTTGGTAGTGGCCAAGGGAATGCTGGGAAATGTAGTTCTTTCCCTGCTCCAGGGCTGGCTCTATAGGCAGGGAGCTAACCAAGGAACTACAGCTCCCAGGGCCCCCTGTTGGTTCTCAGCTCCCATGCTAGATCCCTGCCGCCCCTGCAAATGGGCTGCCCCAAGCACGTGTTTGCTTTGCTGGTGCCTAGAGCCGCCCCTGATGCGGATAAAGGTCTGTGGTGTCGACCCAGACCGTAGGCTCTTATTTCAAGCACCACGTTGTTTGAGTGCATGTTTGTGGCTGTGTGGGCAGTAGGTGTGACTTCCAGATTTTATGCTTTGAGTATTCAGATACAAATTTTATTATTGCAGTTTTATTTTAATTTTAGAAAACAGCTTTTCTTTGTGCAGTTTCTTTCTACTTATGTTTACCATGGTCCTAAACTACTTAAGCTATCTCTGTTTGCGGTATAGGTATTATTCAGGGCAAAC
Organism: Mauremys mutica; assembly: GCF_020497125.1. Classification (NCBI taxonomy): domain Eukaryota; kingdom Metazoa; phylum Chordata; order Testudines; family Geoemydidae; genus Mauremys; species Mauremys mutica. The sequence goes on along the minus strand of NC_059090.1, from coordinate 8,857,174 downwards.
AAAAGGTCTAATCGTGTGAAATGCTGAATGTTTCCTACAAAAGCCTTTCGCTCCTGGTGATTTCATGGAGAGTTGAGAGTGTGCAGCACCTTTCAGGAAGTGCTCATCTCTCACAATCCAGTACAAAATTCAGATACACATCCCAAAACCACTCAAATGGTATTTATACAAGGTGCATCCTATCACCCATAAAAAGGAACATGTTAAAGATAGACACAGACAGGGCAGCTGGATTGGAACATCAGATTACAGAAGGAATTTGTTACTTTGGGATACTGAATACAGAACAAAATGGCTCCTATTTCCTGTAGTCTGTCCAAAACTTTATAAATATATTGGAAATATGATTCTGCATTAGGAATATTATCTACATCAGGACTTTGGGCAGGGGGGGGAGGAGTCTTCAGAGTTGACAATTATAATTCCATTCTCTCAGTTTAATAGGCGTGAGCAGCAAATAAGATGTTTTGTAAGAAAATGGTGCTGGTGTGGCTGGGTATCTCTTTATAGTATTCTGTTAGTTACTAAATTGCCATAACATTACTTAAATGAAATCAACTTTTTGGTCAGTGTTGCCTTTTTCAACCATTATATTGCTATAATATTTAATGAAACTGCAAATGACAGTGATCTGGGTCTATGTCTTGTTCATTTGGACTCTGTCAGAGGTGATGAGTTCCCTTCATTCTTCACAATATTCCAGAGTGGTGGTCTGGAAAGATTCTCCCTAATGGAATGCAAGAACAATATATTGAAACAAGCAAAATGTAAACACACCAAATTATTAATTAAAATCTCTCTCTCAAACTTTTTTCCTTTTTTGTTTTACTGTAAACTTAAGTATACAAAATCCTTGACCTTCATGCACTTAATTGACTTTCCGATTCACAGCAAAAAGTTTATTAAAAGAATGTCATTAACTTCAGTTATAGGGAACTGACTTTGTCTCACCCATGTTCCTAAGTTTCCTGCTTTTACTCATGTAGACTTTTCCCATTAAGTAAGGTGCCACTGATAGACATGGTTTTCATATGACTATTTGTTCCATTCTCTTGTTGCTGCTGTAAAACTTCGAGTCTTCCTAAAAAGAGAAATTTTCAAGGATCCTCCACTAGATACACTCCTGGGAATTGATAAATAGATCCTTGAACATCATTCATTTTAGGAGTGACTTTTTGATGTTTTTGATGTCTGCTAAAATTGATGTGCATGTTAAATATTTACTCCATCTGTTATGAAACATTTTGAAATATGTATTCCTTTTGAAGCTGCTTCTTTTGCATTTGCTGTGGAGATGCACAATTTATAACTAAAAATGAGGTGGTTCAGTGGGGTGGCTTTTTAAAATGGGACCTGCATTTCCCCATCCTTAATGCTTCACAGGCCTCTGGCTGGCCTTGTAAAGGAGCAGATGGTATATCAAGAATAGTTTGCAAGTTATGCTGGCCAATGGTGGTGGGTGTTTTTTTTGTTTTTTGTTGTTGTTTTTTTTGGGGGGGAGGGGGGAAGAGTAGTGTGGCCAGTTTTGGTTGGATGTATTCCTGGAGATTTAATCACATGACAATCTTTTAGTTAAAGTTAATCTTTAATTCCTGGATGCTCCAGGGCAATCCTAGAGGGTTGGCAACCTTAGGAGGAAATGTCAATATGGAAATCTGAAAAATCCCCTGGTAAAGGAATGGAGAGACCTAAAAAATGGACGAAATAATAGAGTAATTCTAAACAAATCATTCTGAATCCAAATTTAAAACTAAAAAGGTATTTTGGTCACCTCTGCTTAAAACTTGTTAAAATAAAACGATTCTTATGTAGAGTATTAGGCCTGATCTACACCTAAAACTTAGGTCGACCTAGCCATGTTGCTCAAGGGTGTGAAAAATTCAGAACCCAGAGAGCCGTCGCTAAGCTGACCTAAGCATCAGTATAGATACCACCAGGTTGATTGGAAGAATTCTTCCATCACCTAGCTACTGCCTCTTGAGAGGGTGGATTTACTACAGCAATGCAGAACCCCTTCTATTGCTGTAGGAAGTGTCTGTGTTACAGCGGTGTATGCTGCAGTGCTTGTGGGGTAGCCATATCCATGGAAGAAACTTCAACTACAGTCTCTCTTCATTCTTGCCTTTTAGCTTTCATTTCAGTGGAAAAAATAGTGATAAGGAACTGTTTTAGATGGGGAGGAATTTTAAATAAAACTGAGGAACAGTCTCATAAATGACATTTATGAAAATTTTAAAAGGTGTAGTGGTGGAGGGGATGGTAAAATAGGTAAATTTGTTAGTCTTGAATACTGTTGCATTACAAACTTATGAGGCAGCTTTTTGAACATTTTTTAAATTTTTCTTTGCATATGGAATGATTTACCATGTTTCTATAGAAGGTTTTTAAAATAATTGTAGTTACTCAGAAGATGTCTGATAAGATTGAAATAAGATTTTAAGCTACAGCATTTAATTCTGGGTTTGGTGGAAGAATGTTCTAGATACCTGTATCTGCATGTGGAAATAACCAATCTTACTTTAAAAAAGGTAATAGAAGAAGAGGCAGTTTAGAGTCCTCTGAAAAGGAAGTGGAAAGTTAGAGTTGCTTGAGATCGCATTTGCTGCCTGTTTAGCAAACCATAATTAAAAAGTGCCTGAATGATCCTAATAACACATGATTCAACTGACAAGCACTAATTGCTCTGTATCAGGCCAAAAGATGAATGTTGTCAAGAAAACCACAAGTCAGACAAGCTGATTTTCTTTTAGTTTGACACCGTGTTCCCATGTACAAACCAGTTTTTACTGGAGTCTTTCCAGCATCAAAAGAAAATCCTCGCCTTCCCATTAATTTTCATTGCTGGCAGGCCTGAGCTGTTTGTGACGAGTCACTTTCATTACTATTGCTGGTTTGCTAACACAAAGATTGTGTTTAAAGACAAAATGTAAACAGGTTTCCCAACTTTCCATTTGCCCTTTTAAAAATAAATCCTCTATAGTTTAAACTTAACACACTTTTACACTAGTGTATGAAGCATGAGGCATTAAAGAACTTTTTATTTTATTTTATTTTTTTTAAGGTATAGAGACTACATTTGCATTTAATTTCTTGAGTGTATTGGATAGGGACACTAGGTAGATTAATGTTTTTTCCATGGACGATCAAGAGAAGTGGTAATTGACAAAAACTGCAACCTTTTCTGACAGGTAGTATGAATAGATAAATATGTATCAGCTAATATTTGCTTTTTGAATTGTAATGATATATTCTTTAAGGCTTTATGTATGTAAATTTCATCTTTGCTGTGAAAATCTCTGATCTTATATAGCAGTTACTATCTTGCAGGATTTAAGTGCAAAGTTGAGGGTGTCTTATCTTCTGCCATGCACCTCGCCTTCTCAGCAGGCTATGTTCTGCACCTCTGGCAGCTGCTGTCTCTCTCCTTATCCACCTTGAAAACCTCTTTCCTGCTGCTTGAGCTTAAATCTTATCTGACCTCACTAGGTTTGTATACAAACAGCAGGATATATGTTTTCTCTTCTCCTCATGCTCCCAGTCAGGGCAGCAATTGTGGAATGTGTTCTTCTAAGAAGTGTGGGAGGAGAGGTATGGCTGGAATAGTGCAAAAGGATGGGTGCAAATAAGACCCAGCCTACTTTCCTCTGAGCCTTATAAAATGGCAGCTGCATTGCATTTAGGTAAGATTTTAAGCTTTTTTTTTCTATTAATTTCAATATTACTTAAGAAAGGAGAGACAATACTATTTTTTTTTCATACAAGCTGAGATGGTTCTGTAATTAAAAACACTAGACACATCATGTAAGCAAACTCTTTTGATCTGGTGTTTCAAGTTGCATAGTCTTCTCTCAATTCAGTAACACTAAATCAATTACTAATTATTTTTTATGAGGATTTGGTTATTAAGCAATTTTATACTACTGAAAAAGTATATCCAGTACAGTAACTCCTCACTTAAAGTCGTCCTGGTTAACGTCGTTATGTTGCTGATCAATTAGGGAACAGAATCGTTTAAAGTTGTGCAATGCTCCCTTCTAACGTCTTTGGCAGCTGCCTGCTTTGTCCACTGCTTGCAGGAAGAGCAGCCCGTTGCAGCTAGCTGGTGGGGGCTTGGAACCAGGATGAACCGGCAGCCCCCCTATCAGCTCCCCGCTCCCGTAAGTTCCCTGTGCAGTAGCTGCCCAGCAGGCTAGCAGTTGCAGCTGTCCCTCCTCCCGCTGCCATGTGCTGCTCCTGCCCCTCTGCCTTGATGCTGCTCCCCGAGACTTCTGCTTGCTGTGCAGTGGGGAGTGGAGTAAGAGGGGGATAATGTCAGGGTCTCCCCCTCCCCCTGCACCCTGCTTACCCCATCTTCCATAGAGCAGGGGGGACACACCACAGGGCTCAGGACGGAGGGGGCTTGCTGGCAGCAACTGAGGTCTCAGCAAGCTGATCTAATTAACAAGGCAGTGTACTTAAAGGGCAAATGTGCATCTCTCTCTCTCTCTCTCTCTCTCTCTCTCTCTCTCTCTTTCTGTGATGCTGTCTCCCCTCTCTCCATTCCTGCTGCCTTGTAGAGTGTGAGAGTTAACCCTTGAGGGCTCAGCCAATTGCTAGTTCATCATTTAGCAGTAAGGCATTCCCTGGGAAATATCCCAACCTTTGACTCCTCCACCTCAACCAAGCTTCACAATCATCATCACTGTGTACCAGTATTAAATTGTTCGTTTAAAACTTATACTGTGTGTGTGTGTCTTTTTTTTGTCTGGTGAAAAAAATTTCCCTGGAACCTACCCCCCTCATTTACATTAATTCTTATGGGGAAATTGGATTCGCTTAATATCATTTCGCTTAAAGTTGCATTTTTCAGGAACATAACTACAATGTTAAGTGAGGAGTTACTGTATTACTGTTTTGGAAAGAAAACAGAACCTGAACTGTTCAAAGGTGAGATTGATTTTAAATCAATAACTCTTGATCAAAACCTACAAAATCATTGATCTAAATTTTCAAAAGCCACTAGGATTTTGGGTACCTTGTTTGTTGTATGTCAAACCTGAAGCATGTTGAAAAAGGTCTGACTTTCAAAAAGTGCTGATCACTTACCTTCTGAAACTTGAACCTTTCCCATATGTCTCAAATTGGGCATCCAAATGTGGAGTTACCCAATAATAGTAGCAGTTTTTGAAATTGAACAACTACAGAAATGGAGCTAGAACATACAAACATTGGTCACCAGCCAGTTTCTCTTCGTGTAATAGGAAATAAGGTTGGGGGTGGGGCAAGGGAAGGGTGAATGGGAGCATGGAAAGATAACTACTGTAACTTTTTCTCTAGGAGAGATGCCAGACATACATTTATAAACTGCTTTTATTTAAAATGGTAGCAAGTGGCAATTTGAGCAAGTGTTCTGATACTGGATGTCCAAGACTTTCATTTCCTTCATGTACAGCAGACTCTATCTGGTCAAGTGATATAGCCTGTGCTGTGTTAAAACACAGATTATACAATTGTTGCTAATGGTTTGATCTTTGGTCTGGCAAAAAATATTGCCATATTTTTATGCCAGAACAATATCAAATGTGTGCAAAGATCACAGTAATCAGTGACAGTAAGCAAACCAACTTATGTATGTTTAATGTGAAGTGATGAGCTCCAGTTCTCAATTTATACACGCAACCAAAAATGACAAATTCCATCTATTCAGGAATGGTAGCCTGAGCCACTGTTTGCTGCACTCATGTTCTGCATCCAAAAAGACAGTGGGACTTATTAAAAATAAGAAGGGAGAAGACCCATTTGTCAGCTAGAGTTAAAGTTCCTTTGAAGGCAAGAGACAGAAGAGGATTTTCATTTGTAACTGCTTCAAAATTCTCTGCATGAAATAATGAGAACCAAGGGGCCTGCCCTTTAAATCTTGGAATATGTTATTTCTATAGAAATAGCTTACAACAGTATAAAAAAGGATACTTAAGTCACTTTAACAGAAACATAGTAATTCTTCACTAAAAGTGTATTGAAAAAATACAGAATATCAAAAATACAAAGAAATTAAAGATTTGCTAACTGTCTGATACACAAAAGTAGATATAGAAAATAATCTTCCAGATGCTGTAGAAATTCACATAATTTTTATATGTAATCTTCCATTTTTATTTTAAGCTTATTCTTGCTTCAGTAAAAATGATGTAAAAAAGCCCAACAACCAGTGCCTTCTGTAAATAATTGAGCTGAGATAATGTAATAAAAATTTTCAGTGTAACCAGAACAAAACCAATATTTTGGTTTCCTTTATCAAGGATTCTACAGTATTCTGTAATAGTGGTATCTTAATGAGAATAGATCACTTAAAGATAGTTCCCATGAAAGGAATATTATGTGGGAGTTTACTCCATTGGGCTTTGTCATACTAAGGAAGTCTAAGGGGTTTCGGCCAGTCTAGACCTACTGTAGGTATAAAACTAAGGGTATGTCTACACTACGAAATTAAGTCGATTATATAGAAGTTGATTTTTAGAAATTGATTTTATAGTTGATTGTGTATGTTCACACTAAGCGCATTAAGTTGGCGGAGTGCGTCCTCACTACTGTGGCTAGCATAGACTTATGGAGCGGTGCACTGTGGGTAGCTATCCCACAGTTCCTGCAGTCTCCACTGCCCTTTGGAATTTTGGGTTAAGCTTCCAATGCCTGATGGGATAAAAACATTATCACGGGTGGTTTTGGGGCGACTGATGACAACAGCAGACAATCGTTTCGCGCCAGACAACAGGGCGATTAGAAGAGCACAGCAAGGCACGCTGTGCATCAGAGAGGCTTTGAAAGCCAGTTTCGTGACTGGCCAGGCTTCAGTGTGACAGTTGTGTGTGTTTCTCCTTGATGCAAATCCGCCCCCTTTGTTAATTTTAATTCCCTGAAAGCCAACCACCCTCCCCACTTTGAAATAAAATAACTATTGTTTTGAAACTGCATTTTTTCTTTATTAATTTAAAAAAAAAATGAGGCTGTGGAACATGGGGAGGAGGGTAGGTGGTTATACAGTGGATGCAGTGGGGTCTGTGCTCTGGTTGGCTTTTCTGCAGCTCCAACAGACGCTTCATCATGTCCGTTTGCTCGCCCATTAGCCTCAGCATCACGTCCTGCCTCCGCTCTTCATGCTCACTTAATTCTTTCCTGGCCTCTGCCTCTGAATGCCTCCATGCATTAAGCTGTGCCCTATCAGTGCGGGAGGACTGCATGAGCTCAGAAAACATGTCATTGCGAGTGCGTTTTTTTTCTGCCTTCTAATCTGCAATAACCTCGGGGATGGAGATGATAGGGGAAGTGTAGAGGGTAGAATGTTTCTACGATTTTGCGGGGACTGCATGGTCACTTGTGCTGCTGAGTTCACCACGCTGACCAAACAGGAAATGGAATTCAAAAGTTCCCGGGGCTTCAAAAGTGTACGTGGCTAGTGCATCGGAGTTCAAAGTGCTGTCACAATGGAACACTCTGGGATAGCTCCCGGAGGCCAATACCGTTGATTTGCATCTGCACTACCCCAAATTTGACCCAGCAAAGTCGATTTTAGTGCTACTCCCTCGCCGGGCGGGGAGAACAGAAGTTGATTTTTAAGAGCCCTTTAGGTCAGTGGAATGGGGTTGGTTGTTTGGACGCAGTCATATTTAAATTTGACCTAACCCCGTAGTGTAGACCAGGCCTAACACTTCAAAGCGGATATATCCACTTGGTTATATAGACAAGGTAGATTATAGCTCTCATCACAAACAATTATAAGGTGGTGGCATGGTGTGAGAGCCATCTGAAACTGGAGACTTCTAGATAAGATGGCAACCATGAACGGGGGAACTGCTGGGAGGAAAATTTACAGGAAAGATGTAAGAGAGCAAGGCAGACCAACTAGTTTTAAAACAGGGCAGAGGATAGTTGTGCTATTTATTAGCTTATTATTCATGCATTAAAGACACAGTCATGGTGTCTTGTATGCAACAGCCAAGAAGTTAGGTCTGTGCTTTCAGTGGTGTGTGTTGCTTCGGCACAATAGGCAGATAAGTAATGAGAAATAGTGCCATCTAGGGTTGAAATTCTGTCCTAGTGTTTCAATAGGCAAAACACTATCTAAACATTCCATTACATCCATATGGTTAAAAGCTAGTGTCAGGATGCCCACCCCTTGCAGTAACTATCATCAGGCTAGGACCATATCTATGTATGTGTTTATAGAGCACTCAGCATGATGAGGCCCTGATTCTAATTGGGGCCACTGGGTGGATGCTACTGTAAAATATTTAATCTTAATGCCTCTGATTGTGGAAATATATGGGGCACTTGAGTTGAAGTCTTTCTGATAGACCTCTTCCTCTTTCTTGTGGTCCTAATTATTGATTAATTCCTAAAAGATATAATGTCTTGGCTTTTCTTTGGAGGTAGAGGAGGTTATCTTCTTGATGAGGGAGGTGGAGAACTTGAATTACTTTCAAAACCTAAAATATTCGCAAAAAGAACAGGAGTACTTGTTGAGCATAAGCTTTTGTGGGCTACAGCCCACTTCATTGGATACATGCAGTGGAAGTCTCTAAGGTGCCACAAGTACTCCTGTTTTTGCGGATACAGACTAACATGGCTGCTACTCTGAAACCTAAAATATTCTGTTGGTTTTTTTTCTCTTCCACCAGTATATCTGGGAAAGATTTATTGCAGTTGTTTGAAAGGGACAAT